>NC_077227.1:273830076-275130076 GCF_027887165.1 Monodelphis domestica
CAGTTGTGAATTTTAGATTTACTCCACCCTGCTTAGTCTTTAAAATTTTAGCAACCAGAAATGTATAATGTGTAAATGTATAATAAATGTATAAAAAAGGATTAAGTGTGGGGGAGGAAGGTCTATGACCCATGTGTGCTAGCAAGTGACAAATCAGAAACAACTGGCTGACCCCTGTGTCATCCAAAGCCAAGTTTAAGCCACTGTTGGTACATGTAAGACACAGGAAGTGACATAAAGAACTGCCTTTATATTTCACATCACTTCCTATGATAGGGACTTGACCATGGAACTCAACCATGGAGGAGTTCAAGTGTGAGACCTGAGACTGCTTCCCTTTGTAAACCTTAAAATTTCCCAGACCCTACTTTATAAGATTGGATTAAGACCATTCCCCATTTGGGCAGTGAACTCTACTTAAAGCAGGAATGTGAGAATTCTACTTTACCTACTTGGGTCTGCCCTAGGGGAAGATAAAGTTGTAAACTCTTTTCTGAACAATGAAAAGTACTTAAACCCATACTTTTCTTAAGCTAAGTACCTATAAAGGTCAAGCGACTTGTGAATTTATAAGAAACAAAGAACTGGAAAACTTACTCAGAGCTTTCCTGGTGTGAATTACTCAAAAATCCACACCTTCTTAGGTGTGGACTAAGAATGGATGGTCCTTTAGAAACATCTACAGTGATTGGTAGATGTAAGGACTTAGGGGAGGTGACAGAGGAGATTTGGCCCTTAAAAATAAGAGCTCAGGGAAGAGCTGAAAAGTCATTCTGAAACATTCAGATTGGAGAGACTCATTCTGAGGAGACTGATTCTGAAACATTCAGATGGAGGAGGGAGCTGGTGAAAGCAGCTGAGATGCTGCTGGCCTGGTGTCATTAGAAATCCTTACTTAGACAGATCTTATGGTGAGTTATAAAAAACTGACTGATTTCTCTTTTAAGACTCAGGTCTAAACCATATTGGCTTGAGGCCCTTCATACTTATTCCTTTCTTACTCTCTCTCTCTCTTTCTTTGATTACTCATTGTATTGTTAATTAAAATATCTATAAAACCCAATTGACTTGGGTATTTGAATAATTGGGAATATTTCCCTGGCGACCACCTTATATTTGATTTTAAAACCCAAGACACTGTAGTGAAACATATTTTCTGTGGTCAAATTTACTCACCCTCTCTTATATCTATCACAATTTATATCTTCCACTATTTTAATCACTACAGTTTAAGACCCCAACCATTTTAAATCTCACACCTTAGACGATCACTTGGTGAGTGATAAGGCTGACTCTCCTTTCCTTGGTTTTTCTGGAGGCAACAACCTCTGGAGAGACCCCTTGGCTGAGGCCTCTGAACTCCTGCCTGGTTCAGACCAGGCTGGGACAGCTATCCTTCCCTTTTTCCTCTCTCTCTCTCATTCTTAATTTCTTCCTGCTATTGTAAATAAACCACCATAAAATTCCATTCTGACTTGAGTTTTTTGTTGGGATTTAGAATTCAAATCCCTGGCAACCAACTAAAAATATATTCAGTCCAACCATAAAATTTAACATTAACACAGTGAGACCCAAAACTTGAGATTAAGCCTGAGGCTAGAATTTGATCACTCCTGTCTTGATCAATATCAGAGTGAGATCAAAAGTTTACACCTAAGGCTGAGACAAGTCTTTAAGCTATCAGCATCACAAGGGCCAATTGAATCAGCACAGGGAAGGAGCTTTCAGAGCTCTCAGCCCTCAGACCATCACATCATCCCCCAAGCCTACTTATAATTAGATAGGAAAAATGAGCAAACAACAAAAAAAAGCACCAAAGTATTCTAAGGGTTAAATTAAAGGAGTTTGACAAAGTGAGGAAAGCAGTTTAACAGAAACTTTGTTTAATTTAAGAAATAAGTACAGATAGAAAGAAAGGAAAGAGAGATGATTAATCTTATACCCTATAAATCTATATAAAATTCTTAATAACTACCTAAAAATTCCTAAAATTATCTCTAACTGTCTTCTCAGGACAGGCTCTTTTACTTGGCACACCAGGCCTATCTTAACCTACTCTATAATTATTCACTAACTAACTCCCTAAAATAATAGACAGCTACCACTTACTCACTCCTTCAATCAGTTTTCTATAGCAGCCCAACTGTCAGTAGCCAACTACCAACAGATTCTTGCCTCAGAGACAGACTTTCTACTCTCTAGAGATCCCAGAGGCAAAAATCCCCTCAACTATCAGCACTGCTTCCTTTATCTCCTCACTGACCAACTGTCCCCCCTAACTACCTGTCCCAGGGCTGGCTACTTCCTCCCCTCAGTCCTGATCTCCCTCATAATGGAATCTTTAGCTTTGCCGCACTGACCCTGTCAGTTCTTATTTACATAGAAATCCTGCTCTCTGGCCTCTTAAGGAGACAAAGAGAGAGATTGAGAAAATCCCTTTGACACTCTAAAGAATTTTATAAAGGCAAAAAGCAAGGTACAGACACAGAAAGGGACAGTGAAAGCAAAGGAAATACGCCCAAATTCCAAAAGAAAAATATGGATTAGACACAGATTCTAGAAGAACTCAAAAAGGACTTCAAAAACCAATTAAGAAAGTAGGATGAAAAGTGGGTAAGAGAAATGAAAGTGATATAAGGAGAAAGTATAGTTACTTTAAATGGAAGTTCTTTTCCTATTTCTTGATGTTGAACTTTGTCACCAGTAAACAGAAATGCTGATGATTTATGTGGATTTATTTGGAATCCTGCAACTTTTCTAAAGCTATTATTATCATTTTTAGTTTTTTCATTAATTCTCTGGGGTTCTCTGTTTATATCATCATATAATCTTCAAGAGTCATAGTTTTATTCTAGTTTGATATTAAATAGTAGTGGTGATAAAGTCTTACTTTATCCCTGATCAGGGAGGGATTCTAGTTTATCCCTGTTACAAATAATGCTTGCTGATGGTTTTAGATAGATACCCTTTATCACTTTACTTGTTTCCTTCTGGCTACTTATAGTATCTTTTCCTTAGTCTAAGAGTTTTTGAGTCTTGTTCTAATAATCCTGGGATGTTTTATATTTGGAACTCTTTCAGGAGGTGATCAATAAGTTCTTTTAATTTCTATTTTCCTCTCTTATTCAAGAAGCCAAGGCAGTTTTCTCTGATGATTTCTTGTAATATTACATTCAGGCTCTTTTTTTTTTTAATCATAGCTTTTAGGTATTCCACTGATTCTCAGATTATCTCTCCTGAATCTATTTTCCAGGTCAAATATTTTTCCAATGAAGTATTTCAGATTTTCTTCTATTTCTTCATTCTTTTAATTTTGTCTTATGGTTTCCTAATGCTTTATGGAGTCATTAGCTTTCATTTGCTCAATTCTAATTTTTAGAGTTATTTTCTTCCTTGAGCTTTCATATCTTCCATTTCCATTTAGTCCATTCTAGTCTTTAAGAAGTTGTTTTCTTACATCTAATGCCCAGTGGATTTATGCGTCGGCTATGGGGGGTGGGGGGAAGGAAAAGAAAATGATCTATGTCTTTAACGAATAATGCTTGGAAATGATCAAATAAAATATATTAAAAAAAAAAAGAAGTTGTTTTCTTCAGTGGTTTATTTTTGGCCTCCATTTCTATTTGGCACATTCTAGTTTCCAGGTTGTTGAATATTTCTATTTTTAATTTTATTTAACTTCTTTACAAGTTCTTCCAAAAGTTCTTTTAAGGCCTAACATGCTTTCTCACTTTCCTTTGAGGTTTCACGTGTTTCCTTTTTACCATTGTTCTCTTATGATTTTATATTTTGGTGTTCCTTGTCACTAAAATAACTTTCTTTGGTTAAGCTTTTTTTTCTTGTTTTTCTAGTTATTATTCCACCCCTCCCCTCCCTTTACCTTGTCTATCTATTGAGGGTACAAATCAGCTGGCTTCTTGTGGGGAGCCTTGCAGTAGGTTTTGGTTTTTTTTTTTTTCAGCTGGATTCTGCTCCCACAGCTTTCAGTTCCCCTGTTGTTTCCAGTGTTGGACTATTTCCCCTCTGTGAGTTCACTACCTCAGGCCTTATGGAAGTACATAGGGCTAGCATTGGGCTGCTCCCTGTTTTGACCTTTCATACCTCAGACCACATGGAAGTGGGTGGAGCTAGGGTTGAGCTGCTACTCCCTTGCCAGTCTTGTTGCCTCAGGCCACGTTGTAGACTACTCCAGGCCCTGGTGTCCTTACCTCAAGTCTTTATAAGGCCAGTCTTAGGCTGCTACCTATCTGCTGTCTCATTGCCCAGGCTACTTGGCATCATGTAGGGTTGTTCCTTTACTGGCTGCCTTGTTGCCTCAGACTATTTGGAAGATCTCCTGGTCAGTAAATGCTCTGCAAGCTTCCTGAAATGCAGCATCCACTGGGCTATTGAAATGATTAAAATAAAAGCTCTTTCTTTTTTAAACGGTAAAACTTTAATTGAAAGAAAACCAGAACTCCAGCAGCCTGAAACTGACTAACCTCTCTCTCAGACTTTGAATCTCTTTAGATTCAAAGTTCTCCCCTAGGCACAGTATTGGTCCTTACATAGGCCAGTCCCATGCCTGGAAGTTAGAGGGCATGGCCCCTCCCTAGCATGGGATTGGTCCAATTCAAGACCAATCCCATGCTACGAAGTAGTTGGGAGGGACTCCTTAAGCATGCAATACTTTAAAACCCACACTACTCTCCCTCTCTCACCCTAGTGAGACATGTTACTCCTGCTTTCCTTTGTTTTGAGGTGCTTTGTTTTTTATTTTTGTGTGTTTGGAAGGTTTGGGCAAATTGAACATCTCTTATTCCACTATCTTGACTCCCAACCTGCAACCTGTGATATTCATTTTTGATTACTGGTTGTTTTCCCATTTAAATAGTAGTCATTGCAAATGGTCAGAGGATATGAGCAAGGAGTTTTCAGATGAAGAAATCAACATTATCAATAATCATATAAAAATGTTCTAAATCACTCTTGATTAGAAAAATGCAAATTAAAATAACTCTGAAGTACCATTTCCTACCTATTAGTAAAGGAAAGTGTGTTGGATGGAATGTGGCAAAGTTGGGACACTAATGCATTGTTCGTAGAGCTGTGAACTGATCCAACCATTCTGGAAGACAATTTGGAACTATGCCCAAAGGGCTATAAAACTGTGCATACCCTTTGATTCTGTATTACCACTACTGGGTTTGTATCCCAAAGAGATAATTTAAAAAAGGGGGAAAGAATCTACATGTACAAAAATATAGCACCTCTTTTTGTGGTGGCAAAGAATTGGAAATTGAGGGGATGCCCATCAATTGGGGAATGGCTAAACAAATTGTGGTATATGTTGGTGATGGAATACTATTGTGCTATAAGAAATGACAAACAGCATGAACTTGGGCAGAGCAAAATAAGTAGAACAAGCAATAGCAATATTGTAGAATGATGAACTTTGAAAGACTTAGCTACTGTTAGTAATACAATAATCCAGGACAATTCTGAAGGACTTATGACAAAGCCTGCTATCCACCTCCAGACAAACTGTTGGAGTCAGATGCAGATCAAAGTATGCTGTCATTCACATTAGTTTATTCACAGTTTTATTTTGGGGGTTTTGGCTTCATATGAGTATGGAAGTATGTTTTGCATTATAATACAAGTATAAACAAGGTCAAATTGCTTAGCATCTCTGAGAAGGAAGAGGAAAGGAAGGGACAGAGACAATTTAATTCATATTTTTGGAAAATATATGTTGAAAATTGTTATTGCATGTAATTGGGAAAATAAAATATCTTTGAATTTTTAAAAAGAGATTTTCACAGATTTAAAAAAAATTGTAGTCATTGCTTTTATTATTTTCTTAGTGCTGCTTACTTCACTTTGCACCAATTCATTTAACTCCTTGCATGCTGTTTAACCTTGTTCAGTTTCTGAATTTCTGGATTACTTTTCTACCTTGCCCCAGTGGGGCCCTGCTCCCTCTCTCCCTTCTATTCTTGATTTCCAGCTCTTTTTTATGTGTAATAATTCCCATTAGAACATAATCACCTTGAGAGTAAGGAGTATTTTTTTTATTGTATTTGTATTGCCAGTGCTTATCACAGTATCAAATATAGTTTGTTTGTTTTTTTAAACAAACCCTTACCTTCTGTCTGAGAATCAATACTGTGTAGTGGTTCTAAAGCAGAAGCACTGGTTTCAGAAGTACCCAAGAGGGGCAAAGTTAAATTTTCTCATGCTAGGCACAGCCTTGTTGCATACAACCCTCAAGATTAGAAGGGATAGCCAGGGGCTGGGGAGGTAAGAGAGGGAGAAAGTAGTACAGTTGACCCTCAGGCATTCATGGTTATGGGAACTGGGCAAAATAAGCTCATAGTCAGCAGCTACACTCAACTTTCCCCCTTGTTGGTCAAGATGAATCCCATCACTAATCAAGGGAAATGCCAAAAAGTCTGAGATGCTGCTGGACCATGTTGATCATCTTAGTCCTGAGTTTCTTTGAACAAGAAAGGCAATATCTAAGAAGGAGAAACAGGAAATTGATAATCAGGATTGCCTGGAGTATTTGTCTAAAGGGAGAATCCAAGCCTACAAGAAACCAGCTAAAAAGGTCTTCCAGCCACCAAGGGTGAGGAGGAATCTAAGCTCAACACTTCATAAAAGATATTGATGGACACATTGACAGGATCCATTGGGGGCAATCCTCTTCAGCAAGCAGGCCTTACAAAAAAACAACACCCCCATGTGGGAAATAAGTGAAAAGGAAGGGTAACCTACTCCTATTGTCCATTATATCTGAGGTCTCAGATTTCTCATGCAGCTATCTGGTTTCTCAGACTTCAGTCACCTGGTCATTTGGAAATCTCACCTCCTCGGCATTTTGTAATAGGCAGGTTCTCAGAGCAGCTTCAACAAAAGGTTGAAGGGAAAATCTAAAAGAATTTATGAAAATCTGACTTGCAGAATGAACACTTTACTACAAAAAATAGCAAAATGTTCTCAGAATAGTAAATCTACAACCAAATTCTCAAATGGAAGAGATGACTCTTTAGGTAGGTGTGTGTATATATACACAGATACATGCCCCTATGTGTATATATGTATTTCTCTTTCTCTCTCATATGTGTATATACATATGTCATATATCTATGTATATATATATACACAACACATATATATATATATATATATATACAACATATATGTAAAATATATGTTGAACCCCACCATCTTATGATCTGCAATAAGCTTACAGTATTACTAGACTGGTTTAAATACCTTGATGGCCTTTAAATCATTTGTTATTGCTGCATAGAACAGTGGTGAAAGTTAACCTCATTAGAAATCTTTAGCAGCATCTTTTGATATTTTCATTAAAATTAATTGTGACAATAATATAGGGTTTCAGTTACAATGAATCATGAAATTGTTAAAGATGTTTTCAAAAGCTGACTCCAATGAGCAAAGTGCTCATGGACCAGACTTATGGATATGTTTCTAATATTTCACAGGATTGATTTCTGAATCCTAAAATTGGATGGGGTTTAAATTTTGTTGATCTTAAAAGCCAAACCTCTACTGTTATCTCTTCTGTGCAAGCTGACAGACAAGTTTTAGGGTCCTTTGTAATGTCAAAGATTTACATCTGCATTCCTAAAATAATCCTGGTGCCAGAGTCCTGGAAAGGAGAAGCGTTCTGGCCAAGATACCTGGAGATCTGTGGTGTTATCATCCGCTCTTTTGGCTTTGTCATTAATCTGTTAAAACTTCTGATGTGCCAAAGGTTTTTGATTGACATCCTGCAATCCTGATTCCTACAATCCTCAACAAAATCAGTTCAGCTCAATTGCAATCTCTCTCTTATGCCATCTGAGGAGAAGCTGACAGGCTAACCTGATGACACCACACTTACGTCTTGTCTCTGTGTTTCTTCTGTCTCTGATCCTTCTATGTCTCATTCTCTCGAGCCTATAAACATAATCCATTGCTTTCCAGCATCCAACTTCCCTCCACAGGTGATTCAAACCCATGTGAGAATTTTGTGTATGAGCTAGACTCTACAAATAATCAGCAGAAATTTCTTAAGCAAGCATATATATACTACCAGGGCTACTTAAAACATTTTGGTGTTGGGATAAACTTATGGGCTCTTAATTAACATTCAGAAAGGAAAGATAGAAGGTGTTTTTTAAGACTGGATATCTGACATACACCATACTTGATATGAAAATGCAATGTGCATAAAAATATCATAATAGTAACATTTTAAAATTTGACAAATACTAAGCTATAAAACTACAAAAGCTAAATACAAAACACAAGTAACCAAAGTTCATAAACCTGGCAATAAAAAAAAGTAGTATCTAAGGAATTAATGGAAAGGGGAAAGGATAAAATACTATTAATGTGCTTTCAAACAAACAAAAAAGCAGATTATAGTAAATAAATTCTAGACTAATATCCTATTATGAAACAAAATAATCTTCCTACACACATACTTTTCTGTCAATCTAAGAAAACAAAATGTGGTACTCTTCCATGCCTGTTACTTTAGAAATTTATTTTTAATAAAAGATACTATGTTTACCAAAGTGTTTGCTAAAGCATATTTCAAGGAAAAAATCAAATAAACACCTAAAGTCATAATGATGTTTGAACAGCAAGAGTATGAAAATTCTCAAAACTCTTATCCTCCTCTTAGGAAAATGAGATACTGCTGAGGATCTAAGAATAACACCCTATGTAAGTAGGTGATTTCTACGCCTGTTTAATGGTCACACAAATTAATTTATCCAAAAGATACTTATCTTGACAAAGAGCTGCACTGGCATCTGTGGCATTTAAAGTAGTGGTTGGCATAAACTGTTACAGATAAAAGAGTGTGTTGCTTAAATTGTGACCGCAGAAATATGGGTTCAAGACAGTGTCTTGTTTTAAATCAAAATATAAAGTGGTCGCCAGGGAAAAATTCCCAAATATGAAATATACCCAAGTCAGCTGAGTTTTTATGGAGATTTTAATTAATACAAATAAGAAATTAATGAAACAGAGAGAGTAAGAGGAAACAATGAGAAAAGAGATAGGCCGGCCTAGGCCAGCCTAAGTTTTTAAGCCTTTAAGAGAGAAATCAGTCAGTCTTTTATCCACTCACCACAAGATTTGTCCCAAGCAAGATTCTAGTGTTCAGAGAGACACCAGTTCAGCTTTGGCCAGCTCAATCTCCAGAGAGAATTCTCTGAGAGAGTCCCTTGCTCTCAGCTTCTCATCTCCTTTTAAAGAGAATTTAAAGAGAATCTCCTATATCACCTCCCCTAAATTCTCACATCTACCAATCACAGTAGACGTTTTCCAAAGGACAGACCATTCTTAATTCACACCTGAGTAGACTAAACTTTTGAGTAATTCACACCTGAAAAAAACCTCTGAGTAAGTTCTCACCTCTTTGCCACTTGCAAGTTTACAAGTTGCCTGACCTTCATGGGTACTTAGCACCTTCCTAAAAATAGACTTAGCTTAAGGCTTTTGCTTTACTATAAGTATGAGTTAAGTACTTTTTCATTGTTCAGTAAAGAGTTTACAACTTTATCTTCCCCTAAAGTATGCTTAAGTATGGGTGAAGTAGAGTTCTCACATTCCTGACTAAGTCCCTTCATTGTTTAAAGGGGGTAATGGTCTTAACCAAACCTTATGAAGTAGGGTCTGAGAATTTTTAAGATTCACACATCTCTGAGTAGATTAACTATAACCATGTCCAAATAAACTGGATACTTCATCTATGTAGGACACTGCTCTCAAATCTTCTTTCAAACTATCTTTAAACCTATGGACAATTTGCTTGCATTTCAGAGGATGCTCTATATACAAGTTTTAATCCCATATTATACAATAAATCCAAGTAAAATTGGATGTCTCTTTGAGGTAACACATGAAAGACCATAAGTCACTCTTCTCTAAAATAAATAATCTCACTAACATTACTAAATAATAGATTCATACCTTGGTTTCACAAACTACTACAACATTGTCCAATTCCCACAACACTGAGATATAAACTAATAACAGGCAGATAAAAAACCCAAATACTCATCTCCTTAGGTGTTTGGGACATAGAAGGGACTATGACTTCAGATTGAATAGCTAGTCTTACATACCTGTATCTTATTTTACTAGGTCAGTTATGTTCTGTATTAGCCAATTAGATATAAAGACTAATTACCCATAATGATTATAGAAATCTGATACAAAAGGAAAAAAAGAGGGACATAATGCTCACCTAGCTTGAACTATATTGCATAGCCAGGCTTGGAATCAGCCAGATAGAAAATTTGTCCATTTAAGAGGTAATTTCTTACTGAGGAAACCAAGAAGAATCCTACCTAAGAGAATGCCAAAAGTCTCTCTACCAGCTTTCCCTCAAGACAAAGTTCCACCTTTGGCTTAGAATTTTTTTCCTAGACACAATGTGAGGAGTGAGGAGCCCCAAGATTGTGGAGAAGTTATCTGGACCTGCCTGATCTCTACCTAATTACATTCCATACAGTTTGGATATAATGTCTCAAAATGAATTCATTCTGGAGTGGCAGAAACCACAAAAAGATGGAGTGAAACAATCTTTCAGGCCAAGATAACTTGAAAGATCATCAGGAGGATTCTATTGCACCACAGTGAAAGTGGAACACAGACCAGCATGCCAATGCAGATCCTCTCTCAGCAAGCCAGCATAGGCTGTGGGGACAGCTGAATCAGTAGCAAAAGCTTCTGGAATTTTCAGCCACAGATGGTAAGGGGGAAGGACATTTGGTCAGAATATTATAGGGATACTTTTTCTGGGTCTAAGTGCAGGGCTCTGTTTCACTGCCCTTATACAGAGCCAGGTTGCAGGCCAGATAGCAGTCCCAGAACAAGGAGGAACACTAACACACATGAGCACTTGCAGCTGCAGTGGACCCAAGTCTCAGTTCCAGGATGGAAAAGAGTACTTGTGGGCTCTCACAAACCAGAGCATAGGCCAGGAGAGTATTAAATACACCTTTCCTTAGATCATACTACTTTGAAGAACCGAAAACTTACAGATCCCCAGGACTAGCTCTGAAGGGAGATACACAAAGAACCTGAACCTTGGAACTGTTCCCCCTTGACCACAGCATAGGAATGGAGCCCACCTGTAATAGTTTGTTTTTTTAAGTTGAAATGTAAGAGAAATGCTGGAAAATTAGCAAACAACAACAACAACAACAACCAAAAAAAGAAATTAACCATAGAGCATTATTTTGATGACAGAGAAGACTAAAACACAAAATCATTCTGACAACAAAGTCAATGGTGCTGCATCCAAGAAAAATATGAACTAGTCTCAAGCCCTAAAAGAATTACTGGAGGAGTTCAAAAATAATTTTAAAAATCAAAATAAGAGAAAAAGGAGGGAAAAAATTGGGAAAAGAAATGAATGATGCAAAAAAAAAATGAAAAAAGGATATCTTGGTAAAGGAGGCAGAAAAAATACTGAAGAAAATAATACTTTAAAAAAACAGAATAAGTGAATTGGTTAAGGAGGCACAAAAAACCATTGAAGAGAACTTCTTGAAAAGCAGAATTGGAAACATGAGAAAATATATACAAAAATTCATTGAGGAAAAGAACTTCTAAAAAAGTAGAATTGGTCATATGGAAAAGGAGATATAAAAACTTACTAAAGAAAACGATTACGTAAAAATTAGAATTGGGTAAGTGGAAGTTTATTATTCCATGAGACATCAAAAACAATAAAACAAAATCAAAAGAATGAAAACATAGAAGAAAATGTGAAATATTGCATGAGAAAAAGAACTGACATAGAAAATGAATCCTGGAGAGATAATCTAAAAATTCTTAGACTAGCTGAAAGTAATGATAAAAAAAAAGATTAGATATCATCTTTTTTTTTTTAAAAAGATATATATGTTTATTAAAATGGACGGTTTTAAGGCTTATGAGTCATCCTGAAGAAAATAAAAACAATTGACAAAACGTTAAATGTGGCTGATTGGACCCATTTGCAAAAATCAGTGCTAGTTGTGAAGATCCTGATGTGTCTTCCTCCAAATCTGCCATCTATGTTTTGTAGTTGGAATTCAATTATATGAAGATAATAGCAATGCAATAATCACCACAAAGATGCCTGCCAAAATACATGTACCCACAAAAACTAACATATTTTGCCTGTCAGCAAGAGAGATGCAGATTAGGAAATCATAAGAGATTCAATAAAATTAAACTATTTACATCCCTCATGAGAAGATAATACTTTTAACCTCTAAGAACTTTAACATTATTAGGACTATAAAGAATATGTAGAGACAGAGAGAAAGGATACAAGGAAAATTGTCCTGATATTCTAGAACCAGAGGGCAAAATAGAAATCAAAATAATCCACTAATCATCTCCTGAAAGAGATCCCAAAATGAAAATTCCCAGGAATATTATAGCCAAATTCCAGAACTCCCAGGTCAAAGAGAAAAAAACTGCAAGTAGCCAGAAAGAAACAATTCAAATATGGATCCAAAGTCAAGATAACAAGATTTAGCAGCTTCTATATTAAAGGATTGGAAAGCCAGGAATATGATATTCCAAAAAGCAAAGGAGCTAAGACTATAACCAAAAACCATCTACCCAGTAAAACGGAGTATAATCCTTTAAGGGGGGGGAAAAAGGATATTCAACAAAAAAAACTGACTATTGAAAAGACCAGAACTGAGTAGAAAATTTGACTCTCAAGTACAAGATCCAAGAAATTAATGAAAAGGTAAATAGGAAAGAGAAATCACAAGAGATTCAATATATTGAAAGTAATGAATGTTGGAGGGGATGTGGCAAATTCAGGACATTTATTGATTTTTGGTGGAGTTGTGAATTGATCCAACCATTCTGGAGGGCAATTTGGAACTATGCCCAAAGGGCGCTAAAGGACTGCCTACCTTTTGTCCCAGCCATAGCATTGCTGGATTTGTACCCCAAAGAGATAATGAAAAAGACATGTACAAGAATATTCATAGTTGCGCTCTTTGTGGTGGCAAAAAACTGGGAAACGAAGGGATGCCCTTCAATTGGGGAATGGCTGAACAAATTATGGTATATGTTGGTGATGGAATACTATTGTGCTCAAAGGAATAATAAAGTGGAGGAATTCCATGGGCACTTGAACGACCTCCAGGAATTGATGCAGAGTGAGGGGAGTAGAACCAGGAGAACATTGTATACCGAGACTGATACACTGTGGTACAATCGAACGTAATGGACTTCTCCATTAGTGTCAATGCAATGCCCCTGAACAACCTGCAGGGATCTATGAGAAAAAACACTATCCACAAGCAGAGGACAAACTGTTGGAACAAACACATCGAAGAAAGGCAACTGCTTGACTACAGGGGCTGAGGGGATATGATTGGGGATGGAGACTCTAAATAAACATCCTAGCGCTAATACCAACAACATGGAAATGGGTTCAGAACAAGGACACGTGTGATACCCCTTTGAATTACATGTCGGCTATGGGAGGGGTGACGGGAGGGGAGGGAAGAAAAGAAAATGAATTTTGTATTCAATGACTGTTTGAAATTGACCAAATAAAATAATGTTTAAATTCGGGAAAAAAAATAAATAAATAAGCAAAAAAACAAGAGATTCAATAAAGTTAAACTATTTATATCCCTACATGAGAAGATAATACTTTTAACCTCTAAGAATTTCAACAATATTAGGACTATAAAGAATATATAGAGACAGAAATAAAGGGTACAAGTTGAATATGATGAGATGATATTTTTAAAAAATTAAGAAGTGAGAAAGAGGAATGCATTGGAAGAAGGGGGAAATAGGAATAAATTATCTCACATAAAAGGCACAAAATAGCTTTTATAGTGGAGGGGAAGATAGGGGAGTGGGTGAAGAATACTTAAAAGTTACTCTCATTGGAATTGGCTCAAAGAGGGAAGAACACACACAGTTAATAAAGAAACCTATTTATCCTATAGGAAATTAGAGGAGGATGAGGGGTTGGGTAAGTTGCTGATAAAATAGAGGGCAAGTTGAGGGGGGGCAGTGGTCAGAAGCAAAATATTTTTGAGGATAGACACAATGAAAGAGTAAGATAATGGGGAAAATAGGATGGGAGGTAATAAAATAATCATAATAGTGAAAAAATGTACAAGAAGACTGATAAAGGCCTTGTTTCTCAAATTTCTCAAAACATGAAGAAATGAGTCAAATGTATATAAGACTACAAATCATGCCCCAATTGATAAATGGTCAAAGGATATGATCAGGCAACTCTCAGACAAAGTAATTAAAGCTACAGTCATGTGAAAAAAATGCTCTAAATTTTTATTAATTAGAGAAATGCAAATTAAAACAACCTTGAGGTATTAACTTATACCTATTGGATTGGCTGTTTTGACAGAAAAGAAAAATGACAAAACTTGGAGGGGATATGGGTAAATTGAGACACTTATGCACTGTTGGGGAAATACAAAACTGTTTCAGTCATTTTAAGGATCAATTTGGATCTTTGCCAAAGAGCTATAAAACAGAACATACTCTTTGACCCAGAAATACCATTACTAGGTTTGTATCCCAAAGAGATAACAAAAAAGATCTATAGTTGCAAAAATATTTAAAGCAGCAATTTTTGTGATGGTAAGGAATTGCAATGTGAAGGGATATCCATCAATTAGGGAATGGCTAAGTAAGATGTATATGATTATAATGGAATACTACTGTGCCGTAAGAAATGACAAGCAGGAGGATTTCAGAAAAGCATGGAAAGATTTACATGAACTGATGCAGAGTGAAAGTAACAGAACCAGGAGGACATTGTACATAATTATAGCAGTACAATGATCCAAGCAATCTCAAGAGACTCATAATGAAAAATGCTATCTGGTTCCAGAGAAAGGACTCATGAGGTCTAAATTCGTGCCAAAGCATACTATATTTCACATTCTTCATTTTTTTGTTTTTAAATTTTGTTTTACAAGATGATTAATATGAGAAAATGCTTTACATGCTTGCACCTGTAAAATCTATAACATGTTACCTACTGTCTTGGCAAGGGGGAAGAGAGGGAAGGGAAAGAATTTGGGACTCAAAATATTTTTTAATGTTAACAACTGTCTTTACATGTAATTGGGGGGGGGGGATAAAATATTAACAAAAAAGTAAAATAAAACTTAAAAAAAAATTTTCCCTATTCTGTCTCATTGATTAGTTCAAAATCTTCTCTCCATCCAACATCTTTGCTAGTTTTTTCTCTTCCTTTTTTCTAAGAATTTTAAAAACTTTCTTCTTTTCATTGATGCTCTATATTCCTTCTTTAGACTCTATGTGTTCCTCTTGGAATTTAAACATATGAATAATCAAGTTTGATTATCCTCTACTAGCCAACTTACTATTGCTTTTTTTAGATCTCACCTTCTTGTCTTTTGTTTCATTGTGCTTCATTGACTTTCTGAAGGAAGTAGTCATAGAAATATTGTCCCATGGTAGACATTTCCATGGCCCAATTCTACTCTCTTTCTTCCCCAACATCACATACTTTCCTGAGAACCCCAAAACTCTCTCTGGAGTGGTAGTGGGGCTGGCTGCCCTCTGCTTTCTGGATGTCAGTAGTCAGTAGTATCTCTCTTCTCTTGAATCAAGACATTGCCTCTAGGAGGTAGGTGATTAATTTCCCTTGCCTTGAGGCAAGCATAGAGGTACAACATTCTAATAGGAAGAATTTCCCCTCTGTACCTACTGGCTTCAGATTAAACTCATTTTTAAAGCCTCAATTTCCATTACAAAATGTTTCCTCCCATGGAATTGTATGAGACCTCCTCCCCTCATTGAGTCAAGGTCTCCTATTTTCTTTTCCAGATTTCAATCCTTCCTTTTGCTACACAAACACTGGAATTACACTCCCTTCATTGTTTTCCATGGATTCAAGTAGGCTACAACAAATTCTTATCTCCCTTATCTTTTCTCCCACTTATGCATCCTCCCTATTTGTAATTTAACTTCACAAAATATAGATTAGTATGGAGGAATTTTTCAGAGTTAAAGTCAATGTTGTTTTATGCCTGCTTTTCTACTGATGCTTTTTCTATTTCTTTAAATTATGATTAACCCATCTTTTAGAAAGAAATCTCTTAATTCTCTAATACAATGGTACAATGGTAATAATTTAAAAAATTAATGCCTTTCTAGTATTTTTTAAAAATGTCAGTGGTCTAATGATGGAGTAATTTCATAACTGATTCTTTCCTTGGTAATTGTCAATTTACTTTTTCTGCATTTCTAATGCTTAAGGTTTTTGGAAGATGAATAATATATTCACTTCCCTCCCCCCAATGCTTCAAATGCCTCTTTTTTAATGCAGTATCTACTGGATTAGGCAGGATACATCATAATGAGTTGAATATTGAGATCTTTTGCTTTTCAAAAAATATTTTATTTCCTTCTTTGGTTTTTGGTAGATGCAGAACATTCTTGTGTTATTTGGATCTCATTTCCATTATATTTAAAGTTTTTTTAATGTTTTTGAAGAACTTGTTTATCATGGGAAATTGTTGAAATAACTATCTTGGAGTTTGAAGCTTTCTCCATATTCTTTTGATTGGTATATTGCAAAAGTTTGAAGCCAGATTTCTTGTATTATTTCTTGCATTATGGTATTTGTCATGTTCTGAGAGACTTAGGTTCCTTAAGCTGTCTTTATGAATAGTTTTTGAGACTATGTGTTCTTTTTTATTGATGTTTGTTTCTGTGGATTCAGTTTTTAAAAATTATTATTATGCTAATTATTTTGGCTATTGAGGGAGGCCAGAGCAGGAAATTGCCCAGCCTTAACAGGGAGCTGCC
Source organism: Monodelphis domestica (assembly GCF_027887165.1). Classification (NCBI taxonomy): domain Eukaryota; kingdom Metazoa; phylum Chordata; class Mammalia; order Didelphimorphia; family Didelphidae; genus Monodelphis; species Monodelphis domestica. Next base: position 273,846,931 of record NC_077227.1, read on the forward strand.
TGGCCTTGGGAGTTCAGAACCATAAATATGCCAAGACCCCAGCTGCAGTGGGTACCAGATAAAGGCCAAGAAGACCCCAATAACATAAAATTGTCAAGGTTCCAAGAATAGTATGTAGCAGATAAGGGCTGAGGGGAGCCATACATGCCGGCAGTGTTCGTATAGAGCAGATAAGGGGCTGGAAGGGGGGCCATACATGCTGGAAAGTACTTAAGGCCCAGCCTTTCAGAAGCAACTTGGAACTCTGATGGCAGTTTCCACTGTACCAGTTCAATAAACGACAACCCTTTCTTTGCCTGATTGCATTGTCCTCGGGTCTTCCTTGGTGGTGGGTGAAATCCGGGACCTTAACACTATGCAGTCCAAAAATTGTTTTCTTCTCTCAAGATTCTGACTTTTCTTGAGCCATTCTGAAATATCCTGCTAGTTTTATGCTTTTGGTCAGTGTTTTCATCAACCTTTAGCTTAATTTACTCTACATTTATATATCTCTATATGTATATACATTTATACTGGTATAACATTTTTGTATACATTTGTAAAATTATAGTATATAATTTAGTAATTTGGGGAATTTGGAGCATCCATTTTTCCTTCTTTTCTTTGTTGATTTATCTGCTTGTGATCTGAATTTTTAATTGAATTTTCTTCCTCAAGATCTTTGTGGCTTTAGCCTTTTTTCTTTTAAATTCTCTTTTTACTTTCTTATTCCTCTCGCCTTTGATAATTTGACTTATCTTCTTATGTTCAAGGTTCAAGTTTTCTTCCTATTTGGTCATTTGCATTTCTCCCCACTGATTTTCCTGTATTTACTTTCTCACTCTGTCCTCTCTGAGGACAATTTCCTTGAGGGATGAATTTCACAACATCTCAGTCTCTTCCCACATCGGGCAATTCAAGCTCACCAGCCTAGATCTCTACTCCAAGTATCTTTTGGGTGGTCAGAACCCATCCTAGCTGTCTTAGTTAGAAGCTGTACTATTTGCTTTAGGCTTAGAGGTGTGATGCACAGCTCTCCCCATTCCCCCTCCCCTAACACCACTACTCTGGTGTCCTGTCTCAGGCCCTTTAGGCATTTTAGAGGGTTAATGCATTGTATGGGATTTTTCTGCCTCAGTCCTATTAGTTCAGAGCTTTGCAGCACTATTGCTACACAATTGTGCCCCCAGCAGGCTTTTGCTCCTGAAGGGCTGCCACCTCCCATGCCATCTGTCTGTACTGCCTCAGCAAACTTTCCCAGCTAGTCTCCACAGCACTGGATATATGAAGGGGGGAACTGAGGCATGGGTTGGGTTTTGTTGCAAGCCCCTAAGTGTCAGGTTCTTGGGTCTGCTAATGCAGTTTAGTTGTTAGTAGCAAGAGAGATGGGGGAAGAGGTGCCGAGAGCTCAGGATCAGTGATTATCACACAAGAGTTGCTTTTTTTTTTTTAAACCTTCAGGGTATTCTATACTATGGAGACAGCTAAAGTTACTTTAGTTTCAGCACTTTTTTAGAGGGTTTGATTGTTTGGTGTTTTCTTGTTTACTCATAATTGTAGCATTTCTGAATTGGGATTTTATGTTAGGGCCACTTTCTACTCCCTCCCAAACTCTTATTTGCGTGATCAAGTCTTGCTTGGTCCTGTCTCCTCTATAATCTGGATGCCACTAAAGTTCTGGATCAGATGGCTTTTTAATTGGATAGTTTTTTATCTGCTGGAATCAATGGTTTCTGGGTCTCTCAGGTGCCCATTTGAATTTTGGGATTCCTCCTGTTTTTTATTGCCCAATCCCCAAAAGTTGACTATCCCCTGCTACAACCCTTATTCAGTCATGTCTGACTTTTTGTCCACTTGGGTTTTTCTTGGCAAAGATACTGGAGTGATTTGCCATTTCCTTCTTTAGCTCATTTTATAGATAAGGAAACTAAGGCGAACAAGGTTAAATGACTTACCCAGAGTCATGTAGTGTCTGAGGTCAGATTTGAACTCTGGAAGATGTCTTCCTGACTCCAGGCCTAGCACTCTAGCCGCTGGGCCACCAAGCTGCCCCACCAACACTGAACAGGTCCCAAATGTCTTCATGTTAGGGCTGTCCAAGCACTGAAATGGCCAAGTATTTTGTGGTGACTCCAAACCACCAAAGATCACTGGTACTAGAACTGCCCAATCATGGTGCCAGCCTCATCTCCTATTTTGGCTGTAATGTAGGCTGCCAGGAAGCTGGATTCAAGACTGTTGCAAGGCATCAGATTTAAATACACTTGTCTGGCCCTATTTCCTTGAAGCCTCCTGTGGTGGTTTATTCTATTCTCTACTTGCTCCATCAGGCCAGGACCAAGATCCCACTGATTTCTCCCTCCCCTGGCTTTTCTCCCCCCAGAATGCTCTTAGGTCTCTGGAATTTTCTAGGGTAATCCTTTCCTGGTTGGAAGGTCTTTTTGTTACTGTCTATTTCTAGAACATTTGCTAGAGTCTGGGAGAGCTGAGCTCCTTAGACCTTTCCTATGTTGACATCATATATGAGATTACCATTCTTTTCCCATAGCAACAGTAGCAAGGAATAGTTGTGTGCTAATTTTACTCCCTAAAGCTAATGACAGGAGAAAAATACCTTACTTGGGGCATGTACTCTTGCTCTAAAAGTTTTCATGAATTTTTCTAATCAGTTTGAATCAACCAACATAAAAGTCCAGTGCAATACATTTTAGCTTCTTTATTAGCAAGAGGTAAGGATACACATTTAAAAATAATTTTCAAAAATTACAATGAAAAGCAAATTACTTTGCAATTTTTATCATATGTTCAAATATTCCATCTCAGCTTTAGAGGATTAGTGATTTATTATTTGTCTCTTATTTCTTCAAATATGAACTATTTCACCACCCTCCCCCTAAAAGTATTATTTGGGGACAGTTTTTTTGTGGGGTTTCCAAATGCCTATTCTAGGAAAAGTGACATAAACTTCTTAAAGAACACAAGAACAAAAATCTTTTCATTTTTTAAAATGAATTTATTTGTTTGCAGGTTACATCAAATTCCCAGGCATCTCCCTCCCCAAGCCAACTAGGGAAGGCTTCATTTGACAAAAACAAGTATATATAAAACTATGCCTTGCATATTTCTATTTCTCAGTTCTTTCTTTAGAAGTGGACATTCACAAGTTAATCTTCAAACATTGTTACTGTATGTTTTATTTTATTCTTCATAATTTCACATATTTTCTTAGGTTTTTAAAAAAATGAACCTGTTTATCATTTCTTACAGTACAGCAGAATTCCATCACATGTATATACAGCCTGTTCACCCATTTCTCAATTGATGGGCATCCTCTCAATTTCCAGTTTTGCCACCACAAAGGGAGCTGCTAAAAATATTTTAAAACATGGGTTCTGAGGCAGTTAGGTTCTGCCAGAATAGAAGAGTGCCAGGCCTCGAATCAGGGGGACCAGGGGTTAAAACTGGTCTTAGACACTTCCTATCTGTGTGACCCTGAGCAAGTCACTTAATTCCAATTTCTAAGAGAGAAAGTCAGGGTTAAAATACACACATACACACACACACACACACACACACACACACACACACACACACAGAGACATATAATTCTTTTTCCTTTTTCCCTGATCACCTTGGGAAACAGACCTAAAGTGGAATTGCTGGGTCAAAAAGAATTTTACTCATTGTTCACAATTCCAGATTGTTCATAATAGTTGGATCAGTTAACAGCTCCACCAAAATGTATTAGTGTCCCCATTTTTCCACATCCCTTTCAACATTTATCATTTTGCCCTTTTATCATTTTAGTCAGTCTGAAGTGAGTTATCTCAAGAGTTGTTTTTCTTGGCATTTCTCTAATAAGTAATGATTTAGAGTATTTTTTCTTGTGACTACATATAGCTTTGATTTCTTCATCCAAAAACTATCTGTTCATATCTAGCAATGTATTACTGGGGGAAGGGCTCATGCTCTTAAAAATTTGAAATTCTCTACATAATTAATAAAGGACCTATGTCTGAGAAACTTTAAAATTCCCTGCCAAAAAATTTTGTTTTCCATCTATCTACTCTTGGTTACATTCATTTTATTTGCATAATTCCATTATAATTTAATCAAAATTATCTATTTTATACCTCCAAAAATAAGTATTTGACCAATATTTTCAATAGACTATAAATTTGCCATGCATGCCTTAGCATTTGGTCTTCATCATTTGCTATGGTCAAACCCCTTACCCTGGTAGTCATTCTCTTCTAAACAAACCTAGGCTTTATCTCCAATGACAGACACAATTCATTGTTGAGCTGAGGCTCTCCAGCTTGCCAGGACTTGCCAACTTGCACATCTTTGGCATAGCCTTTGAGAATCTGAGTTATCTGAAATGGGATTTTAGTGGAGAAAGCATATGGTCATGAAAGGCAAAACAAATAAGTGTTATCTGAATAACTTCTGAAAAAGTTATGGAAAAAGGTCCACACGAAGACAAAATTACATTTTTATACTTTAAGTTGAATTTCCCCATATAACTTACATATTTTTAATACTGCATGCTATTGTGTAACTTACCTGTGAAGGATTTAAATAAGTAGAGTCAGTTAGTTGACAACCTAAAGACTTATATATATGCTGCTAGTGTTCACATGAAAAAAGGTCTTGCTTTTGCTATTTAATATTTTTAATAACCTATAACATCAATTAAAATGTTTTATTCACTTTTAAAATGGCACACAAAATAGATTTAAAGTTTTCCAAATATATTACTCCCATTTAATATTTATCACTCCATTTACAACTACACAGGTATTATTCCTATTTTATAGATAAAGATATAACTCATCCATCAAAATGTCCAAAATTCTATTTCTAAATCCAAAGAAAAATCACAAAAAAGTTCATTGTCAACGTAAGAGGTCACTAGTAGAATCTGTATGGCCTTGCACTGTTTAAAAACTTTTATCTGTGACTTGGATGGCGTTCTTTTTTAAAATTCACAGAAGGATGTGAACCTGGGAAAAATAGCAAACATGCTGGACAATAGAAACAAGATTTTAAAAGATCAAGAGACAAGGGTCTTGCACAAAAGCCAAATGAGAATTCAGAAACTGCTGTTTTAAAGAAGACTGCTTTGTGGAGTAAAAAGATAACCTGGATTCAAATTTACTCACTTGATGATCCTGGACAAATCACTTAACTTTCTGGGCCTTTTAAATGTGAAATGAGGAGGCTTAGACAAAGGTTCTAACAAGTCCAGTCTTATTTAGGTGTGTCCTCAATCTTCTCTTTTTTCATCCTAATACAAGTAGACTCTCATGGTGAAGTTTAATGGAGATAATGCAAAATTTTACAACTCAGTTTAAAAAGTCATCATAAATACAAAGAATAGTAAGTTTCAGCAAGGGCAGCTAGGTAGCATAGTGCATAGACAGCACCTGGCCTGGAGTCAGAAGATTTATCTTCATGAGTTCAAATCTAACCTCATTTACTAGCCATGTGGCCCTGGGCCTCAGTTTACCTCAATTTTTCATGTAAATGAGCCCGAAAAGTAAATGGCAAACAATGCCAGTATCTCTACCCATAAATCCCCCAAATGGAGTCACAAAGAGTTGGACATAACTAAAAAACAATGGCTTAACAAGCAGTTCAACAGAGTTGGGGGTAGGGTGGAATTTGTCAGGATATTACAAAATTCAAAATGAAACAATGTGATAGTTACTTCCCCCAAAATTATCATCTTATATCATACTGAGAGATCACTGTTCAAGACTAGGAAGTTGTGCTTTGTTTTCGAACCTATTCCTCTGGAGGATTATGTTCATTTCTAAGTGTCACATTTTGGGAAAAATGATAGGCTAGAGACTATCCAGAGGAAGTAACCAGAATGGTGGAGGGTAAGAAGTGCCTGCCCTATGAGGACTGGTTGGAGGAACTGGGGACAGTTAACGTAGAAAAGAGAAGACCTGGGGAGAACATGATAACTTTCTTAGTACCTGAAGGATAGTCATGTACAAGAGGAAGAGATATTCTGTGTTATCCAAGAGGCTTCAAAAGCTAAGGGCAATGTATTCAAATTACAAAAAAATAAAACTTCCACTTTACATAAGGAAAAAAGATCTTTCTAATAGAGCTAAAAAGTGGAACTACCTAGAGAGATAGTAAGTTTCACTTCAAGCAAAGAATGGATGACCACTTGTCATATATATGGTAGGAAGAATTGTTTTTCAGGCATGGGCTGGATTAGTCACTTAAGTCTGAAACAAGATTCTGGGATTATTAATTTTTAGTTAAGTATGAGAAAACAATATTGTATCCCTACTTATAAAATCAGTTAATTAAAATGTTTTAGAGAAAGAGAAGCATAGCACGGTATAATGGAAGAATGCTAGGTTATGGGTCAGATGAAGTTCAAATCTTCACCCTTCCATTTATTATTTAGCCCAAGTTAAGACTAAGCATCCCTTTGCCTCTATTCTTTCATGTATAAAATAAGGAAAGTTGTACTAGATAATCTCTAAGGATACTTCCAGGTCTATGATACTATAAAATTTCCATTTAAAAATATTATAAATCAAAATGACATTTTATTAGATAGTTTACTACAATTATATACTTGGCTTTGGAACTCATGTCTATACTGAGCCATCCTCATTTGAGAGTGCAAACTTACTTTAGCCCATTGTATCTGGGGAGCTTTGCTCCAGAAACTTCATATCCTTTCTATCTATCTCCTTATCCCAGCCATCTTCTTGCCATTTACTCTGATGCTATTCTTTTTCATGCAAAGTAAAATATGCAAAATTCAAATATTTCCTTTAGAAATTTTACTCATATCCACCATTTAAATTTTTTAAAAATCTAAATCTATTTAGATTAAAAAGAACTATTGATATAAATAATAAAGAACAAAAATATGCATATAAAGCAGGAACTGCCAAATGCATAATTTAATTCAGGGCTGATAAAAAAACTGATATGTAAATTTTTAAAAATTTTGCTTTAAAAGATCTTGATTATAGAAACAAGTCAATAAAAGTTTCATTAGTTTCTTAACTCAACAATAGGCTTGCTTTTTAAATAAAAAATTAACTTAGTTTAATGGAATTCAGACTGGCCTTTTGGATTCAGAAAGTTTCTTTACATGACAGTTCAAGCTCTCCCTCAATCAACTTTCTCTTTACTTCAAAAAGCATATTTACAAATTGGTCCATTTCTGCATAAAGGTTGTAATATGTAGTAGGAATAGCACATGCAAAAATAGTTCATTAACTGAAATAAGACCCAACAAGATAGCAAGTAATTTAAATATATTTTTTCTTGTTTTTGTAAAAATCATGACTGTGAACTTTAACACGTTTATGCAGAGAGGAAGCTATTTTCATCCTATCCTTCTTTGCAAGGTTCCTTTCGGTAGCTCCAGGTTTCCAAAGTAACAGTTGTGCATCCTCTCCACCAGTCAGTAAAGAATCATCCTGCATATTCCAACAGAAAGAACGAACTATGGCAGAATGCCCTCCCTCAAGGCTTTTCATGTATTTCAATCCTGAAAGCCCACTTGTTATAAAGTGAATGGTTCCTGTATTTGAACCCCCAACAACCAACAATTGGTCTGCTTTTTCATGGTATATGCCACCAATCATATAATCCAGATTTCCATTTTGTACTTTAATCATTCTTCTGACATCTGGGATATTCAAGCATGGGATTGGTTGATCACTATCTAAATTGGTAAGATCCCACCAACAAAATCCTTCATCATGTGTCAAACAATAAACCTCTTTGTATTTCTTCCCAGCCCAACCAACATAACTTACTGATGAGCCAGAGTTACAAGTTGCAATCAGAGCTTCATCTTCATTGTCAATGCTTATATCAAAGACATTCATAAGTCCATCAGTTGATCCTGAGAGTAGTATATTAGGGTCAGTAGGATGAAAACGTACCTTGGTTATATCATCACTGTGTGATTCTGAATAAACACCTAATGGGGGTCTAAAAGGGCCTGTACTTTGAGAACTCATTCTTCCATCCCAAAATATCATCACAGTATCCTCACCAAATTTTTCAGTGCCAGCACAAATTATATGATCATTACAATTAATATCAAAACTGATGAGAACATTGGAAGGATAACCCTTGAACATCTGGACTGGTGATATGCCAGATAAGCGAATATCCCAACATTTTACAGTGCCATCTGTACATGCTGAAAATACATGGGGATTGGAATGTGAAAATTTAACTCCATTAAAGAATCCAGGTTGTTTATTCAACTCCCTTAGTAAACTTAATGTTTCTTTGTTATATAGTCTAATTGATCCATTGGAACATGAAACAGCAACTATGCATCCACTTTCTTCCTGTACATTTTTTGAAGTGTCTATGTCGAGGAGGTAAGTGGGCTCTTTAGTCGCTGCAGAACGTCTAGCGACGGACAACTTTGCAAAATGTTCTTCAATCTTCTCCATACCTACAGTAGTATTCAAAGGCATTTATATCTGTAACAAGAACCAAAATGTAAGTTAAAAACTCAAAGCTCCTCCAAAAATTATAATAAAATCAAGAGAATCTGTGCTTTTGGATATAGGATGTAAGGAATAAAAAACTATTCCTATAAATTTATACACTAAATCTAAAGACAACTGCCATTCTATCATGGTGAATGTATCCTAAAGATTTTAACTAAACCAGTAAGAGAAAAGGTTTCTCAACGGTTTGTGAAGTATAAGTAAGCAGAGGTAAAAACTTCATGTGCATGTTGGCTATGTCCTCAGTGGGACAGCTACAACCAGGTGGCACAATGGAGAGTACCAGGCCTACAGTCAGGAAGACTCATCTTCCTGCGTTCAAATCCAGCCTCCAACATGTACTATCTATGTGATCCTGGGCAAGTCACTTAATCTTGTTTGTCTCATTTTCCTCATCTGTCAAATGAGATGGAGAAAGAAATAATAAACTATTCCAATATTTTTGTCTCCCCCCCAAAATAAAACTCCAAATGGGTCACAAAGAGTTGGATACAACTGAAAAATTGAAAATATCTTACGTATATTTTATCCATGTTTATTACATCTGTATCCTTCTAAAATCTTCCAGCAGAAATGAGTAGAAATAGATTGTTTCATTTTGGTGCATCTATTCCCTTACCCCTTCAAAAAGAAACCTTAAATTCTATCTTAATTCTGGACCTTCCGTATCTGGTTCCCTGAGTTTGGCTATGAACCCTCCATGAATCAATGTGCCTTATACATCTTTTCAGAAGACAGTGGTAGCCAGGGTGTGGGAGGGTTAGTATTAAAGTGGATAAAGCACTGGCTCTGAAGATAGGAAGGCTCAAGTTCAGAACCTATCCTCAGAAATCAAGTGAAATGCACTTATTTTCACTTAATAATTCTGGTTTAAAGAGGCAGCATGTTTAGATACTTCCTACCTGTGTGACCCTAGTCAAGTCACTTAATATCCATTGCGTAGCCCTTACTACTTCTGCCTTAGAAGCAATACATGGGGGGGGGGGGGGGTGAGAAGGAGAGGGAGACGGAGGGGGGGGAGAGGGAGAGGGGGAGGGGGGGAGAGGGAGAGAGGGGGAGAGAGAGAGAGAGAGAGAGAGAGAGAAAGAGAGAGAGAGAGAGAGAGAGAGAGGGGGGAATAGTGGGAATAGACAGTCAAGCCTGGTAGTTGTGCCTCTGACACAGATTAGGTATGGAAACTCTAGTTATTCTCTTAACCTCTCAGTGCTCTGGGCAAATGTGTAAGACTACAAACTGTAGAGAAGGTATGGTTGATATATGTGCAAATGCATTTGTCTCAGTCTTTGTTTTAAACTTGTTATATTTGTTACAGATAGTAGCCTGTTAATAAAAAATAAACTAATAACAATTATCAGTGACAGTCCACACATAGGTAGATTGCCGTAACAATTATCATTACCTTTTCAGCAGAAAATTACATTTCATGGTATAAAGAACAAGATTACATATGAACCCATGAACTTTGTTTACATAAATTTTTAACAGTATGTATTAAATTTAGCAAAGTAGTAATAAAAATTCCTGTGTCCCTCCTCTGACCTTCCCACACACACATACACAAACTTTTTCAAAACATAGTCAATCCTTGACATTTCTGGATTTAACTTTCTTGACTTCAAGCATTAAAATAATTTTATTAGTAACCTCATTTTCATTTGGGCAGCCATACAACATTCTCAGCTAAAGAAAAAATAGGGAAAAAAAAGGAGAGGTTTGATGTACAAAAGTCTATGGGGCAACTAGTATCCTACCAAGTGCTTCACTGTTGTAAAGAGCTCCCCATGTATTTTTTGCATATTTTCATTTTTTGCCTTTAAAACTCAAGTTTTGTATTGTAATAATAGTTGCAAAATAATAAACCAAGTCCTTCGGGTTCTAAAGTGATGATGAGACCTCAACTGATCTTAGGGTCTTCTAGCAACAGCCCTGGCTATATCTCCCTGGGTGTTCAGAGGGGGGGCCACAATAGAGAGATTTACAGCAGTATAGTATACAGTTAAATGCACTTATACTACCATTTGACACAGTGGGAAATAAGATTTGGGTTAAAAAAATGTTTTACTGTTAAGAATTTTATTTGCTGTCTATTATTTATGATACTGTGGATATTGTGTGTTATGAAAAGTGAATAGTCTGAAGGAAATCAGTGATTTTTTAAAAACTGAGAGCTGGGTGGCTCAGTGTATTGAGAGCAAGGCCTAGAGACTGGAAGTCCTAGGTCAAATTTGACCTCAGACACTTCCTAGCTGTGTGACCCTGGGCAAGTCACTTAACCCCCATTGCCTAGCCCTAAGTGCTCTTCTGCATTAAAACCAATACACAGTATTAATTCTATGAAAGATGGGCAAAAAAAAACAAACAAACAAACAAATAAATAAATAATAAAAATTGAAATGGTATCAAAGGCCACAGAATTCTAGGTAATGACTAATGAGAAAAAATGTTTTCCATGTTATCAATTGTCTCCCTTTTTTTGGACTTGATTCAAACTGCAGCAACTCAGAAAAAAGTAATTTCAAAAACAGAAGGAATCTTTGAGATCATCTACTTTAACCTCTAAATATCAGAGATGAGAAAGCTGAAGCCTAGGGGGACAAAAGTCACACAGACAGTTAAAGACAGATTCAGAACTAAAACCTGAATCATCTTGATTATCAGTGGCAACAATAGTTACAAAAAAAGTAGGAGATGATATATAAAGCCTTAGAGATTCTCAAAATAACAGGGAAAGTAAAAGAAAATAATTCTGATATTAAATAGCAGCATGAAGTAATGAGATCATTTATATCCTTTTAAAATATGCTTTCATTGAAATGGTGCCATCTCTCTTAAAAGATCTTTTTTCCCCAAACGCTACAATTTTTAACCAAGAGCCCCTGAAATCCTAGAGCAGTCACTCTATGCCTTTCATTTTAGCAATTAATCATAAATGACCTTATAAAAATTCATGCTGAAATGTCACCTCTTTATTGTTATTTAAATGTACATCTTATTGCCCTGATTAGGTTATATACGTCTCAAAGGGAGGCTTCTTGAATGTTTCTGAGTCTCCATCCAATAAGGTTTATGAAAACCAATTTGTTTTGTAAGTCCTTAATAAAAATTAAATGGTTATTTTGGGGAAGGACACCATACCACTTGAGCACTGCAACACTATAATAACCAAATGATTTACTAGTTTATTTTTTCTTCTCAGGAAATCAAATGAGTATCTGACAACTCTGGTTTTGCAATGAATAGTATCTGAATGTGATACTGGAATAGCCATAAAGATGGACCAGGCATAAAGAGGAAGCACTGTCTAATGAGGAGTTGGTGGAATTGTTTCCAAGGCCAAGTGGAAGCAATCATGAGGGGATGGGGGTGGGGGGAGTTAAAGGCTCCTGAAAAACACAAAAATATAACACGGAAGTAGAAGAACTGATTTAATCATATTAGGAAGGAAATGTTATTTAACAGAAAAACAATGTACCCAAGAGAACTGGATTCTGCCTTCCTCGTGCTCTCATCTCACAGTGTGGTGGACTAATAATCTTATTCTCTTTTAAAAAGTTAATTATGAATTGGATTTTAAAGATTACAAGCCAATTATTTATACATTTTTAAAATGACATTCAATAAGTAGCCATAACAACCTTGCTATTGCTTCCTTTTAGGTCTCTTTCAACAATCTGTGTGTAATCATATAATTTTGGTAGATATAATTTCAATTCATATAATTACAATCAAAGTAATCTCTTTGGATTATATACCTAGTAGTGGTAGTGATGACTTAAAGGCTAGGTCTGGATAGCACTTTCCATAAGTCCTTTTAAGAATCAATCTTGGATCACTGGATTGTTAAGAATAGCTGTCATTCACAGTTGATCACTGTATAATATTGCTATTATTGTCCATAATGTTTACCTGGATTCTGCTCACTTCTTTCAATCAGTTCACTGAGGATGGAGTTAACTTCTAAATTGCTTTTAAGAATTCAACCAATAGATAGTAGCTGTCCTTGATAGTCCCTCCAATATCATCATTTTCCCCTTTTGTCACCTTTGTCAAGCTGAAAGGTGTAAGAATTTCAGAGGTACCGTAATTTGCATTTCTCTATTAACAATTTGAAGCATTATTTCAATGTTTATTGATAGCTTGCCTTTTTCTTTTGAAAAAAGTGCTTTTTGATTATTTATGTATTAAAGAAATGGCTCTTGTTCTTAATTTTTAATTTACTAGCTATATCTTATATAGCACAGCCTTTATATCAGTAAACATTGTAAATACTTCCCCAAGTTAATTGTCTCCTTTCTAATTCTAATTGCATTAATTTTGCTTATGCAAAAGCTTTTCAATTTGTTATTAAAATTGTCCACACCTCCTATAAGCATTTTTATCAAATATTTGGATAAGAACTGTTTCCCTATTCCTCTGACCTCTGTAATTTGTTTCTATGACCCTTTTTGTCTAGGTCTGGGTTCCTGACATTTTTTTTTGTCCTAGACACTTACAACTGCTACCAAGCCTAGTAACCCCAACTCATAATAATAATTTGTCTTTAAAGGTATTGCCAGTCAGTGAATAAGCATTTTCAATGTGCTAGGCACTGTGCTAAGATTTGGGGATACAAAGAAAAGCAAAATGACAGACCATGGCACAATCTAATAAGGGAAACAACATATAAGCAACTAGGTACAAAAAAAGTTATATAATCAATCAAATGTCAAAAGGAAGAAGATAAAATTGACAGGTTTTGATAACAGATTGGATATGGAAGGAGGGAAAGTGGAAGAAAGTGAAGAGTTGATGACACCTTGATTGTGAGCATGAGTGATTGGGGAGGAAGGTGATACCCTTGACAGTAATAAGGACATTAGGAAGAAGAGGTAATAAGTCCCATTTTGGACATGTTGAGTTTAAGATATTTAAGATAAGTAACACCCAGTTTGAGATACTCAATAAGCAGCTGGAGATATGAAACTAGAAGACAAAAAAGATGACAATCATGTTTTACAAAACAGCAAATTGATCATTGTTCCAGATAACCTGCCTTCAAGAAATCCCAGAAGGACTCTTGTTCTAGACTGAATAATATAGCCATCAAATACCCTAGATAATCCTAGAATTAGTGCATATAATCGAATCTTAAATACTCTTTTCATCTTAGTTATTCTTATTTATTGTATTTATATATACATGCTCTTTGAGAATCCTTTAAGTAACCAGTCAGTTGTCCTTCCTTCTACATATTCCCTAAAGTATATATGTGACCTCAAGTTCTTTAGTTCAGTGGAAATGCCCATTATTTGGTGCATTTCCCAAGACAGCACTCTTAGAGCCTCTGTGTGGTGGCTTTTGAGCATTGTCTCCCTCATCTGATTAAAGATGGGTTCTATTACAACTACTCTGGTAGTTATGAGCTATTTTCAAGTTGACAAAGATTAGGGCTAGGCAAAGAGACTAAGAATCATTTGCATGGAGATAATTATTGAATCTATGGGAAGAGATGAAACTCTTACATTTAGTGAAATATAGAGAGAAAAGCGAAGGCAGACCAGGACAGAGCATTAGAGGGAAACACACAGTTGGTCAGAATAACCCAGATGAAAATCCAGTAAAGGAGATTGAGGAGTGGTCCAAAAAGCAGGTGGTGAGCCAGAAGAGAGTAGTATCAAGAAAATACCAAGTAGAAAGTATCAAGAAAAGAGTGACAAACAGTATAAAAGGCTAATGAAAAGTGAAGAAGGATGAGAACTGAGAAAATATTTAATGATTAAGAAGAGATCATTGTTAACTTGAGAAAATAGCGATTGGAAACCAGAATACTTAAAAAGAATTATTAAAATAAAGATGTAATTTTTTTTTCCCATCCAAGTTCAAAGACCTCCTGAGGTCTATGGAAACCAGATCAAGGCTATGATCTAAGTCATGTATCCATGTGAAACATTATGATGGTATGAGATGTTGGTCTAAGTTTAATTTATCCCAAATGGCTTTCATTTTTCCTAGAAGTTTTTTTTTTTCAAATACTGAGTACTCTCTTCACCTAAATTTGCCTAAAAGTCAAGCTTTTGTCTTAAAATTACCTCCATTTTTTACTCAGGTTGTTATTTTTTTAGGCATGGAATGATATTACAAAAGGCAAAGAATCTAGAACTACAACCAAGAATTACTGTTAGAGATGAAGGACACACAAAAAGAGAGATTCATAGTCAGGTGCAGATGAAAGTTTTATTTCATTCTTGCAAAAATGGGCACCCACCAAGATAAAAGGCCAAGTGCAAAGGTTCATTTTAGTAAGCAATCTTTTATCCTATTCCTAACATGCAGAAATTCCTCCCCTACATTCCTCATTGGCTGAGTACTAGGAGTGTAAAATCCTCAAGGAAGAATTCTATTTTACAATCCCTTGGTATGATCCCTTTCCCATTATATACATTTTCATATATGGCATGTGCAGAAAATGGCTGCCAAATCCCATCCAGAGGCAGGAAGATAACAATCATTAGCTTCATTAATACTTATTAAGCATTCGAAGTAAGCACTGGGTTCATCTTCAGGTTATTGTTTTACTTCATTGCTGACTAGCTGTTTTTGACCTATTTCTGTTCCAACTTCCCCTTCAACCCTCGCCCCTTTCTTTCTTTCTGTGCTGATCATTATCTAGTTTGAGAATTGCCAGATCTTGTTATTTCTTACAATTCCCCCCTCTTTTTATTTCTTGCTAATGCTGCTCTTTTCATTTCATTTATTATGCAATTCTGCAGCCAGATTGATGGTATCCTCATACCTCTCTGCTCCCATTCTTTCCTCCATAAGGTAAAATTGTTCTGTTTGTACCGTATAAATGGAGATTTTGAACTTTTGACTTCATTTCCCAAAATTCCCTATAATCTCTCCAGCCTCTCCACTTTGGTGGGATCACATTATTGGTATTTAACTGGCTTTAACTCCTCCCACGTCTTGTTTTTGGGCAACAATCAGCAGTAATGGTGGTGAGTGGGGATGGCTGAAAATGGCTAACCAGTCATGGGCATGTGGTTTTTATTTTGTATCCTCTTTATTCCTTGATTTCTAATGATCTTTAATAAGCCTCATAAAATATATTTTATTATTAGAGATTATAATTTAATTTTTATAGTACTACATATAGGCATCTGCTTGGTGATGGCAGTCTCAATTACCCTTTGAGTTAGGCCCCATAGGCCCATAATGATGCAGCAGTCTACTGTGGTAAGTACTCTTGCTACTACAATCAGGGATGTAAGAATCAAAACTGCCATCCCTTTCCATTTTCCAAACCATGATTCCAACCAACTAGTCAAGGGGCACTGTTGGTACCCAAATTCTCAATTAGTGCCTTAGATAGGGCTGTGAGGCCTTGAAAGGCTTTAGTTATTGTCCCATCAGGGGCAGTGTTATTGGGCATGAAAGTATAGCAACTGCTTCCTATCCTAACACATATACCCCCCTTTTCCTGCCAGTATCATATCTAGGACAATCCTATTTTCCCAGCCATTCTACTAGTGGCATCTAGCTGTATTGCAATTCCTTTGACAGCGTCCCTTATGTAATTGATGAATCTTTGTTAGTTATAATAGATGTAGCTAATCTAGTCTACATTTTTATTAATGGTGGATTACCAGAACAAAAATGATACAAATCCTAACTGTCATTTGATTTCTGGCTTTGAATTCATCTGGTTCTCCTTCTCTAGAGATTCCTATGCTGTCTATATATATTAACAGTGTACTCTACCCACTCCACCCAGGCATTCATGACTCCATAATCTGTATCTCAATTTCTTTAGTTTTGATTCAGATCGTCATTAACTTCATTATCCTTATTACTTTAGGATCATTCTGTATCCAGGTCTGACTTCTTTGGGGCTATAGTAGTGCTATCAGGGGCGCACGGTCTGTAGGTAAGAGGGTCAACTATACTACCTGCATACAAAATCTACCTACAGGGTCCTTTCTGGAAATGTTTGCTCCCATCCCAAATGTCCTATCTACTGTTGAGTCATCTCCCAACCTATATGCCTTTCTGATAGTGATTAAAACCGGATTATATTTTAGGTTTTTACAGGAGCACTGCCTTTATATATGGTAATTTTGTCCCTTAAGGAATGCCAGTTTCTGGGAATCAAAGCTGGATATTGAGTTACAGTCTATCCTTTATATTGGGTGGTTCATTCTAGGAGGGACATGGAGAGACTGTGGTAGATCGTGATCTTACTGGTTCTGGACATAAATATTTATTTTCTCCACTTAGCCATCTTTGATTTTTCTAAACTTCCACAATCTATTACTTGACAAGCATCTCTATACAGTCTGTGAATCCAATTCCTCTACAACATTTAGCTACTCTTTCCCCCAAGAAAGTTACTCTCCCTCATTATTTTTGCTCAACTAAAGTTAGTTTCTCTTGCCAAGAAAACAATTGCATCCTTTAGACAGCTGACCTGTACTGAGGACAGGAATACTAATAGGATCCCCCAACCTAATCCCAAAACCAGCAATGCCCACTTCTTATCTGGATCCATTTTGGTCTTTTTCAAACTTAGCCTCATAGATCAGGAGTAGCTTTAGCTTTCTACTTTTTCTTCTGCAATGGTAACAATTTTTCTGACGCAGGCCTTTGACCAGAGTGTAGTGAGTCCAACCTCTTTCAGCAGTCCTTATTGCAATTTCTGTGGCCAACAACACTTGATAAGATCCTTCCCAGGAAGGAGTTTAGACTCCTTCAGGACTTGACCAGCAACCAAACTCCTGGTCTGAAATGGTGTACTGGGATCTCCAATGGGGGTGTCTGAGAGCTGAATCTCCACCCCCCAAGAAATGATAACGATAGAATCCATATATGGTTCTTTAAAAATTTATCCTTAGACCAAGGAGAGGTCCTGGCTTCCCCCTAGGCAAAGTAATCCAAATAACATCTCAGAGTGGGAAACACCCACATTTCTCTTAAGGGCAGTCTGATCCTTAATAATACAAGTAGACATTTAGTCCATGGTAATTTGGTTTCTAATATCAACTTGGTTATTTGCCCCTTCAGAACCTGATTCATCCTTTCCACCTTACCTGATGAGGCTGGGTGCCATGAAGTATGGAAATTTCATTTTGTTTCCAAACTGATCATTATCTTCTGCAACACTCTGAAGGTAAAATGGCTCCCATTATCAGAATCTATATTCTCAACCAAGCCATAATGAGGAATTATTTGTTCTAAGATAATTTTGAAAACTCCAGAGGCTGTTGTGGTAGCAATGGGGTACATTCTCACCCATCCAGGTAGGTGATCCACTATCACCAATACATATTTCAATCTCCCTTCCACAGGCATTTCAGTGAAGTCCATGTGAATGCTTTGGAATGGTCTTAACCCCAGCACTCTCCCTTCAGATATTTGTTTACAAAGAGCCCCTTAATTGGTTTTCTTATAGGTCAAACATCCCTCCCACACCTGCTTGGCAATAATATAGATTCCTACACACCTAGATTTTCTCAGAATTATATCACACATAGTTTATACTACCCAGTGATTCTCCTGATGTAGTATGGTCAATATTTCTCTCATCAGTTTATTCAACAATTCTCTTCCTTCCATTAGGGAAGTTCCACCTTCCTTTTTCAGTTCTTATTGTACCCAATTTAATCAACTCCCTTTTTTTGGACTCTTGAGAATTTTAGAATTTCCTTCACAACTGGGATGGTGGGGATCCACACCATTAATTTATTTCAGGTTTCAAACCCATTTCCTTGGTGCATTCATCAACTAATCTGTTCTCTCTAGCCTCAAATGCCTCTCCTCTCTGTTATCTACTGGCATGGACAACAACTATTTCTTTTAAGCAGTTTAATTAGTTCCTCATGGACCAATTCTTTTCCCCCTTCTTTTATCAGACTTCATTTATCCAAGATTTCCCCAAAGCTGTATACCACACCAAAGGCATATTTGGTATCAGTGTAAATGGTCCTTTCCTTTCTGTTCAACAATTTAAGGGCTTGATTCAATGCATAGAGTTCACAGGAATGAGCAAATCAATTATTAGATAACCAATCTCCTTCCTTTAGTGAGCTATCTTTCCTATTCACCACTGCATATCCATTATGTCTTTTTCCATTTATTACCCTTGAGGTTCCATCAATGAACAAATACATTCCATCATATAGTGGGACCTCATGTAGATCCTGCCTCACTTTAGTCTGATATTCAATTACATACAGTCACGCTCTATTTGCACTCCACACTTCATCTTGCCCTTTACATAGGAAGGCAGCTAAATTTAAGCTTGAGTCTATTGTCAGAACTAGATCATCTTTTCTCAATAGTATGGTCTTATACTTCAGAATTCTAGAATCTGTCAACAATCTCCCTGCTCTTTGATTCAGGACTGCTCTAACTTGGTGAGGAGTACTCACCACCAAGGCCCCTCTAAAAGTCAATTTCCTATTTTCTTCAACTAGAAGGGCAGTAGCAGCTATTGCCTGCCACATTCAGACCAACTCCTAGAGATAGGCTACTTTTGTCCTCCCCATGAATGGATCAAGACTCGAAAGGCAGCATCCACACTAGTAAATAAATGAAGTGGTTTCTCCAGAGAAGGCAATACCAGGACTAGCACTTTGATTAGGGCCTCTTTCAATTCTTAAACCAGCTCCTTCTCTTTCTCAAGCTATACTGTGGGTGAATCCTCTAACAATTTCAAATATAAGTATTTTCTTTTTTGTGCATAGGAATCTATCCACAATCTACAATACCCAGTTAACCCCAATAACTTCCGTCTTGGGCAAGGGGAGGTTCAATGTTCCCTTTATTCTTTCAGAATTTATTCTCTTTTTTCCTTAACTAGTTAAGTGCCCCAAGTACTTAACTTTTTCCCACATATTGTAACTTGTTTTTTTTTTTAATTAGATGATTTAGAATAATTTTCCATGGTTACAAGACTAGTTCCTTCCTTCCCCTTCCCCCACCCCTCTCCCATATATGAGGCTCAATTCCACTGGGTTTAACATGTGCTATCAATCAAGACCCATTTCCTTATTATTAGGATTTGAACTAGGGTGATCTTTTAGAGTCCACTTTCCCAGTCAGAGACCCACCGACCCACGTGATCAAGTGGTTGTTTTTCTTCTGTGTTTCTTTTCCCACAGTTCTTCCTCTGGACGTGGATAGCGTTGTTTCTTATATATCCCTCCAAATAGTTCTGGATCACTGTATTGCTACTAGTAGAGAAATCCATTACATTTGAATTTACCACAGTGTATCAGTCTCTGTGTACAATGTTCTCCTGGTTCTGCTCCTTTCACTCTGCATCAATTCCTGGAGGTCATTCCAGTTCCCATGGAATTCCTCCAGTTTATTATTCTTTTGAGCCCAATAGTATTCCATCACCAACAGATACCACAATTAGCCTCCCTCCATTTTCCAATTTTTTTTCCACCACAAACTGCACGGCTATGAGTATTCTTGTACAAGTCTTTGTCCTTATTATCTCTTTTGTAACTGGGTTTTTGATACTCTTAGTCCTCCCAAGTAGCTTTGTAATTCATTAGTAGTTCTAGATACCTCCATTTTTTTTTGTTTCAGATACAAGGAAATCATCTACATATTGAATAAGACTATTTCCTGCCAAAGGCTGAAAATTCTCAAAGATCTGCTCTAGAAATTTGACCAAATAATTCGGAGCCTCCATGAATTCCTGTGGTAACATCTACCAGTTCTGTTGTTTTTCTCCCTGTATGTGGGTTTTCCCACTCAAATGCAAATAAATCCCTGCTCTAGGGTCTAAAGGACAGGCTCAAAAGGCATCTTTCAGATCTACCGCATTAAACAATATATGGTCATAAGGTATTTTATTCAAAAGAGTGTAGGGATAAGGAACCACAGGATGTCTGGTTTGAACAATTTGGTTTAGCTTCCTCCAATCCTGCATCAACCTGTAAGTTCTGTCAGATTTTCTTACTGGTAGTACTGGGGTATTGAAAGGGAACATACACGGTTCTAAAAGGCCAGTTTACTAACTGTACTCCTCTCCTCCTTCATTCTAATGAGATGGGATACTGTCTCTGACAGACCACTTCCCCTTACCCCAGACAGGGGAGGGAGGAAGAACTCCTATTGGGCTGCTGGGCAGAGGAGGGGGTGATGTGAGGCACGATGGAGAGAGGGAAGGAAGCAGCCCCCTCCAGCACACATGCTATATAGGCCAACATGGCTATAGGGTCTATGTGCTGCTCATCTTCTGCCTTCATCAAATCCATCTGTATAACTATCTGTTCCTTTCTTACTTTAAATAAGTTCTAATTATGTAACCAAGTCCCTTCCCAATAAATTAGTTCCTGCTTTGGGGATGTATAAAAATCTTCCCCTATCTCCTTTTTCTCAAATTGAATTCCTAATGGTTCAAGGAAGGTACTGGAAAACTTTCTCCCTTTACTCATAAGATTATTATTAATGTGTCCCTTCAATCTCCCATGCTTTAGAATCACAGCCTAGCAGCAACTGTGTCCACTAAAAAATTTACTCCCAATTTTGGTTGCCCTCTTAAATTTACCAAAGGTTCCAGGTGGGCTTCTATGCTGAAAAACCTCTAATACCCCTAGTCTCATCAAAGGAATCACCTTCTCTTCCCTTTTTAGCTCAGGGTGGTCTTTTGAAATGGCTAGGTTTTTCTGCACAGGAAACAACCAGTTATTCTTCCCCTGCCATGACCTGTCTGCCTGTTCCTGGATTTCCTCTTCCTTTTCCCTGAATCTCAAGGCTTTACTTAAAGTACATTTTTTAAAACCAAATCTTAGCTTCATATAAGAAAACTGTAGAAACTGGAAGGATGGAATAAGAAACCTCTGGATGAGTTGCTGAGAGAGGTTCAGAAAGTGTTAGAAGGAAAGAGACGTTCCTTAATGGAAATAAATTTTCATTTGACCAATTTTTTCTTCTTAATTCCTGATTGAAGTTGGGAAGGGGAAAACTTTTAACATCCCACTTAATGTGCTTAACCTCTTTCCTCAATTTTGGATAAATTTCACTCTGCTTGGGAATTAAAGGAAGGGCAGGTGGTATTTTTGGTACCACTGGTCTTTCCTCATTGTCTCCTCCTACCACTCCCCCTTCTTCAGGTGGAGGTAAAGCTAAAAGAGGATTTCATTGCTGTTGAGATTTTTTTCCCCTCAGTCTTGGTCTTATCTTTTCTTCTAATTTTAGAGGAAACATTCTAGCCCCCAGGAACCAGCAGAGGGCATAATTGGATTCCTCCTCACTCCAAGACTCATTACTATTCACATACAGATTTTCTAACATTCTCCCCAAGGGACTATTAGTGGAGATATCTCCTGGAACAGAAATCTCCTTTCCTTTCCCTACATCCAGTATTCCCCATTCTGTCTGCTTAATCAAATGGTGAGTCCCACTCCCCTTCCTAAGCTTATGACAAGTCACCAAACATGCCTTGATGCCACCTCCTTTACCCTTTCCTGACTCTTTCCTTTCTGGAAGAAGAGAACTTCCAAGTCCAGGCTCCACACTCACCTTGTACTCAAAGGTACACCTCAATCAAGCCAGTTCTAAAGACAGGAGATCCTAAATTCGAATCTGGATTCAGACACTTCCTAGGGTCCTTTGTGACCCTGGGCAAGACACTTAACCCATATCACTCTTCTGCTTAGAACCAATACAAAGTATTGATTCTAAGATGGAAAGTGAGGGTTATTTTTAAAAATGTAATTGACTTGGCTACTAATAGCAATGCAATGATCCAGGACAACTCTAAGGGACTTATGAGAAAGAATGCTAACTGTGGAAGTAGAAATACAGAAGAAAGCATGTGATTTATCACTTGTTTATATGGGTATATGATTTGAGGTTTTGGCTTTAAAAGATTATTCTATTTCAAAAATGAATAATATGGAAATAGGTTTTGAGTGATAATATATGTATAACCCAGTGGAATTGCTTGTTGACTCTGGGAGGGCAGAGGCAAGAAGGGAGGGATGGTTCAACATTAAGAAAACCATCAACATAATTGATCATATCAATAATGAAACCAAATGATTATTTTAATAGATGCAGAACAAGTTTTTGATAAAATACAATACCCATTTCTTATTAAAAAGAAAATAAGAAAGCATTGGAATAAAAGGAGCTTTTCTTAAAGCGATAAAGCCATCAGCAAACATTTTTTATAACAAGGATAAACTAAAACCCTTCCCAATAAGATCAAGGATTAAGCATGGACAACTATTACCACCACTTCTATTTAATACTATACTAGAAATGCTACTTCTAACAATAAGAGCAGAAAAAGAAATTGAAGGAATAAAAATAGACCACGAGGAAACAAAGTTATCACTCTAAATTCCTAGACAATCAACTAAAAAACTAATTAGAAATTAACAACTTTAGCCAAGTTGCAGGATACAAAATAAAGCCATATAAATCACTAGCATTTCTATTTACTGTCCAACAGCAAGAGATATAAAATGAAATCCCATTCAAAATAACTCTAATATCAGATACCTAGGAGTATACCTACCAAAACAAACCCAGCATCTATACAAATACAATTACAAAACACTCATCCCAAAAAAGAAGTTGGATCTAAACAATTGGGAAAACATTAATTGTCCATGGATAGGCGTTGTCAATATTTAAAAGAAAAAAAAGAGAAAATTCTACCTAACTGAATTTACCTATTCAGTGCCATACAAATCAAACTAGCTAAAAATTATTTCACAAAGCTAAAAAAAAAATTTCATCTGAAAGAATAAAAGGCCAAGAATATCCAAGGAATCAATGAAAAAAAAATGAAGGAAAGAAGCCTTGCTGTACTTGATTTTAAATTATACTATAAAGTGGGAATCATGAAAACAATCTAGTACTGGTTAAGAAATATCAATGGAATAGATTAGGTGATCAATACATGTAGTTAATATACATAGTAACTTAGAGTTCAATAATCCCAAATATCCAAGTTTTTGGGGAAAGAACTCATTATTTGACAAAAATTGCTAGGAAAATAGGCAAACAGTAGGACAGAAACTAGGCATAGATCAACATCTCATAGCTTACACCATTATAAAGTTGAAATGGATACTTGATCTAAAATAAAGGGTGGGACCATAAACAAATTAGAAGTAAAAGTTTGCCTGTCAGATTTATTGATCAAGGAAGAATTTATGACCAAAAAGACATAGAGAACATTACAAAAAATGAAATAAGTAATTTTTATTACATTAGATAAAAAAAATTTCTGTACAAACAAAACCAATATAACCAAGATTAGAAAGGAAAAACAAATTTTGGGGGAAAATTAATATTGTCTCTGACAAAGGCCTCATTTCTCAAATATATAAAGAACTGAAACAAATTTATAAGAATACAAAGCATTTCACAATAAAAAAACAGTCAAAGGATATGAATAGGCAGTTCTCAGATGAAGACATTAAAACCATCTATAGTCATATGAAAAAATGCTCCAAATCACTATTGATTAGAGAAATGCAAATTAAAACAACTGAGATACCACCTCACACCTACCAGATTGGGTAACATGACCAAAAAGGGAAATGATTAATGTTGAAGGGAATGTGGGAAAATTGGGACACTAATACACTACCAATTGATGGAACTATGAGCTGATACAATCATTCTCAAGAGCAATAGGGAATCATGCTCAAAAGGCCATAAAAATGCAAACCCTTTGACTCAGCAATATCACTACTGGGTCTATATCATAAGAAGATCAGAAATAAAAGAAAAGGATGTACTTGTACCAAAATTTTTATCAGCTCTTTTTGTAGTGGCAAAGATTTGTCTATCACTTGGGGAATGGCTGAATAAGTTAGAGCATATAATTTAGTGTCATAAGAAAGTGATGAACAGGAAGATCACAAAAAGAACTACCCCAAAACCTGGAAAGACATACATGAAATGATGCAAAGTTAAGTAAGAAGAACTAGGAGAATATTGTACATAGTAACAATGTTTGATAATCAACTATGAATTATTTATATGATTATCAGCAATGCAAGGATTCAAGACAATTCCAAGGGACTCATGACAAAACAGATGATCCACCATGGAAGGAAGTGATGGGGAATCTGAATGCAGATGGAAGGGGAGGAAGGTAGAGAACATAGATCTCACAAAATGTCAGATAACAATTTATTAAAAATTATATCAACATGCAATCTGGGGGAAAATGTAATAATATAAATTGCTTGGGAGTGGGGAAGAAAGAATACCACCAAGTTCTACCAAAGTGGTTTTTATGCACAGCATGTTGACATCTTTCAATCTCTCCATTTCTTCAGTTCTGAAACCTAATCCAATCTTACCATTTATTATTTGTTGTGTCTTTGGGTCAGTCATTTTACCATTCTGAATATCAGTTTACTTATTTGTAAAATGAAAAGGTTGAACTAGATGTCCTGTAAGATCCCTTGCAGCTCTCAATCTCTGATCTAACTCCTATTCATTTTTGAAATTCTATGTGATTTACCAACTTTTTATAAATACACAATCTTTTTTTTGATGAAACAAATCAAGAGAAAGTTAATACTAAAAGATGATAAAACCTGAATTTAAAGGATTTTTATAGGCTAGAAAAAGGGTTTCACAACAAGACAAAAGTTCAACAGTACTAAAAATATAAAGACCTATATTTAGGTTCAAACAAGTCAATTCCATTAGTACAATAAATAAGGAGACCTGGGCTGAAAAAAGTTTGTTTGAAGAGGTAACTCAAAGTTTAAGTTGGTAAGTTTGGTATGATTCCAGAAAATGACACTGACAAAACTAATGTAATCTCAGGTTGAAATAATGGTTGTCTGATAGCTATATCCCAGAATATAAGAAACTCATCACTATAGTACCTGTTGATAAGTAAACAATGCAACTAGGGTACCAGTTTCAGATTTGATTATTACACAGATAAAATGCTAGAATACTTATCAGTAACCTTAGCTGACTCACTTAATGTCTGGTCCCAAGTTTCTTCATCTGTTAAAAAAAAGTGAGTTGGCCTAGATGACTTTTTTTAAACCCCCTTTTTTTTTTGTCTTAGAATCAATAAGGTAAAGTCTAGGGCAAATGGAGTTAAATAATTTGCTCAAGTCACACTATTAGGAAGTGTCTGAGGCCACATTTGAATCCAGGACTTCCCATCTCCAGGTCTGGCTCTCTGTCCCCTGAGACACCTAGATGCCCCAACTAGGTGACTTGTAAGGTTTCTTCCAGGCCTAACATCTATACTGCTATTTTTTCTTCTTTTAATTTTTAAAAATTAGATAAAATTTTATTTTCCCCTCAATTACATGTAAAAACAATTTTTAACATTCAAAATTTTAAAACTTTGAGTCTTGAATTCTCTCCTTTCCCTCCCTCTCCTGAGAGGGTAAAGAAATTTGGTGAAGATTTTATATGTGCAATCATGTAAAACATTTTTAATCAATGAAAACTCACAAACAACAACAACAACAAAGAAAGTGAAAAATAGTATGCTTTGGTTGGCATCCAAACTCCATCAGTTCTTTCTCTGATATCTCTAACTTTATAAGCATACCAGAGAACGTATGCAGAGGGAATTGACCAAAATTATAACAGGTCTAAAATGTTCTATTATATGACTAGGGCTATTTATCTTAGAGGACAAAAGATAAGGAAAAGAGATTGAGTTTGGTATATGAGAACCATATTCAATCATTTGAAAAGCTAACATGTAGAAAATTGAGTTTGGTATATGAGAACCATATTCAATCATTTGAAAAGCTAACATGTAGAAAGATAATTGGGATTTTTCTATGCCGCTCAAGAAGGCAGACCTAGGACAGAAAAGTTCGAATTCTAGTTCAGTAATGTTTTTATTACCTGTATGAACTTGGGCAATTTGTAATTTCTCTGAGACCCAGTTTTCTTATCTGTAAAATAAGGTTATTGGCTTAGAGGACTTAGGCTTCTAGCAAGTGATATAGTGCTACACCTGGAATCAGGAAGACCCGAGTTCAAACCTGACCCCAGATATTTACTTGCAGTATGATCCTGATCAGGTCACTTAACCTGCCTGCCTCAGTTTCCTCATCTGTAAAATGAGGATAACAATAGTGCCCACCTCTTCAGGTTTTTGTGAGGATAAAATGAGATAGTATTTCTAAAGTACTTCACAAACCTTAAAGTGCTATATAAATATCAGTAGTAGTATCATTCTAATGGCCCTTCCCATTCTAAATCTATAATTGTATTAATCTAACTTAAAAGGAAGCAGATTTCAGTTTTTTATAACTGTCTTAACAGGGGGCAGCTGGGTATCCCAGTGGAAAGAGCCAGGCCTAGAGAGGGTCCTAGGTTCAAATCTGGCCTCTGACACTTCCTAGCTGTGTGACCCTAGGCAAGTCACTTAAGCTAGCCCTTACCACTCTTCTGCCTTAGAACCAATATGTAATATTGATTCTAAGGTGGAAGGTAAGGATTAAAAAAAACTGTCCAACAAAGAAAGAAGCCATCTTGCTATAATAGTTCTTCCCAATAGTAGACAATTCAAGACTGGTCCTACCAGTTATCCATCAATAAAGCTCTGGAAGATGGAGGGTTCCTAGTCAGCTAAGCTTCTCACAAGTCCTTAAAAAATAACAAATATAAACACCAAAACCAAAAAGGATTTAAAAAAAAAAGCAACTAAATGAGCTAAAGTATCAGAAAATAATGGAGATGAAAGAGAAACCACACAAGATATCCTGAAATGTGTTCTATCCACCAAAGAATACATTCAAAAAGATTCAGCAAGAAATAAAACCACATGGTCAAATAAAAGACTGAAATGAAAACAATACAGGAGAAAACCAACTACAATTAAAAGGTACTGAAAAAACTGGGAAGAAATAATGAAGACAATTTCAACCATCACAATTAACAGGTTCATAAAATAGAAAGATAGTTAATATACAGGCACAGAAAAATCAATTAGCAAGGGAATTAAAATATGTATATGGAA
Organism: Monodelphis domestica; assembly: GCF_027887165.1. Lineage (NCBI taxonomy): Eukaryota > Metazoa > Chordata > Mammalia > Didelphimorphia > Didelphidae > Monodelphis > Monodelphis domestica. The sequence continues at coordinate 273,874,405 of NC_077227.1, forward strand.
TTAAGTGATAGACCTAGAGGACAAAATATAATACAACAATCTAAAAATTGCTAATATCTTACAAAAAATACCATTAAAGGGGATATTTGGGGGGGAAATGGACACCGCAGCAATTTGCAGGTTACCACAGTGGGGGGAAAAAATGGAGCTAGATAGATCAGTAAGGAGACTACTGCAGTAAAACATCTTGAAGTAGAGTAGTTGCTGTGAAAATGAATGAGATAAATGAAAGAGATTTTGAAATTATAGAATAGACTTGGTTACTGATTAGCTATGGAGACTTGGAAGAGGGAAAGTGAACATGATTCCAAGTTTGGGGCCTAAATTCCTGGGAAACTGTGTTACCATTCACAAAAACAGGGAATTCAGCAGGACAGCTTGTTTGGGTGAGTGGATGAAGAAGAGTTTAGATTCTGATACATTGCATGGGACATCAAATACAAAATCATCTATTAGGCAACTGGAGTGGAGGCACTAGAACTTGGGAGAAAGGTAAAAACTAAAGATACAATATTTGATAATTATTCCTATAAATATGGCAGTTTAAGTCTAGGTAGTCACCTAGATTCTTTGGAGGAGAGACTATAGAGATGCTTAGTTGAAGCCATTTATAAATAACAGACATTATCAGGAAATATATGTTCCAAAACATAATTTTCCATATAATCTGAGTTTAATCTTTTAAGTTTTAAAATGTTGATTTTTAATAATTTTTGGTGGAACATTTTATAAAATACACTAAAATGGATGGTATATTAACAATACCATTGTGTGGCACATTCCCCAAGAACCTCAAAACGTCCTTAAGAGTTAGGCTTTTTTTAACAAAAAAAAAAAACTGAAAAGAAAGTGGATGACCATCAATTGGGAAATGTTTGAACAAATAATATGTGAATATAATGGAATAGTATTAAAACATAGGAAAAAGCAAAGATGAAGATGCCTGAGAAATTTAGGAAACCTTACATGAATAGACACAGAGTACAACCAGAACAATTTGTAGGATGACAACAAAAAGCAAAGAAAAACAGAGAAAGACTTGAGTTCTGATCAATGCAGTAACTAATTGTGATTTCCAAGGCCTAGAGGTAAAGCATGGTATGCTGATTGTTGTGGAAAGAGACTTCTACCAGTCAATATGTTCTGGTTTCCTGCACTATACTCCTTTGTTTCAAGGAACAGCTGTGTTTGGGGAGGAATTACTGTGTGCTTTTTGGGAACTGGGCCTATTTTTTGCCTTTCTTTGTATCCCTCAAGACTAGCACTGTGCCCAGGCCATAGTAGGTGCTTAATCAATGTGAAGTCACAGCAATGTAAAAAGCAACATTAAAGCACTTTATCCACTTAATCACCCATTTTAAATTCCTTCCACTTCTTCACATTAAATCTAAGTTTGGCTTTCCATTGAGATTGGGATGTTTCTGGCTGCCCCTTCTAATACTGCTCTTTCTATAGCATTCTCTTAGCTTTCTCCATGACAGTCAGCTTTCTACCCTTTCATTCAGTCAGAAATCTCAATATCCATTATGATACTACCTAGCCCTGGTCTAGGTCAGTTATTTCACTGGTCTAAGTCCTGGGTGAAGAAACTCCCTAACTGAATGCTGCCCTGGATATTAACACTTAATGTGATTTAACTAGGACTACAAAGCCAGGAGGTATCAGAAGCAGAACTTGAGGTACCCCTGTCTTATCTACTACTTCAAGCTGCCCTCTCAACTCAAATAATTAAATGAAATGTGTTAAATACCTGTGAGGTGTTTTTCTTTGCTGGCAGAGACTGGTGAAGATGGTAGAGTAGAGGAAGAAGTAGTACAGCCAGCTCTCTCTCATGCAACTCCTCCAACAAAGATCTAGAAAGAACACCAAGCCCAGTAGATATTAGTAAAACCAAAGGAAAAAATGTTTATTTTTCTAGCCAAGATGAATTCAGTGACCAAGGTAGAAACTGAAGAATAGGGATTGGCTTATAGAACTGTCACCAACTCTCAGGTAGGTAGCAAAGTTTTGACCCAAAGAGAGACTCACAGTGTTGTTGCTATGATAAGCTGGGATCCAGTATTCTGTACAGGCTCATATCCTTAGCTTCTTAATTTTTCTATGATGATTTCTTTTTTACCCAGTCTTTTTTTTTTAAACTCTTGCCTTCTGTCACAATATCAATTATAAAACATAAAAGCAACACGGGTTAAGCGACTGACTTGCTCCCAAGGTCACACAGATAGGAAATGTCTTGAGACCAAATTTGAACCCAGGACCTTTGGACTCACAGATAGGACACCAGCCTGGAGTCAGGAGGTCCTGAGTTCAATCTACTAAGCCAGCCACCTACCTGCCCCTTTTCCCAAGTTTTTTTTTTAATGGTTATTATAATTTTAAGTTATTTCTCCCATGCTGGGAAGACTAAGACTCTAGCAACTGCCTGAGTCTGTTTTGTAAAGACCAACCTAGCTAATAACTAGAAGTACAGTCAGGCTGGTTACCTGGTGATTTTTCTTGACCATGACTACTTGTGAAGCAAAGAAAAGTTTTTAAATGCCCTTAGGTTTGCATGGTCCCTTCCTCTTCTGCAACTAACAGTATGACAGGAAAGGAGACAAGATGGCTAAGAATTACAGTTTTTTGACCATCAATATTTTGATTACCTGGTTCCCCTGTATTACTTCTGTTCACTGCCCAACAAGGTGGCATTGCTAGATAAGCTAAATCATATGAACAAAAAGTGGCTAAATGAAAGCTTCCTTCCAGGATCAGCTCTGAGAGCCACCCCCTTCTAGAGGCCCTTATGTGTTATCCCTCTACCTCAGGCCTTGTATTTATTTATAGGTGGACATGTTATATTCTAACTTGCTGAATGTAAGTTTCCTGAAGACACAAAACCTTGGCAGATAATAGGCATCAAATATTGCTTTCTTTTAGATGAAATCACTTAAAACAGAGGCAGATAATGGATAGGGTACTTGAAATGGAGTCTGGCAGATCTGGTTTCTGGTGCCAACACCACTGGCAAGTCATCTGGCTAGGGAGATCCCTGGTTATTTCATATGGAAAATTTGAACACAGAATGGTGTTGAGGCTTGAATCTGATAACATAAAGAACTTCTACAAAGGTCACAAAACTAGTAAGCATCTGAGGCTAAATTTCAATTCAGGAAGATGAGTGCTCCTGGCTCCTGGCTCCTGGCTCCAGGCCTGGCATTGCACACCTAGCTACTACCATATGGACATCAATGATTTTTTTGTGAGGTGAAGAAAAAATTTTAAATTAATCTTTCTTTTCTAGTTTATGAAGAAAAAATAGAAAGCAGAATGTTTTCTTGCAGATAAATGCTCAATTCTCCCTCTTCTTTCTCTCTCAATCACTTTCTAGGTCTACTCTACACAATCTTCACAATAGATTTATAAAGTATCTAATCCTTTCTCCCTACTCCAGGACTTCCTAGTCTATTACAACAGCCTAACAATCTGACTCAGAATCTCAAATCTCTTTCAGCTTTAATCCATCCTCCACACAATGGCCAAAACAATTTTCCCCAAAGCCTCAACTATTTCACTTCCTACTCAATAAACTTCAATGCCCCCTTCATACCCCTGGGATTAAGTACAAACTTCTGTTTCTCATTTGTCCTTCATAACCTGGCCCAATCTACCTTTCTAACCTTTTTGTACCATATCTTCCTCTCCTTCCTACTCTGGTCCATCCAAATTGGCCCTCTCATTTTCATTTTTGCACATGCTATCCCTATGCACGAAATACACTTCCTCTGCCTTATTTATAGCTGTTCTTTTTGTGGTGGCAAAGAAATGGAAACTAAAGGGATGTCCCTCAATTGGGGAATGGCTGAACAAAGTGTGGTATATTAAGGTGATGGAATACTATTGTGCTGCAAGGAATGATGAACAGGATGATTTCCATAGGAGCTGGAAAGACCTACATGAACTGATGTAGAGTGAAATGAGCAGAACCAAGAGAATACTGTACAAAGTAACAGCAATACTGTGGAACAATCAACTGTAATAGACTTAGCTATTACTGGCAATACTTTGGGACAATTCTGAGGGACTTGTGACAAAGAATGCTATCCAACTCTGAGAAAGAAGTGCCGGAGTCAGAATGCAGATGAAAGCATATGATTTTTCATTCTTTTATTTGAGTTTACATTTGGGCTTTTGGTTTTATAAGATTACTCATTTACAAAAATGGACAATATGGAAATAGGTTTTGCATGATAATACATGTGTAACTCAGATCTAATCACCTGATGGCACGGGGAGGAGGAGGAGAAGGTGAGGAGATAAGTTCAAACATATAACTTGAAAACGTGTGGAAATTTGTTATTACATGTAATTGGTTAAAAAAAAAGTATATATTTTTTAAAAATTCAGTACCAAAAAAACTTTTTAAACAAGAAGCCTTTCCCAAACCTCCAACTGCTACTCATTACCCTGTATTTATTTTCATTTACTTTATATATGTATGAGTAGTCATCTTCCCCGTCCCAGAATATAAACTCTCTGAAGCTAAGTTTGTTTTACCATTTTTAAAAAAATCTTCAAGGCTCAGCAAAGTCTTAACAAATATCTAGTAACTTAGGAGAATGGTCAATTTTTTTTCTTTCAAAAACCCTACATTTACAGTTAAAATTAAAAAAAAAAAACAAGTTTTTGTTAGGGTAATCACACCTGATGGAAGAAAATATACACCATTTTAACATTTGGGATTGCTTTGTTAAATGAATAAGCACAACTAATTCCTCCAGTTTCTTCCAGTAAAAAAGTATGACCAAGAGTTATAGAATATATTTCAACCAACACCATAATTCTATAGTTGAGTCTATCTTTTTTTTTTAAATTTACTTATTTAATTAATTTAGAATATTTCCCCACAGTTACATGATTCATGTTTTTTTCCCTGCTCCCCTCCCATAGCCTATGAGCAATACCACTGGGTTTTTATATGTATCTGTGTAAATGGAATTATCCTCCTTGTTTATCTTAACTTAATCAATCAAGAACTTGAAGTACCCCCTCCTTTCATGCTTAGTCAAACACTTTGAAGAACCTTTTACTAGAAAGGGAAGTTCAGGCCCTCAAAGACCATAAGTGGATCCCACAAGCAATGCCCACCCTGGGCATTGTGAGATGTGATAGACATTTTCAAGCATAGCATCCAGGAGGAGGTCAGTAATTCTAATGAACTCGATTCTGATAAGACCACAAAACAAAAATTAATAGCCAAGCATCTGATAGTTGGACAAAAAAGCCTTAAGAAGCACATGCACACACCCTCCACCCCCCTACCCCACCCCAAAGCAACAGTTTTAAAAACTCAGGCTTAAGAATTTAGTGTTAAGGACAGATATTAGGGGTGCTTCAGCTTAAAACCAAAGTTCATAGCTGTGAATCATTAAGAATAAATTATATGTTGGGGAAGCTAGGTGGTTCAGTGGATACAGGCAAGGCCTTGGAGATGGGAGATACTGGATGAAATCTAGACAGACATTTCCTTGGAACTAATACTTAATATCAATTCTAAAATAAAAGTAAAGGTTTTTAAAAATAGAATTATGTACAAAATGCTAAGATTTTAAAATAATCACTTCAAAATATTTAAAAAGTAAGTTTTGGCACTTAAAAGGATAAACATTTTATCTGAGACACCTTTCACTGAAAACATGGTGAAATGAGATTGCCATATAAAGATCTACTTTTGCTTCACAATTTGGGTTTGAATTATATATAGCTCCATCCCCTAGTACGGATAGACAGTCTTAACCTTTTTTTTTTTAATCACAGATCTCTTTGTCATTCTAGACTTTTAAACCATGGTTTATCACTGTGCCTAGAGCAAATAGCATTGGCCTAAATCAATGCTTGTTGATTAGCCTCCCCTATTCCTGTCACAAAATACCAGTCACAGGCAGCCAGGGCTTCTCGGCATGATCTTTTTAGATGCATTAAATAAGATAAATAGGAATACAAAGGTAACAGTTTTATCGGTTATTATAAATTAAAATTTTAAAAATTAAATCTTAAAAAAATTCACAAGACTCCAGATTAAACAGCCATGCTTAGAAAGCAGCGAGATTGGGTATATAAAGTACAGGAGATGGACTTAGAGAAACCAGAATTCAAGTCCTGCCTCTAACCTATTAAACTGTAAGACCCTGAGGAAGTCACATCTGTAAAATAGAGGTAATAACGGCATTTAGTTTTCAGCGTTATTAACATAAAAGGATTTGTAAACTTTAAAGCGCTGCATAAATGCGCTATTATTACTTCGGCAATTAAGTCTAGATAGCTGGGAACCTTCCCCGAATTAAAAACAAAAAACTACCAAAACGTCAAAAACCTTGTAGTTCTTAGGAAGTCCGCTGGGTGTCACTCAGAAAGTAGCAAGCGCAGGTAAAGTACTAACCTCACTGGGAATTCACTCGAGGGCCAAGCAGCAGGAGAATCGCAGTCTTCTCCCTTGGCATTCACTGCACTTTTTTACTCCGGCCTCAGCTTCCTCACGGATGAGAAGCTTCCTCTCCCTAGGCTGCCTGGGCTCTTGTCCTCACCCCGCTTTTCCCTATGGTGCACGCAACGTTTAAAGCGCCGAAATCGCGTCTTAGCCGCGCCAGGCTCCGGGAGATCAAAGGCCGCTTCCAGATGCTTCTTCGCTTCGCAATCCAGTCTAGCAGGTAGCCCTCGCTGCCAGTTCAAATAAAGTCGGTACCAAATTGGAGAACAGAGACGATCACCAAAACACATCCAATAATGGCGTAGACTGCGACAGCTCTGCGGAATTTTCCAGATAGCTAAGACCCCGCCCCCTTAATTATTTCCGTCAGTCTTAATGTTTCGCCTCTCCCATTGGGTAGTCCAGACAAGGAAGGCCAAAAGGCATTGGTCAAGTAAGTGGGGGGTGGGTTGGAGGAAGAGAGGAGCGGGTGAAAGCGGAGAAAGCTGGTAATCGTACTAAAGTAGGATGAATCGCCGACTGCTTCGTCTCTGTGACCTTCCGTGTATCAATCTCTTCCCGTCCCCCTACGTCCATTGCGTCAACGGAAACGACAACTATATTGCTTTCAAGAAGGCATCTTATCTGTGCGTGCCACGAGCTGCAATGTTGTGGGTGCCCCCTGGTGGCTACTGGCCATCCTAGTCGTGAAGCTTCCCTAGAAGTCTCACCGACTCCTGGAAAACCTTGGTAGATCGGAGCCACCCACATAGGCTTCTTCCCCGCCCCCCTTCATTTTTTAGTTTAAAATTTTCATAGTAAGTTAAATTATGTACTTGACAAACATCAAACATTAACATTTCTTTATACAAAAGAAAGAAGAGAATATATGAATCACGAATCTATTCCTCTTTCTCATGAAAGCCCTTCAGATACTTGAATTGTCATCATATTTGCTCTGAATTATCTACTCCTCAATTTAACTACTCCTTGTATGATATGAACTCAAGGTCTTTTACGAGCCTAATGCTTTTTTCTGTATACTCTCTGCCAAGAACATTCTTGATGCAGTCCAATGAGGGCAGAGTATAAAGGAATTATCACTTCCTAGAAGCTCTCTCAAAGCAATCCAGGAATATATTCGGATTTTTGGTTGCCACATCACATGACTGATAAAATTGAAGTCCATTAAAGCCCCTGGAGTTCTTTTTCAGACAAACTTTTGATTAACCATGTATTAAGGGTAGCCTTAACACTAGTTTCCCCTGTTCGGTTTCAGTGTTAGGACAAAATGAGAACCTCACAAGGCACTGAACAGTTATCCTAACATAGCAAGGATATGCAACAAGGATATAGTGGCCCTTAGCTTCAATGGTCATGGCCCCCTTTGTTACTATATGGAAAAATATATGATCAGAAAGGTATGATACAGTGACTGTGTGGTCATAAGAAATCCACCAAGTGGAGTGGTCCCTACTGCACATGAATGGTTCTTTTTATGTCTTTAGGCTCTGGGCCTGAAGTAAGAAAGACCTGGTTTCAAATCCAGTTTGGAAACTTACTAGCTATATGACCCTGGGCAAGTCACCTAACCCCTATTTGCCTCAGTTTCCTCATCTATAAAATGAGGTTAAAAATATTACATATCTCCCAGTGTCATTGTGAGGTTCAAATAATATAATAATTGTAAAGTACTTAGCATTTTTCCTGGCTCATAGTAAGCATTATATTAGCTATTATTATTATCCCATCCATTCTAGATACGTATAGTGCCATGCTTTTGTATTAATCCTAGGTTCTAACATTCTTTGGAGAATCATCTTTGACGGTCCCAAAGCTCTTTGTGGTATTTAGTGCTTGGCTCTGTGTGGTGACTTGTCTCTTTTTCTGATTAAAGATTTGGGCTTTCTGACTACTATAGTGGTTCTGTGTTTTTCCAAGTTGACATTGCCCAGATGTTATGAAAACCAGTTGTTGTCTGCTGATTTTTCCTCTACTAATTATTACCAAAATGCCCACTCTCTAATCCCTCCCTCATTTTGATTCCTGGATTTCCTCATGAGTCTTTATCCTTTTCCCTTTACCAATCCTTTACTTCTGATATCTTTTGAATAAGGTATATGCATCCAAAGTCATATTCTAATGAAGTCTCCAGGTGTAACAACTTTTCATGCCAATGGACCCAGGCTTTCAATGCCGAGAGAGTGGGACTGTCTCTGTGCATCGACTTTTCCACTTAAATCTTCATGCACAGGTGTCTTTGTGCACAAAAAATGCACAAAGACAATCATCATCCTCGGTTCGAGAGACAACCAACATATTCTAATCATGGATTTCATTCTACCAATCTTGATGATATCTATGAGGTCATTTTTGCTCCTTGTTTACTAGCTTTCTTGGATGTTATCTGTGAACCTCTGAGTATTTCAATTAAATTTCTTCTTCCTTCCTTGTAGTTACTACTTTTTTTAGTTTCTAGCTTGGTGAATAAACACAAGCCATTTTCTCCTCTCCCTCCCTGTACTTTTAATTTGAAAGCACTTTTGGTTAGACTTGGAAAGACATCTGGCAATATATGTTTTAATCAAACTTTATTTTCTCTTCTCTTTTCTCTCCCTCCTTGCCTCCTTTCCCCTTCTCCCCTTCTTTCTCTTCTAGTTTTCCCTTATCCCTAATAAAAAATAGAAAACCCATTATAAACTTGTATTATTAAGCAAAACAAATTCTCATGTGGGTCAACCTCCCTCCCCCCAATACATTTTAATCTGCAATCTTAGTTTATCATCTCTCAATAAGAAAAGTTGTAACATGTTTCCTTATGTGTTTTCCAATATTGTGATCATTCATTTTGTTGACCAGCATTCCTAAGTCTCTCACAATTGCTTATCTTTGCAATATAGCTATTACATAAATTGTTAAATTCTGGTTCTGCTCATTTCACTCTGCATTAGTTCCTTACAAAAATTTCCCCATTTCTCTGAAACCACTGCCCACATCAGATCTTACAACACAATAGTACTGTTTTTCATATTTCCTATATAACTATATATTATTATACTATAATTTTATACATTTTAATTTGTTCAGTCATTTCCTAATTGATAAGTACCCACCTTGAGTTTCTAATCATTTGCCACAACAAAAAAAGGTGCCATAAATATTTTTGGACATATGGGACCTTTTCCTCTTTTTTTTTTTTTAATCTCTTAAAGGTATAGACCCAATCATGGTATTGCTGGGTCAGAGGTTATACAGTTTAATGGCTTTGGGGGACTAGTTCCAAATTGCCTTCTAGAATGCTAGATTATTTCATAGCTCCCCCAACTTTTTCCATAACCCCTTCAACATTTTTTCCCCTTTTCTGCCAACTTTGCCAATCTCAGGTGTGCGAGGTGGAATCTCAATTGTTTTAACCTGCATCTCTCTAATTAGTACTTTGAAGCCTTTTAAAAATTTTATTTAATTTAGAATATTTTTCCATGGTTACATGAATCATGTTCTGTCTCCCCTCCTCCCATCCCCCTCCCATTACCAACTCGCAATTCCACTGGGTTTTACATGTCATTGAACAAGACTTATTTCCATATTTTTTGCACTATGATGATCGTTACAAGTATATATCCCCAATCATATCCCCATTGAACCATGTGATCAAGCAGTTGTTTTTCTTCTGTTTCTATTCCCCTAGTTGAAGCCTAGTTGAAGGGCTATTGATAACTTAGATTTCTTCTGACTACTGCATATTCCTATCCTTTATCTATTATCAATTAGGGAATGCTTCTTATTCTTACAAATTTGAATTTGGAAGTTTCCTATGTATATTAGAAATAAGACCTTTAGGAGGCAGAAGTGACCATCTTTAGCCTCTTCTCCCTATACCTTCAAGGTGTAATAGTTAAAGGAATTGTAGAGGATTGAAAAGGTACAGGGGATAAGGTTTTGTAACAGGGAATGGAGGAGTTGAAGGGATAGAGGGAATAAGGATGCTGGTGAGGTAAAAGGAGAGGATACTCCCTACTGAGAGGCTCTTTAAAAATGGGGTTCCTGAGAAATGGGCCAACTATGATAGCCTAAGGGAATGTCTTCTCTATTGATTGATGTTGAAAATACCCCAGAGCAGGTAAGTAAGACCCTTCTGAGGGACAAGGCTCTCCCAGGACCAGTAGGAGTCCTAAAAGGCCCATTTATGGTTGAATGGCTGTCCTTAGGTTCTGCTCCCTCTATGTCCCCCGAAATGGTAGTCCTCTTATCCGACTGCAGGTTATTTAACTGAAGATGAATTTATTAACAAGTTTGGATTGGGAAGATATCAGGAAAGAGGGAAGAGGGAAGAGGGATTTCCCCAGATAGAGTTTGAGTCTCAGCTTTAGAGCTGAGGCCAGGCCTCCAGGCTGGTGGAGGGTTTCTTTTGTTCCTGTCTATGCTAATCTATGCTAGCTTTCTTAAATATAAAGTCTTTAGCAGTAGACAGCAAGAGGAAGAAAAGGTTCTGACCCTAAGAGCTGGTTGGGCCTGTCTCTTCAGGCTAGTGCCCCTAAAGACTGGACTTAAGTTCAAACTGCTCCCCTAAAATCCCTTTGTTTGATGACATGTTCACAGGAATCCTGGTAGAACACAGAGTTGGGAAAAATCCAGGATTAGAGGTACTTCTATCCAGAGACAGGGAGAGAGGCTTCTTCCAGTCCAAGACTTTCATTCCTGGCAGAGAAGTAACAGGAGATTGGGACTGGAAGCTCTCCTAAGAAATTGGGAGTACCAGACTAGAATTACATTTACTCCCTAAATATTGTTGCTTGAGGTTTTGGAGTTTAATCTAGCTTTTCATAGTTGTTTAGTCATTTTCAGTGTGTTCAGCTCTTTGTGACACCATTATGGGGTCTTTCTTGGTAAAGATTAAAAAAAAAAGTGACACCTCTATCAAGAAAATTGCTACAAAAATTTTTTTCATTAGACAAGTAACATTCTTGCTAGTCCTAGTTAGATGAACTCCATCCCGTTAGGAGTCTGTCACTGATATAGTTTAAGTTCGGTTCCTTAACTCCAAATTCCTTTCACAAGTACTACATTCTCAGGCAGGAGTTTGCCTCCCAAATTAGTTAATATTCTCCATTCCCTACCTTCAGTGAAAATCAGTGAGGGAAATAAAACCTAAGCCCTTGTCACAGTTTCTTGCCTAAGACTTCATAATTTTTGGTGATGCTTTTTTGTTTTCTTTGAACAGTATCATTTGGGCCTCTGCAAATCACTGGAGATTGGTGGTAGTCACCTGTTTTAAAAATTCTTTTAATTTTCTATATTATGTCTTGGATACATGCCCTGTTATTGACAAATGGTTGTTCCCATACCTCAAAGTAAAGTCTCCAACTCACATTCTCTAAAGGTCAGAGTCCCTTTTTTTCTGCCAAACTTTTGGAGAGACTAGAGATGAGTTGGAAACACAATCAGGACTCTTGGAGTTGTAACTATAGTTGGCAGAATAGAGGCTCTGGAGGCTGGTATGGGCATCAGCACCAGGGATTAGACCCTAACCCTGTAACAATGGAAGAAATGAGTACAAGGTGGTATCTGTGATTGCTGGCCAGAAGCCATGATTTAAACCCAAGTAGTACATACGCTAAATAACAAACCAAAGAGCTTGATTCGAAGCAGCAAGCAGTCGGCCCAAGCAAGCTAAGACCCCAAACCCTGAGAAAGTCACCGTGTATAGGTAACCAACTTCTCACCAAAGGTATGAATCAACAAATGAAAACGTCTAGAAAACAAGTTTTTTATTTTGTTTTTTTTTAAAGGATGTTATCCACAAAGACTAATTCACTAAGATGGATAACATGACTTGGGATATAGATGCTGAGTGGAAGTATGTTCCTGCTCATTTAAATGTTGAAGGCAATGCTGAAGCTCACAGATTAGCCAGAAAAACAGCTAGAAAGTGAGAAGCCTCAACCAGTCCTTGCAGAAGTTGAATTTGCTTAACCCTGCAATATCACTTGATGCTCCAAATCACTTTCTCTTTACCTTCTTCCCACTTGTCTTGGAGCTGTATTCCATGGCAATCTTTGGCCATTTTCTTCATATGCTTTCTCAGTTTTTCTATGTGCTCATTTAAATTGCTTTTAAAATAATACAAACAAAAAAATTAAAGGAAGGCAGACAGTTTTTAGACAGATCATTAACTAATTTGGCATAGTAATGTGTGAGATAAAAATGGTAACTCACTCAAATAACCTAGAATGAGAAGGCAGAAGTAAAAAGAGGCAGTTCGTTTATTCCCCTTCGTGAAAGAGAAGGCTTCAATGATGAGCTAAGAAGCGCCAACTGAATAAGGAGCAAACGGGAAAGAGATACAAGTTCCCAACACCAGGCTCCTCCCCACTTCCCTGTGCTACAATCCAAAACACCTGTGACTGGGTTGTAAATTCTTCCAACCCAGTTCAGGTGAGGTAAGGGGAGTAACCCAGTTGTTCATTGGCCTTTCTGTCTTTCATCAGTTCCCTCCCAAACTGGTCCCCAATCCTCAATCAACAAAAGGTAATCAACTCAACTTTGTAAGCTGAATCCTCCTTCTGAGAATAGCACTCAATTCTGTCTCACACAGTAAGAACAGCTGGTATAAACACCCCCTCAAAAGTCTGTGACACCATAGAAGTGATGAATTCAATTTAGGATTACTTATTGATTAGGAACTGTTAGTGATTACTCTGATTTTGTAGTAATTAAAGTTCTAACCATTAATAGATTTAATAGCCGAGCCAACTAAAATTTAGGATTAATGGTAAACTAATCATTTAGATATAAGAATATATGTAATTGCCTATTAATCAAAATTCCTCCACCCCTTCTGAAATTTGTTTGATACAAGTTAAATGCAAATTAACCTTGAAGATAAGATTTCTTGCCCCCACCAAAATTAGATCTTCTTCTCAAGGGGGCTGTCAAAACCTACTTTCAAAATAGGATGACTAAGTGATGGCTAAATACTCTAATCCAATCATCAAAAATCTTGCCTTAGACATACCCTGGATCCATCAATGTTTAGCATAGGGGTAAATATTACAAATCATTTATACTGGAGTCTCCCCTATTCACCCACTAAATTTATTTTACCTTTCCTTCCTTTGTTAAAAGTTTCCTTGATGTAAACTCCAGCTTTGCTCCTCTCCTTTTCCTATAATAAAAATCTTATCAATGCTGATGTTCTGTGTTTCCCAGACTAAACTGGGTATGCCTGCACACCCACTGACTTTGCTAGCTTCCATTCGTTTCAGTTTAACTTCATAGTATCTTTCACCCTGTAGTGGGGAGTGGCTTTGCCTACTCAAGAAGGGAAACTAGCCTACATAGAACCTAGATAGCTGATGGAACTCTTTGTTAAAAGAGAAATGGATTGCTTTCAAAACTGAACACCCTTGTCAATGGAAGTATTCCAAAAAAGCCATGCAGCTTGCTGTCAGTGATATACTATATGATTCCTGCATTGGTGAAAAATTGAATAAATTGCTTCCAGGACCTAAAATTCTCAAGACTTAAAGATTAAACTATAAAGTTGCTGTTTTGTCCTTTAAAAAAAAAAGACTTTCAGAAGGAAATGTCATATAAACATAAGAAAAAAATTTTAATTTTTAAATTTGGCCACTCTATATTTATTCCCATATTTAAATTTAATATAATTATATTCTCTATACTGCCAGAAAAAAAGTTTTTGGAAATATGTATTTCTTAAAGTTACAAAAAACGTAGAAGAAAAGAGAAAGAAAGAAAATTAAAGGCTTGCACTGTTGCCAATCCCATGTATTTTCTGAACAATTCTAGTCTTCACTAAAAATTTAAGTTTAGATTGTATAGATTGACATAATTAGTTTTAAAATGACACGCTGGCCAAAATTTTAATTTATATTAAGTAGCTAGTTTATTGCATATTGGTCAATCCCACAAGATTTAATTTTCAATTCAATTCAACAAAATAAAAGACTTATTTTATGGTGGTAGTTGTACTCTGTATTCCCATGAGTTGAATGTATTTTACTTTTGTAGATCTAATTTAAACATAAGCAATATCTTAAAATGATTTGGATGCAAATCACATTTTGTACAATAGATGTATTGTACTTACTGCATGCAAAGCTTATTATTTTTAATAACCTGAATCACCTTCAGCCCTTAAATACTTATATTTCCAAAATAACAAAAATCTTATAGATACAGAATTGCTTACAAATTGAAAATCATAAAAAGTCAACTATTTAATAATAATGAGAAAACTCAAATCTGAAAATAAATACTGCTGTGGTTAGTTTGTCTTTTTTTAAACCTCTGTAGTATAGTAAAACCACTCATATCCTCAATGGAAAAATATCATAATATGTATGATAAACAAATTTGGGAAAAACCAAAGCACTTTGGTTGGCTAATTACCTTGAATTTTTCTTAAAATTTGTTAATGAAGTCTCATCAGTTATCAGTGATCAGATCCTATACATATCCCAGAAGTTTCTTAAAAGTTTAAGCTGTATTTGTACAACATGAAATGTGATGAAGATAAAAAACAAAGATGAAACGAGATTATAGACAATATGAAACTAATTATCAGAATACACTTTTTAAAAAAAGCCATTTTGTTCCCATGAGGAAAGTGGCTGGGAAAAACAATTATGGGATTCCCTTGCCATTCCCAGAGGATATGTTCTAGAGACACCAGAAAATATAATGTTGAATAGAATTATGCAAACACAAACAGCTAAAGCCCCTTAAGGACCTTGGTTTAGAAAAAGCAGGAAGCTTCTAGTCTACTTAAAAGGAAAATTTAAACAAAAACATAACTTTCCAACAAGGAAATTAAAAAATGAATCAAAGAAATAAAATGGTAGTTGCTACAATAGCAAAATTAAGCTT
This sequence comes from Monodelphis domestica, assembly GCF_027887165.1. Lineage (NCBI taxonomy): Eukaryota > Metazoa > Chordata > Mammalia > Didelphimorphia > Didelphidae > Monodelphis > Monodelphis domestica. Next base: position 273,889,739 of record NC_077227.1, read on the forward strand.
CTGCCTGTCCAAACTTTTTAGCTGCTAGCTGTTTGGTCCCTGTGGAATAAAATTATAGGTAGAAGTCATGAGGGAGCTGGTCCTAGGGCTTATTAGGAGACAAAAGAAGTAACATCTCTATAACAGTTGACATGTCTCAAAAAGAAGAGCCTTCAGGCAGATAACTTTTTAATATGCAGAAACTGTGCACAGTCAGGCAGCTTTGAAGAAAAAAAAAAGGAATGAGAGTAGCCAAGCATTCTAGTCTATAGTTCCATGGTACAAAAACAATCACATTTTTGTGGGTTATAAAAAGCAATGTAACAATGCAATGTATAGTAGAGTCTACTGAATGTAAAAATATCCAAAGTTAATTTTTTTTAAATCTCATTATACTGAGTGGAGAAAAAATACAATACACTGAGATCATTTGAAATCTCAGAGGGTTTCTATAGACCTTTTCTAAAGTGCCCCTTAAAATAGCATGTTAATGCTTTCTTTTTGTTGTGCTAAATTATTTACACCTTATGCAATCACTTAAAATTGGGTGCACTTCAATTTAAAAACCTAAAAAACAACTTATTTTACTCTAGAATTGGAATAGTTTAAAAACTTGATAAACTATCCAGCTTTGCAGCCTAGAATCTTTCAGATTGCCTCATAGGATTCTTCACTCTTCTTAAAAACGTCCTATGAATTACACTTTTTAAAAAAATCTTCATCAGCAAGAAAGCCTAACCTTTAAAGCTATATTTAAAACATTTTTGGTATAAGCTGACCAGAAGATTTTTATGATATATTCAGTATTTTAAAAGGGCTTTGATTAATGAAAAAAGTATTTCTAGAAATAAGCAATAATTACATACAACACATATCAAGTAATGTAGGATGTTTGATTGTATTTGAATTAGGTTCACTATTTGTCAAATGTTTTGTTGAAGATTTTCTTTTAATTTTGTGAAGATCTCTGGGTGTACCTTAAGTTTCATTACTCTTAAAAGATAAATTCGTTAATTTAAAATCATATAATTTCACTTGTTATGAAGAAAACTAGACAAGATTAATAATTTACAACAGAGATTTAGAGTTTTCTACATTTCTTTAAAAAGCACAGGTCCTAGAAAGCTTGCCTTTCCATCAGTAAATGGGAATAATATAATGTCTATATATTTACCTACTTTCACAGAACTATTGTAAGAAAAGTGCTTGGTAAACCTTAAAACTCTACTTTTTGTTATCGTTTTTCAATGATATAATGGACTAAAATTTTTCTAATTTCTCTAAAAACCTATCTCATGATAGTTTTGTTCTATTTGCAAGAGCTCTCTTCTCAGTATTTTGACTATTTGGGGGCATTCATAGAATATTAGCGATATAAACTACAAATATCAAAAATCACAATTTTGAAAATAAATCCATATTTATTCTAGTAACTGTTAGCCATAAATCTAACAATTTTTTTTTAAAAAGGGTTCCTCTGAGACAATACATTTCATAACAAGACAAGGCTATTATAAAGGAACAAAAGGAAGACCCAAAGAATTGCTAAAGAAGTGCTTCACTTCCCATCAAAGATGGCTACAACCTTTATGATCTGGGCCAAGTCATCTACACTTACTGGGACACAGTTAGGCCCTCCAGCTCGTAGCACAAAACCTGGCCTAGAGCAGGTGCCATATAAATGCTAACTGACTACTTTTTCCTATCAGTAAGAGGAATTTAACTAGATCAACAAAGGTCTCTACCAAGTCAAAAACTAAGATCTTATTTTTTAAAAAAAAGCAATTAATGGTTTAATCATCTTGAATGAGCTCAATATAGGCTGCTTAAAGAAAAAAGCCTTTTTGAATGAAAATTCTAACCATCTCTTCAAGATGTTTAAGTAGTACAGAAACAAATCTGTAGAAGGAAGAAAATCTTAAATCTTAAATTTGGTTTTTATTTTAAAATATATTTAGCGTAGGATAGAAAAAATAAACAATGAATATGTTCAAGCTAATATTGTTTTAAACTTTATATAAATGCTAATAACATAGTATGAAACTGACTCTTGGAAAATATTCCCTAACTTCATTCTTCTGAACTCCAATTTAAAAAAAAAATGCTATTTTTTAATCTCTAAAGGAGTAAATGACAGTGTCTATAAATTTTAATGCTTAAATTAACGTACTGAATTTAGGCCAGTTGCCATGAACCCAAGTTCTCAATTAATAGATTATAAACATTAGTTGCAGTGGCTATGTTTATCAAAACAAAAATATTTCTTAAGGCAACTCTTGGGTCTACAGTACATATATTACATTAAAATCACCAATGTTATCCTGATATTTATTTAATAATTTCCTCACTTGTGAAATAGTATTAACCTAATTTCAAAGAAAAGAAACCTCATAGTTGAAAAATTAAACAGAATAAATGACAGTCTAATATTGCCTTCAGATTTTGAGAAGAGAGAAAAAATAAAAATAAAACTGAAAACTAATAGGATCTGAAGGAGTATTGGTAACTACTTTAACTTATATATTCTATCTAACTAACACTGTCAACTATAGACCTTTGGAAACAATTTAAGAATGTTATAAATGAAGCTGAGTTAATGTTCCACTTCCTCAGTCTAAATTTCAAATATATTTCCTCTTACTAGCGATATCAGCCTGCAATACAATCAACACAGTATACAGGGGGAAAAAGTATTTTCCTATAACTTAAAATTCAACTAAAAAATCCTTCAAACTACACAATCTATTATTAGCTGTTAAGTCACTGAGAAAGTTTAGTTCATCCAATTTATTAACATACAAGCTAATCTGTACAGTTTAGTTCTAAACTCCTCAGAATTTTCTCACATAAGTTTTTTAATTCCTTAATTATAAGTCATCGAAGATAAAGTTATCAGTTTGGTTTTACATCACAGTATACATGGCATCTCTTAAATACAGCAACAGAAAGGCACACTTAATAAGCAGTAAAAGACAGTACCTGAATCAATTTAGAGATATCTAGAATGAATGCAAACCAAAGTATTTTACACGTACACAAAACTAAAACAAAAGCCCCCAAATTTTTGAATGCAAAAGTTCATTTTACTTCAGATTTGGTCCTTTAAATGCCACCCATTTAGACTAACAAGTATAGCATGAAAGGTGGTAGGAGGAAACAATAAACAGATAAGTGGTTTGTATACTAATTCTGTTTTCATTAATTAAATTAGAAAATGGGTCACATTTCAGATACAGGAAATTTTTTTTGTCAGGCTATTCACAACATATCTATATTAAATCCAAATACAAAGACATAACTGCATGTTATTTGTATTTACTTATACAGCCTCACAGTTTATTAAGACTCATATATAATATACATTAGATGCATAAATACATATTATATGCCTAAATATATATTATATATAGATCTATAACCCAAATTATACAATAGCAATAAAACACCCCATAATATTTACTTAAGGGATACTCCATAACTTTCTCCATAATGAAATTGCTCAGCATTCTCCAAAACAATATCCAGATACAGTGGCAAAAAGCACTGTCTGCTTAAAACTTACTTAAATACTTAAGTAAAATTCCTGCAAAAGCATTGATCTGGCTTTTGCCTCAGAGTTATTTTCACATACTACTATCCTTTCTCGTAAATAACAGGTATCCATCAAGAAAGGCCAATAAAGAAAAATAAGCAAGGAACCAGAAATGTGATAGAGAAGCCAACCATTCCATAAGTTATATAACGATAAGTGAGTTCAATTTCCATGCACTGTCTTGCTTTTCGAACATCATCATTTTTTATCCCAAAGATTTTACAGGCCAATGGGATGGTGATCTTTTTCATTACAATTCTCATTAGTAGCAAAAATACCATTCCTATTAGAATCCGTAATATGACTTTTCCAAAACGAGTCACAGTGATTGAGGGAATAGTTAATGGTAATGTATCAAGAGGAGGATCTGACACCAGGCCAATGCTGTGAGCAATACGAGAACCACATGCAATTCCTGCACCACTGCCCAGGATCTGAGCTGTATCTCCACGGGATGTACTCCAAGTGTCAAGGGTGAAGGAAAAGATCCCCAGGGCCAAATGCAAACTGATGATAATTAGCGGAGAATATTTATATGTTTGGTTGAAGTTATCAATGAGTTCCACATATGGATAGAAGGCGGCTAAGATAAAAATTGCATACAGAAATCCAGCAATAATGTCCTAAAGAAAGAAAGAAAATATAATTTTAGTCAAGTGTAATTTTACTCTTTCAAAGCAAAGACTTTGTAAAAGAAAACAAAGTTTAAAAAATCTACACAATGGACATAAAGATAGAAAATAAAAAGAATTCTGCCATTTTTATAATTAACCAATTTAACAGATATATTCTCAAATAAATTATGTCTAAAATTTGAGTTTTAATTTTCATGTCTCAAATATAAAATTAAGAGTGTAGTAAAATCAAAAGAAGCATATATTTTTTTGCTGTATTGGGGGGAAGAGATGATATTTACCTAGGACACAGATATTATTCTGGATAACATAGGAACAAAGGAAAGACTGAATCTCTGAGCTATGGACTGACTACAAGGAGGACCTGGCTCCTTTTTTTTCTGATCTAGTCTGAGTCAGGCCAGTTATGATTATGGACAGCCTTAACTTCATGAAAAAGTCTTGTGAATTATAGGTGAAAGGAAGAGGGAATAACCATAGTTATTCATCATCTTACATTTTGGTGATTATTTTTTTCTTGAGAATATATCTATTTCCTTTAAAAAAAAATCACTCCCAATTTCCAGTAATCCAAGAACTCCCCCTTATATAGTTAAATAAAACAAGTCAAATATATAAGGAGTAGGTCAATTTACAGAGGGAGAAATCCAAGTCAATAGTCATGTAAAAAAAAAAGTTTTAAATCACTAACAATTCCAAGATTCCACTTCATTCATTCAAAAAACATTAAGCACCTATTCTGTGCCAGGCATTGTGCTGAGAGTTGAAGCTACAAAAAGAGGTATGACAGTCCCTGCCCTCAAGTTGCTTACTATCAGATTGGCAAAAGTGAGAGACAGAAAGAGAGACAGAGACAGAGAGGTAGACACAGAGGGAGAGGCAGAGAGATAAGACACAGAGAGAGAAAATATGCTGAGGGGGGGAGGCTGTGGGATTATTTGGCCATTTTGAAAGAGGCCAAAAAAAGCTATTAACTTTGAAGCAGCTATAACCACTATTAGCACTACTGTATATCCCAAAGCTGGAGGCAGTGAGGTAGTTCAGTGAATGGAGCTATTAGGAAGATCTGAGTTCCAATCTCAGGACAACAGATACTTACGGTGTGGCCCTGGTCAAGTCCCTGTCCGCCTTAATCCACTGGAGAAGGAAATGGCAAACCACACCATTGTCTTTACCAGTATTTTTGCTCTCCCATGGACAGCACTGGTATGCTGTGGTCCACAGGTAATAAAGAGTCAGACACTACTGAATAACAATATCCCCAGAAAGGTCAAAGATAGAGAAAAAGGACTGCTATGTCCAAAAATATATATAGCAGCCTTTCTATGTGTGGTGATAAAAAATTAGAAACTTTAGGGGAACAGCTAAATAAGCTATAGTCTGTAAATATATTACTGTGCTTTGAGAAATGATAAGAAAGATTCAGAGAAACTGGAAAAGACTTGTATGAACTGACTACAGTGAAGTGAGGAGAACCAAGAGAAGGGAGAACAATTTATGTGCTAACAATATTGTAAAGACAAACAGCTTTGAAATAATGAGGAACACTGGTCAACATAATAGTCAAACATTATTCTGGAGGATTCATGATGAAAAATGTTATTTACTCCTCTCCTGATAGAGTACAGACTAAGAGGTCTTTTTTCTGGAACTTGTAGGAACTTGTTTTGCTTGACAACTTATACAAGTCTGTAACAATAGTTTTGTTTTACTTTCTCTTTCTTTCTTTCTCAATGGGTGCAAGGGAAGAGTGACAGGGATTTGTTGATAAAAATTTTTTCTAAATAAATTTATGTTTTATTAATGGCAACAGCATCTACATAAATTTTTAAATAGTCGTGTGTGTTTTAGAGCTAAACAGATCAAAATGACAATGTTGAATACACAAATTTAGGGGGAACTACTAAAAAAATTTTTTTAATAAAAAAAAGAAAAATGTATAGCTCTTTCCTCATGTCTTGTCCCCTATTCCTTTGGTGAAAGGTGGGAGGGCCTGGTTCTCACTATTATTCTTCTGGAGTGATTATTTCACTGCATTCTTTCAGTGTCTTCTTTTATACTGCTGTGGTCTACAATTTTTGTCTTGGTTCTATTTTTACTTCATTCTATATCAATTCATACAAGCCTTCATTTCTTACATACCATAATTTGCTGTGTTATTCCTCAGCTAGCGTGCTCATAATTTCCTTGTGGTTCTTTGCTATTAGAAAAAGTGCTACTACAAATATTTTTGTACATATGATTTTCAAGATGAAAAGGAGATGTTAAACAAGAATCCCAAATGATTTCATCTAAGGTAGTTCCCTCCCTACCCAAAACTAAAAGCCAAGGAGTCAAACTAGAATTTTAAAAATACTTCATTTTTACTGAATTTTATTGAGCATGCAAAATGTGACAGTATAAGGATTTCTTATGATGGCAAAATCAATTTGAGAGCTGCTATTAAGACTTTCTATAAACTGTGTACTCTCAGGTCTATACATGAAGAGTATGTACAGATTAAAACTGTGATTTAAGCACACCATCTTTTAGAGTTGCTGTAGACAAAAATGCATTATCTTGAGGCCTTCAATCATCCTGTGACTCTTGGAATTTAACTATTCTAGTCCTAAGATGAAAGAAACACCCCAGAAGCACTTTCCAAGGCTTTGATTCCTTTGGCATACATGTTAAGAAGTCAGGGCCACGCCATGATCAGCAGTGGAGCAGTTCATTCAACAACTATAATTACAGAAACAATAATAATACATCATGGCTGTATTAAAGATACACAAAATAAAATTCTAAATGAAGTACTGAGAAGATCCATATTGACAGGAGGAAATCAAGAAAAGCTTCATAGGGATAATGGCATTTTAGTTGGACTTTAATAGTTAAGGAATAGAAGGACCCAGAGGGCGACATGGATTAAGTGAAACTTGGGGTATATCTTTAGGAGTAAAGGACAGTCATAGGATTACAGATTGAGAAGTGAAAGGGCCTTGAGAGACCATTTAACCCAAATATCTCATATTATAGATCAGGATGCCAAGTCTGAGAGCTTTATTGACTTGCTCAAGGCCACACAGGTAGTAAAGAGCAAAGATAAGAATCAAGTCTTAGCACTCCTAGGTCAAATCCAGCACTATTTTGCTTTTGCCATAAAAAAGACTGTTTTCCCAATCCATATATCTCTTATTTTAATTCCAGCTGGAGTTTGTTCTTTTAAGTTTTATGCAACTGAAATTCTGTCTTTTATTTCTTCCTTTATTTTACATAATTATGATTTATTTTCTTATTCGTAGTTGTGATAAATGTAATTTTCAATGCTAATTTAATAAAATAATCATGTGTGTATATATGTCTATCCATCTATAGAAATATGTATCTATTGACAATTTGGAATTTATTTTTCTTTCCTGGATAAAATGATAGGCAATACAGAATAGAAAACTTTGCTTCAAATTCTGACTTCAGCACCTATAAGGAATGTGTTCATAGGGCAGTTTTTACCCTGAGCATCTCTCTGAGGCTTTAAATTATAGATGAGTTTCCACAGCAGAACTCTTCCATATTCGCCAAAATCACAGATCTGGGTGTTTTCAAATGGTGTACGGTGCTAGTCTTAACCTAATTTCTAACAAAATTCTTTACAAAAGTTACTATATCTTTCCAAATTATCAGCCAATTTTTAAAATACTGACTCTTTCAAAATACTTTGAATAAATTATGAATGAAAAATTCACAAATGTTCATATTAAACTACCTACAAGCTCTATATGATTAAATTCCAGAGTTAAAGATTCCATTGTTAGAATAATACTAACTTTACTCTTACAAAGTGTGTTCTCTACATTTATCCCTTTTGTTCCTAGCGACAATTGTAAAGAAAACAGGGCAAGTATTAAGAGAACTAGCAGTTGTTATTCAGTTATATCTAATTTGTGGATGAGGAAACCGAGGCTCAGAGAACTAGCAGTTGTTATTCAGTTATATCTAATTTGTGGATGAGGAAACCGAGGCTCAGAGAAATAAAGATGATTTGTCCCAAAGCATACTGCTAGGAGGATTAGATCTGCTGTCTGAGTTCCATTACACTAAGCTACCTATCTGTTCTGTTTGCAACATAAATTTATCACTCTCAATAGAGATCCGAGAAAGAAATACTGGTAACATGGGATTCTAGCTCTATTCTTTAAACCTCAAACTCAAGATACTAAAAATAAACACACACACACACACACACACACACACACACACACACACACACACACACATACATTTACTCTCACAAACCCATGTGTGACTGTCCTTTATTTACTACTGTGTTTTCTCTTACCCACTATGTATTTTTCTCCTGGAAGAAAAAGAACCACAGAGACCAACAAATGTATCTGAATATTTGCTTATAACAACAGAAAGCTGTTAATTAATTTTTCTTTTCACCTCTAATGATGTTTTAGATTTAAAAAAAAATACTATGCAGAAACATTTAGTGAATTAATTTTTATGCTGAAAGACAAAGACTGTGGTCTCAAATTCAGGAAAATTTGGCGGTTGTGTCCTGACTGACACATTCTTTTCTGTGCACCTTGCTCAATTACATAGAACTCAAGTCAGAGCATAAACCGTTCTAAGCACCTCTAAGACAAGGTGCAGAGAAGCTCCACATTTGCAGAGAGAAGGAAAATTTCCACATTTGGGAGATCTCTGTTCCATGAAATCAAGTCCTAAGTTTTATATAGGAAATAGCCAACAGTTCATTCTTCACATATTACCTATCATAAGGATTAACTTTTCCACAAAACAGCATATTGTGAAATATGTATTTTATAAGGTTATTACAACTGAAATTAAGAATTTTAAAAAACTAAATGCCTTACATAGTATGTATTTCCTCAAAAATAGTTTGTTTCATATTATTGTAGTAAAACGGAAAAAAAAAAACCCCGGACTCATTGAAATGTCCTAAATTTTTTTTTAATTTAACCATTGGACTTTACTGTCACAAACTTTCAAAACCGAAAGTAGCGAGCTGAGTCAATTTGTACTTTTATGACTATAATTTTTCAATATGACAAATAATCCTAATTTCTTTCTTTTCCTTTATTTTTTTATGGTTCTACTGAGAAAATTTCACAATGAAATATTATATTCAGTATGCTACAAAAGCACTTTACATAAAGATATTATCTGGTAGCTATATTGGTTAAACTATTTAATCATTTAAGACAATGTCCTTGCCTGTGTAGACAAAATGAACTTTGATAAAATTGGCCTAGAACCAAGGAACAATCAAGTTCATGTGATGAATATGAGGGATCCTGTACTTGAGCCAATAAAATGTACATGTGATACCAAAAACTGACATAAAAGTATAAACTAATACCAAAAAGCTATTTTAGTTAAATTTAATAACTTTTTTACAAACAACCCAACAACTAATTTGTGATAAAAATATTTTTAAAAAGTGAAATGAATTTTAGATAGCTAAAGTAGGTGTTGTGAAAAACTTAAGATTTAAGAATGATAAAAAGGGAGCATTGGATGAATGGGCTAGAAAGTACTAGAAAAACATTTGTCCAAACCTTGCATAAATCATTTGTAGGAAATCCCTGAAAAATATCTTCAGAACACTATCAATCACTATAAAACTTATGGTATGATATTGTTTCCAAAAAACTTTGTAATTAATTTAGATTTGTGGCATGTTAGAGTAGGGACGAATTTAAAAATCATCTTATTTTACAGATAAGGCAATTGAAGCCCAGTAAGATTAATATGTTGCCTTTTTTTTGTCTCTGGGAATAATTAAGTTTCTGATAATTAAATATATTATTAGAAGACAGTTCCTTTATTAATAGAAGTACTACCACAGTCTGCCAATTCCAAAATCCATAGATATTTTCCCAAAACATTTTCCCTCTATTGTACAACAATATTAAAAACTTTTAATAGGCTATAGTTGTATGCCCAAAATATAATACATTAACATATAGTATTAGTGTCACAAATACAGACATATAAAATGATTCTTTGGAGAGGACTTGATTAAAAAAACCTTTTTTTAAATTAAAATTTGAAAGCTTGCTTTAACCTACTACTTTCCTGTAGACTATAGAAACTGAAAAATATCAGCAATGCTGAGGAAATATAATAATTATATATTGTTTCCCCTCAATAATATGTTCTGAAGGACAAGGATTTCTTCATCTTTATCTTTGTATTTCCAGTGACTAGCATTACCTGGCACATGGTAGAAGCTCAATAAATACTTGTTGATTGTATTTTAATTTAAAAAAGCACAAAAAAATTGCCATTGTGGAATTAAAAGTAGACTGTTAACTCCTTAACCATTGAGCTTTGGATAAGTGCTCTAAAAGGTCATGAAGCCATTCATTAGTAACCTACAGAGAAATCTCTGTTTGATCTTATGAGCTAATTTTAGAACAAACACCATGGAGAGTAACAAAATACATTAAAGAAATTGGTTCAAATTCAGGAAGATGCTGACATTTAAAGCATTAGGAATTTAAGAAAAGTTATCCTTTGTGGGAAAATGTTAAGAGCCATAAATATAAATAAAAGGACTTATCAATAATACCTCAAATATTACAAAAGTGGTATAAGATGCAGAACCTCACTAATTTTGCATAGTTAAATTATGTACCACACAACTATTATTGATAATATTTTCAACTTGTCCTTGATCTTAACTTTTTAAAGTCAAGAAAACAAAAGAGCACATTCCATTTGTGATAACACACAAAAACCCGAAGAAATAGTAGCTCTTTTGATTGACAGGCTGTTTTTGCAAAATATAATAGACCTTGAATAGTCAAAGGAAAAAGATGGCCAGAACCAAGGATATTTGCTTCATTCATTTGTTCAAGACTTATCATTGGAGTTCCAAAAAAATAGAAAAAAGTTATCTTGGATCATCAGATTCTATGTCTCATTACTTCACATGATGTACATATAAGGCAGAATGTTAAGGAACTATATTAATGTCAATGTATATTTTCCTTTCTATTTGTTGATGGTGTCTGTCTCAGTTTTGCTACCTGTAAACCAGGGATGAGATTTACATGACCTACTTCACTTCACACATTCATGAGAAAATCCTTTTGTAAATCCCAAAATGTAAATTTCGATGTGCTACATAAAAATTGGTTATGATTATTATCTTTTGATTTAAAATTTAAAGGAGAACACAAACTCCTTGAAGGCAGTGATCATTTCATGTTTATATTCCTAGTGTCTAGAATAGGACCCATTATATGGAAATATAATAGGTGCTTAATAAATATCTATTACATTTTTTTAAATACTTCAATCACTCAATCAACAAAAATTTCTTAAATATCTACCAAGCACTAAGCTAGGTGAAAGGAAATAAAGACAAAAATGAAGCAATCTCAACCCTCATGGAATTTATAATCTAAGTGGGGGAGACATGTAGGTAGGTAGATATAAAATATATACAAAATATAAGGTAATTTGGAGGGAAGGCACTAGCAATCAGGAAAATCAGAAAAAACTTCCTGTATAAGGTAGAATTTGAGCATGATAAAATTATTCCAACCTTAAACTTAAGAGATGGATCAGGAAGGGGAAAAAAGTATACCTGAAATAAAATGGCAACTTAGAGGATTTATAATTTTAATTAAAAGCAAATAAAATTGTCATTAAATTGGGATTTATTGCCTTCCAGAGATCTAAATGATAGCAGATACTACCTGGGAGTAAGTAATCTGAATGAAAATTAGTGGTTGAAAGGGATATTCTTATGGGAAAAAAAATAAAGAACAGTATTATAATATTGAAAGTAAAGAAACACTGATGTGGCAAATAAAAATGTCAAGGATAATATATCTGGGAATACTAGGATTCCTTGGAACACAATCTCTTCATCTGCAAAATGATGGAGCTGACCTAAATCTAAAGTCCCTTTCATTTCTAATGTTTTATGATTTAAGCAGAGCCTTATATAAAGCCTGAGTCCCTCCTATGGTTGCTGCTACACAAGCTGAAAAGCACATGCTCACTTAAGTCACCTGATGCTCTGGGGTTTACTGCTAGATTGCCTACAGTCACAGTCACATAAAAGCTCTCATGAAAGAAAGTACTGAGCTGTTGCCTATTAGCAAGACCTGAAATGGGATTTTTAAAATTATGATATTTTGGGCTCACTTTTCCTGCTAGTCACTAAGCTCAGGCTGCTTGTTACTGGCAACTAAACTTGAGTATCTGTAACAATAACAACAAAAACCTAAAGTCTTTACTTTTGAAAAGTTAATATTCTAAATGAGACAAGACAGATACAAAAGTATCAAAAACATGCTTTTTCTTCTGTTCCTATTTTTTCTTTTCACTTTAAATTTTCATTCAGTTGCTTTAACCTACAAAAAAAATTGGATATCCAAGGATATGTTCCCATTAGATTTATTTTAAAATTACATACTTTTTAAAAAAAACTTTGGCAAGGTTAGAGTATAACTACTGATTGACTTATTTAGAAGCCTATTTAATGAAGGAAAAAGATTTAATTACTGTATACAAATTTTGGAAAGCTGCCCTACATCTTGATATATTTAGAAAATTAGAAGAATTACAAATTATTTTTCCATTCAGATTTCATATGTTTATAATCTGTGATAAAATTACTCGTTAACAAGACACAAAGAACTATGAAGGGCAATATTTTCCTTACCAGAATGGAGTGCATTCCCAAGTAAATTCTACTTAGGCAAACCAGACAACACCAGCAGGTGGCAATAACCAGTCCATACATAAGAGGATACTAAAGGGAAAAAAAAGAGAAAAGATTGATATTTCAACTGGTCTTAATGTAATAAATACTCTTGATATTCTAAGAGGTAAGTAAACTAGAAACAAATTCTTTTAACATTTGTTCCTAGAAATGGCCTTAGACCATGATAGCTCATTAGCTAGATGGGGCTGAGGAAAACAAGCAGGCACAATTAAAATGACAACTTTGGAGAATCTTGTAGATACATGACATAAAAATAATTCAGCTTCATGGTACTCATGTGATCTTAATTTTTTAACTTTGATTTCCGGGGCCTGAATTTCTACTGACCAACAAGTCTTGTAATCTTGGTACCAACTTGGCTTGGCTTCTTAGTTTATAGTTTTGTTTTTTTTTAAACACAGATTGTCTCTTCTTGGTTCCAGGCAGGGACGGCCCTCCTCTGACTTCTGGGATTTGCCTGATCACAAACACTTATCTTTAATCCCTCAGATGGGATGGATATAAGTAAACCATGATTACTTAAACAAGAGAGAAATTCTCAGAAAAAAATCATTAAAGTCATGGAGGTTTATGTATGGATTGAGTATTGAGTAGAACAGTACTTGTTCAATGTGATGAGTTACTTTGATGAGATTAATATTGTTTACTGAATCTATATAACTAAGTCTAACACTACATATCATCTCTTTCAGCTATAAGAAGTCTGGACTCTCAAAAAAAATCCTATCAATTTGAATTAGTTCCTAACAACTGAGTATCTTATGGACAATAGGGAAGGCAATTGAGAAGAGAACAATTGCTGGAGCCCAAGTTAATAATAATAACAATAGCTAACATTTTTATAGTCCTTTAAAGTTTGAAAAGCACTCTACAAATATTTTCTTATTTGATCCTCACAACAATCCTGGAAAGGAAGGTGCTAGGACCAAGATGGTGAACCTATGATACTCATTTTTGATGACACGTGGCCGCATGGGGGCTCAGTGCGCCTTGGGACCCGGGGAACTGCAGGCCCGCAGCGTTAGCCATGGCTGTGGCAGTGCCCGGGCCTGGCCTAGGGGAAGGGCTGCTCCATACCCTGGCCAAGGGGGTAAGGGGATAGGGGCTCCTGCAGGAAAGGGGGGAAAGGAGGAACCCCCAGGAAGCTGTTCTCAAGACACCCCCAGGCCAGGCAGCTGGGGAGGGGTGAGGGCAGGGCTGGCAGAAGACTGGGGTGTAAAGGAGGAGTGCCTGGAACCCATTACCAGATACTTTTAGCACCCCAAAAAAATATAGCAATGGTTTTACTCACAATTTTCCCCTCTACTTTTGTGAGACCTTATTCTCAGCGTTAAATAATACCAAAACCAACAAAATAAACAGATTGACAGATGAAGTTAGTAGTGCTTGTTTGGGCCTGAAGTGTACAAAATACCAACCTTCAATTGAAGATTTCAGCAGAAAATTTCAGAAGAAACTCAGCAACAAAAAAGTCACTAATAGGTTAGTTAAAGAATTTCCCCTCCCCCTCACTTAGCTTAGTTGACAGCACCCCACACAAGTTAAATAATATCAAGACCAACAAAAGAAACCAACTGTCAGATGAACAAAGAAGTCACTAAGCAGGTAAGTCAAATAATTAGTTTTTGGTTTATTAAATAGTTATATATTGCAGTTACACATTTTTGTTATTTAAACTATAAATATCATGAAATTATGTTTTTGTTTTTCTCAAAGTGACACACCACCCAAGTTATGCTAATTTTTTTGGTGAATTTTGACACACTAAGTTCAAAAGGTTGCCCATTACTGTGCTAGGATTATCCCTGTTTTACAGGTGTGGAAACGGAGGCAGAAAGGAGCTAAATGACTTTCCCAGGGCCACAAAGCTAGTAAGTTTCTGAGGTCCAATTTTGAACTCGGGTCTTCCTGATTCTAGGACCAACACTATTCACTTGTTACTAAGGTACAAGAGAATTCTTTAGAATTCTCTCCCCCATCGACTGTTTGCCCTTTGTTTCAAAGAGGGCAAATGACATTGGGTGATGTTTTGTCATATCAAGAGGTGGGAATTTAGGATTTGTCAAAATGGTGACTTGCAAAAGATAAGTGGCCTGGGTGGAAAAATTCTGACAATAGACTTTCCCAGCTCAATAGTTGGTGGCAACTAGGAAACTCAAGAGATTTCCTGTAAAAGCATATAGTCTGTTAGTGCATGTATGTCTCCAGGTTTTGTCTTGGGCCTTCTTCTCTTCAGTTGTTCATTAACAACATTTGTAGAAACCAAGTCCTGTATGGAGATGGGGGATTTTGAATTCTCTAGCCAGTATGATTCTAGAATCAAGCCTTTTAGTGGAGGAGGGAAATTTCCTGACAGCATCTGCTTTGGTCAACTTTGTAGACAACTCCTACTTTTTTCCCCAATTACACAAGAAACAATTTTTTACAATTGTCTTCTGACATTTTGTGATTCAGATCCGCCCCACCCTGGGGCAGTAAATGATCTATTATAGGTTATACCAGTGGTTTCATACAGTCTGATTGTGCCACTTCTTCCCCTCCCCTTCACTTAAATTCCAGTGACTTCCTATTGCCTTCAGAATCAAATACAAAATCCTGCATTTCATATTCAAGGCCCTTCACAACCTAGGCCCTCCTACCTTTCCAGTCTTTTTGTACCTGACTCCTAGACACATACTATTTAATCCAGTGACTCTGGCAACCTGGCTGTTTCACAAACAAGATACTTCATCTCTTAGCTCTAGTCGTTTTCTCTGGCTATCTCCCACCCTGGACTGCTTTTCCTCCTCAATTCTACCTACTGACTTCCCTGGCTTCCTGGAAGTCCCAAAATCTCTTTTCCTAATTCTTAATTCTAGCACCTTCTCTTTTAAGTATTTCCTATTTATTCTTTATATATATGTATAAACATATACATATTTATTTGCATGTTCTATTTTCTAGTAGATTGTAAGTTTCTTGATAATAGCAACATTCTTTTTTCTTTTTTATTCCCATCATTTAGCACAATGCATGGTGCATAGGAAGAGCTTAAGAAATATTGACTGAGAGGGCAGTGGGTAGCTCAGTGGATTGAGAACCAGGCCGAGAGACAGGAAGTCCTAGGTTCAAATCTGACCTCAGACACTTCCTGGCTGTGTGACCCTGGGCAAGTCACTTAACCCCCATTGCCTAGCCCTTACCATTCATCTGCCTTGGAACCAATACCTGTACAGTACTGATTCAAAGACAGAAAGTAAGGGTTTTAAAAAAAAATAAAAAGAAAAGAAATATTGACTGACTGATGTCAGAAAGGTGTCCCTACAGCAACCCCAAGTTCAATTCCTTTCTTCTCTTCACAATTTTCAAAATCAAAAGCCAAGCTGATGGTTGGTACCAAGTCAATGGGTTGATTACCATATTGCTTTCCACATTTCTTCTTGGTCTCCTATGGGTCTTCTGAGTTTTATGTTGGATAAAATAAAGGACATATCAAAGTCAATATTTATATTGTATGTTGGTTGGTTGTATGGGAGGTAGCAATCCCTTATAATTTCATTTGGAGAAAACTAGAAATGAGCTGTATCCTGAGTAAGCCTCCAGTGAATTCAGCAGCTCTTTAATGAATATTATACAGAAAGACATGGATAAGAATTACAACAGGATGAAAGGAATGAATAGATTATGGCATGCACCTGTGGGATATGGAATTATTCTACTGAAATAATTAAACAAGTTATTTGAACACATGCTTATATATACAATCTAATTGCTCTCCAAAGGTGAATTAAACTTTAAAAACCTTACCAAAGAGAGGCTGTGTGGTCTAGGGCATTTAAACTTAGAGTAAGGAGGTTGTAATAAATAAGCAGCTATGTAATTTTAGACAAATGACTGCTTCTGTGCTCCCACAGAAGTGGGTGGTGCAGTAGATAGTGTAGGACTTAAGAGACAGGAAGACCTGAATTCAAATTTTGAATGATCCTTGGCAAGTCACTTAACCTCTGACCACCTCAGTTTCTTCACTTGTAAAACAGAGGGAAAACAGCACCAAACCTCCCAAAGTTGTTGTGAGGATCAAATGAGCTAGCATATGTAAGGTGTTTTTCAAACCCTAAAGTGCTATATAATACTATTTGTTATTAAAATTTACTACCTGACAGGATAAAAACATTAATTTATGCAAATTATTTTATGTATTTAATGGATATGAGGGAATTCCAATGAGTTTGCCACTTAAGAAGGAATTTTTGCCAGTTGAAAAATTTTAAATGACTTCTACTAAATGACTTTAGATAGCCCTTTGTCTGAGAAGATTTTGTCAGTCCAGGACAATAGAACTAGAAATAAAATGGAGAAGGCATGTTTTTACTCTATTACATCACTCATAAAAAAAAAAACAACAACCCTATTATGCTATGATCTGATTCCAAAGTTAACTGTAACGATTCAATATTACCTACATAATTTGACTTTATTTAATGCACCTTTTATTTAAGTCTTTGGGGTCAAAGGTCAAAACATGGATCTTCTCTAAAAATGTATTTAAATATATAAAATGTTCAAACACAAGGAGAGCTGTAAATTTCACAGATAAATAGACTTAGAACTCAGAGGAAAAGGAAATAAGGGTTAAAAGCCAAATTTGAATCAATCAGTTCATTTTTCTTGAGTGTTTTTCCATTTAGAGTGTGATTCATGTAAGACAACTAATCACTGCTAAAGAATGTTTTTCCATCAGAAGTAATCAAGTAAGCTCTTAAGTCAATCTATTAGAACTTCCTGCAGTTTTTTTCTATCACATTTGTGCACTAGTTTTGTTGATTAGGTGGGAAAAGGGAAGTCTCAGCAAGTACTGAATAAACATCATTCCTTAGGAACAAATAACATCATTTGCAATAAACAAGAAATAAACAGGGAACATTTTTGCATACAACAAAGATTAACCAAGAAGAAAGCATAACAAAAGTGTACTATTAATTGTAAAATCAACTGAGTTAATTTGAATTTGATTAATTTTGATTACTTAACTATTTTTCTCCCATCAGACTGTCCATCCCTGATTTTACATTTATTCAATAATTAAATGAATGGATTAGGCTTTTATCTCAATTGTTTGTATTAAAGCCATTCTATGTAGTCAGAAATCTATCAGAGCCTATAGTACTATTCTAAATTTTCAAGAATCCAGGGTCCTCTCCATAAGGTACCAAAGCATGGAGCATTGTCCCACAACAGAGTACATCTGCTTTCTGATGATTAGCATCAACAAAAGACTAGCCATGACAATCTACAAAACAGGAAAAAATATCAGATAGCCTATACTGAGGGCAAAGTGTACTTAGAATTATATCTATAAATATTAATTAAACTCTTGGTATTCTAAATTTGAGATTCTTGTCTATGTCTTATGACTTGGCATAGCATTGCAATAACAGTCACATCAAACTTGATATTCTCAGCATAAATGAAGCAATCAATCAATCAATCAATATTTGTCAAGTGTCTACTATGTGCCAGGCACTGTACTAAGTACGAAAGGAAAGTTGGTTCATCACAGATTCTATTGAGAGAGGTAAATAAAGGGACTAGTGGAATTATTTTTTTATGTATCCAAAGACAACAACAAAAAAACAATTTTATTGGTTACTTTGTTATCTAATATTGTGATGGTTGTCATGAATAAGCATTTGTATAGAGACCACTATGAAAATAATTCTAAAAATAAGATAATTACCAACATCTATGGCAGAAGATGAAGAGGTAAAGAAATGTTATGAAGAAATCAATAAGACCTTCCAAAATAAATTAACAAATACTTAAATACTTGATTATTCTGGAGGATATTTGGCATAGGAGAGGAGAGCAAAATGTAATAATAAAAATAGCTATCATTTATATAGTACTTTTATGGTTTTCAAAAGCATTTACAAATGTTATATCATTTGATCTTCACAATTCTGTGGAGGTAGATGCTATTATTATCCCCATTTTACAGATGAGGAACCAAGGCAGCCAGAGGTTGTGATTTGCCAAGGGTCAGGAGAGGTAGATTTGAACTTAGGTCTGTTCCCAATTTCAAGTCCAACACTTTATTCTCTCACTGTACCACCTAAGTGCCCCATAGTGCACATGATCATAACAAGAATACTTTCTATTAAGAGGAAAATGAGGAAATATTTGACATGGTAGGCACTCTCCCCAGTTTTTTTTTAATTGTTTATATTTTTGATAGGCAACAACTGGTTAATAATATAGCAGTCATTTCATCATGAATTAATTCAGCAAGCCTTTATTATGCACCTGCTATGTGACAGGCATTGTGCTGTGCTAGGGCCACAGAGATCAAATAATCCCCTCCTCTCCAGGAGTCAACATTCTAGGGTGGGAAACAATACATACAAATTAATATAAAATACATAGATGTAGCTACAAAGTAAGTTCTTGAAAGTATTAGCACCTGGGTTCAATTGGGAGAAGAGATCAGAGTGGCATGTGAACTGAGGCTGGAAGAAAAACTAGGAATCATTTTTAAATCAGCTGTTCATGGAGCATTCAGACCCTGGAATTACTGGAGCAAAAAACACAATCAGAAAGAAGAAAGTATAAAAATGTGAAACTGACTCACAACTGACGCAACTGATAATATAACAAATGATGCAAATGATCATATCACCATTTTCTATGGAAATTTAGCCTTTATAAGTCAACTGCCACAATTTGGAACTATGCCCAAAGGGCTCTAAAATACTGTCTGCCCTTTGATCCAGCCTTAGCACTGCTGGGTTTGTACCCCAAAGAGATAAGGAAAAAGATTTGTACAAGAATATTCATAACTGCTCTCTTTGTGGTGGCAAAAAATTGGAAAATGAGGAGATGCCCTCCTATTGGGGAATGGCTGGACAAATTGTGGTATATGTTGGTGATGGAATACTATTGTGCTCAAAGGAATAATGAACTGGAGGAATTCCATGTGAACTGGAAGGACCTCCAGGAATTGATGCAGAGTGAAAAGAGCAGAGCCAGGTGATCATTATACACAGAGACTGATACACTGTGGTACAATCGAATGTAATGGACTTCTCTACTAGCAGCAATGTAATCCAGGACAATTCTGAGGGACTTATGAGAAAGAACACTATCCACATCCAGAGAAAGAACTGTGGGAGTAGAAATCCAGAAGAAAAACAACTGCTTGACCACATGGGTCAGTGGGGATATGATTGGGGATGTAGACTCTAAATGATCACCCTAGTGCAAACATTAATCATATGGAAATGGGTCTTGATCAATGACACATGTAAAACCCAGTGGAATTACACATCAGCTACAGGAGGGGGTGGGGGGATGGAAGGGAAAGAACATGAATCTTATAACCACGAAAAAATATTCTAAATTAATTAATAAAATTTTCCAAAAAAAAAAAAGTCAATCACCACAACAATGACAGAATGTGGATGAGGCAATCTTCATGTAGTAAATACTTCTATCTCCCTGCCAAGCAGGCTGATATATAACAATCCAGAGCAATATTGCTTTAGGAAGATGGAAGATTTTGGGACACAGATCATTACCTCAAGAATAAAGCAAGAATTAGTAACTGAAAATACAAGTTTAAAGAAAGCTTGATGGGAAACTCAACTACATCAAAGTATCTTTAAATCATTTTAAAATTATACTAGAAAGTAGACAATGAACAGATAAAAAATGGCAAAGACTTTTAAATATTTTAAACACAAACTTTGCTCACCATCAATGATAATGCAAGTACCATATCTGGACTCTTAACATCACAATCCCTGATGTGCTTGCTGTATAAGTAAAGAGAAATAGTACTAAAGGAAAATAAGACTGGAAGGACAGTAGAACACACACACACACACACACACACACACACACACACACACACACACACGAAGACCATTTTGAAGATGTCACAGGATCAATTCTCAAAGTAGCTGAAAGAGGAGAGACCAAAAAGTATGAGAAAATAAATCTTATACCTAATTGTTGACACAAAACAAAAAGAAAAAACAAATTACAGAGAGAGGGGAGAGCTAGATGGTAGAAAACTGAACAGAAAAGATCTTTTCTAGTCATATTACCTATGACATCTTTTATGTCACTTCTCTTGCACAATTATTTTAATCTGTTATATATAACCCATGTATACACACGTACACACAGAGCAGGGCACAATGTCCATGGAGTGAGGAAACCTGAATCAAATTGAGCTTCTTTCTGTCCCAGTAACTGTCCCAGTTCACAGATATGTGAACTCTGTGTGTGTGTGTGTGTGTGTGTGTGTGTGAGAGAGAGAGAGAGAGAGAGAGAGAGAGAGAGAGAGACAGAGAGAGAGAGAGAGAGAGAGAGAGAGAGAGAGAGAGAGAGATTTCAGAATGTTCTCAGCAACACTTTCAGTGTAACTTAAGAGATGCTTTATTGACCAGTATTACTGAAGCAAAATAGTTCTCAAACCAATGGAATCTCAGATCCAGAAGAGAATCCCTCCCTTCTCCCCAGCCAAAAAGTTACTAAATGTATTTAATGCTTGTTGATTGAAGTCTAGCCTTTGTAAAGGAAAGAAATGTAGTAATTTTCTATGCACAAGATCTACCTTTAAAATATTAAAGAAAAAATTTTTTAAATTCTCAAAAATTGCAATCACCAAGTTTTTAAAATGTGCTTGAAATTTATAGTGACCAAAACATTAAAACAAATCAATCCAGCATTCTTATATTTGGAATTTTGCTACCTGGACATAAAACTGAGAAAAATAAAATGAATACAAGGATCAGAATAAAGGAGTTCTCAAATTTTGGATCTCTTATATCCTTTCAATTTTAAGTTGACAAACATATAATGAAAATATAGGCACAGGTAACTATTATAATTATTTTAAAGAAATATTTAATGTTACAAAAAAGTGGAGTACATTTTGATTCATGTTTTCAAGTAATATAATTTTATTCCTTTATCTTTTCTGAGGGAAATTAAGCAAATACCATGGAGTTTATTCAGTAAAAAAATTTTTTAAAAGATCATAGTTTTTAAATGATCTGTCAGGGACAGCTAAGTGTCTCAGTGAATAGTGAATCAGACCTAGAGATGGGAGGTCCTGGGTTCAAATGTGACCTCAGACACACCCTGGCTGTGTGACCCTGGACAAGTCACTTAACTCCAATTGCCATTCTTCCTTGGAACCAATACTTACTTAGTATTGATTCTAAGATGGAAGGTAAGGGTTTTTTTTTTTTTAAACCTTCATTTTCTCCATAAAGTACATTTAAAAGTCCCATGTGAGCTCTGATATGCTTACTAAGATTTTACCAAAATGAAACCTATTATTTGTTACTCTTCAACTCTGTTTAAAAAAATTTTTTTTAAGTTCAGACCTATTATTTTATTTTTGTTGGTAGTTTCTGGTGAAGAAATGTCTTAGTACAGGTCTGCAAAAATTCTGACACCTTAAGACACACCCATACACAAGTATAGATTTTAGTGACTTGCCTGAGTTCTTATAGTCAATACATGCCAGAAGCAGAACTTCAATCAAATCTTAAATCCAAACAAACTCCAAGTATGGTACACAAAGATTTTCTTTATTAAGAAAATAAATTATTTATTACATAGATTCTAAAAAGATTAACCTCTGTTATAGTTTTCTTAGAACTAATTTAGAAAACTATTCAAAAGGCCTGTACCTGTAAACCTATGAAATCTATGAAACTAATTTTAATAAATATTCTGACCCCCCCCCCTTTTAGGGATACTTTCTCTTCTCTTGTTCCTATTTCTAACTCTTGTATTCTTAGGCATATAATGGAGGGGTTGCTATTTTCTAAACTAAATTTTGGTTAAATTGCAGGTTTCCCACAGCAATATTCCATAATAGAGCACACAATTGTGTAACAATTAAAATAGTTGGTTTCATAAACTGTGGCAGATAAGAGTGGTTGGCTTAAATTGTGACCGCAGAAAATATGGTTTCAAGACAATGTCTTGTTTTAAATCAAATATAAGGTGGTCACCAGAGAAAAATTCCCAAATATTAAATATACCCAAGTCAGCTGGGTTTTATAGAGATTTTAATTAATACAAACGAGGAATTAATGAAAGAGAGAGAGAAAAAGGAAATAATGAGAAAAAGGACTAGACCAGCCTAGGCCAGCATGAGCCAGCCTAGGCTGCAAACCCTAAGAGAGAGATCAGTCAGTCTTTTATCTATCTACTCACCACAAGATTTGTCCAAGCAAGATTCTAGTGTTCAGAGAGGCACCAGCTGCCTCCTCCAATTCAGCTTTTTTTGACCTCCTTTTAAAGGAAATTTTCTCCTATGTCACCTCCCCTAAATTCTCACATCTACCAATCACAGTAGGCATTTTTCCAAAGGACAGACCATTCTTAATTCACACCTGAGTAGACTTAAACTTTTGATTAAGTTCACACCTGAAAAAAACCTCTGAGTAAGTTCTCACCTCTTTGCTCCTTGTAAATTCACAAGTTGCCTGACCTTTTTTTTTTTAATTTGATCATTTCCAAGCATTATTCATTAAAGACATATATCATTTTCTTTTCCTCCCCGCCACCCCCATAGCCGACGCATAAATCCACTGGGCATTACATGTTTTCTTGATTTGAACCCATTGCTATGTTGATAATATTTGCATTAGAGTGTTCATTTAGAGTCTCTCCTCTGTCATGTCCCCTCAACCTCTGTATTCAGGCAGTTGCTTTTCCTCGGTGTTTCTACTCCCATAGTTTATCCTTTGCTTATGAATAGTGTTTTTTTCTCCTAGATCCCTGCAAATTGTTCAGGGACATTACACCGCCACTAATGGAGAAGTCCATTACGTTTGATTACACCACAGTGTATTAGTCTCTGTGTACAATGTTCTCTTGGTTCTGCTCCTCTCGCTCTGCATCACTTCCTGGAGGTTGTTCCAGTCTCCTTGGAACTCCTCCACTTTATTATTCCTTTTAGCACAATAGTATTCCATCACCAACATATATCACAATTTGTTCAGCCATTCCCCAATTGATGGGCATCCCCTCATTTTCCAGTTTTTGGCCACCACAAAGAGCGCAGCTATGAATATTTTTGTACAAGTCTTTTTGTCCATTATCTCTTTGGGGTACAAACCCAGCAGTGCTATGGCTGGATCAAAGGGTAGATATTCTTTTGTCGCCCTTTGGGCATAGTTCCAAATTGCCCTCCAGAATGGTTGGATCAGTTCACAACTCCACCAGCAATGAATCAATGTCTCTACTTTGCCACATCCCCTCCAGCATTCATTACTTTCCTTTGCTGTTATGTTAGCCAATCTGCTAGGTGTGAGGTGATACCTCAGAGTTGTTTTGATTTGCATTTCTCTGATTATAAGAGATTTAGAACACTTTTTCATGTGCTTATTAATAGTTTTGATTTCTTTATCTAAGAACTGCCTATCCATGTCCCTTGCCCATTTATCAATTGGAGAATGGCTTGATTTTTTGTACAGTTGATTTAGCTCTTTATAAATTTGAGTAATTAAACCTTTGTCAGAGGTTTCTATGAAGATTTTTTCCCAGTTTGTTGTTTTCCTTCTGATTTTAGTTACATTGGTTTTGTTTGTGCAAAAGCTTTTTAATTTGATGTAGTCAAAATTATTTATTTTACATTTTGTGATTCTTTCCATGTCTTGCTTGGTTTTAAAGTCTTTCCCCTCCCAAAGGTCTGACATGTATACTATTCTGTGTTTACCCAATTTACTTATGGTTTCCTTCTTTATGTTTAAGTCACTCACCCATTTTGAATTTATCTTGGTATAGGGTGTGAGGTGTTGATCTATTCCTAGTCTCTCCCACACTGTCTTCCAATTTTCCCAGCAGTTTTTATCAAATAGTGGATTTTTGTCCCAAAAGCTGGGATCTTTGGGTTTATCGTATACTGTCTTGCTGAGGTCGCTTTCCCCCAGTCTATTCCACTGATCTTCCTTTCTGTTTCTTAGCCAGTACCAAATTGTTTTGATGACTGCTGCTTTGTAATATAGTTTAAGGTCAGGGACTGCAAGGCCCCCATCATATGTGTTTTTTTTCATTATTTCCCTGGATATCCTTGATCTTTTGTTCTTCCAAATGAACTTTGTTATGGTTTTTTCTAAATCAGTGAAGAAGTATTTTGGTAGTTCAATGGGTATGGCACTAAATAGATAAATAAGTTTGGGTCACAAGTTGCCTGACCTTTATAGGTACTTAGCACCCTTTTGTATTAGATCTAAAAATGGCACAGCTTAAGAACTTTTGCCTTACTATAAGTATGGGTTTAAGTATTTTTCATTGTTCAGCAAGGAGTTTCTTCCCCTAAAGCATGCTTAAGTAGGGGTGGAGTAGAGGTCTCACATTCCTGATCTAAGTTCCTTCATTGTTTAAAATGGGGAATGGTCTTAATCAAATCTTATGAAGTAGGGTCTGAAAATTTTTAAGATTCACAGTTGCCAAAATACAACTGACTGAAAGACATAAATAATTCAAAATTCCAATGTGATTATTCACTAATTTTTAAAAAGCATTAGATTTAGTAGAGCAAAATGTCACCCAATAGTTTATTTCGAACAAGACAACAAGATCAAACATAAGCATCAGGTGAAGCATAAAACAAAAATGCATGTTTGTCAAAAAATGTTCACTATTATGACCCGCTTACTTGCAGATGACATCTGGCTGATCTCATCAAGCCCTGGAAATCTGCAGAACCTCATGGGAAAAGTAACTATAACCATTCAAAACAGTTTAATCTGATTATCCCCAAAGGAAAAAAAAACAAACAAGCAGATAAAGAGTATCCATTGCCCAGATAGATATGGTAGTAGGGACAGTCTATGGAGTTGATCCATCAGCATTATATCTAAGACAAACACAAATGGCAATGAATTGGGCCCAGAATCAACCTGATTGAGAACAGGTTGAATTGCCTTCAGGAAAAGTGCAAAGCTCTTTTATTAACCCCAAACCCTTCCCAGAAACAATGCCCCCCATCTTTTAAACAGCAACATTTTAGCAATGTTTGTGTCAGTGAGACATGAACACGATGATTTCTTAAGAATTCAAACCAAGTAATACAAAGGGGAACGAAGAGGTATATGACAGGCATAAGCAGGCAGAAATATACTACAAATTTTTTTTAAAATTAAGAACAGCATATTAAAGGACATCATATAGAAAAAAGTATGTTTGAGAAAGAAGATAGTGGGTAACAGAGGGTGGGCGTGGGTGGGGATGGGGGAAACAGATGGACAGGGAGAAAATTTGAATACTCCACTGGTATTTTTCAGTGTCAAAAGAAAACTAGTATGGCCTCGAGTATGTTGAGTATATCCCCTGAGATGAATTTAAAAGAGGATGTGGGTAAGACTCTATAGGATAGGCAGATAGTGAAGGGATCTAGGAAATCATATATGTTCTTGAATATACCATTTTAAACCAGTCTATTCAAATATGTATTTTGTCAACTTATTTTAAAAGGGGGGGGGGGGTAGGGGGGAAGAAGAATGTATGAATGGAACAAAGACTATCACCACAGTAACTGCAGTCTTTGGGCCATGACTGCCTAGCTGCCAAAAACCAAGTTCATTTTTAGCCAACTCCCTGCTTTAAGAAGCTTGTTCACTTTCAGTACTTGACCTACTTTTCAAAACTTTCTTTTCATAACCTTTCATAACCTGAGAATAACTAAATGACATTTAAAAATCCCTCTATCAATATCTACAAAATCAAATTCAAAAATAGAATTAGGTAAAATGAGAATTGTCTTTTCAGGAGATAACTTCTATAAAAAAAATCACATAGTTCTATAGCAAGAGTTTTTAAGATCATAAATTTATAGCTGAGTAGAATGCTGGAGATCATCTAGTCTAACCTCTTCATTTTATAGATGAAGAAACTGAGGCCCAGTGATTTGTCCAAGGTCAAACAGACAATTGGTAGAGTTTGGGATTCTAGCATAGGTCTTCTGATTTCAATCTAGTGCTTTCAAAGTTTTAATTGCTGAATAATTTCTCAGTTCCAGTTAGTATGTGCATGGCACAGGAAAAACAAGATTGGGATATTAGATATGGAATTGTGAGAAAAGAATGGCTCCTTAGTAAATTCCTGTTTGTGAAATATTTCTCCTGGTATATAGCAGTCCTTTGGAGAGGATTCAGGAGAACAAAAGGCCCAAAGTAAAGGGGAAAAAAACCACCTCAGATTCCCTAATGCAGCTTGGGACCCCCAGATCCATAATGGATGCTCTTAGAGCCCTTAAGAGTGAAAAGGCCAAAACCCTAGCATTTGTAGGCCTAACCACTGAAATAAAGTTAAACCAGTGGTACCTTTGGCCACAAGGGGGCCTCAGTCCCATATATACTAACTTGGGAGATAAAAGCCCCATGGAACCTTTTGATTCCTTAACTCAAACTTGTTATATTTTAGTTCAGTAATACAGAAACATAACAACAAAGAAAGTTATAACTGAAAGGGATCTTATAAGGATTTTTAGCTAGAGAAAAATAGAATTTCCTTGAATATTACATTGAATATTCTAGAGGAAAATAAATACTTAGCTAATTATAGTTCTTAATAGAATGCAAGCTCCTCTCAGGCAAAGGACTTTAAAATTTTTTACTTTGTTCTGGCACCTACCTATAAGTACCCTTCACAAATAGGGGCTTAATAAGTATATTAAATTATGTCCAATATTACCAAACTTGCAGTACAGATAGCATAAAACAAGTGAAATGAAAACAAAATATACCCACAACTTAAGTTTTCTGATACTTTCCATTCCACTAAACTCACATTACAGTTTCTCCAGAGTTTTAAAGAGACCAAAATAGATGTGATATCTAAGATGATAAAATTAAGCAATTCAAATATTGTTTCCTTAAGGAAGTTTGGAGGATACAAAATAAACCCGCATAAGTCATCAGTATTTCTATACATCTCCAACACAGCTCAGCAGCAAAAACTAGAAAGAGAAATCCCAATCAAAATCACCTTAGACAAAATAAAATACCTAGGAATCTATCTCCCGAGACAAACACAGGAACTATATGAACACAACTACAAAACACTCTCCACACAACTAAAACTAGACTTAAGCAATTGGAGAAACATTAACTGCTCATGGGTAGGACGAACCAATATAGTAAAAATGACCATCCTACCCAAACTTATCTATCTATTTAGTGCCATACCCATTGAACTTTCAAAAAATTTCTTTACTGATTTAGAAAAAACCATAACAAAGTTCATTTGGAAGAACAAAGGATCAAGGATATGCAGGGAAATAATGAAAAAAAATACAAAGGAAGGGGGCCTTGCAGTCCCAGATCTCAAATTATATTACAAAGCAGCAGTCATCAAAACAATTTGGTACTGGCTAAGAGACAGAAAGGAGGATCAGTGGAATAGACTTGGGGCAAGTGACCTCAGCAAGACAGTATATGATAAACCCAAAGACCCCAGCTTTTGGGTCAAAAATCCACTATTCGATAAAAACTGCTGGGAAAATTGGAAGACAGTGTGGGAGAGACTAGGAATAGATCAACACATCACACCCTACACCAAGATAAATTCAAAATGGGTGAATGACTTGAACATAAAGAAGGAAACTATAAGAAAATTAGGCAAACACAGAATAGTATACATGTCAGATCTTTGGGAAGGGAAAGACTTTAAAACCAAGCAAAACTTAGAGTCACAAAATGTAAAATAAATAATTTTGACTACATCAAATTAAAAAGCTTTGTACAAACAAAACCAATATAACTAGAATCGAAAGGAAAGCAACGAATTGGGAAGCAATCTTCATGAAAACCTCTGACAAAGGTTTAATTGCTCGGATTTACAAAGAGCTAAATCAATTGTACAAAAAAATCAAGCCATTCTCCAATTAATAAATGGGCAAGGCACATGAACAGGCAGTTCTCAGCCAAAGAAATCAAAACTATTAATAAGCACATGAAAAAGTGCTCTACATCTCTTATAATCAGAGAGATGCAAATCAAAACAACTCTGAGGTATCACCTCACACCTAGCAGATTGGCTAACATGACAGCTATGGAAAGTAATGAATGCTGGAGGGGATATGGCAAAGTGGGGACACTAATTCATTGCTGGTGGAGTTGTGAATTGATCCAACCATTCTGGAGGGCAATTTGGAACTATGCCCAAAGGGCAATAAAAGACTGCCCTTTGATCCAGCCATAGCACTGCTGGGTTTGTACCCCAAAGAGATAATAAGGAAAAAGATTTGTACAAGAATATTCATAGCTGCTCTCTTTGTGGTGGCCAAAAATTGGAAAATGAGGGGATGCCCTTCAATTGGGGAATGGCTGAACAAACTGTGGTATATGTTGGTGATGGAATATTCTTGTGCTAAAAGGAATAATAAGGTGGAGGAATTCCATGGAGACTGGAACAACCTCTAGGAAGTGATGCAGAGGGAAAGGAGCAGAACCAGGAAAACATTTTACTCAGAGACTGATACATTGTGGTACAATCGAAGGTAATGGACTTCTCCATTAGGGTCAATGCAATGTCCCTGAACAACTTGCAGGGATCTAAAAAACACTATCCACAAGCAGAGGATAAACTGTGGGAGTAAAAACACCAATGAAAAGCAACTGCTTGACTACAGGGGCTGAGGGGAAATGACTGAGGAGAGACGCTAAATGAACACTCTAGTGCAAATACCAACAACATGGAAATGGGTTCGAATCAAGAACACACGTGAAACCCAGTGGAATTGTGCGTCGGCTATGGGAGAGGTGGTGGGAGGGGGGTGGAGGGAGGAAAAGAAAATGATCATTGTTTCCAATGAATAATGTTTGTAAATGACCAAATAATGTTTAAAAATAAAAAAAAAGTTTGGATTGAATCATTTAACCAGTTTAACATAAGAACTGAAAAGAACACATTTTAAAACTGTAGTCCTGAAAAATTAGTTTTAATCTATGTATTAGGCTGGTTCCCTTTCAAACAAGTAAAAAAACTATTAATAAAGTAGTAGTTTGAAGCGAGGTAAACTAAGTCACTGACCAGAAAAATCTGTTTTTCCCTGGGAAAGTAGAAATCAGAACTGACCTTTCCTGTGAAGGTCAGTCAGCTCAGAATAGTTAGAATCCATGTGAAAATAACTCCTTTGGTGCCAGCAGCTAGGATAAGATATACAATGGAATGCCCTGTACCCCACACCACTGACCAATATAGCTTCTAGACGATAAGGCTGCTTGCTCCATCAAGGTTATGTCTCATAATGAAAATTGTTTGCTTTGTATCTTGCATTCTATAAAAACTGCATTGTAACTTCAGTCTGGTACAACTTTCACTAGGAAGGTTGCCCTGGCCAGTTAGGTACACATTATTAATCAATAGATTAATAAATGAATATTGGTTCCATTAATTGAACTTCTGGGTATCTGGACTCGCTTTATGAAGTACACCACTTCAGTTCAGATTCATCAGGAATGTAATTTTATATGAACTCTACAATATGAGGTTACAGTTTGGTAAGCATTAGTCTAACAGTGGTGACTTATTGATATAGGTCATAAGGCCTTCTTTTAATAAAAATTACCTGCAGGCAGAGTGGGAATCCCATGCTTGTAATCATCTTCAAAGCCCCAACCTGGACTAGAAATACTTTTTCCATATTCTAATAGCCAGAATTAACTGCTTTCACAAAGGAACCCTGGCAAATTTCCCAGCTGTCACATTATTGGGCAGTTTCCAGAAACAAGTTTGCTAAGGGTCATCATCAGTCTATCCAAAAAGATAGAGAAACAGAGACTATCCCACAGATCACCATTTTACCCAACTACTCTATAGGACAGTACACAAATGTACTTGTAGCACAGTAGGAACAAATTTAATCTGAAGCTCTGGGTTCTTGGGGTACTTGCTGGAGGAAATTGGACAGGAATAATTAATAGTTCAGAGTACAGAAATAGTACTGTAGAACAGTACTATTCCAGAATAGGAAATTTGAATGTTCCAAGAGTGCTACAGGAGAGATTTGCTTTTTTGGAAAAAAAAAATGAGGTTAATTTGGTGCAATTCCTCATGAATCTCTTTTTCCTCTCTTTGGTCCCATCTTTGTTGGTTATTCCTATTTCTTCTCTGTCACTTGGTAGTATCTTCCTTCTGTTTTTTCCTCCCCCCAAACTAATCAAATGTCTCATTCATTTAACAAGGGGGTCATTAATGCAGGTCCTATAGGAATAAAGACAAAATTGAGGGCAACTTTGGAGTGACATGAACTACAGAGCAGTTCAACAACATTGCTTGTAATTTCTCTTTGGGGAAAAAAAAAAAGCAAATTTAGGCTTAATGTCTGGGGGAAAACAAAAACCAAAACCTTCTACCAAGATGTTTTAAAGAATTCAAACCATTATTAAAACTTCCCGGCCCGGAGAAGTTTTAAGGTAGGAAAATAGAAACAGGATAGAAGTTTTGAATCCTGCGAAGGGCGTGAAAGAGCCGACCTTAGAGATGTGAATAAATGAGTCAGTAATCAATTATTAATATGCAGGAGCCACAGCCTGCTCTGACCACTGGACGTTACTATTAAGGCTATTCCCATCCAATGATCCCAATTTAACACTGCACTGGTCAGAGGATAATACTAGCTCAGTAGGAAAGGAGATTAGAAACTAAAGGAGTTAGATAATGCTAGGTATTAGCATTGGAAAAGATAGAGAGACAGGAAGGCCTGACTGAAGGGCCAGGCCTCAGGGAAAAAGATAGAGAGGAGAGAGAAAGGGGAGAAGTTGCTCCTTGGCAAACCGGTCCTCTCGAAGTGGGGGGAGCTGGCTGTCCCTTTCTTTTTATTCTCTTTGATATACAAATGAGCTCAATACATATTGATAAGTTACATGATGCCTCAATATATATAGATGAGTTACATAGTGTATTGCCATTGGATAATTGCAAATTATGACAAGGTGAAGGTGGGGTTATTATCCTCAGGTGAGTGAGACAAAGGGAAGCAAGGTTTCGCGCCCTAACTTCAGCCACTGGGAATAGAGCTCATTGCCATGCGCAGAATGGCCATGTGCTCACTCACAATCCTTGTCTCTCCATAATACCTATGGGCTGGACTGCTACATCTATGAGGTTTTAACTTGAGAGGTTATAGGTCTCCCCTCCTTGTACGCTTAACCCAGGGGCTAAATGACAATTTGTTGAGTAAGCTATAAAGTGGAGATTCCTTTTAGACATAGATTGTACTAGCAGGCTGCAGAGGTCCCCCTCTTAGCTCTTAAGATTCTGTGATTCTGGCTTGTGATCTGCCATCATTGGAGGAGATACCCACATCAGTGAGATCATGTATGACTTGAAATAGTAGAATATAAAACCCTTCATTCATTTATTCAGCTACCAATGATTAAATTCTTCCTTATGGAATACTGTAAGATCATAGGGTCCGAACAGGAAGAGAAACCAGAGTCATTTAGTCTACTCCCTTACTTTATGGATCAGGAAATGAGGCCCAGGAGGTTTAAAAAAAAAAATCACAAGTAGTTATGATTAGAGGTAGGATTTGAACTCAGTTCCCTATTCCCTGTCCATGTTTATTCTGATATAGAACTGGAAGGGATATCAGGCCATCAAATGTTCAACATAACTTAGCAAGTGGTAATCCAGTCTTTGAGCAACTATTCAGCTTTTGTATAGCTCTCATAGCTGGGAAAATTTTTCCTTCACACAGTCCTAAATTTGCTTCTTTTAAACCTATTTATATCACTTTTAATTTTGCCCTCTAGGACTAAGCAGAACATATTTTATACAGAAAAGCCTTTAAAACATTTGAAAATAGCTATTATGTCTTTTCATTAGTCTTCTCCCCACAGTAAACACAGTTTCTTCAGCCAGGCTTCATATGATATGATATCAAGGTCCTATCATCCTTGTAACTTTCTTCTTTATGTTCTCCAACTTATCAATGTCCTTCCTAGAATGTGGTGTCAAGAATCAAGCATGATACTCAGACTAATTAAAATACAGTCCCTACTTTCCAACTAGTATGCATCATTTGATGTTTTTAAATGTTTTTGTGTTCAGCTCTGGGCAAATGAATATTCATTTTCTGTTAACAGATCATAAAAATGTAACAGATAGATGGACACTTATTCATAACAATTTTTGCTTATATAACACTTTAAAAACATACTTTTATTAATGGTTTTGTTTGTAACAGTTATTTCTAACACACCAAGTTCCCTTTTCTCATGCCCTATAATTGAACCCTTTCTTGTAATAAAGAAAAAGTCAAGCATAAATTATATAGTGCTTATTAGAGCTAGAATTTGGAATATCATTTGCTGTTCTGATCAACAGTTAGCCCAGAAATCACACAAGAAACTGGTACAGTAGGTAGTAAAGCCCTTGGATAGTGAAGGAAGAAATAAGGAAGAAACAGTAGATCTGGATTCTTATAACTTCTCATAAGTTCTAATTCTAGCATTATTAAGATATACAAATAAAATGGCAGAAGGGGCAGAAACTTTAAAGAACACAATTCATTTCACTCCATCCCACCCCCTCCCCCAGCATGAGGTCAAAAGAACATTTATAAGGTGAAAACTGGAAGGGGGAGGGATAACTACAACAATTGGTAGTGCCAAGAAAAACTACATAATGTAAATATAGCTCCAAAAGATATATGAAATGCCTATACTTGACATGGGTGAGTAACTTAAGAAGAAAAATTTTATTCACTGATTACACTATGCCAATAATGGAGAAACTATATGGCACACTTACTGCCAAAGAGGGCACACAGAGCACTCTCTAAGGGCACATGTGTCACCCACCATGCCATCTCCCCCCCCAAGCTAATCATTTGGGAGTCTGAATTTCCATTAAGAAGATACACCTTGGTCTTCAGTCAGCCAATAAGCATTTATTAAATGTCTACTCGAAGCTAGGCACTCTTCTAGCCTCTTCTAGTAGAGGTCTTTGGAGAACCTTATAGTACTGAATTTAAAAGTCTTTGATTCAAAGAATGATTCATTTATTTTAATATATCTTCCAAAATGTCATTAACTTTCTTCATCCATTCTATAAATTCTTAAGCTTCACAGTGTGCTTAATATACATAAGTTTCCATGAACATCTAAAAAACTGTATATCCACCCTAATTATGCCAATCTTGTTGAAAGAGCAGATTTGTTACTCATTAAAGTATACTGCTTTTCAGTATATTACCTCAGAGCTATTGTTTCATTGGGACTGGCACTCCACTATTTAGATGGTAATCCCTTTATAATCTAGTAGTTGGTCTTTTTTCAAGAGTTACTAGGATAGAAAAATTCATCACAAGGCAGCCAACTTGGGGACACACCTTCACTAGACTAGTCCTCAGGCAACACACATATGGGTCAGAAACTTTTTAGTTTGTTATGCTTAAAAATTTTGAGTCTGGCTGTGTGTTTTATGTTTATTATGATTTATTGATAGAAAGGAGAAGGGAAGAAAGATGAGAGAGAGGTTTACCTTAATCTAGCTTCCCCATTATGCTGACTGACCTGTAGCAGCCCAGTCAGCACTGACATGGAAATAGAATGGGCCCCATGCTTCCTGATTCCCAATTAATACTCTCTTGGTGCTCAGGGAGTAGTAGTAAGTATCTCTGGTAGGGAGGGCTTGTCCTGCCCTCCTAGGGCAGCTCTCCAGCCTCTGACCACCACCTGACACCCAGCTCTCACTTGTGGCTCCCAGTAGCTGCTAGCATGTGGCAGCGGCCACACCCGGGCAACGGCTTCGACAGGCCGGACCCAGGCTTCCAATGCCGAGAGAATAGGACTGTCTCTGTGCATCGACTTTTCCACTTAAATCTCCTTCACACACAAGTGTTTTTTGTGCACACTCATCTACATCACAGATGAAAGCGCACAAAGAAAATCGTCATCCTCGGTTACCAAGAGACTACTACTAACATACACTTAGAGCTTGGGAGGAGCACATTATATTAAATTACAAGGTCTACAGAAGTACTGATTTATAGATATTGAATTGTATCTATATTACTGTAATAATGCTGAAAATGGTATGGAAAAGGAACAAATTCCTGGACTTTGGATAGGATCTCTTTTTAAACACACTTTTCCTATCCACTCCAAACTAATCAAGCAGCATTTTATTAAGTGCAAGGTAGACAAAACAAAAATGATTGCTGAACCAGAAGAGCTTAAATTCTACTGGGGTGAGTGGTGCAACAAGGCATAAGAGTGAGATACAAGTAAAAAGCTAAGTTAGAAAAAGAGGAAGGGAGAGAGGAAAGAAAGAGGGGGTGAGAGAGAAGATATAGATGAGACAGACACTAACAGCTATGGGGAACAGGAAAGGCTTCCCATATTAGATGCACATGACCTGACACTCTAAGGAAGGAAATTAAGTGTTCCAAGAGGCAGAAAGGAGAACATATATTCTAGGTATGAGGGACCTCCTATAAACAAAAAAGGGACAGAAATACAGATGGAACATTGGGTTGAGAGAACAAGTAGGTCGGTTTTTAAATGCCTCATTCACTCTAGTGGGCAGTAAATATCCTTTTACTAAATGTAAATAAGCCCCACCAATTCCCCTAAACACTGAATTCATGTTCCCCCAATTGGCCAATATTATATTTATTCTGCAGCTGCTACCAAGAATCCCAAATAGTGTGAATCCCTCCCATTCCAACAGCTCATTCCTGCAAATTAAACCATCGTATTTTATCTTATTCCAAGAACCTTAACTGTTCTAAACTGTCACCCCACATCCAGAACACCCTACTGCACCTAAACTAACTCATATAACTAACTAAAATAACTCATCCTCACCCCAGCAACACCTATTATTGTTAATACTTAATAGATGGTGAATAATAATTATCGTACTTTAAATTTGTGACAAATGTTCTCACTTGAGATGTTCTTTAATTATCTTTTTACTCAGGGAATTGAATCCTTTAGCTTGCTAAATTAAGGTATTACATTCTGAAGTTTTTATATAATGAAATTTGGGGGAAAGGAGAAGAAAGGGAGAGGAGATCCAAGACCTGTGATTTTCATTGGAACAGGAAATTCCCCAAAAAGGTAAACAAAGACTATAGCAGATTAGCAAGTGCTTTGCAATTTAGTGCCTGGACTACTAAGGCACCATAACTACCTTGAGTCAGAGTCAGTATGTGTTTGAGGCAAAGACTTGAATCCAGAAATTCCTGACTTTTGAGGCTTGCTTTTTATTCACATGCCAGACCACTTCTCAATGGATTGTGTTTTGTTCTCTCCAACAAAAATGAAATCTTTGGTATGAATGTAAAATGATCTGATTCAATTAACTCATAGCATATGGGTATACTACAATATTTTAATAATTTAAAATTTGTAAAACACCATCCAAAGTAACACCAAAATTTTTCAGTCTCTTTCCCCATTAATTAGAATTAGTTACAAGTAAATGAAACCAGCTGGAAATTTTCCATTTTTTTTAAACTGCTATCTAATCTGCACAGAGCATATCCTATAAAGATGGGGAGCAAACTTATCAAAACATTTCCTTCAGTTATTGAACTAAACAATTTTCTTATCCCCACGTGTTCAAGATAAACATTTGCCATACATGCTTAGAATGCACAAAAACAGTTTCCAATTTAAATCCCAAGTTAGTTGAAGGATCTTTTAAATTTCTTATTATCTGCCTAGCATAATTATAAAAAATTATAAAATTTAAAATAATTATGATAAATAGCAATATTTAATGAGTAGTCCTCTGAACCTCAGCCCATATTGTATACTGACTGTTGTGTGGAATATGGGGAACCTTTTACCAGTATCAGCAGATGCCTTTACAATGAATTTCCTGAATCTGTAATGTTTCTAATATTAAAATAGCCTAGAATGTAAACACCTTGTGATTAAGGATGATTTTATTTTCTGTTTATCTCCAGGACCCTAGAATAGTACCCATAGGAATTTAAGTTTGTTGCTTAATTAATTAATCCACACTATTTTTTAGTGTGTAACTTTATCTGACTTACATATTATATGAATGGTTAATAACAGAGATAATAGAAACTAAAAGTATGAAATTATGTTACCTTAAAAATGAACACGCTTTGAGTAACAGAACAAAATAAATTTAAGTTTTTAGTGGAGATTTATTTCTGAATGGGGCATCTGTCCCTCATTCAGAGCTACCAAGGAAGGGCTAAAATGCAAAAAGCTTTAGGACAAATAAGAAAAAATAAGGAGCTTGAATAATTCACAAAGTACAAGTTGTCTCAAAAGTCATCTTAAGCTTTAGCTTAAAACTGCACCAATCCTTTTGGGACACTGTGTAAATAAGTCCATGAATAACAATGAAGGGAGGTTAGAGAGTCTCTCAGAGAGACTACAGAGCATGGAGATTTGCTGTCAGGGCACTTTCCATGGTGACATGTGCCCTGGCACCCTGGAAACTGACAGTACATAGGGAATGATTCTGATTGACTTATACTGTCTGATGATTAACAAATGCAGCAGGTGAGATAGATTTATTTCAGAAGAGCTGCCTCTCCCAAAGTTCCATAAAAATGATTTGTGAAACTTTCTGACCCTGTTCCAGATGTTCTCTTCCCCTTGGATTTCCAGCAGTGTTGGGGATAGAGTTATCTCTCTCCCTTACCCAAAAGAAAATAATTCACAGAAGCCAGCAGTATGCATTGTCCAATTGGTATAAGGTTCCTGGATCTCAGATACCTGGTCCCTTGACGTTTTGTTTCCTTTGAACTAAGTTCCTAAGAATGGGCTTCCTGAGTAGTTACTTTATAGTAAGCCCCCAAGTTTGAGGGTTCTGGCACGAGGGTGGAGTTCCTGAAGAAGGAAGAGGAATGTCAACCATGGGCCCAAAGGACCTAGGCTATATCATCAGTGGGAGAGTTACAGGTCCTTGACAACTCTTCCCAGCTATGTGGTATATACTCAGAGGAAGGAGTGCCAAGGTGAACTGGAGGAATGGAGGGGGGCAACAGGAAAAGATTACATTAGCTGCCCCTAAACCATCTTTATGTTCCAGAAAGAGACAAATGGACTAAAAGCTTTATATCCTTACCACCACTCCTGTGAGTCCTTTGATTCTAAAGCATATCCTTCGTATGTGAAATGAAGGTTGTCTTAAAGCCAAAGTCCATTTAGTATACTGTGTGTTGTATGGGATATAGGGAACTACATCTGCAGAAGCCTAACCTTTGTTTTGGAGACTTACCCAAAACAAAACTCTGGTATTGGAGGAATCAACCAAAGAGAGCTTATGACTCTCTTTTAATGTCAGGCCTCCAGGGTAGGACACATCATTCATAAGATTCCATGGAAGTGGGGAGGTGGGGGCCAAGCCACTTTCAATGAGAATGCCAAATATATTCCAGACTAGAAGTTACTCTGCTCAATTTTAGTTGCTTTGCTTTATGTTTTGTGACTTCTGTGAAAACACTTTATATCCAAATTTAAATACTCAAATATTAAATGGACTTTCCACTACTATGCCAAATTGCTTCATAATTCAGAAAAATATGAATTGAATAATTATGCACAGCAATATAAATATGGCAAGAAATAAATTTTTATATTGTGAAAATTTTGATCAACAGTGAGAATGATTTATTACTTTAAATATATACAATAATATTTCCAAGGATCTATAAAGTCATCAATTGTAAGTATTTTCTCCATGGGTGGAGACTGAAGCTCATCCATTGATCCCCTCCCCCTTGTACTTCCATGTCCTCCCACTAATTAACCTCAAGGGTGCTGTTTAACATCATCATCATCCTAGGATCACAGGTTAGAGCTAGAAGGGACCTTAGCAATCATCTAGTCCCCCCTTGCCCTAATTTTACAGAAAAAAAAATGAGAATCAGAGAACTTAGATAACTTGCACATAATAACAACGATAATAAATGGCAGAGCTGGGATGTGAATCTAGATCCTTTGGCTCTGGAGAAGGGGAGTTTCTCACATTTTCCCTGATATCAGGAGGATTCAGTGAAGCACTTGGCCTGATCACTTGTCATTCCTTTTTTTGCCATAAGACCAGATCATTTTTTTATCATCCATTACTCTCTATTTCAGTAT
Source organism: Monodelphis domestica (assembly GCF_027887165.1). Taxonomy (NCBI): domain Eukaryota; kingdom Metazoa; phylum Chordata; class Mammalia; order Didelphimorphia; family Didelphidae; genus Monodelphis; species Monodelphis domestica. Next base: position 273,928,796 of record NC_077227.1, read on the forward strand.
TTTTTCTAAGGTCTTCATTTGTTATGTGTTGCTACAACATAATCACAATGGGTTTTTTGGGGGGTAACACTTCAAAGACTGTAGCATTCCATGAATCAATCATATTTTATGTAACATTGGTAGAATATTGATATTAAAAATACTATTTCTGGAAGAAACAGAAGCTCCCAAACTTTGTTGGTGATTTAAGTCACTCTCCTATTTCATTCTAGGCCCAACCCACTGCCTATTTGGAATACATATCAAAGGTATATATAGTGATGGATAAGCTATACAAACCTTTCTATTTTTGACTTAATTCAATTCTCATTAACTGCTACTATGTGAAAGGCCCAAAAACAAAATTGAAACTATCTCTCAAGAAGCTAAATCAGGGAGAGTGCAATAGCAAAGATACCATGTAGGAGGGGGCACCTGAGCTGAACCCTGAAGGAAGTCAGAGATTCCAAGGTAAGAGACCAGGCATAGCTGGCAGAGAGAGGGAAATGGACAGGGACAGATATCTAAGAATGCAGAGTCATCATCTAAGAAATCACTGTTGGGGAAAGTGGAGGAAAGAAAAGAGAAAGAGGAAATAGAAAGAAGAAGGCGAAGGACAGAATGATGTGCAACAAGACATGGGTGATGATCCCACAAGAGAACCTGAGGAGTGGTAAGGCAAGTAGAAAAACTGGGATCACATGATCATGGATTTAGTTAGGAGAGACCTTATAAGTGACTGAATCAAACTTACTTAAAAAAAAAACAACAACAACTGAGGAGCATAGACGTTAAGTCAGTAACTGTCAAAAGTATTTATTAAGCATTTACAAATTGCCAGGCACTGTGCTAAGTACAGGGGATTCAAAGAAAGGAAAAAAAAAAACAGTTCTGCCTTCAAGGAGCTCACTCTAATGGGACAAGCAAACAGATAAAAGATATAGAGAAGAAAAACTGGAGATTGATGACTTGCTTGAGAGCACACAGATATTAAGTGTCTAAGATACAAGTTGAACTTAGGTCTTCCTCACTCCATATACAGGACTTTCTCCTCTATTCTGCTTAGCTGCCTCCTAAAAGAAGAAATATCATAAAATCAAAGGAAAAAGAAAATATGTGGGAGAAAGGGATATGAAAAGCAATGGAGGGGCAGCTAGGTAGCTTGGTGACTAGAGAGCCAAGCCCAGAGATAGAAGGTCCTGGGCTCAAATCTAGTCTCAGACACTTAACCCCCCCACTGCCCAGCCCTTACCACTCTTCTGTCTTGGAACCAATACATAGTATTGATTCTAAGGCAGAAGGTAAGAATTGTTTGAAAAGAAAGAAAGAAAAGCCATGGAAAGAGCAAAAAGGCTTGACACAGAAAAGATCCAATATTTTATCAACTAAGAGAAAACTCATTAAATACTAAAAACAAAATACAGATTTGGAGCAAAAGAATGGGTGTGGGCCTGGATCTAAGTTAAGATTGGGAGGAGGGTACACATTATGCTTAGAAGCTGAGTGGGGGAAGGAGACCTAGAAGGAAAGTACATGCCTGCAAGGTACCTTGGGGTTGAGCACTAAGATCCTGGAAAGCCTCACAAGACCATCTGGGGAAAAACAATAAAATTGTATGGAAAAATATCTTGCACAAATATTTTGGGGAAAGAAAACCTCATCTTTCCCACATCCCGTACCAGCAAGTAAACCTTAAAAGAACTAAACCAGATTGATTTTTAGGACCAGTCAGAATTGGTCCATTATGAATTTTTGGGCCCCTTCAACCCATAAAAATTTTCTACATTTTATGCTGAAGCCAGAAATCCTTTAAAAAGGGAAAAGTTTTTCCATTTATATAGAGATAAAAGATTTAAAATATAAATGCATGCTTGAATTAACACTTGAGTGTGAATGAAGGACAATTTACATGAAGCGCATGGGCATATATAAAAAATCCAAATCAGGTTGTCAGATCCCTTCCCTTTTTTTCCTTTCTCTTAACCCTTCAAATATAAGAATCCTGTGTCTCACCCCCCCCCCCCCCAGTTTATTAATCAAAGTATCAGCTATAGTATAGCTAACTCTCCTACAACAGCCTATTGTATCACTTGGTGATTCTTTCCCTTCTTTGTAGAACCCAACTATCTATTTTACTTCATAAAATGTACCTTCACAATATACTATCACAATATACAATCGCCTTTTTTGAGTAAAGTTAACAAATAAATGCAGTAACATTTAAGATTTTTTGATATTGGAAATCCCTAGACTGGGAACTTTCTTGATCAATGCTAAAAGGAACTTGCCAATAAAACAGTTACAATACAGTTACCTGAGGTAGAGAGGCTGTCCTTTGCCCATGGAAACCAAATAGTTAAGTATCAGGATAAAGATCTGAACCGTAATCCTCCTAATCAGACATCCAGAACTATCAACCATACCATACAGTCTCTCAAAATTTTAACTTTATGTTAAGTTTTCTAATATCACATTCCTCTGAATTCTATTAGATAATGGCATAGCAGAGAGTACCAGGCCTAGAGCAGGGTTTGACTTGTCTGACACCTCACTATGTGATGATGAGTATTTCCCTCCTGACGTTTCATCATCTATAAAATAAGGAAAATAATATTTCTCAGCACTTATTGACATAATTATCTAAATCACCACTGATTAGGGAAATGCAAATTAAAACAACTCTGAGGTAGCACATCACAACCATAAGACTGACTAGTATGACAGAAAAGGAAAACAAATGTTGGAAGGGAATGTGGGAAAATTGGAACACTACTGCACTCTTGGTGGAGTTGTATTGTAAACTGATCCAATCATTTTGTTACTTTTATTTTTCCCCAAAGTTATAGGATCCATATTGTCTCTCTCACATTTGATCATTCGGCAACATTGCAGTTACTATGTACACTGTTTTACTGGTTCTTATTTCACTCTGCATCAGTTCACCTAGGTCTTTCCAACTCTTCCTGAAATCACATCCTATTCATCATTCCTTATAGCACAACAGTATTCCATCACCATCATATACCACAATTTGTTCAGCCATTCTCCAACTGAGGAGCATTCCTTTAGTTTCCAACTATTTGCCACCACAAAAAGAGCAGCTATAAACATTTTTGTACAAATGGGTCCTTTCCCATTTTTAAAATTCTCTTTGGGAAACAGTGATCTAACCATTTTGGAAGAGTAATCTGGAACTATGCCCAAAGGAATATAAAACTGTGCATACCCTTTCCTTTGACCCAGCAACAGTAATACTAGGTTTGAATCCCAAAGAGATCAAAGAAATAGGAAAAGGTTCTATATATACAAAACTATATATAGCAGCAGTTTTTGTGGAGGCAAAGATTTAGAAATTGAAGGGATGCCTTCTCGACTGGTAAATGGCTAAACAAATCATGGCATATGATTTTGATGGAATATTATTGTGCTATAGGAACTGACAAGCAGGATTGTTTCAGAAAAAAAAAAACACCGGAGAAGATCTATATGGACCAATGCAAAATAAAATGAGCAGAACCAGGAGAAGAACATTGCACATAAAGCAGTATGATCCAATGATTAGCTATGAATGGTTTGGCTGTTCTCAGCAATATAACCCAAGACAATTCCATAGGACTCAGGATGAAAAATGCTATCCACCTCCAGAGAAAGAATTAATGATATCTGAATGCAGTTTGAAGCATACATTTTTTACTTCTCTATTTTTCTTAGGCTTTAGGGTGGGAGGGCGAAGAGCTATGTTATCTTTTGCAACATAGCTAACAAGGAAATGTTTTGCATGACTGCACATGTATAATCTACATCAAAGTGACTGCCTTTTCAAGTATGGTTAAGGGGAAGAAAAGCTGAAACTCAAAAGTTATTAGAAAAAATTTTTAATTGTTTTTACATATAATTGGGGAAAAAGTAAAATAAAAACAGTCCTAAAGAACCCCAACTTCTTTCCTAGTATGAGAGGGAAGAAAAAAATTCAAACCAACACATTATTTTGGCATAAATGTTTTCCTAATGATACTTTATGAAACATATCTTCCCAAAGTTGTGAATAACTGAGAGATTAATGGCAGATAAAGCAGTCTACAGTATATTTCCAAAGATGCAAGAACTGGCCTAAAAGATGTTATTTCTGAAAACATGATGAAAGTTATATAGCCCCAATGGACAGTTTGAGTTTTGCACTAATATCAATGAAAAGTAATTGAATCTAGAGGAAGATTGTCAGCACATGGCAGATTCTCTGTGACAGAAATGAGAGAAAATGGACCAGAATCTCATAGGATTTGAAAGCATGAATGAATTGTAATATACACAAATGAAGGAAATAGCTATGTTCATGAGACTGCAGAATTATTGAAGAATTGTAATTTTAACATTTATGTAGGGCTTTCAAGTTACAAAGTGTTCTCTTGAACATCATTTCACTTGATGTTATCTACCCAGTGAAGTTGATAGGGCAAAAGTTATTTTTATACTCATTACTTTAATTGGGGAAGTTATTATGGTATATCAAAAATAAACAATTTTTTGCTACTTCTTGCATTTTCCCGTACAGACAAGGATCCCAAGCCAGTTATGTCAATTAAATATGCTGATTGGCTTTTATGGTTAACTTTGGCTTTTTGTTTTATTTTACTTTTTCTATTTTTTAAATCTGTTGACATTGATAGTGGGGTAAGTCATGAATTTTTTAAAGAAGCAAAACATCATGCACACTATCTTTTCTGGAAAGATTTCTTAGATGAAATGGGATATGAGAGGATTTTTAGACATACCTATGGAAAGCAATTCATGTATGTACAATGGAACTGGGAGTAGTATGATTAAGTATTGGGTAGGATCAATAAAGAAATTTGAATTGATTTGCAATATTGGCTAAACCAAATGTAAAAAAAAAAATTAATTGGCCTTTCATTTAGGATTACTTAAAAATATTTATTCCAGGACACATATGTATAATGATAAATTGAAAAAAACGAAGTACCTGACAATAAATAAGATATTGAGTGACATGTTCATAAAGAAAAATATGCTTTCCAATTCATGTTGTACCCAAATCCAATGAATAAAATAAAAACAGTAATCACTAATATTAGCATAAAGCACTGGTTCTCAAAAGTTTTCATCCCAGAATTCCCTTCCTCCACAAGACTTTAGCAAAATGCACAAAAGCAAAAAATAAAAATAAATCCTGCCCTAGAAATTGCTTGAGACACTACAGTTTCAGTCTCTCATTCTGTATCATGGAATAACTCTTAAAGGGTAGCAAGTTAGGAATGCAGACTTAAGTAGGACATCAATCTGAATAAAAGTCAAGATTTAATCCCAGAGCCAAGAGAAATTTTCCTATAGGATTAAAGAGTGTGGAGCCCAGAGAGGAATTCTGTTGCATAGGGGAATCAACATCCTTTCCTTGAAAATTATTTTTGCAATATATCCACAAAGGAAATCATGCAGGTAAATGGACACATATAAAAAGCTCAGTCATTTTGTGGAGAGGTCAAGAATTTAGACTAAACTGGCTCAATTAATATAAGGTTAAGAAGGACTAATCAAAAAAAGCCACATACATATTGCCTTGAGATTTTGACAGCAAAAAGGTATATTATTTTAAATGAGGTAAAAGGGATAATATTATTTTAAGAGTGGTATATATGGGAAATAGTTATGGAAGACAATGGACTTAAAAAACTCTCAAATCAAACTTGTGAGCTTTGGGTATATAAACCATTTATTTTTTGGCTTCTGATTCCTATCTCAACAATTTCAAGGTAATAATTTTCTTCACTATTTATCCCTAGAGATATGAAGATCCTGTGAGTAGTTTTAAAGCTGTTGGTTCTGCTATAGTATTTTGAGGAAAGACAGAACAAGTATATAGCTTTTCATTTCACTAAAAAAACTAACCTAATAAAAATCAGGTAGGTTTTTTTTCTGTATATGTTTGGCACTGCTACAGTCACATAGATACTGGTAGAACTTTCATTAGATGAACTTTCAAAACAACTAAAAAATAAGCATTTCTTCAAATGCAAAAGGCATTTTTTTAAAGAGGCTTTTTTAAAAATTAAAACTAATCTTACAAATTTTATTTTTAGTGACTTTAAAGTCAATAAAAGTCTTCATTATAAGGATAACTGCTTCCACCAAAAAACTTAGGAGGTAAACTTACAAATAAAGTATACTAGGTTGGACAAAAAAGTTGCACCTTGATTCAAATAAAGCTCATGTCAAAATATAAAGATTTACATTCCATAAATGACTCATACTTCATTCTCATGTCTAAGGACCAGTGAACTGCATTTGTTCTGCATGAAAGCACAAAAATATAGTTAGTATTTCTTATCTACACTGTTAACATGAATAGAACACAAATAACTACTGAATGAAGGAGATTAAGAGATTATTCATAAAAGTACTATAGACATGTGGAGATGACATGCTGTTGCCTAGAAAAGCAAAGGCTTAGGGTAGACATGAGACCTATCTTCAAGTATTTATATGGCTGTAATTAATATACAAGATGAATTAGACTTGTTTTGCTTAGACCAGATCTAAGATCAATGGGTACACTTAGATAAAGGTACATTTAGGCTTGAAATTAGAAAAATCTCCGAACAAGTAGAGCAATCCAAAAAAGGACCGGTGTGTTTTAGCAGGTAAGTTTGTTTTTCCTCAGTGGAGGCTTTCAAGCAAAGGCCAAATCACCACTTGAATCATATGTAATAGAGGAGATTCTTGCTCAGGTAGGTATGGATTTAACTAAATGGTTTTCTAGTACCTTCCACCTCAGAGATTCTAGGTTTCTATGATGCAAAAATATAAGTATAGCAAAAAAACCATTAAAAGATATAACTAGCATTCCAAGCCATTCTAAACTCTAAAAGGCAAGGTTAAGTAAGGAAGTTAATTTCCCCCTAAAAAATTTAGTGTTTACCTACACAAGCAAAAAAGTGATTAAGATATGAATTATCATTTAAAAACCTATATAGTGGAAACCTGTTGCTAAGTGTAGTGAATAGAACACATTATAGAAGAATCCTGTTACTAACACAGTGGATGGAACACTGGAAGCCAGAAGACCTAGGTTCTGCTCCCAACTCTGTCACGTATTAGTTTTATTATTTCTACCCTGTGGTCCTGGGCAGATAACTTTTTCAGTCCTCGGTTTCCTCAGTTGTAAAATGAGACTGGTTGGACTAGATCTAAAATGCTACAAATAAATGATTAGTGTTCAGACATTTTTATAAGCTACAGTTATAGCAATAGAGATATAGAATACATAGGAGAAAATAGTTCATCCACTACTATGACAATTAAATCTGTGATATTAGTTGGGCAGTTTTTAATGGGAGTTTTAGTGAGATGGTATTTCTCAAAGTAATGTAGTTTGTTTTTTGAGCCAGCAAAGGAAAACAAAAGTTTTCATCCTTTAAAGATCATTTAAAGATACAATACATTTTTCTTTAAAAGCTTGATTGGTCTACAGTGCCCTTTCTTTACAATTTAGTAAAGGACATAGCATTCTATCAATATACTCAAAAATTTTTTTTTTGTAAATTTTAAACTCTTACTTTATGTCTTTGAATCAGGACTGTATATTGGTTCCAAGGCAGAAGAGTGGTTAAGCAATGGGGCTTAAATGAATTGCCCAGGGTCCCACAGCTAAGTGTCCCAGGCCAAATTTCAACCCAGGACCTCCCACTTCTAGGCCTGGCTCTCAATAGGCTGAGCTACCTAGCTACCCCCTACCAACATACTTTATGAGGAAACAAGTTGTTTATAAAAAGAGAAGTATTATAAAGAAATAAAAAGGGGAATACAGGGAAACAAATGAGATAATTAAGATTTTTAAAATTAGCTTTCTGGAGAATGAGTTTGTTCATCTTCTTAAATAACCAATCTAAATTAGAACCATATGTATTATCCAATCTGTGGATTACTGAAAATTATTTTCATAACTACTTTGAAGTTGGAAGGCATATCTTACTCAAAATACATCTTTAAAAAACACATTTTACACATTTTGCAACAATAAAATGGAGTAATTCAGCAAATGAAACTAATTAGTGATCCAGAAGTTAAAACTGTTTCACCTATCAGCAAATAACAACCACACCCCTTAAAAAAAGGCAAGTTTCCAAGTCAACTGTATCCAATTAACTCTAAGCGCCTTTTTTTTTTAGTTAGAACTACAGTCCTTCAGAGTATGCCTAGTATTAACATTCCTGACTTCCTGAAGTACTTTTTGAAATTACACTCGGATTGTGCTGTAATAGAAAAATAAGACTTTGCATATTAATCCATTTTATGGGCTGTCATAACACTGCTCGGGTCTTAACTACACAACTATTACCTTGTGGGTGTTTTTATGTGTGTGTTCCCTCTATGAGTTTAAACTAGAAATTTTAGTAAGGGCATCTCAACAAGCAGCCGGTTAACACAAACAGTTAAGTTTCCTGGAGACCATGGGGAAGATGTTCTTTTGACGTTGGAACCTATTAAAATGCTCCTTCAATAATTACAGATCTACTAGCTGCTAATCAAGCAAGACTATTGGAAGGAGAACATTTGGGCAGGAAGCTTGTCAAAACTAAAACTACAGAAGCAACTTAAATACTTTGGGTTTCGATTCATCTCCTCCCCGTACCCCGCATCCCCACCGCTAGCCCTCCCTCTGCCCCAGTTCCCAACTCATCTTCGGCTCTAGGCTTTTCTGATTACTTCAAGTCTCAAATCTCACTTCCAGCAAGAAGCTTTCTCCCGTCCTTAATCTAAGCGCTTTCCAGTAAATATCTTGTTTGTATGTAGCGTAAGTTTTTTGCACGGTGCACTTCCTCAAGGGGGAAAAGGAAATATCTTTTGCCTTTCTTAGTATCCCCAGGTTGAGCTCCGTACAGAGTACAGAGCAGATACTTAATAAATACTTGTCTAACTGACTTCTCAAACTACGTAAGTACTCCTCCCCTAGTTCAATCTCAACCATCCAGCTGGATACCAATCGGCCCCGGGCAAACCTTCCAAGTGGACAGAGAACGAAGGTAGGAAGGGATGGGGCGAGAAGGAATGGGACAGGATGAGAAGGGAAGGGAAAAGGAGAGGCACACTTACCTGCCAGCGGCCGTAGGTGAGGAGGACAAGGGAGAGGGGAATGGCTGTGCCAGACATGGCATGGGTAGAGGGCATGCTGTACTCCGAGTTATAGAAAACCTCCAACTTAATCACGGGCGGTGAGGCGGGCCGGGGCCATCGGATGACGTCCTTGGCACACTGGCCCAGGTACATGACCAGGACCCAGATGATCACAAGCCTCCGGCCCACGAAGGCATCCAAGTTCCAGATCCAAAAGGGGAAGAAGGTAATATAGAAAAGCTCGTTGCCCAGCTCGGTGCCAAAGCAGAACAAATAGAAGAGGAGCCAGTTTCGCACTCCGTACACTTCCCCTTCCTCCCCGGTGAGGGAGTTGCGCCGCAGACCCTGCACTCTATTCCGGAGGGTTGCCTGGCTCTCGCGCTCCCCGGCCGTGGCCGTGGCCCCGCCAGCCTCAGGCAGCCCGTTCCTCACGCCGTTCCGGGCGCTGCAATCTCGGAGCTTGCCCCCGCTCCCCTCCGGAATGGCCGAGCGGTCTCGATTGCAGCCGCCTCCAACCTCCAGGGCCGCTCCGGGCTCCCCCTGCCGCGGAGTGTCAGTCCCAGTCCGCTGCGGCTCTTCCACCCCGCACAGCCGCTGGAAGCTGGCCACTTTCTGCGGGTCCCGCAGACAGACCAGCAGCTCCGCCAGGTTCTGTCTCAGCGACATGATAACGGGATCTCCCGGAGCTCTCCGCGCTGCCCGGCCGCCCTGCCTGGGGGGTGGGGTGGGGGCTCTGTCCCGGCGCCGCCGAGCAGCGGCGGCGGCAGCAGTAACAGCCGAAGCTGAAGCGCGAGCCTGAGCCGCCGCTGCGCCTTCCTTAGTCGGCTCGGTTCCGCTGTGTGACGACGGCACCACAGGCCTCAACAGCAGACACTCTCGTGCCCGCCCTCTCCTTTTTCTCCCCTTCTCCTCCCCTCCCTCCTCTCCTCTACTCGGCCGCAGCCGTCGCCGCGGCTCAGCCAGCACGCGCTCGCGCGCCTCGCGCCAGTTCTCGCCCCCACAAAAAGGGCGGGGGCGCTGGAGGAACTGGATGAAAACAGCGCAGGCTAGGGTGGGGGAGGAGGGCGTTCCGGTGCTGCGATTGGGGGAAGGGATTGCTGCTCTGCGTGGGTGGGATGGTAGGAATAGTTTCTTTCTTTTTTTTTCTTTTTTCCTTTTTCTTTTGTTTTTTACTTCTCAACCCCAGAAAGCCACGCGGGACCGGGCGCGATGTAACTGGCAATACTGTACTGGGAGTAATTTATTTCTTTTCATTATCTCCTTCCCAGACCTTCGCCCTCGGTTTATAGGATTCCTTGGCTTCATTCTGTAAGATCCTGGCTTGAGAAGGAGAGTCGTAGCAACCTTGGTGCCAGTTTGGGAGATGCCAGTGGAAGAGGCAATAAGCCTACCCTCACCTTACTTGTAGACATGAAGTGCACTTGTACCTCCTGCTGATGCAAACTCAAAGGCTCTAAACAGACCTAAAGACAGTAGCAAACCTGCACCTGCTACAAGAGGTGATTCCAACAATGAAAGTATATCAAATACTAATTTTAACAGTGATTATAAAAATCAGTATTGGAATCCACTGGACTAAACAGGTGTTTGTGTGGAATGCTACATCCAAAAGGCAGCTTCTGAAATGGAGAGCAGGTGAGGGATGGGACAGGGACAGGGACAGGGAATGATAACCACTTCTCAAGTTCATTTCAAGAAAAGGAGCTTGTGGAAGTCTTAAAAACCCTTTGACTTGATGAGGTTTTGGTTCCACAAGTTTGACCCAGGCTGAAATATATACGTAAGATTTCACACTCAAAAAATTCATTTAGCTAAAGGCAGTGCAGTGATAACAAGAGCCCATCTATAGGGTGCAAAGTGCTTTTACTTTTTATCTCATTTGTTCCTGTGAAATTAAAGCTGAATATTAACCCCGGTTTACAAATAACTGAGAGGTTAAGACTCTTCTCCGGGGTCACACAGTAATCAGTCAGGATTTGAACTCTTATTTTCCTCTATCCTTTGATTCACCTAGCTGAAAAGAAGGTAGGCAGCCTGAAACCTTTGAACAGATATTTTGCTGCTTCTCTTTCAGAAAAAAATATGGCAATTTTTACTTGAAAATCTATTATCTTCTAAAACCCCAGAATATTAGTTCTCTTGCTTTAATAGAATATTGAGAAAAACATTGGCCTGGAAATGAGAACCAATTCTTTAGTCCAAAACTCTGCTATTACCTGGCTATGCTGTCTTGGGCAAGTCACTGAGTGTTTCTGGGCAAAATTCCATCATTTGTAAAATATGGAGTACACATAATATTTTAAGTTATGATTAGAGAGAGTCTGAATCCATTTCATCACTGAACTACCAAAAAAAAGGCAGAGAAAACAATTTATTTGCTCAAGAAGTATAAATGGCTTGTCTGTCAAAAATTAAAAGTTTAGAGTTGATGATCTCTGAAGTCTTTTCCACAGTTCTTCACAGGTCATGTGGACAGATTTACTCCTTTCTTCCAACAATTTGATTCTACTTCCCCTACCTGCTTACCAAACAAATGCAGGAATGGTCCAATTTTGATGAGAAAACTTTGTCTTTGTTATTCAGTGGAAAAAACAAAATGTAGGCTATAGAAATGTAAAGACAAGAAAGAAGCTTTGAACAAAGATAAGTGAAGCAGTTGTATGAAATTAGAAATGGAGGTAATGAGAATGGGATGACTACATATGAGTGGGAGTAGTTCTGACTGAATTCATAAAGCAGATTAACTTGAAGACTGACATTTGAAGGAGGAAAAGAAGGAAATAGTTTGGTTGTGAGGTAAGGAAGGGTCCTTTAGTCTAAGCCTTTCTTTTCAAATTTTGCCCAAGGAATTCTAGATCATCTATCTGGGTCATATAAAAAAGATTAGATACATATACTTTTTTTAAAGAAAAAAAGATGATAAATATAGAATGTCTTAATTCATAGCTAAGGGGCACCATGGATACAGTGCCAGACCTAGAGTCAGGAAGACTCAACTTCCTGAGTTAAATCAAGCCTCAGACACTTACTAGGCTGTGTGACCCTGGGCAAGTCACTTCATCCTATTTGTCTCAATTTCCTCATCTGTAAAATTAGCTGGAGACAGATATAGGAAACCTCTCTAGTATCTTTGCCAAGAAAATCCCAAATGGGGTCATGAACAGTCAGACATGCCTGAAAACAACTGAACAACAACAATAATTCATAGTAGGCTAACCTACTCTGCCTCTTAAGGTTAAATTCTAGTTCTTTCTGCGACAGCAGATTTTTTTCCAGATTGGAATGTTCTCTTTGAAGTTAATGGGAGCAGAAAATGAGGGGGGAATGAGAATCTGGACCTATGAGTTTATCAAAAAGGAAAAATTACAAGCTTTGTACTTTTGATTTGCTTGACACAGCTTAAAGAGCCTGGTATTGTCCTTTTAGTACAATAAATATTTGTTAATAATGATGACAAAGTTTTAACTATATAGGCAGCAGGAAACCTGGGGAAGAGAACAAGGACTGCTTTTATTTTTTTGATTTTGACCTGCCATAACAAATTTATATCACAACTGAATTGAAATACATTATTGGATTAAAATACATATAGTTCTGTTACAGACTTTTTTTGGCAAGGAAGAATGCATTTTAAAAAAAAAAATCAGTTGTTAAATAAAATTTAAAAAATAAAAATTAAAAATTGTTTCCCAGGTAATCTGTTTGATTTAGTACTTTGCTGGAGAGATCCTAAGACTAAATGGATATGAGTAGATTGCTCAGAAAGGCTGTATTCTAGACAGAGATTTACAACTAGCTGGTTAAATATTCTTTCACTAGTTGAAATGAAAGCTATAGTATAAAAATGGAAGATTGGAAGAGTTCCTGGGATATTGTACCCTGGAACTTTGATTCCATGAAGGGAAGTTTAAAGGCTAAGAAAGTAATATTTTTGTTATTATTGCTTTAAATTCTCTGTAGAAGCTATTTGAAAGCAACAAGCAAGTTTATAAAGCAAAACAAAACCCAACAACTATTTTTGGCCTTGAACATTTTCTGTTCTTAGGAAAGCAACTTAAAAAACTAAAATGTAAACTTATCTCACTTGACCTCAGAAGGTCGGGACTACTACTATACAAGCACTTTTGCAAAATGAACTCAAGAAGTACTTTAGAAACCAACCTTTAGAGAACCAATAAAGCCAGTCATAAGAAAATTCAACAAAACAAAACAGTAATGTGCAATTTAAACAGAATGTGAAATTTAGTATTAATCTGTTACCTGCTACCTAATGGGGAAACCTTGTGATGATTAAGCTATGAACTTTCTACTCTGAAGATAATCCATTTCTATTCTCAGAATTATTAAAAAAAAGATAGTTATCAATGACTACAAAATTGTGGAGAGTAAAAAAATATCTACAAAGAAATAAAAAATGGCAGTAGCTTGCACTTGCATAACACTTTATGACTTAAAGACATTTTGTATATCTTATCACTTATTGTTGAAAGACCTTGCCTTTTTCTACAGACTAGTTATTGTTTAGTCATATCTCCATGACCCCATTTGGTATTTTCTTGGCAAAGATAGTGGAGTATAATTTGCTATTTCCTTCTCCAGTGGATTACAGATGTTAAGTGACTTGCCTAGAGTTGTACAACTGGCAAGTGTCTGAAGCCAGATTTAAATTCAGGTTTTCCTGACTTGAGTCCAACCACTTTATCCACTGTTCCATCTAGCTGCCCACAAATCTAGTTATTAACATTTAATTTTGATCCTATTCCTTTGATTGTGTTTTTACATTATTTGTCAAGGTTTGAGATTGCCTCTGAATTTTCTAATGATAGATTATTTTAAAATCATCCCAATGCAAAACATAAATAAAATGAGGAGAAATTGTGTGTAAATTTAGAATTAATGGGAAAAAAACTAAATAAATGTTAAAATAGTGGTTCACTTTGCCAAAGTTTTGTAATTCTCATACAATTTCTCTTTTAGGTGTACTATTTTCTTAAGTCCTATTCCTTCTTCCAGAGCTAGATTTTCATTAAAAAATAAAAGTCAAAACTATGTACAGACTACACGTAGAAAGCTGTCACCTTCACTTACTTTCTTCCTTGTCCCATACACACAAAAACAAGGAGTTGCTTCATTGCCTATATAACTGTACCATTTAAATCCTACTTGATTCTAGTTCCTCTCACAGCTTTCTGTTTTTCTTCAGATCCCCCTCCCCCCACCTTCATCCTTTTCATCCATATCACCCAAACCTCACTAAACTTCTAAAACTCTGGCCTTTATATTCTTGATAAAAAAGGAAATCATTGAGATAATTTTGTTTAAAACTATCTTTCATAAGTTACTATTGTGTTTTAAAGACATATCTCCTTGTCACAAGGCTTCACATAAGGAGATCTAAAAATTCTCATTCCTTAAAAAAAAACAAAAAACCTTACCTTCTGTCTTAGAATCAGTACTAAGTAGAATCTCCAAAGGCAGAAGAGAGATAAGGACAAGGTGATTGAGGTTAAGTGACTTGCCTATTGTCAATCAGCTGAACCTAAGTCTTCTTGATTTCTGGCCTATGGCTCTATTCACTGTACTTCCTAGCTGCCCACTATATTCTCTTAATGATCATCCACAAATGACCCAACTCATTTTACTGAACAACTCTTGGAGTTTTACATATTTTGTGGGTACCAGTACCATACTAAGGTTATTTGTTACATTTTTCCTTTATTCTTGCCACATCCTCCATACATTTCCTTATGCTACTTTTTGTTTAAAAAACAAATTTTGAAATGCATTGGTTTCCTTTTTTACTTAATGAACACAGCATGACAAGACAATCTCTCTTTTTTTGAAAGAAACTCTTGCCTTCCATCTTAGAATCAATACTGTTCCAAGGCAGAAATGCCTAGGCAACTGGGGTGAAGTGACTTGCCCAGGGTCACACAACCAGGAAGTGCCTGAGGTCACATTTGAACCCAAGTCCTCCTGTCTCTAGACCTGACTCTCATCCACAGAGCCACCTAGTAGTTCCCTGAATTCTTTCTTTAGTAATTAAGAACTTTTAGTGTCTTGGAGTCAGCAATGGAAACAAAGAATCATAGAATTTTGGAGCTAGAAGGAATCTTAGAAATAATTTGTCAACCCTATCATCAGACTTCAGTAATCACTGCAAAGTGTCATGTGATACTACATTTTTTTTTTATCCGAGGTGACTTGGAATCATCTTTCAAAATTTCAGCCTCCTACACAAAAATCCATTGCAGCTTGCTCTTATCACTCAAATCCAAACTCCTCTAACTGGCTTTCAAGGCTCTTTACAATCTAGTCCCTCCCTGTCCAAATTTATTTCCTACCATTATCTAACAAGTATTTTTTACTTCAACCAGGCTGGTATAGATCATAGAAAATAGAATAATGTCATTAAAGGGACCTTAAATTTATCTAGTTAAATCCTTGTATTCTACAGAAACTTTGATTTTGATGTGCAACAATTTTTCCCAAAACCACATTGTTAATAAGTATTAGAGGACCAGAAGTGTATCTCCTGATTTTTTGTCCAATGTACTTTATACCCTATACCCATCATGCTCAGTGCCTTTGCTCTGGCAACTCTCTCACACACTCCTTTTTCATGAAATATACAGTCTTTTCTGGCTATATCTTACCCATTTTTCAAGAATCAGGTCAAGTTTCTGGGGGAAAGCCCCCCATAAAATATTCTCTTACTGCTTCAGCAAGCCTTAATCTCTCTCTTCTTTGAATGCCTATTGTGAATAAAGTGCTAAACTGTTAACTAAATTGTCATCTGTTTTCATGAATTATTTTTCTCTTTCTCCAACTAAATTTTAAGTTCCTTAAGGTCAGAGAGTCTTATTTGTTTGTTTTATAACCTCCATTTTGGTGCAGCACAGTGCTAGAAACAAAGTAGCTTTAGAATAAAAGCTGAGCTAATGATAGATGTGTACATAATGTGTTAAATTTTTTTTAATATTAAATATTTTGGGTCCCTGTATTGGTGCCTTTAGTTCTAGTAAGGAGAGGCTGTAATACAGGCAGCATGTCATGGAGAAACTTAGAAAGTGGCTCATTTAATTCCAGTTTATGATATATAAGAAAAGCATTCATACCTTCAATACACCTAATGGAAACTCATAGTCTGCTACGTTAGACATCTGTACCAAAGCATTTCTAACATGTAGGGGTATTGGTATTTTTAATTTATTCTATTATATCTTGCCTCCTTTATTAGCATGAAAGAATGCCAGCTGTCCTCCTGTCTTCCATATCAAGTTTCTCATTTTAACAGTTCTGATTAAGTCCAGACCATAACGGTAAGCCATGCTACTTATTGCTTGGCTTCCTAGGAGCAGGTATCTTGTACTGACTTGGATGCTAACCCAATCAGGAATGTCAGTAGATCCCAATGGGCCAGTGATTCAGAGTTCCTGCCAGACCTTCACAGATATTTTAATGTGCTCAGGGCATATAGTGTCTATGTGGTACATCACCCTGGCTGGTATTCCCTTCATTTCCATTCCCTTTCCCTCCCACCTTCATTTCATGATCCTTATGAACCATAACTATGGGTTGGGTTTTATAGGAATGATTGTTTTTAGTAATAGTAAATGTTAGGAATAGGGACTGAATCTGTGGTTTCATTGTCATGGAGAATTCCTGATGAGAAAACTTTCCATGTCAAAACTAGTTGGTCCCTTCTCTGGGCAACTTATAGGCTTGTAGAATTTCCGAGAACACTGAGAGTTTAAATGACATGTCCAAGGGTATATAGCTAGACCATATTAGAGGTAGAGGGCTTGAACCTAGATCTTCTTGGCTCTGAGACCAGCTCTTCTTATCCATTATGCCATGATTCCTCAACCATTACCTGTTTGCTGCTTCATCAAGCATCTCTTGAATTCTTAGTCAAAATTTCCTACCTACAAAATATTCCATTGACCTCCTTATAGGTACTTGTCCTTAATTCTAGACTTTTGTCTTTTAGTTCATCAAGAATTAGTTAGAAAGTCAAGAACATTAAGGGAAAACATTATATTCATAGAAAATATTCTCAGATCTAAGCTCTTCATTTAGAACAAAACATTGTAATAGTTTCAGAAAATTTGTGTTTGTATTCACAATACAGTAAAGAAACACAAACTTTTAAATAATGTGAGATTCCTACCAAATAATAATGGTGCTGGCCTGGATGTTCTTTAGATCTTAGACCATCCATAGCATTTTAAGCAGCTAACTAGATTTCTCCTGTTTTGCACACAAAGAAGCATACTATTTATTCAGAGACAGGACAAAAAATGCTGGCAATTAAAAAATTTTATTTAGCCTATTCCATTGCTATCTAAACTAGACTTATGACAATTCACTGCCCAGGATTAGTCATATGATAAGAACAGCTTTGAATGTCTGCCAGAATGTACTAAGTTGTCCCTAAAAGGCAAAATGTCATCAAAATTATTGTGCCCAATGTGAGCAATTGATTCCCACCTACCATTTAAAATGCTGTTGTGCTACTGTTCCTAACTCTCAGCAACAGAGTGAGATGATTGGTAAGAAATAATCTTATATATTCTTAATTTGAGGAGGAGAAAAAAGCTATTATGATAATATAAAGTTAAGAGGCAAGGATATGTGATAGGCCATGTGATAGAGTTGAAAATGACTTTATTAGCAGATTCATGTCTAACCTATAGTTAATAATGGAAAAAATAATTTATCTTTGACATACCTTATGAATACTTTATTCTTCAAGGGAAGAAAATAATATTTTGTCTGGTAATTGCCAAAGGCAGAATTTGAAGCAGGGTCTTCCTGGTTCTGAGCCCAGTGCTCTATCCATTACTTCTCAATTCTATTTTTATAGTTATCATCTGTTGTTCTTGTTCTTTTTAATGAATATATTGATGAAAATGATCAAAAGTTTCTCTTTGGATAAACTCCAACTATGTATGTAATGCCTATATTTCCAGTCCTAGATAGGTAATATTTATAGAAATGGTTGAATTTTTTTGACTGGGTCTTGGATTTCAGATTCAGACTGTGATTTATACAAGAACCTCATACCGAGGTCAGAAGATGTGATACAAGGATATTCTCAAGGTCTCTCTGAAGAACTTTCATATCGATTGTGAGACGTGGGAGATGCTGGCACAGGAACATCCTTTATGACATGTTACATCAAAGAAGGTGCTGTGTTCTGTGAGCAAAGCAGAACTGCAATAGCTCAAAAGAAACACAAGATATATTAATTTAGAGATCTCCATCCCAAATATCCATACAGGCTATTTGTGCCTAACCTGTGAAAGAGCCTTCTGAGCTTGTATTGGTCTGATCAGCCACAGTCAAAAATACTGTATATTGACCCCTACATAGTGATGTCATTTTAGTCTTCTTCAAGTTCGAAGGACAACCAACCAACCAACCAACCAACCAACCAACCTCTATGTAAAGACTATAACATAAGAGGATCACTGTTACTAAAAGCTAAAATATCAACCATTACTTTAAATTAGAAAGTCTTTTTTATTCCTGGAGTCAATATTATTCCTAAAACTATTAAAATTTAGAGACCTGAGGCTCTTTTTGTAAGTGGACATTTATTTTTAGCTTATGAACAAAAGCAATTTCTGAAATGCTTTATTATTTGTTATTAATTAAAGTAAAACTTATAGTTTTATGGCATTCATTCAAATGCAGTAAAAATTTAATGTGGAATTCTGCTTTTCAAGTTATTGATTCAACAATCAAGTTATTCAAGGCTAAGAAATACCTACATGTATTTATACATATGTGTGTATATATATGTGTATTATATATGCCTAGAACATAATCTTTGTCCTCAGCAAGTTTAAAATCTAGATCAATATCTAAGGAAAACATTAATTCTATCTCTCTGCAGTCATTTGGAGTTGAGAAATCCAGCAATAATTTGACCATAGAAATTTCATAGCTCCAATTTTATTGTATTAATATGTCAATGAGAACATTCCCTATAGTAATTATAGGCAGCCAGCCTTTGGTGATTAAGTGAAATTGTGCCCACTGAAAGTATGGGATGAAACAAAATATTTGCATCACATAATGATGCTGGGATTCCCCAAATTGCCTGACTCTTATTTCATTTGCATACATAACCATATGGATGTGGGTACTGATTACCTGGATCAATGTAATTTACCCTGTGATTGTCACCATAAATACATACATATTTATGTGCATAGTCCTTAAAGGAACTTCTTTTTAAAATCCAACTATTTTATCTTCTTATAGAAAAATCATTATTATTATAAATAACACCTCCAAATGTCTTTCTGTGGTTCCTGAAGGGGTTTTTTAAGTGAAATATCATAATTTATATCAATCATAATAATTGCCTGATTATCTAAAGGAGTTAATGTTGATTCAGAAAAGTAAGCCAAGCCAATCATTATTGAACACTCTCTCTTTGTCTAAATATATATATACAAGATAGCATTATTTTGTAGTTAAATATACATTATGCTTGACTGAATAAAATAAATTTAAGCAAGTGTCATTATCTCATGTCAACACTGTTTTAAAGTTAGCATGAGCACATAGGAAAAAATTATAAGAAAAGACTTTCTTCCAAAAAACCTTGTCCAGTTTTTATTGATTTACAACAATTTCCTTCATTTTCTCTCTGGCAAACTATGACTTCACAAGTATCCATAATATAAATGCTAGGTATTCATAATGCAATGTTTGCTCTGTATACATCAGTCAAATTAATTTTTCTTAGAGGCTTGGAGACCTTTGAAATTCACTTCAGAACTACATTAATGTGTTCCAGTATAATCTAGAGGAGTTCTGACTGGTTTGGGATGAACTCAGAGTATGTGAGTCAATATATAAAACTTTTCATAGATAAAGACTAAAGGAAGAGTCAAGAATACTGTGTGTCATCTCATAGACATGTCTCTGGTCTTGTCCTCTATTGTATCTCATTTTCTAGAATCCTCTGCACCAAGTTAGAATCATTCTGAGACCGAGCTAGGATGGATTTACTTAAGTTATATAGTAACTCCAGAGAAACTTTGGAACATAGAGGCAATACAATAGTGCAAGTGGCAGAGACATATATTTTAATGGAATTATACTTCAAAGGCATACTGTTGTTCTGTTAGTTCATCATGCTAATATTGGTTAGTTTGAGCCAAAGTCTTTGAATGCTAATATTTACATAAGAGTTATTTCTAAAGATTCATTTAATGATGTTTAGTGACATTTGCTACAATTTCTTCTTGCATTTATTGTTATGTTACTCAATCCTGACTTTTTTTCATTTCTTATTGTCATGCAAAACACTTCCATGTTGGCCATTGTTGAGGAGCAAAGGAGCATAACCAAAATCCCAAAATAACACCAAAGATATACTGATGCAAAAGTTCTTACTCTGAAGGTGGGTAACATTCCCCATCATAAGTCTTTCAGGATTGTCCCAGATCATTGCTTTGCTGAAAGTAGCCAAGTTTTCACAGACAGTCGTCATCCAATATTGCTATTACTGTGTACAATGTTCTCCCAGTTTTGCTTATTTTGCTCTGCATCAGTTCCTCCTCCATCTTTCCAGCTTTTTCTGAAATCATCTTGCTTATCATTTCTTATAGTATAATAGTATTCTATCACTAATATGTACCGCAATTTGTTCAGCCATTCCCCAATTGATGGCCCATTCCCTCAATTTCCAATTCTTTGCTCCCACAAAAAGCTCTGCTCTAAGTATTTTTGTACAAGTAGGTCCTTTCCCCTTTTTATCATCTCTTTGGGATACAGACTCAGTAGTGGCATTACCATATCAAAGGGTATGCACAGTTTTATAGTCATTTGGGTATACCGGAGTTCCAAATTGCCCTCCAGGATGGTTGGATCAATTCTCAATTCTACCAATAATCCTGACTTTTTCAGAAGACTCATATAGCTCCTATATATATTTAATAAATGCAGTATGGATAGAGTCATCAAAAATCTCGATCTCAGAAAAATGGAAATTTCAGCCAATTCAAATGGTAATACAAAAATATGTGAGGAGTGTGAGTTGACTAGAGTGAGTTAACAACAATGACTTGCATTATAGAGCTATTTAAAAAAAACACAAATACCATCAAGAATATGTAAGGACTAAGGGGGCAGCTGGGTAGCTCAGTGGATTGAGAGCCAGGCCTAGAGGTGGGAGGTCCTAGGTTCAGATCTGGCCTCAGACGTTTTCCCAGCTGTGTGACCCTGGGCAATACACAGTATTGATTTCAAGATGGAAGGTAAGGGTTTAAAAAAAGATGTTTTTAATTAATTAATTAAATTAATTAATTTTTTATTTAATTAAATTAATTAATTTTTTTAATTTATTTAAAAAATAATATGTAAGGACTAGAAAAAAGCGTGAACTGATCTTTAAGCTAGTAGAAGGTATAACAGATATCTTACCTGTCTGAATTCTGCGCTAGTATGAATGGAATATTAAAGAAGGCCTTTGAGTGTATTGAGTAGATCCTCTATGCAAGATTTTTAAAAGAATGTGGACAAAAAAATCACACAGGTTGAGAAAGTTACATGTAGATTTTGATCTGCATTTTCATGGGCTTCATCCACAATGAGGAAATAAAGGATCCCTCAAAGTAATCAAAGTGATTTCCTGCAAATAGAAATCAAAGTAAACAATTCCGGTATTTTATTCTTCTTTAAGATTCTTAAACTGTGTCTACTCTGGCAAGCAGGGCATTTTGCTAAACATGATTCCAGAGGTACTCTGTTTGAATACTTTACTTTTTGCCCTGCTGATATTCAGCATATTAAAACCAGCTCCAGTCAGCAGAGAATTGACTGTTCAGTTTTCAGTATGAGCATTTGCATCCTGGAATTAACAAATGCTACAAATCAGGGCCTGATATATTGTTTATTGATTATTAGTCTTAAGAAAGTGATGGAGAAAAGGTTAATAATTGAACATAAAGTGTGAATGGCAGGAGAGTAATTTGTGAAATATTTACTTAAACACACCCCTTCATTGACCTTATTAACAACTATCATCCAACCAATCCTGAATCTATCTGATTTTATTATCTTCCAATCCATCTCTCCATCTTCTCTTTAAGAATAAATACTATTAAAAATTTTTTTTGTTAAAATCTAGGTAAATTATAAGCACAATGTTGCCTTCATCTACTAGGTTAATAATCCTGTCAAAAAAAGAAATGAAGCTAATAATCACTTTTCCGATGCTTACCAAACATCTCTTTAATCATCTATTCTAGAATTTTTCCAGGAATTGAAATCAGGTTTGCCAGCCAGGACTTTGTGGATTCTTTTTTCTTTCCCTTTTTTGAAAATTAGAACAAAATAAGTAATTTTCCAATCTTTTAATACCTCTCTAATTTTCCATGATCTTTCAGATGTCCTTGACAGGAGCTTGGCAATCACGTCTGACCCAAAGATTTCAACCATGTGCATAAGGTCACGTATTTACATCAAGAACAAGTATATAACCTCATTACTCATTTTAATAACCACATGCTATTAGTCATTTTTGTTCTCATTTCTGATGTTAAAGTCAGTTCTCTTTTGCAATGAAAACAGAAACATAGTAAAAAGTGAATAATTCTGCATTCTTTGTTGTCAGTTATTGTCATTCTTTCTTCCACAAATGTCCCATTTCTTCTTTGACCTTCCTTTTTCTCTATAACAAAAAGAAAACCATAACATTTTGTTGTTCCTAGCTTTCTTTGATCATTATGAGGTTTAGTATTCTTGACACTGTTTAAACAGGACTTTGCTGTACTCTTACAATCCTCTCCTGATACAGGGTCTTGCTTCCATCTTTCTTATAATTCCAGTGAAATCTAATTTGGTTGGGGAATTTGCTTCTCATTAGAAATATTTCTGTTTGTGTCTGTAGAATTTCATTCTGGAGTATCTCCAATGCCTCTTGAACCACCTTTTCTGAAGCGTTTTACTTCATGGGATCCTATTATCTTTCCTTTTAACCCTTTGAAATCCATTTCTCCCATATTTGAAATGTATGTCAGACTATGCTCAGATTTCCTCCTTCTCTATTACAAATCATGAGTTTCAACTCACCAAGTCTCAAAAATAACTAGGAGGTCAAAATTTCTCCTTGTGTTAGGATGTCTAGTTCTTCTCTTTTGTTACCTAAACTTTGGACATTTTCATAGAATTACTTGAGACTGTGGATTTTACCATTGGTTCCTTTCTTAGATTTTGACTCTGTGAATTTCCAAGCCTAGTTATTAATATGGGAATTGGCTCTATATTGATCTTCAGAAGTAACATCAGGACTTTTGAAAGAAGTTTAGGGGACAAATAATGATTTCAGTTTGGAGATGTTGAGTATAAGATGTTTCATGTTAAACTGGACATCAACTAGATATTTAGTTTGAAATGTCCAATAGGTAGCTGGTGATAATAGAATAAAGCTTAGGAAAAAGATTATGGTATGAGAGAAATATAGATAGAAATCTCTATCACTACATCTATATCTCCAGTCATAGTTTTTCTCTATGGTGCAGATGTCCCATTTCATATAGCATTCCCTTCCTCTCCCTCAACCTCTTCCTCTTCCCCTTCCTTCCTTCCTTCCTTCCTTCCTTCCTTCCTTCCTTCCTTCCTTCCTTCCTTCTCCCTCCCTTTCTTTCTCTTTCTCTCTTTTCACATATACATACATATTTTCATATATATATATATACATATGTATATATATATATACCTATATACACATATATGTGCATATGTCTGGGGATCATCTGCATAGATGTAGATGGAGCTTTAAGATTTATAAATTGTTTTTCATATAGTAGCTCATTTAACCCTCACAACAGCCCTGTGATATAGGTGTTATTATAATCATTTTGCAATTATGAAAACTGGAAATGAGGATGAGAAAGTGACTTGCCCAGGGTCACAGAGCAAATAAGTGTCTGAAGGCAGAATTCAAACTTCAAGTCTTTCTCACTTCAAATCTAGCACACTATCCACAGTATTCATTTGAAAAATCTCACAAAGAAGGATGGTGGATTAGGAATAGTATTGTGTCATAAATCAGAGAAAAGCAATGGAGTATACAACCATTTAGAAAAATTCCTTATTCAGACATTAAAATAAGCAAAACCATTCCAAGGGCATTTAAGGGTGAAAATGGAAAGACAACAGACTGAAAAACATTTCCTTATCTGATCACAATCACCAATCATTTTACTTCTCCCTCTGCCTTCTAATCTCAAACCCTGTTCATCTGACACTCTGACATCCAGTTCCCCCACCCCTTCAATTATTTTCCAGGCTGCCAACCCTGCACTAACTATGTTCTCTACTCTTCACCATATTGACCCCTTTGGTGACTTCCCCCTGCCTTTCAGTTCTACACTATCTTCTTTGGTGTGCCTTGCCTCTCCTTATAGTACCTACCAACAATCTTGCCCTGCCTTCAGCCTTGGATCAGTCATTCATTACCTTTACTCCCACACACATCAATCAATCAAACATTTATTATGAATGATGTAGGAGAAAATTATGAAACTGTTTACTGGACCTACTACAAATTTATGTAATAAATCTTCAACTGGATCCTCACCAATGCAAGGAAATCCTTTTAAGCCTCCTTAATTAACTCTATCCCATTCACTTTTCATTCCTTCTTAAACTTCCCATGGATCTCCTTCTTCACAACCTTCTACTTGAGAACTTTGAATCATATTTTACTGAAAAAAAAAATGAGGTCATTCACTGACAACTCCCTTTTTTATTTCCTTTCTCATCTCACATCACCCAGATTCCTTTTACCACTATCTTAGCTTTCATCTCTGCCTCATATAATGAAGTAGTACTTCTCCTATCAAGGAAAACCTGTCTGTGTGTGCAGTTGAACCTATTCCAACTCATTTTCAACAGAAAATTTCCCCTTTTTATCATTTCTACTCTCTCACTTATCTTTACTCTTTCCTTGTGTATTGACTGCTTCTCTTATGCCTTCAAACTTGCCTTTATCTTCCCTACCCTGAAAAAATCCCCTTGCTTTATCCATTAATTTTTCACTAGGTATTATCTTATATCTCTCCTCCTTTTTTTTTGTGGCTTAACTCCTTGAAAAGGCCATCTGCATTAAGTGCTCCTACTCCCTTTCTTTTTATTCTGTTCTTAATTCTAAAAGTCTGGTTTCCCTCATCATCATTCAATTGAAACTGCTGTCTTTAAAATTACTAATGATCTCTCAATTGACAAATCTAATGACCTTCTCTTAGTCTTCATCCTTCTTGATCACTCTTTGGCCTTCAGCATACACTATCACCCTCTTCTTGATATTCTCTGTATGTTTTTGTGGCATTATTCTCTCCTGATTTTCCTCCTGTCTATCTGACTTGTCCTTCTTAGTCTCTTTTGTTGGATCCTCAATCAAGTCATGCTTGTTAACTTTCAATATGCCATAGGACTGTTTTCTTTTCTCTACTGTTTCACTTAGGAATCTCATTAGTTCTTAAGGATTCAAAGATTATTTCTATGCTGATGATTCTCAGATCTCCTTCTCC
Organism: Monodelphis domestica; assembly: GCF_027887165.1. Classification (NCBI taxonomy): domain Eukaryota; kingdom Metazoa; phylum Chordata; class Mammalia; order Didelphimorphia; family Didelphidae; genus Monodelphis; species Monodelphis domestica. The sequence goes on from NC_077227.1 coordinate 273,954,463, forward strand.
AGCCTTAATTTCCCTATGACTTCCAACCTTATACCTCCAACTGCCTATGTTAGAAGACATCTTGTGATGTCTCATAGAATTCTTGCACTCCAAAAATAAAACCATTATCTCCCTCCTAAACTCTCTCCTCTTCCTAATTTCCCAATTACTATTGAGAGTATTACCATCATCCAGTTCCCTAGTGTCATAATCTAGCTATCATCTCTGGCTCTACTCTCTCACCACACCTCCATCCAATCTGTTGAGAAGGCTTGTAAATTTTACTTTTGTAACCTCTCTCAATTTCCCCCCCCTTTTCTTCTCTAAAAATGCTACCACTTGGCAAAGAATTGGAAACTAAAGGGATATCCTTCAATTGGGGAATGGATGAACAAAATGTGGTGATAGAATACTTTTGTGCTATAAGGAATGGTGAACTGAATGATTTCAGAAAGAACTGGAAAGATCTATGTGAACTGATGCAGAGTGAGATAAGTAAAACCAAGAGAACATTATACACAGTAACATATTTTGGAATGATCAAATGTGATAGACTTTGCTTCTAACAGCAATATCATGATCCAGGACAATTCTGAGGGACTTATGAAAAAGAATGCTATCCAACTCATAGAGAAAGAACTATTGGGGCATAAATGTGGATGAAATAATATAATTTGTCACTTGTTTATATGGGTATATGATTTGGGGTTTTGGTTTTAAAAGATTCTTTACTTACAAAAATAAATAATATGGAAATATGTTTTGTTTGCTAATACATTTATAACCCAGTAGAATTTCTTGTCAACACTGAAATTTATGTGGAAATTTGTTATTAAAATAAAATAGAGATAAAATATAAAAAATAAAGTAAAATAAAAATGTTATCATTCTGGTGTAGGCCCTCTCTCAGCACGTTATGCTTGCCATAGGTTGATCTCCCTCCCACAAGACTCTCCATTCAGCTGTCAAATTGATCTTAAAATGCAGGTCTGACCCATGTTATTCCTCCCTATTCAATAAACTCTAGAGGATTCCTTTAACTTATATGACCAACTATCAAAACATTTATTAGCATTTAAGGACTTTCATAACCTAACTCCCTGTACACCTTTCAAGTGTTCTTACCTCCAACTTTAGGCATTTTCACTGTTTATCTCCCATGAATGGAATGTTCTCCTTTCTCATCTCTGCTTCCTGGATTCCCTAGCTAAAATCTTACTTTCAGCAATGTATTTTTGATTAATATATTATCTTTATGGTTGCCAGGTATTAATTCAAATCCCAATAAAAATACTCAAGTTAGTTTGGGAATTTTATGGTGGTTTAATTAATATAGAGGGAAGGAATTAAGAAGAAGAGAGAGGGAAAAGGGTATAAGATTTCTCTGGCCTAGCCTGAGCCAAGGGGAGTTCAGAAACCTTCCAGCCATGAGGCCTCCTCCGCAATGAGGAGCCTCCTAGGAGGATGGTGTTTTTAGGAAAGGTAAAAGAAAAAAAGGAATCAGCCTAAACTCCAAGAGAGCTCAGGGAAGACCCCTCACCTGAACCACGCTACTAAGCTTCTCCCAGTCACCACATCAAGGATGCTCACCACCAAACCTGGACAATAGCTACAGCCGCACCAACATGCCAAGATGCCCAGCACGCTGCCATCAGCCACCTCTCCACCAAAAAAAAAGCCAGAGAGAGGAAGTGATGCAAAATATATAGACCATTTTTTTACAACACTTCCTGTGTCTCACATGTACCAATGGTAGCTTAATCTTGACTTAAGACAGCCCAGGGGGTCTGTCAGTTGTTTCTGATTTGTTACTTGCTAGCACATGTCTGTCTTAGGCCATTCTTCTCAACACTTAATCCTTAAGTAGGGGTGTAGACAGTTCTGTTTGTTAGACTAAGCAGGGTAGAGTAAATCTAAAATTCACAATAAGAAGCCTTTTTTGATTTCCCCTTAATATTAGTGCCTTCTTTGATAAATTTCCAACTTATTCTGTATATAAGCTGTTAACATAGTTGTTTGTATATTGTCTCCCCCATTAGACCACGAGCTCCTTGTGAGCAGCTACTATCTTTTGCCTTTCTGTTGCATCCTCAGTGCTTAGGACAATGTCTGGCATATAGTAGGCATTTAGTACATTTAGTAAATGGTTGACTAAAAGAAAAATTGAAAAGATGTTTAACTATTTTTTTCATCAAAAACAATGGGACAAGGGTAATTGGGGGCGGGGAGCTCAGTGGATTGAGAGACAGACCTGGAGATGGGAGGTCCTGGGTTCAAATCTGGTCTCAGATACTTCCTAGCTATGCCTTGGAACCAATACACATTGATTCTAATATGGAAGGTCAGAATTAAAAATTTTAAAAAACCATAGAACTACCACACTAAGATCCTAAAATCAGAGTCTCAAATGTGCTTATAAGGGAGGGGGAAATGGCACTAAGGAGGATAAAGACAATAAAATCAGCCAGAGGGGACCAAGAGAAGGTCTATGCTGGAGGTAAAGCAATTCTGAGAATACAGAGGGACTAATATACAAAATAACTAAAGTAGGAAAGCATATTAAAGGCATGGAAAATTGTTACTCCTTATTAATAGCAAAAACAAACAAACCAAAAGACAATTAAGAAAACACCTATAACTACTGATCTATATGCCTAATCTCTCATCTATACAAAATTTTTATGAAAATTATCTAAATCAAAAGTAAGGGCATCCTTGATGAAGGGGAAAGAAATGGTAAGGAAAAAGAATTTTATCCTTACAACAATCCTATAAAATAGGTGATGTTGCTATCCCCATTTTACAGATGAGGAGACTGAGGCAGTCAGAGGTTAAATGATTTTCCCAGTCAGCTATCTAGTATCTGAAGTAGATTTAAACCCAGAGCTCTCAACCTATTTTGAGCAGGTTTTTGAAAACAATATTCAACACCTTTGCCACTTTATAACAAATTGAAAAAAGAGAATATTGTCATTGTGTTTGTTGTTTCAAGTGTATTTGATGTGACCAAGCAAAACACTTTAAAAATCTCTTTGTCAACAAGGTTTCTATTATCCCTACATCAAAATCATTGGATATTCTATGAAAGATACTGAATATACTAAAATGGAGATGCCTGCAAGTCAGAGATATGTAACTAAAGCTCAGGAAAACGATCCATGATTATGGTTTAAAAATAGCTGGATAGGGGGCAGCTGGGTAGCTCAGTGGATTGAGAACCAGGCCTAGAGATGGGAGGTCCTAGGTTCAAATCCGGCCTCAGCCACTTCCTAGCTGTGTGACCCTGGGCAAGTTGCTTGACCCCCATTGCCCAGCCCTTACCACTCTTCTGCCTTGGAGCCAATACACAGTATTGACTCCCAGACAGAAGGTAAGGGTTTTATAAAAAAAAAAAATAGCTGGATGATTTTGACAACGTATTTGATAGTACAGCTTTACAAAGTTGTTATGGAACAAAATTCATTCTCATTCATTAGATTTGATTATAGATCTGTTTGTTCATAGAATCTTATCTAACATAAATCTGGCTTGTACTTCCTTTTCATAAAATTAAACTCGTGTTCTAATTTACTGTCTTTCCTTAGATTATTCAACTTTGGAGACTTTTGTTCTTCAAATAATTAGTTTCCTTCTTGTCTTGTGGAAAATACTTCTTTTTTATAGATCTTTCAGGTACCCTAGATTTTTGACAGTTCAAGAATCCTCCCTGCTAAGAGAATTTCCTCCTAAGGAAATTATACCACAGCAATACTTAATGGGGTGGGTTGGAGGTAATAGTTATAATTTGTCAAAAATTAGTCATAAATTCTTCTGACCAGAGGTTGAGTGACTTCAATTCAGTGAACAAATCTTTCCCTTGATTTCACTGCTTTTCCCCTATAATTTGTCTATGGTTGTCTATATCAGAGGAACATGACAAGTCCCAAGATATATTACTACATTTTAGAGTTCTTCTTGGAATCAATTTCCTTGACTCACTCCTTACTTTGAATTTTTTATATTGCAATTTTCTTCCTTCTCAGAATCTAAGCTTTCAATGCATATTAACTAATTTTTCTTCTACTTTTCTCAGTGGATCATAAACCCTTGCTCCTTTCTGTAAAATATTCACTCAGTAAAAAAGTATTCACTGCTAAATGGCAGTAATTGTTGCCACTCAATGGGAAGTTCCCCCTTACTGATGCTAAGTCTGTCTTCTTTTGAACATATTTTATTTCTATGTTTGATAGAAATAGCATAACAGAATTGGTTCTCCACCCTGCAAGCAGCAGTTTTACTTGGTGTAGAATATGTAAATATGTAGGTATTAATAATAAGGATACAATGAATAATAATATGTAATAACACCTACAAACCCATTGCTCTCCTTGACCCTGAAAATCCCTCAGACAAAATCCAGACCCAACTGTTCTAGATATCTCTATAGCATGAGACCTCTCTTGAGAAGGCAAAAAGAGTGCAGCAACACCGTTATCAGGGGTTGTTTAATTCACACTTCCCTTTGGGACTGGTAATCAATTTTCTATATAGGACCTTTGAAATAAGAATATTGGTTCATCCATGACAAGCTAAAATGTTGGATCCATTGTTAACTAAAGGTCAGAGGAGTTGGAACTTCCTTGTTTCAACTGTCTGTTCCTTGTTGGGGATCTTCTACCTTGCCTGGCCACAGATAAACCTTCAAAGAATGAGTGGAATTGGTAGACAACTCCAGTAAGAAACCATCCCAATCCTTTTCACTATGACTTTGATCTTAACATTCTGCTGTCACTTCCTCTCTAAGCCCCCATTCTAAAGCCCTAGGGGTTCCTTCTAGCAGGGGAAAGGTTAGCTGCAAAGGCAGGAATGTTGTATTTCTCAAGCAACCCTTTTGTTCAATGCACTAGGCTAAATACCGAAATAAATCAAACATAGCCCTGCTCTCAAGGAATTTATCCATACTTCACTAGCCTTTTGGACCTTTGTACAAACTACAAATGATCAAAAGAGGCTGTAATATTCCATTCCAGGAAAAATTATTCTAAAGAGTGTCATAAATTGGCAATTATATGAAATTGAAATAGTACTTAAACACTGCAAGATGGCCTTAGGCACTTTAACTTCAGTATGAATCTGGTTCCAGAAAGTTGATTAAAAAGCCTTACCTAATTCTTATCAAACTTTAAACATATCTAGTAAAATATTTCTTGATAACAAGTTATCTTTTTGTTAATCTGATTCTATGTAATCTGACAAGCATTTGTTAAGCATCTACCAAGTATACTTCAATGGGTTAGAGATACAAACACAAATTTAAAAATAAACAAATGAACAAAATGGACAGAACTTTTGTCCTCAAGGAATTTACCTTTGGGGCGGAGGCCTGGAAGGGAGTAGAAGGGCTATAAATCTTTAAGAGTTTTTTTTGTTGCCAATGAGTATTTATTAATCATTTATTATATGCCAGGTATTATGCCCTAGACTAAATGTAATGAAAATTCGACAGTTTTCTAATACAAATGCTAAAAAAAAAATGGAGTCAAATTACTAAAAACTTACTAGGAAACTATTGAGTGTAAAGCTGTATAGACTTAGTTTTAAAGGAAATAAAAGGTTAAATAGGGTATAAATTCTACCTTTAAGTTATCTACAAGATCAAGACACTGGAGGAAAAGGAAGAAGGGAAGGATAAGTAAAATCTGGAGTCCAAACTGCTTTATTTCAATGCTGCCTGAGAGTTTTCTTTAATGGGCAGAGCAGAAATGTTTCTGAGCTTAAAATCAGTCAATCAGTTCATGAGCATTTATTAAGTTTATTATTTATTAATTATTATTCACCCCATTTATGATTTATTTATTGAGTTTATTATTAAGCTTATCACATGTCAGATAGTGTTAAACTGTGAGGATACAAAGAAAAGTAAAAAAGTCCCTGCCCTTCAGGCACTCATATTCCAATGGCAGAGCCAATATGCAAATTATTATATACTCTAGATATATACTGAGTAAAAGATGGGTAATCTAAGAAAGAAGGCACTAACTAGCAGAAGGGTTGGGGAAGGGCCTTCTGAAGTAGATTGGATTTGAGTTGTCTTGAAAGAAGTTAGGGAAGCAAGAAGTTGGAGATGAGGAAGTTTAGCATTCTGGTTATGAGGGAGAGTCTGCATAGGCATGGAGTCAGAGGTTAGGCTGTATGCAAGGAACAAGGCCAGCCTCCCAGGATTGTAGAATATGTTAAAGGAAATAAAATGGAGGAAATCTAGAAAGGTAGAAAGGGGCTAGGTTGTGAGTAGGTGTTTCCTTCTGTTCCAAATTCTTTAGGATAAGAAAGATAAGAAAGTCACAAGGGCAGTGGCTAGAGAGCCAGGCTTAGAGATTAAAGGTCTTAGATTCAAATCTGGATTCATAAACTTCCTAGCAGTGTGACCCTGGACAAATAGCCCTAATTGCCTAGCCCCTCACTGATTTTCTGCTTTGGAACCAATAATTCTAAGATGTAAGATAAGAGTTTTGGGTTGTTTTTTTTTAAAGATGTCCCACAAGTCAGTAGAAGTTCCAACAGATTTCAGAAACACCAACTCTCATAGATCTTTTACACCCCTAGTCCTTTGGATCAACCAAATTCTAAGACTCTTTTCTTTCTCTAAAATGAAAGCATCTAATTCTACATAAAATAAATACTTTTACTACTATTACTACTACTACTACATGGCACCCTTTTGTGACAAAGGCAATGAGATCCTCCAGGGTTACCTTCTACCACTTATATGACCTATAAACAACTCTGTGTTTGAGAAGATGCCTAATATAGGCAGCACTGGAGGAAGAATGTTATGTATAAAGAAAAGATGTAAAAATATGTCATTTTTAAAATAGGGCTATGATATCAAGGGAAGTTCATAGTAAGTATAATGATGTAAAACAGAAGTTGCATCCAGAACATCAGGACCACAACACTAACTTTAATACCTTTGATCAATCAGTGATACTCACCATAGATAACAAAGGCAGCTCTGAGGTCATAAACCAATTGTATGCAATCAATTGAGTTCTGAATTGATATAAAGACTTGCCTCACACTGGAACCCATTTCACGGTTCTCTAGCACACCAGCCAAATCCTCTCCTTCCCTAAGAGCTCTCTCAGAGGCAGGATACCTGATTCTTGCCCCTTTAAAGGACATTACTAAAGGATTGTGCCCTTCCTTAGGGACTGATTAAAAAGATTCTCTCCTTCACTTTATCCAGGGGCTCAGGATTGCCATCAAGTTAGCTAAAGGATTTCCTTTCTTTTATGTATTTTTATATCCCCCATGTAAAAAGACAATTTCACATCCTCACAATAGTGCCTCTCAACAATTCCACTACTAGCTTTCCCAAGCCCTTTCTAGGAGACATGTCTATTAAGGAGGATAGGAACCTTTTCTCTAGGATTTATAGAACCTTCTGAGGAAACAAAAGCCTTGAGGTACAGAAAACATCATAGAAGGGAATGAACAAAAATGGTTTGCAGGAAAATTGTCTGGGACTATGTCTAAAAATAGCCTTTTAGGTATATCTTTCTGGAGGCTAGAGTCCCCCAAACCCTGGAGTAGTATCCTCTTCTTTTTTATTATGCTAGTGTTGATTAATCCTAGATGCAACATCCAGAATATGTGATACCCAGTACTGACCATCAGGTTTAGGAAAATGGAGGTGTTGTTTTAAGTCTATTACAGAATTCAACCAATACCAGATCCCTCAGGGTGATATGGTAGATGGAAAGACCAGTGAGCATAATGGTAGTAGGCCTAAACTAGGTGGCACAGTGGATAGAATGTTGGTCCTAGAGTCAGAAACACTCATTTTCCTGAGTTCAGATCTGGCCTTAAGATACTTATTAGCTATATAAACCTGGGCAAGTCACTTAACCCAGTTTGCCTTAGTTTCCTCATCTTGTCAAATGAACTGGAGAAGAAAATAATAAACATTCCAGTTTCTTTGCCAAGAAAATCCTAAATGGGGTCATGAAGAATTGGACAAGACTAAATGACAACAGGCACAATTTCAGGCATACTTTATAGTAATAGGTATAATGATCAGAGGCAATGGTGTAGGCCCACTAAGAAGGATACATTTTTTTAAGAGAGTTGAAAATGGCTACTGCCATGGCAGATTTTAGGGAAACTGCAATGCTCTATCATGAATAAATATCAACAGAAATAAGAACAAGCCTCTTGCTCTCATATAGTGAAAGAGAGTCAATTTGAATAATTTGCCAATCATATACAAGGTCATGCCATATTGATCTTTAATAAATGACTTTGTTAGCAAATGTTGTATCACATATGTCTCATCATTAGTGAGAGGATCCCATAATCCTGCACTTAGTTCAATATAACATGATCCTTAAGTTCAGATTGGTAAGCAATCAATGCAGTGGGAAGAACTGGAAAATTCCCTCCATTGTTCCAGTTTCCAATGGAAAGAACCCTTGATTTTCTAACCCTATTCTTTTCAGACCTAATATCATTTCCCCATACCTAGGCTACCATTTACAAATCAACATAGATGAAAATTCTAGCTCTCTTATTACTCAAAGTCCTTTTACATGCCAATCATATCTGTATCTTGTAATTCTGCCCAGTTGGAGGACTTGCCAAGACTCTAAAGTCTAGACCTTAGGGTATTTCCTATTATTGCATTAATGGTGTAAGACCCTGACAAGATTATGACTTGTTCATGAAGTGTACTAACACTAAAGGGACACCTAAGAAACACAGTCTTGAATATAGCATTTCCATTTAACAATATGAGCCTCCTGTGTTCTACCCATTTTATTAGAGGGATCACCTTGTATCATACAACTCACAGTTAGCAACTTATGATGAAAGGCAATGGTATGAACCTCTACAATCCAGTAGTACTTAGGGCCCAGAAATAGTTTTTCGAAAGGGAAAGAAGGAGAAGATGCTTTGGGGGGCCTTAGGGTTCTGGAAGTCTAGCTGTTGTTTAATCTGGCAATCCTTTGTGCTTGCTAAAGGCTCCATTCAGCCTAGTCATTATGGACAAATATTCCTAGAAACACAGGCTCCATAGGTTCATAAGGATTCAGGAGAAGAGACTTAATAGCTTGTTTTCAATCCTTTTTTTTATTGAAATTTTTTAATTTAATTAATTAATTTAGAATATGTTTCCATGGTTACATGATTCATGTTCTTTACTTCCCCTCCCCTCCCCCTATAGGTGCCACACGATTCCTCTGGGTTTTATATGTATCATTGATCAAGATCCATTTCCCTACTATTGATAATTGCCCTATGGTGATCGTTTAGAGTCTACATCCCCAATCATATCCCCATTGACCCATGTGATCAGCTTGTTTTCAATCTTAAAGGTTTATGACCTATTCTGGGTCTCACTGAAAAGATGAACATGTGTGTGACATGGTAAAATGGAACCATCAAAATACCCATGTGAAGAATGTGGATAGAATGCAAAGAATTTAAGAAGCCTCTCAGATTCCTTTTTAAATTTGTGAGAGAGAGCAAGTATCACTCAATTGCTATGAACTATATCCAGAATCATCTGAGTTCTCCCCACTTGGTGTTCCCCTAAACATTACTAAGAGGGCTAAATCCAAAAAATTTGTTAGTATTGATCTTGTATTCCAAGTGTGACTTATAAATCATCCAATCTAGGCCTCTACCATTAATGATGGACCTGTTTGGCCTGTCAACTTGGGATTACAAGATGATACAATGGATATAGTGCCAAGCCTGGAGTCAGGAAGACTCTTCTTTATGAGTTCAAATATGACTTCAGACACTTCCTAGCTTCATGTTCCCAGTCCAGTTACTAGCCCAGTTTACTTCAGTTCCTTATTTATAAAATGGGCTGAAGAAGGAAATGGCAAACCATTCCAGTATCTTCACTAAGAAAACCCCAAAAGGAGTCAAGAAGAAAAGTGGTGAACATCAATGGTCTCAGGAAGTAGGGCTTCTTTCAGTAATCTATCTACCCAAATTTAGCAATTTCCCTTCCTTGCTGTGCCTCCTACTCTCCTGATTTTGCTATCATGACTCAGAAGCTTTTTCACCCTGGAAAATCCCTTCATCCCTTCTCCTATTGGTGAGTTCATTCCAGGGTCTCCATTTGGGTGATGAGCTGAGACTGGCCATGCTTCATTTCCCTTTACTTACACTTGAAGCCTATTCCTATTTGCATTGCCCTTTATACCTGTGCTACTTAGTAGTAAGTCCATAAACTGCTCCATCCACTCCCTGCAGGACATGATCCTTAAGAAACAAGAGTGCATTTGTCTGTCTCTAATTGTTGAATGCTTGGAAGAAAATTTATTTTTAAATTTCTGTATAATGGTGACCTACCTTTTGTAAAACTCTTAGTAAGAGTCAGGGAATGTTGGCTTATGCAATATTTTTCTTCTGGTCAGGCCACCTCTCTGGCTAATCCCATAAGGTCTGAGGGAGCTCTTTTATTATCTCATTGAGAGGTCCCCCCCCCCCCATGCAGTTAAAATCACTACAGCCAGATTATCAGACTCTCATATATCTTGTCATTCAGATCCAGAGAAAATCTATTTTCTTGTCTCTGCTTGGCCCTTCCCTAACTTTAACCACAAAATTAACCACCAAGGGGTCTAATTCTGCTGAATAACAGCAAATATTTGAGACTGGTCTTGTAATTCAGCCTCAGAATTAAAATTTGGTGAAAGATGCATGCACAATGAAATGCAATGAAAATCACTTTAGTTGTAATATAGGATTGAAAGATATGAAGTCAGCAAACTCTAGTTATCTCCCTCAATTCTAAATTTGCCATGACAACCATACTAGATCAATACCATATTCCACAGAACAGTGGAAATTTGAACAGACATCAGGATTTGGTTTTTTTATACCCCTAATCCTCTGGATTGTAAAAATGGAGACTTGAACCCGGGACTCCAATCCCCAGAAGTCCTTGCTCACTTCCCAGAATGCTTTGTAATCTCACTGAGATCCTGACCTGGGTGAGACAAAAAATTTCTATTTAAACTGGTTGTAAAGCCAACTGGCTCTCTTTCCTGTTTCCGCTTGCAAGCAGAGGGGTCTTTCATGCTGTCAGTGAGGTTGAATGGGCCTCTCGGCCCACCTAGACACGTGGTTTCTTACTTGTATTTTCTCTAATTCTTAATCTTAAATAAATCTCTAAAAATATAATACTTCTAGAAGAGAAACTAAATTTAACTGCTACAGGATAAACCAAATCCTGAGGATGACCTCCTTGTTTTCCTAAAGGGAAGTCATTTAGTCCATGTGAATAAATAAATGTTATTCCTACCACAAATAAAAAAAATTGAGATGAAGTAGTTTAAAGTAACTCATTCATACAACCAAGTCAGCAGTAAAACCAATAAGAGAACCATTAATAGTCCCTAAATCCACTACTCTTTACTAGACCATTATACCTCCTTTATATATGTTTTTGGTATATTAGGAGTAGGGTAGAGGATGGATGGTAGTAATAGAGTTGGAAATGGAGAATTTATCACTTACTACATTGTATTAAATATTCTGGTTATGTGTGGACATATACAAATGCATGTGCAACTTTTTATTATTTATTAGAAAACATGTAAAGTGCTTAGCACAGTGTTTGTCACATAGTAGATAATAAAAAAAAATGCTTGTTCTTTCTCGAATTCATTCTGTGTAGGTGGAAAATTTGCCACACCTGAGCTACATTCCCAGCATTTTTTTAAGTTATGTCCTCATTTTACATAAGGATGCTTGGGAAATAAATTTGGCTGAGACCCATGCTATAGGGTTCTCTTTTTTCAGAGCTTGTGTGAGTCTCTGGCTCTTTTATTCTGCTTACTTGAATGAAGAACTTGCTTTTTCTTTACTCTCTCTCTTTTATTTTATTATTAAAATTTCTATATATTTTTCAATACTAGTTATATTTATTTATTTTTACTCCTACAAAATTTTTGGCAGACCATGAAGTGATTAAGAACTAGAGGAACCAGATTTCTCCTCCTGCCGTAATTTTCCCTTTCCCCTCTCCCATCTCCCCTTTTCTTTCTCCCTTCTCCCTTCTCCCTCCAGAAAACACTTCAAAGCCTTCTCAGGCTCATTGCCTACACCTGCCCACCAGAAGAGAAGGGTAGCCAGGTCTCATCCTCACAGTGGCTGTTCCTGCTAACTCCTTCTGCTGTCACTGCTGCTTGCTGTTCCTGCTATTGGTAAGCTTTAAATTCCCTGCCCCAAACCCCAGCCCAGTGGAGGGGGATTCATTTTTCCTTTTCAGGGGGGTACTGGTCTTCTTTCCTAACAAGGTCCTGTTCTAAAAAACAAACAAACAAAAAACAAAACAAAACAAAAAAATCTACCCAGCTTCTTAAACTTCCTCTAGCAAAAACAAAAACAAAAACAAAAATCCAAACTCTTCCCACTCCATCTAAAAGGAGTCCTCATCCCTAAAACTAGCCCATAATCCTTAACTTAAGCCTTCTCACCCCTGCCAATAGAGGCTAATATTGAGCACTCAGTATTTTCCCCCCTTTTCTGCTGAACTGCAGTGCTACCTTTCTGCCAATAGAAGCTGCAGTGCTACTAAGGGGAACACCAATTAAAAATATATATATATATATATATATATATATATACATACATATATGTATATACATACATATAGCCATATCATTGTAGAGAATAAAAACAGAACAATATGATTGTTTCTCTACAAGAAAGTCTTTTGGCTTTTGTCAAATTGGAAACCATTAAGGTTTCTGAATGGCTCTTTTTCCAAATTCTGCTAGGAATTCTTTTCCTACTTACTAATATTGAGAAGCAAAAGGCTGAAAATCAAAAATTACAATAAAAAATACAAGCAGCAGTACAAATTCAATTAGAAAATTTCAAATGCTCTTTACATGATCCAATTGAAAAGGAGGATCCCAGTCAAATGTCTAATTCAAATTTTTACATGCCTGTTCCCAAACTACTCAGAGAGGAAAATCCCATTCCTTCTGAAATACAGATGAACTCTTCTCATATGTCTTGGATGGAAAACATCCTCTCTTGTTTTGAGCAACTCTTGGCTTAAATTCCCTCTTCTGCACCTTCTCTTGATGCCCCTTCCTGCCCTGTACCTTCTCCCACCCCACTACCAATCCCAATTCCCAAAAACCCTCGTACCCCTACCATACAGGTTCTTACTTGTACTAACTCAGTGTCCACATAGACACCTCCTAGAAAACCATAAGCACTGACTGATTCCTATGAATCCCTTTTCCCCTAAGAGAAGTGCCCACATTAGCACCAAATGAAAATGTCTTAACATTAAGACAACATAGACCTTGCATACCACAGAATATTAAAGAATTTAAACAAGATGTTCCCAGTTATGAAGATGAACCTATCCTTGTCACTAAAAAGATGGCTGATATATTCTTTCATTTTGATCTTTCTTATAAGGATGTTGAACAATTGCTCCATGCCTTTTTGACAGAATGTGAGAGGGATAAAATCATCTCACATGTTAATAAGGCCCAAGGGCACAATGTGCCACACTGGCCACCTGTAGATCCTCATATAACAATCACAATGAACATATGCAACTATGATGTGCTAGGGACATAATTTTAAAAGCAATGAGGGAGTGTTCAGAAAGACCTGATCGTTGGACTAAATTTGAATGTTTGAAACAATCTGATGATAAGACACCCTCCCAATTTGTGGATAGGCTCATTGAACTAGGAGGTAGGTACTTAGACCTTGAAATTTCTACAGAAAGTGGTATTAGACATATAAAAAGACATTTTGTAAACAATTGTTCCACAGTACTCCAAGATTATTTTAAAACAAATTACCCAAAGTGCCCTGAAATGGACATTGATGAGTTAAGGTGAACTGCTACTTATGTCTTCAAAGTGAATAAAGAAAAACAATAAAAGAAAAAACTAATGATCTACTAGAAAAGATCCAGAAAGAATTAAAATCTTTAACTGAAAGAATTGATAAACAAGAAAAATGGCACGATACTCAAACAATGCCACTTTCCCCTGTCCAAAAACCTAATTATCTATCACTTACCTGCCACTTCTGTGGAAAGAAGGTCCACATAATGATGGATTGTAGAAAGTTCTTCCAAGTAATCAAAAACAATAAAATGGAATAATAGATTTGGAAATTATAATAACAACAATGAGTTTAGAAATCATAATTTTATATCTGATAGCTTTTCTAGAAATTTAAATAAAATAACTGATAACTCAAGTTAAATGACCCCTCCACAGTATATTTTAAATGGAGCTTGTCCCTGAACTAATTGGGGTGCTAATGCCCCTCAGGGGAGAACCCAAGGAACTACCCAAAGATTATGAAGGTGTATGGTGGGGTGGATTGGGTTGGGACACAGGAATCAAAAGTTTTAACCTTTGATTTTCCAGACCCTGATGTCTTGCTACCCGCTATCCCTATTCACTGCATCCCCCGCCATAATGATGAGCCTCATGTGACTTTAAAAGTTGGTAACACTTATTATGACTGTCTTCTGGACACAGGAGCCTCAAGGTCTGTACTGAGGAGCACACCTGTTTCAGATTGCAATTCCATCGGCTCAATAAATGTAGTGGGGGTATCAGGTACACCCCTAAAGGCTCCAAATCTTTCCCCTAGGATAGTGTCTATGGGACCCTTGTCAGTGGAGTATTCTTTCCTCTTGATGCCTGGCTCCCCTATAAATCTTCTGGAAGAGATTTACTATGTAAACTGAGAGTGACAATAAATTACTCTCCCAATGTCTCTATCTCATTAGAGTTGCCAAAGGAAACCTTAACTTTGTTTCTGGTCCTTCTTTTGGACAATCAGGACATACAGGAACCTCTTACTTTTCAAATCCCAAATGATATACCTGAGCCTCTCTGGGCCACATCATCTTCTGATGTTGGCCTACTTAAATTTGCTGTCCCTGTCCAAATTCAAACAAAATATAGCCCATCTCCTTCAATTCCTCAGTATCCTCTCTCGAAGGAGGCAATTAAGGGCATTACACTGGTAATAAATTCTTTAATTGACCAAGGCATCATAATTCCCTGTAAATCTGAATAGAATACTCCAATCCTCCCTGTTAGGAAACCAAAATTGGGGCTTGATGGCAAGCATCTCTATTGGTTTGTCCAGGATTTTAGAGCAGTTAACAATCACATTATAAAGAGACACCTCAGGAGACCAAGCTATCACTCTTTGCAGATGATAAGATGGTTTACTTAAGGAATCCTAGAGAATCAACCAAAAAGTTACTTGAAATAATCAATAACTTTAGCAAAGTTGCAGGATACAAAATAAACCTGCATAAGTCATCAGCATTTCTATATACCTCTAACCCATTCCAGCAGCAAGAATTAGAAAGAGAAATTCCATTAAAAATTACCCTAGGGGGAAGCTGGGTAGCTCAGTGGATTAAGAGCCAGTCCTAGAGACGGGAGGTCCTAGGTTCAAATCTGGCCTCAGCCACTTCCTAGCTGTGTGACCCTGGGCAAGTCACTTGACCCCCATTGCCTAGCCCTTACCACTCTTCTGCCTTGGAGCCAATACACAGTACTGATGGAAGGTAAGGATTTAAAAAAAAATTACCCTAGACAATATAAAATACTTGGGAATCTATCTGCCGAGATAAACACAGGAACTATATGAACACAACTATGAAACACTTTCCACACAGTTAAAACTAGATCTAAACAATTGGAAAAACATTGATTGCTCATGGATGGGACAAGCTAACATAATAAAAATGACAATCCTACCCAAATTTAATTTACTTATTTAGTGCCATACCCATAAATAAGTCTAAAGCTTCCCGAGGTAGGAAGATAGAGGAAGGATAGAAGTTTTGGATACCACGAGCGGGATGGCGGAGCCAAATTATAGGTATGAGTTGGCAGGAATAGTATGACAAACCCAAAGACCCCAGCTTCTGGGACAAAAATCCATTATTTGATAAAAACTGCTGGGAAAATTGGAAGACAGTGTGGGAGAGATTAGGTTTGGATCAACACCTCACACCCTACACCAAGATAAATTCAGAATGGGTGAATGACTTGAACATAAAGAAGGAAACTATAAGTAAATTAGGTGAACACAGAATAGTATACATGTCAGACCTTTGGGAAGGGAAAAACTTTAAAACCAAGCAAGACATAGAAAGTCACAAAATGTAAAATAAATAATTTCGACTACATCAAATTAAAAAGCTTTTGTACAAACAAAACCAATATAACTAGAATTGGAAGGAAAGCAACGAATTGGGAAGCAATCTTCATGAAAACCTCTGACAAAGGCTTAATTGCTCAGATTTACAAAGAGCTAAATCAATTGTACAAAAAACCAATCCATTCTCCAATTGATAAATGGGCAAGGGACATGAATAGGCAGTTCTCAGCCAAAGAAATCAAAACTATTAATAAGCACATGAAAAAGTGTTCTACATCTCTTATAATCAGAGAGATGCAAATCAAAACAACTCTGAGGTATCACTTCACACCTAGCAGATTGGCTAACATGACAGCTATGGAAAGTAATGAATGCTGGAGGGGATGTGGCAAAGTAGGGACACTAATTCATTGCTGGTGGAGTTGTGAATTGATCCAAACATTCTGGAGGGCAATTTGGAACTATGCCTAAAGGGCGACAAAAAACTGTCTGCCCTTTGATCCAGCCATAGCACTGCTGAGTTTGTACCTCAAAGAGATAATAAGGAAAAAGACTTGTACAAGAATATTCATAGCTGTGCTCTTTGTGGTGGCAAAAAATTGGAAAATGAGGGGATGCCCTTCAATTGGAGAATGGCTGAACAAATTGTGGTATATGTTGGTGATGGAATACTATTGTGCTAAAAGGAAAAATAAAGTGGAGGAATTCCATGGAGACTGGAACAACCTCCAGGAAATGATGCAGAGCAAAAGGAGCAGAACCAGGAAAACATTGTACACTGAGACTGACACACAGTGTCACACAGACATACATTCGAAGGTAATGGACTTCTCCATTGGTGTCAATGCAGTGTCCCTGAAAAATCTGCAGGGATCTAAAAAACACTATCCACAAGCAGAGGATAAACTGTGGGAGTAAAAACACAGATGAAAAGCAACTGCTTGACTGCAGGGGCTGAGGGGATATGACTGAGGAGAGACTCCAAATGAACACTCTAATGCAGATACCAACAACATGGAAATGAGTTCGAATCAAGAACACATGTGATACCCAGTGAAATTTCACATCAGCTATGGGAGAGGTGGGTGGGGGGAGGGAAGAAAAGAAAATGATCTTTTTTCCAATGAATAATGTTTGGAAATGACCAAATAAAACAATGTTTAAAAAAAAATAAAGGAAAAAATAGTCTACAAAAAAAATAATAAATAAAGAGACACCTTGTAGTTTCCAACATAAACACTACTATTTCTTCTATTCCTAGCACAGCTATATACTTTACTAGAGTAGACTTGTGCTCCACTTTTTTTTCTCCTATACCCATACATGAAAATTCCAGGCATATCTTTGCTTTCACATGGAAGGGTTCCCATGGACTTGGACCTATCCACCCCAAGGTTTTGTGGACAGCCCTAAATACACAATTCTTAACTGCTGATTATGATGCCATTAAATTTAAAAACAGCCATTTAATAACAATATATGGACGATTTACTCCTGGCATCACCTAATGCTGAAGTATGCCAAGAGGACAGCAAACATCTCCTTTTGGAACTCCATAAGAGAGTCCACAAAGTCTCCAAAGACAAAGTTCAGTAGTCTCTCCCCAAAGTACAATATTTAGGTTTTATTTTAACTGCTTGGTGCTGTCTTATTTCTCCTAAACATATTGAAAGTATCCAAAAATTAAGTGCTCTTACTACTAAAAAGCAATTGAGGGTGATTCTTGGAGCAACAGGATTTTGTAGGCAGTGGATCCCTTACTATGGGGAAATCACTAAGCCCCTTGTATCATTCACAAAAACTTTGGTCCCTGAACCACTTAAATTTGAAAAGGAACATCTGACAGCTCTTTCAAATCCAAAACAACCTATCCTGTATGCCCCTGCTCTAGGCATCCCAAATTACAACAAACCATTCACCTTATATGTCCATGAACAGAGGGGTAGCTTCAGGTGTTCTAAATCAATTTTTAGGACATGTTCAATGCATGGTAACCTATTATTCTGTCCAGTTGGACCCAGTTGCTTCAGGAGCACCGCCATGTCTTAGGGGAGTAGCTGCCACAGCTCTGGTAGTAACCAAATCTGCTGATTTAGTAGTAGGATGCCCTCTAATCTTAATGTGCCCGTGTCAAGGCATTATTATTAAGACATAGGACACAAGTATTTACCAATCAAAGAATCATGAGATACAAAATAACCCCATTGAATAATGAACAAATTATCTTAAAATGCTGTGGAGTTCTTAATCCTGCAACCTTGCTCCCCAATTTGCCAACTTCCAGAGAACCATTTCATGATGGTACATTTAGGTATCCATTGCTGATAAACCTTGTAATGATTTATTGGACATTTTATTGGACAAATTATACTTTGGATAATTCAGAATTCATATTATTTACAGATAGTTCTTCATTTATGAAAGATGGCGTGTGCTATATAGGAGCTGTGGTAGTTACTGAATTTACCACTCTCTGGTCAGCTTCCTTACCCTCAAATATAATGCACAAGGTGCAGAACTCACAGCTCTAAAATACGCATGAGTCATTACAAAGGATAAGAGAGTCACGATTTACACGGACTCTCGTTATGCATTTGGCATATGTCACACCGTTGACCTGCTATGGCTTCAGAGGGGATTCTTAACATTAGCTGGAAAATGTATTGCCAATGCAGACCTTATTACGGACCTTCTTTTTGCCCTCCAGCTCCCTGAAGTCATAGCTGTTTTTCATTGCTCTGCCCACACATGTGGTACTGACACTGTCTCTAGGGTAAATGAATGAGCAGATGCAGCAGTGAAGCTAGTGGCTTTAGAAGGGCTAAGTTAATTTTGACCCTAACAGTTACTAATGATTTAGATCCATCCCTTTCCTAGAATGAAACGGAAATGGGAAAATGGGGAAAAAATTTTTAAGCCAAACAAATTAATGGAGTATAGGTATCATCAGAAAGCAAACCCCTATTCCCTAGAAATTTCTATAACCAAATTTGTCAATCTATCCATAAACATGGTCATTTCAGTACTCAAGGAATTGTAGACTGTTTAAAAAGTATGGATAGCACCTGCAATAACTATAATTGCCTCCAAAGTATGTACAGCTTATCCTAGCTGCCAGGCCTTTAATCAAAATGCCTTTTGAGGAAAAGTCTTTGGTGAATGCCCTCTCGCTTACACACCATTTGAACACTTACAAATTGATTTTATCTCTATGCCAAAATCTGGACAGTATAAATTTTGTTTAGTCATAGTTGATAAACTGACCAGGTGGCCTGAAGCATTTCCTAGTGCTTAGGTCCCATCTGCTTTTGTTACCAAAATTCTTTTGAAAGAAATTATTTTTTGTTTTGGCCTACCAGCACAAATTGATTCAGATAGAGGAACTCATTTTACAGATTTGGTCTTATCACAAATTTATTCATGTTTAGGATAACTCTTAAATTTCATATACCATCCCATCCCCAGAGTTCTGGCCAAGTCGAACGAATGAATAAAGAACTTAAAACTATGATTGGAAAATTGTGTACAGAGACTCATTTAAAATGGCCTGAAATTCTACCTCTGGCCCTATTTTATCTGAGAAGCAGATCCAGAGGTGATTTACACATCTCACCATTTGAGAAATGCTATTTAGACATCCACCTCTTCAGGCACAACCATTTACCCCTGCCTATACATCATTGTTAGGAAGGAATTCAACCATTGCTACACATATCAGACAATTACAAACTAAATTATGAGAAATCCATGACTGGAGCTGTTGTTTAAGCAGGCCCCATAGACTTCTTGTTTCATGATTTAAACCCCAGTGATAGCGTCTACATAAAGAATTTCAAATGTACTTTGTCAACTGAATCTGCTTATGATAGCCATTCCAAGTCCTATTGACTACACCAACAGTCATTAAAATTGGGGAGAGGGACTCATGGATTCATTGCAGCCATGTAAAACATGTACCTTCTGTTGATAATGAATAATTGACTGTATTAATTTTATTTGACTATTGATCGTAATAAGACTTCCCTATTGCTGGATCTGTATTATTTTGTTGCACTCAATTTAATCCTTCTATTTGAACAAATTGTCCTTATAGAACAATACATATATTACCTAAAAACTAAACAAACAAAAACCTATATTAGTAACTTATATTGACCTGATGTGCCTTTTATAACATTTTGTGCCTTCTGTAACTTTTTTAAATGTGTTATTGCTACTATACTTCCATTATTTTATCTACCTCATTTACACTCATACTCACACAATCATGGCAAGTTAAGGAGGAAATGAATCTTATTTTTCAGCAAGTAGCCTCTATATTTTACCTCTATAATTGTGAAATATATACAATTTTAAATATTTTTTTCATTATTGTTTTTCTTCCTGCATGTGCAATATAGGATTTAAATTTTTTCTCTAATTTTTTATATTGAAAGCACATGTAACCAATATTGAAAAGTTTTTTTTTTAACTGCTTTACTTTTTACAATAGAATAAGCTAAAGTGTTCATTTGCCTAGCATATAGATGCATACCCAAAAAACTTTGGACTTTCAACCTGCCACTAACTTATATCATGAGACTTTTGTTCAATGACTATGTCTGAATCAAGGAAAAAATGGACCACAAAGGAGCACAGAAATTGACGTGCAAAAGGCCACATAAGCTAAAAGATAAAAAACCAAACTAATCTAATGGGAATTGATGACATTCTGTGCAAAGAGAACAAGGACTTTATCATGTGTGAGACCAATCCTTTAATTGTTTTTTCACCATATTACCAAACAAGGCAGTCTTAATGATGCAAATAGACTCTAATGATAATTGTATTTGCATATTTGTAAATATTGAATTTATAGGTACAGTACTGTAAACCTTAAAATTTCTTAGACTTATAAATGTTGGAAATTTCCCCATTGGGAAATTTCACACTTGAAAAAATTTCCTACTGATAATAAGAACTCTATTGGAATGTGAAACTCCTTGGCATGGGAGGATCCTTCTCTTCCCTACTTAAGACTACTTTAGGACAGAAACCTTTTGCTAAACAATGGAAAGGGCTTTGACCTATGCTTAAGCATAGAACAGGAAGTTCTTTGAGTCATGATTGATTTTAGAATTGATACAATAGAGATACTTCGAATGACAGAACCAGGTCTTGGAAACTACAATCTCCACCCTACTCAGAGTAACTGGATTTAGGAAGGGCTGCAGCAAAGATCAAGATTTAATTATTTGAGAATATGACCTTCAACAGACATGTGCAAAGGGGACAGACCTCTGGGCAGTCCTGGGTTAAGCTAGAGCCACCATTGGCACAGGGGAGACATGGACAGTGATTGGTAGATTGAGAACCGAGGGGAGGGAACTTAGATTGTTTGCTTAAAGATAGCGGGGTCTGAGGTTTGAGAAGGAGATTTTTGCTCTGAAGGAGGTCTGAGAGGAGAGGTCCTGGAGGGAGAGTTCCTGGAGAGATTTTGAAGGAGGCTGTGGAAGGTGAACTCAGGAGGAGTCAGGAGGAGAATTATCTGGAAACATTTCTTGAAAGGAGGCTCTCTTGAATGTGGAGCCTGAGGTTGGCATGAGAAACCTTACCTAGAGAGATCTTGGGTGAGTGATAAAACCAACTGACTGATTTATCTCTTAGGACTGAGGTCTAGGCCTTATTGGCTTGAGGCCCTTCATTTTTATTCCTTTCTTACTTTCTCTCTTTTTCTATTGATTAATCAGTGTATTATAAATTAAATTTCTCTATAAAACCCAGTTGGCTTGGGTATATTCATAAATTGGGAATATATTCCCTGGCGACCATCTTATATTTATATAAACCCAAGACACAGTAGAAAACATATTTCAGCGGTCATAATTGTTATATATATTTCCCTTGCTCCCAAACATTTTAATTATCACAGTTTATGGCTCCTACTCTCTTATCTACAACAATTTAACGCTCAAAACTATTTTAAATCTAACAGTACCCACCTGTATTATTACTTGGTTCCTGACTTTTTGCTGGTAAGGAAATTACTTATTGAAATTTAGTTAAATTCAACAAACATTTCTCAAGCATGTCCAGTAAGTCAGTATAATGTCTGAATTCTCAAGAGCCAGTATTTCTTAATTCTTAAGTTAGTTTATTAATCAGTTGCTCAATAAAATCCAAACTAGCCAATAGCCTATCTCTATAACCCAATGAAGACCAAGGTGCTCAAGCAGAGGAAAAGGGGCAAAAGAGACCTTCATCAAATGAGAGCAGCTGGGCAAGAGAGATAGAGTCCCTGAGGGAAAGTCCAATATATACCCCTTGTGATGCCAATGCTCAAGCCCTCCCTAAGAATTCTCTGATTGAAAATTGTGATTGAGAAGGTAGACAACAAACCCTCCCCCATTACTTCATCATAGGAAGAGGACAGTCTTAAGGACATCAAAAAGTATTTTCCCCTCTACCAGGTGACTGGGTCACTGCAGTTCAGAATGGCAGCTAGGGCTAGCTGATTTCATCACCCAAGAGAGTTCTTGCTCACAGATAAACAAGGATCAGGCCACCACCCTGCCTGTAACAAAAGCCACTCCAGTGAATAGGTCTGGGAGTAAATTACTTTAACTTGGAAACTTCTAAATCTTCTGATCTTCTAAACCCCAGATTTAAGAAAGATCTTGTATAAAAAATATTACAGTTCAATATTAATTTTCCATACCACTGAGTGGGGATACAGTGACAGTAACAATAGTAGCTAACATTTATACTGTCTCATTTGATCCTCTCAACAATTCTATGAGGTAGATATAATCATTATCCCTATTTTGCAGAAGAGGTACTGAGGCAGTGAGAGGTCTAGTGACTTGTCCCGGGTCACTCAGGTAACAGACGTCTGTTTTGGGATTTAGCAACTTCCTGACTCCAAATTTAATACTCTATCTGTGATATTACTTAGTTACCTTATATTTTAAGGGGATGGGGGAAATTTTGTCCTGATAAGTAAAGAAAAATAACGTGAAATAAACTTCAACAAGATGTCAAACACTTGAGTAAGGTGGAGGGGTGGCAGGAACAGGTCTTTTGTGGGAGGTAAGACTCAAATTGGGTTTTGAAGAGAGTGATTCTAAGAGACAGAAATGAGGAGGTAATAGCAATTTTCAACTTAGAAAATAAATCCTTGAAAGAATTGAAATTATTGTATGAGGTTTATGCTATACAAAAAAAATTGCCTCAAAATGGCAAGTCCATCTTGTACAAAGATTGCAATAAAGATTCATGTTAAGGAGAATACTGAATTAATATTCTGATGTAGTGATGAATTTATACTGAGCATATACTGAGTCATGGCATATTACCCCTAGAAAAAAAATAGAAATGATCTACCCAATCCCATAACTATGATGTGTCACCACTCTCTTCAGTGGTGTACCCTATGACATTTTAGGGAAAGAGGATGATAATGTGCTAAGAAAGGTGCCATGAAAATGACAGGTGTTTTACGTATAAAAGAATATATATTATTTGTAACTGGAGTATTATAGGGGAGTAGCCCATATCATAAACATTCAGGAATGGACTGGCTGCATTTCCTTTGTAGTTTTGAAATAGTGCTTTAATTAGCAGGGTATTACGTTTGGATATTTTTCATCAGTCAACATAAGTAGGAGTAGGAATCCATTATTACAACCACATTCTCACGATGTTGAAATTATTATTAGGAGAGCCATTTGGAATTTGAAAAGAGAATTTGTCAGAATATCAAACCTATTCAATTCCTCCCTCACTTTTTGGTATTTTATGCCAACACAGAAAGGTTTTGCCATTATGAAATTATTCCACCAAACACAGAGGGCAACCTATTTGTGTTTTGTTTTTTGTTTTTATATTTTATTTGATCATTTCCAAGCATTATTCGTTAAAGACATAGATCATTTTCTTTTCCTCCCCCCCACCCCCCATAGCCAACGCATAAATCCACTGGGCATTACATGTTTTCTTGATTTGAACCCATTGCTATGTTGATAATATTTGCATTAGAGTGTTCATTTAGAGTCTCTCCTCTGTCATGTCCCCTCAACCGCTGTATTCAGGCAGTTGCTTTTCCTCGGTGTTTCTACTCCCATAGTTTATCCTTTGCTTATGAATAGTGTTTTTTTCTCCTAGATCCCTGCAGATTGTTCAAGGACATTACACTGCCACTAATGGAGAAGTCCATTACATTCGATTATACTACAGTGTATTAGTCTCTGTGTACAATGTTCTCCTGGTTCTGCTCCTCTCACTCTGCATCACTTCCTGGAGGTTGTTCCAGTCTCCATGGAACTCCTCCACTTTATTATTCCTTTTAGCACAATAGTATTCCATCTCCAACATATACCACAATTTGTTCAGCCATTCCCCAATTGATGGGCATCCCCTCATTTTCCAATTTTTGGCCACCACAAAGAGAGCAGCTATGAATATTTTTGTACAAGTCTTTTTGTCCATTATCTCTTTGGGGTACAAACCCAGCAGTGCTATGGCTGGATCAAAGGGTAGATATTCTTTTGTTGCCCTTTGGGCATAGTTCCAAATTGCCCTCCAGAATGGTTGGATCAGTTCACAACTCCACCAGCAATGAATTAATGTCCCTACTTTGCCACATCCCCTCCAGCATTCATTACTTTCCTTTGCTGTTATGTTAGCCAATCTGCTAGGTGTGAGGTGATACCTCAGAGTTGTTTTGATTTGCATCTCTCTGATTATAAGAGATTTAGAACACTTCTTCATGTGCTTATTAATAGTTTTGATTTCTTTATCTTAGAACTGCCTATCCATGTCCCTAGGGCAACCTATTTGTAAGGGCTAGGAAAAGCAGTCTCTTTTTGTTTTTATGTTTTTCTATTTCTCAATCTTTTATGATGTTTTGGCTTCTGACATTACCCTTCACTGAAACTGCCCTTTCCTTGCCAATTCTCTAGGGTATTTTATTATAACTAATGAAATTCTCTGGCAGTACTGTAAATTACATTTAAAAATTAGTTTACTAAAAGACAGCTCAAAGAAATCTAACTAGCTAGGGGACTCCCTCCATAGTCTGAACAGAAAACAAAGAATAGGAAGAATCCAACCTGGGAAAAAAGTGAGACCCAATTGTGAGCAGCTGGGCAGGACTGCTGGGTGACAGAGAGAGAGAGAGAGACAGAGAGAGAGAGAGAGACAGAGAGAGAGAGAGAGACAGAGAGAGAGAGAGAGAGAAGTGGGGGCAAAAGGGAACAACTTTCTCTGGTGCCCCTCTTATATACACCTTGTGACATCACTATCCAATCCCTCCCAGACATTTCTGATTGGAAAATAGTCACATAGGAAGTGGTACTCAGAGACCTCAACTCTCCCCTTATTGCTTCATCACAGGAAAGAGCTGGGCAATGTAAGGATACCAACAGACTAGGAAAGTGCCAACATACTCTACCACGTGGCCTGCCCACTGCATTCCAAAATGGCAGCTGCCTAGTGCATGCTTAAATCAGGATTTGAATGGCTGGCTCGTATTGCCTTTAACCCTCCCAACAAGGATCTAAACAAAAGAAAGGAAAACTCAACCTAGTTTCATAGCCTGGAGGAGAAACTTTGAAGCTTAGAATCAGAATGTTTCACCCTGATCCTGAGAGGAGGAGGCAAAGAAGAAAAAATAATTTTACAAAAATATCACAGTTCAATATTAATTTCCACATTATACTGTTTATCTTAAAACCATATAATTAGAGCCATGAGGGATTTTAGAGATTATTCTTTATTTTATAGATGAAGAAATTTGAGGCTTCATTAAGTAACAAGTTACATAATCAGTTAGTGTATGAAGTGGGAAGTGTTACAATTAAAAGAGTGGTTGCCATAAACTGTGACCGCGAAAATATGGCTTCAAGACTTTTAATTGCCCAAACTGTAAAGATAATTTTTAGTGTCTTAATTTTATATTAAAAATAAAGTGGTTGCCATGGGAAAAATTCCCAAATATGAAATACCCAAGTCAACTGGGTTTTATGGAGATTTTTAATTAATACAAATAAAGGAATTAAGGAAAAGGAGAGAGAATAAGAGAAATATAGTATGAAGGGTCTAGGCTAACATGGCCTAGGCCTTAGCCTTAAGAGAGAGACTAGTCAGTCTTTTATCAACTCACCACAAGATTTTGTTCCGAGCAAGATTCAGAGAGACCCTCCAGTTTAGCTCAGGAAGCTGAACTTAAGTTCAGCCACTGAGAGAGAGACCAGCCTCCAATTCAGCTCCAAAGCTGAATTTACTCAGAGAGGCCTAAACCCCTTCCTTTTAAAGAAAAATTTCTCCTATGTCACATTCCCTAAATTTCTACATCTACCAATCACAGTAGACGTTTTCCAAAGGACTGACCATTCTTAATTCACACCTGAGTAGACTAAAACTTTTGAGTAATTCACACCTGAGTAGACTAATCTTGTCTTTTGCAAGTTGCCTGATTAATTTGATCTTCATAGGTACTTAGCACCCCTTTGTATTAGATTTAAAAATAGACCTAGTTTAAGGGTTCTTGCTTCACTTTAAGTATGGGTTGGAGACTTTTCATTGTTCAATCAGGAGTTTACAACTTTATCTTCCCCTAAAGTATGCCTAAGTATGGGTGGAGTAATGTTAGAGTTCCCACCTACATTCCTGACTAAAGTCCCTTCATTGTTTTAAAATGGGGAATGGTCCTAACCAAATGTTCTAAGATAGAGTCTGAGAATTTTTAAGATTCACAAGTCTGAGAAATTTTAAGATTCACAGAAGTGAATCTAGGTCTTCCTAACACTAAGTCTTGCAACCAGTCTATTACAAGATGCTGACATTTAAAGAATGCTAAAATCATTTAATATATATTACTCCCATATAAGGCAGCTAGGTGACTCAGTAGATAGAGTACTAGGCCTGGAGTCAGGAAGGCCTGAGTTCAAATATTGTTTTGAGACACCTATCTGTGTGATCCTGGGTCAGTCAGTTGTTTGCCTCAATTTCTTCATCTGTCAAATGAGCTGGGTGAAGAAATGGCAAACCAGTCCAGTATCTTTGCCAAGAAAATCTCATGGACAGTATGGTTCATAGGGTCACACATAACTGAACAACAAAAACACCAGTACTCTCCCTTGGTTCTGACATCTCAGTCTCCCACCATTTCCCATTTCCTAAATTCTGTTGTACTCTAAGACTATTGGCTCTACCCCCCTTCCTTCTTCTCTCACTTGGTGACTTATTTACCTCCCAAAGAGTTTATCCATCTCTACTACCAGCTCTATAATTCCAGCCCTAGTCTCTCTCTTGAGATTGTTATGCATCTCCAATTGCCTGCTGAACATTTTGAGTTCAATGTCCCATAAATATTCCAAATTCAACATGTCAAAAACAGAACTCATTAGCTTTACCCTCAAACTCACACTTACCATTTCTTTTTTTTTTTTAAACCCTTACCTTCCATCTTGGAGTCAATACCATGTATTGGCTCCAAGGCAGAAGAGTGGTAAGGGTAGGCAATGGGGGTCAAGTGACTTGCCCAGGGTCACACAGCTGGGAAGTGTCTGAGGCCAGATTTGAACCTAGAACCTCCCGTCTCTAGGACTGACTCTCAATCCACTGAGCAAATGTACCACTATCACTCTCATCATCTAAATTTGCAACCTCTGTGTTATCTTCAATTCCATGCTCTCACTCATTGTACTTCTTATGAGTTGCTGAATCGTATCTATCTCCTTTATAATATTTGTCTTCTTTACTCAGGTATCTAGGGGCAGCTAGGTGGCACAGTGGATAGAGTGCCAGGCTTGGAGTCTAGAAATCTCATCTTCCTGACTCAAATCTGACCTCACATACTAACTAGCTGTATGACCCTGGGCAAGTCACTTGTTTGCCTCAGTTTACTCATCTATAAAATGAGCTGGAGAAGAAAGTGGCACATTGCTTCAGTGTCTTTGCCAAGAAAACTCCAAATGGGGTTAAGAATCAGACTTGGCTGGGAATGACTGGGCAATAACACCCACAAAGCCCCTGACTATTGCCTTTTTTCCTTTTCTTTTGTCTTCCCCTATTAGAGTGTAAACTTCTTGAGAATAGGTACTATCTTATTTTCTTGTATTTGCTTCTCCAGTGCATAACAGTACCTAAAACATAGTAAACCCCTAATGAATTCTTTGCCTATCCATCATCTTTCACATATTGCATTCCAATTTCCCAACTAGGCCTTGGCTATTCCCCATGTTTAGAATGCTTTCCTTCCTCATTTCTGCTGCGTTACCTTAAAAACTCAATTTATTTTATTTACTTATTTATTTTAAACCCTTATCTTCTGTCTTAGAATCAATACTGTATATTGGTTCCAAGGCAGAAGATTGGCGAGAGTTGTATAGTTGGAAAATATTGAACCTATGAACTATGAATTACATTCCCCAGAATTCCTTTTGCATCTCCCAGTATCCCTTTCCCTGAATCCTCACGTTTGCATGGTTACATGATTAGTTATAAGTTTGCTGTAACTCCTTCTCTTTCCTCTTTTCTTTCTTGTGGCTTAAGTTAACTCCTTTTTTACTCAATTTTTTTTATTTTAATAAATCTTATAAATATAATACTTGAGTTATTTTATATTAATTTTAATTCTCACAGTTAGGCAATGGGAATTAATTGACTTGCCCAGGGTCACATAGCTAGGAAGTGTCTAAGGCCAGATTTGAACCAAGCATCTCCTCTATCTACGCCTGGCTCTCAATCCATTGAGACACCTACCTGCCCCCAAAACTCAATTTAATATGGAAATGCTGATCTTATTTAGCATTTGTTACATTCAGAACTGAAAAATAAAATAACTTTAGGTAAGCACCATCTTCTCTATTAAATCCTTGTCTCTAGCTGCTAAGGCCTCATTTACAAAATTACTTTTTTCTTGATTTTGCAAATGCTTTTATATGTCCATAGTATCTCCATCCAATAGAATGTAAGCCCATTGAGGTCAGGAGGTGCTTCATTTCTGAATTTGTGTCCCCAGTTTGAGACATAAGAGATCTGTTTGAATTAAATTTAAAGGGTTATTCTGACAGGCTCACCTCATGAGGCAAGATGCCCTTGAGTCATGTGAGTGAATGCTGGGCAGCAGTTCAGGTCCTGACCAGTGGAAGTCCCCAAGGGAGATGTGTTTGGAAGTCAGGACTTGTACTGTGGACTTTCATGTCAGGGAGTCCCAGTAGAGTGATGTCATTGGCTTTACAAGAGGGGGTACCAAATTGTAGCTCATTCTTTTTTCCCTCTCAGGACTCTCTTGCTGGCTGGACATGCCATTTGCCTTTCTCTGGAGCCTAACACTCCACTTGAGCTTCAACTAGGAGCTGGATCTGGGGAAGCCTGGAGCAGCTTAGAGACTTTCTTTAGTTAATGAAACCTGGTGATCCTTCTCTATCTTTCTCTTTTACTATAGAATAAATAATTATAAATTAATATATAATATCTCCAGAGAGATTTTCATCAACAGATGAAACAGTGCTTAGTAAATGTTTTTTGAATGAACTTAATAGTGAATCAGATAATACATGTATGACCAAAATCAAATTGCTTACTATCTCTGAGACAGAGGAGGGAAGGAGACAATTTGGATCTTATAATTTTGGAAAATATGTTTTGGAAATTGTTATTACATGTAATTGGGAAAATAAAATATCTTTGAATAAAGAAAAAGAAGAAATGGTAAAAAAAAAAAGATAGTGAATCAGAGCATTGTGAGAACTTGAAGTTGTTAAATCCCTGATTATACTGCTAGATCAGAGATGGGATCTGAACCTCAGGTTAAGTCTGGGCCTAAAATGCTAACTCAAACCGTTCTGTCTCTTGGTTTGCTGTTGTCATTGTTAAATCCGTTGATGATCTATAGTTCTTAACAGCTGACAAATAGATTCCTTACAACTCTATGAGATACATAATGCAGATATTTATATTTCCTGTTTTATGAGTTAGCAAACTGAAGCTCAGATGGGGAAAGCTTCATTGTTGTAACCTGGATTCAAATCCAGGGCTTCCAGCGCCTAGTTCGGTGCTCTTTCTGCTTTACTACAGCAATGTAACTTGATCATAAATACTTCCATAATTTAGAATTGTTTCTATTAGCACTTAACATTTATTAAACATTAGTGAAGTACAGGGAAGAACATAAACCTCCATCATGTTCAAGCTAGATGAGTTTGCCATTTAAACAGCTCCCAGCTTTGAGAAATTGCTTGGTTTTCATGGTCTATGCTTCTTCAGAAGAGGCAATTTGTTATAACATGGGAGAAGAGAACAAATTATCCCCAAATAATCAGACCAAAGTAGATAGAGACTGAAGTCTCATCTTCCTGAGTTTTTGTCTGGCCTCAGACTCTTACTAGCATTGGGGCCCTGCGCAAGTTACTAAACCCTGTTTGTCTCAATTTCCTCATCTGTAAAATGAGCTGAAGAAGGAAATAACAAACCACTCCAGCATCTTTGCCAAGAAAACCCCAAATGGGGTCATGATGAGTGGGATACTACTGAACTACAACACACACACACACATACACACAGACAGACAGACAGACAGACAGACATATATGTTGTGGTTTGTCATTTTTTTTCAAAGAATATAAATATAAATATATTTACTTATTTAATTAAATATATTTTAGTGAGGCAGACTTGCACATAGTTGTCAACTCTTCCAGAGTTATCCAAGACTAGTGGCAAGAAAAATGTTAAATGCCTGGAGACGGTCCTATCTGATCACACTCTAAATGTTCCATAGTACCTGCTTCTACCACCTTCATGACTTTTGGAGGTGTTGACTTGGAAAAAACACAGAACTATTCAATAGTCAGAAAAATCATTCTTTAATCAAGGAAAAGGGGTTCAGTGTAATAGTAGACCTCCATTCAGAGCTGCATGCTAACAACCACACAGAGTGTGAGCATTGAACTCTGGATGCTCTGGACCTTGACCTCTGGGAGAGCCAACAAAGCTAGATTGACAACTCCAAAGAACAAAAGAATTTGGGGAACCTATATAGCATTTGGGGGAAATCTAGGGGCAGGGAAAGATGACTGACATTACTCTAGCTACAAAGAAAATGGGAGTGTTCAAACTAAACTGACAGAATACAATCAAGTTTGGGAAAAGAATCATAGCTAGAGGCTCGGATCTAAGGGAAGGGGCTGCTTATAGTGGATAATAAAAGGGTGGTCCCTGCCCAGGTGTGGGTCCTCTTGGGAAAGGGTCTCTAATACAATAGGGTTCATTATTCGATCTGAAACAGCTAGCCTGAGATTCCCTTCAGGGTGGATTCTCACAGAAACTGGGAACAAGTACAAACTTTGGGGTCTCCAATTTACAATCTAATCCTAAAATTTGGGGTTTATCAGATCTTACTAGGCTACAAGTTTGGGGTTTCTAAATTCTATGTTGACAGAGGAAATTGTTCTTATACTCCCATTCTGCCAGGCGAAGTCTTCACATACTTGGGGCAGCCATCCTCCTAACTGACCAATGGCTTTGAGGCCTGTCAGTTAATCTCAGTTTGGTTTAGCTCATCTGTTCAGATTATTTACCATGGTCTGGCTGCTGCTGTACACATTCATTACAGCTACTTGGAGCCACATGGAAGAGTTGAATGCCAGGTAGATACCAAAGGTGAATGGACAACCCTGAAAAAGACTCATCAAGATATAAAGTTCATCCTCCTTGAACTCTCATACACTCCCTCCTATATACAATAAACATTTATATGATAATTATCTAGGCAATATATACATATTAATTTTATTTCCTCACTGTAATCCGATAGATAAACACATCAAAGGCTAAGATCAAGTGTTTGCTTTTGGTAATTTAAGGCCAAAGACTGAAGAAAAAGAAAACTGTGTAAAGAAGGAGAATTAGGAAAGGATCTATCTCAAATTTCATCTCCAGAAGACTTTCATTGTTTACTCTTTCTGAATTCTTTAAAGGCTAAAGCAGCTTAATCTGTTTGATGTGGCTTTCTGTGAGTGCTATTAGAAAGCACCTCTTTGTTCTATATTTCCTCTCAGGATTTTCTTGTTTCTCTTCTTGTTGACTTTGCTGACTTAGTTTCTTTTTTTTATTCTTTATGGTTCCCTGCCTAGTTTTACAGAGCCTTCTTTGTTGGGCCCTATCCAACTCTGTGAAACATTATCCATTAAGAATCTTAGAGAAAGGTATTCTACCAGAGATGAAATAGAAATCACTTTTAAAAAGATTTTTTTAATGTACATATCGTTTTATCAAAATACCCAGGTAAATTCCTCCCTCCCCTTCATCCATTATACTTGTATATCTGAAACTACATCTTGTTTATTTCTGCTTATCAGTTCTTTCTCTGGAGGTAGACACTCACAAGTCATTCTTCAAACAATATTTCTGTTGCTGTATATTATGTTCTCTTGATTCTGCTCACTCCAGTCATCATAATTTCATGAAGGTCTTTCTCTGTTATTAAAAAATTAAATTGCTCATCATTTTTTAAAGGGCAGTATTCTATCACAAAATTGTAATGGTCTATTCATGTTTTTTGCCCATTTATCAATTGGGTGATGGTTTTTACTCCCATAAATATGCCAAAATTCTCTATATATTGTCAACGTGAAAATCTAGAAGTCCCCAATTTATTTAGTTGGGAGGTAGAACCCCAGGTTTTGACCTTGTCACAGGAGAGGCTTCCCCCTGAGGGAAGGTCCCACTTCACCAGACAATAGACATCCCCTTCAGCTTTAGCACAGTAGGTAGCACATCACTCTTGCAAGCTGAAGGTCCGGAGTTCCATCCAAGGAGGGTGTGATATGCTGGGAGAGGCTTCTGGAGACAAAAGAGCTACTTGACTTCTGATGTACCTCCCACCTAAAGTGGATGTCTATTGTCTGGCGAAGTGGGACCTTCCCTCAGGGGGAAAACTCTCCTGTAACAAGGTCAAAACCTGGAGTTCTACCCTCAAACTAGATAAACCGGGGACTTCTAGGTTTCCACATTGACAATATGAACACTTTTTTTTAACCAATCACTTTTAAGGCTCAATATTAAATGTTAGCAATCATTGTTAGTTCATTCAAGCCAGGGATTTGTGAATCGGAAAAAAAAAAGACTCCAAAAGGCAGGGACTGTTTGATTTATTACCTTTGTATCTCCAGGACTTAGCACAGTACCTTGTAATAATTTATTTAATAAATGTTTCATTGTTAAGTTGAATTGGGGACTTTAATGTTGCTTGTGCAGCTGGTTAATCTAAGAGCAAGAGAAAATCCTGGTTCAAGCTTCACCCTGGTCAATAAGGCAAACTCAGGAAAAGAAAATAAAAGGCTTTTATTGATCTTACCTAGACAGCAAGCATTTGTGTACCCAGTGGCAGGAGAGCCCCAGGGTGAGATGTCTGGAGAAGGAGGGGCTGTGAGGAAGATGCTGCTTAAACACTTAAACACTTAGAGAAATGACTGGGGGGAGCATTGTGGGAATATGGTGGAGTAGAGTCTGAAGCTTTCTTGCCCTTCTAAAACCCCCCACAAACAACCCAAAATAATTTTATAAAATTTAAAAACAGAGTGGAACTGAACAGTTAGGGATAACTAAAGAGACAGGTTTCTACAGAAATAGGTCCTAGGCAGGAACAGACCTGAGAGACTTCACAATGTTGCCCCAAGGGAAGGATTAGCAACCTCACCTTGCTTAATGAGTCAATGGAGCTCTCGAGGCCCCAGGATATCACTGGAATCAAAATCTAAAGGCATGGGGTCTAGTGAGCTGCTGTGTTAGCAATGATCTTTGGCTGAGGAGACTCTGGTTGGCATATACTGGGGAATAGAAGGAGTTGGATCCTACTGAGTCAGCAGGTACCATGCCCTAAGGGTGAGAACTCAAGCCTTATTGCCAATACATTGAGGGACTTTGGAGGCCCCCAAAACTCAGACTGGACACCTGCTTTGTCCAAGGCTGTGACCAGAATGAGGAAAGAGGTTTCACTGGTGAATGTGTTTGCTGAAGGATAGGACCCCCATCAGCTGTGGTTATCCCCAGGAAAATGGAGTCACTGGTTGTTGCCTCAGAGGGAGGTAGACAGGCTACTTGCAGTTGCACTAAGAACTTTCTGTGGGCTTTGGTTGGAGCACCTGAGATTAATCATGGACAGGGACTTGAGTGGGGGAACAGCAATTCCAGAGAACATTCAACTCTGGACTATAAAAACCACAATAACCAAATGGATTCTGAAAAAAAATAAGCACAAAAAAATTCTGAAACCTGAGATAACATACAATAACACAACTGGAAACCTGAGAATCAAGAAAAGAGCTAATAATTAAGTCTATTGTTCTGGTCACTAATATTTAAAAAAAATAAAAATGAGTAAGCAGAAGAGAAAGAACCCAATTATTGAAAGTAACAATGGGGACAGAGACCTTGGCTGAAACTCAGAGGACAGTGAAGTTAAAAAAACATCTACTTCTAAAGCAGCAAAGAAATACAATCAATGGCCACAAACTCAAAAAGAGCTTTTGAGAGAGCTTTGAAAAGACCCCAAAAACCAAATGAGAGAGGTGGAGAAAAATTTAGGAAAAAATAAGGCAATGCAAGAAAATTATGAAAGAAAGATCCCCAAATGGAAAAAGAGATCCAGAACTTATAGAAGAAAATAATGTATCAAGAATTAGGACAAGGAAAAGTTAACAATTTCCTAACACAACAAGAAATAATAAAGCAACATCAAAAGAACGAAATAATAGAAGAGAATATGAAACATCTTATAAAGAAAGTGGCCTGGAAAATAGATCAAGGAGAGGCAATATAAGAAGAGTTGGACTCCTGGTATGTTATGATCAAGAAAAAGAATTTAGACATCATAATACAAGAAATCATCAAGGAAAACCTCCCAGAAGTTCTAGAAACGAGAGTAAAATAGAAATGGAAAAATCCACCAATCTACACCTTAAAGAGACCCAATGATGAAAATGCATAATAACATCATTGCTTGATTCTATAGCCCCCAGGGGGTTAAGGAAAAATTACTATAAGCAGCAAGAAAAAAAATTAATATTGTGGAGCTACAGTTGGAACAATACAAGATAGCAGCTGCAATATTAAAAGAATGCAGGACATTGAACACAGCAATTTGCAGAGCAAAAGAACTGGGCTTACAAACAAGAATAACATATCTAGCAAAGATGGGCGATTATAAAAGGGAAAAAAATGAATAACAAACTAAAAAAGTTTGACTATTCCCGGAGAAAAACCCACAACTCAACAAGTATTATCTATTAGAAACTTACACAGGAAATGAGAGACTAATAATAAATAAACCAAAAGGTCAAATTGTTTGATTCTGGTATAGGAAAATGTCATCTATGGCTCCTGGGAATGGCATCATTGCCTGAGTATTTTGAAGGGATTGATATGGATGGAACCCTCAACATCTAGGTGAATTTAATAGAATGAGCTGCAATGGTAGACCAGGAGGACACAGGGTGGAATGGCTATCTCATGGAGGATGAATGAGTGGAGGAACTGCCTTGGAGAATGGGATGAGGGGCTGGAGGTCTGAGAGCCCCCAACACACCTGCATGAGATTAGCAGTAAAACAAAACATTAGCATATACATTAACCAAAAATTGTTTCTTGTGGGACAACAATGGCTTAGAGAGTATAAAAATTCTGTAAAAGTCTTACTTCAACACTCATACTATGGAGGTAATTCTGCCTCCCTGAAGAGTTGTGGCTCTGGAACAAAAGTTCCACTGGGTATGACCAACTTGGAAAGATTTATTTTGGAAAGAGAATGATCCTGGTAACAGATTGTCTCTGCTGCTAAGGACTAATTTAATAAAATATGGTCCTGGTAATAACTGGGAAACAGATTAAATTAAGTGTTGACAGGAATGTGGAAAAACAGGTTTAATATTACATTATTAGAGGAGTTGTGGATTTCTTTTTAGAAAATAAGATGGAAATTTTCATTAAGGGCTATAAAGCTATTCATGCTCATTGACTTAGAGATTCCATTATGAAGGTTAGGCCCTTGTAAGATTTAAATTAATGTCCAATAATTCCAAGTATTAATTTTATAAATTTTATTAATAATCACTTTAAGTAGAAGGAATAAAATCTAATTATCTAGCAAAAATAAACCACGTGAGTAAATTCTCCTGCCACTCACCCACCTCACACCACCTTCACAAAACTTGATTAGGAAAAGAGAGCCAGAGGCAGGGTTTTGTTAGTGCTAAACATGAGAAGCAACATGGAATTCTGAGAACTGAAGTCCAGAGGAATAGGTTCTAATTACATACCCTAAGGGCATTCTTGAGAGGGTAAAAAGTTGTGTGTATATGAAAGTGCTCATGGTAGCTTTGTTAAGACAAAATAACTAGAATTAACACAAATTAAATGAATGGAAGAAATGGTTAGATAGATTGTGATATTTGAGTATAATGGATTAATATTATGACAAATATTGGAAATGCAAAGAAAATAAGGGAAATATATGAAGAGATGAAAAGATAAGAGAATAAGAATAATACATACCATGATTATATTATAAAAACTAAGAGCCACAAAAAAAAAAAGTATCCAAATAAAACAAATTCAAAGGGAGCTCAAGAGCAGATGTCTATATTAATATACTTTTATTATTTACTTATTTTAACAAATTGTAAACAATATAAAGTTTGTGGTTTTGCACATAATTTTTAAAAATGCATTTGTTTAATTAAATTTTGTTTTTGTTGGTGGTGATGGTAGTAGTTGCTAAGTATATATTAAAAAAAGAAGAGAGAGAAAGAGAAATGCCTAGATGCAAGAATAAGGAAAATAGGGAAGCAAAAAGCAAACACTTCAAAGAAAAGGAAGAAGTTGGTGAGAAATATAGGGAACTCAAATTGTGGAAGTATGTCCTGGAGCAGGAACTCCTAAGCAATCATTAAGAAACTGAATTTGGCCAATCTTGCCCCCAGAAAACCAGATTAGGATTTAAAAAGATATGTGGCAAAAAAATTGGAAAAAAAGTAGAGAAGAGGTCAAAGAGAATCATGGCAGAGCTAATTCAAGAAAGACCTCGAGGTTGAGAAGATGACTGGCACCTGTGGTGGAATTTGCAAAGCAGGAAGAGAGTGAATCAGATTGAAATCATCCTCTCCTTAACTCTTGGCCACAAAAGACAGCAGATTGGACCGATCTTTCTAGGCTAGTGATGGAGGTTCACCCTCCATCTTGATTTCTAGAGTGACTTCCACTATGGTAATCCTTTTAATGCCTAACTGAATGCATCTTAGAGGCTGCTATGGTTCAGTTGATAGAGTACTGGGCCTGGAGTCAGGTAGTCATGAATTCAGATCCAGTCCCAGCCACTTCTATCAATGTGACCCTGGGCAAATCACTTAACCTCTGATTGCCTGAGAAAAGGATCCACTGAATCCGTTGGAGAAGGAAATGGCAAACCATTCCAGTATCCTTACCAAGAAAGCCCCAGGGAGAGCTATGGTTGTGAAGAGCTGGACACAATTGAAAAACAACAAGAGTGCATCTTAGAGCATATTTTAAAGGTGTGCTTGAGAATATGTCTACTCTATGATTACCATAATCTAATTTAAAAAAAAAAGCCATAACATGATACATTAGTGAGAGCTTCTTTACTCTTAACAACATATCAACATTTTCTACCAATTCACAAGATGACATATTCCAAAGAGTTGTTAACATCAGTCTTTATTGACAATAATGAGTTTCTGTAATAAAATGTCAGCCAGGAGGCAGTTGAGTAGCTCAGTGGATTGACAGCCAGGTCTAGAAATGGGAGATCCTGGATTCAAATCTGGCCTCAGACACTTCCTAACTGTGTCACCCTGGGCAAGTCACTTAACCTCCATTGCCTGGTCCTTATTGCTCTTCTGCCTTAGAACCAACACACAGTATTGATTCTAAGATGGAAGGTAAAGTTTTTTTTTTTAATTTTAAACATTATTTTATTTGGTCAATTTCAAACATAATTTCTAGGATACAAAAATCATTTTCTTTTCCTCTTTCCCCTCCCGCCACCCCTCCCATAGCCGGCACGAGACTCCACTGGGTATCACATGTGTCCTTGGTCTGAATCCATTTCCATGTTGTTGGTATTTGCACTGGGATGTTCATTTAGAGTCTATATCCCCAATCATATCCCCTTGGCCCCTGTAGT
Source organism: Monodelphis domestica (assembly GCF_027887165.1). Lineage (NCBI taxonomy): Eukaryota > Metazoa > Chordata > Mammalia > Didelphimorphia > Didelphidae > Monodelphis > Monodelphis domestica. The sequence continues at coordinate 273,992,798 of NC_077227.1, forward strand.
CAAGCAGTTGCCTTTCCTTGGTGTTTTTACTACCACAGTTTTTCCTCTGCATGTGGATAGTGTTTTTGAAGGTAAAGTTTTTTTTTTAATTAAAATAAATAAAAAATAAAATGTCAGACAAGGTGATCAAATACTGCCCAATTGGCAACCTGATTCAGGACAGGTAGGAGGTGATGGTAAGACAAGGAGCAACATTGTTGTGTATACAGTATATAACTACATATATATTTTAGACTCTTTCTAATTTTTAGAGACAGACCAAATGTGTGAAAGAAAATTCTCTTTTCTATTTCCTTTTGTGTGTTGTCTCTGCCTTTAGATTATAAGCTCCTTGAGGGCAGGGACTATATTTCTTTCTATTAATTGTGTCTCTAGTCCTTAGCACAGTACCTGGCAAATAATAGATACTTATACATGTTTATTGGATTGAAAAGTCCATTCTGTTTTTTGGTCTCTGACACATTCAGAAAGGAAAACCAAAAGGAAGAAGGCAGCCAGGAATTTGAGGTACAGAAACTCTCCTATCAGGCCATTGGAACAAACACATGCAACTAACTATTCACTCCTGCCAAGGAGTCACCATCCTCTGTACCCAAGGGGAGAATATTGCATTACTAGAATTATTCTTGAGCTGAGCTCAAATACATGTTGATTCTTACCATGTATTTTTATTGAAAATCACTACCAATTATTCCTTGATCTAGGAAATTGCCCAGGGCTTAGACTCCCTGCCTTTCTTCTCCCTGTTCCAGATAATGCAGGTCTACTCAGCTGCTTTTGGATCTATCTTTTTAGTTGCAAAGTGAAAGAGAGCTGAACTTATCTTGCAGCTTGCTTTTACATACCACAAGAAGACTCCTCTAATGAAAGTTGATCCCCTCTGTGCTCTGTTGGTAAGGCACAAGTGGGTGGGCATGCTCATATTACATGGGCATTTAATATTTAATTTTGATGAGTGATTGCTGGTATTAAAAACTGAGTGGATTTCACATGAAATTTCTTTATAAATATCGAACCTCTCTTTTTTAATGCCACAAAAGATCCATGATTTCTACCTTCCCTTCTATACCATGTTTTCTCATGTGTTGCAGTGGCCAAAGAAATTCAGTATACGGCAGCTGATGATGAGCCACTCTGAACTTAGCTACTAGCTAGGCTGATCCTGGGACATCAAGAATACAATCCAATCTGGGCCATACTGGAAGTCTTTCTAGTACAGTAAGATCTAATGTTAGAACATGCACTTTCATAGCATAAAGAACACAGAGTCATCTCTATGCCATGATGACTTAGCTTCAAAGTGAATTTTAAGGAGTAGTGAGTTTCTCTGGTAGAGTAAAATTAACTATAAAAATTTTGATTTGTACTCAAATTTTCAGGAATACATTTATTAACTAAAGAAAACTATGCTTATGGAAAAATTTCAAAATAAAAGTTTAAGAGAAGCATATTATCATAGGTTAATGCAGATGGCCCCCAAATTATGAATAGTTTCCATAGCAAATATTTATGTGTGTCAGTTGTTTAGAAATTGGAGTAGGAAGCAGCTAGATGGCTGGGTGATGAGCCAGGTCCAAAGATTGAAGGTCTTAAATTCAAATTTGGTCTCAGACACTTCCTAGCTGTGTGACCCTGGACAAGTCACTTAACCCCATTTGCCTAGTCCTTACTTTTCTTCTACTTTGGAACCAACACAGAATATTGATTATAAGATTCTAAGGTAAGAGTTAAAAAATAAAAGAAATTGAAGTATTTGCATTTCTCTGATTATAAGAGATTTATAGCACTTTTTCATGTGCTTATTAATTGTCTTGATTTAACTGAAAATTGCCTATTCATGTCCCTATTTATTAATTGAAGTATATTTTCTTATAGGAACAATATATAGAATGGCAGGATTTATTTGCAATAAAGTGATCATTTAAAGTCAACATCCCCCATCATGTCCCCATTGAACTATGTGATCAATCATATGTTTTTCTTCTGCATTTCTACTCCCACAGTTCTTTCTCTGGTGGGCATAGCATTCTTTCTCATAAGTTCCTCAGAATTGTCCTGGATCATAAAAGCAAAAGATTTTAAAAAATACTTCATCTTAACATTCATTTAAAATTTCTTTCAGTTCCCAGTTCTCTTCCTTCCTTCTGTCCCTCCATAAATCCTTGAGAAGGCAAAAAATATGATAGCCCTTATACATATGAAGTCATGCAAAACTCATTTACTTATTAACCATGTTACAAAAAGAAAAAGAAAAATCATGTAAGTGACAAAAAGGATGCTTCAATCTGCACTGTCACATTCATATTTAGTAACTGTATTTCCCTTCATTCTATTTTCTTCTCTTTATCCTTTCTTTTCCCCCCTATTGCTTCTGAAAAGTCTATTTTGCTTCTGACCATGCCCTTACTATCTCCATTGTTAATTTCCCCTACTCTTTAGAGTAGGGAAATTCTAGAGAAATGACTAAATAAGTAATTGGGGAAATAAATGACTCTGGGATATAATTATTCTTGGGCAGATGTCATTAGCCCTAATAAGACTTCTTTTTTCCCTTTCACTGACCTGTAAATAAATCTGTTCATTCTTTGAAGCTTGCAAACAATGTACTTGAAGAGAAATTAGTGACTTTACCCTTGGTGGTGTTAGATAGTAAAATGATCAGGTTATGTGGGATGGAAGCAATGAGCCAGAGAAGTGAGAAATCTCCCTTGTGGTGATCCCAAGCTTAGCAAAATGAGTACTATCCACAAATTATACCCAGATCTTTTGTGTCATTTGAGGATTGTCTTTGAAAAAGCATTTACTCTTGCATGTAAATTGAGTGGAAAAAGACATAAACTGCCCCAGTTGAGAAACTTGTTTTATAAAATATATTTTATTTCTCAAGTTGTTGTTCAGTCTTTCATTCAGGTACTGGAATAGTTTGTCATTTTCTTTTCTAGTAAATTAAGGCAAAGAGAGGTTAATTGATTTGCCCAGTCACACAGCTAGTAAGTGTCTGAGGCCAGATTTGAACTGAGGACTTCCTGACTTCAAGTCCAGTATTCTATCCTTTGAGCTATCTGCTGGCCTTATTGCTCAAATTAGATGCAACAATATAATGATTTACTTTAAAATTTTATATAACCATATCTTCTGGGAAAAACATAGGATTTGAACATTTTCGGTGTTTGTCTTTTTCTGAGTTAGAAGAAATTTGAATTAATGGAGATTTTCTACAAATATTATATATATTATATATATATATATAAAATCATCACAAATCAAGAAACATGGCATTCTTTTCTTTTAAAGCAAAATGCTTCCTTCATTACTGACAAATATTGTCAAAAAACCAACCTTGAATGATTTAGATATTGAAATCAAAATCAAAATCTTACTCTTTAAGACAATTGGCTAAGGTCCATCCAAGCCTCAAAGAAATGTGTACAAGGGCCAACCTTTCCTTTTCTACCTAGGAGAAAAACACTAGAGCAATATTTTTCACATTTTTTTCAGTCTGGGGATCATGGTGAGGATATGGGCTCTATCATCCATCTGTTCCTATTTACCATAGTTAAAAAAAACAACCCACTAACTGAGGGCAGTAGGATGGGCTAGTGTTTCAGTTCAAGTCTCCGTCTTACTTCACTTTCATTCTTGGCTACTTAAGTGTTATTTTATAACAAGGCAGACAGAGAGACAAGACCCAAGGTATGTGGTGGTGATTGTGTCAGAGAGAATAGGAGCAGAGACTGTATAGAAAATGTTTTCATATTCCATTTGGTGAATTTCTAACTATAGAATCACTCTCAGAAAATGGCTCTTTTCTCCTCATCCCACAATGCACCAACACATGCCATTCTTTCATTTTGGTCCAACCCCTCAAACATCTGAAAGACTCGTGCACTCTGCTAGTGAACCATGAATGTGAGAAATAAAGTTTTAGGCAAACTGGTAGAAACAATTTTAACCCCCGTTATTTTTTATGAACCTTAAGAGGTAAGGAAAACTACAGAATCCACTGTTTTTGGAAGCCTTTATCTTCATTCCTGCTTCACACTCTTTACTGGGACCAGAATAATTTTTTGTGGTCTCTGATCAGGCCATACTCATAATCAAAATGTCTTTCTTATTATAGCTTAGTCACTTTTCTGAACTATTCTTTGAGAGACCTGGAGCCCTCTGTCACCCAAACTATGTCTCTTTATCCTTGACATTCCTATGGTTCAAACTATTGACTTGGATATTGACCTTTATCCCTTGCCCAGCAATAATTCATTATCATGGATTTCTTGGGTCTTATCTCTCTGTCTGCCTTTCCTTCCTTTGTGGTATTTCTGTGGCTTTAGATTTATTGCTGTCTACCTGATTTTGACCTATTACCTGACTGTGTGTCCTGAGTTCAGATTTATTTTCAAGACCAGAGGTTCTTAACCATTTCATAGACAGACTCCTGTGGGAGAAGGTTTTTTTTCAGAATAATGTGTTTTTGTAAAATATCCCTAACCTTCCATGTTAGAATCAATACTGCATATTGGTTCCAAGGCAGAAAAGTGGTAAGGGCTAGGCAATGGGGGTATAATGACTTGGCCAGGGTCACATGGCTAAGAAGTGTCTGAGATTAGATTTGAACCCAGGACCTCCTGGCTCTCAATCTACTGAACCACCTCGCTACCCCCAAAATAATGCTTTTAAATGAATAGAATAAAATACATAATATCATAAAAGAAATCAATTGTATTGTCAGAACATTAAAATAAAAGCTCTTGGAATTGGGTTAAGAACTTCTGTGGTAAAAAGAAATAGTAGAAAGGAGTGTAAAAAAGCAATGGAAAATGAAACCATCAGCAAACATCATCTGCAATGGGGATAAGCTTTCCCATTAAGATCAGGAGTGAAACAAGGATGCCTATTATCACCTCTATTATTTAACATTGTACTAGAAACACTAGCAGTAGCAATTAGAGAAGAAAAAGAAATTGGAGGCATCAAAATAGGCAAGGAGGAGACCAAGCTATGACCCTTTGTGGATGATATGATGGTTTACTTAAAGAATCCTAGAGAATCAAACAAAAAGTTATTCGAAATAATCAACAACTTTAGCAAAGTTGCAGCATACAAAATAAACCCGCATAAGTCATCAGCATTTCTGTATGTCTCCAACCCATTTCAGCAGCAAGAATTAGAAAGAGAAATTCCATTTAAAATCACCCTAGACAATATAAAATACTTAGGAATCTATCTGCCAAGATAAACACAGGAACTATATGAACACAACTACAAAACACTCTCCACACAATTAAAACTAGATATAAACAATTGGAAAAACAGTAACTGCTCATGGGAAGGATGAATATAATAAAAATGACTATCCTACCCAAACTCATCTAACTATTTAGTGCCATACCCATGGAACTTCCAAAAAAATTTCTTTACTGATCTAGAAAAAACCATAACAAAGTTCATTTGGAAGAACAAAGGATCAAGGATATGCAGCGAAATAATGAAAAAAAAATATACAAAGGAAGGTGGCCTTGCAGTCCCAGATCTCAAACTATATTACAAAGCAGTGGTCATCAAAATAATTTGGTACTGGCTAAGAGACAGAAAGGAGGATCAGTGGAATAGACTTGGGGTAAATGATCTCAGTAAGAGTCTATGATAAGCCCAAAGATCCACTATTTGATAAAAACTGCTGGGAAAATTGGAAGACAGTATAGGAGAGATTAGGTTTGGATCAACATCTCACACCCTACACCAAGATAAACTCAGAATGGATGAATGACTTGAACATAAAGAAGGAAACTATAAGTAAATTAGGTGAACACAGAATAGTATACATGTAAGATCTTTGGGAAGGGAAAAATTTTAAAACCAAGCAAGAGTTAGAAAAAATCACAAAATGTAAAATCAAGAATTTTGATCACATTAAATTTAAAAGGTTTTGTACAAACAAAACCAGTGCAACTAAAATTAGAAGGGAAGCAAAAAATTGAGAAAAAATCTTCATAACAAAAACCTCTGACAAAGGTCTAATTACTCAAATTTATAAAGAGGTAAATCAATTGTACAAAAAAATCAAGTCATTCTCCAAATGATAAATGGGCAAGGGACATGAATAGGCAATTTTCAGTTAAAGAAATCAAAACTATTAAAAAGCACATGAAAAAGTGTTCTAAATCTCTTATAATCAGAGAGATGCAAATCAAAACAACTCTGAGGTATCACCTCACACCTAGCAGTTTGGCTAACATGACAGCAACAGAAGTAATGAATGCTGGAGGGGATGTGGCAAATTTGGGACATTAATTCATTGCTGGTGGAGTTGTGAACTGATCCAACCATTCTGGAGGGCAATTTGGAACTATGCCCAAAGAGTGCTAAAAGACTGTCTTCCCTTTGATCCAGGCATAGCACTGCTGGGTTTGTACCCCAAAGAGATAATAAGGAAAAAGACTTATACAGGAATATTCATAGCTGCGCTCTTTGTGGTGGCCAAAAATCGGAAAATGAGGGGATGCCCTCCAATTGGGGAATGGCTGAACAAATTGTGGTATCTGTTGGTGATGGAATGCTATTGTGCTCAAAGGAATAATCAACTGGAGGAATTCTATGGTGACTGGAACGACCTCCAGGAATTGATGCAGAGTGAAAGGAGCAGAACCAGGAGAACATTGTACACAGAGACTGATGCATTGTGGTACAATCAAATGTAATGGACTTCTCCATTAGTGGCAATTCAGTGATCCTGATTGACTTGGAAGGATCTAGGAGAAAGAACACTATCCATATTCATAGGAAAAACTGTGGGAGTAGAAACACCAAAGAAAAATAACTGCTTGATTTCATGGGTTGAGGGGGATATGACTTGGGATGTAGACCCTAAATGATCATCCTAGTACAAACATCAACAACATGGAAATAGGTTCTTATCAAGGACACATGTAATACCCAGTGCAATTGTGGGTTCGGCTAAGGGAAGGGTGGGAGGAGGGGAGGGATAGAATATGATTCTTGTAACCAAGGAATAATGTTTTAAATTGACTAAATAAAAAAATTTTAAAGCAATGGGAATATAAAAGAGAGGAGAAAAAAAATAGAAGAAGGGAAAGTGGTAGAGAAAGACAAAGGAATAGAAAAGGATCTGAGGAAAAACATGGCAAGAAGGAAGTGGAGATAGGAGGGGGTACCAAAGGAGAAAGAAAACAAGCATTTATCAAATACCTACTCTGTGCCCTTTGTTGTTCAGTTCATCATGTTTGACTTTTCAGGACCCCTTTTGGAGGTTTTCTTTTTTCTTTTTAGTTTTTAAAACGTTATTTTATTTGGTCATTTTCATACATTATTCATTGGAAACAAAGATCATTTTCTTTTCCTCCCCGCCAAACTCTCCCCCCCCTCCCACCACCTCTCCCCTAGTTGACCCACTATTCCTCTGGGTATCATAAGTGTCCTTGCTCTGAACCCATTTCCTTGTTGGTATTTGCATTAGAGTATTTAGAGTCTCTCCTTGATCATGTCCCCTCAACCTCTGTAGTCAAGCAGTTGCTTTTCCTTGGTGTTTTTACTCCCTCAGTTTGTCCTCTGCTTAAGGATAGTTTTTTTTTCTCATACATCCCTGCAGATTGTTCAGGGACATTGTAAAGCCATTAATGGAGAAGTCCATTACATTTCATTGTACCACAGTGTATCAGACTCTGTGTACAATGTTCTCCTGGTTCTGCTCCTCTCACTCAGCATCACTTCCTAGAGGTTGTTCCAATCTCCATAGAATTCCTCCACTTTATTATTCCTTTTAGCACAATAGTATTCCATTACCAACATATACCACAATTTGTTCAGCCATTCTCCAATTTAAAGGCATCCCTTCATTTTCCGATTTTTGGCCACCACAAAGAGCGCAGCTATGAATATTCCTGTCTTTTTCCTTATTATCTCTTTGGGGTACAAACCCAACAGTGCTATGCCTGGATCAAAGGGAAGACAGTCTTTTAGCACTCTTTGGGCATAGTTCCAAATTGCCCTCCAGAATGGTTGGATCAATTCACAACTCCACCAGCAATGAATTAATGTCCCTACTTTGCCACATCCCCTCCAGCATTCATTACTTCTGTTGCTGTCATGTTAGCCAAACTGCTAGGTGTGAGGTGATATCTCAGAGTTGTTTTGATTTGCATCTCTCTGATTATAAGAGATTTAGAACACTTTCTCATGTGCTTATTAATAGTTTTGATTTCTTTGGCTGAGAACTGCCTGTTCATATCCCTTGCCCATTTATCAATTGGAGAATGGCTTGATTTTTTGTACAATTGCTGTAGCTCTTTATAAATTTGAGTAATTAGACCTTTGTCAGAGGTTTTTGTTATGAAGATTGTTTCCTAATTTTTTGCTTCCCTTCTAATTTTAGTTACATTGGTTTTGTTTGTATAAAAACTTTTTAATTTGATGTAGTCAAAATTATTTATTTTGCATTTTGTGACTCTTTCTAAGTCTTGCTTGGTTTTAAAATCTTTCCCTTCCCAAAGATCTTACATGTATACTATTCTGTGTCCACCTAATTTACTTATAGTTTCCTTCTTTATATTCAAGTCATTCACCCATTCTGAGTTTATCTTGGTGTAGGGTGTAAGGTGTTCATGCAAACCTAATCTCTCCCATACTGTCTTCCAATTTTCCCAGCAGTTTTTATCAAATAGTGGATTTTTGTCCCAAAAGCTGGGGTCTTTGGGTTTGTTATAGACTGTCTTGCTGAGGTCATTTACCCCAAGTCTATTCCACTGATCCTCCTTTCTGTCTCTTTGCCAGTACCAAATTGTTTTGATGACTGCTGCTTTATAATATAGTCTGAGATTTGGGACTGCAAAGCCCCCTTCCTTTGTATTTTTTTTTCATTATTTCCCTGGATATCCTTGATCCTTTGTTCTTCCAAATGAACTTTGTTATGGTTTTTTCTAGATCAGTAAAGAAATTTTTTTGGAAGTTCCATGGGTATGGCACTAAATAGATGAGTTTGGGTAGGATGGTCATTTTTATTATATTGGCTCATCCTATCCATGAGCAATTAATGTTTTTCCAATTGTTTATATCTAGTTTTAATTGTGTGGAGAGTGTTTTGTAGTTGTGTTCATATAGTTCTTGTGTTTGTCTCGGCAGATAGATTCCTAAGTATTTTATTTTGTCTAGGGTGATTTTAAATGGAATTTCTCTTTCTAATTCTTGCTGCTGAACTGGGTTGGAGATATATAGAAATGCTGATGACTTATGTGGGTTTATTTTGTATGCTGCAACTTTGCTAAAGGTGTTGATTATTTCCATTAGCTTTTTGGTTGATTCTCTAGGATTCTTTAGGTAGACCATCATATCATCTGCAAAGAGTCATAGCTTGGTTTCCTCATTGCCTATTTTAATACCTTCAATTTCTTTTTCTTCTCTAATTGCTACTGCTAGTGTTTCTAGTACAATGTTAAATAATAGAGGTGATAATGGGCATCCTTGTTTCACTCCTGATCTTATTGGGAAGGCTTCGAGCAAATTGTTTGCTGATGATTTTAGGTATATACTGTTTATTATTTTTAGGAAAGGCCCTTCTAGTCCTATACTTTCTAGAGTTTTCAATAGGAATGGGTGTTGTGTTTTGTCAATGGCTTTTTCTGCATCTATTGAGATAATCATGTGATTTTTGTTGGTTTGCTTGTTTATATGGTCAATTATATGGATGGTTTTCCTAATATTGAACCATCCTTGCATTCCTGGTATGAATACTACCTGATCATAGTGGATAACCCTTGTGATGACTTGCTGGAGTCTTTTTGCTAGTATCCTATTTAAGATTTTTGCATCTATATTCATTAGGAAGATTGGTCTATAGTTTTCTTTCTCTGTTTTTAACCTGCCTGGCTTTGGGATCAGTACCATGTTTGTGTCGTAAAAAGAATTTGGTAGAATCACTTCTTGGCTTATTCTGTCAAATAGTTTATATAATATTGGGGTTATCTGTTCCTTGAATGTTTGATAGAATTCATTTGTGAATCCGTCTGGACGTGGGGATTTTTTCTTAGGGAATTCTTTGATGGCTTGTTCAATTTCTTTTTCTGATATGGGGTTGTTTAGGTAATTTGTTTCTTCTTCTTTTAGTCTAGGCTACTTATATTTTTGTAAGTATTCATCCATATCATTTAGATTGTCATATTTGTTGCCATATAATTAGGCATAGTAGTTTTTAATGATTGCTTTGATTTCCTCTTCATTAGAGGTGAGGTCTCCCTTTTCATCTTGGATACTATCGATTTGGTTTTTTTCTTTCCTTTTTTAATTAGACTGACTAGTACTTTGTCTATTTTATTTGTTTTTTCAAAGTACCAGCTTCTAGTCTTATTTATTAAATCAATTGTTCTTTGACTTTCAATTTTATTAATTTCTCCTTTGATTTTTAGGATTTCTAATTTAGTCTTCATCTAAGGATTTTTAATTTGTTCACTTTCTAGTTTTTTAATTTGCATGCCCAATTCATTGACCTCTGCCCTTCTTAATTTGTTTATGTATGAACTCAAGGACATAAATTTTCCCCTGAGTACTGCTTTGGCTGCATTCCATAGATTTTGAAAGGATGTCTCACCATTGTCATTTTCTTCAATGAAGTTATTAATTGTTTCTATGATTTGTTCTTTAGCCGGTTTTGGAGAATCATATTGTTTAATTTCCAATTAATTTTTGATTTATCTCTCCATGTACCCTTACTAATTATTATTTTTATTGTATTGTGGTTTGAGAAGGTTGCATTTCTTATTTCTGCCCTTTTGAACTTGTTTGCAATGATTTTGTGCCCTAATATATGGTTAATTTTTGTAAATGTACCATGTGCTGCCAAAAAGAAGGTGTATTCCTTTTTGTCCCTATTTATTTTTCTCCATATGTCTACTAACTCTAATTTTTCTAAGATTTCATTTGCTTTTTTGATTTATCTAGTTCAGATAGGGGAAGGTTCAGGTCTCCCACTAGTATAGTTTTTCTATCTATTTCATCCTTGAGTTCCTCTAGTTTCTCCTTTAGAAATTTGGATGCTCTGCCATTTGGTGCATACATGTTGAGTACTGATAATTCCTCATTGTCTATACTGCCTTTTATCAGGATGTAATTATCTTCCCTATCTCTTTTAACTAGATTTATTTTTCCTTTGCCTTTGTCAGATATCATGATTGCTACTCCTGCCTTCTTTTTATCAGTTGATGCCTAATAGATTTGGCTCCATCCTCTTACTTTCACCCTATGCGTATCTACCTTCCTCATGTGTGTTTCTTGTAGATAGCATATGGTAGGGTTTTGGATTCTAATCCACTCTGCTATTCGTTTGCGTTTTATGGGTGAGTTCATTCCATTCACATTCGGAGTTATGATTACTAGCTGTGTATTTCCCAGCATTTTGATTTCTACTCCTGGTCTTGCCTTTTCTTCTTTCACTATTTCCTTCTATACCAATGTTTGTTTATAGTCAGTCCCCATAGTTCCCCCCCCCTTATTTTACTTCCCTTTCTCCCCCCTCCCTTTTTATTCCCTCCCTCATTTCCCCCTGTAGTCTTTTTATGATTTCCCACCAACCCTCTCCCTCCCTTGTACTGCTTCCCTCCCCACCAGTCTGTTTGTTACCCTTCTACTCCCCTATAAGGCGCAAATCTATTCTCAGCCCAAATGGATTGGATTTTTCTTCCCTCCTTGGGTCAATTTTAACGAATGTAAGAGTTGAGTATTTCCTATCTCCAACCTCTTTTCCCTTCCAGTGTATCGATGTTCTCCCCCCTCCCGCCATGAGCTTCTTTTTGACATATAAATTTACCCCCTTTTGTTTCTTTTCCCATTTCTTTTAGTATTAACCTCTTTTTTTTCTTTTAGCTCTGGTCATACACACACACACACACATGTATATGTATTTATGCCTGCATATATCTATATACCTATTTATGCCTTGTCCTTTCATCCTATACAGTTTGTCACTGTTCCCTCTAAGTGTAATTTTTCTAGCTGCCCAGGTGATAGCAACAGTTTTTTTTTTTTATGAGAGAGGAAACGTTTTTATTGATATAAAAAGTACTTATAAAAATTTCACAAGAGGAATATAATTCTCTGCTGCTGTATAAATTCATTAGTTTTTTAAAAAAAATTTGTATTTTTGGTAAACTTCTACCTTAAACATACTAGAAGCCATCATTATGCTCTAGGATATATGCATTTAAAAATTTTCAACAATGACAACTAGAAAAAATTACCTTAAGACAAATTTATATCATATTCAAGAATATTCATTTACTTTCATGTAGGGTAAGTGGAATTTATTTTTTTTAATTCAGTGGAAGTCTTATTAATGACATTTTTAAATTTGCAAATCAAATTTAAAATTCATCTTTACTGTGTATAAACCAGTGTAGCATGAATGTAAATTATTTAGCATATTTAAGTATTATAAACTGAACTATTACCTGTAAACAAACAAAACTCCACAGACTGCCCTTTTAGTTTTTAAGTACTCAACTGGCCAGCCTATAAATTGTCTCTAAGACACCTTTCTCTACTGGGTCTCACTGCTGAAAAAAATGTGTGCAAAAAAGGGTTTAACTATGTGCAATAAAATTTAGATCCCTAGAAATGGAATGCTTTGCATTATATATGAAATGTGTATGCCTACTGATTGAAAATCCTGGCTCACTTCAGTTAGAAAATAACTGAATCCAACTGAAAATTATGGCTCTTGCAGCAATTTTTTAAACATATCAAATTCAAAACAATGTTCTAATTCCTTTCAAATTAAGCTCCAAAGTTCTAGAGTTGGAAATAAACTGCAAAATCATTAGCTGATAATTGTGTGTCTGTTTTAAACAAGATAGAGGACCAAGCAAATATGCTCAAATCAAACTTTTAAAAAGCTGACATATTGGAGTGTGCAAGTACTGTAGATAATAAATTAGAAAACAATTTGTTCAATAATTTTAAAATAATCAAATACTATGTTAAATTTAAAGCTTTTCTATAGATAAACTCAGTATTAGTGTTTTTTTCCCCAAAGTTTGGGCTTAAAATTTGCTATCTTCTTTGATTTAATCACATTAACTTTAAATTCAATATGGATTTTAATCATTTGGCTCCTTCCTGTAGCATAGAATAACTTGATCAGCTTGGGGGAAAAATTTTTTTTTTAATGTACCAAAATGGTTTAAACTTAACATTTCAAAACATAAGGAGAAATCATTCACTGCTGAAATTTACTAAATGATTTAAATTTTTCAGTCAATCAATCTGGTGCAAGAATAGTATTAACAAAGTACAAGTCAAGTAGAAATGTAAACTGTTACAAATTTCAAAGGATCATGAATGTATCCTAGATTTCTATAAGAGCTAATATTATTCCCCAAAGTGGATATATTTCTACCTATCAGGCACAAACCAATGTTTCCAAAAGAGTAAATAACTTTTTACTTAACAAATTCATTAATAGACATCTTCTCTGTCTTCTTTGTTTTTGTTTTTAAAAAATGACTCATATGGATGTTCAAATTGGGGTGGGAGAAGGGAGTATAGGCTATTTTGGAGGGAATGTTAGGAGAGGTTGGAAGTTGATTTTCTTTATATGTCACTAATAAGAATACACAGATTTAACCTACTTGTATGAAATTTCAAGCATTATAGAAAATGGAAAGACTAAATTGGGTGATGCTAATTAAGTGCTGATTGGAAATTCAATGTTCTAAAACTGAAATGCTACCATGTTTTTTAGATTTAGGTTGAAAAGAATAGAAATAATTCTTTTAGTTTGTCTTGCTGAAAATTAACAAGTAAGAGGTACTGTTATTTTTTTAATAATTTTTTTCTGAACATTTCACATTAGTATGCAATGATTTCAGTTCTCTGGTACTAAAAACTGGATTTTTAAAAAGCTGGTCTTGTAATACTTAGTATTACCAGGAATGTATTTCACTCAGTAGTAGCTTCAGTTTCAGCTGGACCCCTAATTAGTCTTCTAATTCCTCTTTTTCCTGCAGGACCTTTTGGTTTAGCAAAACTCTGCTTATGTGCATGTTGTTTTGGATGTACTTCTTCATAAAGGAAGTCTGCAGTTAATTCATCTCCATTATCTATTTCAATCTTTCTAATTATATCCATCTGTAGTTTTCTTTCTACAATTTCTAGCAGAGTACTTTTGCAGCTAGAATAAAGCATCCGTTCCTTTATGCTGCATGTGTACCCAGGCATTGAGTAAATAAAAACTATAGACTCCAAATAGTCTCCTTCATGGGAATGTTTATACAGAAAGAAATGATAACGTGCCGAGTCCTTTGGAATCCTTTTTGGCAAGTCTTTTAGCTCTGTATTTGTTGTGTTGGCCAAAATAATAACTTCATTTTTTATATCTATTTCCAACTGTACATAGTTGAGCTGTCTATTATTCAATTTTTCCAAAGCTTGAAGAGCTTCTCCAGCAATAGGGAATGCTACTCCTTGTAGTGTTTGATGCTTAGTGTCCACACCAACATCAGTTTGGACCTCATTAATTTTAATTTGCCGTAATTCTTCCTCAGCTGCAGTCAGTGGAGCTGGGGAGGACTGAGATATCAAATATTTTCTATATCCATTCAATGAAACATCTTCCTTCACTGTCCCAAATATTTCATCTTTAATATGACCACCTCCAAACTCCTTTTTCAGAGTTGCTCTGGTTGCTGCATACAACATTTTTTGACGAACGTGAGAATAGTCTGGTGACCATGCAATGAAGATCCACTCATATCCTTGTGCATTCTGAGAATCTAACCTGTACAATATGTAGCATGGTTGCTTCTCTTCTAATAGTGGTAGAATGAAAGTATCATAATCTTTATCCCAAGTCTCTGCAGGCTGACTAGAAGATCCAACTACAAGTTGTTCATCCTCAATTGAAATCTTTAGAAGTCTGTATTTCCCGTTTCTTGCTTTGGCAAAGATACCTTTGACTTCATCACTTGCTTGGATGCCAGTCTGGTGGGACATAGTGGCGAGGTCAGCCCCTGGCGCCCACCCTTTCGTGCTGTCTTGGGGATAACTAGCGGCCTCGGCTGGCGACTCCAGGAAGTCGATAGCAACAGTTTTTAAGAGTTACCAATGACCTCTTTTCTTATAGGGATACATATCATTTTAACTTATTGAGTCTCTTAAAAATTTGTTGTTGTTGTTGTTGTTGTTTCCCTCTTTTTTAATTACCTTTTGATGATTCTCTTGAGTTCTGTGTTTGGACATTAAATTTTCTGTTCAGGTCTGGTCTTTTATTTATGAATGCTTGGAATTCTTCTGTTGTGTTGAATGACCATACTTTCCCCTGTAAGAATATAGTCAGTTTTGATGGGTATTTTATTCTTGGTTGTAGACCTAGTTCCCTTGCTTTCCGGAATATCTTATTTCCATGCCTTCGGTCCTTCAGTGTGGATGCAGCCAGATCCTGTGTTAACCTCACCGTGTTTCTATGGTATCTGAATGGCTTCTTCTTGGCAGCTTGTAATATCTTTTCTTTCATCTGATTGTTTTTGAATTTGGCTATAACATTTCTTGGTGTTGTCAGTTGGGGATTAAATACAGGGGATGATCTGTGGATTCTTTCAATCTCCACTTTCCCCTCTTGTTCTAGGATCTTGGGACAGTTTTCCTGAATAATGTCCTCAAGTATTATGTCCAGGCTTTTTCTTTTGTCGTGGTCTTCTGGTAGTCCAATGATTCTTAAATTGTCTCTTCTTGAACAGTTTTCTAAATCGTCTGTTTTGTGAATGAGATGCTTCACATTTTCCTCAATTTTTTCATTCTTTTTGTTTTGTTTTATAGTGTCCTGCTGCCTTGTGAGGTCACTTAATTCCAGTTGTTGTATTCTGGTTCTTAAAGATTGGATTTCATCTTTGGCTTTTTGGTCATCCTTTTCCTTCTGGTCTAATTTTCTTTGAAGATCGTCTTTCATCCTCTTTACCTTGTCTTTCATCTCCTTTGCCTCATTTTCTAGCTGGTTGATTTTGGTTTTCAAGACACTATTTTCTCATTTTAGTTCAAGTGCCTCTGTTTCCAGATGACTTATCTTAATTTTTAAGTTCTTTTCCCAATTGTCTTCAGCTTCTCTTAGTTGTGTTTTGAGTTCTTCCACAGCCTGTATCCAGTTCGCTGGGATTTCTGATTTATCATTTGCTGATCTCTCCCCCTTTGTTCCATTTGCTGAGTAGAAGCTGTCTATTGTAGTTTCTTTCTTCTTTTTCTGTTGTTTGCTAAAATCCACCCCTTCTTTACTCCCCATATTTGTCTGTGCTCTTGTTCCTCTCATTTTTTTGTTTTGGGGGGGCTTCTATCAGTCTCCCCTCTTGGAGCTTTAACAGAAGATCTCTCGGTGTAGTCTCTGGGGGAAGGTTGTTGGGGGTTTGAGTTTCCCTGTCCTCTGGAGGCTTTCGATTGGCTTAAAGTCCAGCAGTCAATGAGGATGGGTGGGGAACCTGGGCTTCCCTGAGTTCTGGAAACTTTTGATGGTATTAAGTTCAGCTTAGTTGGGCTGGGTTTGCTCTGAGCCCTAATCTACCTGGAAGGCTGGAGCAAATATGGAGGATCTCCAAAGCTCTGGCCAGGCTGCCAGGTCTATGCTCTCTCTCTAGCTCCTTCCCTGCCGTCTGTGTTGACACTCTGAACTTGGCCAGCCCTGCTCTCAAGCTTTGCCCTTTAGACCAGCACCTTTGCCCACCCAGAAGTTCCCGCTGCTGCTGGAATCTCAGCTCTGTGGGTGGGAGGTGGGTTGGGTCCTGGGACCTTCCTTCTGTCTTCCCCTTAAACCCGAGTGCTCTCGGATTCTGGCTTTTCGGGGGGAGTACCTTTTGAATTAAGTCCAGCAGGAGGGTTCCTTGGCTCTGTCTTGTTGTTAAGTTTGGTTTTTCAGTCCCCTGGGAGCATTCAGTTTGTGATCAATAAGGAAGGGTTTTCAGAGTCTGAACTTCTGCTCCTTCTAGGCTGCCATCTTGACTCCACCTCCTGGAGGTTTTCTTGTAGAAGTACTAGAGTCATTTATAATTTCCTTCTCCAATTCATTTTACAGATAAGGGATACTGAGGCAAATAAGGTTAAGTGATTTGCCCAGAGTCACACCTCAGTAAGTTTCTGAGATCAAATTGGAACTCAGTTTTTCCTGACTCTAGACCTCCCCTATCTCTCTCTAGAATAATTGTGGTTTGGTCAAGTCTGATTCTTCATGACCCCCTGGGTAAAACGGTTCATGAGGTTTCCTGGGTAGAGACACTGGACTGATTTGCCATTTCCTTCTTTAGTGGATTAAAGCAAAAAGGGGTTTAGTGGCTTGCCCAGAGACATACAGGTAATAAGTGTATGAGGCTACATTGAACTCATGTCTTCCTGATTCTAAGTCCAGTGCTCTATCCATTGAGCCACCCAGCTGCTTCATTGTGTTTTTGTTGTTTTAGTTATTTTCAGTCCTTTATGAATCTTTATGACTTCTTTTGGGTATTTTCTTTGCCAAGGTACTAGAATGGTTTATCATTTCCTTTTCCAGATCATTTTATAAATGAGAGAACTGAGGCAAACAAGGTTAAATGACTTGCACAGGGTCATGAATCTAGTAAGTATCTGAAGTAGGATTCAAACTAATGTCTTACTGACTTTGGTTCTGGCATTCTATCTACTCCAATATCTAGTTTCCCAAGAGTAATGATAACAATAATTATAATTGACATTCATATAGCAGGTACTGCGTTAAGTGCTTTACAATTATTATCTCATTTGATCCTCACAACCCTAGGAGGTAGGTGCTATTAATATCTCCATTTCACAGTTGAGGAAATTGAAGCAAAGATCAAATGACTTTCCCAAGGCCACATAGTTTAGGAAGATTACTTTGATGCTTGAGTGGTGGATGGACAAGAGTGGGACAAAGCTTCAATTGGGGAAATCAACCAGCAGGCTATGGTAAAAGTCCAGGCATGAGTTAATGCATTAGCTCATTGTGTAACAGAGTGGTGGCTATGTCAGAAAAGAGAAAGGGAAATATTCTTCAGATGTTACAAAGGCAAAATTTATAGGTCTTTCCCTGGCAACAAATTGGATGTGGTTGGTTATGAGACCAACTTAACTTGGCAAACCCTGGGAAAGTTCTAAGCATATTATAAAGTCTAGAACCTTCAGAAAATGTATTTGCTTCAAGAAAATAAAAAGGTTTCTGTCAATGTTCCCATTTTTGTCTGACTTCTTATCCCTGTGAAAAATTCTATCCAAACTATAATAAAACTACTGAGGCAGAACTCTGAGCTAATAACCATTTATTAAAGAGATCTGGCCCCCTTTAATGAATGGGACCTAAAATCTTCCTGATTGTTTTAATATTCTTCCTTTCTATCTCTCCCCTTTTTTTCCTTCTCCCTCTATTTTATCTCTTTTACCTACTTTCCTCTAGATCCCTTCTTTCACCTAGATCATTATTCTCTTTCCCCCACCTCCCCAAGGATGTATGGAAAGTCAGGGAGGACTAATACCTCTGGTGTGTGAGCTTGCCCAGCTCTTTTAGGACTGTTCACTTACCTTTGGTGTTTATCTGTCATCCAACTCTCACCTTTGGCTCCAAGAAGCTGTAGCAGGTACAGTGGTCACGTCTTGGTCAAACCATCTCAGCAGATTAGCTAAACCAGGTTGAGGGTGACTAACAGGCTTTACACCCATTGGTGAGTTAGAATGATGTCTGCCCCAAGCAGGTAAAGACTTCCGACAGAATGGGCAGAAAAGAGCAATTGGATCCAATGGCAATGAAGGGGGCTGAAGAAGTCAAAGGGAGCACTTAGAGCTTGGTCCAACATTGAATAAGCCAAGGTATCTATTCACTGCATGCAGGGCCATTGCCAGTCACTTTGATGATTCGGGAAAAGAGAGTGAAACACAATTCTTTCTCATTAAAATCTGGTTCACAAGCAAGCCATCACTCATGATGCTTTTGTTTTTTTTAAAAATGAAGGATGAACAACAACAGCATCTCTATTATATTATTTCTCAGACCGGTTAATATGATATGCTTCAGACTTGCCTCTCTCTTTGATGGGATGTAGTGATAATAATAATACAGAAAAAGCCATGTTAATGAGGGGTAAGTTTACAAAATATTTCATTTTTTGGACTATTATGATAACAAGAACTCCTAGCCTTTAATCTGAGGAGCTTGGTTTCTAATCTATAATTCATGAGCTTGCAGTGGTGTTTTTCTCACTGATATCAGGTTGCAGCTTCAATTAACTTTTCCAAAAAGGTTTCTAGTTGGTGTACATAGTGAGAATAGTTAGTTCAAAGACAATCTCCCCTCCCCACCCCCAGGGCAAAATGAAATCATATTCATTTCCCTGGCACATTTAGTGTCATTAGGGAGAATGGGTTCAATCTTAGAGTAAAATGATGAGGTATGCATATAAGGATTACATGTGGCAAAAGAATAAGGTTTTGGTTATTCAAAGTCCTTTTCTCCTTTTATAGAGTCCTCATGAAATTCCTGTTGGTGTGATTCTTTGCTAGGTTCCAAGAATTGATGCCTTTGCTGTGTCATTAACCTGCATTTCCCTCTCCCTCTCACCCAAGAAAGGCAGCATAGGAGGGGCTTTACAATCCTTGAGCTACTTTTCTTCAATGTGTCTAGTCTGTCCTTGGTGTGTTAGCCTGATGGTCTTACCAAGGTCTCTCTGACAATGTGTACAGGATATGTAGATTCAAATTCCTTAAGCATGTATGTATAAGCCTCCTGCCAACCAAGCTGCATGATTTCAAACAACTAGGTAATAAAGGAAGCTTCTCGGAATGGATTCTGAGGTCTAGTCAAGGGATCGATATTACATATTGTTTTTAAAAAACATTAAAATAAAATAAAAACTCTAAGGTTCTACTCCTACCCCCTTGCTGAGAAAACTAATGTATTCTCAGAGCTTTTTATTTGTATTATTTTAGGAATCATAGTCACAGAAATTCTTTAAAATAGAAGAAAGTCATAAAGAAATGCACTAAACATTCCTATATGTAATCTTTACCTGATCTCTCCCTGCTTTCCACTTCCTCCCACACTTGCAGGTGATGGGAAAAGGGCAAAGATACTTTGG
The DNA here is from genome assembly GCF_027887165.1 of Monodelphis domestica. Taxonomy (NCBI): domain Eukaryota; kingdom Metazoa; phylum Chordata; class Mammalia; order Didelphimorphia; family Didelphidae; genus Monodelphis; species Monodelphis domestica. The sequence goes on from NC_077227.1 coordinate 274,012,897, forward strand.
GGACTTGGTACTTTCATAGTTGGGGTTTTCTCTAGGGAATGTTGAGAAATGGGTCAGTTTCTCAATCTTCTTATCAGCTACTGAGGTTTTCAGAAGCTGCTGTGGCTCACTACCTGCTCCACATACTGAACTGGTTGCTCTGGTTTCCAGTCAGCTGCTACAGTTGCAACAATAGTAACAGCAGAAGGTACTGCTCCCTTAGAAGTTCTGCTTCTCACACAGGTCTCTCACAAGTTCAGATTCTTGGGGGAAATGGAAAAATCATTGGAATCTCTCTCTAATGCCTGTACCAAATTAAATGGTTGACAGCGAATCTCTTGTAACACCAAAGGAAGAAGAAAGCAGTGAATTCTAGGAACCTACATGCCAGCATCTAGTCTACCTGTTCTCTGGTGCCTCCCCAATCTGTTTCTCCTAGTCATAAATCTTTGGTGGTGAGGAATGAGGAAAAGGGTAATTGATATATAACAGTCACACCTTGTCCCCTTTAAATGATCATTTTCTTTATCCCTGGGCTCTAGGGAAAACTAACAATTCAAAGAGAGAATACTTAGAATAATCATTTTCCATCTTGACTTGTTGATATCACAAGATCTAGGTGGAACTTAAATATGAATTTCTCCATGAAGTTTCTTATCCTCAATTTGGAAGGGATTTTTCCATCTTCATATATATTTACCATATTTTAATTTGGTTTATATTTACCTCTGAAAATGCAATCACATTCAGTGGATTGTAAGATTCTTTTTTCTTTCTTTTTTTTTCCCATTTGAATTAGTTTATTTAGTCAATTTAGAACATTATTCCTCGGTTACAATAATCACATTATTTCCCTCCCTCCCCTCCACCCACACCCCTTCCCACAGCCCACCCACAATTTCATTGGGTATTACTTGTGTCCTTGATCAGAACCTATTTCCATGTTGTTGATGTTTGCACTAGGATGTTCATTTAGTCTACATCCCCAACCATATCCCTTTGATCCACATATTCAAGCAGTTGTTTTACTTTGGTGTTTTTACTCCCACGGTGTTTCTTCTGATTGTGGATAGTGGTTTTTCTCGTAGATTCCTCCTGGTTGTTCAGGATCACTGCATTGACACTAATGGAGAAGTCCATTACATTTGACTTTACCACAGCTCGTCCGTCACTGTGTATAATGTCTTCCTGGTTCTGCTCCTCTCACTCTGCATCAATTCCTGGAGGTTGTTCCAGTCACCATAGAATTCCTCCAGTTGATTATTCCTTTGAGCACAATAGTATTCCATCACCAACAGATACCACAATTTGTTCAGACATTCCCCAATTGATGGGCATCCCCTCATTTCCCAATTTTTGGCCACCACAAAGAGCACAGCTATGAATGTTTTTGTACATTTCTTTTTCTTCATTATCTCTTTGGTGTACAAACCCAGCAGTGCTATGCCTGGATCAAAGGGCAGACAGTCTTTTGTCGCCCTTTGGAAATAATTCCAAATTGCCCTCCAGAATGGTTGGATCAATTCACAACTCCACTAGCAGTGCATTAATGTCCCAAATTTGCCACATCCCCCTCCAGCATTCATTACTTCTGTTGCTGTCATGTTAGCCAAACTGCTAAGTGTGAGGTGATACCTCAGAGTTGTTTTGATTTGCATCTCTCTGATTATAAGAGATTTAGACCACTTTTTCATGTGCTTTTTAATAGTTTTGATTTCTTTAATTGAAAATTACCTATTGATGTCCCTTGCCCTTTTATCAATTGGAAAATGGCTTGATTTTTTGTACAATTGATTTAACTCTTTATAAATTTGAGTAGTTAGACCTTTGTCAGAGGTTTCTGTAATGAAGATTATTTCCCAATTTGTTGCTTCCCTTCTAATTTTGGATGCATTCGTTTTGTTTGTACAAAACCTTTTTAATTTGATGCAATCAAAATTCTTGATTTTACATTTTGTGATTTTTTCTAACTCTTGCTTGGTTTTAAAGTCTTTTCTTTCCCATAGATCTGACAAGTATACAATTCTGTGTTTGCCTAATTTGCTTATAGTTTCCTTCTTCATATTCAGGTCATTTACCCATTCTGAATTTATCTTGATGTAGGGTGTGAGATATTGATCCAAACCTAATCTCTCCCATACTGTCTTCCAATTTTCCAAGCAGTTTTTATAAAATAATGGGTTTTGGTCCCCAAAACTGGGATCTTTGGGCTTATCATAGACTGTCTTGCTGAGGTCATTCACCCGAAGTCTATTCCACTGATCCTCCCTTCTGTCTTTTAGCCAGTATCAAATTGTTTTGATGACCACTGCTTTATAGTATAGTTTGAGATCTGGGACTGCAAGTCCTCCTTCCTTTGCATTTTTTTTTCATGATTTCCCTGGATATCCTTGATCTTTTGTTCTTCCAAATGAACTTTGTTATGTTTTTTTTTTCTAATTCAGAAAAAATGTTTTTTTGGTAGTTCAATGGGTATGGCACTAAATAAGTAAATTAATTTGGGAAGGATTGTCATTTTTATTATGTTAGCTCATCCCACCCATGAGCAATTAATATTTTTTGAATTGTTTAGATCTAGTTTTAGTTGTGTGGAGAGTGTTTTGTAGTTGTGTTCATATAGTTCCTGTGTTTGTCTTGGCAGATAGATCCCTAAGTATTTTATATTTTCTAGGGTGATTTTAATTGGAATTTCTCTTTCTAATTCTTGTTGCTGAAATGGGTTGGAGATATACAGAAATGCTGATGACTTCTGTGGGTTTATTTTGTATCCTGAAACTTTGTAAAAATAGTTGATTATTTCAACTAGCTTTTTGGTTGATTCTCTAGGATTCTTTAGGTAGACCATCATATCATCTGCAAAGAGTCATAGCTTGGTCTCCTCATTGCCTATTTTAATACTTTCAATTTTTTTTTCTTCTCTAATTGCTACTGCTAGTGTTTTTAGTACAATGTTAAATAATAGAGGTGATAATGGGCATCCTTGTTTCACTCCTGATCTTATTGCGAAGGCTTCTAGTTTATCCGTATTGCAGATGATGTTTGCTGATGGTTTTAGATATATATGGTTTTATTATTTTTAGGAAAGGCCCTTCTATTCCTATAATTTCTAGTGTTTTCAGTAGAAATGGGTGTTGTATTTTATCAATGGCTTTTTCTGCATCTATTGAGATAATCATGTGATTTTTGTTGGTTTGCTTATTTATATGGTCAATTATGTGGTTGGTTTTCCTAATATTGAACCATCCTTGCATTCCTGGTATGAATACTACCTGATCATAGTGGATAACCCTTGTGATGACTTGCTGGAATCTTTTTGCTAATATCCTATTTAAGATTTTTGTATCTATATTCATTAAGGAGATTGGTCTATAGTTTTCTTTCTCTGTTTTTAACCTGCCTGGCTTTGGGATCAGTACCATATTTGTGTCATAAAATGAATTTGGTAGAACTCCTTTTTTCCTTATTCTGTCAAATAGTTTGTATAATATTGGGATTAGTTGTTTGGATGTTTCATAGAATTCATTTGTGAATCCATTAGGACCTTGGGATTTTTTCTTAGGGAGTTTTTTGATGGCTTCTTCAATTTCCTTTTCTGATATGGGGTTGTTTAGGTAATCTATTTCTTCCTCTGTTAGTCTAGGCAATTCATATTTTTGTAAGTATTCATCCATATCACCTAGATTTACATATTTGTTGCCATATAATTGGGCATAGTAGTTTTTAATGATTACCTTAATTTCCTCTTCATTAGAGGTGAAGTCTCCCTTTTCATCTTGGATACTGTCAATTTAGTTTTCTTTTTTCCTTTTTTTAATTAGACTGACTAGTACTTTGTCCATTTTATTTGTTTTTTCAAAGTACCAGCTTCTAGTCTTATTTATTAAATCAATTGTTCTTTGACTTTCAATTTTATTAATTTCTCCTTTGATTTTTAGGATCTCTAAATTAGTCTTCATCTGAGGATTTTTAATTTGTGTGCTTTCTAGTTTTTTTTTTTAATTTGCATGCCCAATTCATTGACCTCTGCCCTCCCTAATTTGTTAATATATGAACTCAAGGATATAAATTTCCCCCTGAGTACTCCTTTGGTTGCATCCCATAGGTTTTGAAAGGATGTCTCATCATTTTATTTTCTTCAATGAAGTTATTAATTGTTTCTATGATTTTTTCTTTAACTAACCGGTTTTGGAGAATCGTATTGTTTAATTTCCAATTAATTTTTGGTTTACCTCTCCATGTACCCTTATTAAATATTATTTTCATTGCATTGTGATCTGATAAGTTTGCATTTATTATTTCTGCTCTTTTGCACTTGTTTGCAATGTTTTTATGCCCTAATACATGGTCAATATTTGTGAATGTACCTTCTCTTACCTCTTTCTTATTTATTTTTTGGTTTGATTTATCTAGTTCAGATAGAGGAAGGTTCAGGTCTCCCACTAGTATAATTTTTCTATCTATTTCATCCTTGAGCTCCACTAGTTTCTCCTTTAGAAATTTGGATGCTCTGCCATTTGGTGCATACATGTTGAGTACTGATAATTCCTCATTGTCTATACTGCCTTTTATCAGGATGTAATTATCTTCCCTATCTCTTTTAACTAGATTTATTTTTCCTTTGCCTTTGTCAGATATCATGATTGTGACTCCTGCCTTTTTTTTTTATCAGTTGATGCCCAATAGATTTGGCTCCATCCTCTTACTTTCACCCTATGCGTATCTACCTTCCTCATGTGTGTTTCTTGTAGATAGCATATGGTAGGGTTTTGGATTCTAATCCACTCTGCTATTCGTTTGCGTTTTATGGGTGAGTTCATTCCATTCACATTCGGAGTTATGATTACTAGCTGTGTATTTCCCAGCATTTTGATTTCTACTCCTGGTCCTGCTTTTTCTTCTTTCACTATTTCCTTCTATACCAATGTTTGTTTTTATTCAATCCCCCTAGTTCCCACCCTTGTTTAACTTCCCCTTCTATTCCCCTCTCTTCTTATTCCCCACTCCTTATTTGCCTTGCAGTCTTTCTAAAACTACCCCTACCCTCTCCCTCCCTTGTACTGATTTCTTCCCCACCAGTCTGTTTGTTACCCTTCTACTCCCCTATAAGGCGCAAATCTATTCTCAGCCCTAATGGATTGGATTTTTCTTCCCTCCTTGGGTCAATTTTAATGAATGTAAGAGTTGAGTATTTCCTATCTCCAACCTCTTTTCCCTTCCAGTGTATTGATTTTCTCCCCCCTCCCACCATGAGCTTCTTTGTGACATATAAATGTACCCCCTTTTGTTTCTTTTCCCATTTCTTTTAGTATTAACCTCGTTTTTAGCTCTAGTTGTATATATATATATTTTTTTATATATGTATATATGCACATGTATATGCATTTATGCATACATATATTTATATACCTATTTATGACTTGTCATTTCGTCCTATACAGTTTGTCACGGTTCCCTCTATGTGTAATTCTTCTACCTGCCCAGTTGAAAATAACAATTTTTAAGAGTTACCAATGTCCTGTTTTCTTATAGGGATACATATAATTTTAACTTATTGAATCTCTTTAAAAAAGTGTTTTTATTTTGTTTTGCATTGTTTTTCTTTTTTCCCCCTCTCTTTAAATTACCTTTTGATGATTCTCTTGAGTTCTGTGCTTGGGCATCAAATTTTCTGTTCAGGTTTGGTCTTTTCTTTACAAATTTTTGGATTCTTCTATATGACCATACTTTCCCCTGTAAGAATATAGTCAGTTTTGCTGGGTAGTTGATTCTTGGTTGTAGACCTAGTTCCCTTGCTTTCTGGAATATCATATTCCATGCCTTTCGGTCCTTCAGTGTGGATGCAGCCAGATCCTGCATTATCCTCACTATGGTTCCTTGGTATCTGAATGACTTCTTCTTGGCAGCTTGTAATATCTTTTCCTTGGTCTGATAGTTCTTGAATTTGGCTATAACATTCCTTGGTGTTGTCAGTTGGGGATTAAGTACAGGAGGTGATCTGTGGATTCTTTCAATCTCCACTTTTCCCTCTTGTTCTAGAATATTGGGGCAGTTTTCTTTTCTTTTTTTGGGGGGGTATTTGACATTTTAATTTAATTAGTTAATTTAGAATATTTTCCATTGTTACAAGATTCATGTTCTTTCCCTCCCCTCCCCAATCATATCCCCATCGACCCATGTGATCAAACAGTTATTTTTCTTCTGTGTTTCTATTCCCACAGTTCTTTCTCTGGATGTGGACAGCATTCTTTCTCATAAGTCCCTCAAAATTGTCCTGGGTCATTGCATTGCTGCTAGTGGAAAAGTCCATTACATTCGATTGTATCACAGTGTATCAGTCTCTGTGTATAATGTTCTGGTTCTGCTCCTTTCACTCTGCATCAATTCCTGGAGGTCCTTCCAGTTCCCATGGAATTCCTCCAGTTCATCATTCCTTTCAACACAATAATATTACATCACCAACAGATACCACAATTTGTTCAGCCATTCCCGAGTCAAGAGACACTCCCTCATTTTCCAATTTTTTGCCACCACAAAGAGGGCAGCTATGAATATTTTTATACAGGTCTTTTTCCTTATTATCTCTTTTTTTCCCAGGTTTTTTTTAAAATTTTATAGTATTTTATTTGATCATTTCCACGCATTATTCATTAAAGACAAAGATCATTTTCTTTTCCTCGCCCCGACCCCCTGTAGCCGATGTGTGATTCCACTGGGTATCCCATGTGTTCTTGATTCAAACCCATTGCCATGTTGTTAATATTTGCATTAGAGTGTTCATTTAGAGTCTCTCCTCTGTCATGTTCCCTCAACCGCTGTAGTCAAGCAGTTACTTTTCCTCAGAGTTTCTAATCCCAGGGTTTGTCCTCTGCTTGTGGATAGTGTTTTTTCTCCTAGATCCCTGCAGATTGTTCAGGGACATTACACCGCCACTAATGGAGAAGTATTCAATCTGGCACTTAAAAATTATTAAAATATTTTACTTTTTTGTTTCCATATCTTGCTTTTAGATCTTTTAAAATAACATATTTTTATATGTAAACACTAATAATGCTTTACTGAGTTCATAAAACAGAATATTCTGGGCTCCCTCTGCTGGCACACCAGTTTTATTTTTTTTATTTTAGAATTTAAACAATAACAAAAAGCTCAGGATACAATTAAATCTCTCTCACATTACTCCATCCTCCAACTTCTCTGTTAAATTGATCTCTTTTTTTTCCTGTATGAAACCTTAATTCTCTTTATTCCACATACTCTAATTTCCGAACAAAATAAACATAGCCTATACTGCACAACACCCCAGTCTCCTGATCAGAGAAGGAGGAACAGGGACTCTTTAAGGTCTGCCCAATACACAGGAAAACGGAAGAAAAAAACCGGCTAGATATTGGTTGATGGATCCAAGCAGGACAAGGATTCTACTGCTGTAGTGAGAACATTGGAAACTATAAAGAAGCTCTGATGAGAGATTTGTCTATTCTGTCTCCTACATGCAGGATACATTTTCATCGCCCTCAAGTTGGGTAATCTTATCAGGAATAGCAGCACTGGGATCTTCTGCTGCCATTTCTTCTTCATGTATTCCAAGATCTAGCTTAATCTTAGGCCATCTAGGTGTTGACTGCCAGATCTGGGATCAGGATGACTCTTCTTCAGTTCAAATCTGTCCTGAGACACTAGCTTGTATGACTCTTGGCAAGTCATTTAACTCTATTTGCCTCAGTTTCCTCATATGTCAAATGAGCTGGAGAAGGAAATAGCAAACCACTCCCATATTTGGGTAACTAAGAGTCAGACATGACTTTAAAAGGACTGAAAGCTTAACCATGCAGCAAATTTTATTTCAGTGAATCTGAGGATCTTCAAGGGAGCAGCTAGAAGAGAGCAGAGCTATTTCAAAAGCAGCAACACTAGATCTTTCATAGCCTTGTTATTCTTGTAAGCTTCAGCCTTCTGGCTGAGAATCTTCATAGGTACTTCTAGCCATCATGTAACCTATTGTAGAGTGGTTTCTCAATACCTGAGCCTTCATGATGCATTCCATATTGACTCTTAATCATTATGTGCTAGTCACAATGCAACAAGGTGAAGACACCAGTTGATTAGAGATTATGACTTTCTAACCTTTTTATCCAGAGTTTCCTTAATTAGATTACACAAGTTCTCAAATTTTGCCTTGCTTTCCTCCATTTTTTTCTTTTTTTTTCTTTATCCTCTAAAAATTCTAACCCTTCCTTAATAACAGAGACTAGGTCTTCCCATCAAATTCCTTTAGGTGCTACACCTGGTACTAATCAATGGGCTCTGTCACATATACTAGTTCAAAACCACATTTCCATACCCATTCCATAATAGAAGCATTGGCCACCTGTTCTTTGCTCTCATCAGTGATATAGTAGATATATTTCTGGGTTTCTCGATATTATTCTAGGTATTATCCCAACTAGGAATTCATCTCATTTCCTGACCAAAATGTGTGATAATCTAACAGTTCAGAAAGATGGCACCTACTGGTTGAATCCTCATGTATTCCAAATTAAAGTTCTCAAAGATTTTTTTTTCGAATTCTCTTTGTTTTCTGCTAGTTCAGAAAAGAGCTCTAGACGCTTCATTTTTATTTTATTTTTTACATTTCAATATTAAATAATTGTTTTGTGATCCATGTCTCTCTTTCCCTCCTCTTTTCTCCCCCCTTCCCAATATGGAAAATAATATGATATAGATTATACCATGTGCTATCATATAATACATATTTCTATGTTCATCATATTGAAAAAGAAGACTCATATCACTTATATGAGAAAAAAACTCATGAAAGAGATAAAGTAAAAAAAAAGTGGTTTGCTTCAATCTGCATTCAGATTCCATCAGTTCCTTTTATAGAGGATAGCTTTTTTTTGTCATTAGTCTCTTGGAGTTGTCTTGAATCCTTGTTTTGCTGATAATAAAGTTATTCACAGTTGATTATTGTACATTATTCCTATTGCTGTATATAAAATGTTCTCCTGGTTCTGATCACTTTATTTTGCATCACTTCATAGAAGTCTTTCCAGGCTTTTTTTTTTTTTAATGATTGTCTTGTTCATCATTTTTCATAGCACTCATAGTATTCCATTACAACCATCTACCGTACTTTGTTTAGCCATTCCCATTCCACAACTGATGAACATCCCTTTAGTTTCCTATTCTTTGCCACCACAAAAAGATTTTCTCTAAATACTTTTGTACGAGTAGGCTCCTTTTCTCCTATCTTTGATCTCTTTGGGATATATACATAGTGGTAATATTGCTGGATCAAAGGGTATGCACAGTTTTATGGGCCTTTGGGCATGTTTCCAACTTGTTCTTCAGAATGGTTGTATCAGTGCACACTAGCAGAATATTAGTGTCTCAATTTTCCTATACCCCCCACAATATTTATCATGTTCCTTTTTTTGCCATATTAACCAATCAGATAGATATGAGATGGTGCCTCAAAGTTGTTTTAATATGCATTTCTCTAGTCAATAGTGATTTGGAGCATTTTTTCATATGACTAAAGATAGTTTTAATTTCTTTATCTGAGTACTTCCTATCTATATCTTTTGAACATGTATTAATTGAGGGAATAACTTGTATTCTTATAAATTTGACTCAAATTCTCTATATATTTGAGAAACAAGACCTTTGTCAGAGACACTTATAAATTTCTTTCCCCCGGATTTTTGTGTCCCTTTGAAACTTGGCTGTATTAGTTTTGTTTGTGCAAACCTCATTGATTTTATTTACTTAAAGTTATCTATTTTACAACTCGTAACATTTTCTCTGTCTTGTTTGGTCATAATTCTTTCCTTATCCATAGATCTGACAGATAAACTATTTTTGTATTCTCCTAATTTGTTTATTTTTTTTCTAAATCATGTATCTGTTTTGACTGTATTTTGATATATGGCATGAGATATTTGTCTATCCAGTTTCTGCCTAGTTTCTACCATACTCTTTTCTAATTTTCCCAACAGTTTTTGTTAAATAATGACTTCTTCTTCCAATAACTTAGATCTTTGAGGTTGTTAAACACTAGGTTACTATGGTAATTTATTACTGTATATTGAGTGCCTAATCTATACCATTGGTCTACTACTCTATTTCTCAGTCAATACCAGATCTTTTTCATAGTTGCTGTTTTATAATATAGTTTGAAATCTAGTACAGTTAGGCCACTTTCTTTCATATTTTTCCCCATTAATTCCCTTGATAATCTTTGCCTTTTGCTCTTCCAGATGAATTTTGTTTTTATCTTTTCCTAGCACTATGAAATAATTTTGGGTAGTTTTATTGGTATGGCATTGAATAGGTAAATTAATCTAGGTAGAATTACCATTTTTATTATATAGGTTCAACTTTACTCATGAGTAGGCTCTAGACACTTCCTTTTTTCCACTCAAACGCTTACGTTCTAACTTAGCACAGATACTATGTATTGATGTCAAGGCACAAGAGTGGTAAGGGATCAGCCATTAGGGTTAAGTGACTTACCCAAGGTTACACAGCTATATTTGAACCCATGGTCTTCCATCTATAGGTTTGATTCTCTATTCAGTGAGCCACCTAAATGCCCCACTCTAGGCATTTCGTGACAATATTCTTTTAGATGATTTTCAGGATCTTACTCTGCTGCAACATCTCTCTTGAAATGATCAGGAGCAGATCATCACAACTATACATACAGTTTAATGATCTTTTTGTTTTCTTTTTTTAAAACTTTCTTTTAAAATGCATTTGTTTGTTTGTTACATTAAAGTACAGAGGTATTTTCCTCCCTCCCACCCCTGCACTTGAGAAGGCATCATCTGAAAAAAAATATATAAATCACAGCTGAATTTTTTGTTGTTTAGTAATTTTAGATGTAGTATAGTATAGTGGTTGTCTCTCGGTGACCGAGAATGACTATTGTCTTTGTGCATTATCATCTATTGATGTACCCTCATGTGGCTTTGAAGTCCAAAGACTGAGGCACAGAGTTTGTGGCACATGGGGCATGGGACGCCAGTTGTTATGGGAGGTGCGGTTGTGGCCTGGTGTCAGCGTTCACGCGCAGCGGCAAGACGTCCACGTCGCTCATCTTCAAAGGTGATGGCGGCATGGCTAATGTGGGTTCACCAGCTGCTTCTGTCAGAGGCAGAGAGTTCTAGTTGCTTTGGTGTAATGCCAGCCGACTTCAAGTTTGACTTTAGCTGATCCTTGAATCTTTTCTTTGGTCGGCCTTGTTTCCTGAGTCCAGCTGACAGTTCACCATAGAATACCTGGCTTGGTATTCGCTGTGGGTCCATGCGGATGACGTGTCCAGACCATCGTAGCTTGGTTTTGAGGACCATGACTTCGATGCTGGTGGAGTTGGCTCTGTCGAGGACTTCCTGGTTGGTGATTCGGTCCTGCCATTGGATCCTCATGATTGACCGGAGGGAGCGTTGGTGGAATTGCTCCAGCCGTTTCATGTGCTTCTGGTACAGTGTCCATGTCTCACAACCGTACAGGAGCGAGCTGAGGACCACTGCGTTATACACTTTGAGCTTTGTCGTGGTGCTTACACCTCTGTGCTGGAGGACTTTGGAGCGCAGCCGCCCAAGTGCCTGGCTGGCCTTTTGGATCCTGGCATTAATCTCGTGGTCTAGGGTCCCCTCGTTGGCAATGGTGCTGCCCAGGTACTTGAAAGTGTTGACGTTAGAAAGCTGCGTGCTGTTGATTGTAATGCACGGCTGGTTAGTTGGCCTCCCTAGTGCAAGTTGGAACAGCACCTCTGTTTTATTGAGGCTGATAGTCAGGCCAAACAGTTTTGTTGCGGTGGAGAACCTGTCCACAATGGTTTGAAGATGATTTTCTTGGTGGGCCATGAGAGCACAGTCATCTGCAAAGAGAGCTTCCAGGATGAGTCTCTCTGTTGTCTTTGTTTTTGCAGTCAGGCGGCAAAGGTTGAATAGTGAGCCATCCAGTCAGTATTTGATGTAGATGCCCAGGTCTAGATCCATCACAGAATGTCGTAATACTTGGGTGAAAAATAGGTTGAATAGTACTGGAGCGAGGACACAGCTTTGTTTCATGCGATTGGAGATGTTGAAGCGATCAGAAGTCTCTCCACCAGATAGGACTTCCCCTGTCATGTCGACATGAAAGAGCTGGATCAGTTTGATGAATTTTGCTGGGCAACCAAGCTTGCTGAGGATCACCCACAATGCATCCCTGTTCACTGTGTCAAATGCCTTTGTCAGGTCTATGAAGACAATGTAGAGACTCAGGTTCTGCTCAAGGCATTTTTCCTGCATTTGCCTCACCATGAAGACCATGTCGATGGTACTGCGATCTGGTCGGAAGCCACATTGTGATTCAGGCAGGTTCTGCTCTGAAACAGATGACAGGAGTCTGTTGAGTATAACATGGGCGAGGATCTTTCCAGCAGTGGAGAGTAGTGAGATGCCTCTGTAGTTGTCACAGGCTGCTCATGAGCCTTTGTTCTTGTATAGGGCTATGATAGAGGCATCTCTGAGTTCTGGGGGCATGTCTTTCTCTTCCCATATGCTGGTCAGCACTATGTGGAATGCTTGGAGCGCCTTTCCATTTAAGGCCTTGTACACCTCGGTTGGGATCCCGTCTTTACCGGGTGCCTTGCCTGCACTCATTTGTTGAATGGCTTTTTGGACTTCCTCTATTGAAGGAGGGATGTCAAGTTGTTCAATGGTGCGGTTTTGGGGGATCTGGTCAAGGGTGCTTTGGTCGACTGAAGAGGGTTGGTTGAGAAGCTGACTGAAGTGTTCTTTCCACCTGTTGCTGATGCCTTTTTTATCTTTTATGAGAGTGTCACCGTCAGAGGATAGCAAGGGAGTGGTGGTGGGTTTTAATGGCCCATAGACAGTCTTGAGGGCACTGAAAAATTGTTTGTAGTTTTTCGTATCAACAAAACTCTGGATTTCTTCTGCCTTTTTTCCCCACCATCGGTCTTGCATCTTCCTGATCTCACACTGCACCATGGCTTGGAGAGACTTGAATCTGTCCTTTATAGGAGCAGAGTTTGGGTTATTTTGCCACTCCATAAAGGCTTTGTTCTTTTTGCTCGATAGGTTTTCAATAGCAGTGTTGTTCTCGTCGAACCAGTCCTGGTGGTTGCGTTGTTTGGGGCCTAGGACTGTCTTTGATGTTTCCTTCACTGCATCTCTGAACTGGTTCCATTTCTTGGTTGAGCTTCCAATGAGTGGTCCCTTGGCAGACAGCTTGTCGTCCAGGCAGGACTGGAATGTTTGCAAATAAGATGGATCTCTAAGAGAACTCGTTGTAAAATGCGCGAACTGTCTGGGCGCATTTTGGATGGCGAGGAGCAATGCGCATTTGAAGAGTCACTCTAACCAATTGGTGGTCTGTCCAGCATTCAGCTCCTCTCATGACTCTGGTGATCTTTACATCCTGGATGTCTTGCCGGCGTACAATGACGTAGTCAATGAGATGCCACTGTTTTGTTCGTGGGTGCATCCACGTTGTTTTATATTTGTTCGCCAATCTGAACACAGTGTTCGTGATAGTGAGTTCGAACTCTGAGCATTTGCTGAGTAGCATTAGGCCATTGTTGTTCATTTTGCCCACGCCGTGTTTGCCGAGCACTCTTTTCCATCTTTCATGGTCCTGGCCAACATGGGTGTTGACGTCTTCCAGTAGTATCAGCTTGTCATTTGTGGGCACTGAGGGCAGGACGGCACTCAGGTCAGAGTAGAACTGCTCAATGGTGTCCTTTGTGCTGGTCAGTGTTGGGGCATATGCGCTGATGATTGTGGCATACCGGTCTTTGCTGAGAGGCAAACGGGTCTTCATGAGCCTTTCGCTGATGCCCACAGGCAAGTCTGGCAGCTGTTTGAGCAAACTGGTCTTGATAGCCAGGCCAACACCGTGGATTCTGTCTTCATATGAGGCTCTACCTTTCCAGAAGAAGGTGTATCCAGTGGTGGGTTCACTGAGTGATCCCTCTTCTGGTAAGCCTGTTTCACTTAAGACTACGATGTCGATGTTATATTGCGCCAGTTCTTTACCGATTAAAGCTGTTCTTCTCTCAGGTCTTGGGGTATTCTCTCTGTCAAATAATGTCCTGATGTTCCATGCTCCTAGTAGGAGTTTCTTTATATTTTGTTTCTTTTGATTTTGACCTCTTAAAGGGATGACCCGCCAGCTGCGGTGTGCTGACCGGGTGTTTGTAGAGCAGGCAATGTTTGGGACACCTTTTCTAGTCCCCTCCCTTGATTAGGGTGAGCAGTGCTGTCCCAGAGAGGGCTGCTCAGTCGCCCAGGATGCTGTCAAACATCCCTGCTGCCCACAGGGCCGAGCGACCACTGGTCCGTGGGCCGCCTACGTGCAGGATCGTGACTACAACTGCCAGTGGTCACCTCCACCTGTTGCGTCACCACCCCCCCATCTCCGCAGGTCTTGAAGAGGGTGGACGGGGTCAAGATAGATGAGTGTGCACAAAGATACTTGTGCACACTCATCTATAATTTTAGATGTGTCCAACGCTTAAAGATCCCATTTGAAGTTTTCTTGGCAAATATGCTGGAGTGGTTTGGCATTTTCTTCTCCAGGTCATTTTATAGATATGGAAACTGAGACAAATAGGCCTAAGCAATTTGTCCAGGGTCACACAGTATCTGAGGTCAGATTTGTACTCAGGGCTTCCTGACTTCAAGTTCTATACACTGTGCCACCTAGGGTCCCCACAGATGAATTAATAACATTTATTAAGTTCCCACTATATGCCAGGCATTGTGCTAAGTGCTAGGGAAGCACATTCAAAAAAGGAAGGCAATCCCTACCTTCAAGAAGCTTTCAGGCTTAAAGAAGTTCAAAATGTGTGCTAGTAGGTACAAAATGAAAAAAATGTTTAAGATCTCAATTTTCTTGGACTTATGAAAAAGATGGCTATTCACCTCCAGAGAAAGAACTGTCAGAGTCAGAATGCAGATAGAAGCATATATTTTATCACTTGTTTATTTGGGTATCTGTTTTAGGGTTTTGGTTTTATAAGATTATTCACTCACAAAAACTATCAATATGGAAATATGTTTTGCGTGACAATACATGTATAATCCAAATCAAATTGTTTGCTAGCTCTGGAAGGGGGGAGGGAATAAGGGAGGGAGACAATTTGGATTATATAATTTTGGAAAACTCAAGTGGAAATTTATTATTTAAAAAATTGAAATAAATCTGGAACAAACAAACAAAAAAACAGAACTCAGTCCTCTTCCCTCTACTTAAATGGAGGTGTTTATGGCTCCTCTCTTCAATCAGAGGGGCAGAAGGTGCCTGTGAGGTAAGAGTGCAAAGACTGATTGGATCTTGCATGATGCTGAGATTTCCCCATGATGAGTTTACAAGGGGCGTGGTGGAGAACCCAAAGAAGTCTCAAGTGACTGCTGCCAGTGGAGTTACCATTCTATAATGCCAGTAGGAGTTCCAGTACCAGGAATCTCCTACACTTTGAAACCATAGTTCTAGACCTTTCCTTCATCTAAATTCTGCCTCCCCCAATAAATGAACTAGTACCCCTAACAAACCATATTCACAGATTGGAAGCTCCTCACCTCGTTCCTAATTTTTAAAACAGCTTTCTATTTTGCTACCTCTCTAAAAACAAAAACCTTGTAAGGCTCTCCGTTGACTGTAGGGAAAAAGTCAGAATTCTTTAGGCTGGCCCCAAGCCATGTTTCTTGCCTTATCTCTCATCATTCACCTGTAGAAGCATTCTGTTCCAATCAGACTAACCTACTCACTGTCCTTTAAACAGACAGAATTCTGATCTCTAGGCCTTTTTAGTCAAATTCCACCCTGTTCAATCTCTTCCTTGTTGCTCCCTAGATCACACTAGCCTGCAGTAATCCTTCACTCCTCAAAAATCACAGAACTAAGACTCTATAGCTGTACTACCAGTAATACCAAGAAGATTCACCTAGTTTAGTTCTTACCCAAAGTGTGATGACAGACTGTTTTTCTTTATGCTTTCTTTTGGGGTTCTCATTAGCTCTCAGGGATAGAGTTCTGTGATTCTGGTTTTGTTATCAAGACCCTGTAGGCATAGACCAATTGAGCACCTGGCAGCAAAGTCCTTCATTGAAAAATGATTTTTAATTTAATTTAATGAGAATTGTTAGGAATATAGACTAAAGGGGAAAGGTTTAGCTCAATAATGAACATTCCAAATTTAGCATAAACTAAGACCCAGAAAATATATCAGCAGATTCAAAGCTGAGTATTATATTAATCTATCAAAATGGTTACCATACAGAGAAAATAGAATCCTTAGCACAAATCCTGATAACCTAAGGCACATATTTTTTCCCCCAGAAAGAGGATGACAATGGATTAATAATTGATTCCTGTCCTAGGCCAAGTAGATATAAGATGCCTAAACTGTTATAGACAAGTTTCATAGTTAATAATATACTTTTGATTTTTCAAAGCAAAAAAAAAATCAAACATTGTTTTTTTTTCTTCAAGGCAATATGTTGACAGGAAAGAGAAAAAAAGTCCTTTCCTTAAGGGAGCTTAAAAGGGCAAAAAAAACCCAAACAAACATAACATGGCCACAGAGACATAAATACGGGGTAATTTAAGGTGAGAGAGAACATTAGCAACTGTAAGAAATCAGAAAGGGCTTCAAGCTGGAGTTGGTATATGAGTAAAGCCTTGAAGGACTCAGAAGTGGAGATGAGGAAAGAATGCAATTATAGGCTTGAGGGCACAGTCTGTGCTAATGTACAGAACCAGGAAATAGGCTATTTAATTTGAGGGAACAGCTAGTAGTTTAGTTTAGCTGAAAGGGAAGCCATGCGAAAGAAAAGCAATCTGGAGCCAAATTTGGGAATTGGGAGAAGAATGTGGGGTGCTTAACTGCCCGACTGAGGAATTTGTAGTTCCCTACAGATGATAGGGAAGCACACAGAAAGGTTTTGAGCAAGGTCCCACCTGAAGCTTTGGAGATAGAAGTGACTGGAAATAGAGGGAAACAGTTATTCTTTCTTGTTTATCGTCTGACTTCTTTTAGAATGAAACTTCTTTTTTTTGTCAATTCTTTAGCTTGTGAACTCATGTTAGTTATCATGCTGTTAGTGAAATAACTGATTTTTAAAAAAACCCTTACCTTTCGTCTTAAAATAGGTACTAGGTATTGATACCAAGGTGCAAGAGTGTTAAGGACTAGGCAATTGAGGTTAAGTGACTTGCCCAGGGTCACACAGCTAGGAAGTGCTTGAATTTAGGGCATCCTTTCTCCAGATCTGGCTATCTACTGAGACATTTAGCTACCCTAAATGATTGATTTTTTTTTTAAATCAATGGAGGTATTATTATGAATTTTGAGGTCTGACACAATAAACAAGAACTAGGATCTCATTTAATCTCTTTAAACTTAGAGATCTGGATCCTAAGGAAATTGGAGTGGGTCATTTTAGCTCTATAGAAGAGCTAAATGTGGGCTAGGAAATTGACTCTATGATCTGGCAGCAACTATAAAGAGTATTTTACTTACCAATACATTCGACAATTTTTAGACCATCTCTGGTTTATTTCCCACAGTAACCTCTTTTCATCCCACTTTCATAATATTCCTGACCCACAATAAAGAAACTACTTCTCAAATATGTTAGTCAACAAGTCAATGAACATTTATTAAGTAATTGCTATGTGCCAGGTACTGGGCTAATCACCAAGAGGCAGCTAGGTAGCCCAGTGAGTGGATAGAGCGCCAGGCCTGGAGACTGAAGGTCCAGGGTTCAAGTCTGTCCTAGCTGTTTGACCCTGGGCAAGCCACAACCCAGATTTCCTAGACCTAGCTGCTCTTCTATCTTAGAATGGATACCAAGACAGGAGGTAAAGGTTTAAACACACACACACACACACACACACACACACACACACACACACACACACACACACAAAGAAAACAAACAAACAAACAAACAAACTAACAAAAAAAACCAGTCTCTTCCTTTAAGGATCTTGTATTCTAATGGTGAAGACAACACATAAAATAGAATGTAGAATCAGAAGAGGAGATCTAAGGGAAGAAGGCGCCATCATGGGAAAAAACAGGAAAATGGTAGTGACATCCAGAGAATGGAACATAATTGGCTGAATTCCTTCCTCAGACTAGAAGTTCTTGAAAGAACTTACCAATGTTAGAAGAAAACTGCAAGAGGAGAGAACAGGAGCATAGATAGCAAAATTATAATATGAAATAAATATATTGTGTTTTATTATTATGAATAATTCCTTGATAAGCAAAACCCATGACAAGGAGTGAGGCATAAAGGAAGGATAGAGGCTGAATATGGGTCCAAGAAGATCTTGGTTCAAAGCCTGCCTCTGAAATGTAAGTATCTGACCATGGACAAATCACCAAAGCTCTCAAAAAGCCTCAGAAAATTCTCCAAGATTTAACAACTAAGTTGTGGTTGTAATATATGTTGCCATACCTTCAACAGAACCAGAGTTTGGTCCCCTGACTCTAAATCAAGATTCTTTTCACTATACCTTTGAGAAGGAACACTGTAGATATCTCCTACTAGTAATGGTAATTTTGTACATGAGAAAAATTCCTTGTGTTTGATTGTGGATGAAAAGATCAATATAATCCTGTTCATAGCAACTAGACAGGTTGCAAACACTTCTTTCAGGGAGTGTTGACTATCTGTATCTGTAGTTCTAATTCTTCCTGCCTGACGGTAAGATGTGTTACTTTTGTTGTTTTTTTAAGTTGTTTCAGTTGTGTTTTACTCTTTATGACCCTATTGGGAATTTTCTTGGCAAAGAGACTAGAGTGGTTTGCCATTTCCTTCTCTAGCTCATTTTATAGATGAAGAAACTCAAACAAATAGGGTTAAGTGACTTACCCAGAGTCACAGCTACTAAATGTCTATAGCTGGATTTAAATTCAGGTCTTCCTATCTCTTGGACCAGCACTCTGTCCACAGCATCACACACACACAAATTTGTTTTATTTTAATTCAGTCATGTTTGATTAAATTTAAAGCATGAACATAGAATGAGAAGTGATGACCACTGGCATAAGTATTTTTTAAAAAGCAATTTTGAAAAGTAACAATAATAGCATAACAATATCAATGATAATGCCTTATTTTTCCACAATTTGTAAAGTTCTAATTATGGAGATTGCTCAAAAGTTCTTTATGAACATCTTTATTAAATTATGGTAGATTCATTCACTCAACAAATATTCACTGATAGCCTACGGAATGGGAAACTTCTTGTACAAGGCACCAAAGGATATAAAAGAGGAATGGTATGACCTTTGGCATCCAGGAACTTATAATGCTCTTGTTAGGTAAGAGGTCTTTGGCCTTCAGGAACTTACAATACTCTTAATAGGTAAGAGGGAAGAACGTATTAGCATCTCATATCTGGTATGGCATTTTTAAGGGGAGAAATTAGTAAATAGAATAATGATAGGGAAATTTTGTCCTCAGTGACCACAGTGGGAAGAGGACTTGTAACTGATCAGAAAGGATAACATATAATTAATGACTTCAATGTTGCAATCTGAAATTCAACCCAGATTGCAAATGACAATTAAATAAAAAATTGGCAGGTCCTTGACAGAGCACTTATTTTCTTTTTGATGTTAGGTCCTGATAGCCTTTAGCCTCTTGTAATGCCAAAACTTTTAGCTATTCATAGGAATGGTTGCATAAATCCTGAGGTAACTATAACCTTTTAAAGATGTTTCTGATGATAGTTAGCAGGTGGGAGTCTCTGAACTCATTAACATGACAGCCTTTGTCCAACACTTAGCAATATATATTCCAGTTCATCTATGCAAGTCTGACGCAGAAATTCTAGGACAAGAGAAAGAAATGAATGCAGATCAAAGCATACTTTTAAAAAACTTTATTTTTCTTGTTTTTTTTTTGTCTGTGTTTTCTTTTACAACATGATTAATATAGAAATCTGTTTTTCATGACTGTACATCTATAATCTATATCAAATTGCTTGCCTTCTCAATGAGGGGAGAGGAGAAAGAAGAAGAGAATTTGGAAAACAAAAATTCAAAAATAAATGTTAAAATCATTTTTATGTAATTGGAAAAAAATTAATTATTTTAAAAAATAAATAAATTCAAATCAGTTCCTAAGAAAGAAAGAAATTCTAGGATGGATTTCCCTTGCCTTTGAAATCTTTAGGTCTCTTTGGTTCTCTGTCTCTTTTTATCAATGCTGCAGATCTGATTTTATTAGTGCAAGGAGTTCCCAGAAAGGAAACTTCCTTTATCAGTGCATATTGGCAACCTGTTCTGCAGCTTATAGTCTGGGAAGTTTGTCTGAGGCAATGAGAGGTTCAATGTCTTTTCTATGGAGCCAATATGTAGCATAGGCAATAGTTTAACCCAGGTCTTCTTGGCTTCAAGAAGAGCTCTTTGTCCATTATGCCCTCTTCCTCATACCTGAAATCTGCCAGCATTAGAAAAACATCAACTAGTTTAGAATAGTCATAATAAAGTTATTGATAACAAAATACAATTCTATTTTAGAAACTTGAAATAGTTATAAAAAGGGAAAAGGCAGAGCACTCTTTGTTGAGGGGAGGAGTTTATTATTGCAAAAGCTTTGGGCATCCCTAGTCATCTAGGTTCTCTGACTTCAGAATTGACCTTCACCTAGAATCAGGAAAGAATAATCACAAAAGAAGCTGGTACAATGCTTTTAGGGACACATGGGTTCACAACTGCTCGGAAAAATCTCAGTAAGAGTAAGATGAGAATATTGACTGAAATTAGATATCAATGCTGTGTCTATGTTTCTGTGACCATCTATCCTTTCCTCTCTCTATCCACCCTCATCAGAACAAATTAGAATATAGAAGAATAGAATCTAAAAGGTGGAAGGGACCTTGCTCAATTTTATTTGTTTTTTAGAATAGGAAACTGAGGTCCAAAATAATTTAGTGGCTTGCTGAAGATCACATAGCTATCTAGTCAGTGGGAGAAACTGGTAAGTCTCCCAACTTCACTGTTTTTTTTGTTTGTTTGTTTTGGCATCATACCACACTACTCATTGGCTAGAATTGGTTCAAGTCCATGGGTTTAGGGATGCAGTGTGAACCATGGACCATAAGAATATGGATATATTCAAGGAAAGTATGTTGTTGGAGGAGTCAGGTCCAGGAAAGGGAGAATGAGAAGAAATCTGAAAGGGATATTGAGCTAGGAGTGAATGAATGGTTGATATCTATGGGTACAGCATCATGAGAATGAGGTGAGCCGTTTAAGAAGGGATGGGGTCTTGGACAGGGGAACACTCTCTTACTGGAAGACCTTACCTAATCTGATTGTTTTCTCAAGACCAATTGCCACATCTTCATTCTGACCCCAGACCCTACCCAGCTACCAAGAGGAAAGCAAAGGGGCAGAGGAGATTGACAGGAGGGCAGAAGCGAAGATTTAAACCTTTTCTTCCATGCCTTTTGGGCTTTCTCCGGAGGGCAATATTCATATGTACTTCTCTTCCCTCCCTCCACCCCCTTCCAATTTGCCAATTGTACAAGAGAAGAGACAAGAAGAGTAAAGAGGGTGCTTGAAACTTTGGAGAGCTGTATAAAAACAAAGACAAGGACCTAAAACTCCTCAACTTGTAAAGACAAATAGATTATCACTAGATGTGGTATGGCTTCAGGCCCAAACAAGAATCCTAGCATCTCTAATTTCCGTGGTCCAACTCTATTTTATTGAAGCCAAAATATAGAGAAATTCATTCTCCTCTTTCTCCCAAGATTGTTTTTTTAAAATGAAAATGCATTTATTAAATGTTTGTATGTGGAAACATACTGTGCCAAACACTTAGTATCCAAAGACAGTCTAAGCTCTTGAGGAACTTACATTAAAAACATTGACAAACATAAACAATCATAATTATTTCCATATTCAAAGAAGAGCAGAAAAAGATTATACATAAAACCATGAATTTTCTGCTAGAGTACAGCTTGTTTTTCTTTTCACAGCATGTCACAAATTTAGCACTATAGCCCTAAAACTGTTCTGCTTGCTTGTCTCTTTCTGAAAGACAATGTAAAAAAAGTTTCATTGATGTTCTTTTTTTCTTTTCTGCTTATTTTGAGTATCATTGTTATTATCTCTGCAACTAACTCTCCCCTAAACTTGCAAACAAACAAACCCAGCAACAAAAACTTTTCTTTTGTAACAAATAAGCATAGTCAAATAAAATAAACATATACATTAGCCATAAACATATGTCTAATTCAGAACTACAGTTCATTACATCTGTGTCAAGAGGTGGGGAGCATAATTCATTTATCATTGGCCTTTTGGAGTAAAGAGGATCATATATTTAGATCACTCACTCCCAGCTCAGTATCCCTTTCAGATGTCTTCTCATTCTCCCTTTCTTGAACCTGACTCCTCCAACAACATACTTTCCTTGAATATATCCATCATTGGTCTTTTGGAGTAAAAAGGATCATAGATTTAGAGTTTTGAAAGACAGTTAGGTGCCAGAAAGCTCAATCACCTCATTTTTAAAGAGGGAAAACTGAGGTACCAAAAAGTTAAGTGACTTATCTAAGGTCACATAACTAATACAGCACCTGAAAAGAATTTGAACCCAGGTCTTCCTGACTCCAAGTCCATGGACCTATCCACTATGCTATGTAGCTCCATGGTTGTTTATTGCATTTCTCAGAATTCTTATTTCTTTCTCAGTTCTTTTCCTTTGTGATATGTGACAAGGAAATCACTTTAAAAGACTGATATTGCCATCCTTGTATAAACTGTTTCCCTAGTTCCACTTATATAACTCTGTGTCATTTCATACAAAACTTACCAAGTTTCTCTGAATCTCTCCCTTTCATAATGTCATAATGGCACAACAATATTTGAATATTCACATATAAAGTCTTCTATCCTCTCAGTCTTTGAATCTTTGTTTCTGTATAGTTCTTGTGAACAGCATATCTTTGGCTTTTACTTTCTTTTCCTGTTTTATGACTAAGTTACATTCCTTGCTATGTTGTTTCATTTCCTTCCATCTTATCTCCAAACATATTCCTTTATTTGTCCTTGACTTTCCTTTTTTACAAAGAGGGGAGTTAAAAAGAAATATGATCAACACTAAGTATACTCTATAATTGAAGTAATCTGTTCAAATTCCCCTTATCTTTTATGTATACCTTCATAACTGATTCTTACACTTTATTTACTCCTTTACAATCTACCTTTGAAGTTAAAAAAAATTGCAACTATTTCTGCCACTACCCTCTTTCTTTTTTTTCCCTTTAAATTTTTGGAAATTTTTATTTAAATAAATAAATAAGTTAATTTAGAATATTTTTCATGGTTACAAGATTCATGTTTTTCCCTTTCTCCCCCCAGCTTCACCCCCCCCCGAAGCCAACACACAATTCCACTGGGTTTTACATGTGTCATTGATCAAGAGCTATTTCGATATTATTGATATTTGTATTAGAGTCTACATCCCCAATTATATTCCCATCGAATCCTGTGATCAAACAGTTGTTTTTCTTCTGTGTTTCTACCTCCACAGTTCTTCCTCTGAATGTGTATAGAATTCTTTCTCATAAGTCCCTCAGCATTGTCCTGGATCATTGCATTTCTGCTAGTAGAGAAGTCCATTAAGTTCGACTGTGCCACAGTATATCAGTCTCTATGTACAATGTTCTCCTGGTTCTTCTCCTTTCACTCTGCATCAATTCCTGGAAGTCATTGCAGTTCACATAAAATTCCTCCAGTTGATTATTCCTTTGAGCACAATAGTATTCCATTACCAACATATACCACAATTTGTTCAGCCATTCCCCAATTAAAGGGCATCCCCTAATTTCCCAATTTTTTGCCATCACAAAGAAGGCAACTATGAATATTCTTGTACAAGTCTTTTCCCTTATTATTTCTTTGGCACTACCCTCTTTCTTAAATCACTATCTCCCCTTTCCTTGCCCCTGCATATTTCTCTGTTGAGTTTAATGTAGTCCTACATGTGTGTTCATCCCTTCTTTATCTGGTTGAGACAATAGTGGAGTTTGCAGGATGCTTACTCTACCCATTTATTTATTTATTTATGTTTTTTAAATATTATTCTTCTTGTATGCCTCAATGATGAGAACCAAATTCTTCCTTCCTTATTTTCCCCTTCCATATTTCTTTCTTTTCCTCTTTTCTTTCCTCCCCTAAAAACAACATAATAGAACAAAATCAGAAGTACGTCCTTTATTTATCTTATTTAACTCCTTCTGTGACTCTTGAAGATAGTAAAGTTCCAAAGAGACATTTTATGCAGTACATCATTATCATTTACTCCTTTCCAAGTGCTCAAATGTATTTGTTTCCCATTGCATTTTAGTTTCTACTCGGTCTCTGGTCTTTTTGTTAGAAATACCTAAAAGTTCTTATTTTACTAAAAATCAATTTTCTCTACCTACTCTCACCTGTTCCCCTTGATAGGAAGTAAAGTTATTGGTGACATTTGGCTTTTGCTTTTTTGGAATATCTAATTTCAATATTTTTGTTCCTTTGTTTTGGTTGTACCATAAATCTTGACTATGGTTCTTTGATGTTTGATTTTTTTTGGTCATTTGCAGCAATTTTTCTTTGATCTGGCAGCTCTGGGTTCTGGCTTTGACATTCCTGGCTGTCAACAATCTTGGGTCTCATTCTAGAGGTGATTGGTAGCTTCTTTTCAGTTTGTCAACTGGTTCTAATAGGCTATGAAGTATTCATTTATAATTTCTTGAAATATGCTGTGTTGTTGAACCCATGGAAACATGTTCAGGAGGGGGCTGTTCTCCTTCCCCTCTCCCCGATGCCTGAGGACATTTCTCACATCATCCACCCTTCTGCCCAGCAGCCCAATAGGAGCTCTTCCTCCTTCTCCTGTCTAGGGTAAGGAGGTAGCTGACATGCAAGTGAGGGTCAGAGTTTGGGCAATTGGCCTCTAAAAGATTCGCTATTCGATTTGGAACTACTCCCAAAAGGCTTTAAAAGACTGCCTGCCCTTTGATCCAGACATACAACTGCTGGGAATATAAGAGAATATAAGGAAAAATACTTGTACCAAAATATTCATAGCTGCCCTCTTTGTGATGGCAAAAAATTGGGAAATGAGGGGATGCCCTTCAATTGGGGAATGGCTGAACAAATTGTGGTATATGTTGGTAATGGAATACTATTGTGCTCAAAGGAATAATCAACTGGAGGAATGCCATGTGAATTGAAATAACCTCCAGGAATTGATGCATAGTGAAAGGAGCAGAACCAAGAGAACATTATACACAGACTGATACACTGTGACACAATCAAATGTAATGGACTTCTCTACTAGCAGTAATGCAATGATGCAGGACAGTCCTGAAGGACTTATGAGAAAGAACACTATCCACATCCAGAGAAAGAACTGTGGGAATAGAAACACAGAAGAAAAACAACTGTTTGATCACATGATTCGATAGGAATATGATTGGGGATGCAGACTCTAAATGATCACCCTAGTGCAAATATGAATGATATGGAAAATTGATCAGTGGCACATGTAAAACCCAGTGGAATTGGGGGTTGGCTATGGGAGGGGGCTGGGAGGAGAGGGAAAGAACTTGAATCATGTAACCATGGGAAAATATACTAATTTAATTAATTAAATGAACTTAAAAAATAAAAATAAAAAGTTCACCATAGCTGAAATATGGTAGGTGGGTTTTTTTGGTCTTCAGGGAGTCCTATAAGTTTTAAAAAAGCCAAACACCTTACTTTCTATCTTAGAAATCATCATCTTAGAAATCTATCTTAGAAATATCAATACTATTTTAAGGCAGAAGAGTGGTAAAGCTAGGCAATGTGGGTTAAATGACTTGCCCAGAATCAGACAGCTAAGAATTATCTGAGGCCAGATTTGAAAGCAGGTCTTTCTGACTCTAGGCCTGTTGCTCTATCCAGTGCTCTACCTATAAGTCTTAAATGATCTTTATTTAACCTATGATCCAGGTCAGGTTTTTTAAGAATAGCAATTATATTATTATATATTCTCCTATTTTTTCCCCATTCAGTTGGTTTTCTTTTAATATTATTGTTTCATGGAGTCACTGAGTCCTGTTCTAATTTTCAGGGAATCTGCTACTTGGATAAGATTTCCTACCTTCTGTTTCAAGCTATTTATTTTCTGTACAATTCATTCTTAAAGAATTCCAATTTTACTTATAATTTAATTTAAAACAACAACAAAGAAACCACTCATATCTTTTCTAGCCACAGTCTTCCCCACCCCTTCCTAAATATAGGGTCTATTTGTACTTGTGGAGTTCCACTCTTCATATTTTAACTCTTAGGGATCTCTAGATCTATACTATTTCCTCATTGTAGTCTGTGTCTTCCTCTGTTTACTCATATTTTCAGCTTTAGTTCCTGGTTTTGGACTTTGTGCCAAAGCCAAGCTCTATTTAGTCCTGTTACTCTTGGATGGATTGATGAGATCCTCTCTAGTCCTTATCTTAATGTCTTGGACTTTGGATCCTGAATTCCACCCTCCTAATATGTTTGCACTTAGATCATTGACCAGTTTCAAATTTCCCTTATTCATCTCAGGTCAGATTGCAGAAGTCTTTGAGCCCCCTTACAGAATCTCTGGGCTGAAAACTGCTGATTTCTGCCTACCTCCCTTTCCCTGAACTTCCCAGTGACTTTTGCAGGCTTATACTTCCCTCCCAGAGACTCTCTGGTTAAGAGTTTCCATTGCCAGAATCCTGCAGAGTTCAATTTCCTCTGGACAATGCCAGATCAGAGTGCTGGCAGACTTTTCTCCTATTTACTTGTACTCATGCTGGTAGGACCCCTCTCCCAATATCTATATACTACTGGTTATTTTTTGACTGTAGTCTTGGTATGGATGAAGAAATGTGTTGTTGATTTTTTAAAATTTCTTGATCTTTTTGTTTAATATGTCACCCTCTATAAATATTTTCCTGGAATGAATACATGTCATGTTTTGACTTCTCTCTGATCTTTCATATTACCATCTTGACCAGAAGTCTTCCCAAAGCTATTTTGTTCATTTTAGAAATGTAAATAATTCCTTTCATTTCACTTTTCCTAGAAAGACAGCCCCAAACTTCATAGATACCAAGCACTAGAGATTAAAGGAGGGAAAACAGGAATACAGCTGGATGGTTTCCATGGAATTGGCAGCTGTTTTTTTTTTTCACTCTGCTTTTTGGAAGATGCACAGACTCTGACGCCATATGTTAGTTTGCTCCGTTTATCCAAAGTTCAGTCCCAAAGAGATTTGAAATAGATCAAGCTCTGCTCTGTTCCAAGTCTCTCGAGACTTACACAGGTGGTATAAGTTTTGTGTGGGGAATTTCTGTTGTAGTTTTCTTTTTGGATTGTTATTATATTAGAAGTTCTCTCAGGGATCAAAAACATTTCATGTTAAAAATAAAATTGTTTACTGGAAAATAGCAAATGTTTATAAAAATAGTATAACATAAAAATGTTCATATTTTGAGTGCAAATTTTAAGTTGCTTCAAACTGATTTTATCCTCATTCTGTCTTCAGAAAAACACATACACACAATATAGGCAAAGGCATATAAGTTTATTTACACTAGTGATTCATCATTCATTCTTTCTATGGCTTCATTCTACAATGCAGCTGTTTCCTAAGATTGTGGCAAAGACACAAGGCTAAATGGAAATTTTTCACATCCACTGAAGTAAAGGATTTCGACCAGATCATCTCTAGGGTATCATTCAGTTTTAAATCATATCTCTATATAAAAGGAAAACTTTTCAAGAAAAGATCAATTATCTCTAGGTCATCCATGCCACTAATATTACAGCCACTAATATTGTTCAGGTTCTATCTTTCACCTAGGCTATTGCTATAGCTTTCTAATGAGTCTTCCCACCTGAATTCTCTCTCCCCTCTTAAACCCATCTTCTATACATCTGCCAAAGTGATCTGCCATAGTGCCAAAGCACAAGTTTGGCCATGTCATTTCCTTATTCAAGAAACTGACACGAGGTTCAGTGGATAGAGAACCAAGACTGGAGATGAGAGGTCTTGGATTCAAATTTGACTTCAGAGAATTCTTAGCTGGGTGACAAGCCATTTAACTCCAAATGCTTAGTGCTTACCACCTTTCTGCCTTGGAATCATTACTTAGTACTGATTCTAAGACTGAGGGTAAGGGTTTTAAAGGAAAAAAAAGAAATTGTTATGGTTCTTGAATTTATTATAAACACCCAGGGAGTTGATGATAAATGTTTAACAACTAAATTATATATCTGTGTGTGTATGTACATATATATATATATATATATACCATACTTTAAGTTTAATCTGAATTATTAACATTTTCTCTATCAATTTTATTTCTCCTCCTCCCCCCCTTTTTTTTACTGTTTTATAAAGCACACTTCCATATTGGTCATTGTTGTAAGGGCAAACTCTTACATAACCAAAACCCTAAAATAAAACCAAAAAGTATATTGATGTTAAAGATGATTGCAACAGTTCTTTCTCTGGAGGTGGAGGTGGATAGCATTCTCTGCATAAGTCTTTTAGTATTGTCCCAGATCATTGCACTGCTGAGAGTAGCCAAGTTTTCACAGGTAATCATTGTCCAATGCTGCAGTTTTTGTGACAATATTTTGCCAGTTCTACTTATTTTACTCTGCACCAGTTACTGCAGATCTTTCCATTTTTTTTCTGAAATCATCTTGCTTATCATTTCTTATAGCATAATAATATTCCATTACCAACATGTATCAAAATTTGTTTAATCATTCCCTAATTGATGGATATTCCTTTACTTTCCAATTCTTTGCCATCACAAAAAAAGCAGGTATAAATATTTTTTTGTACAAGTGAGTCCTTTCTCCTTTTTTATGTCTTTGGAATACAGACCCATTAGTGGCATTATCAGATCAAAGAGTATGCACAATTTTATAGCCCTTTGGGTATAGTTCCAAATTGTCCTCCAGAATAGTTGGATTAGTTCACATCACCAACAATGCATTAGTGTCCCAATTTTGCCACATGCCCTTTGACATTTACCACTTTCCTTCCCTACCACATTGGTCAATCTTATAGGTGTGACATGGTATCTCAGAGTTGTTTTAATTTGCATTTCTCTAATCAAGAGTAATTTGGAATATTTTTTCATATTATTATGATAGCTTTTATTTCTTCATGTAAAAATTGCTTAGAAATTAGACCTTTATCAGAGACATTTCATATAAAATTTTTCTTCCCTATTTGTTGTTTCTTTTCTAATTTTGGTTAGATTAGTTCTGTTTGTACAAGAGCTTTTTAATTTAATATAATCAAAATTATTAATTTTACATCTTACAGTACTATCTCTTGTTTGATCATAAATTCTTCCCTTCTTGAAAGATCTTCCAGGTAAACTATTTTGTATTTCCCCTAATTTAGTTATGGTTTCATTCTTTATAAATCATATATTCACTTTGACCTTATCTTGGTATAGGGAGTGAGATATTGGTCTATACATAGCTTCTGCTATACTGTTTTCTAATTTTCCCAGAAGTTTTTTTTTTTTAAACAGTGAGTTCTTATTCCAGAAACTTGGATCTTTGGGTTAATCAAACACTAGGTTGCTAAGGTCATTTACCCCTGCATATCGTGCATCTAATCCACTTGATTGATCTACCATTTTATTCTTTAGCCAGTACCAGATGTTCTGATGATTGCTGTTTTATAGTACAGTTTGAGAGCTGGTACTGCAAGGCCTCCTTCAGTCACATTTTTTTTTCCATTGGTTCCCTTGATAATCTTGATAATCTTCCAGATTAATTTTATTATTTTTTCTAGTTCTATAAAATAACTATTTGGTAGTTTGATTGGTATGACACTGAAGAAAATAACAACTTCTGGGGGCCGAGATGGCAGGTAGAACAGAGAAGCTCAAAGTCACCATGAGAATCCTCTCCAACCAATATTAAAATAATGCCACAAAACAAATACATGAGTGAAAGAACCAACAAGGAGACAGAGTGAAACAACTTTCAAGAAAAGTAAAATCTAAAAGGTAGGCAGAGAACATCTGGGGAATGGGGGTGAGAGGGAAACACAGTTAGCAGGAGGTTACAGCAAGGAGTGAAGAGCAAGCCACATAACTCCACCCCATTCCTGCTGTTCCAGGTTTAGAACCTAAGTCGAAGCCAACATCCAGATCCTGAGACCCTGCCTGGGCAAATAGAGGTGCAACCAACTCACAACCCTTAAAATTCCAAACCTGTGGTTAAGTCCAGAATCCCAGCCCAGGGTAGTCTGTGCTGAAGTGGGTGGATCTGTGTGGGACCAGAGTGAAGCCAGGGGTCCCATTCTGGACTTGTGGCAAGGACGTAGATTTAAGTTTGGGGTATTTGGTAAACCCAAAGGGGGTTCTGATTGGTTTTCCAAAAGCTGAGGGTAGAGCCCGAGGACTGGATAATCTACAGTTTGCCTGATAAGATCAAGTACACAGTGAGACTAAAAATTTCCATCTAAGCCTAAGTCTAGAATTTGAACAGTCCCTGACCTGATCAAGCATAGAATGAGACCAAAAGCTTTTGCCCAAGCCTGAGGCAAGACTTGAAGCTATTAGCATCTCAAAGGCTAATTGAATCCATAGTGGGAGGTGACCCTCAAAGCTCTCAGCCCACAGATCATCATACTATCTTGGAAGACTGAAACTGGCAGAAACCCAGAAATAAAGTTAAGGATAGAATCAAGGAAGGACTGAAGTTTAAGAATGGTAGCCTAACCACCCAGAGAACAGAGCCTACCTATAAAAAGGTATAAAAAATGAGCAGACAACAAAAAAAGAACCTAATTATAAAGAATTTTTATGTAAACAAAGAGCAAGATACAGACACAGAAGAGGGCAGTGAAAGCAAAGCAAAACAGATTACATAATATAAAGAATCATGAAAAATTATTATGGATAGGGAGGACAATGGTGACAGACAATGCTTAAACTTTAGTCTCATTGTAACTGGCTCAGAGAGGGAAGAACAAATATACTAATTGGGGTATAGAATTCTATCTTACCCTACAGAGAAGTAGAAGGGGAATAAGACAAGGGAAGGGCAGGTAATTGGAGGGAAAAGGAAGTTGGGGGTGTGATAGAAAGCAAAACACTGGTGAGGGGGGATGGAGTGAAAGGGAATACAGCAGGATCAAAAGGGGAAAATAAGTTGGAGGGTTAGTAATCATAATTGTGGATGTGAATGGGATGAACTCACCCAAAGAATGGAAGCAGATAGCAGAGTGGATTAAAAACCAGAATCCTATTATATGTTGTTTACAAGAAAAACATTTGAGGAAGGGTGACACACAATGATTAAAGGTAAAAGTCTGGAGCAAAATTTATTATGCATCACATAAAGAGAAAAAAGCAGGAGTAGCAATCATGATATCAGACAAAGCAAAAGTAAAAATTGATCTGATTAAACGAGATGAGGAAGGAAATTACATCTTGCTAAAATTTACTATAAACAATGAAGCAATATCAATATTAAACATTTATGCACAAAATAGTATAGCATCTATATTTTTAAAGAAGTAACTAAAGGAGCTTAAGAAGGAAATAGATAGTAAAATCATACTAGTGGGATTTTAGAAACTACTAGCAACAAGTAAGGAAAGTGAATGAAATATGAGAATAATATATAATTATATAACATATAATATAAAAGAGTTAATAGATATATGGAGAAAACTGAATAGGGATAAAAATGGTATGTCACTGACTAAATAAATTAATTTAGGTAGAGTCACCATTTTTATTATATTAGCTCAGCCTATCCATGGCAATTAACATTTTTCCAATTGTTTAGATCTAAATTTATTTGTGTGAAAGTGTTTTTTAATTGTGTTCATACAATTCCTGTGTTTGCCTTGACAAGTGGATCCCCAGGTATTTTATATTGTTTAGAGTAATTTTGAATGGAATTTCTCTTTCTAACTCTTGCTGCTGGACTTTGTTGCTGATATATAGAAATGCTAATGATTTATGTGAATTTATTTTGTATCCTGCAACTTTACTAAAGTTACTAATTATTTCAATTAATTTTTTAGTTGGTTCTCTAGGATTCTCTAAGTACACCATCATTTCATTGGAGAAGTGATAGTTTTTCATAGCCTACTTTAATTCCTTCAATTTCTTTATCATTAAGCTAGCATTTCTAATACAATATTAAATAATACTGGTGATAATGGGTATCCTTTCTTCACCCCTGACATTATTGGGAAGGCTTGTAACTTATTCATTTTGTAGATGAGACTTGTTGAAGGTTGTAGATCAATACTACTTATCATTTTAAGGAATGACCCATTCATTCCTATGCTTTCTAGTGTTTTTAATAGGAAAGGGAGTTGCATTTTGTCAAAAGCTTTTTCTGCATTTGTTGAGATAATCATGTGATTTCTGTTAGTTTCATTATTAATATGGTCAATCATGCTGATAATTTTCCTAATATTAAGCCAGCCCTGCATTCCCTGTATAAATACCACCTGGTCATAGAGAATGATCCTTGTGATATATTTCTCTGTTTTTGCTGGTATCTTATTTAAAACTTTTGCATCTATATTCATTAATAAAATTAGCCTATAACTTTCTCTGTTTTTGGTCTTCCTGGCTTAGGTATCATATTTGTTTCATAAGAAGAATTTGGTAAGCTTCCTTCTCTGTGTATTTCCCCAAATAGTTGATATAGTATTAGTATTAATTGTTCTTTAAATTTTTGATAGAATTCACTTGTGAATCCATCTGGCCCTGGAGGTTTTTTTCATAGGGAGTTCATTGATGGCTTCTTTAATTTCTTTTTCTGATATTGAATCATTTAAGGATTCTATTTCTCCTTTTGTTAATCTTGGCAATTTGTATTTTTATAAATATCCACTTCACTTAGATTTTCAGATTGTCATATAATTGGACAAAATAGACCTAACGATTGCTTTAATTTCCTCTTCATTGTGTATGAGTTCACCCTTTTAATTTTTTATACTGATTATTTGATTTTCTTCTTTCTTTTTTTTAGTCAAATTAACCAACATTCCATTTTATTTATCCCCCCTGCCCCATAAAACAAACTCATAGTCTTATTTACTTTTTTTTAAACCCTCACCTTCTATCTTAGGAGCAATACTACGTACTGGCTTCAAGGCAGAAGAGTGGTAAGGACTAGGCAATGGGGGTCAAGTGGCTTGCCTAGGGTACCATAGTTAGGGAGTCTCTGAGTCCAGATTTGAATCTTGGACCTCCTGTTTCTAAGCCTGAATCTCAACTTACTGACCCACCCATCTCCCCCCTACCTAGTCTTATTTATTAGTTCAATGGTTCTCTTGCTTTCAATTGTATTAATTTTCCCTTTAATTTTTAGGATTTCCAATTTAGTCCTTAAATAAGAATTTTTAATTTGTTCTTTTTTTAGTTTTGCATATCCAATTTATTGATCTGAATTTTCTCTATTTTATTCATGTACGTGTGTAGAGCTATCAATTTTCCCCATAGTGTTGCTTTGGCTCATCCTATAAATTTTGTATATGTTGTTTCCTCATTGTAATTCTCATTAATAAAATTATTGATTATTTCTATATTTTGTTCTTTGACCCACCTTTTTGTTAGCAATAGATTATTTAGTCCCCAATTAATATTTTTATTTATCTCTCCATGGAGCATTGTTGATCATAATTTTTTATTGTGTTATGGTCTGAAGAGAATGCATTTATTATTTCTGCTTATCTACATTTGGTTGTAAAATTTTTATACACTAATATATGGTCAGTTTTTGTGTAGGTGCCATGTACTGCTGAAAAGAAGGCATATTCCTTTCTATTCAATTCTCTCCAGAGATCTATTAGTTTTCTAAGATTTCATTCACTTCCTTTACTTCTTTTTTGTTTATTTTTTGGTTTGATTTATCTAGATCCAAAAGAGAGAAGTTAAGGGCCTCCATTAGTATAGTTTTACTGTCCATTTCTTCTTGAAGTGCATTTAATTTCTCCTTTAAAAATTTGGAGGCTATACCATTTGGTGCTTATATGTTTAGTATTGATATTACTTCATTGTTTATAGTACCTTTTAACAAGATGTAATTTCCTTCCTTATCTCTTTTAATAAAATCTATTTTTGCTTTACCTTTGTATGAGATCATGATTACTACTACTTTTTAAACTTTATATGATGTATAATAAATTCTGCTCCAGCCCCTTACTTTTACTCTGTGTGTGTCACCCTACCTAAAGTGTGTTTCTTGTAAACCTATAGTAAGATTCTGGTTTTTAATCTACTCTGCTATCTGCTTCCATTTTATGGGTGAGTTCATCCCATTCACATTCACAATTATGATTATCAATTGTGTATTCCCTCCATCTTGTTTTCCCCTTTTGATCCTGCTCTTTTCCTTTTATTCTGTTCGTCGTATTAGGGTTAAAAATTAAAGAGTTGAACTAAATATATAAAAATGTTGTCACCAGAAATTATCACTCAAATCAGAATGATTTTATAGCAATTTATTTATAAAATAGAAGGAAAGAGTGAAAGTAAGGAAATGAAAGAGAATATTTACTCCAGCCCAGTCCAAACCAGGCAGGGCTTCAGAGGCCCCAGCAAAGGGGACCCAGAGATAAATTAAACAAGGGTTTTAGCCATGAGACATTCTCCAAGATGAGGGACCTTTATAGAGGCTAGTACCTCCAGGAAAGCCAAGAAAGGGCTTCCAAGACAGAAGAGTGGTAAGGGCTAGGCAATGGGGGTTAAGTGATTTGCCCAGGGTCACACAGCTAGGAAGTATCTGAGGCTAGATTTGAACCTAGGACCTCCTGCCTCTAGGCCTGGCTCTCATCCTTTTTACTCACCCACATGGTAATTCTAAGGGAAAATCAAAGAGTAGTCTGAGGTCCCCAGCTGGAGCTCCTTCAGGGCCAAGTTTGAAGGTGAAAGAGCTGCTCACATGAAGTTCTTGACACTTTTAAAGACCAATCCTTTCATTACTTCCTATGCCTTCCTTCCACTTTACATAGAGCAGTTGCAGCTATAGTTTTTTTTTTTTTAACTCTTACCTTCCATCTTGGAATCAATACTGTGTATTGGTTCCAAGGCAGAAGAGTGGTAAGGGCTGGGCAATGGGGGTTAAGTGACTTGCCCAGGGTCACATAACTAGGAAGTGTCTGAGGCCAGATTTGAACCTAGGACCTCCCTTCTCTAGGCCTGACTCTCAATCCACTGAGCTACCCAGTTGCCCCTTGCAACTATAGTTTTGCTTAGGACTGCCCGGGGGCAGTCAGTGGGTTTTTGATTCATTATTCACTATGGCATACATAGGTCACAGACCTCCCCACTTAAGGATGTATATGCTTTTGGTGATTAAATCTAAAAAGGGTCAGGGAAGAGTTAATCCCATCTTCAAATTCCTCACTAGTGTTTTGCTTTTTATCTCCCTCAACTTCTCCTTCCCTTGTTTTATTCCCTTACTGCTTCTCTATTAGGGTAAGATAAGATTCTATACCCTAATGAGTGTGATTTTTATTTCTTCTCTGTGCCCATTATGATGAGAGTAGAGTTTAAGCATTGCCCATCACCACCCTCATCCTCCCCTCCACTGTAATAGTTTTTTATGTCTCTTTAGGTTAGATAATTTACCCCCATTCTATCCCCTCTCTTCCCTTTTCTCTCAGTGCAATCCTCTTTTTCAACCCCTTGATTTTTTTTTTTTTGCATATCAGATCATCCTAATCAATTTACAACCCACAGTTGCCTATGTAGAAAAACCAAGTATAATTTTTCAGGGGGAAAAAATTGTTATTCAGTAAAATAGAATATTTCCAAGCATTCCTGAGAAAAAGGCCAGACCTAAACAGAAAATCTGAAGTCCAAACACAAGACCAAAGAGAAGCTTAAAAAGGTAAATGAAAAAGAAAAAATTTAAGGGACTCGATAAGGTCAAACTGAAGAAAAACATGATTAATTATGTGGTTCAATAGGTATAAGATTGAGGATTTTGACTTTAAATGATCATTCTAGTGCAAATATTAATAATATGAAAATTGGTTTTGAATAATGATACATGTTTAACCCAGTGGAATTGCTAGTCAGCTTAGGGAGAGGGGTGGAAAGAGGAGAAGGAAAGAATATGAATCATGTAACCATGGAAAAATATTCAAAATAAACAAATAAATAAAATAAGGTCAAACTGTATGTACTCCTACATGGGAAGTGGATATTTGTGATTCTTAAAAATTCTTTTTAGTAGTAGAGACAGAGGGTGGGGAAGTAAACAAATTCTAATTTTTATAGAATCATTTCCTTCCATCAGCTTTTGAGCCTTCTTTTTCATTTGGTTCATTTCTTCTTGCATTGCATTCATTTCTGTTCCCCATTTTTTTCTGCCTCTCTTAATTGATTTTTGAAATCCTTTTTTGAGCTCTTCCAGAATATGAGTCTAATTCATATTTTTATTTTGGACTTTGTGTATTTGGCTTCACTTTCACTATCCCCTTCTTTGTCACCATAAAAATTCTCTATCTTTTTTTGTTTGTTTGTTTTGCTTTTGGTCACACTATAGGCTTGATCAGGCCAGGCAAACAGTACACAGCAGACTGCCCTGCCCTGGGGCTCTGTTCAGCTTTGACAAGGGTTAGCCAGTGTCCTTCAAGTCAGCATCCTGGGGATTGCTTCTGCCAGGGAAGGGGAGGGACAACTCTAGGTCTGACTTCCCCAAACTGGGATCTGTGTCCTTACCACAAGCCAGGACTGGCTGCTCACTCTGGGCCCACACAGATCAGGCTGGGCATCAGAGAGTTCCCTTGGAAATTTAAGGGGTGTACATCAAGTTGGACTGCTATTGGCCCAGGCAGGGTCTCAGGGTCTGGATGTTGGCTTAGACCCAGGTTCAGTGATGTCCCTCATTCACTTTTAAACAAAGGACAAACAATATAACATGGACTGAAGTGGGAGAACAATTAGTGTAGTGATTGAGGACATGTGTGGGAGGCATTATGTTGAGTGCTTAGATCTGAGAGCTGTTGCAGCTGCATATAGAGAGAATTAGCCTGATAGTGAGATTAGTGGTCAGGGAGAAAGAGTGAGATAAGAAGGACAGGAAAGGTTGAGGCCAGCATACCTGAGAAGGATAGAGCTGAAGAATCATGGCACCATGATTGGGGGCTATGATCTTTGTTTATTGTGACGAAGAGAAAGACTTTTATACAGATTAAAATATTAAGCATTATAACATTCTTGAGGGGGGGGAGTGTTACTTTCCCACAAGATGATATTTATGAAAACAACTTCACACATGAATGTTACCAGAGTTGCTATTACAGATATGAGCAAATTGAGAAACAGTGATTGCTAATCTGTTCTTAGGGAAAGGTAGGTTTGATTCTTTCAGTCATGATGTTACAAGGACTTCTTTGCTCTTCAGAGTGAGGGAGGACTCAAGGTTTAATGATGATCTTTCACTGAGAGCAGCAATGCATTTGTGTAAGAGATTGGGGCCCTGCCAGCAATTTCAGGCAAGCATGACTGCTTTACTCAGTGGGCCTCCCAGTGTAGGATCATGCAATAATCCCAGTGAGAAGTTATGATGGCTTTGACAAAGGTGTTAGCTTCCATTAAAGAGAAGGGGCAGTATTTAAAAGATGTTTCAAAGGTAGAAATGGCAAAGTTTGACAACTGTTTGGATATGTGGTTTAAGGAGATAAGAGGAGTCAAAGGATAAGGCTATAAACCTGGGACACTAGAAGAAAGGTGACACCTTTGACAGGAATGGGGAAGTTTTTTTGGGAGTAAAGTGGGGTTTAAGAATGAGATTTCTTTCTTTTGTTTTTTCTCTTTTCCTTCCTTCCTCCCTCCCTCCCTTCTTCCCTCCTTTCTTCTCTCTCTTCCTTTTCTTCTCTTCCTTTTCTTCTTTCTTTCTTTCTTTCTTTCTTTCTTTCTTTCTTTCTTTCTTTCTTTCTTTCTTTCTTTCTTTCTTTCTCACATTATATCAAATTTCCACAAAAAATTTCCTAAGTTATATGACTGCACTTATTTCCCTTCCTGCTTTCTCTTCCCCCTTTCAGTGCTAGCAGGCAATTTGATCTGGGTTATACATGTTTTGTAATAGATAATCTTGGAGGGGGTATATTAAATGGATAAATGATAACTAATGGATCAGGTAGTTGTCTTCTTTTGCCTACTCTCCTCCCTTTTATACCTCCCTTCCTCCCTCTTCCAATATCTCTTCCTTCCCTCTTCTTTTCAGTTTCCCTTTCCCCCTTCTTCTTTAGCCTCCTTCTAAGTCACTCAGGGTGAGCTATGATGTTTCAGAGGAAATACTCTTTTCTCTTCTTTATCTCAAGTAAGGGTTTATTGGGGAAAATGGGAAAGATGGAAGATGGAGGTAAGAGGGTTGAGGTTTTCCCTATTATCTACAGTGAGTCTTAGATTGGAGGATATTGAGAGAAATGGCAATTCAATCACTACCATGAAACAACAAGTCAGAGAGATATATGGACTATTGTTCTTCTTCTTCTGTCTTCAAATCAGTCAGGCCACCTCCAACTTGATTACCCCAAGTCCCAGAGATAAACCCAGCTTCTTTCTTCAAAGCCACCACCATCAGCCAAAAAGCCTTCAGCCAAATCCCCCCAAATCGGTCACCATTGGCTTGGCTCCAAACTGCATTTCCTGGTAACATTCCAAACAGAGTCTTCATTTGACTGACAGCTGACCCATGTCCAGCTTCTGTCCTCTGCATGCATGCCTCTTCCACTGTATTACCATGTAAAAACATAAGAAATTGATAAGTTTGAAAGAGGAATAGAACATGTTGAATTTGAGATATCTCTGAGATGTCTGATAGACAACTGGTGATGAAAATCTGTAGCTTAGGAAGTACACTAGGTTTTGATAGCTAGATCTGATAGTTATTTACACATAGATGAAAATTAAGTCCATAGAACCTAATGAGTTTGTTAAGAGAGATAGTGTACAAATGAGGGGGACAAGATAGAGCTTTATGAATGCCCAGTTAGGAAAAACCATATAATTTATGAACCAGCAAAATGGAATGAAAAGAAGCACTATAAAGTTTAAGAGAAAAAGCAGGAGAAAGTAGTATCAGTAATACCCAAAGGAAAGTATTTAGGAGAGGAGGATGGGTAATTGTTTTAAATGCAGCAGATAAATCAAGAAGGATGAAGACTGAGAAGACACTGTCAAGTTTGGCAATTAAGAGAAGAGTGATCATTTTATAGGGTGTAGAGATATAGGATGATAGCTTGAGAGCATCATAAGCTCTTGTGAAAAAAATTCTTAAGAATAAGAGGTAACTTGGGCATGTTTTAAGGAAGTAAGGAAGAAATCAGTAAATAGGGAATAATTGAAGACTAGAGAGAGACACCAATTAACATGCAGTTTCTTAGAGAAGATTAGATAGAAGAGATGGTATCAAATGTCTATCTAGTGAGGTTGGTCCTAGCAAGGAAAGGGGTCACCTCATTGTCAGAGACTGGAAAAAAAGAGAAGAAAATGGGGAATAATATCAAGTGGTTTTGTAATAAAGTGGAGGGTAGAAGAGGGAATATATTGTGAATGGCCTTAATTTTCTCACTAAAATTAAGGAATTAGTTCCTCAGCTAAGAGGAGGAGAAAATGTGGTAGACTTTAAGAAAGAAGAAATGGTATAGAATCATATATGTAGAGAGTGAGATAGGGAATAAATTAGGGAGGAATAAAAGGATTACCTTGCTGCAATGAAGGCTCAATTGGAGTTGGAGGAAATAAATT
The DNA here is from genome assembly GCF_027887165.1 of Monodelphis domestica. Lineage (NCBI taxonomy): Eukaryota > Metazoa > Chordata > Mammalia > Didelphimorphia > Didelphidae > Monodelphis > Monodelphis domestica. The sequence continues at coordinate 274,052,698 of NC_077227.1, forward strand.
TATAATTTACCTAATCTGTGTAGTTGTATGACATTCTGCTAAGTGCAATATGAGTAGAAGAGGAGGAATCAAATGAAAATAATCCAGGACTGAGTTTTGGCAAGAGATGAGCAATAATAGAATGAAGAAATTAAGCCCCCAAGTTGAAAATAAAATAAAATTGAATTTATAAAATATCTGCAAATGGATGACACATATGATATTCTCCTTCAACATATTAAAGAGCTGTGGCTAGGTCTCTCACTTGATCATTCGAAGCTGTGTGGAATGTGATTTTCTCTAGTGAGGGTTGGATTGTGCAAGGGTTTTTAACAAAGTCAAGTTTTGTTGGGTACTCTGAGATGAGCTCATTTCAAGGCTGACATGAGTGAGTGAATGATGACAGTGTCCCAGGTCCTGGGCTTATATAAGTTACACACAGTTGACCAGTCTAGAGTGAAAGACTCTCTAACAGTATTCCTCTGGTATGGATTAAATACATCACTAGATATTCATAGTGCTTCTTTGTGGAATTTTGGAAAGAAACATGATTGGATCAGGTTATATTTGTTAAATCAGTGCATGATGATTTTTAACTTGTCTTAAAAAAAAAAAGAACCATGTATTTGGTATAAAGAAGAAGTTCCTTTTATTTTGCTAAAAGATATTTTCAGAAAAAAAAAGATACTGTAATTCTGGTGGTGGCCATATATTTTCAAGCTTATTAGTGTTGCAATACTTGTAAAGTGCTTTGTGAACTTTACATTCTTATGTAAATATTAGTAGTAATTATTATGTCATTCACAATCTTCATGTTGCTACTACGGGTAGGGAGCAGCTCATCATGTGTTGTGGGAAGGTCATAAAAAAATTGATGTTTGGATAAGGACAATGACTTGTGCAAGAGTTCCGTGACTGTTATCAGGTGTAGTATCAACAATGATCCTAGTAACCTGAGACAGTTCCTCATCAATATTTTCTAACAAGTTTTTCTTCTTCATGAATCATTTGTTATTTTGAATTAGAAAGTCCTGCTTGGTTATCTGAAATGAATGTTAAAGGTGTGGAAAGGAAAACTAAAGCAATTTCTGGACTTTCTGCCACTGAGTTGGAACTAACAATAGGTGGAATGTTAGAGAGAAGATACTGACAAGACTGACAGTTGGTGGGGGAAGGGGAAACTGGGAGTGGGAGTTGTTCTTGTGACTCTCTCACTTCCTAGACCTGGAACTGGAAGGAGCCTCTCTCCCTGTCTCTGGATAGAAGTGCCTTTATTCCTGAATTTCCCAACCTGGATCCCCGTGATCGTGTTCATTGGACAAAAGGACTTAAGGGAAGCAGTTTGGACTGTAAGGCTGGTCTTTGGGGGCATCAGCCCAAAAATACAGGCCCAACCAGCTCTGAAGGTCAGAAGTTTCTTCCTCTTGCTGTCTACTGCTAAGGCTTTAAACTTAAGAAAACTAGCACAGATTAGAATAGACAGGAATAACAGAAACCCTCCACCAGCCTATGAGGCCTGGCCTGAGGTTCAAAAGCTGAGAGAGACTCAAACCTCATCTAGGGAAATCCCTCTTCCCTCTTCCTTGATACTTCCTCAATCCAAACTTGTTATTAAAATTTATCTTTATTTGAATATTGCAGTCAGATAAGAGGATTAACATTTCAGGGGACATAGAGGGAATGGAACCTCAGGACAGCCATTCAACTATAAACGATCCTTATTGGACCCCTGCTGGGTGACCTTGGTCTGGGTGGAGGCTTGTCCCTCAGAAGGGTCTGTGCTTGCCTGCTTTGGGGTATCTGAAACATCAATCTATAGAGAAGAAGTCCCCTCAGGATGTCATAAGTGACCCATTTCTCAGGAACCCCATTTTTCAAAAATAGCCTCTCAGCAGAGGGCATCTCTCTCCTTTTTACCTCATCGGCAGCCATATTCCCTCTCTCCCTTCAACTCCTCATTTCCCTGTTATAAAACTTTTAGTATCCCCAGTTTTTCATATCCCACCTATTTTTCACTATAAATATGACAAAGGGCTCATTAGACATCTGAGGTTGTTTAAAAAACTCTGTTATATAATTGGAAATTAAAAAATATGATTTTCCCAAATCGGTTAGTTAAAGAACAAATCATAGAAACAATTAACAACTTCATTGAAGAAAATGACAATGATGAGGCATCCTTTCAAAATCTATGGGATGCAGCCAAAGCAGTACTCAAGAGGAAATTCATATTCTTGAGTTCATATATTAACATATTAGAGAGGTCAGAAGTCAATGAATTGGGCATGCAAATGAAAAAAAACTAGAAAGTGAACAAATTAAAAATCCTTAGATGAAGACTAAATTAGAGATCCTAAAAATCAAAGGAGAAATTAATAAAATTGAAAGTAAAAGAACTATTGAATTAATAAACAAGACTCGAAGCTGGTAATTTAAAAAAACAAATAAAATAGACAAAGTACTGGTCAGTCTAATTAAAAAAAGGAAAGAAGAAAACCAAATTGATAGTATCCAAGATGAAAAGGGAGACCTCACCTCTAATGAAGAGGAAATTAAAACCATCATTAAAATTATTAAAATTTATTATGCCCAATTATATGGCAATAAATATGGCAATCTAGGTGATTTGGATGAATATTTACAAAAACATAAATTGCCTAGACTAACTGAGTAAGAACTAGACTACCTAAACAACCACATATAGAAAAGGAAATTGAACAAGTCATCAAAGAACTCCCTAAGAAAAAATCCCCAGGTCCAGATGGATTCACAAATTAATTCTATCAAATATTCAAAGAAAAACTAATCCCAATATTATACAAACTATTTGACAGAATAAGCAAAGAAGGAGTTCTACCAACTTCCTTTTACGATACAAATATGGTACTGATTTCAAAGCCAGGCAAGTAAAAAACAGAGAAAGGAAACTATAGACCAATTTCCTTAATGAATATAAATGCAAAAATCTTAAATAGGATACTAGCAAAAAGACTCCAGCAAGTCACAAGAGTTATTCACTATGACAAGGTAGGATTCATACCAGGAATGCAAGGATGGTTCAATATTAGGAAAATCATCCACATAATTGACCATATTAACAAGCAAACTGACAAAAACAACATGATTATCTCAATAGATGCAGAAAAAGCCTTTGACAAAATACAATACTCATTTCTATTGAAAACACTAGAAAGCATAGGAATAGAAGGTCCTTTCCTAAAAATAATAAACAGTATATATCTAAAACCATCAGCAAACATCATCTGTAATGGGGTCAAACTAGAAGCCTTCCCAATAAGATCCAGAGTGAAACAGGGATACCCATTATCACCTCTATTATTTAACATTGTACTAGAAACACTAGCAGTAGCAATTAGAGAAGAAAAAGAAATTGAAGATATTAAAATAGGCAATGAGGAGACCAAGCTATCACTCTTTGCAGATGATATGATGGTCTACTTAAAGAATCCTAGAGAATCAACTAAAAAGTTGCAGGATACAAAATAAACCTACATAAATCATCACCATTTCTACATATTTCCAACACATCTCAGCAGCAAGAATTAGAAAGAGAAATTCCATTTAAAATCACCTTAGACAATATAAAATACTTAGGAATCTATCTGCCGAGACAAACACGGGAACTATATGAACACAACTACAAAACACTTTCCACACAATTAAAACTAAACAATTGGAAAAACATTAACTGCTCATGGTAGGATGAGCTAACATAATAAAAATGACCATTCTACCTAAACTTGTTTACTTATTTAGTGCCATACCCATTGAACTTCCAAAAATTTTTTTACTGAATTAGGAAAAAACCATAACAAAGTTCATTTGGAAGAACAAAAGATCAAGGATATCCAAGGAAATCTTGAAAAAAAAATGCAAAGGAAGGAGGCCTTGCAGTCCCAGATCTCAAACTATACTATAAAGCAGTGGTCATCAAAGCAATTTGGTACTGGCTAAGAGACAGAATGGAGGATCAGTGGAATAGACTTGGGGTGAGTGACCTCAGCAAAACAGTCTATGATAAGCTCAAAGATCCCAGCTTTTGGGACCAAAGCCCATTATTTGATAAAAACTGCTGGGAAAATTGGAAGACAGTATGGGAGAGATTGGGTTTGAATCAATATCTCATACCCTACACCAAGATAAACTCAGAATGGGTGAATGACTTGAAAATAAAGAAGGAAATTATAAGTAAATTAGGTGAACACAGAATAGTATACATGTCAGATCTTTGGAAAGGAAAGGCTTTAAAACCAAGCAAGAGCTAGGAAAAAATCACAAAATATAAAATCAATAATTTTGATTACATCAAATTAAAAAGTTTTTGTACAAACAAAACCAATGCAACCAAAATTAGAAGGGAAGCAACAAATTTGGAAACAATATTCATACCAAAAACATAAAAACTCTGTTATGATCTATTTTTCTCTGATCACCTGCTTAATTGATTCATCTCTAATTAACTGGTTATACCACTCTCCACAGCAGCTGTTCTAAACTTCCCATTCCTCCCCATGCTCTCCCAGCTTAGCCCATTTGCTCAGTTTTTTTTTCTCCACATGGGACAACATTTTCTTATTTTAATCACATATCATGATTCTGAATGGGTATGTATAAGTAAGCATTAATCAATGTAATTATGATTTGATTTAAAGAGGTCCGATAACAATAGTAGTGATAACATAACACATCCTAAAGAAAAAATATTGTAAAACTTTCTGATTTCACAATCTGCATTTTAGTATGAGTATTAAGACATAGTAGTGTTCAATTCAGGAAAGTACTGCAGAGTGTCATGCCACAATCAACTTGATTCAAAGAGGATCAGGACTTTTAGTTTTGTTAATCAAATGTCAGAATATATAATAGCTAATTGAGATGGATTTAAAAGTGATTTCACTGGAGAAGGGAGGTTCTAGGTTTAAATCTAGCCTCAGACACTTCCTAGTTGTGTGACTCTGGGCAAGTCACTTAACCCCCATTGCCTAGCCCTTCTCACCCTTCTGCCTTAGAACATATACACAGTATTGATTCTAAGATGGAAAGGAAGGTTAAAAATAATAATAAATAAAAAATGATTTCATTGTGGAAATTAGCATAATTGAGAAAAAAATCCAGATAATCTTCTCATTTGAAGTTACCTTGCCAGGCAATGACTTTGGCTTTAGGTAGGAATTCTTCCTAGTACTTTATCAGCTATTGTTGTTTGTACTAATGATTCCAAGTACTTGATAAACATAATTTTAAAATGTTTCACTTGTTCCTTCTCAAATCTTTCAACTTCCTTTCTCATCATTTTGGAGATTAGTTCAAAGTCTCTCTCCTTGCTGAACTTTGGCTTCCCACTCTCTGATTTCATTTTTTAGCCTGCTACATTTTATCTGGTTTGTTGGCAAGCACTATTTTTGCTTCTGCTTCATGTTTTTCCTGCCAAGTCACCTGAGCATCATCCCATTTCTGCCAATATTTCATCCAATGATCAAATACCATTTTTACTGTGGCAATAAGACAAATGTAGCCCCTAAGTAGTTCTGAAAACACCTAACTCTTCTCTCCTCTGCCTCCTCTTCATTTCACACCATTCAGGCATTTTCTTCCTTGAACTTCTCCTTCACTCCAATCCCTTCTCTTAGCCTAGGCAAATTCCTCAAAGGTACCCTAGGTCCTATGCCCTTGCCCTTCAATCTTCTCCAGCAAATTGGCCCTATTTTCAAATCCATTCTCTTTTTTTTCTCCAAAGTTATCTATATTGTTACATCTTTCAAAGATGTGTGGCTTTAATGTGTATGTAACTCATATTTGAAAAAATTTACTTAATCTCTTATGATTTTTCTTAGATCTTTTGGATGCCAGAAGAAAACAGTAAATTAGGGGGCAGCTGGGTAGCTCAGTGGATTGAGAGCCAGGCCTAGAGATATGAGGTCCTAGGTTCAAATCTAGCCTCAGACACTGCCTAGCTGTCTGACCCTGGGCAAGTCACTTAACCCCCATTGCCTAGTCCTTATCATGCCTTGGAGCCAATACACAGTATTGATTCTAAGGTGGAAGGTGAGTGCTTACAAAAATAATTAAATAAAAACAACAACAACAGTAAATAAAGCCAGGAATTCTATTCTACATTGAATGGAGATATTTTTTATTTTATTTATTTATTTAATTATTTTTTAAACATTATTTTATTTGGACATTTCCGAGCATTATTCATTGGAGACAAAGATAATTTTCTCCTCCCCACCCCTCCACCTATCCCATAGCCGACGCATGATTCCACTGGGTATCACAAGTGTTCTTGATTCGAACCCATTTCCATATTGTTGGTCTTTGCACCAGAGTATTCATTTAGAGTCTCTCCTCAGTCATATCCCCTCAACCCCTGCAGTCTAGCAGTTGCTTTTCCTCGGTGTTTTTACTTCCACAGTTTGTCCTCTGCTTGTGGATAGTGTTTTTTCTCCTAGATCCCTTCAGATTGTTCAGGGACATTGCATTGACACTAATGGAGAAGTCCATTACCTTTGATTGTACCACAGTGTGTCAGTCTCTGTGTACGATGTTTTCCTGGTTCTGCTTCTCTCGCTCTGCATCACTTCCTGGAGGTTGTTCCAGTCTCCATGGAATTCCTCCACTTTATTATTCCTTTTAGCACAATAGTATTCCATCACCAACATATACCACAATTTGTTCAGCCATTCCCCAATTGAAGGGCATCCCCCTCGTTCTCCAATTTTTGGCCACCACAAAGAACGCTGCTATGAATATTTTTGTACAGTCTTTTTCCTTATTATCTCTTTGGGGTACAAACCCAGCAGTGCTATGGCTGGATCATAGGGCAGACAGTCTTTTATCACCCTTTGGGCATAGTTCCAAATTGTCATCCAGAATGGTTGGATCAATTCATAACTCCACCAGCAATGAATTAGTGTCCCTACTTTGCCACATCCCCTCCAGCATTCATTACTTTCCTTTGCTGTCATGTTAGCCAATCTGCTAGGTGTGAGGTGATACCTCAGACTTGTTTTGATTTGCATCTCTCTGATTATAAGAGATTTAGAACACTTCTTCATGTGCTTATTAATAGTTTTGATTTCTTTGGCTGAGAACTGCCTGTTCCTTTCCCTTGCCCATTTATCAATTGGAGAATGGCTTGATTTTTTGTACAATTGCTGTAGCTCTTTGTAAATTTGAATAATTAAACCTTTGTCAGAGGTTTTTATGAAGATTGCTTCCCAATTTGTTGCTTTCCTTCTGATTTTGGTTACATTGGTTTTGTTTGTACAAAAGCCTTTTAATTTGATGTAGTCCAAATTATTTATTTTGCATTTTGTGACTCTTTCTATGTCTTGCTTGGTTTTAAAATATTTCCCTTCCCAAAGGTCTGACATGTATACTATTCTGTGTTCGCCTAATTTTCTTATAGTTTCCTTCTTTATGTTCAAGTCATTCACCCATTTTGAATTTATCTTGGTGTAGGGTGTGAGGTGTTGATCTAAACCTAATCTTTCCCACACTGTCCTCCAATTTTCCCAGCAATTTTAATGAAATAGTGGATTTTTCCCCCAAAAGCTGGGTTCTCTGGGTTTGTCATATACTGTCCTACTGAGGTCACTTACCCCGAGTCTCTTCCACTGATCCTCCTTTCTGTCTCTTAGCCAGTATCAAATTGTTTTGACGACCGCTGCTTTATAATATAGTCTGAGATCTGGGACTGCAAGGCCCCCTTCCTTTGTATTTTTTTTTCATTATTTCCCTGGATATCCTTGATCCTTTGTTCTTCCAAATGAACTTTGTTATGGATTTTTCTAAATCAGTAAAAAAATTTTTTGGAAGTTCAATGGGTATGGCACTAAATAAGTAAACAAGTTTGGGTAGGATGGTCATTTTTATTATGTTGGCTCGTCCTATCCATGAGCAGTTAATGTTTTTCCAATTGTTCAAGTCTAGTGTTAGTTGTGTGGAGAGTGTTTTGCAGTTGTGTTCATATAGTTCCTGTGTTTGTCTCGGGAGATAGATCCCTAAGTATTTTATTTTGTCTAAGATGATTTTGAATGGGATTTCTCTTTCTAGTTCTTGCTGCTGAGCTGTGTTGGAAATATATAGAAATGCTGATGACTTATGTGGGTTTATTTTGTATCCTGCAACTTTGCTAAAGTTGTTGATTATTTTGATTAGCTTTTTGTTTGAATCTCTAGGATTCTTTAAGTAGACCATCATATCATCTGCAAAGAGTGATAACTTGGTCTCTTCCTTGCCTATTTTAATGCCTTCAATTTCTTTTTCTTCTCTAATTGCTACTGCTAGTGTTTCTAGTACAATGTCAAATAATAGAGGTGATAATGGGCATCCTTGTTTCACTCCTGATCTTAATGGGAATGCATCTAGTTTATCCTCATTGGAGATGATATTAGTTGATGGTTTTAGATATATACTGTTTATTTTTTAGGAACGACCCTTCTATTCCTATGGAGATTTTTTAAAAGTTATTTGCCTTATGGACAGCACCAGAAGAAAGCCATAGGAAAAGAGAGAGAAAAATGTCTGACATCATTGAAAAACAACTTGGAAAATGAACTTTCAGCAGGAGTTTGTGGGGGAGTAGTGCAAACCATACAGAAAAGACTGCATTTGATCTGGGATCCTTCAGTGACCACTGGACTCCATGTTTCACCTTGGCCATCAGCCAGGAAGCAAGTTCCATCTGTGCAGAAGTCATGCTGGAAGGTTGCCTATAACCATGTGATGAAATCATTCCCTTTTTCCACTTTGATATTGAGGTAGTTACTCTTCTACAAATGGCCCTTGGGCACATCTCTTCAGATCTTAATGAAAATTGCTATAGCAACTAGACAGTTCACTAAGGGTGTGTGTGAGGGGGTTGGGGTTTGCCAATTTTTCTCCTTGATAAGTATACCCTAACTTATCCATCATCACATGGTCCTTTTGGGGTCACATGAAGTGGGGAAGATGAGAACTTTAATGGATGGAGTGGATCTAAACCAAATAAGTTATGATTTCCATATTTAATAGAACAGAAATATTTTATTCTAATAGAAATAGAAAAGTGGATTTCCTATTCTAGCCTAAAAGAAATCAGAACCCTAATTGAGACATTAAAGGAAAGGACAGGTTTAGGTTTTTAGCATACCATCTAGTGGCATAACCAAATATAGCACTCAGCAGTGAATCCTGCCCTTCCCATTGGCTTTTCTGTCCCTTTCCCAGTGTAAGGAGGAGTGCTCATATGGAAAACACCCCCTCTCTCCAACTTACAAATATCTACCTTGCCACCTTGTTGGAAGAGACCTTTTCAGGAATTTTGCTCTACTGAATAAGAAGCCTTGTATATAGTCAACAAATTATATGCACAGTGACATTGAAATTGAAATTGGTAGGCTCTGCCCTAAAGGAGATTTTATTCTACTACTGGATACAACATAATTTAAGGGAAACTACAAGGGGTCTTGGGAAAAATAAGAAATGATACAGCAGGAAAAAGCAAATAAGCCATGATTGCTGAGTGTGTTAGGGTCCGAATTGCAGACCACCCAAGGAGCACACGAAGACAATGCAATTCAAGCAAGGGAAAGCCTTTATTACTAGCAGACTATCACTAGCATGCTAGGGGAAAGCTCAGCCAAGCAGTTCCATCCTCCCAGAGTTGGGACCCTACATATATACCTCACAATATTACTTAATCTGGATGATTGTTTAAACCCTAGAGCACTTTATGGCTAGTTATTTCGCTGAAATGTTGCAACAGTCCTGAAACACCCTGCAGTCAGCTATCTGCTGAAATGTTTGCAACTGGGCAGTATAGCTGGAGGATGTGTTTATCATATGCGTTGGAGGTCCTGTGCCCTTTTTCCTTTACTTCAACTGAAAGGGATATGAACATGAGTGACATTAAATAAATCAGGAAAAATATAATGGAATCAGACTATGGAGGGCTAGTTTGATAAGTTTGCATTTTATAATAGAAACATAGAGAAATAGTGTGGATAAGAGAGATACAGACTGCAAAGCAAGGACTTACAAAGGATTTACAAGGAAACCTCATGCAGGAAGGAAATGGAACTTTGCTGGCAGCAGGGGATGGGACTAGAACCTCTAGCCAAGAAAAGCAGATGGACAGTTGGAAAAGGGTTCTTTTTCTTTTCTGAACTGAAAGGGAGAAGAGCAACTTGCTGAGTTTAACCTGCTGCAATCTCTCATTGATCTGAAGAAATCAGATTAGCCATCCTTCCTCAGTAGTAGTGGATAGAGTCTTTTTCCCTGTGGGGAAAATAAGAGACTATCCACCCAAGAAGATTTTCCATTGATATCTTCAATAGCTGTATCTCTCTATATTAGGAAATTACACCAGTCTGACTCTACAACGTCCTCAGGGACTCAGATTCCCAGGCCTGAGCTCTCAACACCTGAAGAGAATTTAGGTTGAAATAGAATTAGAAAAAAATTCCTATTTTCCCCTCTTCCCTAAACCTACCATTCCTGAAATCTCCAAACAATAAATAGATCTTATTAATTCAGAAGAACTGAATTATCTCATTCTTCTAATGTATTAAGGGGATCAAGATAATATCCATCCAGGGAAGAAAACAAAAACCAGAGACTGAAGGTAATTTCAGCTCTGGACATTGATCCAATCTCACCTTCTTTTATATAACTCTGCCTGGGAGAGGAAGTGGTGCTTCTATTTATCTGTTCCCTCCCTCTCTTAGACCTTTCAAGCTTTGGTTCCTGATCCCCAGATAGTGCACTAGTAGAGCTTTTCGAGGAGGGAACAGTCCTTTGCCCTCTCTATTTTCTCTCTTAGAAGTCTCATTTACTATGAGGGCTTCAATTACTACTTACATTAATTAGTGCAAACCTTTATTTCCAGTCCTGATCTCTGTTTAGAAACTTGAGAATTCCATTTCCAAATGCTTTAGAAGATTATCTGTTTGAAATCCCATTAGTATCACAAATGCTGCATGCCCAAAATCTTGTTTATTTTCTTTATCTATAATATTGCTTATCATTCTAATTTTACTGTTTCTATAGCTTAATTCACCTGTTCTCCTGTGTTTGTGACCTTGAGGTCATCTTTGCTTCTTCCCTTCTCTTCAGTTGCAATAATCCATTATAAATGCCTGTTAATACCATCTCCACTTTTCTAGAATTTGCGCCCTCTTCTCATTTTCCCAAGACCCCTTGTAGGCTCCTTCAAATTATGTTGTATCTAATGGTAGGATAAAAGCTCCTGTGCTCACTGTCACTATTATAAGTCCTCATTATATTTCTACCTGCTTGAACTATTGTAGTAATTACATTGTAAATCTTCCCATCTCCACTCTTTCTCCTCTGCAATCATCCTTCATGCCACTGCCAAAATCATCTTTCTCCTGTATAGCTCTACTCAAATTATTTTTCTGCTCAAAAACTTCAGTATTTTTCTTAGTGCTGCATGGCATCAAAGACCTCTTATGATTTAATACCTTCTTTCCTTAGTTCATATTTCTCTTTCTCTTTGCTATCCATTCCTGATAAATGATCTTCCTCTGCCCCTAAATATGAACTCTTAAAACCTCAGTGACATTGTTCATGATGTTCTCTATGCCTAGAATGTCTTCTTTTTCTGTTTTCATCTTTTAGTTCCTTCCCATTCTTTAAGGTTAACTTCAAATGCCACCTTTTCTGTGAAATCTTCCTTGATTTCCTAGTTGATAATAACCTTCTTCATGTCCCATCAATACATACATGCTAGACATCATTTTTTACATAATATTGTGTATTTTAACTGTGTGTATTGATGTTTCATTGCCCTAATAGATTAGAATCTTTGAAGGCAGGGATCGTATTATTTCTAATCATTTCAATCTTCATATCACCTTATATAGTTTTCAATAAACAGCAGATTTATAAGGTTAATTTTACATGAATCCACTTAATCATCTTATCCATGTCATATTCCATCTAGTCTTCAGCTATAATGTAGGTGAAATAGAATGAAGCAGGGAGTCAAGTGACCTGATATCTAGACCAGGTTCTCCCTGGTAAAGCGCCATGCAAATTTTGTGTCCATTTCATTTCTCTGGGTCTTCTTTATAAAATAAAAGTATTTTACTAGTTGACTCTAAAGACCTTTCAGATCTAAAATTCTGTGTTGTTTGTCCTTCATTTTCAAAGAGGATCAGTGACATCACAGGGCAATATCCTGACTTGTAAGTTAATTGGATGTAAATGAGGCAGAGTTTCATAAAGTCATCAGTCTCATTCTCCCTTCCAGAGTCACTAGAATCCAATGGCAAGACAGAAATCAGGCAACTAGTAATGTCTGGAGATGCAGTGATACATAACAAGCTCTAAGTGTTCCACAGTGCCTACGTCTTCTACCTTCCTATTGTAATGTAAGAACCCCCTGGATCTCTCTTTCTTACATTACACTATCTGTTGGAATTAATTGTTCTCATATGCCCATTCTGACATGAAAAATCTTCACACACCTAGAGTAGACCCTTCCCTGACTCACTGATGGTTTTGAGACCTGCCAATTACTTTCAACCTAGTTTATCCCATTTACTGAGATGGTTTACTAGGGAATGGCACTGTGCATCCTACAGTTTCTTGGAGACACAGGTGAGAGCTTGGTGGTAGGTGGTGTGACAGAGGTTGGCACTAGAGAAAAGTGCCAGGCTGAAGAGTATGTGAAATTGATCACCTTGACGGGAGAGGGGCCAGAGGAGTTTGGAATGTTGAGGAAAAGACTCTGGCTGAGAGAGTTGTTGCTCTCTCTCCGTCTTGAGACACCGAAGACAAAAGGTGGGACAAAGACTTTCTCCTGAGGGTTACCCACTTTTCCTGTTGGTGACTGGAAATCCTTCCCCCCAACACTTCCCAATTGAAGGGACTTTCTGAAGAGAAACCTGAGCAGATTTTACCTCAGCTCCTGTTGACCAGGGGTGAGTCAACCTGACATTCTCTCAGGGGACTTAGGCTGCCAAGTCCTGAGTTCCCCCCAAACTTGAGGAGGGAGGAGAAAGGGTTTAGACAGAGACAGGAACCCCTTTTCCCCACATTCCTTTTCCCATTCTTCCCTGCCTGTTATTCCTTTTGTATTACCTGATTGAGTTGACATTAAAAGTTATCTGTTCCCCAAGCTGAGTGTGAGTGAACAGATCAAAGGGAGACCCTTTGGTCTTGAGTAGTAGATGGGGGGACAAGAGTGAATTGGGGAGAGCAGCTTTAGCTAAGGAGGGAAGGCAGAAGGGGGAAAATCTTCAAACCCCCTCTCCTCTCTCTGAGTCAACCCTAAATATCAGCTATCTCCCCTGAACCCCACTTTGAGAAGGGGGGGTTTCCTCTCTTTTCCCCTCTCAATACTGAAAGTCTTAATCTTTTTTAATACAGTGGACACTAAAGGAGGAAAGCAGCCCTGAAAAGGGCTCATCAAGCCCTTATACCAGAAATACTAGTCTTCTCTGACCACCTCTTACATCCCTAAAATTCTATGACTACAACATATTTGAAGGTTATCATGTATATAAGTTTATGTGTATTTCATAGTGTTTAAAAGGAAAAAAAGTAACTACCTTATTCATTTTTTTTTCATTGTACAACTGTTGCATTTCAGCTACATTATGGTTAAATAAGATTTTATGCGTTGTCTTGAAACCTAACAACCATACATAAAAATGTTATTATGTATTAGGAAACATAAACAGAGTCACAAAGAAACTGGGATAGACATACTGTAAATGACAAGCTATCAATGATAAGCCTACAGTTATGCCCTGGGGGAAGAAAAGATATTATTTTTAGCAAAATATAAAATGCCATGGCAGAATTTTACTGATGCCAGTAGTTGTTAAAAGTAACCATATTGATGTAGTGGGTCAGAACAAACTACAGCATCATTCAAGGACATTTCATGGAATGAAGATGGTGAAGGAGTCCCTTGGGCTCAGGGAAGCTTTCATATCTGCTTTGTTATGAGATTCTCTTCCTTATCTCCTGCCTGAGTTTTGTGTAGCCTCTTCTGGAATCAATTGCAGATGTGTATGTGCAGGAAAGTGCATTTCTCTCTAGAGAAATTCCATTCATATCTTCTAGTAACATCTAGTCATCTCATAGCTAGATCACTGTGAGAATTCTCTTAAGATAACTGAATCCAAGTTCTATTGGCTAACATAACCTGGAAAGTGTATTCTCTGAGGCTTTGCTTCTCCTGTAGTTAAAAAGCAATTATAGGGGAAAGAATTTAGCTGTTGACATGGATTTTAAAAAGTTTAAATTTCCTTTTAAAAATTAAATAATTATTACAAATATTTATTTCTGTCTTACACTTTCCTCCCTACTGAACAATAAAAAGAAAAGTAAAATTCTATCAAATATGTACAATCTAATAAAACAAATTCTCACATTTGTAATTTCCTAATTATATGTCTATTTCTGCCCCCCCAATTTACTTTACAAACTATTGACTTACAACTCACCTTTTAGAATATGACCCAATTATAAATTGAGGTTGCCTATATGAGAATTTGACCTATATCAAAATTAAAAGCTTGCCCTAGACATGAACTTGGTGCCCCCTCCCTTTGTTTTGTAATATTTGTTCATAAATGACTGAAGTTATTTAATTGATCTGGAGATATTTCTTTCTGTTGTTTCACTTTTTATTTGTTTATATTTAAACTCTGAGTTTTCTTCTTCCTTAAATCTTTGATATTTTCAGTCTTTTTTTCCTCCTTATTTTACTTATCATTCACCTTCTGACTCTCTCATATGACTGTAGTTTCCTTGGGGCTGAATCTCAAAGTGTCTCAAAGTCCTACCACAAGGGGCAATTCATAATGCACCAGCCTAATTCTTTGCTCCAACCGACTTTTAGGTGGTCACAACTGTCCTTGTTTGGGTGCTCTGCTCTTTTCCTCATGTTTAAAGGAATGTAATATGATGTGTCCCACTTTCCTCTGTTCCTCAGTTCTCTGGCTTGGTACCAGCAGTTCTGAGCCTATTTTCCATGGTACTGGCAAATCAGAGCTTGCAGTATTAGTACTTTTGGGTTGTAGTCCCTGGAAATCTTTTACTTCTAGAGGGCTGTGGTCAAACTGGCTGTGAAGGCCGAAGAAAACTGTAGCCAGGAGTTGGCACCTTCATGGCACTGGAAAGAAGGATGGAAGAATGGGGCACAGAGTTGGATTTTAATGTAAACCTGTTAATCTCTGCCCCCTCCCCTCCCACTCCATCTCCCAGAGGAAAATTTTCCTTTTCATGGTTCCGTTTTTAAAATATACAAAGTAGCTCTTACTTTAGAATTTTATAGCAAAAGTCCACTAGATGTCACTATTGCATCTGAAACATTTCTTGTATCTAGCAAGAATTTGTATTGTGAAAAAAAACTTTTTAAAGTTTTTAAAACTTCCTCAAACCTCTTAATGGCTTATTCCTTCTTATGATACTAGAAGAAAGAGCAAGTTACCAAAGTTACCAAGTAGATGATTTTTTTAAAAACCCTTATGCTCTATCTTAAAATCAATACTGCGTATTGGTTCCAAGGCAGAAGAGTGGTAAGGGCTAAGCAATGGGGGTCAAGTGACTTGCCCAGGGTTACACAACTAGGAAGTATTTGAAGACAGATTTGACTCTAGGACTCCTATCTCTAAACCTGGATCTCAGTCCACTGAATCCCCTAGGTGATCATTTTTACAGGAAGTTTCACTGGTCTTTTTTTATTTTATAATATAATAATTTCCCATTATTTCTTTCCTTTCTTCATAAAATCCTCCCTTGACACACACACACATTATTCATGTGTGTGTATATAATGTATACATATGTTTATATGTATGTGCATGTACACATATACAGAGGAGAAAGAGAAGCAAAATTGACAAAACAATATCTGTGTTGTGAATGAAAAATTCTATATCTGAAGGACATCACCTTTCTAGGGAGAGAAGGAAAATGTATTTATTTTTTCTTCAGAAATATAGAAATGTAAATATAAAATATGCAAAATAAGCACAAGATAGTTTTGAGAAGGAGCTGGGATTGGAAAAGATTTCATGTAGAATTTAATGCTTGAGCTAAGACATGAAGGAAGTAAGGGATTTTACCAGGGAGAGGTAAGGAAGAAATGCATCTTATGCGGAGGTGATAATCATGCAAAGATGCAGTGATAAGAGACAGAGTCCCATGTGTGGGTAAAATCAATAAGGACAGAATGGCTAAACTATATAGTGGTAGAAAAGGAGTGATATATGATGGGGTAGCTAGGTAGTATAGTGGATAGAGTACCAGGCCTGAGTCAGAAGACCTGAATTCAAATCTGGCCTCAAATACTTCCTAGCTATGTGATACTGGGCAAGTCACTTAATCCTTTTGCTTCATTTCTTCATCTGTAAAATGAACCAGAGAAGGAAATGGCAAACTACTCCAGAATTTGTCAAGAAAACCCCAAATGGAGTCACAAAGAATTGGACATGACTAAATAACAACAAAATATATGATGAAGCTGGAAAGGTAAATAGAAACTAAACTTTTGACTTTTAAAAACCAAATGGAAGTGTTTTTAGTTTATCCTAGAAGCAATAGGGAGCCAATGGAGTTTATTGAGTAGGGGAACTACATGGCCAGACCTGCACTTAAGGAAAATCACTCTGACAGCTTTTTGGAGGATGGACAAGAAAGAAAATATTAATTAGAAGGCAAGAGGCAGAAGCAGAAGCAGAAGCAAAAGAAGCAGAAGAAGCAGAAGAAGCAGAAGAAGAAGCAGAAGCAGAAGAAGAAGAAGAAGAAGAAGCAGAAGAAGAAGAAGCAGAAGAAGAAGAAGAAGCAGAAGCAGAAGAAGCAGAAGAAGAAGCAGAAGAAGAAGAAGAAGAAGAAGAAGAAGAAGAAGAAGAAGAAGAAGAAGAAGCAGAAGAAGAAGCAGAAGAAGAAGAAGAAGAAGAAGAAGAAGAAGAAGAAGAAGAAGAAGAAGAAGAAGAAGCAGAAGAAGAAGCAGAAGAAGAAGCAGAAGAAGACGACGACAAGGCAAGGGGTAATGAAGGCTTGAACTAAGATCATGGCTTTGTGAGTAATGAGAAAGGGACATATTCAAGAGATATTGTAGAAGTAGAAACATCAAAATTTGGCAATCGATATGTCTATTGATTATGCATGAAGGGTTGAGAATAGCACTGAGTTTACAAATCTGAGAAATTGGAGGTATGATGGTACTCTTAACAGAAATAAAGAATTTCAGAAGATGACTTTTTTGTGGAAAGAAATAATGGTTTTGTTCAATTTGAATTTGAATTGATTATGGAACATTCCATTTGAAATATCCAATAAGTAGCTTATGATATGGGATGAGAGTTCATGTGAAAAGCCAAAACTGGATGTAAAGATCTGTTAGTTATCTGCAGAGAGATTATGAAGCCCATGGGAACCAGTGGGGTTGCCAAAAGAGAAGACATAGAGTAGAAAAGAGCTTATAACCAAGCACTGGGGTAGAGTCACAGTTAGAGGGAATATATGGATGATGATCCAACAACAGAGACTGAGACAGAACAGTTAAAAAGGAGGGACTTCAGGAGAGAGAAGTACCAGGAAAACCCAGGTAGTTGAGTATGGCTATGAAGAGAAAGTGATTAATAGTGTCAAAACTGCAGGAATTACAAGAAAAATGAGAACTAAGAAAAAAAACCCATTAGATTTTGTCATTGAGTAATTATTTTAATCATGTTTTCTAAAAAGAAAAAAAACTTCATAGAATGAGCAGAACATTCAACTAGCAAACATTCTAAACAACAAGAATGTGAGAAAGTGAAGTACAACTATCAAAAAAAAAGTACCGAAATTGGTTGTTTTACATATACATACATATTAAACACATACAGACTGACAGAAGACAGACAGAGATAGAGACAGAGAGAGATAGAGGAAGGAAGAGAGAGAGGTTATCTTTTTTTTTTTAAGATAAAAATGAATCATTAAGGAATAAAGAAAAGACCTAATGGGTCATTGTTTAAGTAAAATGAGGGAAAAAAGAGAAGGCAGAGGAACAGAATAGCAGCATCATGGACTCACCTATAGTTGAATCAATCAATATTTTTTTTTGTGGGACAGAACTGAGGGACAATGGAGAATGGGTGATACACCCTTGCTAACTCCATAAGTGAACAATAAACACCCTTGCTAACTCCATAAGTGAACAATATAGTTTTTGGTTTGTAGTCTCTTGGGCAAGGAGAAAGATGGGTCATAAGAGAATTGGAGAAGCAAGACAGCATAGAAAGTGTCTGGGAAACTGAAAAGGAGAGTCTCATCCCATCAGAGGGAAGAGATCCTAATGAAGGCCATTCTCAAGAATGAAGAGGTAGATGTCTGTAATGGGAGACTGGGACTGCATGGTAGGTTTACATTTGAAGTGAGTTGGTGCATTTGGAGAATACTTTCTCTGAGATAGTGTTGCTCCTCTAGGAAGAGCATCCTGTTTCAGGGAAAAGGATATGGGAGCTCATATGAGACAGTTGGCATGCAGATGATTGGTGGTGGAGACATAACTTCAGAGATGAAAATAGAGAGTTCACTTTGAAAAGACATTTGATGAAATTATTACAGTACCATGTTGCCCAATCTGGAAGATAAGTTTCTATTCCAAAATCATTCTTCTTGTCCAGTGTCATTGATATTTATAAAAAGTGAAAAAAGCTGGAGAAATGGGACAATGGGCAAGAACTAGAAAGGAAATAACATGGAAACTGTTAGGTAAGGAGAACTCAAATCTGGTGTGTCAAAAACTAACACTATGAGGAACACAGTGAAGCTTCCCAATCCAGCGAGAAGCCTTAAGGTAGGAAGATAGAGGAAGGATAGAAGTTCTGGATGCCGCGAGGGGGATGGCGGAGCCAAGTTAGAGATATGAGTTGGCAGGAATGAGTCAGAAATCCAGGCCTTATTAATTATCAAGGAGCCACAGCAAAAACTCCAATCAGTGGACTTCTCAGAAGGCTTATACCCATCCAAAGATCCAAATTTAATACCACACAGGTTGGAGACATGATAGAGAGAATAAAGTGCCTGGGCGAAAGCCAGGTCCCAGGTGGGAGAGGTAGATAAGGAAAGGAATTAAAGATGGAGCTTGGCCTCCAGCAAGGACAGAAATCAGTGAGAGCTGAGATCCAAGAGGAAGAGAGGGCAGAGCTTGCTGTGGCCCTGTATTTAATCTCTTTGATATGCAAATATACACAATATATAGGGATGATTATCATTGGTCAATGACAAGGTATAGGTGTGGTTTCTCTTAGCCAGGTGAACACAAAGAAACCTATTTTCCAGCCTAACCTGGGGGAAGCTGGGGTCAAGGGTCAGAGGCTTTCCCAGCCATGTGCAAGACTGAGCATGCTCTCTTCTAAGCCACTCTGTACATACTGTTTCCCTTGCCCATAGCTAGGGGTGGACTGCTACACACAGGGAGAATAAAGAAGGAAAAATATAGTTATATCTTATGAATCAGAAAATGAAATTTCAGAATAAACTAGAATAATAAAGAAAAATTTAGGCAAAAATAAAAGAAAATAATAAAAATAGAAAGTTGGAAGGGAGATTTTTAAACTAACCATTTACTGAAAAGAAAAGAAAAAGGGCAAAAATAGGGGAAAATAGATGAATAAATAAAAGAAAGAAAAAAGATAATGTCAGCAAATCTAAGAACTAGCCAAACAGAAGAATGAAAGGAAGAGAAATCCTTTGGGAATATATTAACATCAAAGTAGGTTGGAGGCAGCTAGGTGGTTCGGTGGATAGAGTGCTAGAACTGGAATTAGGGAGACTTGAGTTCAAATCTAGCCTCAACACTTCCTAGCAGTGTGACACTGGGCAAGTCACAAACTGTGTTATTTCACCAGAGAAGGAAATGGTAAACCACTGCATTAATTTTGCCAAGAAACCCTATGGACAGCTTTGGCATGGTTTGGTTCATGGGATCACTAAGAATCAGACATGACTGAATGACTGGACAACAATAAAGTTTAAACAAAATTAATTGCAATGGCAAAATTTTAAACAATATTAAAGAAACAAGTGGAGGAAAATGCAATCCCAGCACTTATAACTTTAAATGTGAATGTGGAGGCAGCTCTGTAGCACAGGGGATAGAACTTCAGGCCTAAAATCAAGAGGATCTGCATTCAAATTTGATCTCAGACACTTCTGAGCAATGGGACCCTGGGAAAGCCACTTAACTCCTATTGCTTAGCCCTTGCCTTTCTGTCTTAGCATTGATACTAAGACAGAAGCTAAAGGTTTAAAAAATGTGAGTATACTAAACAATCCAATGAAAAGAAGACAATAAAGTGACTAATAAAACCCAACAATCAGTTGTATTTTAAGAATGCCTCTGAGTAAAGACATATACAGAATCAAAATGAAAAGCTAAAAAAAATTTCTTATGTATCAGGGAATTACAAAAATCAGGAGTTGAAATCATGTGATCAGATAAGGCAAACATAGTTAATATTAATAGAAATGAACTTCTTTAAAAGACAGAGTACATAAATTTATAAATTTTTAAAAAATAAATTATAATAAAGATAAAGATAATAAAAATAATAGTAGGAAACTTTA
The DNA here is from genome assembly GCF_027887165.1 of Monodelphis domestica. Taxonomy (NCBI): domain Eukaryota; kingdom Metazoa; phylum Chordata; class Mammalia; order Didelphimorphia; family Didelphidae; genus Monodelphis; species Monodelphis domestica. The sequence continues at coordinate 274,073,281 of NC_077227.1, forward strand.
ATATTCCTCTTTCAGAGCTGGAAAAATCTAATAGACAAGGAATAATACTGAATTGAGAGTTTAGTGCTCAAAGATATGTCATCTTCTTAGTACAAACATAAAAGAATATACATATTTCTTAGTATCATTCTGTTTTTACAAAAATAGGCCATATATGAGGCCACATAAAATTATAAATAAATGTAAAAAACACAGAAATGTAAGGCATATCCTTTACAGACCATAATGCTATAAAAATAGTAGTGAATTAATGGACCACAAACAAAAAATACAACTCTAAAAGGGGGATGCAATAACAACATCCTGGCTAATAAGTGAGTGATAAAAGGGAGGGAGATCCTCTGTTGGTTGTTGATAGAGGAGTAATCAGGTATTTTAGGCAACCTGACTGGTTAGGGTGTTCCCTCTCAGAGACAGAGAGCAAGATGTCTCTGAGTTAGGCCAGAGCATTGTGGTGGGCAAACTATTGTAGTAATCTGAGACTGGATAGAGGATATCTCAGAAAAAAAGAAATAATTGATTGCCTAGGAAGTTTTGCTGGACCTAGCCTCTGCTACGAGGTCCTCTTCTGTACAGGAAGCTAAGAGAGAGAGAGAGAGAGAGAGAGAGAACAGTAATGGATGACCCAGGAGTTTAATGTAACCTGGCCTAAGAAAGCTCTCCCTCCAAGATAAAGCACCTCTACCCACCAACCTTCTTGAATCTTCTTTATTTAGATATGACTGCTTATTATTTAACAATAGATATTTATTTTGGATAGGACAACAAAGGTGAGGTTAGGAAAGAGGGTCAATAGGGTTTCTCTAGCTAAAACCACAGGCTGATGGTCCAATCAGCCCTTACAGGTCTTGAAATCACAAAGAGTCAGGATCAGTAAGGAGTCACAGTGGGCTTCAGATATGACAAGAAAATTCTTAGGATTGGGTTGTTTCAGTCCTGAAGTGGGGCTAGGAGCTGTTTTCTCTCCAGGGATCAAAACTGAACGGTTACAGAGTTTGTTACTCTCCCAGAAACCCTTGCTCCTGAATATTCCAAGTGTTCTTTCCTGTCATCTCTGCTTTTCTAGCATTCCATCTCGTCTCTGTGTAAAATCCTCTTTTTCATGGGTCAAAAGACAGATTATATAACTATATCAACTACAATGATTATGATGAAACAAGATACCAAAATTTGTGAATGAGCTTCTCAGAGGGAAAAATTAGGTTCCTGATAATATATACTTACAAAAAAGAAAAAAAGATAATAAGAAAACAAACAAATCCAAAATGAGCAGAAGAAATGAAATTTTAAAAATTAGAATATATAAGTTGGAAGATAACAGCCTATAGAAATGATAAAACAAAAAGGTAGTTATTTAAAAAGGTTAGCCAAATTAAATAACTTTTAGAATATGGTAATAAAAAATAAAAATAAAGTGAATAAAGTTTTTAAGTGAACAAGATAAAATTAGAACAGAACATTTTTTAAAATTATCACTTTTATTATAGACATTTTTATCACAAAATAGAGAATTTAAAAAAGATTGTCTACAAAATATAAACTATCCAGATTAATGGAACACCAAATAAAGTTCTCAAATAACCCAATTTCAAGAAAGGAAATTAAACTACTTGTAAAGGAACTACCAATGTGTGTGTGTGTGTGTGTGTGTGTGTGTGTGTGTGTGTGTGTGTGTGTGTGTGTGTGTGTTTGGATGACATCTAGATGAATTTACATGAAAATTATATCCAACTTTAAAAATTAATTAATATTTATAATTCATAAATTATTCTAAAAAACTGAGTTAGAAAGCATTCTTTCAAACTGAAAAAAACAAATGCAGTATATATATATTAAACCGAGAAAAGTTTAAAATGAAGGAGAATAATAGAACAATGTCATTAATGAATATTTAAATGGATCTATAACCTCAGTGATTTGGATGTTCTCTTTAATGATGCATATCATGAATTCTTTGGTCATGCTTTTCTATCCTGCACAAATTTTGACCATGTTTTCTCTAAAGTTCTTCTTGAGTGCCCACCCACTGTGTCAGAGTTCTTTCTCACTTTCTCCTAACATTCCATTAGTATCAGTGGAACACTGGCTCTCTAGGTGCCATCCGTCATTCTTGCCACAAAACCAATTATTTTTCTTCCTTTCATATTATTCCTTGATTATATTCAGAGTTATGTTGAGCCTTCCCACACATACAATGAACCTCTCCATTGCTCTTTGAATGATATTTGTATTGAATTTTATAGAAGTAATGGCCATATGATAGATAATACTGAAAGGCTAGTATTAGGTTTTTGTTTTCATGGAAAGCTTGTGGTGAGTAAAAGAGCTTTGCCAAAGCAATGCAACTGACCCTCTTTATCTTGTTCAACTCTAACTTGGTTCATTATCTGATTGTCCCAGAGACATATATGTTTGCATAAGCTCTGTTGAATGTCCACACCAATGGATGTATAAATCCGAGTTATAGATATCCTTTATGCAGTTGTCTTTCTTGTATGGATGACCAGACCAAACTCTTGTGATTACAAATCTCTTCCAGGACGCTCTGAAATTCCAAGTCTTGGCACAGTCAACACATTGTGACTCAAAAACAGGAGCATTTGATATAGAACCTCATCATCCCTGGTAATTCTACTTTCATCCTGAACTCTATGTTGGATCTATTCCACTAGAGTAGTAAATACCTTTGTGAAGCACATTTCTCCCTATATTTTGAGCGTCACTCAATATTTATTATCAGATGATCATTGAATAAAGTTGCCTCTGTTCCATTTTCCAAGGAATCTGGAATAACTTTATATATGTGTGTGTGAATCAACATTAGGAATACAGTTAACACACAGACTTGTAGCAGACAATTATGTTTTCATGATGTGAATAATATAGTGTGGTAATAATGGTTCTGAACTAAGGAACTTCTTGCTATTCTCCCCCCCCCCCCCCATTTTATAACCAGTTCTATATTCTTGATTTTGACTACTACCTCCAGAAACGATTTTCTGCAAAATGTTACCCTATTGGGACTCTTGGAGGTTGCTCAGATGGAAACAACCTGGTTAAGAAAAAAAGCTTCTCAGACATATTTGTCCAACAGATGCAAAGCTTATAAGTTGTTTGTCTTATTTCCTGCCAAACTGAAGACAAATACTAATAAACTTCAACTTATTTGTGTGTCTGACCAGTGAAATCTTTCTGATGATTGCAGTGCACCTTGTCAAACAACTGAAGTGCTCAGGCTAATAACATATCCTACTACTCCACTTCTTGAAATGTGATTTTCTTTTTTTGAGAATTACCATTTATTTTGATTTTAATATGTAACACAATAATATGTAATATGATACATATTTGTTATGAATATGCAATAAACTATAGTAAATGTGCTTATCCAAGAGAAACAAATTCTCACATTGGCTATGTTCAAAAATCTGTGTCTTGTTCTTTCTACTTCCTTCTTTCCTTCCTTCCTTCTCCCCAAGAAGGCAGATAATATGATATAGTGGAAATTTGTTTTTAAAAAGTTGATACAACAAAACTTTTAAAAATGCCTATTATGTGCTAGACTTGGAGAAAGATACAAAGATGACGTTACAGGAGAACTAGTAACTTTGCCAGTCCTTTCATGCTCTAATAAAATGTCATCAGTCTCCTGAACTGGAACAGACTACAGTAGACCAAGGGGACTAATATCAGAAAATATTTGGCATATGGACTTTGAAAGTGAAAGACAGAGACCAAGAGGCATAATGGCAACTGAGGCATGTGTGCCCCATAACTGTCACTCTTACATTTAAACAATCAGGTGATAATATATTGACATTAGACTCTGAAGCAGATCAGCCATGCCTTTTTTCAATGCTAGACTGAAGATGAAACAGAGTATCAACAGATACCAGAGTAAAAACCCCAGAACACTGAATAGTGATTCTGTGTTTCTATTTGCTCATGCAGGTCCAACCTGGGGAAATACCAGTCTTGCTCTAAAGGCAGATGTAGTATCCATTTTAAGAAGCCAAACTTCTCTTTGAGTTCTCTCTGCCTTCCCTGTGTTGTGACTGAAACACTGAAGAGAGAGGGAATAGACTCATTTCTAAAGGAGTTTTGACCTTTTACAGTGTCTGAGTAAAGGGATCGAATATAACATATAGTCTATATGACATGCTATAAATGTCACCATTATAAATGACTCAATTGTTTAAATTATGACTGAGCAAAGCAAAAGAAATGGATTACAGAAGGAGGATGGCTAAGTAGATGGTGGTCAAGACAAACATTGAATGAATGTTACTACTCGAATCTGGGAAGTAACAGTGACTTAGCAGTAGGAGTAGTTTTTTAAGAAGTTTCCCCCTATCCAGAGTGCAGACTATTCAGAAAGCCCAAACTGTACTTGTAAAAATAAAGAAGACCAAATTTTAATATAATTATATATACTATAATAAATAATATTGATTAAGATGCATATTTTAAATGTAGCAGGCACTTACTATTTAAGAGTGTCCTGCTCCGAACTTATAAAAATCATCCCCTAATGTATAAATTTTACATACCTCTGTTTCCTAATACAGATTTGCTTTTATATCTTACATTTGTATGAGGTTCTAAATTACTGTAATTTCAAAGTATTTTCACATTTTTTAAATTTTTGCCATGTTATAATGTGAAATTTTGGAATTGAAACTTACTTTGTTGGTCATTTAAACTAACTCCTGCATTTCACTGATGGGGAAACTGACATCCAGAAGTGCTAAAGAACTTATAGGTATTAGTGTCTCCATTTTCAGTAAGGAAATAGGGTGGCTAATGATACGGAAAATATTTGGATTATAGAAAAAGATTAAATTAGATGTATGTTCATGGAAACTAATGAAGAAAAATATTTCAAGAAGTAGGATTCCTATTTATAAGAAAGGTTGAAAAATGCCTAGCAGAATTATAGGATATTCTTAATTTATTTGGGAGTTGATTTTCTAGTTTAATTAACTAGGATCTCTGTACCTCTTTCTCTTTTCTCTGACTACTAGTGTTTTGTTCTTTTCTTCATTGTTCCTTTGCAAATATGGGGCATTAAAGGAGGTCAAATACAAATTGATGGAATTTACTGCTCATTTGCTTTGTCAAAGGTTTTATTGCTCTTTAGGGAGGGATAGAAGTTCAATCAGTTGGCTAAATGAGGGTTTGGGATTATCTGTGGATTTCAATTGCAGTATTTTACTTCTTAGTTACCAAGGTTGAGAGGTAGTAGAGTATTTAACTAGGTCAGGAAAAACCCAACCTTGATTTTTTGTTCTGATACTTGCTTGCTATATGATTCTGGAAAAATTCTTTATCTCCTTGGGGCTCAGTTGCCTTATCTGTAAAAGAGGAAAATGATATTTAGATTGCTTATTTTACAGTGTTGTTATGAGAAAAGAACTTTGCAAATTTTATAAAAACTAAAGTGATGAATTATTCACCACCCAGATACGTGAGTCTGTTGCTTTTGAAAATGATAGCCAAGAAGAAATATGACCTACATAAAATAGAAAGTTTTAAAATTGTTCCTCTAAAATAATAAACAACAATTCTGATATATCTCACACCTTGGTTGACTAAAATGGTTGGAGAAAATGACAAATGTCTGAGGGAATGTGAACATATGAGGATGCTAATGTACTGTTGGTAGAATTGTAAACAGATCCCAACCATTTTGGAGAGCAATGTGGAATTTTGCCTGAAGAATTCTATAAAATTATGTAAACCATTAGACCCATCAATAATACTATTGGGTCTGTTTCCCAAGGTGATCAGGGAAAAAAGAAAAAAGAACTTACATATTCTAAAATATTTATAGTAGTCATCTTTGTCAAAAAACTGCAAATTGGGGTGATGCCATCATTTGGTGAATAGCTAAAGAAGTTGTAGTTGTAGTACATGATTGTGATGGAATACTGATGTACCATAAGAAATAACAGGCAGGTTAATTTTTTTTTAAAAACATGGAAAGATCTACAGGAAATTATGAAAAACAAAACAAGTAGAACACAGAGAACTTTATATAGAACTACAGAAATAATGTGTGAAGAATAACTTGTGAATGACCACTTCCAGAGAAAGAACTGATAAATGGAAAATTGAAAGACTATATACCTATGTACATATATACATATATATATATTTGACAAGTTATGCCTTTTTTAGTGCTCGGAGAGGAGGGAGAGAGATAGCTGGGAATTTGAATGTCGCCACAAATAAATAAATATATTTTTAAAAATAATGAACGGTCTAGAAAGATAAGTGGGAGAAGGAAGCCCTGTGTTCCAATTTGCTTTGTAACATGGATTGCATGTACTTATATGTATGCTAAACTGGCATTTGACCTCTGTATTTCACAAAGATGCTTTCATTCAATTTGAGAATATAGTGGGTGCTTAATAAAGATATATTGAATTGGATACTTTTATTATTGTTCATTGTAATGTACAAACAATTTTTATAAGTTAATGTCTGTTTTTACTAATTTTGTCAGGCAGTGGGCTTTAGTGGAAAAAGCTTCAGATTTGGAGTCAGAAGAACTACATTCAAATCCTAATTCTGCTACTTACTATATGTATGCCATTTGACAAGTCATTTTACTACTCTGAGTCTCAGACTCCTCATTAGCAAAAGGAGGGGATAAGAGTAGATAATTTCTTTTTTTTTTAACATTATTTTATTTGGTCATTTCCAAACATTATTCTTTGGAAACAAACATCATTTTCTTCCCCCCCCCCCCACCTCTCCTATAGCTGGTGCATGATTCCACTGGGTATCACATGTGTTCTTGACTCGAACCCATTTCCGTGTTGTTGGTATTTGCTCTAGAGTGTTCATTTAGAGTCTCTCCTCAGTCATATCCCCTCCACCCCTGTAGTCAAGCAGTTGCTTTTCATCGGTGTTTTTACTCCCACAGTTTATCCTCTGCTTGTGGATAGTGTTTTTTAGATCCCTGCAGATTGTTCAGGGACATTGCATTGACACTAATGGAGAAGTCCATTACCTTTGATTGTACCACAATGTATCAGTCTCTGTGTATAATGATTTCCTGTTCTGCTCCTTTCACTCTGCATCACTTCCTGGAGGTTGTTCCATTCTCCATGGAATTCCTCCACTTTATTATTCCATTTAGCACAATAATATCCCATCACCAACATATACCACAATTTGTTCAGCCATTCCCCAATTGAAGGGCATCCCCTCATTTTCCAATTTTTGGCCACCACAAAGAGTGCAGCTATGAATATTTTTTTACAAGTCTTTTTCCTTATTATCTCTTTGGGGTACAAGCCCAGCAGTGCTATGGCTGGATCAAAGAGCAGACATTCTTTTATCGCCCTTTGGGCATAGTTCCAAATTGCTCTCCAGAATAGTTGGATCAATTCACAACTCCACCAGCAATGAATTAGTGTCCCTACTTTGCAGCATCCCCTCCAGCATTCATTACTTTCCATAGCTGTCATGTTAGCCAATCTGCTAGGTGTGAGGTGTAGAGTAGATAATTTCTAAGGACCTTTCTGAATAAAAATCTATGATTCTCTGGCTTATGCCAGTTTGCATTATATATTTCACTAAACTGAGCATAGAGCCGATGAAGAATTTGGAAAATGGAAACCATTTTGAATGTACAGCATATTATTACCTCTACCATGCTACTAGATAATTTAGTAATAATTTAATATTCTAAAGGTATGTTATTATTGTATATCCTTCCTACAAACAATTAGGGTTTCTTAGGAAGATTTTTCTTGTATGTATGAGTTATGAATACTAATTGATTCTTTTTAAAATGTTCATTGCAACTTGTAGATTGATTTTTTTGGAGGTTGAAATGATATTCAAACATTCTAATCAAACAGAAAGTTGGAGCAGGAAAATCAGAAGCAAACATCCAAATGTGAAAGGGATAACACAGAAGAAAGGAGATCTGGGGTACAAATATTTACAATAAAATATTGGCATAATGCTTTCCAGGGAACAAGGTATTTGAAATATTATAGGAGGAAACAATATTTTAAGCCTTTATCCTATTTCTCTGCTGACAACAGAGTTTTGTTTGTGCCCAGTTAAAATTATGTTCATTGGGGTTTTTTGACCCTTGCTTTCCATCTTAGAATTGATAGTAAGTATTGGTTTCAAAGCAGAAGAATGGTAAGGGCTAGTCAATTGGGGTTAAGTGGCTTGCCCAGCATCACATAGCTAGGAAGTGTCTGAGATCAAATTTGAACCCAGGACCTACCATCCCCAGGTCTCACCTTCTATCTACTGAACCACCTAACTGCCTCTGTCCATTGTTTTTTATGTTACCATGTGGGGTCAGATTTTCTTTAGCTTTAAATATAGTAGAGATGTTGATATTCATATTATTGTAATGGGAATTTTGGTTATCAGTAGTTTCAGATGTGAAAAGTATTTTTAAAAATACAAGTGAATGAGAAGTAAGTTCTAAACAGGAAAAGGATTGACCAAGCTAAAATGAAGTTCTGTATAAACTTAACTCAATAGATAGATATGAAGCATCCATTGCATGCTTTAAGTGTGCATGAACTATTCTTGGGCTGTGCTTTTATATATATAAGATGGAAGATTTGTTTTGGGGATCAAAAGAGAGACTAATTGTTTATGACAAGAAGGATACCATTTAATGAGCTTTTCTAACGAGGTCAGAATGGGAGAACTGACTAGGATAAAAATATAGGGTGTAGTAATTAACACAAAATAAGCATTCGATCAATACTTATTATATTGATCTTATCTGAAAATGATATAGGGAATCCAGCTACCTAAAGTTGTTATGTTGTAGAGTAATGGTGCCACAGTGGAAGAAAAAGATGGAAATGGATTCTAATCCTGACTCCATCCCTTTTTCTGTAAACAAGGAAGGAAGGAAGAAATGAAGGAAGGAAAGGGAAGGAAGGGAGGGAGGAAAGAAGCATTTATTAAATGCTTACTATAAGTCAAACACAGTAATAAGTACTAGAGATACACCTACAAACCAAAAGAAAGACAGTTCCTGTTGTTACAGAACTTACATTCTAATGAGGTAATACACAAAAAGGGATGGTTTTGAAGTAAAAAAACAAATCTCCCCAAAATGGAATTTCCAGTGGGAACTTACCAATGGGAGAAGGGGGGCAGATCTTGTAAAAGATGTTCCAGGATGAACAGGAAATTTGCTTCATTCTCCTGGGGAATTATTTTCTCATCTGTAAATTGTGGTTGTAGCTTAGTAAACTGGATGATCTTTAAGCACTAACATTCTATGATTCTAAATGCCTGAGTCCATGGCAGAGAGTATCCTTGGGGAGAGGCTATATGAAACTCCGAATAGAGTTAATAATAGATTAGAAAACAACAAGAGGGGAATTCAAATCCTACTCTAGTCTCTTGAGAGCTGTGTGACCCTACCCAAGTCACTTTATTTCTCTAAAAAAATTTTAAAAATGAAAAAAGCACCTATTTCATGAGTATGAGGACCAAATGAGATAATGTATGTGAAACTTCATAAAACTTAAAACATTTTATAAGTTTCAATTATTAAAATTATAATTGTCATTTCTCTATTACTCCTCATCTCATTAATTGCCAAGTCTTGTCAATTCTACATTCAGAACATATTGCTGAATAATCTGCTGCTTTCTTTCCACTCACATACTCATCACCTTATAACAGACTCTTATTATATCTTGCTTAAACTATGAGAATAGCTCCTCAGAGAGCTTCCTGATTCCAATCTGTCCTCTCTGTAATTCATCTCTACTTAGCTACTGAAATAATCTTCAAATTAAAATTTAACCATGTTAAAAATAATCTTCAGTAATTTCTGATTGTTTCCAGATAAAACAACAGCTCCTCCTTCTGGCATTTAAAGCCCTCTGAAAGAGTCTATTGTACCCTTCCAAATTTATTTTATATTACCATTCTTTATGGCCTTTATGTATTTCCTGTGGTCCCCAATTCCATTTCTAATTTCTATGGTTACAAGAATCATGTTCTTTCCCTCTCCTCCTTCCAAACACCCTCCCATAGCCGACATGCAATTCCATTGGATTTTACATGTGTCATTGATCAAGACCTATTTCCATATTATTGATATTTGCCCTAGGGTGATTGTTTAGAGTCTACATCCCCAGTCATATCCCTATTGAACCATGTGATTGAGCAGTTGTTTTTCTTCTGTGTTTCTAGTGAATGCGGATAGTGTTCTTTCTCATAAATCCCTCAGGATTATCCTTGGTCATTGCATTGCTGCTGGTAGAGAAGCCCATTCATTACATTTGATTGTACCACAGTGTATCAGCCTCTGTATACAATGTTCTACTGGTTCTTCTTTCACTCTGTATCAATTCCTGGAGGTTGTTCCAGAGAAATCAAGTTTTAAGTACTCCTTGTATACCCCAAACAAATGTAATCCCCTTGAGGGCAGTAAGGACAAGAACTATTTTAAAAAATTTCTTTGTATCCCTAGCACTTACCACTTAGTGGATACTTAATGAATATTGGTTGTTATGGAATATAAGATCTAACTCTTCTGAGAGTGTTTCTTCTGAAGAGTTATAGGGAAGATGCCATTTTTTTTAAAACTATAGACTCTTTTTAACCCTAGGAAAAGAAAAAGCTTATGCCAATCAAGTGATTGTTCAGAGGCTCCTCAGCTGATCTGTTATCTATTGTTCTTTTGTCCATCTGAGAAATGTAAGGTCTGACTGGAGAAGAACCATATCTCTGTATCCTACTATAGTCCATCCAAATAGGGGATATATTTCAACATCTTATAAATGAATTATTTTATTGGTAAAGGTAACTCCTTCCATGAAAGTAATTTAATTCATTATTTATAAAATGTCTAACTGAACAAGGGACAGCTAGATGGCACAGTAGTTAGGATACCGTGATTGGAATCAGGAAGATTCCTTTCCATGAATTTAAATCTGATCATAGACACTTACTAGCTGTGTGACTCTGGGTAAGCCACTTCACCCTGTTTACCTTAGTTTCCTTATCTGTCAAATAAGCTGGAGAAGGAAATGGCAAACCACCCCAGTACCTTTGCCCCCCCCCCAAAAAAAAACCCAAATGGGGTCACAAAAAGCCAAACAATTGAAAAATAACTAAACAACAAAACTGAAAAAGGCATTGTAGTAAGTAATGAGAAAGAAAGTTGAAAATGGATTTATTTCTTAGAGAGAACTCAAAGAACTTACAAACTACTGTGTCTGTGTGTAATCTGATAGGGATAAATTACAAAGCAAAATGTGCCAAAAGCAAAGTGTAACTCCAAAAGGAAAAAAAGAATTAATATACAATACTGTGTATTTATCCCAAGGCAGAAGAGCAGTAAGAGCTAGGCAATAGGGGTTAAGAGACTTGTCCAGGGTCATACAGCTATGAAGTGTCAGAGGTCAGATTTGAAACCAGAACCTCTCATCTCTGCGCCTGGCTCTCAATCCACTGAGTCACTGGGCTGCTCTCCAGAGGAAAATTTGAAGAAGAAGAGATAACCTATAGACAGAGAGTCCAGAAAAGTCTTTGTGGAAGGAGTAACATCTGGGAAAAAAAAGGTTTTGAGCAAATGTACCTGCTCAGATCAGAAAGGGGTCTTGTTCAGGAGTAGGGAATTGGCTTGTATTCTTAAAATGAGATGGGAGAGAATAGAACAAGAATAGGGAAAAGCTGGTGGTTTAGTTTGGCTAAAATGTAGGATTATGATAGTTTCACTAGCTATGTTTTATAAAATATTTTTTCCCTGTGTAGGATTAAAAATGAATCCATATCTATTCAGGATTGTCTTTTATATAAGGAAACTTGAAGAGCACTCCCACCTGTTTTCTTTCTCCTTTTTGGAATTATATAATTTTATTTATATTTTGATTTTTTAAAATAGGGCTTTACATATAAACTATTTGTGATTTTATTCACTTTTTATTTTATAATATACATGCACAATGGATGGGTCATATTTTTCTCCTTGCTTTAACTTCTCTGAATCCACAATCAAAAGAATAAAAGAAAGGAAGAAAGAAAGGAAGAAAGAAAGAAAGAAAGAAAGAAAGAAAGAAAGAAAGAAAGAAAGAAAGAAAGAAAGAAAGAAAGAAAGAAAGAAAGAAAGAAAGAAAGAAAGAAAGAAAGAAAGAAAGAAAGAAAGAAAGAAAGAAAGAAAGGAAGGAAGGAAGGAAGGAAGGAAGGAAGGAAGGAAGGAAGGAAGGAAGGAAGGAAGGAAGAAAGGAAGGAAGAAAGAAAGGAAGAAAGAAAGAAAGAAAGAAAGAAAGAAAGAGGAAAAAATAATTATTTCCAAAGTACAAGTTTGTCACATCTGATTTAGTTTACTTCTAACAGGAAGCTATGTGTTTGTTTTGAACTGATTTCAGCTTGTATTCCAGCAATGTTGAAGTTTGATCCCTTTTTTCCCCTGGAAGTCCTTCCCTTCTTATGTCCTGCTTAGAGTCTAAACAGACTTTATTGTATATTATTTTTACCAAATGACTTTATTACATATATTTTAAAAAAGGAACCTAAGTACTGACTATCAACTGTGGTTCTTTTGGGGGACTAGACTAAAAACTCACTTTTAATTTTTGACTTTACTATTATTCATTTTATGTTTGAAAACAGTCATTATCACAAGGCTTTGAAACCTTTAGCCTTTGGACCACATCTGATTCACAGATTGATTTCAGGAAATCAACAAAGAAGAACATTATTTTCTTTCTTTTCTCTGTTTAGGAATATATTTGGACAAGAAGGAATAAAACATTGGATAACATGAAATTTGATATAAAAGAAAAGTAAGAAGATAGTAAAAAAATTTCACTGCATCTCAGTAAGTTCAAATCACTAGGCCTGGCAAAATAGATCCTAAGGTATTAAAATAAATGACAGACTCATTATTGAGCTGCTATCAGTGATCCTTAAAACTTGAGAATGGAAGAGGTTCTACTGAACTGAAAAAGGCAAATTTAACCACTCTCAAATTGAGTCACCCATATGAACTTGAATTAAATTCTTGGTGAAATTCTAACATATTATTAAAGGAATACAATGTAAGTATTTAGAAAAGGTAGGCATTCTACCAAAGATATGACAAACTAAGGTAATTTTCTTTTTTTGACTGAAGAATTAGACTACCAGTCCAGGGGAATACTAGGGAATAGAAATAGCAGATCTATAGTTCTGTCAAGCATGTGAAAATGTCCTTTATAGTGTCATTGTGAACAAAATGGAGAGATTCCAGGATAATTGAACTGATTGATTTGGACTTTGTTGAATGACTAGGCACAAATATGAATGACTAAGTCAGGATTCAAAAGGCTAGAATGATGGACAAAATCTAATAAAATTAAATTTATAGAGATAAATATAAATTCTTGAAAATGGGTTAAAAAATCAACCCGACAAGTACAATTTTGGATTGTCATTCTTATTTTCTAATATTCAACCTATATAATTAAGGAGCAAAGTTTATTTTAAAATTGACATAGTTACCTGCAATACTTATGAACTAAACTTTATAACATCTACAGATCAATCAATTATTATACGGGAGGAAAGGGGACTAAATTGCAGAATGGGAGGACATGTAGACTCAGAGAGGGGAGGAAGAAAATAGAAGGAAATGTGTTATGTACCTTAATTAAATCAGTAGCAAACAATTAAGGAAGAATGACTCCTATGGTCTCTCACAAGAACAGAATAAATGAGGTGGTAAAGAGGATTGAAATAGGAGAAAAGTAAAGGGGAAACTTCATTCATTGGTGGAAGTGATTCTGCTAAAGAATGCTTCTATTAGGAAGAAAACAGCTATAATCTGTAGGGATTTGGCACAGAAGAGGGGCAACTATTTCTGAGAGAATCTTATACTTCCATGGATAAGTATCCTACTTCAACAGAAGGGGAATCAGTGCTCCTAGGGTCAGCTAATATTCATTATTGGATTGGGATCAGCCAACTTCAAAGAGTGAAGATCATGGAGTAGAGAGATTTCATAGCAAATGAGGGGGGAAAATTATCATCAATAGGGCAAGGGGTAATGATGAAATTAATAATTAGGACAGAAAAAAATCATTTTATGACAAAAATATAATCCTAAATATATGGCACAGGAAAACTATACATGGATATTATTAGAGTATGTAAATTCAAAAAATTTTAATAAAATCCTATAAAAAAAGACTATAGCAACTCATCTAAGAAATCATTAGGGCTAATTTGGATTGAAATAAGAGGTGCAAGAATTAGTCAAAAAATAAATATAATTAATCATGTTAAAAATGAAAACATCTAAAATCACATTATAATCATATCAATATATATATATTTAAAAATTTGACAAAATACAACATCAATTTCTACTAAGACAAATCAAAAACCAAAATCAAAAGCCTTCAAAGTATAATCAGTGGGGATCCTTTCAATAGAACCAAAAAAAACTGCCTAGAACTAAAAAGGAAACATATGCAATGAGGAAAACTATTAACTTTCATAATTAAATATAGGAGTCAAGCAAGGATGTCTACTCTTCTATTATTTATTATAATTCTAGAAATGTTGGCATTAGCAATAAGCAGAAGAGAAATTAAAGGAATAAACATAAAGAGAAGATAACACTATCCCTATTTTCTGTCATGATAGTTTACTTAAGAAAATCCCAAGGAATCATCAAAGACTAATTGAAACAAATAATAGTTTCAGCAATGCTATAGGCTACAAAAGAAAATTTAAAATAAAAAAACACATTTATACATAATAATAACAAAATCCAAGAGGCAATAATATAAAGAGAAATATCTTTTAAAATAACTACAAAATACATAAAATATTTGGAAGTCAATCTATCAAAGCACACAAAATAATTATATAAATTCAATCACCAAGTTCTCCTTAATGAAATAATGAAGAATAGAAATAACTGGAGGTGTATCCAGTACTCATGGATGGGCAATGAAACTATAATAAAATACTAATATTGTCAAACTTAATTTACTCCTTTAATGCTATTCCAATAAAAAAGAACTCAGTAAAATAATGAAATTCATTTGGGGAAACAAAAACTCTATAATGTCAATGGAAATAATGAAAAAAAGATAAGGATGAAAACGGAAAAGCATTTTCAAACCTCAGACTATATTATAAAATAGCAGAACAGAACATTTGTAACTGATAAGAAAATAAAGAAGTAGATCAATTAAATAATGAAGACCAAGGAGAATCTAACATTGGAATTAAATAATCTGGTGTTCCATAACCAGAAAAATACAAGTTCTGCAGGAAAGAATTTCCTATTCGATAAAAAGTGCTAGGAAAAGTAGAAAGCAGCCTGAAAATTTTGGTCTTTTACCCATTCCTTATACCATATTCCTCAAGAAGTTTAAAATGGAAATGTGATTCTAATATCAAAGATCATTCAATAAAAACATTATGAGTGAAGCAGATCATATACCACTCACAGCAGATATATTATTTTTTTGTAAAGATATTTCACTTTACTAATTACTGGAAATAAAAAATTTCCACAAAGCTTCTTGTTGTTAAATCAATCAAATTATCACCCTTCCTCTCTTCTCTCCTGCTTCCCAGATCTGATAAGTGTTTCCATCTGTGTTATACATATATTAACATGAAAAATACTTCCATATTGTCCATTTTATAATAGAATACTCATATAAAATTAAAACTCCAAAATAAAAACCCAAATAAACTAAAGTGAAAAATCATATGTTTTGATCTTCATTCCAACTCCAACAGTTCTTTGAGGTGCAATGTGTTCTTTGTCGTAAGTCCCTCAGAAATGGCCACACAGGAGATATATTCTTAATCAAATATGGGATAGGGACAATTACAAAAGATAAAATGAATAACTTTGATTATATGAAACAGAAAATCTGTTATCTAAATAAAATTAGTGCATCTAGAATTTGGAAAATAGTTTTATGGGGAAAATTTTCAGTTCAAATTTCTCATCTAAGAGTTCAAGATTCAAGATAAATAGATATTAAACATATATGAGCAAAATGTATGTGATTAAAATACAAGAATAAACAGTTCTCAAAAAAATTAAAAAACTATTATTAACCACATGGGAAAAAAGGTTCCAAATGTGTAATAAAAAGAAAAATGCAAAATAAAACAGCTTTGATATATTAATAGAATGAGTCCTATGAATGCCTACTGCACTTCTGTGGGATACAAGAATATGCCCATATTTGAAATATTTTCATTCTCTGTAATAAGATTTTAGGAGAGTTGTTGACAAGCAAGATGGTGAAAAGACCATGCCATAAAAGGATCATTAAGGAAGTAGGGATGTTTAGCTTAGAGAAAAAAAGGCTTTTGGCAATATGATTAATGAGGTAATCAAGCCTACTATGTGTTGAGCATTTTGATAGGTGCTGGGATACAAAAACAAAAATAAACTAATCCTTGCCACCAAGGAACTTACATTATATTGGAATGAGGGGGAGGCAAAATGTACACATTTAAATAAATATAATATATATAAAGTGATGGGGCGGGGGGGCATCTCACTAGCAACTCAGAGACCAGGAAGAGCAGAGGATATGAGCTTTGAAACAATCTTGGCATTCTAGAAGACAGAGGTGAAAAGGGAGAGCATTCCAGGCCAATGACCAAAGAGAAGAGATGGAAGGTTGTTTTTGTGGCCAGTTTGGAATGTAGAATATATGAAGGAGAGTTCAGGGAATAAACTTGGAAAGGTAAGCTGTAGCCAGATTTTGAATGGCTTTACATGCCAAATTGAAAAGTTTATAATTCTATCCTAGATGCAAAAAGAAGCCATTGAATATTTTTTAGCAGAGAAGTGACACATTCATTCTTATACTTTGGAAATTTGGCAGCTGTTTGGAGGATGGACTGAAGAGTGAAGAGCCCTTAGGCAGGGAGAAAATTAAGAGGCTATTGAAAAAGTTAAGGTGATATGTGATGAGGGCCTGAAGCAGAAGATGACTGTGTTCATAGAGACTTAATATTTCAGTGTTTTGTAGGTGGAATCAACATGACCTGACAAAAGATTGAGAAGGAAGAGAGAGGGAACATTTGAGGCTGAGTCACTGGAAAAATAGTGGCACCCTCAACAGAAACTGGCAAGTTAGGAAGATAGTTGGACTGTAGGGATGGAAGCATATTTAATACCTCCTTTCTATTTCTCTAGAAATATTAAGAAATTATTATTTTTCAAGGTTAAAAATTCTTTCTAGATGTATCTCCTTAAAAAGGTAGGTAATGGGAGAGGGGGAGCAGCTAGGTAGCTCAGTGGTTTAAAAGTCAGACCTAGAGATAGAGAGTCCTGGGTTCAAATTTGATCTCAAACACTTCTTAGCTCAGTTACCATGGGGAAGTCATTTAACCCCCACTGCCTAGCCCTCATTGCTCTTCTGTTTTGGAACCAATATACACTATTGATTCTAAGATGAAAGGTAAGATGAAAGTTTTTTTTTAAACTAAAATTAAAATTAAAAATAGGTAGGCAGTGGGTTAAGAACAAAAGGTTTTCCTAAGGAAATAGGATTAGAGGGGGGAACCAAAACTAAGAAGTAAAATTACCTTTTGTCTAGTTAAAATCATTGGTGAGCATAAGACTTATCTAAGAACTCTTTTTAATTCAGAAAAAAATTAAAATATTGGTCATTGGAAGGGGACTTTTTTCACTTGTTGAGGGGAATGATTAAAGAAGAAATTGATTAAAATTTTTCAGTCATGCCTGACTCTCCATGACCCTTTTAGAGTTTTCTTGGCAAAGATACTTATGCAGTTTGCTATTTCCTTCTCTAGCTCATTTTACAGATAAGGAACTGAGGCAAACAGGGTTAATTGACTTGTCCAGGGTCACATAGCTAGTAAGTGTCTGAGTTCAAGTTCTGAACTTAGGAAGATGAGTCCTCCTGATTCCCAAAAGCCCAGAACTCTATTCACTGCACCTTGTAACCGCCCTCTAGTTGAAGATTAAGTAACTACACATTGTTAATGACTTGTTCTAGAATGTTAACATAAAATTGTATTTTAGTATATTAAAACCTTTTCCTTGTTCAACATTTTTATAAATGCCACCGCAAATAATTTTAGAATAGAGAAGTGTCTGAGAGCATGGTATAGGGATGACTATGCAAGTATAAACATTTCTCTAATTAAGAAAAATGTTTCTGGAAGATTGCCTAAAATGCAGAATGAATTATTAACATTTTTCTAATATGTAGATGAAGGAATCCACAAAAAGAAAACATTGAACCTGTGTGAGTTGATAAGGTCACTGAAATATAGAATGTAGAGAGGAATGGGCCCAGGATTAGGTGGGTAGGATAAAGATCCAATAAAGGAGACAGAAGGAGTGGGTAGACTTGGAGGAGAACCAAGAGAGCATTGTTACAAAAATCCACAGAAGAGAGAGTATTCAGCAAGAAGGGTGATGAGCAATGTAAAATGTTAAAGGATTGAAAAAGAATAAGTTTTATCTCAGATATTTTATAGTTGTGTGACCCTGGGCAAAGCACTTAACCCTGCTTACCTAGCCTTTGCCCTTCTATCTTTGTTTTTTTTTTTAATTTTATTTAGTCATTTTAGAACATTATTCCTTGATTACAAGAATCATATTCTATTCCTCCCTCCCCTCCCCCCATCCCTTCCCATAGCCCGTGTGTAATTCCACTGGGTATCCTTGATCAGAACCCATTTACATGTTGTTGATTTTTGCACTAGGATGATCATTTAGAGTCTTGTGAATCTTAAAATTTATCATAATTGTGAATCTTAAAACTTCTCAGACTCTACCTTAGAACATTTGGTTAAGACCATTCCCCATTTTAAACAATGAAGTTACTTGATCAGGAATGTGAGAACTCTAACATTACTCCACCCATACTTAAGCACACTTTAGGGGAAGATAAAGTTGTGAACTCCTTACTGAACAATGAAAAGTACTCAACCCATTACATAAAGTGAAGCTAAAACCCTTAAGCTGGGTCTATTTTTAGATCTAATACAAAAAGGTGCTAAGTACCTATGAAGGTCAAATTAATCACTAAAAGTTCAAGCAAGCTTAGCAAGAGGTGTGAGGTTTTAGTCTACTCAGGTGTGAATTAAGAATAGTCAGTCCTTTGGAAAACGTCTACTGTGATTGGTAGATGTAAAAACTTAGGGGAGGTGACATAGGAGAAAATTCTCTTTAAAAGGAGGCCTTTCTGGTCTCTGAAGGTTATTCAGCTTTGGGGCTGAATTGGAGGCTGGTCTCTCTCTCTCGGTGGCTGAAATAAGTGCAGCTTGCCAAAGCTGAACTGGAGGGTCTCTCTGAACACTAGAATCTTGCTTGGGACAAATCTTGTGGTGAGTGGATTAAAAACTGACTGGTCTCTCTTAAAGCTCAGGCCTAGGCCCCTTTCCCATTATTTCCTCTTACTCTCTCCCCTTCCTTAATGCCTTATTTGTATTAATTAAAATCTCCATAAAAACCCAGCTGACTTGGGTATTTCATATTTGGGAATTTTCCCCATGGCGACCACTTTATTTTTAATATAAAATCAAGACACAAAAAATTATCTTTAGTTTTGGCAATTCAAGTCTTGAAACCATATTTTTGTGGTCACAGTTTAAGGCAACCACTCTTTTATTGGTAACAGTCTACATCTCCAATCATATTCCCTCTATCCATGTAATCAAGTAGTTGCTTTTCTTCTGTGTTTCTACTCCCACAGTTTTTCCTCTGAATGTGGATACTGTTCTTTCTCATAGATCCCTTCAGGTTGTTTAGGATCTCTGCATTGCCACTAATGGAGAAGTCCATTACATTCGATTGTACCACAGTGTATCAATCTCTGTGTACAATGTTCTCCTGGTTTTGCTCCTCTCACTCTGCATCAATTCCTGGAGGTTGACATGGGCATTGTATCCCCAGAAACTCAGACAAACTATTATCAGGGAAATTCCTTTGCTCCCTTACATCCTAGTGATTCCTAACCCCAAACATCTGATGACCCCTATAGGACCCTGAGATGATTATCCTCCTTTCATCCTCCTTTAGATTTAAGATGGACAGAGAGATGCACCTCTAGGCTACACATTGATACTATCGGGCTGTATCTCAGACATCTGTTCCCTAAAACTAAAGAATCTTTTATGAGGGTCATTCCCTATGTCTCCAGGCAGACCCCAGTCAGATAACCAATCCCCTGACTGAATGCCTGAGGGTTTACCACTCTAGAGTCACTTCCTCACCATGACACAGCATCCGTGTAAAGAGTATAAAATTCCCAGAATTGATGTTGTTAAGGGGACAGCTTTTCCATTCATGCTGTCTTCCCAAGGAACAACCTTCCATCTTGCTGTTCCACCTGTACTATCCTCCTGGCCATTCTCAACATTACTTTCTAAATTAATAAATTTCTCTTTTTGTTTTTAAGCTAAGTTTCAGAGTCTTGCATTCTTGCAAAAGATATCCTTCCTGAACCCCAGGGGTGCACCTTTTCACCCCCATAACAAGGTCATTCCAGTTCCCATGGAATTCCTCCACTTTATTATTCCTTTGAGCATAATAGTATTCCATCACCAACATATACCACAATTTGTTCAGCCATTCCCCAATTGAAGGGCATCCCCTCATTTTCCAATTTTTTGCCACCACAAAGAGCGCAGCTATGAATGTTCTTGTACAAGTCTTTTTCCTTATTATCTCTTTGCGATATAAACCCAGCAGTGCTATGGCTGGATCAAAGGGCAGACAGTCTTTTATCACCCTTTGGGCATAGCTCTAAATTGCCCTCCAGAATGGTTGGATCAATACACAACTCCACCAGCAATGCATTAATGTCCCAACATTGCCACATCCCCTCCAGCATTCATTACCTTCCTTTGCTGTCATGTTAGCCAAACTGCTAGGTGTGAGGTGATACCTCAGGGTTGTTTTGATTTTCATCTCTCTGATTATATATCTTAGAGTTTCTAAGACAGGAAGTAAGAAGGGTTTTTTAAATTTTTATTTTAATTTAAATTTTTATTTGGTCATTTCTAAACATTATTCATTGGAAACAAAGATAATTTTCTTTTCTTCCCTCCCCACCCTCCCACCACCTCTCCCATAGCCCACATGCGATTCCACTGGGTATCACAGTTTTGTTTTGTTTTTTTTTAAGAAAAGAAAAAGGATGAGTCTTGGGGGGGACATTGGATTTATCAATTAAGGGTTATTAGTTAACTTGGTAATTGGGCAGCTAGGAGGTTCAGTGGATAGAATTCTGGGGCTGGAAGTAAGGAAGATTTCAGTTAAAATCCTGTTTAACTATGTGACCCTGGGCAAGTAATTTAATCACTATTTGCCTCAGTTTTCTCAGTAAAAAGGGAATAATAATAGCACCTACCCAAAAGGATTGTCATGAGAATTAAATAAGGTAAATAATATTTATAAAGCACTGCACACTGCCTGGTGCATGTCATCAATGCTTGTTTCCTTCCTTCTTTTGGAGAGGAAAATTTCAATAGTGAAATTTCAATAGAAAATTGAAAATTTCAATAGATCAGAAGCTAGATTGCAAGGGAGAGAGACAAAAAGAAACGTAGATCAACAGTAAAGACTTTTCCCCCCACTGCAAAAGGGAGAAGAGTCAATAAATATTTATTAAGTGCTTACTATACGCCAGGAACTATGCTAAATTCAAGGGATACAAGAAAGGCAAAAATAGCCCCTGCTTTCAAGAGGCCTCTTTTCTAATGGAGGAGACTAAGTAACTGAGTATATACCAGATACATACAGATTAGATTGAAAGTAAGCTTGTCACACACACACACAAAGTGTCCTCACAATCTGATCTGTAAAATAGAAAGAGCTTTCTTGGAAGGCAGTGAATTCTCCTTTTCTAGAGGTCTTTGAACAGAGGCTGAAGGTCATTTATTGGATACATTTTAGAAGGAATTCTATTTACATATGGATTAGACCAAATCACCTATCAAGTTTCTTCCAACTTTGAGATTCTGTGATTTACTTAATCCTTGAAGCAATACTTCTCTAGCCATAGCAGGTTCAATTCAGAAAATAATTCATACAAAACTAACAAAATAGATAAACCATTGGTTAATATAATTTTAAAAAGAGAAGAAATATGATCAAAATAAATAATAAAAATGACATCAAAAATGAAAAAAGTAAATTTAGCACTAATGAAGATAAAATCAAAGTAATTATTAAGGTTATTTTGCTCAATTCTATGTTAAGAAATTTAACAATTTAAATGAAATGGAAGAATACTTACAAAAATATAAATTGTCTAGACTAATAGAGGAGGAAATAGAATATCTAAATATATTTTAGAAAAAGAAATTGAACAGGCTATAAGTGAACTGCCTAAGGGAAAAAAACACACATGAGGACCAGATGGAATTATAAGTGAATTTTATATTCAAATTTTACATTAAAACATTTAAAGATATTTTAATTTAATTTAATATTAATTCCAATATTAAATTATTTATTTATTCTTCTTTTTAAAAATTTTATTTAATTAGATGATTTAGAATATTTTTCCATGGTTACAAGACTCATATTCTTTCCCTCCTCTCTCCCAAACCCCTTCCCATATCTGACCTGCAATTCCACTGAGTTTAACATGTGTCAGTAATCAAGACCTATTTCCATATTATTAATATTTGTACTAGGGTAATATTTTAGAGTGTACTTTCCCAATCATATTTCCATTGACCCATGTGATCAAGCAGTTGTTTTTTTTTCGGTCTTTCTTTTCCCACAGTTCTTCCTCTGGATGTAGATAGCATTCTTTCTCATATGTCCCTCCAAATAGTTCTGGATCATTGCATTGCTACAAGTAGAGAAGTCAATTATATTCGATTTTACCACAGTGTATCAGTCTCTTTGTACATTATTCTTTTGGTTCTGCTCCTTTCACTCTGCATCAATTCCTAGAGGTCATCCCAGTTCACAAGGAATTCCTCCAGTTTACTATTCCTTTGGGCACAATAGTATTCCACAACCAACATATACCACAATTTGTTCAGCCATTCCCCAATTGGAGGGCATCCCCTAGTTTTCCAATTTTTTACCACCACAAAGAGCACAGTTATGAATATTCTTGTACTTCCCTATGATCTCTTTGGGGCACAAACCCAGCAGTGCTATGGCTGGATCAAAGGGCAGACAGTCTTTTAGTGTCCTTTGGCATAGTTCCAAATTGCCTTCCAGAATGGTTGGACCAATTCACAACTCCATCAGCAATGCATTAATGTCCCAATTTTGCCAGATCCCCTCCAGCATTCATTACTTTCCTTTGCTGTCATGTTAGCCAATCTGCTAGGTATGAGGTGATACTTCAGAGTTGTTTTGATTTGCATCTCTCTGATTATAAGAGATTTAGAACATTGTCTCATGTGCTTATTAATAGTTGTGATTTCTTTATCTGAAAATTGACTATTCATGTCCCTTGCCCATTTATCAATTAGGGAATGGCTTGACTTTTTGTACAATAGATTTAGCTTCTTATAAATTTGAGTGATTAGACCTTTGTCAGAGATTTTTGTTATAAAGATTGTTTCTCAATTTGTTGCTTCACTTCTAATTTTGGTTGCATTAGTTTTATTTGTACAAAAACTTTTTTAATTTGATGTAGTCAAAATTATTTATTTTACATTTTGTAATTTTTTCTAACTCTTGCTTGGTTTTAAAATCTTTCCTTTCCTGACAAGTATACTATTCTGTGTTCAACTAATTGACTTATAGTTTTTTCTTTATATTCAAGTCATTCACCCATTCTGAGTTTATCTTGGTGTAGGGCATGAGATGTTGATCCAACCCCAATCTCTCCCATACTGTCTTCCAATTTTCCCAGCAGTTTTTGTCAAATAGTGGATTTTGTCCCAAAAGATAAGATCTTTGGATTTATCATAGACTGTATTGTTGAGGTCACTTACCCCAAGTCTATTTCACTGATCCTCCTTTTCGTCTCTTAGCAAGTGTTAGATTTAAAATAGTTTTGAGCATTAAATAGTTGTAGATAAAAGAGAGTGGGAGCCATAAACTGTGATAATTAAAATGTTTGGGAGCAAGGGAAATATATATATCAATTATGACCACTGAAATATGTTTTCTACTGGGTCTTGGTTTTACATAAATATAAGATGGTCACCAGGGAATATATTCCCAATTTATGAATATACCCAAGCCAACTGGGTTTTATAGAGAAATTTAATTTATAATACACTGATTAATCAATAGAAAAAGAGAGAAAGTAAGAAAGGAATAAGAATGAATAAATCAGTCAGTTGGTTTTATCACTCACCCAAGATCTCTCTAGGAAAGGCTTCTCAGGCCAACCTCAGGCTCCACCTTCAAGAGAGCCTCCTTTCAAGAAATGTTTCCAGAGAATTCTCCTCCTTCAGAGCCAGCCTTCTCTCCTGGTCCTCCAACAGAGCAACCTCCTCAGTACTCCTTCAGAGCCACCTCCCTCAGAGCAAAACCTCCTCAACTTCCCCCTGTCCTCAGACCCTGCTATCTTTAAGGAAACCATTTAAGTCCCCTCCCCTCAGTTCTCACATCTACCAATCACTGTCCATGTCTCCCCTGTGCCAATGGTGGCTCTAGCTTAACCCAGGACCACCCAGAGGTCTGCCCCCCTTTGCACATGTCTGTTGAAGGTCATATTCTCAAATAATTAAATTTTGATCTATGCTGCAGCCCTTCCTAAATCCTGTTAGGCTGAGTAGGGTGGAGATTGTAAGTTCCAAGACCTGGTTCTGTCATTCCAAGTATCTCTAGTGTATCAATTCTAAAATCAATCATGACTCAAAGAACATCCTGTTCTATGCTTAAGCATAGGTCAAAGCCCTTTCCATTGTTTAGCAAAAGGTTTCTGTCCAAAAGTAGTCTTAAGTAGGGAGGAGAAGGACCCTCCCATGCCAAGGGTTTTCACATTCCAATAGAGTTCTTACTATCAGTAGGAAATTTTTTCCAAGTATGAAACTTCCCAATGGTGAAATTTCCAACATTCATAAGTCTAAGAAATTTTAAGGTTTACACAAGTACTATATTGTTTTGATGACCACTGCTTTATAGTATAGTTTGAGATCTGGTACTGGTGGGCCCCCTTCCTTCACATTTTTTTTCATTATTTCCCTGGATAACCTGGATTTTTGTTGTTCCAAATGAACTTTGTTATGGATTTTTCTAATTCAGTGAAAAAGTTTTTTGGTAGTTGGATGGGTATGGCACTAAATAAGAAAATAAGTTTGGGTAGGATTGTTATTTTTATTATGTTAGCTTGTCCTACCCATGAGCAATTAATGTTTTTCCAATTATTTAGATCTAGTTTTAATTGTGTGGAGAGTGTTTTGTAGTTGTGTTCATATATTTCCCGTGTTTGTCTTGGCAAATAGATTCCCAAGTATTTTATATTGTTTAGGATGATTTTAAAGGGAATTTCTCTTTCTAACTCTTGCTGCTGGGATGAATTGGAAGTATATAGAAATGCTGATGATTTATGTGGGTTAATTTTGTATCCTGCAACTTTGCTAAAGTTGTTGATTATTTCCACTAGCTTTTTAGTTGATTCTCTAGGATTCTTTAAGTAGACCATCATATAATCTGCAAAGAGTGATAACTTTGTCTCCTCATTGCCTATTTTAGTACCTAATTTCTTTTTCTTCTCTAATTGCTAATGCTAGTGTTTCTAGTACAATGTTAAATAATAGCAGTGATAATGGGCATCCTAGTTTCACTCCTGATCTTATTGGGAATGCTTCTAATTTATCCCCATTGCAGATGATGTTTGCTGATAGTTTTAGATATATACTGTTTATTATTTTTAGAAAAGACTCATCTATTCCTATACCTTCTAGTGTTTTCAATAGGAATGAGTGTTGTATTTTGTCAAAGGCTTTTTTCTACATCTATTGGGATAATCATGTGATTTTTGTTGGTTTTCTTGTTGATATGGTCAATTATGTAAATGGTTTTCCTAATATTAAACCATCCTTGCATTACTGGTATAAATTCCACCTGATCATAATGAATGATTCTTGTGATCACTCGGTAGAGTCTTTTTGCTAATATTCTATTTAAGATTTTTGCATCTATGTTCAGTAGGGAGATTAGTCTGTAGTTTTCTTTCTTTGTTTTTGATCTACCTGGCTTTGGAATCAGTACCATATTTGAGTCATAAAAGGAATTTGGTAGAACTCCTTCTTTGCTTATTATATCAAATAGTTTGTATAATACTGGGATTAGTTGTTCTTTGAATGTTTGATAGAATTTACTTGTGAATCCATCAGGCCCTGGGGATTTTTTTCTAGGGAGTTCTTTGATGGCTTATTCAATTTTTTTTTCTGATATGGGGTTATTTAAGTATTCTATTTTTCCTCTGTTAATCTAGGCGATTTATATTTTTGTAAGTATTCATCCATATCACCTAGATTGCCATATTTATTGCCATATACTTGGGCAAAGTAGTTTTTAATGATTGCTTTAGTTTCCTCTTCATTAGAGTTGAGGTCTCCCTTTTCATCTCTGATACTATTGATTTGGTTTTCCTCTTTCCTTTTTAAAATTAGATTGACCAGTACTTTCTCTATTTTATTTGTTTTTTTTCAAAGTACCAGTTTCTAGTCTTGTTTATTAATTCAATAGTTCTTTTACTTTTACTTTTATTAATTTCTCCTTTAATTTTTAGGATCTCTAATTTAGTTTTCATCTGGGGATTTTTAATTTGTTCACTTTTTAGTTTTTTAATTTGCATGCCCAATTCATTGACCTCTGCCCTCTCTAATTTGTTAATATATGAACTTGAGGATATAAATTTCCCCCTAAGTACTGCTTTGGCTGCATCTCATAGATTTTGAGAGGATGTCTCATCATTGTCATTTTCATCAATGAAATTATTGTTTCTATGATTTGTTCTTTAACTGATTTTGGACAATTGTATTATTTAATTTCCAATTAATTTTTGATTTGCCTCTACATTTACCCTTGCTAATTATTATTTTTATTGCATTGTGATCTGAAAAGGTTGCATTTAGTATTTCTGCTCTTTTGCACTTGTTTGCCATGTTTTTATGCCCTAGTACATGGTCAGTCTTTGTGAATATACCATGTGCTGCTAAAAAGAAGATGTATTCCTTTTTGTCCCTATTTATTTTTCTCCAAATATATTAACTCTAATTTTTCTAAGAATTCATTCACATCTCTTACCTCTTTCTTATTTTTTTTGTTTGATTTATCTAGATCTGATAGAGGAAGGTTCAGGTCTCCCACTAGTATAGTTTTACTATCTATTTCCTAGTTCAACTCCTCTAATTTCTCCTTTAGAAATTTGGATGCTATACCATTTGGTGCATACATATTTAGTACTGATATTTCATCATTGTCTATACTGCCTTTTATCAGTACGTAATTACCTTCCCTATCTCTTTTAATCAGATCTAATTTTATTTTGTCTTTGTCAGATATCATGATTGCAACTGCTGCCTTCTTGCCTTCTTTTTCTCATTTGAAGCCCAATAGATTTTGCTCTAGCCTTTCACCTTTAATCTTTGTGTGTCTATCTGCCTCATGTGTGTTTCTTGTTAACAACATATGGTAGGATTTTGGTTTCTAATCCACTCTGGTATTTGCATCCACTTTATGGGTGAGTTCATCCCATTCACATTCAAAGTTATGATTACTAACTGTGTATTCCCCAACATTTTGATTTTCTCTCCTTGTCCTGCCCTTTCCTCTTTCACTATTTCCTTCTACACCAGTGTTCTGTTTTAATCCATCCCCCTAATCCCCACCCTTATTTTACTTTCCTTTCTCCACTCTCCCTTCTTATTCCTCTCTTATTTTTCTTTTTGGGGTATTTTTAAGCTACCCTACACACTCTCCCTCTTTAGTATTGCTTCCCTCCCCACCCTCCCTTTCTGCCCCTCCCTTTTTATTCCCCTTTTATTTTTTATGGTCTATTAAATTCCCATTCATCTCTCTCCCCCCCTTTTAAACTCCCTGCCCCACTCCCTCACTTAGTTTTCCCCTCTCAATTTCCCTATAGGATAAGATAGAATTCAATGCACCAGGGATCTAGATGCTCTTCCCTCTTGGAATTGATTCCACTGAGAGTAAGGTTTGAGTATTACCTTTTAGCATTCTCTTTCTCTCCTTCTTATAGTTGTATTCACCTCCCCCTCCCATGTGCCTTTTTGTGTAGCATAGATTATCCTATTTTTCTTATTCCTTCAAGTTTTTCTTAGTGTCATCCTCCCTCCCCCACACCTTTCTTCTTTTTTTTAAATGACTTTAAACCACTTAGTACCCCAAACTCTATCTATGTATAATTCTTCTAACTACTATAATAGTGAATACAATTTTTGACAGTTACAAATAACATTTTTCCATATAGGAATACAAACAATTTAGCCATATTGAGGTGTGTAAAGAAAAAAAATAAGACTGCTCTCTATCTTATTTATGTTTTCGTGTTTCTCTTGCTTTTGTATTTCAATGTCAAATTTTCTGTTTAGTTCTGGTCTTTTCTTTACAAATATTTAGAAGTCTTTTATTTTGTTGAATGCCCATACTTTCCCCTGGACGTATAAGTCCATTTTGATGGGTAGGTGACCCTTGGTTGTAGGCCCATTTCTCTTGCCTTTCTGAATATAGTATTTCAAGCCTTGTGGTCTTTTAGTGTGGAGGTTGCCAGATCTTGTGTAACTCTGATTGGGGCTCCTTGATATCTGAATTATATCTTTCTGGCTTCTTGTAACATTTTCTCCTTAACTTGGAAACTCTTGAATTTGGCAATTACATTCCTGGGGGTTGACTTTTAAGGATTTAGTGTAGCAGGTGATCTATAGACTCTTTCAATGTCTATTTTGGCCTCTTGTTGCAGAACCTTTGGGGAGTTTTCTTGGATAATTTCTTTTTTTTTTTTTTACAAAGCAAAATATTATTTCTATAATTTTTACAAATATTACAAAGCACATTTTCCACAAATCTCTGTAAAGTAGGCAGTGCTAACATCTCATTTTTTTCTTTCTTTTTTTTTCACTTTAAACTGTATTTTATTTGGTCATTTCCAAACATTATTCATTGGAAACAAAGATCATTTTCTTTTCCTCCCCCCACACCCCTTCCCACCACCTCTCCCATAGCCAATGCACGATTCCACTGAGTATCACAAGTGTTCTTGGTTTGAACCCATTTCCATGTTGTTGGTATTTGCATTAGAGTGTTCATTTAGAGTATCTACTCAGTCATATCCCCTCAGCCCCTGGAGTCTAGCAGTTGCTTTTCCTCGGTGTTTTTACTTCCACAGTTTGTCCTCTGCTTGTGGATAGTGTTTTTTCTCCTAGATCCCTTCAGATTGTTCAGGGATATTGCATTGACACTAATGGAGAAGTCCATTACCTTCAATTGTACCACAGTGTATCAGTCTCTGTGTATAATGTTTTCCTGCTTCTGCTCCTTTCACTCTGCATCACTTCTTGGAGGTCGTTCCAGTCTCCATGGAATTCCTCTACTTTATTATTCCTTTTAGCACAATAGTATTCCATCACCAACATATACCACAATTTGTTCAGCCATTCCCCAATTGAAGGGCATCCCCCTCGTTTTCCAATTTTTGGCCACCACAAAGAGCGCAGCTATGAATATTCTTGTACAAGTCTTTTTCCTTATTATCTCTTTGGGGTACAAGCCCAGCAGTACTATGGCTGGATCATAGGGCAGACAGTCTTTTATCACCCTTTGGGCATAGTTCCAAATTGTCATCCAGAATGGTTGGATCAATTCATAACTCCACCAGCAATGAATTAGTGTCCCTACTTTGCCACATCCCCTCCAGCATTCATTACTTTCCTTTGCTGTCATGTTAGCCAATATGCTAGGTGTGAGGTGATACCTCAGAGTTGTTTTGATTTGCATCTCTCTGATTATAAGAGATTGAGAACACTTTCTCATGTGCTTATTAATAGTTTTGATTTCTTTGGCTGAGAACTGCCTGTTCATGTCCCTTGCCCATTTATCAATTGGAGAATGGCTTGATTTTTTGTACAATTGCTGTAGCTCTTTGTAAATTTGAGTAATTAAACCTTTGTCAGAGGTTTTTATGAAGATTGTTTCCCAATTTGTTGCTTCCCTTCTGATTTTAGTTACATTGGTTTTGTTTGTACAAAAACTTTTTAATTAGATGTATTCCAGATAATTTATTTTGCATTTTGTGACTCTTTCTAAGTCTTGCTTGGTTTTAAAGCCTCTCCCTTCCCAAAGCTCTGACATGTATACTATTCTGTGTTTACCCAATTTACTTATGGTTTCCTTCTTTATGTTCAAGTCATTCACCCATTTTGAATTTATCTTGGTGTAGGGTGTGAGGTGTTGATCTAAACCTAATCTTTCCCACACTGTCCTCCAATTTTCCCAGCAGTTTTTATGAAATAGTGGATTTTTGTCCCAAAAGCTGGGATCTTTGGGTTTGTCATATACTGTCTTGCTGAGGTCACTTACCCCGAGTCTATTCCACTGATCCTCCTTTCTGTCTCTTAGCCAGTACCAAATTGTTTTGATGACTGCTGCTTTATAATATAGTCTGAGATCTGGGACTGCAAGGCCCCCTTCCTTTGTATTTTTTTTTCATTATTTCCCTGGATATCCTTGATCCTTTGTTCTTCCAAATGAACTTTGTTATGGTTTTTTCTAGATCAATAAAGAAATTTTTTTGGAAGTTCCATGGGTATGGCACTAAATAGATAGATGAGTTTAGGTAGGATGGTCATTTTTTATTATATTGGCTCGTCCTATCCATGAGCAGTTAATGTTTTTCCAATTGCTCGGGTCTAGTTTTAGTTGTGTGGAGAGTGTTTTGTAGTTGTGTTCATAAAGTTCCTGTGTTTGTCTCGGGAGATAGATTCCTAGGTATTTTATTTTTGTCTAAGGTAATTTTGAATGGGATTTCTTTTTCTAGTTCTTGCTGCTGAGCTGTGTTGGAAATATATAGAAATGCTGATGACTTATGTGGGTTTATTTTGTATCCTGCAACTTTGCTAAAGTTGTTGATTATTTTGATTAGCTTTTTGGTTGAATCTCTAGGACTCTTTAAGTAGACCATCATGTCATCCGCAAAGAGTGATAACTTGGTCTCCTCCTTGTCTATTTTGATGCCTTCAATTTCTTTTTCTTCTCTAATTGCTACTGCTAGTGTTTCTAGTACAATGTCAAATAATAGAGGTGATAATGGGCATCCTTGTTTCACTCCTGATCTTAATGGGAATGCATCTAGTTTATCCCCATTGCAGATGATATTAGTTGATGGTTTTAGATATATACTGTTTATTATTTTTAGGAACGACCCTTCTATTCCTATGCTTTCTAGTGTTTTTAATAGGAATGGGTGTTGTATTTTATCAAAGGCTTTTTCTGCATCTATTGAAATAATCATGTGATTTTTGTTGGTTTGCTTGTTGATGTGGTCAATTATGTGGATGGTTTTCCTAATATTGAACCAGCTCTGCATCCCTGGTATAAATCTTACTTGATCATGGTGAATGATTCTTCTGATCACTTGCTGAAGTCTTTTTGCTAGTATCCTATTTAAGATTTTTGCATCTCTATTCATTAGGGAGATTGGTCTATAATTTTCTTTCTCTGTTTTTGGCCTGCCTGGTTTTGGAATTAGTACCATGTTTGTGTCATAAAAGGAATTTGGTCAAATAGTTTGTATAGTATTGGGGTTAGTTGTTCTCTGAATGTTTGATAGAATTCACTGGTGAATCCATCAGGCTCTGGGGATTTTTTCTTAGGAAGTTCTTTGATGGCCTGTTGGATTTCTGTTTCTGATATGGGATTATTTAAGAAATCTATTTCTTCTTCTGTTAGTCTAGGCAATTTATATTTTTGTAGATATTCATCCATATCACCTAGGTTGGTATATTTATTGTCATATAGTTGGGCAAAGTAGTTTTTAATGATTGCCTTAATTTCCTCTTCGTTGGAGGTGAGGTCCCCCTTTTCATCCTTGATGCTGTTAATTTGCCTTTCTTCTTTCCTTTTTTTAATTAGATTGACCAGTACTTTGTCTATTTTGTCTGTTTTTTCAAAGTACCAGCTTCTAGTCTTGTTTATTAGCTCAATAGTTCTATCACTTTCGATTTTATTAATTTCTCCCTTAATTTTTAGGATCTCTAGTTTGGTTTTCTTCTGGGGGTTTTTAATTGTTCATTCTCAAGATTTTTGATTTGCATTTCCAATTCATTGATCTCTGCCCTCCCTAATTTGTTAATATATGCACTCAGGGATATGAATTTTCCTCTAAGTACTGCTTTGGCTGCATCCCATAAGGTTTGAAAGGATGTCTCACCATTGTCATTTTCCTCAACGAAATTATTAATTGTTTCTATGATTTCTTCTCTAACTAACTGATTTTGGAGTATCATATTATTTAATTTCCAATTAGTTTTTGATTTGGCTCTCCATGTACCCTTTCCGATCAATATTTTTATTGCTTCATGATCTGAAAAGGTTGCATTTATTATTTCTGATTTTCTGCATTTGTGTGCCATGTTTCTGTGACCTAGTGTATGATCTATTTTTGTGAATGTGCCATGTGGGGCTGAGAAGAAGGTGTATTCTTTTTTGTCCCTATTTATTTTTCTCCATATGTCTATTAACTCTAATTTTTCTAAGATTTCATTCACCTCTTTTACCTCTTTCTTATTTATTTTTTGGTTTGATTTATCTAAATTTGATAGTGGTTGGTTCAAGTCTCCCACTAATATGGTTTTACTGTCTATTTCCTCCTTCAATTCTCCTAGTTTCTCCATTAAAAATTTGGATGCCATACCATTTGGTGAATACTCTTGGATAATTTCTTGTAGTATGATGTCAAGATTTCTGTTTGTTTATAGGTTTTCAGGTAGGCCCATGATTCTCAAATTATCTCTCCAAGATCTATTTTCAAGGTCAACCACCCCCTCAATGAGATATTTTGTGTTGCCTTCTAATTTGTCATTCTTTTGACTTTGCTTTATTAATTCTTGCTGTCTTGTGAGATCATTGGCTTCTACTTATCCAATTATAGTTTTTAATGACTGGTTTTCAGCTAAGATCTTTTGATTTTCCTTTATGGTTTGATCTATCCTGCTTTTCATGGCTTCCAGCAGGCCATTTCTAGTCTTCAATTTGTTTATTATTTCATTTGATTTCTGGGCTTCAATTTCGAAGTGGGAGATCCTGTCTTTACTGTTATTTTCTTTTTGAACTATTTCCCACTTTTCTTGACACATCTCTTCCATTTTTCTCACAATCTTGGATTGAATGTCTTGAAGATCTTGTGACCAATTTCCATTTTTTTCCCCAAAGGTTTGGGTGTATATAATTGTCATCTTCTGCTATGTCTTCTTTAGTTTGGGTTTTTCTGCATAAAAATTATCAAAGATTAACATTTTCTTCTTGGTGTGTGTGTGTGTGTGTGTGTGTGTGTGTGTTTGTAGATTTTAGTTCCCGGGAGTTGGTGGCCATTGCCTTGTTCCTTCCTGGTCAGATGTCTAAGTGAGGAATTTGGGTGAACTTTGTATTGGGCTCTGGAGAGGTTTTTGTCATGAAGATATTTTTCCCAGTCCTCAGCAGTGTCCAGCTGCTCTTACTGTCAGGTCCAGCCCCCAAGAACTCAAAAGATTTCCTCATAGAGGTCTGGGCGTGGAGTGTAGGCAAGTCTCTCTATTGAGAGCTGGACAAGTTTTTGCTCACAGGCTATTTTTCAGGTCTCTGTGGTGTTTTGCTTTGAGCCACTTCTCTCTGCTCAAGCTCTGCCCCCTATTTCCACATTTCCTCAGCCTCCTGGGATACCTAGCATTGCTGTTCTTACAGGCAGGTCCAGCCCCTGAGAACTTAAAGATTGCCTGGGAGAGGTCTGGCTGTGGAGTGTCGCTGGAGAGGTTTTTGCTCAAGGGTTTATTTTTGGTACTCTGGCATTTTGCTGTATGCTGCTCCCTTTCCCCAAGCTCTGCACCCTATCTCAATGTTTCCTCAGCCCTTCAGTGTTTTGAGTTTAGTTTCTCTTAGGGGTAAGTCTGTTTTGACCTCAGTCAGCCTCCTTCCTAGAACTTAGAAGTTTGTCTCATGCTTGCTGGGACTTTGGAAAGGTAGGTGAAGTGGGGGAGGGGTGATGAGCTTGCCCCTTGGTGGGGGAAATTTCTCCCCCTTTAAATGTGGAAATGCCCTAACTTTATGTACCTTCCATGCTGTGCCCTACCCTGGAACTCCTTTGCTCATTTTACTTTGTTTTTTTCATTTTGAGGCACTCTCTTGATTGGTGAAGAGGAGAAGAAGAGCTCTGCTTCTACTCTGGAGCCATCTTGACCTGGAAGTCATTAAATAAATGATTTATAACAAGTAGTCCTGCCAAACTCCTTTTGTAAAACAAATACGGTGTTAATACCTAAACCAGGAAGAGCCAAAAAAATTTTTACATCAATTTCCCTAATGAATATAGAAGAAAAATCCTAAATAAAATGTCAGGAGACTACAACAATATATCACAAAGATATACAGCATTAACAAGATTTATAACAGGTATGCAGGAATGGTTTATTATAAGTAAAACTAGTAACATTTCATCAATAAAAAGTACAAAAATCATATGATAATATTAATAGATGCAGAAAAAGCTTTTGACAAAATATAACATGTATTCTTATTATAAATTCTTGAAAGCATAGGTATAAATGTTTTTCCTTAGAATAATAAGAAATATATACTTATAACCATCAGCAAACATTTTCTGGAAGGGAGATAATTTAGCCTTCCCTATAAAATTAGAAGAAAAACAAGGATGCCCATTATTACCAGTATTATTTAATATTATATTCAAAATGCTAGTAACAATAAGAGAAAAAGAATTTGAGGGAATTAGAATAGGCAAAGAGGTAATAAAACTACCTTTTTCACAGATGATATGATGATATATACATAGAAAATCCTAAAGACTCAACTAAAAATTAGTTGAAACTATCAATAATTTTAGCAGTGTAGCAAGATATAGCTATCTTTTGCTATTAATTGCTATATTAATACTCACCTCAGAACCTAGTGGGAGTGTTATTTTCTTGTTCTTCCCTTCTCTTCTTTACCCACTTTTTCTATCTTTCTATTCTTAATCCTTCTCTAAATGCCTCTGTTTGCCCAGTGTTTCTATGTCCTCCCCTAACCTACTGCTTCCCTCTTTGAATCTCTTTCCATGTTTGTTCCTTTCCCTATTCTTTCTCTCTTTTCCCTTAACTCTACTCTAATTTTCCACTCTTTCCACTTTTACTGGTAAGAATAAGGAACAACTGTTTAAAAAAGTTATTTGTACCATTTTCATTTACTTTTTCTCCCTCACTAGATTATGGGCTCTTTGAAGCTTTAAAATGTCTTTCTTCGTCTTGGAAATTCCCATCACACATCTCACAGTGCCAGGCATCTGGAAGACACTCAGAAAACATTTTTTGATGATGCAATTTCCACTGAACTGCTTTAAAATTTAATTTTTTGAAAGTGAATTATAGAAAACATAATCTTTTCAGAACTTTTGAATGAATATATGTGTAAATGACAAAATTAGAACTGTTTTCATTGTGGGAGGCATTTTTAAAAATTCAAAGATATTTTATTTTCTCAATTACATGTAATAATCTTCAACATACATTTTTCAAAATTATAAGATTCAAGCTGTTTCTCTCCCTCCTTCCCCCCCCCCCCCACTCAGACACAATAAGCAATTTGATCCGGGCCTTATATGTATCATTGGCCAATGTTGTAAAAGGATGCTCATACAAAACCAAAATCCTCAAATAAAACCAAAATAAACTAATGTTAAAGTTAGTATGCTTTGATCTGCATTCAATTCCAACATTTCTTTCTCTGGAAGTGGATAACATTCCCTGTCATAAGTCCTTCAGAATTGTCCCAGATTATTGAGTTACTGAGAGTAGCCAAGTTTTCACAGTTGATCATCATTCAATATTGCTGTTACTGTGTACAATGTTCCCCTGGTTCTGTTAATTTTGCTCTGCATCAGTTCATGTAGATTTTTACAGCTTTTTTTCTGAAAATATTCATATCATTTCTAATACCATAATAGTATTTAATCACCAAACATGTACGATAATTTGTTTAGTCATTCCCCAAGTGATGGACATCCCCTCAATTTCCAATTTTTTTGCTACCACAAAAAGATCTGCTATAAATATTTTTGTAAAAGCAGGCCCTTCCCCGCTTTTTAGGATCTTTTTGGAATACAGACCCAATAGTGGTATTATAGGATCAAAGAGAATGCTCAATTTTATGGCCCTTTAGACATAGTTCCAAATTGCCCTACAGAACGGTTGGATAAGTTCACAATTTTACTAACAATGCATCAGCGTCCCAGTTTTGCCACATTCCCTCCAACATTTATAACTTGCCTTAACTGTCATATTGGCCAATCTGACACATGTGAGGTGGTACCTCAGGATTGTTTTCATTTGCATTTCTACAATTAAGAGTTATTTAGAACTTTTTTTCATGATTGTTGAGACTTTTGATTTCTTCATATGAAAATTGGTTGTTTATATCATCTGACCATTGGGGAATTGGCTTGTATTCATATAAATTTGACTTAGTTCTCTATAGATTGGAGAAATTTGACCTTTATCAGAACAATTGTAAGATTTAAAATAGTTGGAGCCTAAAACTGTTGTAGATAAAAGAGTGGGTGAGTAAATTGTGACCGCAGGAAATATGTTTTCGCTACAGTGTTTTGTTTAAAATCAAATATAAGGTGGTCGCCAGGGAAATATTCCCAATTATGAATATACCCAAGTCAACTAGGTTTTATAGAGACTTTAATTAATAATACAATGAGGAATTAAAGAAAGAGAGAAAGAGTAAGAAAGGAATAAGTATGAAGGGCCTTAAGCCAACATGGCCTAGACCTGAGTCTTAAGAGAGAGAGATCAGTCAGTCAGGCTTTTATCACTCACCACAAGGTCTGTCTAACCTAGTGACACCAGGCCAGCTCCGTCTCAGCTGACTTCACCAGCGAGAGTTCCAGCCAGAGTCCTCCTTAAAGAGTCTTCCAGCCAGAGACTGTTCCAAAGGGCCTCTCTCCAGAGCCTCCAGAGGGACAGAGTCCCCTCAGAGGAGCTCCAGCGAGACCTCCTTAGAGATGGTCCTCCAAGAGCTTCCCTTCTCCAGAGCCTCTCTCAAGAGATTCTTCCTAAGTGATCCTCATAAAAGCTTTCTCCAAAAGGATTCTCATAAGAGCTTTCTTCTCAAGAGATCCTTTTTCTTATATAGGGGGTTTTCTCCTATGTCACCTCCCCTAAGTTCTTCCATCTACCAATCACTGTAGATGTTTTCCAAAGGACAACCCATTCTAAAAACACTGCTGGGTCAACTAATCCCTTTAGGAGAAAACCTCTGAATAAGTTTTCACCTCTTTGCTTCTGGTAAGTTTACAAGTTGCCTGACCTTTAATAGGTACTTAGCACCCCATTGTATTAATTCTAAAAACAGGCATGGCTCAAAGAACTCCTTGCCTCATTATAAGTATGGGTCTAAGTACTTTCATTGTTTAGCAAGGAGTTTTCTCCCCTAAAGCAGTCTTAAGTATGGGTGGAGTAGAGGTCCTCCCATTTCTGATCCTACTAGAGTTCTCACTGTCAAAATGGGGAATGTTCCTAGTAGGGAATTGTTCCAATTGAGAATTCCCCAGTGGGGAAATTTTTAACATTCACAAGTCTGAGAAATTTCAAGATTTACACAGTTTGTTATAAAATTTTTTCCTAATTTGTTGTTTCTCTTCTAATCTTGGTTATGTTGATTCTGTTTATGCAGAAGCTTTTTAGTTTCATATATTGTATTCATATATATTATTATTGAATATTATATTGTTCATTTTACATCTTACTCTCTAACTCTTGTTTGTTCATAAATTCTTCTCTATAGATCTGTCAGGTAAACTATTCTATGTTCCCCTAATTTAGTTATGGTATCACTCTTTAAATCTAAATCATATAACCCATTTTGACCTTGTTTTGGTATAGGATTTGAGATTTTGGTCTACACCCAGTTTCTGCCATGGTTTTCTAATTTTCCCAGCATTTTTTGTTAAATATTGAGATCTCTTATCCATAGGTCTTTGGGTTTATCAAAAACACTAGGTTGCTAAGGTCCTTTACCCCTGTATATTATGTATCTAATCTATTTCATTGATTTACCATTCTATTTCTTAGCCATTATCAGACTGTTTTGATGACTTACTGCTTTATATATAGTCTGAGATCTGGCATGGCAAGGCCACCTTCCTTCAAAATTCTTGTCAGTAGTTCCATTGATATTTTGAACTTTTGTACTTCTAGATGAATTTTGTTATTATTTTTTCTAGTTTTATAAAAATTATTTGGTAGTTTCATCAATATGACATTGAATACATAAATTTATTTAGATAGGATTATCATTTTTATTATATTAGCTTGACCTACCTATGAGCAATTAATATTTTTCCAATTGTTTAGATCTGAGTTTGTCTGAAAAATGTTTTGTAATTTTGTTCATATAATTCCTGTGTTTGTTTTGGCAAGTAGATTCCGAGGTATTTTATATTAATATATACATATATATTTTTATATATACTTATGTATATGAACTTATTTTAAATGGAAATTCTCTTTCTATCTCTTGCTATTTAACTTTATTGGTAATATATACAAATAGTTATGTTTAATGAGGTTATTAGTTATTTCAACTAGTTTTCTAGGATTCTCTAATTATATCATCATATCTGCAAAGAATGATCATTTAATTTCCTCATTGTCTACTTTATTCCTTCAATTTCTTTTTCTTTCTCATTTCTAAATAGCATTTCTAATGCAATATTAAACAATAGTGGCGATAATGGGCATCCTTTCTTCACTTCTGTTCTTACTGGGATGGCTTCTAACATTCCCATTGTGGATTATACTTGATGATGGTTTAGTTAGATACTACTTATCATTTTAAGGAATGGCCTATTTATTCTTTTGTTTTCTAGTGTTTTGATTTTTTTTAACCCTTATCTTCTGTCTTGGAGCCAGTACTGGCTCCAAGACAGAAGAGCAGTAAGGGCTAGGCAATGGGGGTTAAGTGACTTGCCCAGGGTCACGCACCTGGGAAATGTCTGAGGCTAGATTTGAACCTAGGACCTCCCATCTCTAGGCCTGACTCTCAATTCACTGAGCCACCCAGCTGTCCCCTGCTTTCTAGTGTTTTTAATAGGAATGGGTATTATATTTTGTCAAAGGCTCTTTATGCATCTATTGAGATAATCATGTGATTTCTGTTAGTCTGATTATTGATATGGTCAATTATGTTGATAATTTCCCTAATACTAAACCAACCCTATATTCTTAGTATAAATCCTACCTTGTCATAGTGAATAATACTTGTGATATATTGCTGATCCATATATTGCACCTTGCTAGAATTTTATTTAAAATATTTTCCTCTAGACTCATTAATGAAATTGGACTATAATTTTCTTTCTCTGTTTGTTTCTCCTCCTGGCTTAGGTAACAGTGCCATATTTGTGCCCTAAAAATAATTTGATAGAATTCCTTCTCTATTTTCCCAAATAATTTATATAGTATTGGGATCAATTGTTCTTTAAAAGTTTGATGGAATTCATTTTTGAATTCATCTGGTCCTGGGGATTTTTTCCTTAGGGATTTTATTGATTGTTTATTCAATTTCTTTTTTCTCAGATGGGATTATTTAAGTATTGTATTTCCTGCATTAGAAAAATATGTGATCAATCATGTAGTTTGATAGGGATATGATTAGGGTTTTGATGTTAAAGGATCACTTTACTGGAGATATGAGTAACACAGAAATAGGTTTTGAACAATGATACATGTATAACCCAGTGAAACTACTTGTCAGATTTGGGAGGGAGGAGGGAAAAGTGTGTGTGTGTGTGTGTGTGTGTGTGTGTGTGTGTGTGTGTGTAGGGATCATGAATAATGTAATCATGAAAAATTTTCTAAGGAAAAAAGGGAAAAATAAAAATTAAAAAATTGAAAAGTATTGTATTTCATCTTTTGTTAATTTGTACAATTTTTATTTTGTAAATATTCATCCATTTCACTTAGATTAGCAGATTTATTGGCATATTGTTGGGCAAAATAGCTCCTAATTATTGCTTTAATTTCCTCTTCATTAGCAGTAAGTTCATCTTTTTCATTTTTTATACTGATTATTTGATTTTCTTCTTTTCTTTTTAAAATCAAATTAACCAATGCTTTACCCATTTCTTTTCACAAAACCAATTCCTAATCTTATTTATTAGTCCAATATTTCTCTTACTTTTAATGGTATTAATTTTTTAGGATTTCCCATTTATTCTTTAATTGGGGACTTTTAATTTGTTCTCTTTTCTAGTTTTCTTAGTTGCATGCCCAATTCTTTGATTTTTTCTCTGTTTTATTGTAAAAATTTAGTGATAAAATTTCCCCCTACATAATGCTTTGACTATGTCCCATAAATTTTGATATTTTGTCTCTTCATTGTCATTCTTTTTAATGAAATTATTGATTGTTTCTATAATGTTCTTTGACCCATCTGCTTTTTAGCTTTAGGTTATTAGTTTTCAATTTTTAGTTGTCTTTTCATGGTCCATTATTGGTTGACTATAATTTTTATTGCAATATGATCTTATTCCGCTTTTCTACTTTTCTGAATTGATTTTTGAAATCCTTCTTGAGTTTTTCCAGAGGCTGAAACCAGTTCATATTTTTCTTTGAACTTTTGCATATATTTTCTTTGCTTTCACTGCCCTTCTTTTGTGCTCATACCTTGCTCTTCTTTATTTCTATAAACATTTTCTATGTTTAGGATTTTTTTTTATGTCACCCACCCTTTTTCTTGACTTTCACTTTTATTTTAAAGGTGGGCTCTGTTCTTAGGGTAGAAGGGTATTTTTTTTTAAAAGTCAGTTTTTCCTTGCTGCTACCAGTAGCTCTATTTCTAGGTTTCTGCAAGTTTCAGTTCTTCTAAGGTGTTTTGATGGCCTTTGAAAGCTTTGAAAGCCATCTCCAACTGCTTATTCAATCACCTACTGGGACTGCTAAAGGCTTATGGAGCTCAGAGGACTATGAGCTACCCTGTGCTGGGACTTAAAGCCTAGACTAAGACTTGACCAGGGGCTTTTGTTCTTATTCTGAGCTTGATTAGATCAGGAACACTCTGGAGTGTCTTGCTCTGGGGTTTATAACTTCAGCTTGAGCTTGGGTAGGGGCTCTGAGCTCATATAGCCCAATCCCATTATAAGGATTGCCTTGTACTGGGGTTCAGGTCCTCACTGCTGAGGAAGGCATTAAAAAATCTATAGTTTAAATTATAGGAAGACTGAGAGAGCATTTTCTAAAACAAGTCAGTATTTCTAGAATCCCCTTTCTTTACTGGTCCTATTAAATATGAATAAATATATCTAATTGTAAGATATAGCTATTTGTTTGGCATTTCTTATTCCATGGATAATTTTTCCTTTTCAGACCACTGAATTTTGTGTGATTAGATAAAATATGGTTATTATTGTATTTATTTTGCTTTTATACCTGGCATTTAATTTGGTAATGAACACATTACTATTTTATAAATTGAATTAATAAATAAATTTCATAGAGCACACAACAAAAGTACTCCCCATATTTTCCCCCATAATATAGCTTCTGGAATATCCTAATCAGCTAAATAGCTATTATAATAATTTAAGATTCTTAGAACAGTAAAAGCCAAATGTTCTCAATGAAATTTTGATAGTTTGATTATGAATTAATTAGCCAGTGAAGGCCATAAGGAAATGTTAATAAACTCTTTTTTCACAAGTTAATAGAAAATATGTCAGATGAAGGAGTTACTGCTGCTGTGCACTAAGGATGAATTTAAGGGTTAAGGACAGATTTTTTTTTTTGGTTCTGCTAGTTCCCACTCTTCAAAGAACACCAGGGAAATAGCAATGCTATCCATGATGGTTTGTCCAACAGAGGGCAAAAATGATTCTTACTTGGAGGCCAAACATGGCTCCTTTAGATATTTAAAGAGGAATACACACACAGTCAGAATCACTAGTCTTGCATAGTTTATGGCCTCAGAATCCTTGGAGTCTCATAGATGGTTCAGAGGTAGTTTATAATTTTAAATTTAGTTAAGTAGATTAATAATAGTTTCAGTTCATCACCAGGTTGCTAAATGAT
This sequence comes from Monodelphis domestica, assembly GCF_027887165.1. NCBI lineage: Eukaryota > Metazoa > Chordata > Mammalia > Didelphimorphia > Didelphidae > Monodelphis > Monodelphis domestica. The sequence continues at coordinate 274,115,512 of NC_077227.1, forward strand.
ACCTGAGTTATAGAATCATACATAGTTTTAGAGTTGGAAAGGGAATTTAAAAGTCATCTCCCTCATTTTGTAGATGAGGACCTAAGGTTCAGAAAGGTTATTGACTTTGCTCAAAGTCACATGGGTAATAAGAAACAGTACTGGATCTATGATTTTTTTAGTCAGGAAACTCCAGGTGAGAAAACTCCTCAGTGCTGACCTGTAACTGTTTTGTAATTTGTAGTTATGGATTGCAAAATGTCCTTTGACAGTTAGTTGAAGTCAATGGATCCTTTCTCAGAATAATGATTTTTAAATGTATACGATAAAATACATGGGATTACAAAGGAACCTAATTATATTGAAATATAGTTTTCAAAATAAGTTCACAGACTGCAGATTAAGAACCTCTGTTGCTAGAGGATTGCCTGGGGCACATTAAGTGACCCACTTAGTCAAATAGTATATATATATATATACATACACATATACACTATGTGTATATGTGTATGTATATATATAATATGTGTATATAATATATATATAAGAAGTGTGATTTGAACCCAAGACTTTCTGGCTAAAAAGCCTTACCATGTTTTGCCAAGGAACTCTTGAAACTTAAGAGTTCTTTGGTAAACTTGGCTCCTTTCCCAAGGACACTTATCATAATTGCTCACACATGACAGCAAGAGCATGCTCTCATTGAAATTATTTTGAGACTAGACATCTAGACTGTTCCTGCTTCTTTTGCTTTGTGTTTCTTTTCTTGAGTACAGGTGACCAAACAGGATTTCAGAATTTCTTCTGAAATTATAGCCTTAGAATATACTTCATGGACTCAAGAGGTATGGGCATTGTGGATCAGTTCTGGCACTTCTGACCTTTCAGAGGTACTGGTTCTCATGTTCTAATCCTAAGAAGCTACTGATGATGACTAGAATTGATGACTAACTACACTTTTGCCATGGACTGTGCTGCCCCACTAGCAACTTTATTAAAATTACCTCTGATGCCATCTCCAAAACATATAGCTATCTAACTCTAGATTTGTGGAAAGAAACTTTATTCACTAAGTCTCTCTATCAGAAATTTACCAACCATCTGGTAAAGATTCATACTTATGTGTAGGTCCAAAGGACCCAGGCAGCTGCTTGAGTATCACCTAGATTTTGGATTTGTTTATTCATTCCCATTTCTTAATATGATCATAGTGAGATTTCCATTTTTTGGGTTATGTTTCTGTTTTGTATTATTAAACAAATTGCATATTTAGTCATATGCTTTATTCTTGGTGTTAATTGTACCATAATACTCCATCTCATGTTGGTACCAAAATGTATTTAACTCTCCTATTGTTAGATATACCTGTTTCTTCCAGTTGTGTGTGTGTGTGTACACACACATGTGCATATGTTTTTAATAATTACATATAAAATTGGTACAAAAAATCTTTGAACAGAGAGTTCTGTTTTTTGATAACACAGGGAATGTTGACAAGAAGAGCATTATTTGATCAAGGGGTGTAATTATTTTGGTAATTTTTACTATAAATTGCTTGTATGGCTATAAGAATGTGATTGGCTGCAGAAAATTATCTGTGAAAGCCTGAATGCTCCCATACATTATTTTCATTCATTTCACTCATATATTTATAACCTTTGTATTTTTCTCATATCCATTTTGGGGTACTGAGGCGGTAGAGTTCAAATTTCACTATCATTACTCATGAGAAAAGATCACTTTACAAAATCCAGTAGATTTTTTTCCACTTGAAATCTGTTTGCTGTCCAGTTTAGCTGAGTTTCATGCCAAACTTTCTTCAGGGTTGTTTACTCCTCAGTTTTTGTTTGTTTGTTTGTTTGTTTTGCTGTTCTGTGACACTTGTAATTGTCAGTCATGGTCCTCCATAATATTTTGCAAATGAGCTTTTCTCTGAACAGATGTTCATACCCTTATATACCATCTCTCCATTTGACAAGGAGAGTAAATATCTGTTGGTTGAAGTTGTTTCTGGACTTTTTTTTTTACCTGTTTTAGAGGCATTTTAAAAAATCTGTTAAAATCATTAGAAATTACTTTGCCCAATTATATGGCAATAAATACACCAATTTAGGGGATATGGATGAATATATAAAAAAATACAAACTGCCTAGACTAACAGAAGAGGAAATAGAATTCTTAAATAATCCCATATCAGAAAATGAAATCCAACAAGCCATCAAAGAACTTCCCAAGAAAAAATCCCCAGGGCCTGATGGATTCACCAGTGAATTCTATCAAACATTCAGAGAACAGTTAATCCCAATACTATACAAACTATTTGACATAATAAGCAAAGAGGGAGTTCTACCAAACTCCTTTTACGACACAAACATGGTACTGATTCCAAAACCAGGCAGGTCAAAAACAGAGAAAGAAAACTATAGACCAATCTCCCTAATGAATATAGATGCAAAAATCTTAAATAGGATACTAGCAAAAAGACTCCAGCAAGTGATCAGAAGGATCATTCACCATGATCAAGTAGGATTTATACCAGGGATGCAGGGCTGGTTCAACATTAGGAAAACCATCGACATAATTGTCCACATCAACAAACAAACCAGCAAGAACCACATGATTATCTCAATAGACGCAGAAAAAGCATTTGATAAAATACAACACCCATTCCTATTAAAAACACTAGAAAGCATAGGAATAGAAGGGTCATTCCTAAAAATAATAAACAGTATATATCTAAAACCATCAACTAATATCATCTGCAATGGGGATAAACTAGACGCATTCCCAATAAGATCAGGAGTGAAACAAGGATGCCCATTATCACCTCTACTATTTGACATTGTACTAGAAACACAAGCAGTAGCAATTAGAGAAGAAAAAGAAATTGAAGGCATCAAAATAGACAAGGAGGAGACCAAGTTATCACTCTTTGCAGATGACATGATGGTCTACTTAAAGAATCCTAGAGATTCAACCAAAAAGCTAATTGAAATAATCAACAACTTTAGCAAAGTTGCAGGATACAAAATAAACCCACACAAATCATCAGCTTTTCTATATATCTCCAACACAGCTCAGCAGCAAGAACTAGAAAGAGAAATCCCATTCAAAATCACCTTAGACAAAATAAAATACCTAGGAATCTACCTCCCGAGACAAACACAGGAACTATATGAACACAACTACAAAACACTCTCCACACAACTAAAACTAGACCCGAGCAATTGGAAAAACATTAACTGCTCATGGATAGGACGAGCCAATATAATAAAAATGACCATCCTACCCAAACTTATTTATCTATTTAGTGCCATACCCATTGAACTACCAAAATACTTCTTCACTGATTTAGAAAAAACCATAACAAAGTTCATTTGGAAGAACAAAAGATCAAGGATATACAGGGAAATAATGAAAAAAAAAACACACATATGATGGGGGCCTTGCAGTCCCTGACCTTAAACTATATTACAAAGCAGCAGTCATCAAAACAATTTGGTACTGGCTAAGAAACAGAAAGGAAGATCAGTGGAATAGACTGGGGGAAAGTGACCTCAGCAAGACAGTATACGATAAACCCAAAGATCCCAGCTTTTGGGACAAAAATCCACTATTCAATAAAAACTGCTGGGAAAATTGGAAGACAGTGTAGGAGAGACTAAGAATAGATCAACACCTCACACCCTACACCAAGATAAATTCAAAATGGGTGAGTGACTTAAACATAAAGAAGGAAACCATAAGTAAATTGGGTAGACACAGAATAGTATACATGTCAGACCTTTGGGAGGGGAAAGACTTTAAAACCAAGCAAGACATAGAAAGAATCACAAAATGTAAAATAAATAATGTTGATTACATCAAACTAAAAAGCTTTTGCACAAACAAAACCAATGTAACTAAAACCAGAAGGGAAACAACAAATTGGGAAAAAAATCTTCATAAAAACCTCTGACAAAGGTTTAATTACTCAAATTTATAAAGAGCTAAATCAACTGTACAAAAAATCAAGCCATTCTCCAATTGATAAATGGGCAAGGGACATGGATAGGCAGTTCTCAGATAAAGAAATCAAAACTATTAATAAGCACATGAAGAAGTGTTCTAAATCTCTTATAATCAGAGAGATGCAAATCAAAACAACTCTGAGGTATCACCTCACACCTAGCAGATTGGCTAACATAACAGCAAAGGAAAGTAATGAATGCTGGAGGGGATGTGGCAAATAGGGACATTGATTCATTGCTGGTGGAGTTGTGAACTGATCCAACCATTCTGGAGGGCAATTTGGAACTATGCCCAAAGGGCGACAAAAGAATATCTACCCTTTGATCCAGCCATAGCACTGCTGGGTCTGTACCCCAAAGAGATAATGGACAAAAAGACTTGTACAAAAATATTCATAGCTGCGCTCTTTGTGGTGGCCAAAAACTGGAAAACGAAGGGATGCCCATCAATTGGGGAATGGCTGAACAAATTGTGGTATATGTTGGTGATGGAATACTATTGTGCTAAAAGGAATAATAAAGTGGAGGAATTCCATGGAGACTGGAACAACCTCCAGGAAGTGATGCAGAGCGAGAGGAGCAGAACCAGGAGAACATTGTACACAGAGACAAACACACTGTGGTATAATCGAATGTAATGGACTTTTCCATTAGTGGCGGTGTAATGTCCCTGAACAATTTGCAGAGATCTAGGAGAAAAAAACACTCTTCATCAGCAAAGGATAAACTATGGGAGTGGAAACACTGAGGAAAAGCAACTGCCTGAATACAGCGGTTGAGGGGACATGACAGAGGAGAGACTCTAAATGAACACTCTAATGCAAATATTATCAACATAGCAATGGGTTCAAATCAAAAAAACATGTAATGCCCAGTGGATTTACGCGTTGGCTATGGGGGGTGGGGGGGAGGAAAAGAAAATGATCTATGTCTTTAATGAATATTGCTTGGAAATGATCAAATAAAATATAAAAAAAAAATCTGTTAAACCTTGTAGAAAGAGGGAACTTCTTTACTTTCAGCCATTTCCAAATTTCAGTCAATAACTTCTTTAAACAGATTGAATTGGTGCTGTTGTGGTTATGTAACTTTACACTTTCTCAAATATAATTATCTTCTTTGACCTTTTCTCTCCAATACTGAAATGACTACTTTATCTATAACTAGTATTCTCCTAACTATATAGTCCATTTCTTTCTTTTTAAAAAAAACTTCAGGTATATTGATCTATTGTTCAGCACTGTTTCATTTATTACATTGAAGAGAATATGCATTTTTTGTTACCTCAGTCTTGGACTACTGCAATATTGTTGTTGAGTTGTTTCAATGGACTTTTCTTTGGGGTTTTCTTGGCAAAGATACAGTAATGGTCTGTCATTTCTTTTTTCCAGCTCATTTTACATGCGAGGAAACTGAGGCAAACAGGGTTAAATGACTTGCCCAAAGTCACAAAGTTCATAAGTGTTTGAGGTCTTCCTTACTGCTGAGTCAGATCTTCCTGACTTGAGGCCTGGCACTCTATCTACTATGCCTTTTCCTTGGTGTCCCTGTCTTGGATCTTTCCCCATCCTAATCTATCTTCAATTCACTGTCAAAGTAATTTTCTTAAAGCATGGATCTGACATTGTCATCCCTCAACTCAATAAATTCCAATTGTTCCTTTATACTCCTAGAATCAAATTTAAAATTCTGTTTGGTGTTCAAAATGTTTTATGATTTATCTTTACCTCTCTCCTACTTTCCATTTTTCTTAAATGTTAAACACCCCATATGACACTAACTCCTTAAATGAGACTATCTCTTGACTCCAGGCCTTTTCACTGGCTCTCCCTGATACTTGGAATGGTCTCCCTCCTCATCTTCATCTCCTGGTTTCCTTAGCTTCCTTCAAGTCCCTGCTAAAACCCTACCTTCTGTAGAAAGGCTTTGCTGATGTGCTTCAATTCTAGTATCTTCCTTCTGTTAATTACTTTCAATTTATCTTGTATATAGCTTATTTGTACTAGTTGTTTGCATTTTCTCCCCTGGGACGGAGTTACTTGAGAAAAGGTCTGTATTTTATCTTTTTTTTTTTATTCCTAGTGCGTAACAAAGTGGTTAGCACATAGAAGGTACTTAATAAACCTTCCATGTCTTCAGTCTTTTCCATTTTGTGATTCATAATCTTTATCCCCCACAGTCTTTTCCATCTTTCCCTTTTTTCTTTCCTTGCCTTGTAGCCACTGTAACAGAGGCTGGCACTGGAGAAAAAGTGCCAGACTGAAGAATATGTGAAATCAATCACCTCAATGGGGGAGGGGCCCCAGGAGGGAATCCTGAGGAGGAGAGACTCTGGCTTGGAGAACAGTGAGGATCTCTCAGTCTTGATAAACTGAAGGGAGAAGTTGGGAAAAAGACTTTCTCCTGAGGGTTACCCATTTTTCCTGCTGGTGATCTTTCCCCCAACACTTCCCAGTTGAAGGGACTTCTGAAGAGAAACCTGAGTAGGCTTTACCTCAGCTCCTGTTGCCCAGGGGAGAATCAAACTGACTTTCTCTCAGGGGGCTCAGGCTGCCAAGGCCTGAGTTCCCCCAAACTCAAGGAGGGAGGGGAAAGGGTTTAGATAGAGACAGGGACCCCTTCTCCCTACTTTCCTTTTCCCATTCTTCCCTGCCCATTATTCCTTTTGTATTACCTGATTGAGTTATCTGTTCCCCAATCTGAGTGTGAGTGAACGGATCAAGGGGAGACCTTTTGGTCTCGAGTAGTGGAGGGGGAACAAGAGGGACAAGAGCAATCTGGGGAGAGCAGTTTTAGCTAAGGAGGGAAGGCAGAAGGGGAAAAACCTTTGAATCCCCCTCCTCTCTCTGAGCCAACCCATTATATCTGCTGTCTCCCGTAAAACCCTGCCTTGTGTAAGGGGGGTTCTCCTCCCTTTCCCCCTCTCCATACTTCCAAGCTTCCCAGTGGGCACAAAACTTCCCTCTTTTATCTTTTTTTAAATACATTTGGCATCCTGGATTTAAAAGAACCACATTTATTTAAAAAAAAAAACGCTTTAGTGACTGTCATCAACTGTCATCAACTGTCAGTTGTGAAATTGTTGTCCATTACAACTCCTGAGGCTAGCAGCCTTTGTCACCGACTCTAGCAGTTTCCACACAGGATCAAAAACATCTTGATTACTGGTGGGGGGGGGGCAGAGAACAAGTCAGTTACCAACTGCCACTCTGGTTAGTTACAACACTGAGGGAGAGAGTCTATTGTAAAAGGGAAGTTGTACTAATGCTGTTAGCAATAGGATCTAGCCATCTTGGATCCTATCTAGCTAGAAGGAAAGCTTGTGGGGACTACAACCATTTTCTAACCATTAACTCCTGCCAGTTAGAACCTAGAAAAGATCTAATGGGAAACATGTTACAACTAATACTTTGGTCTTCTGGGCTCGAATAATTGTCATTTATTGGGGCTACTGTATCATTTATAATACAGTGGCAGGGATGATAGACAATGTTCTGAGGACATTAACCAATATGACTATGGAATGGACACAGTTGCCAATGAATTATCTAGATGTAAATTACCTCTGGCAAATCATATTCCAAGTCTATGTTGTGTTCTTGGTAGTGACTAACATCTTAAAAAATATCAAAGCTGGTACCAACCTGATTTTTCAAAAGAAAACTGTACATGCTCTAGTCATTGATAATAGATTAGAGACATTGTTTGGTCAGATCCCTACTATAACTGAGATGTACCAGGATTATATGCAGAGAGAACAAGGCATGGGGAAGGGAACTGACGAGGAGACTGGGGATGTGATGAGACAGACTAATAAGGATGATGTAATTACTAATACTAATACTGGGACACCATTAGGTGCAGTAGGGAGAAATGACCTTGCCAATAACATACAGGCACCAATCTGCTAACAATCTTGCAAATGCATCAAAGGCTCAAAAGATTATGCCTTTGCACAATGTAGCTAAGGTCACTGATAACTCTGGCATTTTACATGCAAAGGTTCATAAGTCAGTCACCACCCATGACTTAGAGTCTTTACATAAACATATACCTAAATTTTTATCAGAGCCTCATCTCACAATTAAAGAACTAAAGATAGCATTTCGCCTCTATGGATCAGATTTTGATGATATAGAAATTCTTTTATTTGAACTTTTTACACCCCAGGAACACAAAAATTTTATTGAGCAAACTAGAAAAGATTCTTCACTCACAAGCTGGCCAGAAGTTTTTGAGGATCTGAATTTTTCTAATCCAAGATCAATGGCTTTTCTAAGACAATGCCATGAGGATCTATTGCAGGGAATGAAGCAATTGTCAGAAAGACCAATGCATGGGGAAAATTTGACAGATTATCCCAAGACAAAAATGAACACCCAAGCAAATTTATTGATTGCCTTATTGAAAAAACTGAGGGACTGTTAGGTTTTAGCCTTGATTCAAAAGAATCAGAAGCACACACGAGGAGACAATTTCTTAAGGGCTGTGATAAGCACTTGAGAGATTTCTTCAGGAAGTATTGCCCTAAGTTTGACACCATCTCCCTTAATGAACTTAGAGACACTAACACCTATCTTCATGATAACAAAGTAGATCAAGAAACAGAAAAGAATGATCTAAAGAAAAAGCTACAAGAGACCTCTGAAATATTAAGGCAGAAAGAACTAGAGGAGGTTAAGAACCTGGTTACAATTAAGACATTTAACAGACAAGCCACACAGTATAGACAGACACCCTAAAGTCAACAGAGGGTGCAAAGAGATACCAGAACATGCTATTTGTGTTCTCTTCAAGGGCACTTAGTAAGAAACTGCCTGATGAAACATCACCATGAACAGGGCCAAAATAAGAGATATGGGAAAGGTCAAAATGCATATTATTAGGGAAAAGTATATAGTAACAAAAACTATGGGAGACAGGACTCTAATAGCAAGCAATATTGCTCTCACTGCAGACTTAGAGAACAGGAGACCCCATACCTTAAATCCATGGAAGCAGCAATAGCTTCTGGAGCAAAACCTCCTTATTCAGAAGTTTGATGCCAAGCTCTAGCATTATCTAGTAAAAAAGAGATGAATTTAGGAGGTACCTCAGGGAGGAAACATGAAGGCATAAGCATAAAGGGGAAAAAAGGAGATGGTAGAAAGGAAAATGAAAACTTTAAAATTTTAGTGGTGGAGAAACAGATAGTTGGTCAAGATGCCAAGGGAAGCAACTTAAGTACAAAACAAAAGTCTAGAATTGAGGTGGAGAATGAAATTGCACAGATAATAGCAGACATGGAACATGACATTTATGGTTCACAATACATGGGTACACAAAACTGCATGGAGAAAAGCAAGGAACAAATTAAATCCTTTTTGGAAAAATTTTTAGCTTGCAGAATGGATCTAGCCAGTGGAAAATCAAATGGGGCTAGCAAGTCTTTCAAACAGCAACTTATGTATCCAGACCATTCTGACAAAATAGCCAAATGAGACATTGTTACAAGAGACTTTGGAGCTGATACATTTGTACCTCTAAAAGGGGGAAAGAAAGGAAAATGAGGGGAGAACTAACTTAAATCCAAAAGCCAAAGACTTTTACCCATGAAATCCTATAACACTCAAAGATACCAGTCCTGGGGATGGGTTTAGCACAGATCAATATCAAACTTCCAATGACTTTATATTCCCTGAACCAGAGACTGCAAAACAATGTAAGGGAGTGGGAACAGAAAAGTCTTTGATAGAGAAACATCATCCAAACAGTTCTCAAACTGAAATTAATACAAACACAAACCTTTCCTCTGAGCAAGCTGTTAGCTCACAGAGAGCAGTGGTCCAAAGTGATACAGAGCTAGTTAATAATAGTGTATTGAATAGGGTTGGAATAACTAAAAAGGGAATGATAGATTGCACTATAACATCTACAAAACCTGAAACATCTACTAGTTATACAAGTGCATTACAAACCCTGGGGCAAGAAAGTAAAGATGATGATGGGAAACCTGTGCATGCAAACAACACAATAGCTACTTTACAATATGAGGCAGAGATACAGGAACCATATGTATGGATCAAAGTGGGAGAACAAAATTACAAGACTCTCATTGATACAGGGGCAGCCAAATCCATTTTAAAGTCATTCCCAGGGGGCCCCATGATAGAGGGTTTGGTTTCAGTGGTAGGTGCTATGGGACAGATAGAATGAGTCCTGCAATTGAAATCTAAGATGGTAACGTTAGGTCCACTTTCCATTGACCATACATTCCTTCTTTTTTTTTTTTAAATTATATTTTATTTGATCATTTCCAAGCATTATTCATTAAAGACATAGATCATTTTCTTTTCCTCCCCCCCACCCCCCATAGCCAACGCGTAAATCCACTGGGCATTACATGTTTTCTTGATTTGAACCCATTGCTATGTTGATAATATTTGCATTAGAGTGTTCATTTAGAGTCTCTCCTCTGTCATGTCCCCTCAACCGCTGTATTCAGGCAGTTGCTTTTCCTCAGTGTTTCCACTCCCATAGTTTATCCTTTGCTGATGAAGAGTGTTTTTTTCTCCTAGATCTCTGCAAATTGTTCAGGGACATTACACCGCCACTAATGGAGAAGTCCATTACGTTCGATTATACCACAGTGTGTTTGTCTCTGTGTACAATGTTCTCCTGGTTCTGCTCCTCTCGCTCTGCATCACTTCCTGGAGGTTGTTCCAGTCTCCATGGAATTCCTCCACTTTATTATTCCTTTTAGCACAATAGTATTCCATCACCAACATATACCACAATTTGTTCAGCCATTCCCCAATTGATGGGCATCCCTTCGTTTTCCAGTTTTTGGCCACCACAAAGAGCGCAGCTATGAATATTTTTGTACAAATCTTTTTGTCCATTATCTCTTTGGGGTACAGACCCAGCAGTGCTATGGCTGGATCAAAGGGTAGATATTCTTTTGTCGCCCTTTGGGCATAGTTCCAAATTGCCCTCCAGAATGGTTGGATCAGTTCACAACTCCACCAGCAATGAATCAATGTCCCTATTTGCCACATCCCCTCCAGCATTCATTACTTTCCTTTGCTGTTATGTTAGCCAATCTGCTAGGTGTGAGGTGATACCTCAGAGTTGTTTTGATTTGCATCTCTCTGATTATAAGAGATTTAGAACACTTCTTCATGTGCTTATTAATAGTTTTGATTTCTTTATCTGAGAACTGCCTATCCATGTCCCTTGCCCATTTATCAATTGGAGAATGGCTTGATTTTTTGTACAGTTGATTTAGCTCTTTATAAATTTGAGTAATTAAACCTTTGTCAGAGATTTCTATGAAGATTTTTTCCCAATTTGTTGTTTCCCTTCTGATTTTAGTTACATTGGTTTTGTTTGTACAAAAGCTTTTTAGTTTGATGTAATCAACATTATTTATTTTACATTTTGTGATTCTTTCTATGTCTTGCTTGGTTTTAAAGCCTTTCCCCTCCCAAAGGTCTGACATGTATACGATTCTGTGTTTACCCAATTTACTTATGGTTTCCTTCTTTATGTTTAAGTCACTCACCCATTTTGAATTTATCTTGGTGTAGGGTGTGAGGTGTTGATCTATTCTTAGTCTCTCCTACACTGTCTTCCAATTTTCCCAGCAGTTTTTATTGAATAGTGGATTTTTGTCCCAAAAGCTGGGATCTTTGAGTTTATCATATACTGTCTTGCTGAGGTCACTTTCCCCCAGTCTATTCCACTGATCTTCCTTTCTGTTTCTTAGCCAGTACCAAATTGTTTTGATGACTGCTGCTTTGTAATATAGTTTAAGGTCAGGGACTGCAAGGCCCCCATCATATGTGTGTTTTTTTTTTCATTATTTCCCTGTATATCCTTGATCTTTTGTTCTTCCAAATGAACTTTGTTATGGTTTTTTCTAAATCAGTGAAGAAGTATTTTGGTAGTTCAATGGGTATGGCACTAAATAGATAAATAAGTTTGGGTAGGATGGTCATTTTTATTATATTGGCTCGTCCTATCCATGAGCAGTTAATGTTTTTCCAATTGCTCGGGTCTAGTTTTAGTTGTGTGGAGAGTGTTTTGTAGTTGTGTTCATATAGTTCCTGTGTTTGTCTCGGGAGGTAGATTCCTAGGTATTTTATTTTGTCTAAGGTGATTTTGAATGGGATTTCTCTTTCTAGTTCTTGCTGCTGAGCTGTGTTGGAGATATATAGAAAAGCTGATGATTTGTGTGGGTTTATTTTGTATCCTGCAACTTTGCTAAAGTTGTTGATTATTTCAATTAGCTTTTTGGTTGAATCTCTAGGATTCTTTAAGTAGACCATCATGTCATCTGCAAAGAGTGATAACATGGTCTCCTCCTTGTCTATTTTGATGCCTTCAATTTCTTTTTCTTCTCTAATTGCTACTGCTTGTGTTTCTAGTACAATGTCAAATAGTAGAGGTGATAATGGGCATCCTTGTTTCACTCCTGATCTTATTGGGAATGCGTCTAGTTTATCCCCATTGCAGATGATATTAGCTGATGGTTTTAGATATATACTGTTTATTATTTTTAGGAATGACCCTTCTATTCCTATGCTTTCTAGTGTTTTTAATAGGAATGGGTGTTGTATTTTATCAAATGCTTTTTCTGCGTCTATTGAGATAATCATGTGGTTCTTGCTGGTTTGTTTGTTGATGTGGTCAATTATGTGGATGGTTTTCCTAATGTTGAACCAGCCCTGCATCCCTGGTATAAATCCTACTTGATCATGGTGAATGATCCTTCTGATCACTTGCTGGAGTCTTTTTGCTAGTATCCTATTTAAGATTTTTGCATCTATATTCATTAGGGAGATTGGTCTATAGTTTTCTTTCTCTGTTTTTGACCTGCCTGGTTTTGGAATCAGTACCATGTTTGTGTCGTAAAAGGAGTTTGGTAGAACTCCCTCTTTGCTTATTATGTCAAATAGTTTGTATAGTATTGGGATTAACTGTTCTCTGAATGTTTGATAGAATTCACTGGTGAATCCATCAGGCCCTGGGGATTTTTTCTTAGGAAGTTCTTTGATGGCTTGTTGGATTTAATTTTCTGATATGGGATTATTTAAGAATTCTATTTCCTCTTCTGTTAGTCTAGGCAGTTTGTATTTTTGTATATATTCATCCATTTCTCCTAAGTTGGTGTATTTATTGCCATATAATTGGGCAAAGTAATTTCTAATGATTGCCTTAATTTCCTCTTCATCGGAGGTGCTGTCCTCCTTTTCATCTTTAATACTGTGAATTTGCTTTTCTTCCTTCCTTTTTTTAATTAGATTGACCAGTACTTTGTCTATTTTGTTTGTTTTTTCAAAGTACCAGCTTTTTGTCTTATTTATTAAATCAATAGTTCTATCACTTTCGATTTTATTAATTTCTCCCTTAATTTTTAGGATTTCTAGTTTGGTTTTCTGCTGGGGGGTTTTAATTTGATCGCTTTCAAGTTTTTTCATTTGCATTTCCAATTGATTGATCTCTGCTCTCCCTAGTTTGTTAATATAAGCATTCAGGGATATGAATTTACCTCTGATTACCACTTTGGCTGCATCCCAAAAGGTTTGAAAGGATGTCTCGCCATTGTCATTTTCCTCGATGAAATTATTAATTGTTTCTATGATTTCTTCTTTAACTAAACGGTTTTGGAGTATCATATTGTTTAATTTCCAATTGGTTTTAGATTTGGTTTTCCATGTACCATTACTAATCATTATTTTTATTGCCTTGTGATCTGAGAAGGCTGCATTCATTATTTCTGCTTTTCTGCATTTGTGTGCCATGTTTCTGTGACCTAATGTATGGTCAGTTTTTGTGAATGTGCCATGTGGTGCTGAAAAGAAGGTGTATTCCTTTTTATCCCTATTTATTTTTCTCCATATGTCTATTAATTCTGATTTTTCTAAGATTTCATTCACTTCTTTTACCTCTTTCATATTTATTTTTTGATTTGATTTATCTAAATTTGATAATGGTTGCTTTAAGTCTCCCACTAATATGGTTTTACTGTCTATTTCTTCCTTCAATTCTCCTAGTTTCTCCATTAGAAATTTGGGTGCTATATTATTTGGTGCATACATGTTGATTAATGATATTTCCTCATTGTCTAAAGTCCCTTTTAACAAAATATAATTACCTTCCCTATCCCTTTTGATCAGGTCTATTTTTGCTTTGGCTTTATCAGATATCATGATTACCACTCCTGCATTCTTTCTGTCAGTTGAGGCCCAGAAGGTCTTACTCCATCCTTTAATTCTGACCTTGTGGGTGTCAACCCGCCTCATGTGTGTTTCTTGAAGACAACATATGGTAGGGTTTTGGATTCTAATCCATTCTGCTATTCGTCTATGTTTTATGGGTGAGTTCATCCCATTCACGTTCAAATTTATGATTGTCATTTGTGGACTCCCTGGCATTTTGATATCCTTCCCTAATTCTAACCTTTTCTTCTTCGGCTCTACCTTTTAGTCCAGTGATTTACTTTGAATTAGTCCCCCTTGTCCCCTCCCTTGATGTTTCCCTTTTTAGTCCCTCACTTTTTGTTCCCTCCCCTCCCCCCTCTCTTTCCCTCCCTTTTTGTTTTCCCTCTCCCCCTCCACCCCTTGGTTTTCCCTTCTCCCTACCCTTGTTGGGTAAGATAGAATTCAAGATCCCAATGGATCTGGATGTTTTTCCCACTCAGAGTTGATTTCCCTGAGATTAAGGTTTAAGTAAAAAACCCTTTCTTCCTCTCCTTCTTACAGGAGTTTTCTTCCCCTCCCCTTCCCATGTGAATCTTTGTGTGAGAACCATTATTCTATTTGATCTTTCTTTACCCCCTATTTATACATTACATTTTACCCACATGTTAGTATACATAGATTGATAGAGATGTAGTCCTTATAGAAGAGAGTTTGAGTAAAAGAAGAAGATAACATTTTTCCCCTTTCCTTAATATTTACCTTTTCAGGTATTCCTTGCTCTTTGTTTTTCGGTATCAAACTTTCCACAGAGCTCTGGACTTTTCTTTGCAAAAAGTTGGAAGTCTTCTATTTTGTTGAATTCCCATACTTTCCCTTGGAAGTATATAGTCAGTTTTGCTGGGTAGCTGATTCTTGGTTGAAGACCCAGCTCTCTTGCCTCTGAAGATCATGTTCCATGCCTTACGATCATTCAGAGTAGAACTTGCAAGGTCTTGTGTGACTCTGATTGGCATTCCTTTATATCTAAATTGTCTTTTTCTGGCTTCCTGTAGGATTTTTTCTTTTGTTTGAGAGCTTTGGAATTTGGCAATTACATTCCTGGGAGTTGTCTTTTGGGGGTTTAGTGTAGAAGGTGTTCTGTGAGCTCTGTCAGTGGCTGTATTACCCCCTTGTTCTAGAATCTCTGGGCAATTTTCTTTGATTATATCTTGTATCACGATGTCGAGTTTGGTGTTTATTTCTGGCTTTTCTGGAAGTCCAATTATTCTTAAATTATCTCTTCTCCCTCTATTTTCCAGATCTGTCACCTTGTCGGTGAAATATTTTATGTTCTCTTCTAATTTCTTGGTATTTTGGCTTTGCTTTATTAATTATTGCTCTTTTACACGATCGTTGTCTTCCAGCTGCCTGATTCTGGCCTTTAAAGCCTGGTTTTCCTTTTCACTTTGGTCAAACTGGTTTTGTAGATGCGTGAATTTCTTTTGCATTATTTCCCACTTTTCCTCCCAGAAGGCTTCCATCTTTTTGGTCATTTCTGATTCAAATTCTTCATGTGTTTGTGGAGAGTTTCCATTTCCTTTGGAAGGTTTTGGAGCATTTTCTTGTGCATCGTCTTCTATCTCCTCTGTATTTTGTATTTTGGTTCCATAGAATGTGTCCAAAGTTGCCCCTTTCTTCTTATTTTTCTTGGGATTTTGGGGCTTCTGTGCTTCTGTGGAGTTTGCCATCTCTGAATGGGGAGGATTAGCTTTTCTTATCTCTGTCTGGTGTTCAGAGGCTTTAGTCCTGGGCAGATTGTTGGTTCTATGAGCTTTCCCTGGGTTAAATTGAGTATGCCTTCCGGCAATGACTTTCACTGGAACTGGAATGGAGGGGTCGGACCAGGGGGCCACACTCTCCCCTCGCTCTATCTGCTTCCCTGCTGCTAAGGTGCCCCCTCGACTGGACTGGGTCGGGTTGCTTTTTGGAAGTTGCCTTCAGAATAGCTGTCCCTGAGGCTGTTTTGTTGGCCCTGAGGGTTGCTGTTGTTTTCAACGACCCTGCTCTCTGCTGGGGAAGGAGTTGCGGCTTCCCGGAGCTCCAAGGGCAGTGACTTTCACTGAGACTTGGATAGCAGGATCCAGCCCTTGAGGCTATCTTGCCCACCCTGAGGGTTGCTGTTGTTTCAGACTACCCTGCTCTCTGAGCAGGGCGGGGCCACGGCTTCCCAGAGCCTTGGACTCTGCGCTCTTACCCCTTAGGTCCAAGTGATCTCGGGTTCTGGCTTTTGAGGGGGGCCATACCTTATGAGTCAGGTCCAGGTCCAGGAGGAGGATTCCCAGGGTCTATGCTGTTGATTGTTTTGAATTTTGGCGCCTTAGGAGCTTATAGTTTGAGATCGGTCGGGAAGGGTTTTCCGGAGATCTGAACTTTAGCTTTCTCTAAGCCGCCATCTTGACCGGAAGTCCCCATACATTCCTTCTAATACCAGGGTGTCCAGACAACCTTTTGGGACATGATTTTCTTTGTAAAATTGGGACAACTTTACAATGTGAGCAATAAGGGAACATATACCTCCATTTACCAAAACAATCCCTGAAACATTATCCTCTATTATTTTGGGGACAGATTTGATATGATCACTGATCAGCAGCAGGCTATCACATCTCTTTAGGACATTCCTACAGATATTCCACAGGGTGTATGGACAGCACATAAGAATGATGTGGGAATGATTAAATCAGTACAACCAGTAAAGATAGAAGTCAAAGACTATATACCTCTGAAGATCCCTTAGTATAAGCTCAGCAAAGAAGCTGAAGAAGGCATAACACCTATTATCAACAGCTTGCTGGAGCAGTGCATATTGAGACACACAGTGTCAGAATATAATAGCCCAATACTAGCTATTAAAAAAGAGCAAGCCAAATTCTGATGGTACAGTAAATTGGTGATTTGTGCAGGATCTCAGAGCAATCAATAATATAATCAAGAAAACCCATACCACCACACCATCTCCCAATGACATTATTTCTGAGATTCCTAGCAATGCATTATGGTATACCATATTGATTTAAGCAATGCATATTTTAAAGTTCCTCTCCATCCCAATAGTCAAAATATATTTGCATTCTTGTAGAAGAAAAATAAGCTCTGCTGGACTCATTTAGTGCAGGGCTGTTGTGAGAGTGCATTGATTTTCTGCCAGCTGCTGAAAAGAGACCTAAAAAATATAGAATTCAAACACAGCAAGCTAGTGCATTATGTGGATGATCTACTTCTGGCATCCCCTGATGCAAAAACATGCCTAGAAGATTCAAAGAGGCTGCTAATAGTATTGTATAAAAGAGGACATAAGGTCTCAAAAACAAAGTTGCAATGGATTCTCCCCAAAAGTCGAGTACCTAGGTTTTATCCTGGAAAAGGGTACCAGGAAAATGTCCAGTAAGAGAATAGAGGATATACAGAAACTAGGTATTCCACGTATAAAAAGACAACTTAGGGCATTCCTGGGCACTACTGGGTTCTCATGTCATTATATCTCAGGATATTCACATCTTTCCAAATGTCTCACAGATCTGACAAAAGATAAGATTGAGGAGACATTGAAGCTCACAAAAGAATATCTACGTGCTCTGTCCACTTTAAAACAAGCTATCCTAACAGCTCCAGCCCTTGGCATTCCAAATTATAAAAAAGATTTTCTTCTATATGTCCATGAGGCTAAGGGTATAGCTTCTGGAGTGCTAGCCCAATATCTAGGATTGAGTTTGAGACCTATTGCATATTACAGTACAATTTTGGACCCGGTGGCAAAATGCACCTGGTGCATTGTCCGTGCAGTGTTGCTGCTGCTGCCCTCATGGATAAAAAAGCTAATTAATTAGTGCTGGGATACAAGCTCCATGTTTACTATGCACACCAGATAGAAAATTGCTAAAATCACAGAGTAGGCAATCATTTACATATGCAAGGCTTTCTCAGAATGAAGTCATTTTGCTGGCAAATGACAATTTGCCAATTTGTTTTAACATAGATGTGCACCATTGAATCCAGCCACATTAATCCCCAACCTACCATTGGGAGAAAAGCCCATACATGATTTCATATAGACTGTAGAAACAGTACATAGAACCAGAGAAGATCTGAAGGACACACCATACTACCTTCAGATATATTTGGATGGTTCTTTATATGTCTTCAAAGGCAAAAGAATCACAGGGGCTGCAGTTGTGATGGGGGACAGGACCTCTGGCATGCATCATTACCTAGTCATGCCAGTGTGCTCAAGGAGCCGAGCTCAGAGCCCTCATAGAAGAGCTGGTGCAATCTAAAGGCAAAATGGTGAATATATATCAGGATTCAACTTATGCCTTTGGAATTTTATTTGCCACAGTACAAACTTAGAAGAATAGGGGATTTGTCACAATATCTGGAAAAAGGATAGCATATGAGAACCTCATAAACCAACTCTTAGAAGCAGTGAACTTGCCAAAGGAAGTGGCAGTGATCCATTGCAAGGCTCACTCCTCTGGCAAGGATGAGATATCCCTAGGAAATCACAGGTCAGATGTAACAGCAAGATTCACAGTCAGATTTGGTCATATCCGTGTTCTGAATTTCTCTCTAAAACAAGCATACTGCCAAGAGGAGATCCAGTAATGGCAAGAACATCTAGGGGCCAAATTAGTCAAAGGAATCTGTCAAAATTAGTCAAAGGAAGGAAGCCCATCTTGGCCAAAAGGCTGTACCAACATCTATGCAATATGATTCACTCCAGAGGTCATTATGGAGCGCAATCCATGCTGGATTAGGTCTGCTGGTTTTGGGAAGCTCCAAGGATATCAACAACTGCTATAAGAGTGTGTCAGACTTATGACATCTGTAGAAAGTTTAATCAAGGTCATTTCAAATGCAAGGCATTGGGAGGACGGCCCCTAGCTTATATGCCTTTTCAGTGTCTGCAAATTGATTTTATTAACATGCCTTGGGACAGGGGATATAAATATGTTTTAGTCATAGTGGACAGACTCACTCAGTGGACAGAAGCATATCCATCAAAGAAAAACAACACTGGCATGTTATTGAAAACATTGCTTAAAGAAATGGTTCCTAAATACAGCATTCCAGATGCCATAGACAGACAGGGGAAGTCACTTTACATCTAGCATTTTACAACAAGTGTATGTCTCTGGGAATAAAGGGTAATTTCCATAATGCATATGGACAACAAAGTTCAGGACAGGTAGAAAGAATGAATAAGGAGTTAAAAACCATGATAGATAAACTCTGTGCCCAAACTCATCTTAAATGGACAGAGGTTCTTCCACTTGCACTGTTCTATCTGAGGACAAAACCCAGAGGAGACTTACATATTTCTATGATAATTTGTTTAGAACTTGTAAAGATTTTTTATAGTATTTTTCTGCATCTTTCTCTGCAATGGATATTGACAAATAAATTGGAATTATTTTCACAAAATTTTGTCTATGTTTATCTCACCCAAATAGTCTATAAAATAATGTTTCTTGTTACTGTGATCCACACAATGAAAAATAGTCATATGTAAGTGATATTATTTACCCCTTTGAGAAAAACCTGTAACCTCACAACTGTCCTTCCATTTGTAGGCAATTTCTTTTTTTTTATATACACTGAAAAGGCAGAGATGTATATGATGTGTCAACCTGTTGATCCAGGAGACTTTGGTATAGTGATAGAGCAGAGGATTTGGCATTCAAATGCCACAGAAGGGAGACATTCAAATCTTTCTTCAGACTCTTAAAAGGTATAGAACCTTTGGCAAGTCATACAATATTTCTCAGCCTCATTTTCTTAATCTATTCAATAGAGATAATAATAGCACCTATTTCTCAGGTTTGTTGTAATGATAAAACTCTCTCTCCCTCTCTCTCTCTCTCTCTCTCTCTCTCTCTCTCTCTCTCTCTCTCTCTCTCTCTCTCTCTCTTTCTCTCTCTCTCCATATATATATATATATATATTGCTTTGCAAATCTCAAAAGTTCTATATAGATGTTAATTTTTATAAGACAAATATCATACAGGACATGTCAGCAGTTAAATCAACATTCTAGATTAAGAACTGCAAGATTTTTAGTGCTCTCTCCCCATACTTGAACCACTGTACCTATTGCTTGCATAAGTGGAACTAGTTTTTAGGACTCAAAGCCCTTTTGTATTTTTGCACATTTTGGGTTTTTTATGACAAAATATTTTGACACTTGGTACTTGACCCTCTGGTGATGAATATCTCTGAATTTAGCAAGACTAGTCCTTATCTCTTGACAGAATCATAATTAAAGCATTTCTAACTGGTAGGATCTGACACGTCAGGGGGACTTTCATACCATAATGAAATACTAGAGTGATACTTTTGAGGAGTATATTTTGATTTTGTGTTGCATGAGTTACTATGACTTGATAATAAGTCACCCAATTGCCAATTTATCGATAATGAGCTTTTCCATACTTAGCTAGATTAGTCATAGGCTCATAGATTTAGATCTGAAAGGGAGAATAGATAGGTTATCTAATCCAAAGCTTTCATTTTATTAGTGAGGAAATGGAGACCCAGTCAAGTGAGATGAGTTGTTAAGGTCACATAGGTAATAAATATCAGGATTTGAATCCAGGTCCTGTGACTCTAAATATAGCACCCTGAGAATTGCAATACTTTGCTTCCTTTGTCTTGAACAACATACAAAGTTTGTCTTTTGAACCTTACTCAAAGCTTTCCAGTTTGGTAGAATGTGTCAGAACATGAATTTGCCTGGCATAGCCTCAAGAATCCAACATCACTTCCCACATAAAGATGAAGTATCTGAAAAAAGACTTTTGTGGAGTTATTATCCTGTAATCGTATGACTGGAAAATGAAATAAGCTTGTTTTCTACTAAGAAGCAGAAATGACTACTGCATATCATCATCAGTGTTACACTTGTAAAGGCATTTTTTTTTTTAAGAAATTGGGCAAAACTAAGGTCAATAGAGGCAAAAATAGAGGCATTGAAAGAGTTGCCTTTTCAGATGCAAAGGAAGCATTACATATTTTGGAAGGGATTTGAGGCTTGAAAATCTAAACTCCCCCCCCAAAACCCACAAAGGCAGTGAACTTGACCTCCAAGGCACAGATTGAATATCAAAGGCACAGAATGCACTACAACACCTTGATCCCTAGCCAGTCATTTGCATAAAACTTCAACAGGAAGCTGGGAAATATAATTTGCTGATCTTCACAAGTAAAGGTAGGGACCCTCATTGAGGGAACCTATTTTGGAAGAGGAAGAATTATTAATTAGGAGAGACTAGACCTCTACTAACTCTTTCTTAGAGGTGACAAGCTTCAGGTCCTGGAAGCGTCAAAGAGGAGTGGGATCTGCCAATTCTAAGAGTCATTGTCTTTGCTGAAAGAACACAACTAGTCTCTGGCTGAAAAGATGTCCAGTGTTGGCATCATTCCCTGCAAGATTCAAGCACAGATAAGCTACCTGTCCAGTAGAGATGATATGTTGTGAGAAGAACTAGTCCTGCCTACCAGGACTACTATTCATCACTGACACCAAGGCAAACTTTGAGGAATCTCCAGAGAGGGGAAAAAAAGTATTGCAGCCTTGCTGTTCCAACTTGGGAGTTACTTTAGTCATGCAATGTATTGCCCACATGGCAGTGTACTATAGTGAGGCGCTGCCTTACTACCATTGTGCTTTTGTGCCTACTTTCTCCTATCCAACAGAAGGAAGAGATGGCCCCTACTCTTTAAAAACTTATATCTATCCCCAAGAGAAGGAAATATTTAATTTAAAAGTTGATTTAACCTTTGCTTAGGGGATTATTGCTATAAGGATTTCCCAGCATTTACTAGTAATATGATGATAGGTCTACATGATGTAAAATAATGATTATCATGTTTTCTTAGATGGGAATAAAGATCAATGAGTTCCAGTGTCAAAAGTGAATGAATACACACTAAGACAATCAGTAGCCTCATAGTAACTCTGATTTATTCTTCTTTCCCACTCTTTTGAAAACCCATTTGCTACTGGGTAAAAGAGTATGGAATGATATAGGAATATAGGATATTGGGAAAAGAGTACTGACTCAAAAGATTTGGTGAAGTTCAAGTGCTGGTTTTACCATTTATTTTGTGACTTTAGGCAAGTCACTTGCTCTTTCTTTCATTTTCCTAATAAAGTGGGGGTAACAAATGAGGATAATAATTCCGTACTACTTGTATGGAGCCAGTGGCTCTGTGGAGAGAGCTGGAGTCAGAAGGACTCATTTTTTTTAATTCAAATGTGGCTTCAGACACTTACTATCAGGGACACTATGTGACCCTGGGGAGGTGTCTTAATACTTTTTGCTTCAGTTTTTTCAATTTTAAAAGTGGTCTGGATACGGAAATGGAAAACCACTCCAGTATCTTTGCCAAGAAAACCCTAAATGGGGTCATGAAGAGTTGTACATGACTGAAAACAACTGAACAACAACAATTATTTATCTCACCTGGTTTGTGAAGATCCCATGAAATAATATGTGTAAAGTACTTTAAACTAATAAATGCAAAATAAATATGTGCTACTTTATTATTATGGTACTAGAAGATATGGTATCACTGGAAGAAATTCCTAGCCTTTTAGGGTTTTTCTTTTACTCTAAGGCATTCAATAAATATTTATTAAGTATCCTACTATGTATTAGGCACTAGCTAAATGCTGCGCATTGTCACAAGAACTACCACTGATAAATAATGCAAGTCTAAACCAGGTTGATGATAGCCTGTGAAGGAAAATGATACCATTACTATTCTTTCTGAATTAAAACAATAACATACAAATATATTTTATGAGATACAGTTATATTCTAATCCAATGATAGCAAACATTTTAGAACTCAGGTGTGCATGGAGAAGGGGAAGGCCAACCTTACATCCCTCTGACTTTTTAGTAATGAATTCTGGCAAACTCTGTGCTGGGGTGAAGGCATGTGTACCCATGGAGATGGATCTGAATGACCCCTCTGGCTCATGTGCCATAAGTTCACCACCATGATTTGAATTTGTCATATCCTGTACCATATAAACAAAGCTGAATTATAGGCTCACCCATCATCAATAGAGCATACATTTTGAATTATTTTTTCAGTATTACTCTTTTTGTTACAAGACAGTTGCGAAAATTGTTTGGACATTTGGTTAAGTTTAAGGGTGCAAAATACAGGCATGATTTTTTCTTTTAGTTGTTAAGTGAACCATAGATAAATCTGTGGTAATAATTTACATATGTATATATGAATATATGTATATATACACAATACACATATGTGAAAAGAATATTCTGTTTTGACTCACAGGATCAGAATTTGAGCCCTTACCTTCACCTTCCATCTTGGAATCAATACTGTGTATTAGTTCCAAAGCAGAAGAGTGGTAAAGACTAGGCAATGGGGGTCAAGTGACTTGCCCAGAGTCACACAGCTGGGAAGTATCTGAATTCAAATTTGAAACCAGGACCTCCCATCTCTAGGCCTGGCTCTCAATCTACTGAGTTATCCAGCTGCCCCCTTAGTTTTCTTAATTATAAAACAGGCATAATAAAACATGCTTTACCCACTTTTTAGGGATGTTAAAATATCATATCATCATAATAATACATGCAAAATGCATCATAAATCTTAATTATAAGAATGTTAACAATAGACTGTTTCTTCTACCAATTATCAGTTCGATTCAATTCAACAAAAATGTATAAAGCACTTTTAGCAGGATGAGCTGACTATTACTCCTGGAGATCTGGGTGATGAGACAAGCATTTTAGTTGTTTGGTAAGGGACATGTATGACATAGTCTAATAGGACCCCTTCCATTCAAACAGAGCAGGTTCAGATTCTCTGCCTGTTTCTTGGTAACTTCAAGGTAGCTATTTTGGGGGAAGAGGGCTTTGTGCCTCTGACCTCTGGTTATCTATCACTCATTTCTGGATTGGGTTCCCTGAGAGGCTGCTGCTCTAACATTCCAAGATATGCAACAGTGGTAAGAGGCTCTTCAACTTCTCTCTTCTTTTTGAATTAGAAGCATGATGACATCTCTGAGTTGTCTAAAAGTTCGAGTGTGTGTTTGTGTATGTGTGATGGCTTCTGTCCTATATCCCACCACCTTGTCACAAGCTCTGAGCACATGTCCTGCTTGGGATAGAACTTCTTTTTTATGCCTCTTTTTCCTTTGTACAGGGCTTTGTGAGACCTCAGAAGGACCGGGGCCCTATGGCCACAATATATCCCATTAGTAAGGTCACCGCTGTAGCACCTCCTCACCCCTACAATGACACTAGCACTGTTCATCTTTTGGGGTGGATGTTGCTCCACTGGTGTCAAGGCTATTGGTGGCCGATGAGCACCTAGTTCATAATAATAATAATAATAATAATAATAATCTGTTTGGGGTTGCCACCCTGAACATCTTTGCTTTAGTTTGATAGGATATAGTGGCTTCCTGATAAAAGCAGACTGATAGCTCTTTAATGATAGCCATTATACTCAGCTAACAAAAACTGCCCTAAGGGACCCTAGGTTAAGACTATCTTATTCTTTTTTTTTTTTAATTTCTAGTTTGGACAGAGATTGAAGCCATCTGTTACAGATCACTGGCTGGTTTAAGGTAAGACATTTCCAAGATCCCTTCTGGATTAGCATGTCAGAACAAAAAGTAAGGAGTCATAGTTAACTGCTCACCTATCAATCAATTAATGAGTACTTACAATGTGCCAGACACTGTGCTAGGTGCTGGGGGTACACATTCAAAGAATGAAACCATATCTGCTTACATAGGACTGGGATAGATAATAAATAAATGGCATAAATATAGAGGTAACAAATACCAAGAAGTACCTGGAGTAAGAATGACTTGAGTTCAACTCCAGCCTCAGATACTTTCTAGTTCTGTGACCTTGGGCAAGTCACCTAACCTCAAATTGCCTGACAAAAAGATCTAAAGAAGAAGGAAATGGCAAACCATCCTAGGATCTTAGCAGAGAAAGCCCCATTGATAGCTATAATCCATGGGGTCACAAAGGATCAGACATACCTGAACCAATGAACAATAACAATAATACATCCAAATATATGAAGTAGTTAAATATAAGGTAGTTAGGAAGTGAGGGTGGTAGCAATTGGGGGGAATCAGGAAGGTATCATACAGAAGGTGATGCTTTAGCTGTACCTTAAAGGAAGAGAGGGACTCTGTGACATGGAAGTAAGGAGGGAGCTCATTCCAGGGAAGAGTCAATAACAACCGGTGCAAAGGAAGAGAGAAGAAAAATCATTTATGAGGAACAGAGAGGGAAGTGTGACTGGATCACAGAATGAAGGAGGGGACAGATGATGTTTAATGAGACTGGGAAAGGTAGGAGCCAAGGTAGTATAGGGCTTTAAGAGCTAAACAGAGGAGTTTATATTTTATCTTGGAAAAAAATTGACACCACTGGCGGGTCACTGGTCAGGTTTTCATTTAAGGAAATAATTTAAGAGTAAGGAGACTCCTGAGGCAGGGAGACCAATTGGAGGTTGTTATAATAGTCTGCTTGAGAGATAATAAGGGCCTGAACTAAGGTGGTTGCTGTGAAAATGTTAAGAGGTTGGATGGAAGAGGTATTATGAAGGTAGACATTTCAAGATGAGGTAAGAAAAAGGCTTTTAAAAGAATGTCAAGATTTTGAACCTGATACCCTAGAAGAATAGTCTTTAATAGAAATAGGGAAGTTTGTAAGAGAAAAGGGTTTAGAGAGAAAAATGAGTAGAGCTTGGGGCATTCTGAGTACATGATATCTCTAGAAGATTCAGGTTAAAATAAATAATAAGCAATTGGTGATGTGGGCCTGAAGCTCAAAGTAGAGATTGGGTCTTGACAGCCTTAGTTCTTGCCTTTATTATATGTATCTTTCAGCAACAAAGTCCTATTAATTTGGTGGTATATTTTTGTCTAGCAAAAAACCTCATTATCTTTGCATGTTCTCTTATCAGTAAAGAATTTTCAGTCTCAGTAAATTTCATGGTTTGGTAGGAGTAGCATCTGTTTCATGGACGATAGTCTAATTTTTCCCAAAAGGCAAATAAATTGGCCTCTGGATTTATTAGGTCCAGGGGAATAAGACTCAAACTATTGGCAGAGCTTCTTGTTGAGGGGCTCATTATGCTTGACATTCCTTTTTAACTGGACATGTCAGGCAAATACATGGGCAGAGAACATATGTACCCACTTAATCAAGATTGGCCCATCTGAATCAATGTCATGTAGTTGTAGAATATTCCTTCTATTGTTAAATGAAGAAAGAACTAGATGGCAAGGTAGATAGATAGAATGCTTAACTTGGGCCAGAATCCAAGTTCAAATCTGGCCTCAGACAATACTAGCTAGATAACCCTGGGTAAGTCACTAAAGCTACTTTTTGGGGTTAATAATAATATCTATGTCCCAGAGGGTTGAGAGGATAAAATGAGATATTTGTAAAGTTCTTTGCAAACTCAATAATCCTATGTAGACGCAAGTTATTATTATTATTAAGAAATAGTTTGGAAAGTAATAATTCAACTGTTATCCTAAGTGATATCATTTGATAGAGAAACTGAGAAGACAAGGGAGATAGTTTGAGAGAAATTGTGGAGAAAAACAAAAAGTAGATGAAGAAAACCTCTTTCCTGTTAGAAGTCTTTTAACTTTTATCTTATGAAAAAGGATGAAAAGAATTCTTCAGTAGAGACTTGTTATCTTGAGTGAATTGAATGATAGGATTTCATTTTTAGAAGTCAGATTCTGTTATAATGGTTTGAGGTGACTTTAGTGTGATCTTTCTTATAGCTAAAATATAAATAATTATGGGCTTTTGTTACTATTGATTACTTTATAAATATAAGTAATAACTTTAATCTTGATTTAAATCTTGGAAATTAGGTATTTTTCTATCTCTTTTAAAGGAAAGAGGCTTTTCCAATTAAAACTTATATGAGATTTTAAGCTTAATTGATTAATTAATGAAAAATGCTTAATTAATCATAATTTAGTAATTGATCAGGAAATATACAAATGTACTCTTGGATTACCCAGGAATTAGGATGATTAGAATGAAAATGAGGTTAGGAGTTATAGCAGACAGAGTTAAATAATAGTAATGTAAATGTAAATTGAGTGTTACATAAGTAATCCTTTCAGATAGGAGTAATGTTTTCAACCCTTTGGGCAAGGGTTAAGCTATTTCTTTTCCTTAAGAAGTAATAAAACTCTTGTTGAGATTTGATTGGTTCAGGAGACTGGAACAGGTTATTGGTGTGTCTTCCTGCTTGTCTAATTACAAAAGGCCATGAGCTCCAGTCCCATTTTTGAAACATTTTACTATGGAATGACAGCATGAATAACAGGGAAGCTAAACTCAGCTGAATCAATGTGGTGTTTTGATTAAATAACCTTGATGATTGTCCTTCCTCTCCCATGGCTAAGTAAATCTTTTATTAACTATTGAGTCTTAGTTATTTCTAGTATCAGACCTAAGCTACTAAACACCTGGCCTAAGTCAGGCCCAACCCACAACATCTTCTTTTTGTTAAATGTTAGATGGCATATTTTTGTTAAAAGTCTAGATCTTTATTTCATTCTGATCCCTATTCTGAACTACTGGTCAGATCTGTTTTCTTTTAAGACCTAGGTCAAATTCCACATTTCCCCCTCATTTTTCCTTCTTTCTTCAAAGAATGGAGAAAGGTGAATGTTAGAAAAGAACTCTCTTTGGGATAGCCAAGCTTTATCATTTTATAGCATTCAATTTTATTTTTATTGTTCTTTCTATTTTATAATGTTGTAGTCATTGCACATATAATTTTCCTGATTTTACTTTTTTTTAAACCCTTACCTTCTGTCTTAGAATCTGTGTATTGGTTCCAAGGCAGAAGAGTGGTAAGGACCAAGGCAATGGAGGGTTAAATGACTTGCCCAGGGTTGCACAGCTACGAAGTGTCTGAGGGCAGATTTGAACCCAAGACCTCCTATTTCTGGGCTTGGCTCTCAATTCACTGAGCTACCCAAGTGCCCCCAGTTTTGAATTAGTTCCTAACAGTTTAGCATTTTCTCTGATTTGCTCTCCAGTGATTGACCTTCAAGTTCAAGAGTATATCCTGTGGGGCCATTCTCCTTTTGTTTCTTCTTAAAATTTTAACAATTATTTATCTATGGCAGGGATGGTGAACTTTTTAGAAATGGAGTGCCAGGCCCCATTTCCACCCCAACCCTCGGACCAAGTGCTGTGCTCTTCTCTCCCACCTCCTCAGAGACTTCATGCCATGCTCCTCTCTCACACCAAGTTCAGGGCACCCCCCCTTTACCCCACACAGGGGAGGAAGGGAGCACTCCCATTGGGCTATTGGGTGGTTGAAGTGAGTCTTTATCAGATAAACCTGCTTATAATTTTTTAATATTACTTCATTGTCTATTTTTTATACTTAACATTTTAAATTAAAAACATTTAACAAAATGTAGTTTCCCCAATTATCTCTTTTAATTAGGTCTATTTTTGCTTTTGTTTTGTCTGAGATCTTGATTACTGCCCCTGGCTTTTTTTAGTTCAGTTGAAGCATATGAAACTCTACTGCAGTCCTTTATTTTAACTCTATTCATCTGTCCATTTCAAGTGAGTCTCTTGTAAATATTATTGTTAGGTTCTGGTTTTAAATTTGTTCTTCTATCTACTTCCATTTTATGTTTGAGCTCATTGTATTCACATTCACACTTATGATTACTGGATATTTCCCTCCACTGAATTATCATCATCATCATCATCATCATCATCTTCTTCTTTCTCTTCCTCCTCTTGCTCCTCCTCCTCCTCCTCTCTCTTAATCCTGTTCCTCTTCAAAAGTCTATTTTGCTTCAAATCAATGCCTCCCTTAATCATCAGTCCTTTAAAAAAATCATCCTCCTTCCCTTTCTCTTATTCTTTCCCCCTCCTATTTCCTTATTGGGTAAATTACTTTTCTATGCATCATTAAGTGTGCATATATAGGGTGTATCTAGATGGCTCGATTGATTGAAATCCAGGCCCAGAGTTGGGGGAAGGGGGTTATGGGTTTAAATCTAGCCTCAGACACTTCCTAGCTATGTGACTCTGGGCAAGTCACTTAACCCCCATTGCCTAGCCTTATTGTTCTTCTGCCTTAGAATCAAACCAATTCTAAGACAGAGGGTAAATGTGTATAAAAGTGTGGATATAAAATCTTACTTCTTTGAATCAATTCTGAGAGACTGAAGTGTAAGCATTGTCTTATATTCCCTGAATTTTCCTGTCATTGTAAAAGATCTTCCTTGTTTACCTCTTTTACATGAGAAAACTTTCCCCATTCTCCCTTCTCTTTTCCCTGTTCTCCCAAAGCATCCTTCTTTCTCCCCTCTTAATTTTTCTTGGAGATTATTTGAACATAATCCAGTCACTCCCATGTCTTCTGTATATGCAAATTCATTTCAGCTGCCTTAGGAATAATAAAGTTCTTGGGAGCTATATTTATCATCTTTGAATACAGGAATATAAACAGTTTATTGAGACCCTTATGATTACTCTTTTATATATACCCTTTTAAGATTCTCTTGAGTTTTCTGTTTGAATGTCAAGTTTTCTATTCAGCTTTGATCTTTTCATCAAGAATATTTGAAAGATCTCTATTTCATGAAATATCTATTTCTCCTCTTGAAGGATTATACCAAGTTTTGCTGGATAGGTGATTCTTGGTTGTAATTTTAGTTCTTTTGCCTTCTGCAATGTCATATTCCAAGTCTTCTCCTTTAACATGGAAGTTGCTAAATCTTGAATGATTCTGACTCCACAATATTTGAATTATTTCTTTCTGGTTGCTTGAAGTATTTTTACTTTGACCTGGAATTTGGCTATAAATTGTTATTGTTAAAACATTGTCATTATTATTATATCTAGCTGTTCTGTGAGTTACTAGATTAGCTTGAAAGTGCCTGATTTTTAAATTCAATTGGACTAAACTAATTTGGTCAGCTTGATGGTCTCTCTGTCTCTATTTCTCTCAGTTATAGGTTATTTTGATTCAATTAATCATAATTTATAAAGTACCTATTATGTATGGGAAAATGTCCTTGGCACTTGAGGGGATATAAAGTTTGCAAAATATAACAATAATAACTTACATTTAAATACTACTTTAAGGTTTGTAAACTTTACTAATAATAATTCTGTGAAGAAGCAGTATCAAAATTTAACAGGTTAACAGCTGAGATTTGAACCTGGGTTTTAATAATTTAACCCAGTGATCTTTTCAATATCCTAAATACACATTCTCTGTCCTTATATGACTTAAATTCTATCATAGAAATAAGACATATAACTGTAGTACTGTTTTAGAAAGGTTATGGGATAAACTGTTATGTGAGGTGTGAGGGGAAAAATTATTACTGTGAGAGGGAGAATCAGAGAAGGTTTTCATGTAGGACAGAGTGTTTGAGATGGAATTTAAAGGATGGATATGAAATCCACAGGCAAAGAGGGGAAAAGAAGATTTTTCAGGCATAGGAAACATGGACAAAAGTCTAGACACAAGAAATAGAAGATATGTTCCTGGGACACAGAGTAGTTCTGTTTAGCTAAGATATATTGTAAAAATCATATGAAGCAGTGCTATATCACGGAGAACTTTGAATAACAAAGAAATGTGAACTTTTCTCAGTGGCAAAGTGACCTCCTACCTTTTGAAGACTTTTGAGCACTGCAAGGACCTGACCAAATTAATGCAGAAGAAAAATTCTTTGACCAGTCCCATGAGGGATTATTGTATAGAAGAAAATGCAAGTAGTATGAGTCCATTAGAGCTTACAATATGAAGTGGTGATGAGGTCTTGATATCAGTCAAATGAGAGAGAGAGAGAGAGAGAGATACAGAGAGAGAGAGAGAGAGAGAGAGAGACAGAGAGAAAAAAAGGGGGGGAACTAGATGTGATAAATGTTCTTCTCTCTTGTCCCACTTATATCAAGAACTCATCATCACTTCATATTGTAACCTCTAATGTGCTGATATTAGATTGCTTGAGAGCAGGGTCTACTTTGCTATTTTTTTTTGCATCTCCAGAATTTAGTATAATGCCTGGCATACAGTAGGTGCTAATAAATGTTATTGACTGATTAGATAGGAGAGGTGAGGGAACAAGAGGAGAAAAAGAGAGCCCCAGAGTTATTATCATACCAGACTGGAAGAATGGTAGTATCATAGATACTAACAGTAAAATCAATAAGTAGGTTTGGGATGAGCAGTAAAAATGATTTTGGAAGTGGCAAAATTTGAGGGACATATGGAACATTTCTAGTTGAAGAGTTAAGATGCAGTGGAACTAAATCCAGAATAAGAAGTTCTAACTGAATACTCAGTATTTCAAATGAGATAATATTTATAAAACCAGTCAATCAGAAAAGCATATTTGGAACATAGTAGACAATATATACATGCTTAAGTATGTAAACTAACTCCAAAAATTCATGTCAAAAACTCTTCAAAAGAAAACCTTGCTGAATAGTTGCATGAGTTGGTATAGTAAAAAAAAAAAAGTCAGTATTTGGTAGCCAATCTTCTGCTGAAGAGCCTCTTTAAAATTGGAAAGGAGGGTTCCTCAAGCCCCTAAGAGCACATGATATGTTGACCTAGGTCAGTGATGGTGAACCTTTTAGAGACAGTGACTGGTCCCTCTGGCTTTGAACTCTGATGGGAACTGCAGGTGTGCCCACAGAGAGGGCTCTGTGTGCTCTTTTTGGAACATGTGCGATAGGTTTGTCATCACTGACCTAGGTGGTACCTGCAAGACCTTGTACTCTCTTGGCATAGCCTCTGAGCACTGAGGGCCACTTCTCTGAAATTATGTGTTTGTTGTAGAATGACTTGAGTTTAAGAATTAGGTAATAAAAGACAAAACTTTGCACCAGAAGCCAGAGTTGTTTAATATCAGTGTTTGTTTATGTAGAAATCTAGATACTGTGTATCAATACAATATCTTTCTATAATGCTGTTCAGAGTGTTTTACAATTGTGTTTTATTGGTAGGAGGAACCTTATAGGGAAGGGAAAACTGGGAAGCAATTATCACCATCAGAGAGACAGAGTGACTTGATCTAAAACCGAATGATATTGCATCAAGAAAAGGGGCAGGAGTCCCCAAGTGTCAACTCTTAGTCTTTTTTTTTTTTTTTAGTCCAGGAGAGTTCAGTAAACTCCAAGGAGTGGACTCCCTGAAATAAGCCCTATCCGCGGGCCTAGGGTGCTTTTGGTTATATTAGGGGACACAGTTTGCTGGCAAGGCTCACATGTACCCCAGGCCCTTCCACTTACTCTGGGGCTTGACAGAACTGCAGTTTTGACTAAACGTAAAGTTGTCCCCATCTCCGGCGAGCTGCAGAGCTGGAGTTTCTTCTTCGGAAGTCCTGACGCCCTGAGCTTAGGAGTGAGCAGCCATGGGGCGCTCCGCCTCCCAGCTCCCTACGGACATGCTCTAAAGTGGACAGGGAGGGTGGTGCTGGCAGCGGCTCTAAGAACAGGAGTCTAGGCAGCCCGGGGCTGGCGGGCTGGCGGGCGGGGAAGGCGTGGGGCGTGGTTTACCGCTTTCCGAGCGCCAAGGAGCGGAGCGGGCAGTGTAGCGCCGAGCGCCTCGACCGACTGCACAGAAAAAACAAATGAGAGAAAGGGAAAGCTCGAGCCCGGGAGAAAGAAGAAAGGGGTGCTCAGAGCTGTTGCAGCGCCTCCAGCCCCGCGCCCTTCGGCTGGGCGACGGACTGGTGAGTGTGGCCGCACTGGCTCTCCAAGCCTCTGAGCGTTGCGCCGCGGGTTTGTGGCGGGGAGAGAGGGGAGGAGAAAAGGAGGGGGGGGGGGCGGGCGAGTGCTAGGGATGGAAATCTTCCTGAGCCCCGGGAGGAGGAAGAAGATGGGGGGAGATGAAGAAGAGGGAAGGCATAGTAGACCAAGCAAGGACTACGGGGCTGGCCTAGAGGCTGCGGGAAAGTTTGCCTGGGGGAACAGAGCAGGATATACTGGGGGCGCAGCAAAGTTGTCAGCGGGCGGAGCGCGCAGGGGTTTGGAACGAGCGCCCGGGCTTGGCGTTTGTCTCTGTTTCTTTGTGTCACCTTTGGGCCGCCTGCCCGCCTACCTCGGAAAAGGGGTAGCCTCGGTGGGGCTCAACCCATAGCTACCACCAACCTGGAGCTTAGACTTTCAGCCTCAGGTTCAAGCTTTTTCCTTCCTCTTCATTCCCCTCCACACTTCCCCCCCCCCCCCCCCCCCAACCCCAAAGCTCTCTTGTATTAGCCGATTGTTATCGTTCCTCTCGTCATGCCTGGGCGGGAAAGAATTTGAACACTGCGTGCAATACAGCTTTTGGGAAAAGCTGCAGAGAGATTGCAAAATCCCGGGCGAGGAGCTATGTCCGCCTCTGGGTACCAGGATGGGGTGGGATGGGGGCAGTTTAGATTCCCAGGAGGTGGGTGGGTGGGGGAGGTGTAGGTGGGTAGGAGGCTGGAGCTGGTAGCAAATCCATCTCCGCGTCGGTGGCTGGTAATACAGCGCGGATTATAATTCCATTTTGATTGCTTCGGGTCTTTGTTGTCTGAAATTGTCTTTGCGTTCTGATTGTAACACCTTCTTGGGGCAGGTTGTTTTTTTCCTTTAAATAAAAATGGGGGGCGCACGAAAGGTTTTGGAAATCAGATCTTGTTGCCCAGAACAAGGTTGGAGATCTTATTTTAGTGAAGCCAGAAAAGTACAATGTGGTTTTTGGCTTTGTGATCGGTTATTATTTCTTTTAAGTTATTTTTTTCCTCTCCTCCCTTCCCTTCCCTTCCCCCCCCCCCCTCTTCCTTTTCTTGAACGGGAGCGTCTGAGATACTAGGAGATGCAGCTAATACAACAATCAGCAAGTCATAACCAAGACAGGATAGTTCATTCCAGCCCTTCAACTAGATTACTTTATGTCGTACCTTTTCTACCATCGAAGTTTGACTTCATGCTAGGTGTCGTATGTTTCTCTGAGCACAGCGCTAAAGGGCATCATTGCCTAACTCCTGTGGTCATGCTGGGTTCTTGATTAGGTTCAGTTAACTCCATGAAAATTTTAGGAGTGGGAAGTGTAATTAGACATACTCTACCTTTCCTACCCAACCCTTAACATTAAGGCAGTTCCGACAGGGACATTTTAAGTGATCTAGGATGGGTGTTCAACTCCCCTCTTCCCCCACATAACAATTCTTGTGCGTTTATAGTTTTAATGCATGACTTCTTCACTGATTTCTCTACAGTAAAACAGCAGAAGGCTTCTCATTAGCTTTTCTTAATATATTTTCAGAGAAGCTACTCATTGGGAAGGGTTTGAACAAGTGGAATCATGTGTGTATGAGTAATATTTTTGCTGTGAATGGCAGAGACTGTCTCTAGTATGTACCATTTAATCCAAAAAGCATTTATTAAAAGTACACACTATAGGCTAGGCAGACCTGGGGTTGCTATCCCTCTAACCTGTATCCAAGGTTTAGTCCCTATCCTCTGTTCACTTTGTTGGATCTGGAGATACAAAGACAAATGAAATCCCCTGGTCCCTCAAGGAACTTCCATTCTACTGGGTTGATGGCACATGTAAATATTAGACTAGGGATAGGGGCTGGACCTGTGATTTCATTGGTTTAGGAAACTCCCTCTATCAGGTGAGAAAATTCCCTTTACCCTTGGTGATTTGCATCTGCTCTGCCTGCAATTTATAGTCTTATCCATTTGCCTAAGGCACTGGGATCTTTGTCTTCCCCACATTCACACATGCTCAGTGTTTGTCAGTCTCCACACTTGAACCCTGGTTTTCCTGATTTTGAGCCCAACTTTCTTTTACCAGGCCCAGCTACCACTTAAATATAAGCTTATATATAATAATTGGAGGAGGAGGAGGAAGACAGTAATAACAATTTAGGAGATCAGGAAAGGCTTACTGTAGCAGATGGTAAGTGAGCTGAGCCTTGAAGAAAACTAGGGATTCTGGGAGTTAGAAATTAGAAGAGATTGCATTCTAGTTCTGGAGAAGATAATTGTCTTTTAAGTATTTGAGGGCTGTCATTTTTTAATGTGTTAGATTTATTTTATTTGGTTTAATAAGGCAAGACCAGAAGAAACAATGGGAAGAAATTGCAGAGGCAAATTTATGGTTGATGTAAGTAAAAACTTACTAGCAATTAGAGCTGTCCGAAGTGGAATGGATTGTTGTCCTTGGTGGTGGTGGTAGTCTGCCTCCTACTTGGGGGTCTTTAATCAGAGCCTGTAGTACCACTTTTGGGGTATATGTATAGTGGGGATTTCTTTATGTATGGGCTAGACTAGGTGGCCATTGAAGTCCCACTTAATTTTGAAATTCTATGATTATATGTAGAATAAGGTGGTTGGCTTAGACCATCCCTAACGTTGCTTTTCTCTCCAAATCTGAGGATTTTTGTGAACTCAGAGATCCAGCAAGACATTTGTTTAATTTAAATATTGAAAAAAATGTGATTTGAATGGTATGGGTTTGTGCTTGTAAACTCAGATTTATGTTTTTGATGTTGCTTTAAAACTCATTAAATAGACTACCCACTTAAGAAATGTCAAGAATATTTGTACAGATTAATGCAATTTGAGACAAATTTGAAGAACTCAAGTTCTCTGTACTCATTTTAGATTTTTGCCACACAGAACTAAAGGTGTCTGTGTAATATAAAACTCAGTTGCTGTAAATCATTATGTGGCATATCCCTGTCATGTTTTAAATGTTTTGGGATAGTCCAAAGGTAGGCCTGGGAGTGCAAACCAATTGTTTTGCATATTCCTTTTTTATTAGTCATATGAGGTATTAAGATATAAATTTTAAAATTTCTTAAAACCTCTCATAAACAAAAACAAGGTTTTGATTTTCTAAAGTGACTATATTAAAATTGTTGCAAAAAATTTAACTCCATTCAACAAAACATTTATTTAGGACTTAGAGTGTTGCATGAATTACTTGGGGGGCAGAGTAAAATCATAAGCTTTGTTAATTTACACAATGTACTCTGTTTAGCAGGGGAAAAAAGAGAAATGAACCCAGAGTCAGGAAGACTTGAGTCCAAATCCAAACTAAGACACTTCCTAGTTGTATGATATCAGGAAAGTCACTTAATTACTGTTCATATTTTCCTTCATTTTCCATTTCCTCATCTGTCATATCTCCCAGGATTTTTGTGAGGGTAAAATGATATGATGTTCATAAAGTGCTTGGCAGAACTTTAAACAATGTATAAATGCTAGTTTCTTATAATAGCTTGATAAACTTTCAATATTTAACAAATACTTTATCTACACTTGTACATGATTTAGCATTGAGGTCACAAGATTTTGACTCATGATTTTTAATCCTTCATCACTTAATCAGATTTTATTCACTTTAGATATTAAGTGTACCTTTGAAGAACCATTTTTCTAGGTCTAGCTTGATTATACATTTTTATTATACATTTTTTAAAAACCTTATTGGTTCTAAGGCAGAAGAGTGGTAAGGGCTAGAAAGTGGAAGTTAAGTGACTTATTCAGGGTCACACAAATAGGAAATATCTGAGGCCATATTTGAACCTAGGACTTCCTGTCTCTAGGTCTAGTTCCTATCCACTGAGCTACTCAGCTGCCTCCTGATTGGAGCCTTAAGCAGATTGTTTGACATCATTTCCAAAAATGACTGGATTTGAACTCAGAAAGATAAATCTTCCTGACTTCAGGCCTAGCATTCTATCAAATGCACAATGCACACCAGCCCCCAAATGTAAATCTGGTCATTCCTCATCTATTTGTGAATTATGGCCCTTATTGGTACCAAGTGAGAAAAGTAAAATCATCCCACCTGAGATGATGAGCAAAAAAGGCACTATATGGTACAATGGATAAAGAGACCTAACTCCTCAGTGTTCAGAAGATTACTTTCTGGCATATATTGAATGTTTGACCCTAAGAAAGTCACCTAACCTCCCCCTGACACAGTCAACTCAATGGCTATAAATTGGGAGGCAAATGGAGTTCATTGGTAAAAGAATTTCCTTACAAAATTAAAATAAAATCACAGATCTTGTCCAAAAACAGTAACAAGGTTAACAATAAACCTTATATAATCCAGAAAAATATTGAAGTTGTATTATTACTACATTCCTTAAAAATGAATCTGCCAAACTTTCAAAAAGAAGGACATCATTTCAGAATAAAGACATTTAAAAATATGATTAAAATATATCTTCTGCAAACTTTGTGTTTTGCCTCTTTTTCTATCTTTGGTACTTAACACAATGCCTGGCACACAGCCAGGTACACTAAATGTCTTTTGATTAACTCCGTAAATTTAAAAATTCTATAGCTATTTGCAATAACTTGCTCTCTTTCCCCTAGCCTTTGTATTAGAATAGAGACCAAAGGGGAAGAAATCAAACCTATGCTGACCTTTTCATTGATCTTTCATCCTAATATTTCAAAAGTATTTTATCTTTTTAGTGATTTTAGAAGGTAAATATTCTACCTTTACTTGATGGTGATTGCTCAGGAAATTTTTCTGTAGGTTCAGATATACTTTATTTGTTGGTGTCATTTAGTCATTTCAGTCATACCACACTTTTCATGACTCTGTTTGGGGTTTTCTTGGCAAAGATACTGGAATGGTTTGCCATTTTCTTCTCCAGTTTATTTTGGAGATGAAGAAACTGAGCCAAATGAGACTAAATGACTTTCCCAGAGTCACAGAGCTAATAAAATCATAGAAATCCCAGGTCTATTGATCAACTTGGTTCCATAGATTTTTAACCTTTTATATTGCTTCCAATTCATCAATGAACATTTAAATATGTTACATGTACATATAAAATGCATAACTAGGAGATAATAAGATAAATATTGATAGAGAATCATTGATCATCAGAATTGAAGGGTAATTTAAAGATCATCTAGTCCATCTATTTTATTTTATAGATGAATGAGAGTAACTCAGTTAGGTGGCTTAGTGGATAGAACTCTTGGCCTGGAGTCAGGAATACCTGGTTTCAATCCAACTTCAGTCACTTATTAACTGAGTGTCTTTGGACAAGACACTTAATCTCTATTTACCTCAGTTTCTTCAGTTGTAAAAATAGAAATAATAATAGGACTTTCATCCCCGGGTTTTTGTGAGGATCAATCAAATATTTACAAAGTGCTTAGCACAGTGCCTGAAAAATAGGAGATACTTATAAATGCTTTTTTTCTCCTTTTTAAAGATTAGAGAGAGGATTCATCCAGGGTGAAGCAACTAGGCCTGGTTGGGACTCAAACTCAGGTCTTCTGACATCCAAATTTAGTGTTTTTCTCCCTAGTATACTTTGTTGTGTTTCTCATATGTAAAAGCAGGACATTGGACTACATGTTTTCTGTGTTCCTTTACAACTTTAAAGATTTTACTGTCTTAGAAATGTGATGGTTTATATTGTTGCACGAAGCCATTGGTTAGTATTAATGATTCATCAGATGATTGCATTAATTGTGATATGAATATAAACATAGATGTCAAAATAGTGGTATTATATGCTGGGGTTAAAACAATGTAAATATGTAATGTAAAATGTTATTTTTTATATTATAATGTTAAATGTAGATTTTTAAAGTGTAATTGGAATATGTTCCTGAGATATAAAGATATTATACAAATAAAATTGAAATATGATATTTCAAAATTTCCCCACAAAGTGGAGGCAAAGGTCATATGGAAACTTATTTACCTAGTGTACAGGTAAGGACAAAGAAAGACTACAAAACCACAAGTAGATAGTTGTCAGTGTGAGTTGATGAAGAACATTTTAAGTAATGACCTTCTTAAATTATATATTGTCATATTCTATTTATATTATTTTCATGACAAAAATGCTGGGGTTTATAAAAGCCATATTTAATTTGTGTAGACAGATATATTAATATGTAGCATATTTTAAATCATTATGAAAAGGATAGATCCCAAAGAGAAAGTTGAAAAGTTTCTAGGAAGTATCAAATGGGTCTTGACAGCGGAACTAGAATTCTTCCTCTCCTTATCTCCCTCCACCTGGCTTCTTTCATGTCTCAGCTAAAATCCTACCTTCTATAGATAGGAAGCATCTCTTAGTCTCCTTGAATGCTAGTGTTTTCTCTCTGAGAATATCTTAAATTTACTTTTATGATTTGTCCTTAGCTCTTTGAATGTTGCCTTCTCTTATTAAATTATAAACTTTAGGGCAAGGGCTATATTGCCTTTCTTTGGTATCTCCAGCACTTAACAGAGTGCCTGGCTTAATAAGTACTTGCTATTTTGACTTGAATTGCTACTAGTTGTTGGGGGAGGTTAGTCACAAGGTTTAATCAACAAGTATTTTTGAACTAGCTTTTAGTTATTTACATTTTTGAATCTCATTATTGTATTTTAAAAGTCATAGTGTTGCAATTAAAAATGAACTCCTTTGGAGATTTGTAATAATAACTCATGTCTGTCTGTGACAAATCATGTGATCTTTTCTCAGTCCCCATCCTTCTTGATTTCTTGCATTTGACATTATCAGTCATGTCTTTTCCTTGATATTCTCTCCTCTCTTTGGATTTTTGTGATACCACTGTCTCTTCTTTGCTCTCCTACCTGTCTGCCTGGTTTTTCTCAAGCTCTTTTGCTGGATCATCAACCATGCCATACTCAGTTTGCATAGGTGTAATCCCAGGACCATATTCTGAATCTTTACTTCTTCTTTTTTTCTATAATCTAAGCATCTACATCACCTCACATGGGTTTAGTTACTTCTGTGTAGATCACATCTAGATCTATATAAATCATTCTTTTTTAAAGAAAATTCTTGTCCTTTGTCTTAGACAACAAAGGCTAAGCAACTGAGGTTAAGTGTCTTGTCCCAAGGTCACACAGCTAAGAGGTTTCTGAGGCTAGATTTGAACCTAGGTCTGGTGCTCTATCCACTGTGCTACCTTGCTGCCCCCTATATAATCCTTAGTCTTACTTTTGAATGTCTTGCATCCCAGCTGCTTATTGAGCATCTGGAACTGAATGCTCTGTGAACATTTCTAGTTCAATAAGTCTAATTGTCTTAACACTACCACCCCCCCCCCAATGAATTTCCCCCTCTTCCTAACTTCCCTATTTCTGTTGAGGATATCACCATTGTTCCAATTATCTAAGTTCACAACATAGGAGTCATTGATTTTTTTTCACTCTTTCACCTTGGACATTCAATCATTTTGTCAGTGCCATCAATTTGATCTCCACAGTATATTTCAAGTCTGTTCCCTTATCTCCAGCTCTACTTACCTCTAACACACAATGGTTAGTCTTACTGTCTCTACTGCCATCCTGCCAATCCTGTACATAGCTGTCAAATGGATATTCTTAAATTACAGGTTTGACAATGGCACTATAATTTGCAGGAATGACTTCTTTAGGTCTATAGGATAAAATATACTGTCCAATTTAAGTCCTTTACAGTATGTTTCCAGTCCACCTTCCCAGGATTACTGTGCATTACTCTCTTTCACACTTCTTTCAGTCTAAATGGCATAGTTAAGTCAAGTTAACAAGTGTTTAAAATCGTTTCTCTTTTCCTCCAATTACATGTAAGTACAAATTTTAGCATTTGCTTTTTTCAAATTTGAGTTCCAAATTCTCTTCCTCCCTTCTTCCTTGAGAAGGAAAGCAATTTGATTTAGGTTATACATGCATAGTCATGCCAAACATATTTCCATATTATTCATGTTGTCAAAGAAAACACAGATCAGGGGGCAGCTGGGTGGCTCAGTGGATTTAGAACCAGACATAGAGATGGGAGGTTGTAGGCTCAATTCTGGTCTCAGACACTTCCCAGCTGTGTGACCCTGGACAAGTCACTTAACCCCCATTGCCTAGCCCTTACCATTCGTCTGCCTTAGAACATTGGTTCTAAGATGGAAGGTAAGAGTTTCAAAAAAAAGAAAGAAAAAGAAACACAGCCCAAAAAAACAAAAATAAAGTAAGTTTTTAAAAAGTATGCTTTGGTCTGCATTCAAACTTCATCAATTTTTTTCTGTAGAGGTGGATAGGATTTTTCTTCATGAGTACTTTGAAATTTTCTTACATCATTGTATTGCCAAGAATAGGTAAGTCATTCACAATTGATCATAGTATAATATTGCTGTTACTGTGCAAAATGTTCTCCTTGTTCTGCTCACTTCACTTTGCATTAGTTCATGGAAGTTTACAGATATTTCTGAAAGCATCATTTCTTATAGCACATTAGTATTCCATCACAACCATATACTACAACTTGTTTAGCCATTTTCCAATTAATGGGTTGTCCCTCAATTTCCCATTTTTATCACCACTATAAAGAGCTGCTATAAACGTTTTGTGCATATAGGCTCTTTTCTTATCTCTATGGAATATAGAGCTACTAATGCTATTGCTGGGTTAAAGGGGTATGTCCTTTGGGCATAATTCCATATTATTCTCCAAAATGGTAGGATCAGTTCACAAATCCATAGTGTTTTACTGTCCCAATTTCTCCATATCCCTTTATTAAGCCTATACTGTGTACCAAGTACTGGATATTATACATTACACCATGCCTGGAATTCATTCTCTCTTTTTCCTCACTTTGGTTTTACCTAATTTCTAGTTTTCTTCAAAGCTCAATTCAAGTATAACTCTCCAACAGAAAGCCTCTATTAATTCCCCTCCAGTTCCCAGTTCCCTTTTCTCCCAGAAATTACTTTGTTTCTACTGTGAAGATATTTTGTATTGACTTCTGTGTACATGTTGTTTTTCTGCAACAAAATATAAGCTTCTTGAGGAAAGGTATTTACATTTTTGAATCTCATTATTGTATTTTAGAAATCATAGTGTTGCAATTAAAAATGAACTCCTTTGGAGATTTGTAATAATAACTCATGTCTGTCTGTTAAGCGACAAATCATGTGACCTTTTCTCAGTCCTCATCCTTCTTGATTTCTTGCATTTGACATTATCAATCATGTCTTTTCCTCGATATTCTCTCCTCTCTTTGGATTTTTGTGATACCACTGTCTCTTCTTTGCTCTCCTACTTGTCTGCCTGGTTTTTCTCAAGCTCTTTTGCTGGATCATCAACCATGTCATACTCAGTTTGCATAGGTGTAATCCCAGGACCATATTCTGAATCCTTAATTTTCTATAATCTTCTTCTAAGTATCTACATTTTGTTTAGCTGGGTGCCTTGTATGCAGTGAGTGCTTAATATTTATTAAGCTTGTTAAATGAATTAAAAAGCACAAGGTTAAGTGAATCTTTTCTTCAGGGCTCTGGAAGATATGTTGTATCCTGATACCCTCATTTATATAAATTTAAAAATCTCAACTAAGTTTTAAAATGTGAATTTAAAATGTTTTTCATATTCATACTAATACCAAAAATCATGAAGAGCTGCTTAGCATTACCAAAATACTGTATCTAGGCTATTCCCCCCCCCCCCCCATAATAATGATGGCTTCCAGGTCTCCATTTTCAACTTAGAATATGGGGAAGTTAGGTGAAGACCTTACAAGTCCCTTCTAGCATAGAAACCACACATGCTTCAAGGGGATTTATTTGATTAGTTTGGCAGTATTAGCATGGTGAGGAACATTCATTCACCCACAAAAAATAACCAAAGTGGTGTGATAAATTAGATCTGTTACAAGAAAAGTGATTAAAACAAAAATCCCAAATCAGATTTACTAGAAGAGATTGATGCCTTGTGTCTCTTGTATTGCTTCTAACATTTTTTTGGGTAGGAGTCATTCTCCTTATCTAGCTTTAAAAAATGGCCTGCTAATAAATTATTAGAATTTAGGTAACAGTTAAATTGATAAACAATATTTAATCTAGTTTGTTATCTATTTAGTTTCTTGGTTATGTTAAGAAAATCCTACATACTGCAAAGAATTGTAGTCTTTGATAGCTTCTGTTTTAGAAGTTTTAGAGTATGCCTGAACTTTCTGTGAGTCATCACACTGTATCTCTATTTGCCAGATTGTTTTTCTTAGCAACTGCAGCACCATTTCAGGTCTGGACAGTGAAAGTATTTGTAGAAATGATCCAAGACATTGTTTCAGTTTGTTTGTTTGGTACACCTTAAAGCAATGGCTTATTTAGGGCCAAAATACTGTTTTCAAAATGTTCTAAAAAAGTTTATGAGTGTACTAAGCTGATAGAATGATCCATTATGAACTTTCTACCTATCTAATCTCTATGTATGTATGCATGTATATGTGTGTGCATGCATATGTGTGTGTGTGAGAGAGAGAGACATAGAGAGAAAGGGGAGAGAAAGAGAGACAGACAGACAGACAGACAGATAGACAGACAGACAGAGAGAGAGAGAGAGAGAGAGAGAGAGAGAGAGAGAGAGAGAGAGAGGAAGAGGGAGGGGAGGGAGAGGGAGGGAAGGAGGGAGAGAAGAGCCATTATTCAGAATAGACTCCAATAAAACCTGCTTGGACTTGCTGTTCTGTGGCTGGTACAGAATTATACCATCTTTCAAGGTTGGAAAGGGTAAAGTTCTTTTACTCAGAGTTCTAGTTCTGGCTTATTCATCTTCTATTATATATTCCTATGTAGGAAGTGCTCTGAAAAGGGTATAGTTCTCAAAGATTAATTAT
Organism: Monodelphis domestica; assembly: GCF_027887165.1. Lineage (NCBI taxonomy): Eukaryota > Metazoa > Chordata > Mammalia > Didelphimorphia > Didelphidae > Monodelphis > Monodelphis domestica. Next base: position 274,159,382 of record NC_077227.1, read on the forward strand.
ATTCCAAGAAAAGGCTTTAGAATTTATATAATGATTACATTAAAAAAATTTTAACATTCAGGGATTATTTATAAATATTAATTATCCTGAAGTACATTAGTCAGTTTATAGTTTGGTGGGTGACACTGAACTATGTTAATTTAAAGGAAGATTAGGGAAGGGAGAATTGTCAAAATTGTAATGTACTTGGACTGATGTAGTTACTTTTATCAACTGTTATAAGGGACTATTAGCCACTGAAAAAAATTTAAACATTTATGTTGCTTATAGTTTTTTTCCCCCACAGTATACTAGGTAACAGTGGTTTATGCAAAGATATAAACCTATTTTAGAGGGCTTATCCATATATTCCAGAGGATGTTTGATATTATTTTAAAATTCAACTTAGTTTCAGGGCCCTCAATATTTTATCTTTACTTATCATTAACCTTTTTTCTTTTATGATGAGAGACTCTCTTTCCCCTTATTTCTCCTTTCTCTTAATCTCCAATTCTTCTAGGCTATGAGCTCCTATTGTACATCTTCCTACCATGAGAATAGGATAGTTCTACCATAGAATAGGATTGTGGTTGGTCTGCTGAGTTGATGATGGGCCTCATCTGACTTCCAAAGTCTGTTTCCTATATAATGTACCTACTAGGTATTAGAACAGTTTAAAAAAAATTCCCCCTTTACTTATGATCATCATATATAGAATTGCTCAGTTGGAAGAGATTCTTCAAGTTATCTAGTAGAACCACTATCCAATTCAGTCCAATAAATTTTTATTAAGAACTCACTGCCGTGCTCTCAGGAAACAAATATTGTACTTGACCCAGGGGATACAGTGATAAAAATGAAATTCCTTTCCCTCAAGAAGTTTATATTTTAATGTAGGAGGAAGGAAAAACATGAAGGGAAGTAATGGTAACATATAAACTCCAAGGCATAGAACAAGCTCCTGTTCAGTGTTCAGCCTGAAGAGAATAAATATTTATTAGGTGCCTACTCTGTGCCAGGATCTGTGCTAAGTGCTTTGCAAATTGTAGCTCATTTGATAGTAGACACTTAATAAATGCTAGTTTGCTGCACATAAATTTGTGCAAAAGTAGAATTGGTTGCTTTGAGATGCCAGTGGTTTGGCCCTCATTGAATGTCTTCAAACAAAGAATGCTTGAAGCAGGTTGACCACTTTACAGGGATATTTTGAAAGGGGCTCTTTAGGTATGGGTTGGACGAGATGGACTTTGACTCTTCTTACTCTCAGATGCTATGATTCTGTGGGCTTCAAATGTCAGGCCAAACAATTGCATTTTTTCCTACTAGCAAAGTGGAATTTTAAAGTGAGGGAATGGCAAGACTAGACCTGTGCATTAGGAAGATGCTTTTACTAGCTGAATGAGGGTGGAGTGGAATAGAGGAGAGCTTGGGAAGCAGGAAGAAAGCTCTTATAATAGTTCAGGTTAGAAGGGATTGAGGAACTGAAGTCTTGAGAGTCGACTGTGAATGGAGAGGAGTTTTCATAGGTGGTTTAGGGAAGAAGATGATGAGGTCAGACAGTTTGGAACATGTTGAGTTTGAGATACCATCAGTATAACCAAGTGCAGATCAATGATGATAGATATAGAGCTGAAGGGACTTCAGAGGTAATCTTGGACAAACCCCTCATTTTACAGATGAGGAAACTGATTAGAGAACTAGGGAGAGATATATAAATTTTGAGAGTCACCTGCATAGAGATCATAACTGGACCTCTGAGGGAACAAAATCCCCAAAGGAAAAGAAAATGTAAAGAAAGAGTAGCAAAAAAGGATCAGGACAGATCATTATTGGGCATCAAGGTAAGGAGCAGAACCAATCATAAAACTGAGAAGGATCTGTCAAGATAAAAGGACAACTAGAAGAGAATAGTGTCATGGAAGCTGGGGGAGAAGATTATATCCAGGAGGCAGTGTTGAAAGTTCTCAAAAATGTCTTTTCTAGGGGATGGGATGGGGTGTAGCCTGAGAATGGGATTAAATGGGAAAAAACTGTTAAGAAGTTTTTGCAGCTGTACTATTTGCAATTCCAAAAACTAAATGAGACCTAATGTCGCACAATGAGGGTCACAGTTAATTAAGTTGTCATACATTATTATTATAAAATATTAAGATATAATTAATATCAACATGTATGAAGAATATAGAGAAATCCAGAAAAATCTCTATAGTGCAGAGTGAAAAGAACAGAATCATAAGGATAGAATATACATTTATTATGACCACTTAAAATGAAAAGTGAATGGGAATGATGGGTAAAACAAGGAAACTTAATGGAAATTTGGAGACTGTAACTGAAAAGTTATAACATTTTAGTCATATTGATTTAATTAAATTTGAAACAAGTTCAGTTGGTTATATTAATGTTTAATTTAAGAAGTTTTTTTGGTTATTATGAATTTAGTCTTCAACAGACATGAATTTCAATATTCAAAGATGAATCCTCTCCTGAAAGACTATATGTGCAGCATATTGAAGTAAGAGAGCCTCACTTCTAAATAGATGTTATAGGGCCTGGCCAACTGACTGCCACCTGATTCATTTCTTTTATTTACTTTTATTGTTCCAAGTTCTAGAGTGATCTAGGGATGTTCGGATAATTTATTTCTAATGAATAAAATTACAATCTTTCTCATTAATTAATTAGCTTGATCCCCCATATAAATTAATTAATTATATTTTTAACTGGAGAAATCTCATTTCCCATGAGTATTTTTCTTTCTTTCTCTATAATTATTATAATTTCAGATATATATTATTCACAAATAAAAGCTAATAAAGCAAAATACATATAACTATATAACAATATAACATTTATGTATTGAATGACCTCAGATCCTCAATATAGCATCAGATTCATCTCTGTTTCTTAAGGAATTCAGTCTTACACTGTTTAGTTTTTTCCCAGATATTGATTAAATTCTCCAAAAAAATCTTCTTCATATTTTCCCTCAAGATAAGAGTTAAATTCAGCTTTCTATGAAATAAGCAAGTTCTTTCTGTCTTTTATTTCATAGGCACAATAAATAGAATGCATGGTATTGTTTATCAGGTGAGAAAACTTATTGCTAAGGGCTGAAGATTGTGAGTCGTTAGGACAGTAAGAATAACAGTGAAAAGGAAAAGAGAGAAAAGATATGATTTGAGGGAATGTCAGGGTCATGAGGAAAGATAATCATATTTGTGGGCTTACTGAAAATATAGATCCTTTTCTACAATATTCTTTGCATTCCCTGGTTTCCATGTGGACAAACAGCATGGTCTTGATGGCTCCTGGCAGTGAGACTTCAGTCCTTCACTTTTCTATTTGCTTTTTTTGTTCAGTAATTTCAGTGGTGTTCAACTCTTCTGGTGCCATTTGGGGTTTCTTGGCAAAGCTCCTCAAGTAGTTTGCCATTTCCTTCTTCAAATCATTTGACAGATGAGGAAACTGAGGCAAATAGAGTTAAGTGACTTGTCCAGGATCACACAGCTAGTAAGTGTCTCAGGCCAAATTCAAACTCAGGAAGATGAATCTTTCCAACTCCAAGCTTAAGACTTTTATCTCCTGAGCCACCTAGCTTCCCTTTCTATTTATTAGCTATTTGGTATAGAATAAGTCATAACCTCTTTCTAAATCTCTGTAATATGGGGATAATAATATTTATACCACCTTCCTTTACAGGTTATTTGTGAAGAAAGGGCTTTGTAAAGAGTTAATTCTCATATAACTAGGAACTCCTATTACAAAGCAATTTGTGTATTACAGCTGATTTAAATCTTTACTACAATCACAGTAAATTAAGTAATACAAATATTATTATCCCCATTTTATAAATGAGAAAATTGAATTTCAGAGAAGTTAAGGGATTCCTAAGATCATAAGATCAAACGGTTTAGTGTTGTAATGAACCTTCAAGATTATCTAGTCCATTGTCCTCAGTTTATAAATCTTGTGGCCCAAAGACATGACTAGAGATTTGATGAAGGTCACATAGGTGTTAAGTAACAAAGCTGGAATTTAAATCTCAGGCTCTCTGATTCTAAATCCAACATTCTTTGCCCAGGAGGTAGCTTGGTAGGTCAGGACCTGGAAATAGGAATGTCTGAGTTCAATTCCAACCCCAGACACTTATTATCTGTGTGACCTTGGGCATATCATTTAAGCTCTGTTTGCTTCAGTTTTCTTATCTGTAAAACAAGCATAATAATATTACCCATATCCCAGAGTTATTATGGGGATAAAATAAGATACTTGTAAAATGCACTTTGCAAACCTTAAAGCACTATAGAAACACTAACATGCATACACATGTATGTGTATATATCTATATATATACCTACAGTTATCTATCTACCTACTTACTTATTTATCTATATCTATACCATGCTTGTGTGTGTGTGTGTGTGTAAATCACTCAACTAGGAAGTGATATGGCAGCTAGGTGGTATAAGTGAATAGAGTGCCAGACCTGGAGTCAGGAAGACCTGAATTCAAATCCAGCCTCAGATATTTACTAGCTGTCTAGTATGATGTGTGATCCTGAGTAAGTCACTTAACCCTATTTTCCTCAGCTTCCTCATCTGTCAAATGAGCTGGAGAAGAAAATAGCAAACTGTTCCAGTAGCTTTGCCAAAAAAACCCCAAATGGGTCATGAAGAGTCCGATACTACTGAAACATCCAAAAAACAAGGAAGTGATAGAATAGTGACTTATAAATTCAGATTATCTGATTCCATATTGGTATTGTATAATGTCAGAGTTTGAAAAATTTGCTTCAAACTCAGTAGTTAGTGCAAAAATTAAGGAGGGAGTCATATTTTTATACTTATAAGTCAATCAACTAGAATTTATTAAGAGTCTATCTACTATGGGAGGCAGCTAGGTGGCTCAGTGAATTGAGAGCCAGGCCTGGAGTCAGGAGATCCTGGGTTCAAATATGACCTCAGACACTTCCTAGCTGGTTGACCCTGGAGAAGTCACTTAACCCCAATTGCCTAGCCCTTACTACTCTTCTGAATGAGAACCAGTTGGTTTTCAGACAAGATAAGGGTTAAAAATAAAGAGTACTATGTGCTGGGCACCGCTAAGTCCCTAAGGATACAAGAAAGGCAAATGATAGTCTCTGCTCTTAAGGAGCCTGTGGTTTAATGGAGGAGACAACATATAAATAACTATGTACAATCAGGCTGTATACATTATAGATTTAGGGTATTATCATAAGGAATGTGTTAAGATAAAGACAGAAGGAAAGGGGTTTTCCTATGAAAAGCAAAGCAAATGTGGCATGAAGAGGGAATATATTGACACATAACACCTCAGTTCCCAATTTTGAGTCATCTCAGATTAAGACCTCCTCAGTTTTCTAGAAAGGTATTGAAGCTATCTAGAAATCTATTGAACCATACTGTGGCACACTTCTCTATAGCAATGATTCAGTAGATTGGAATGGGATCAAATATGATATTTGTCAGGAGACTGATTAAGAAGTAGCCCTTTCAATAAATTTTACTAAGTAAAATAAAATGAGAGAAATGTGATGGTAACTCATTTCAATTCAATTCACCAAAAATATACTAAATGTATTCTTTCAAAATACCAAGGGCAGTGCTAAGTGCAAGGGATAAAGAGATGAAAGCCTTATGATACCCAACCTTTCTATTTGTTTATATTGTAGTGGGTGGAATGTACTATTTATTCACTATAAGTCAAGGTAATAGCAGTGTCAGTGTGTTTTTGTCTGTTTATTTGCTTGTTTTTAAGATAAGAGTGACCTGTGAATGATTGTAGGTGAAGGAGAAAACTCTGGTAGAGAAGGAAAGATTTAAAAGTTAATAAAGAGGGAGAATGCTTTATGTATAATGGTCCTACAAGAGGTAAGAGGTAATTGGATGGTGTGGCTTAGGGATTTTTTCTAGCAATACTTGATAGCCCCAGAGAGCAATGGGAGAAAATAAATAATGGGAGTTAGCAGAGTGGTAAAGTAGAAGGTTGGGCATGGCAGAATGTATAGGTTATGAAACCTAAGGTGTAATTGTCTAGTTTTGTTTCTTTTACTTCTGTAATATATTTAGCATTGAACCTTTCTCCACTTTCACCTTAAGCAGTCTAGTTCAAGTCCTTACCTTTTCTTACCTAGATTATTATTATTTTTTTGCCTAGATTATTTTAACAGCCTTCAACTGTTATTTCTTGCTATCCATCCTCCCATTGTTGCCCAAGTAATTTTCCTAATCATTCTAATCACTCTTTCATTAATAAATCCTATGTAGTTTCTCAATTAAGATATACATTCCTGTCCCTAGAATCCAGGGTCCACCTTTTTCACATTCAGGAAGATGACTTGGTCTAAATGTATTTTATACTTCTTGTCACATATTAAACATCCTAGCCAAATTAATCTCTTGTTACATCTATTTATTGAAGTTCCTCCCTTCCTTCTAGATGGAATTCAAATACCATCTTTTTTGACAAGCTTCCTTGTCCCAAGGGCCCTTCCTCCACCCACCAAAGTGTTTCATGCATCCTTGAGTTTTTTCTCCTTCCTCCTGTAAGATTTAAATTAATATCCAATAACTCAAAGTATTATGTTTTATAAGATTTATTAATAATCACTTGAAGTAGAAGAAATAAAAGAACAAAAGTAAAATCCTGAGTAAAGAAAGCTTTCCTAGCCACATTTGTGGGAAAAGAGAGAGGGGGTGGGGTCACGCAAAAATTTTATCTCCAAAACATAAGGATGTAACTTGAGAATGAAAGTAGGATGTTGGGAGAGAGTGTCTTGGGGTTCAAATTCTAATTATACCCTTTATTATAATTATAATTATATTATTTATTATATACCTTTTTCTTTCCTTCCTTCCTTCCTTCCTTCCTTCCTTCCTTCCTTCCTTCCTTCCTTTCTTCCTTCCTTCCTTCCTTCCTTCCTTCCTTCCTTCCTTCCTTCCTTCCTTCCTTCCTTCCTTCCTTCCTTCCTTCCTTCCCTCTCTCCATTCTCCCCTTTCTCCCATTAGATTGTGAGCTACTTGAGGGCAGGGAATACTTTCTGCCTCTTTTGTATCCCTAGTGCTTAATATAGTACTTGGCACATAGTAGGTGCCAACTAACATTGTCTCAGTAACTTTATTACCCACCACAATTTTCTCCATCTCATCATCTCCCTTTGATAACTCCAACTCAAGTAATATCAATGGATCCAATACCTTGATACTACATATTTCAGAAGTTTTAAAAACTATTTGAAAATGGCTTGAGAGGAAAGGGTTTACATATTTGTAATATGTGTTACTGGGAGATGTTGAAGAAGAGTCAAAAATTATATTGTGGGAAGTGTTTTCATAAAGTGCTTTTTGGTAGAAGCAATATTTTATTTTATCCCTGCCCCATGCAAGTTAGCCTAGTTTTTCCTTAAAAGGTATACTGAAATTATCCTTGAGATTTGATTGACACAAGGGACTATTGTGAACATTTTGTGAGGAAATGTTTGAAAAACAAAAACATTCTCAGGTGGACCTTTCTGGGAAACTTGGGCAAGGGAATGTCTTTCAGCTTTTCTCAATTCACATCTTTGTTGAATATCCTTCTCCTGCTATGGTCAAGTAAATCTTATTTTATAAACTGTTGAGTGATTTATAAATCTCTCATTTCATTCTAGTATCAAACATAAACTACCAGGAAACTGGACTGAATCATGTCTGTCCCCAGACAAATTTCTTGTTAAAAAATTTCAATCAAATGATTAGCATTCAGTTATCAAGAGTCAAGAAGATGGAAGTTGTTTTTAAGTTATTTTAAGTCTTATACATATTTTGTCTTGTTATCAACAATTTTGACTAGATCAAGTCCTACAGTGGAAATGGTACAGAACTTAGTGTACAATGATGTCTCATATTCTTTCTCTGAAACACTTGCTTCATATCAAGTTTTGAATGTGTGTCTTCAAAGTTGGCAAATACTGTTATCTCTAGGGAATATACAAAAGAAATATAAAAAATTCACTTCCTTCTAATCTGGTTAGAATCTTTTGATTTATGGAAATTAAATAGAAATTAAATTGGATCCAGTGTTGCTTAGGCTTGCACTAGATCAAGAGGGGAGGGGAAAGGAGAGAATATTCATTAAAAGTCCTGTTGCCTTTAAGCACTTTACAAAGTTTATCTCATTTGATCCTCCCAACAGTCCTGAGAGGTAGATCCTATTATTAACCCCACTTTACAGATGAGAAAAATGAGACTGATGGAGGTTAAGTGACTTGCCTAGGGAAACCCAGCTAGTATCTGAAACTGAATTTGGACCCAGGTCTTCCTGACTCTGGATCTAGCTCTCTAACCACAGAGGCCACATCCTGGACATCCATTTTGCTATTTTTTTTTCTTTTTAGCAATCAAATCTTTAAAAAAAATTTTTAATGGAATTAAACTCCTTTGCTCTGCTGCTTTTTTCAATGTACTGTACTCAATCAATTTAACACCTGTTGAAGAAATTCATAGTTGGCCACCACTCTAAAAAAGTAACCTTTCAAATCCCAAACCAGTGGATCATTTCTCCACCCCAAGAAAACAATTCTGATTCTAATGTCTCTTGTTAAGATAAGACAAAGTGTCAGGTGTTTAATGGAATCTGTCCACTTAAGATTCCAACTAAAGAGCTATGATTCCTCTTTCTTCTTAAGAAAGATAAAAGAGAAACACAAAACTCAGAAAATAAGTAACAAAGAACAAAATAGTTACTAGGTGACTTGAACCTTAAAAAAATCTCCTTAAGCAAATGTTTCCTCAGCATATCGGTGTGAGGATTCACAATCAAAAACATAGAATTTAAAAAATTTCTTCTCTTTTGTCTTAGCCAAATCTGTTGCTAGATTTATAAAAATCCATAACTTAATTGAAAAAAAAATTTCTTAAGCATTTATTCACTCAATACATCTGTGCTGGCCCATTTTCATTTTGTATTTGATGATTGAAAGGGGAAAATGCTACATTCTCTAAGAAATGACTAGGCTATTAATACATGATAGTCTATAAGAAGTTTAGGAAGTTGATTACTAATTAACATGAATTTATAAATAACAAATTCTCATCCTGGTCACTAACATAGGCAAATTGTATGACATGGAGCAAGTCACTAATGTCCCAGTGTGGTCATCCTATAAAGCCACTTGGAAATATAACTAGATAAAATATTATATCCTTATTTGGGCTACTTAATTATTTTCCATGAGTATGACTGTGCTTCTGAGAGGTTGTCAATCTTTTCATACTGTGTTCCCCTAGTCAAAAGGAGGTAAGAGGTAAACAAGTATGTTAAAAAATATCAATAAATCACCACATTTGAAGGGGAGAATTAAAAATGCATTTATATAATAATTGACAGTAATTGGATTATTAGTATCTTTTTGGACATATATAGGAATATATGTTAACAAGGAGAATAATAATTATGTGTATATAATAATATTTGGGATTCAACCATGGTAGTAGATAAAAGGATGTAAGATCTATCTCATTTTAAGCCCTATCTCTGACACCTACATACCCATGGAAGAATTTGAACCTGACTCTGAGGTTTCTTTGGTCCTCCCAACAGGATAGTACTCTATCTCTTATATCAGCTGGTCTCTCCATCAATTAATATTCTTCTGTTTTAGGACATATTATGAATGAAAGTAAAAAAGTAATTTTCTGGTATTTTAAATGGCATTCCAGCTACTGCTGCCATGGTGGTTTTCAAAGGTACAGTGGAGAAAATCTTCATTTGATTTCCTTTTGACGTTTGTAAATGCCAGTTTTTGGAGGTGGTTATTGCTCTCAACATGGCCATCCAATGCAGCTGAGGAAGTCTCCAGGTGTAACGATTTTTCGTGCCACTGAACCCAGGCTCCCAACGCCAAGACAGTGGGACTGTCTCTGTGCATCGACTTTTCCACTTAAATCTCCTTCACGCACAAGTGTCTTTGTGCACACTCATCTATACACAATAGATGAAAATGCACAAAGACAATCTTCATCCTTGGTTACAGAGAGACTACTTCTAACTATTGCTTTCATAGGCTTCCTGACTGTAAGGATGAAAAGAAACCTGATGCTTTGCTTCAGCAAGCTTGCAGTCATTGTGGTAGAGATATAAAGTGTGGTGGAGTCAGCTTGAAGAGTGGATTGTTAGTTTTTCAATGTGAGGACTTACACCTTGGAAATTGACTAAGGCTATGAAGCAGAACTCGGTTTATTGTTTTGTTGATTGACTAGACTTAAGAAAGTGAAGGAGAATAAGTTAATAATGCAGATTAATGCCATGACACTTAAAAAAAACTCAGAACATTTGTTAAACATTTACCAGTACATTCTCATTTGTATTATAGTTATTTGTCAAAAGTGCATAGGGTAGATTTGGGAGGGATGACTTTTTACTAGTTGGGATTAATAAAGGCTTTATGCAAGAAGTATCTGATTGAAAGTTTAAAGGATTGCAACTTGTAGCCCTGGATATGAGTGTTCTTTTAAAAAAAGAACCAAATTGAAGGGCCATCTCAAATGCTTGTTTCTCACTGGTGAACAGAATTTGAGAACTGAACTAATTATGTGGATAATCAATCCTAGATTATTCAGTTAGTTGTTAGTTTTGTTGTTAGTTTTTGAGATTAAGTCAGAAAAAGCATATTCAAGGGAACTCCATCCTTTTTTTTTTTTGCTGTATGGATATCTGTTCGTCCCTAGGATTTTGTTGTTGCTTTTCCTTGCTTTTTGAAGAGTACCAATGAAATCACATGGTGAAGTCTTGATTTACTGTGAATTAGGTTTAAGTGAGGCACAAAGTCATCAGGACTTTCCTTTTGGATTATCTATCCCAAATAATCCCAATTGCACTGAAATGAGACCTTCCTATTAAGAATATTTTCCTAGTTTAAGCCTAGTTTTATTCTTATTTTCTTCTCTTTCAATCAAGCACATATAGAGAGTTGTTCATCCTTCATCACCAAAGACCAATAACATCAGGAGTGAGTCTTGACTTGCCAGTGAATTAATTGAATTTAAGTGAGACAAAGTTGCACAAAGTTGTCAATCTCATTCTCTCTTCCAGAGTTAGAAAATCCAGTGACAAAAGTTAGGTCACACTCATGGGCTGGAAAGAATCCCATGTGGATTAGGAGAGTCTGAGGTCAAATCCCAGCTCTGACACTTCTCAGCCATAATTTCACCTCACATATAAAATTAGGGGGAAGGACAAGATCATCCCTAAAGCCACTTCCTGCTCTGACATTCCATGATTTGTATATAAAGTGTTGGAAATTTGTTCTTTTTAAAAAAAATGAAAACTCCTCTCCAAAAGAAAACATTTACTAAAAGATAAAAGTCGTTATACTTTTAGTCACTGGGAGATAAGATTGTTGCTACCCCAAGACTCTTTTCTTCCTCATAATCCCTAGGCATTATCTTCTACTTTGAAAACCTTTAGTTACCAGCCATCCCAGCTCGCTTCAGTTAGTGAACAGGTCATATTGTTTATCGCTCCCTTGCTCTCTACCCCTCCCCCTCCTTGTCTCTTTTGTTGTTGGGAACCCACTGGGGCCAGTAATTTTCAAGGATATTGCTTGTGGAAAAACAAATCTTTGATTCTGGGGAGAATCTCTAACCCATCTGAGATTACTTGGCTAAAAAAGTCCTTGTTTCAACTAGGCTGTAGCAGTTTTTCTCTTTGAAAAAAAAAAAAAAGCCAGAATGCTGTTTAGAAGAACGATACTTTTATAGAGGATGAAAATATTTCGAGTTTATTTTCCATAATAGTACTTTTAGAAGAGGAAAATCAGAGGAATTTGACTGGAAAATCCCAAAGGATGAACAAACATTTTTCTAAATAAAATTGCAACCCAAAAATATGTTTGAAGCAAGCAAGCAAGCAAGCAAGCAGGGTTTAACTGTTTATCTTAATTTTTAACTGCTAAGATAAGTGAATGGGGCCACATTTGTCCAGGATTTCTACCCTCTCCTGCCAAATACAATTATATTTTTGATTTAGAAAATAAAGCAACAAAGGGGAAAATAATAAAAGATATTTTTATTGTTTTGCTAGGCTATGGGGGAGGGGGAAGGAGGAGGAGGAGGAGGAGCAAATTCAAAGTCCTTAGAGATTATTTCCCAGTTATTTTTCAGGTGTCATTCATATTCGGTTTTAACCTCCTTTATCCTGACTTAGTTTAAAAGCGACTTTTCAGTCCTCTGGCTGCTTACTCTAAGGACTTTATTAGTCTGCATAATAAAGGAGTATGGTTTCATTTTTTAAATACAGTATTTTTCATATTGAGAATTTTCTTGTGGCAACCAATCTATTTTGCTATTGAGAAAAATGTGTAAACTAGGGCTAATATGGTTCTCTTCTTTTGGGAAGGAGTTTTAAGTAAAGATATAGTTGAAAGCTCTTTACAGATGGAAAGGTCTCTTTAAATGTTCACGAATAACAATGATCTACATTGTAGGGCTTTCTTCCAACCCTATCACTTCCTCCTTCTAAGGGGAAATAGTCCCTGGGTGTGGGACCTCTCATGGTGTTTCTGGCCCAGGCATTCAAGCTGCCTCCTCTTTCGGTGGAATTACAGATCTTTCTGGGACTGGACACAATGGAACTGTTGAAGTGAAAATACTTTTGATTGATTTCATTCTAACTAAAAGAACGACAAAAATAATGAGGGTAAGAAACTCATATCAGTGGTATCCAACAGCTGGAAAAACAATAACAAAAGGCTCTAAAGTCCAGAACAACAAAGGAGGAAAAAAAAAAGACCAAAATTTATAGTAAATTTCCTTTCTGAGGAATTTTTTTTAGCATGTGGATTTTATGCAAATGTTTTTGAGAGATTAGTGTGTGTACCGAATAATATGACTTGGCCTATTTGGTAATAGAATAACCCCAAATCCCCTTGAGGGTAGTGAATCCTACAGACCAATCACACTCTCACTAGTAGTCTTCATCTTTCTCCCTTTCCCCCTGCGTAATAGCTAATATTCACATAGCACTTTAAGGTTTGCAAAAGTGCTTAATATATGTTATCTTACATATTTTATCTATATATAAATATCAGATCATTGTGAGAGAGAGAAAGCTGCCCAGGGACTAAAGTGTCTTTGCTAGGGGATGCATCCCTATCTCATTTTTGGAAGACACTGGGCACAAGATTGTCCTAGGTTAAACTAAGGTAGATCTAGAGGACCTCCCATTGTTTTATCTTCTGTTCATCTTTTCATCTTCATTTTGGCCCCCAAAATGATATAGAACATTCCTGGTTTAGGAATTTAGAATTAGTAGGTCATTTATTTATGAGTCTCTTCTCCCTTTTTCATATAAGAATTCAAATACAAAATTTTTTTAACAGTTCCCTGTTTTATCTTTATACATCAAAATCAAGTTAATATTCAGTGTCATTAACATAAATTCTCCGTGAGGAAGTCATTCATTATATTTCAGACTATCCTACCTTAAATATTTCTGTGCAAAAGAATAGCAGAGATCAGTGGTTCTGACCTGAACTGGTAACAGATTATGCTGTCAAAGATAATGGGTATGTGGCAAAAATTTATTAGCTGAGATACAAAGAATAACAACCAAGCCTCCAAGCCAAAAAGAAAGGCTTATTGAGCGAGGACCAGTCTCGCAATAAAGCCAGACTCCTTTTAGCAACTAAAGACCTAGAACCTTGAGAGCAGACCCCTTATATAGCCCTTTTGAGCCAGAGCTATGAATAGATCATAACCTTTATATGCCAAGCCAAGAATGGATCAGAACCCTTATATATAGGGAGGAGGAGTCAGAAGTGATATCAGAAATACAATGGGATTCCACACATGGTTTTTGAGCTATACCGAAGACTCAGGTCCTGGCCCATTAGCTGTGACACAGGTCCTTTGACCCAATGTGAATGAGATCAAAAGTTAAATCATGGGAGGAGGAGGGACAGTATCAGAATAGACTATATGAAATATTATAGAATCATATGGGGTCATGGGGATTTCACATTCATAGGCATGTGCAGATGCCTGGAACTACCTTGATTATATTGAAACTAGAAATCTGCTAAACCCTTGGATAATCCAAGACCCATTCCTCTGCTATAGCTCCTTCAAGTCTGACCTGGTTTAGAACCTGGAAATATGTAAGAGCCAATGCAACTTTGCCAGCCAAGAACAAAAAGTAGGGCAACTTCCTTTAGTGCAGTAGACTAATGCTCATAGGAAACACAGTGACAATTGGTCATACATTGAACTTTTTGTTGTTGTTATTATTGTTTTTTGTCCAGACATAATTTTATTAGCATGGGGATATGGAATGTCTTGTGAGGGAATTTCTGACCAAGCAGATAGGCAACTGCTCTGCAATTTGTAGTTTTCTAGAATTGAAGACACATATATTAAGTGGCTTGCTCATGATCTTACAACTGGTTATTTTTCAGAAGCTTGAACCTGGATCTTTGTGACTCTAAGGCCAAGACTCTGTCTACTATACCACAGAACTTTTTTTATTGAATGGTGGGGAATTACATTTGATTGTTAAGCAGTCTCTGGGGGATACCCAGTGTCACTATATGTGTTCGCTTGATACATAATATCCAGCCTTTAGAAATATTATGCTTTATCTAGAGATTTTAGATGGGTTTATGGAATTTCTGTATGTCAGTTTGATAACAGTGATGCTTTTAATTCTTTCAGTTTTTATTCTGTTCTTTTAGACTTCCTTGGCTATTATCTTTGATTAAAGAAGCCTAGAAGATAAACTGGTATTTAATGACTTGTCTTTGACTACTAATAAAATTAGTGCCAGGAAAAAAGAGTTAAAACACTTTCCTGAATACTCAACTATTTAGTTTAAAGAACCATGTGGCTATGGATTAATATTGACTAAGGAATAGGGTTAGATTGTTCATGGCTGAAATTAGTGTTCATACCTGGTCTGAATGAATCCGGTCTGAAGAATAAATAACTGTAATTATTAAATTAAATTAAAATTGACCCCGAGGTCAAGGACATTACATTCTCCTTTGGAAATGGGGGGAACAAAATATCTAGATAGATAAATACAAAGTACTTTATACAAATACAAAATATCAAAAGCAGCTTTTGAAGGAGTTTGGTGATAGTGTGGTGAATGCTAACAGCAGAGAGGTTCAGGACAGGCCTCAGGTAGGAGGTTGTAGGAATCTAAAATCTTTGAGTTAGCTTGTGGAAACCAACAAAGATGTCCACAACCATGGAAGGCACGCTTTTGCTGAGATCTCTAGCAGTCAGCACCAAGCAGTTTCTAGCCATACGGCTGTGGCAGCTGCTAAAAATGGAATTGTAGATTCATTCCAAGAAAGACTCCCCAGGGGCAGAGTGTACAAGGGGAGGGGACAGACAGAATGGGGAAAAAAGTCAGTGTGACGAAGGTTGCAAACTGTACAGAGAGGGATGTTGATAAGCTAAAAGCTTAAGAAGATTTTTCCACACAGAAGCCAACTACTTACACTTGGGTAGCTCCAGAAATAAGGAGGAATTTACTAAGACTTTTCTTGTGATAGACAATTTGTAAAACCTTCAGCATTGAAGCTCTTTTACCTCTTTGTAAAATAAAAAGAACTCAGTGCTGGGAACAATCAAGACAATGTTTTAAGTCAAAGGGAAAAATTATCTAGATAAATTAGCTCATTTACCTACAGGATTAAGTCCCCAATATAGCCATCAGAATGCAAGTAGACACAGTTTCTTTTGATAGGGATGAGGTGAGAGGTAGGAAGCCATAACTCACTGCATGTGATTTAAAATGCAATATCAGATTAAGTGCTTCAAACCACTTGAGAAAGCAGTAGAGGCAAATACAGAGAAGCCATAGAGATCTGTGTAGGGGCAGAAATATGACTGCTCATTACTAGTCAGCAGAACTTGGGGGACTGTAAAATAAGGAACTCAAAACCCTGAGGGAATTGACGATTCATTTTTAATTTTTTTCAATAACCACAAACCACACACTTAAGGGGCAATATTTTATTTCATGTTTTTTCCCCTTGCTATATAGATGATACATTTCTAAATTTACATTACAGTTTTTCCTTTGAGTAGCCTATATATAGATATATATCACAAAGGATACCATGAAGGTTTTTAAAAGTTTGTATTAAATACTTTTAGGAGAATTAAAAAAAATTTATCCTAGTATTTCTTGTGGGAACTCTTTATTAGAGCTGTTCTAATCTATTGCATTTTTTGAGGGATTATTTATGGAAGAAGAAATTGACCTCCTCTGTGGCTGATGTTGTATTGATTAATTTCTCCAAGGAATTAGAATGAAAATATGAATTCATTTCTGACTTAAATGAATGGGATTGCATCATTCGACAATTTATTGCTTTATTCCCTGCCTGCAATCTGTACTGGGATTCCATTGTTTATCTATAATGGGGGAAACACTGGCTCCTCACAACCTTCATACTGTGATAATGGAGAAGTGTAAGAGAATGTTAACACCTTTCATTTGCAAGATGACTGAGAGTTATCAATAGAAAACAATGACCTTACAATGACTGGAAAGTCTGATTATCTATGGAACTATTGGTTTAATGTCTGTTAACATAGTCATATAAAACATAGGGTACTATGAAGATTTTTTTCTTCCTTCTTAAAAATAAAGTTTAAATGTAATTCCTAACATTGGAATTAGATTTGGAAGAGATGTTTTTCAGGCAGGATACAATTAAAAGCCAGTTTTCATGGGGAAGAACAAGAGCAAATTACCTAAGATTGCAATGAAGTATTTTAGAATTACATTAAAGTATTTGGTATTTTAAAAAATAAAAGTAATTAAAAGTAAAACTTGTAAGGGAAATTTAAGCCATTAGAACTGGAAGGGAAATTAGAAATTAACTTAAAAGTTAGAACCTAGAAAGGGAGAAAACTAAGCCTAAATAAATTAATTTCATAAAGAGCTATTTGGATAGCTCTGGGCAATGCAAAGAGAACTGGCTCTGGAACAGAGTGTGGACTTGAATCTGGCCTCTGATGCTTCCTATTTCTGTGGAGTTGCTAATCACTTAGCTTCCCTGACCCTCAGTTTCACTGTTTTTATAAAGTGAGGGAAATGGACAAATCTGTTCTGTGTTCACTTCCAACTCTAACTCAGTGATGCAGGGGAAATACAGCTGTTTACTTAGTTATGGAGTTTTGTCAAGCATACTATAGCAAAATGCCTGTTATTCAGGATGGATTCCGAAATAGAAGTTGAAGAAAAGAGGCCATATGGAGCTTAATCATAGATTTAGAGAAGGAAGGAAAATCAGATGCCTCATGTAACAAATAAAGAAACCAGAGAAATGAAGTGAACTTTCTCCATGTCACACCAGTTGTAAATTGAAAATGCCAGAATCGCTGATTCCAAATCCTAAGCTCTTCCCTTGGTACCATCCTAAGTCTTTCTAAAATACAACAGAACACAGATTCAGTGATATTGAAAATATACAATAAGAGCTATTCCCCAGTTGATAAGTGGTTAAAGGTATAAACAGATACTTTTCAAAGGAAAAAAATCCAAGCTATCAAAAGCTATAAGAGAAAAAAAATGCTTACAACCACTAATAATTAGAGAAATGCAAGTTAAAGCAGCTTTGAAGTCTTACCTGATACTTATCAGATTGGAAAAGATAACAAAAAACAATGACAACTATTAACACGCCTTTGGAAAAATAGTCACATTAATGCACTGTTGGTGGAGCCGTAAATTGGTATAACCATTTTGGAAAGTGATTTGGAACTCTTCCTCCACAGTCACTGACTTGCCTATACACTTTGACCCAGAAATATTTGGATAGACTTTTTTGAACTGATGCTCAAAAATATTAAGGAAAACAATTTACACAGTAACAACATTATAAAACCAAATAACTTTTAAACACTTAAAATCTCTGATCAGTGCAATGTCCAACATGATTCTACAGTAGTGGTGTTTGATTCAAATAGAATGGGATTGTTGATGCAGAAAACCAAAAATTAATATGACCTATCTTGTATTATATTTTATTTATTTTGTTAAACATTTCCTAATTATAATTTAATTTGGTTCACAGCCTCAAATTTGAAACTTCTTTCTAGAAGGTTGATAATGATTTATACTACTTATCTCCTAACAAAGAAGTGATAGTCTCAATAATCAGACTGAGATCTATACATCATACTATTGCTATTATTATAAAATTAACAATAATAACTAGCATTTATATAGTTCTTTAAGCTTGGCAAAGCATGTCACAAATATTATCTAATTTTATTCTTATGACAACCCTGGGAGGTAAGTGCTACTTTTATTCCCATTTTATAGTGGAAGAAACTGGAGTAGACTGAGGAAAAGACTTGCTCAGGGTCATTCAACTACTAAGTCTCTTAGGTCACATTAGAACTCAGCTCTTCTTGACTCCAGGTCTAGCATTTTATCCATGGTACCATCTACTGGACTTTCAAACATAACTAGTATTGGAATGTGTTTTGCTTGAGTATGGCCAATTGTTAAAAGGATTTTGTTTTTCCTTCCCTTTTTTTTTTTAAATTGAGAATTGAGGAGAGAAAATAAATGACTGTTAATAGAAAAAAAGAAAGAAAGAAAGAAAATATAATAGCCCAGAAATTCAAATCATAACAGACTTCACAATTCAGTTTTTCCCTAGCCTTAGGTTGGGCAAGAGAAACTGCAGAACCTCAAAAAGTAGTCAAGGAAATCCAATCAATGAATCATATTGGCACCAAAGGGAGTGTAAAAGGAGGGCATTGTGGAATTTACAACCAGGGAAATAATTAGAGTACTCATGTGTGAATAATCCTGGCATGGATCTGGAGATGGGGATACAATTCCACTTAAAAACAGTTCTCAAAGAATGAAGATTTTAGGTAAGAAAATTGAAATCTAGTGAGATTGAATGATTTGTCCAAAGTCACACAGTAAATTGGTGTTAGAGATAGGACTAGGCTTCAGCTCTTTAAATCCCGTGATTACTAGATGTCAAGCACTTTCCTAAATGCTGTAGATACAAAAAAAAAAGTAAAATAATGTTTACTACCAATTTTTGCTTTTTTGCATTTTCTTTTGCATTTATAAGGCAATATGTACACAAAGACCATATATTTATATTTTATACAAAGTTATTTCATGGAGCACTAGCAGCTGAGGGAATTATGAAAGACTTCACTTAGAAAGTGGCAATAAGATGAACCCTAAAGGAAATTGAGGATTTTAAGAGGAAGAAATGTGCCTCAATGATAATGTCATCTCCAAAAGATGTAGGAAGTAACCAGGTTAACTGCTTCTGAGCTTGTCTGACCAAAAAATAAGATTACTGGAAGATGACAGGAATCTTAGGGGTAAATATCTGCTCCATCATAAATTTCATAATATTGGAGAAGGTAAATTACGCTTAATCTGACACACATCTTAGATTTTGGGACAACTGATTTAGAAAGGTTCAGAGAAAAGATAAATAATATCCAATGACTTATTTTTTGAAAAGAAAGTCAGCTCAAGAATAGCTAGCATTTATACAGTGCTTTAATATTTGCAAAGCACTTTACAAACACCATCTCATTTAATACCCACAACATATATTTTTATTTATTTTGTATTTATAATGTGTACATATTGCTATGTCTCTTCTCTCCACAGCAGAATATATGATCCTTGAGGGAAGAGACTTTTTGGTTTTTGTCTTTGTATTCCCTAGATCAGATCCTGGTGCACAAAAGGAATTTAATAAAAGCTTGTTGATTGATTTGATAATATAAACTTGTAGTAAACCCAGTTAGTCTGCTGATGTGTAGCAAACCCAGAACAATCCATTGCATTCCCATGAGGGTAAAGAAAACTAAAATGATGAGGAAGAACTGAAGATTTTTTTACATTATTTTCTTTTTAAAAATTAACAATCAGTTATTTCCCCTTCCAAATTTCCAAATTTAAAAGAAAACAAAATTGAAAACATTTAACATGTTAAATACACATAGTCAAGCAAAACAAAATCTCATAATGTCCTTGTCCAAAAGTATTGATTGATTACCTCTTTTTCTGGAAATATGGAGTAAAGGTAAATATCAGTACTCTGGAATTGTGGTTGGTCATTGCATTAATTAATAATCTTGAGCCTTTAAAATTGTCTTTATAGTGTTGTTACTGTATAAATTGTTCTTATGACTCAGTTCACTTTACTCTTCATCAGTTCATACAAATCTTTCCACTTTTCTCCAAAACGGTCCCTTTCATCATTTTTTATAGCACAATGTTATTCCATTACTTTTATCTATGTAATTTGTTTTTATAATTTTCCAGTTGTATGCATCCCATAGTTTCCAGTTCTTTGCCAGAACAAAAAGAGCTGCTACAGACATTTTTATACATGAGTTTCCTTTTTCTTTGACTTCTGAGGTATAGACCTAATCAAGTGATTAACAGATTCATGACTTTTTGGTCATAGTTTCAAAATATTTTCTGGAATAGACATATCAATTCACAGGTTCATAAAGAATACATTAATATGCCTATTTTCCCCAAAGGCCTCCAACATTTATTTCCCTTTTTTGTCATGATTTCCACTCTGATGGGTATGATAGGACCTCGTTGCTGCTTTAATATGCTTTTTCCTAATTATTAGTGATTTGAAGCTCTTTTTTTCTTATGGCCATTGATAGTTTGGATATTGTCCTTTGAGAACTAGCTGTTCATATCCTTTGACCAATGATTAATTGTGAAATATCTATTAAGCTTTTACATTTGAATTTTTCCTTATCTTTCTTATAAATGAGATCTTTATCAGAAAAATTAGTATAAAATTCCTCTCCCCTACACTCAGTAAATTGTTCCCCTTCTAATCTTAACTGAATTGGTTTTGTTGGTGTGAAAACTTTATAATTTCATGTAATCTTGTCTGCTTTATATTCTGTGCTCATTTCTGTCCCTTGTTTGGTCATGATATCCTGTCACTGGATAAAACTTGAAAAGAAAACAAAGAGCAGGTATAATGCACTGAGAGTACAGAGAATGGAGGTCAGTGAGGATGGAAATAGTTTACAAAAGAGTGAGAGAAGTAGTAGGCTAGACTTTTGTGATCAAAGAGGGGAAAAAAGTTTTGATCATGAGTTAGAACACTTTAAAATAATGATGAGATCACTCCTGTATGTGGCTAAAGTGGAGTGAAGGTAAAGGGAATGGGTGTTAAGGATGTTGTTAACATGGAAAGTTAGAGTGTTTAAAAAGATATCAACGTGCTGGGAAAATTGGAAGACAGTATGGGAGAGATTAGATTTGGATCAACATCTCACACCCTACACCAAGATAAACTCAGAATGGGTGAATGACTTGAATATAAAGAAGGAAACTATAAGTAAATTAGGTGAGCACATAATAGTATACATGTCAGATCTTTGGGAAAGGAAAGATTTTAAGACCAAGCAAGAGTTAGAAAAAAAAATCACAAAATGTAAAATAAATAATTTTGATTATATTAAATTAGAAAGGTTTTGTACCAACAAGACCAATGCAACCAAAATTAGAAGGGAAGCAACAAATTGGGAAAAATCTTCAAAACAAAAACCTCTGACAAAGATCTAATTACTCAAATTTATAAAAAGCTAAATCAATTGTACAAAAAATCAAGTCATTTTCCAATTGATAAATGGGCAAGGGACATGAATAGGTAATTTTCAGATAAATAAATCAAAACTATTAATGAGCACATGAAAAAATGTTCTAAATCTCTTATAATCAGAGAGATGCAAATCAAAACAATTCTGAGGTATCACCTCATACCTAGCAGATTGGCTAACATGACAGCAAAGTAAAGTAATGAATGCTGGAGGGGATGTGGCAAAGTTGGGACATTAATGCACTGCTGGTGGAGTTGTGAATTGATCCAGTCTTTCTGGAGGGCATTTTGGAACTATTTCCAAAGGGCGCTAAAAGACTATCTGTCCTTTGATCCAGCTATAGCACTGCTGGGTTTGTACCCCAAAGAGATAATAAGGAAAAAGACATGTACAAGAATATTCATAGCTACACTCTTTGTGGTGGCAAAAAATTGGAAAATGAGGGAATGCCCTTTAATTGGGGACTGGCTGAACAAATTGTGGTATATATTGGTGATATACTGGAAGAATACCATGGGAACTGGAATGACCTCCAGGAATTGATGCAGAGTGAAAGGAGCAGAACCAGGAGAACATTGTACACAGAGACAGATATACTGGCACAATCGAATATAACGGACTTCTCCATTAGTGGCAATGCAGTGATCCTGAACAACTCAGAGGAACACTATCCACATCCAGAGGAAAAACAATGGGAGCAGAAACACAGAAGAAAAACAACTACTTGATTACATGGGTCGAGTGGGATATGATTGGGGATGTAGACTCTAAATGATCCTTCTAGTGCAAACATCAACAATATGGAAATAGGTTCTGATCAAAGATACATGTATTACCCAGTGGAATTGCGCATTGGCTATTGGAAGGGGTGGGGAGAGGGGAGGGAGGGAATGAATAACCAAGGAATAATGTTCTAAATTGACTAAATAAAATTAAAAAAAAGTTATCAATGGATCTAATTTTGAAATCCACCAATATGAGGGAAAGAGTTAGGAAAAAGAGGAAAATGATGAAGAGGGTTCTGAAATCCTTGAGGAAGGAGGGGAAGTGACTTAAATATTAGTAGTGAAATAAATATAGATGATCTGTTGAAACTATTTTTGGTTGTGGTAAATGGGTACTCTGGCAATGACTAGAGAGATACTAGGGGAAACCCTGAGTGCCTAGTTACAATGGAGATAGAAGTATGTCTTCAGAGAGAGAGAGATAGGGAGATAGAGAATTGCTGCTCGAGGGGTTACTTTGGGGTACACTATGGGGTTGCCTATTGATCACTATGAATTGTTAATAGATCAAGATTATTTCCTATCCTTCCTCCTCCCTTCACCTCCCAGTTTCCACCCATGGCCTTCTGCCTCCCTTTCTCAACCCCCCCCCCCCTGTCTTAGTCAACCACCTTCTAAGGGGAACTATGAGATTTCAGAGAAATATTCTTTACTCTTCTTTTCTCAAGTAAAGGGGTTTATTGGTAACAACAGGTATGAGGTGAGAGCGATGAGGTTTGTCCCTAATCTACAAGGAAGGGTTATGAAGGTTTTATGAAATGTCAGTCTTGTCACAACTGTGACTCAGGGACAGTCAGAGAAATGGAGGACAACTGTTAAATCTTCTTTCTTCTTCCAATTACACAAAGCCACCAACAAAAGTAAATTTCTTTTCAGAACCCCCCCCCCCAGGAGGACCCCAAGGTCCTTCAACTTAGGACAGATGAAGCCAGCCACCCTTGGTCAGTAACCCCCAGAGAAGAAGTTTTTTCAGTTCATCTTCCCTGGCCAGCTCCAAATGCCTTTTCTGGGAACATTCTGTTTTGGAATGAACACCTTGATTGACAGATCAGGTCCTTTACTTTGGTTTGCATGCTTGTCTTGTTTTGTAAATCCTCTCTTCATGCCTCTTCCACAGTAGATAACTGCAAACATTATCTGATATCTAAGGCAATACAAACAATTGTAGTGAACCTCAAGAGAGGAGAGGTTACGAAATGATAGTAGCTGATAGAGGATCAGAAAGTTGCAGTGAGAAGCTAGGAATATGCCTTTTTATCCATTGGGGCCTGAGAGAAGAAACTTTTGTTACTGGAGAGAATTGTCATACATTCCCTACCTTTGGAAGAAGGCTAGAATCCATGATTGCAAGAAATTGAAGAAGTATGAGAGGAAGAAATATAAGATGAAGGAAATTTTAACAATGGAGTGGAGTTTCTAGGAGCTGGAAGAAAGAATAGGTAAAAAGAGACTTGGGAAGGGTAAAGGTAAAGTGAATGGAGATTGGGAAATAGAATGTTTCCCCTGGAAAGCAGGAGATTGAGGCTTTTTCTTGAAATAGCCTGGGACTTAGAATAACAAGGCATATGAATCACAGAGAATCAGAGATCAAGAGGTGGGAGGTTGCCTTCCCTAGATAGGGGCTGTAGTACCATTTGTTTTGGGTTGTTGAGATTAAGGATAGCATGCTAATGAAAGGCAGTATGTCTCTTGGCCAGGGAAGATGGGAAGCAAGGTCAGAATCTGGGTCAATAAATACTTGATGATAAGTTCCCCAGAGGTCTGACTGAATTCTCATTCCTTTGTTTGATTTCAGTAAGGCAGGGGATGTTGCAGTTAGATTTCCTGCACATGCACCAAGTTTATGGCTCCTGGACTATGGCTTATACCTGGATGAGTTCCTGCTGGCAATAGTTCTGGTGTCTTAGAATCCAGAGGGTACTGTCCCTGGTAGCTAGAGGTCTTATGTCTGGGTGTTTGATCACTATGGAAAGCTGAGACTCAGATGATTTTCTAAGATGTTTGGTGAAGCAGGGAGGAGTCTAAAGAATCTTTTCCTGGGGTAGAGATTGTGTTTCCAAACAGGGCAGGAGACTCAGGATTTCAATGTAGCCCTTGGGTATTCTGGAGTGAGAGACTGAAGCATCAATAATCAAATAGAGCAGAGGAGTCATGTAGCCTCCATAGAGTTCTAGAGCCTTCTAAAACCTATCCCAATAGAGGAATCTATAGCACTACTTCCACAGGACCAGTGATAGAGAAGCAAGCACTAGGTGCTCAGATAGGAACTTTGTTAATGGAACATCTTGCCTGGGTTTTGGATGATAAGTGGAGGGTTATGGTGTTGTGATGACACAAGGTGAGTAGATACTGCTTCCAAAGAGGGCAATAAGTCTTATCATTCCAATTTTTCCCTTCTGGTATTTTCCTTTATAAACTGCCTTCTCCTAATCATCATTTCTCAATCTCATGCTCTCTTCTTCTGTTAAAAATTCCTTGTTGTCTGATAATCAGAGAGATGGAAATCAAAACAACTCTGAGGTATCACCTCACACCTAGCAGATTGGCTAACATGACAGCAAAGGAAAGTAATGAATGCTGGAGGGGATGTGGCAAAGTTGGGACATTAATGCATTGCTAGTGGAGTTGTGAATTGATCCAACCATTCTGGAGGGCAATTTGGAACTATGCCCAAAGGGCAATAAAAGACTGTCTGCCCTTTGATCCAGCCATAACACTGCTGGGTTTGCACCCCAAAGAGATAATAAGGAAAAAGACTTGCACAAGAATATTCATAGCTGTGCTCTTTGTGGTGGCCAAAAATTGGAAAATGAGGGGATGCCCTTCAATTGGGGAATGGCTGAACAAATTGTGGCATCTGTTGGTGATGGAATACTATTGTGGTCAAAGGAATAATAAAGTGGAGGAATTCCATGTGAACTGGAATGACCTCCAGGAAGTGATGCAGAGCGAAAGGAGCAGATCCAGGAGAACATTGTACACAGAGACTGATACACTGTGGTACAGTAGAACATAATGGACTTCTCCATTAGTGGCAATGCAGTGATCATGAACAACCTGAAGGGATCTATGAGAAAGAACACTATCCACATTCAGAGGAAGAATTGTGGGAGTAGAAACAGAAGAAAAAACAACTGCTTAATGACATGGGTCAAAGGGGATATGATTGGGGATGTAGACCCTAAATGCTCATCCTAGTGCAAACATCAACAATATGGAAATAAGTTCTGATCAAGGACACATGTAATACCCAGTGTAATTGTGTGTCGGCTATGGGAGGGGTGGGGGAGGAGAGGGAGGAATAGAAAATGATTTTTGTAACCAAGGAATAATGTTTGAAATTGACCAAATTAAAAAAATAATGTCTAAAAAAATTCCTTGTTGTTATAGGCCAGGATATTGGGAAACCAGGAAGATAGGAGTGTGGCTTCTCTCCAACTCTTTGTCACTCCCTCTGACCCTGTGACTCCTCCTTCCCCACTTCCACAACATCAGTCCAGATTACTAGTGGACATCAAAACTGTGGAATAGAGATCTAGACAGTTTGTTTTAATTTTGCTCCAAGTTGGATTGGTCTGGTACTCAACTGTGGACCATTTGGGCAAGAAGATAAAAGCAATTTTTGGGACTTTGGCAAAGGGCTCCTGGACTACAAGGAATCTTTTTTGCCAGGAGCTTTTATTTTTTAAATAATCTTCTTTAATTGCTTTTTACAAGCTTAAGAATTGCTTCTACCTGGGAGTATTAGAATGTTTTTAGATAAAGGACTATTTTTTTGAACTCGACTTTGAGTGATCCATTGAATCATATAGTGAAGTGAACACTTGCTTCACACCTTTTCCCATACCTGGAAAAGACCTAGACTATCTTGCCTCCATCTCCATCTAGAAAGCAGCATATTATGATGAGAGGAGCATTGGATTTGAATTGGAAAACAGACTTATCTAGAATGCAGCCATCCTAGCTGATTCAAGACAAATGAGTCGTTAACAACATTGTTGGGTTCATTTCATTATTTTTTCAACCATAACCTTTAAAATTCGAGGTTACTTAAATGCTAGTATGTTTCTTTTTATTTCAAGAGAAAACTTAGAAACAATCAAAATCTCAGAAAGAATAAGATAAAAGTAAGATTCTTAATTCATTTTATCCATGTCCCAGGTAGAATAAGCTAACATTAAGGTTCTTAATTCATTTTATCTATGTCGCTTCTTTTATTTAACTTGGTATTATAATGCACAAAATTTGGTTCTCCATTGTGTGCTATTGGTACTGATTTTGTGGGCAGAATTTCATTGTTCCTTTTTGACTACAACTAAATTTAGTTTACAAATAGAATATGACATAATCAGCATTCCAAGAACTCCCATTTGCCCATGAATCTCTGTGGGCAGTTTTTGGCCTTTGATATTTAGAATGAGACTTGTTTTGACAAACTTTTTCTCTTTTCAACAAATCCTACTCAACTGATCCTTGAATAACTGAATTAAACTTAAATGAGAGTAAATGAAGTAGAATTTATTCTGCTATGTATGGTGTGTGTGTGTGGTAGCGGGGATTGTGTAAATTCTCAGTTATTCAGGGACTGATTATCCATTTCCTTAACTTTATGTACTTTAGTTTTTCTTGCCTCCTGCCTTTTGTCTATTTTGTTACTCGAGTTTTTGAAAAAGAAATGAGAGATATAGCTTAATACACAGTATTTCTTAATCTGCAATGAAATGGACAAATCTAACTGAATCTTGGTGTAGCTGCTTGATGTTTATTTCAAGCATGGAGCTATTGTCTCATTAAAACAATATATTATCTTGTCTCTTCTTCAGCTATAACCTTAACATCTCCCATATTGCTGCCCTCCTTGACTTCATGACTTCCAAAAATGTTTTATCTTGCAGGATGACATTAACTCTAAACCCTACCCCTAAAACCCCATCTCTCCCTCTAATTGGTGAAGGTGAAAGGTGGACATTGGAGATCTTCCACAATTTAAGAAGGTACCCAGGGCATTGACCTTATATTTTCCCAAACAGCTCCAGGATTTGATTCCATCATGCCCTTGTACTGGGTATCTTTCTTTCTACCCCCTTCCATGATTTTCTGCTTCTTTTTTATATGTTACCTCCTCCCATTAGATTGTAAGTTCCTTGAGGCTAAGGACTGTCATATCTTTGTGTCCTCAGTGCTCAGTTCAGTGCCTGTGCTTAACAATTTTTAAAATTAACTTATAGAAAGTATTAAATTTCACTTAATTTTGTTGTTTGTTTACATTGCTGTGGTCATTGTATATTTTATTTTTATTTTTCTGCTTCATCAGTTCATATGAATTCTCCCATGCTTTTCTGAATTCTTCATATTTTTATGTAGCATGGTAATAATCCATTATATTCAGGTATCATAATTTGTTTAGATACTCCCCAAGCTGAAATAATGATGATTCCCTTATGCTGGATATAGTGATACCTAATATCTTTTCTGTAATGTCTTTACAATGAAGTTGTCATAGTTCATTGGACATTTGGACAACCAACTCTGGGAGAAATAAGGATATAGGTGGAATGAAAATGGAGGAGGGGGAGGGGGAGGTTAGAAGTCAGAATATAGCCGTAACATTCTAATTAAATATATGTATATAATTATAATTTTAATTGACATTAATTTATTCCTGTTCATGTATCCCTCAGTAAAAGATTAGCTTCTTGAGGCAGGAATTATTTTGTTTTTATCTTTTTTTTTTAAATCTGTATCCTTAGTGATTAGCACATAGAATATACTTCAAATTTTGTTGAGTTGAATTTGTAAGTATTAGTGATAATTCCCTTAATAATTAATGGAAGTATTTTTTTTAACCCTTACATTGTCTTAATATCAATTCTAAGACAGAATGGCAAGGAGTAAGCAATCAGGGTTAAGAAACTTGCCCTGGGTCACACAACTAGGAAGCGTCTGAGGCCAGATTGGAACCCAGGTCCTCCTGAATCCAGGTCTGGTTCTCTATCCACTATGTGACCTAGCTGCCCCATGGATGGGTTTTAAAAAACATTTTAAAGTGCTGATTATGTGCAAGACACTTTACTTAGTGCTGGTGACATAAATGGAAAGGTTAGATAGTCCCTGCTCTCAAGGAATTCACATTCTAATAAGGGAGACAGATATGGAAAATTTCAGCGGCAAGCTAATTGGAAAGGCCCCATGGTCTTTGAGTTTTACATAGCAATGACTTTTCTTTAATGTCTTTTCCATTGATAAAATCATCATTTGACAGTGCTAAGGACTTGGTGAAAACTTTCTTTTCTAGGTTTTCAGTGACTGTACCCACTATTGCTTTTGCTATGGGAGAAATTCCCAGGATGTTGAGTGTATACACTTGGCTGGAAGCATTGCTACTTCCAGTGTTCTTTAGTTTAGGGTGCAACCTTAATGTCTTCTTTGATGTCTAAGAGCAGGTGGTTGTCAATATAGTAGTAGTGGTTTGATTTGCCTGGCACACCTTCTCCCTTTCTTTGTCCCAAAGAGTGCCTTGCTGCTTCAGCTAGGCAGACTTGCCTGCCCTGTATGTGACAGGTGGAGAGAAGGGCTGCTTCCTTATTGATTGAATTTGCTTCCCCTGATGTTGACTGTGAGGGATGGGATGGAAGTAGGACTAGTGGTTGAGGGTGTTGCCACTGGCAGGGCTGTGCTTATATTCCTGTTGGTAGCATTTGGTCAATGTAAGTTGTTAGTTGTGGTAAGGAAGGTGATCCCTTTCTCCACAATGATTTCTCCCTTCAATGATGGCTTGCTTTATATACTCAGACCTTGAGGTAAAAGACAAATGATGAAAAAAAGCCCCCTTTTTTTCTTAGAGGCTTGTCTCCTATTCAAGTCCTGCTCTTTTACTCTATGTCCCTCAAAGTTTTGTCCTGAGTCCTCTTCTGTTATATTTTCTTTTGGAGATCTTATTAGCTCCCATTGGTTCAGTTGTTTCTAGCAGATGACTCTGAGATTTATTTATACAACCCTCACTTCTCTTTTGAACTCCAGTCTTGTATCACCATTTGCCTTTTTTGTTTCTCAAACTAGATATTCCATAAACATTTAAATTCAATCTTCATGTTCAAAACTAAACTTAGTATCTTTTCCCTGCAAACCTTCTCCTCTTTCAAAGTTACCTGTTACTGTTAAGGGAATCCGAATCCATGCTCAGAACCTCCGTGTCATCACCTGTGCTTCAATTCACTCCTCCACATACCCAATCTATTTCTAAACTGTACCATTTCTATTTTTTCAAAAATTCTTGTAGGCATCTCGTCTCCACTCACATAGTCATTTGACTCATTATTTCACACTTCTTCTTATTTCACAGCTTTCTGGCTGGTTTCCTTATCTCAAAGCTCTCCTTACTTTGGGGCATTCTTTACTTAACTGCCAAAATGATTTTCATAAGGCACAGGTCTGACCATGTCACCCCTCTACTCAATAAAGGACAGTGACTTCCTATTACCTTCTGGCATTTAAAATCCTTCAAAACTCTGCCCCTTTATTTCTTTCCAGTACTGTTATATTTTATGTTGCTCTACATATTTTATGATCCAGGAATGCTTTCTACTCCTTAAACAGCTGGTCTCTGTTTTTCATACTCCTGGAATGTTCTTCCTTCTTACTGATGCCTATTGGCTTCCTTGAAGAGTCAGCTCAAATCCTACTTTTTAACAGGAAGTTTTGATGGTCCTTCCCACCACTAGTACATCATTCCTCCAGGATAGTCCTTCATCTACTTTGTTTATATCTTTTTTTGGATCAAACATTCATTAGAAACAAAGATCATTTTCTTTTTCTCCCTCCCCCTCCCAGCACTCCTCCCAATGGCGATGTGTGATTCCTCTGGGTATCACAAGTGTCTTCAGTCCAAACTCTTTTCCATGTTGTGGTATTTGCATTAAGGCGTTCATTTAGAGTCTCTCCTCAATCATATCCCCTCAACCCCTGTAGTCAAGCTGTTGCCTTTCCTCGGTGTTTCTACTCCCACTCTTTGTTCTCTGCTTGAGGGTAGTGTTTTTCTCTCCTTGATCCCTGCAGATTGTTCAGGGACATTGCATTGCCACTAATGAAAAAGTCCATTACATTCGATTGTAACACAGTGTATCAGTCTCTGTGTACAATGTTCTCCTGGTTCTGCTCCTTTCGCTCTGCATCACTTCCTGGAGGTTGTTCCAGTTCCCATGGAATTCCTCCACTTTATTATTCCTTTGACCACAATAGTATTCCATCACCAACAGATGCCACAATTTGTTCAGCCATTCCCCAATTGAAGGGCATCCCCTCATTTTCCAATTTTTGGCCACCACAAAGAGCACAGCTATGAATATTCTTGTACATGTCTTTTTCCTTATTATCTCTTTGGGGTACAAACCTAGCAGTGCTATGGCTGGATCAAAGGGTAGACAGTCTTTTAGCGCCCTTTGTAAATAGTTCCAAATTGCCCTCCAGAAAGGTTGGATCAATTCACAACTCCACCAGCAGTGCATTAATGTCTCAACTTTGCCACATCCCCTCCAGCATTCATTACTTTACTTTGCTGTCATGTTAGCCAATCTACTAGGTGGTACCTCAGAGTTGTTTTGATTTCTATTTCTCTGATTATCAGAGATTTAGAACACTTTTTCATGTGCTTATTAATAGTTTTGATTTCTTTAACTGAAAACTGTCTATTCATGTCCCTTGCCCATTTATCAATTGGAAAATGGCTTGATTTTTTGTACAATTGATTTAGCTCTTTATAAATTTGAGTAATTAGACCTTTGTCAGAGGTTTTTTGTTATGAAGATTGTTTCCCAGTTTGTTGCTTCCCTTCTAATTTTGGATGCATTAGTTTTGTTTGTACAAAACCTTTTTAATTTGATGCATCAAAATTGTTTATTTTACATTTTGTGACTCTTTCTGTGTCTTGCTTGGTTTTAAAGTCTTTCCCTTCTGAAAGGTCTGACATGTATACTATTCTGTGTTCACCTAATTTACTTATAGTTTCCTTCTTTATGTTCAAGTCATTCACCCGTTCTGAGTTTATCTTGGTGTAGGGTGTGAGGTGTTGATCCAAACCTAATCTCTCCCACACTGTCTTCCAGTTTTCCTAGCAGTTTTTGTCAAATAGTGGATTTTTGTCCCAAAAGCTGGGGTCTTTGGGTTTGTCATAGACTGTCTTGCTGTGGTCATTTACCACAAGCCTATTCCACTGATCCTCCTTTCTGTCTCTTAGCCAGTACCAAATTGTTTTGATGACCACTACTTTATAATATAGTTTGAGATCTGGGACTGCAAGGCCCCCTTCCTTTGTATTTTTTTTTATTATTTCCCTGGATATCTTTGATCCTTTGTTCTTCCAAATGAACTTTATTATGGTTTTTTCTAATTCAGTAAAAAAATTTTTTGGAAGTTCAATGGGTATGGCACTGAATAGATAGATAAGTTTGGGTAGGATGTTCATTTTTATTATATTGGCTTGTCTTACCCATGAGCAGTTAATGTTTTTCCAATTGCTCAAGTCTAGTTTTAGTTGTGTGGAGAGTGTTTTGTAGTTGTGTTCATATAGTTCCTGTGTTTGTCTCGGGAGATAGATTCCTAGGTATTTTATTTTGTCTAAGGTGATTTTGAATGGGATTTTTCTTTCTAATTCTTGCTGATGAGCACTGTTAGAAATATATATAAATGCTGATGACTTATGTGGATTTATTTTGTATTCTGCAACTTTGCTAAAGTTGTTGATTATTTCCACTAGCTTTTTTGTTGATTCTCTAGGATTCTTTAAGTAGATCATTATATCATCTGGAAAGAGTGATAACTTGGTCTCCTCCTTGTCTATTTTGATGCCTTCAATTTCTTTTTCTTCTCTAATTGCTAATGCTAGTGTTTCTAGTACAATGTCAAATAATAGAGGTTATAATGGGCATCCTTGTTTCACTCCTGATCTTATTGGGAATGCATCTAGTTTATCCCCATTGCAGATGATATTAGTTGATGGTTTTAGATATATACTGTTTATTATTTTTAGGAATGACCCTTCTATTCCTATGCTTTCTAGTGTTTTTAATAGGAATGGGTGTTATATTTTATCAAAGGCTTTTTCTGCATCTATTGAGATAATCATTTGATTTTTGTTGATTTGCTTGTTGATATGGTCAATTATGTGGATGGTTTTCCTAATATTGAACCAGCCCTGCATTCCTGGTATAAATCCTACTTGATTATAGTGGATGACCCTACTGATCATTTGCTGAAGTCTTTTTCATAGTATACTGTTTAAGATTTCTGCATCTATGTTCATTAGGGAGATTGGTCTATAGTTTTCTTTTTCCATTTTTGACCTGCCTGGCTTTGGAATCAGTACCATGTTTGTGTCATAAAAGGAATTTGGTAGAACTCCCTCTTTGCTTATTATGTCAAATAGTTTGTATAGTATTGGGGTTAGCTGTTCCTTGAATGTTTGATAGAATTCACTTGTGAATCCATCAGGCCCTGAAGATTTTTTCTTAGGGAGTTCCTTGATGGCCTGTTGGATTTCTTTTTCTGATATGGGATTATATACGAATTCTATTTCTTCTTCTGTTAGTCTAGGCAATTTATATTTTTGTAAATATTCATCCATATCACCTAGATTAGCATATTTATTGCCATATAATTGGGCAAAGAAGTTTTTAATAATTGCCTTAATTTCCTCTTCATTGGAGGTAAGGTCCCCCTTTTCATCTATGATACCCACTTCATGTGTGTTTCTTGAAGACAACTTATGGTAGGGTTTTGGATTCTAATCCACTGTGTTATTCGTCTATGTTTTATGGGTGAGTTCATCCCATTCACATTCAATGTTATGATTGTCATTTATGAATTCCCCAGCATTTTGATATCCTCCCCTGATTCTGACCTTTCTTCTTTTGCTATAACCTTTAAAACCAGTGGTTTACTTTAAATCAGTCCTCCTAGTCCCCTCCCTTGTTATGCTTCCCTTTCTGGCCCCTCCCTTTTTGTTCCCTTCCCCTCCTCCCTCTCCTTTCCTCCTTTTTTGTACTCCCTCACCCCCAGCCCCCCTTAGTTTTCCCTTCTCCTTTACCCTGTTGGATAAGATAGAATTCAAGATCCCAATGGATCTAGATGCTCTTCCCTCTCAGAGTTGACTTCATTGAGTGTAAGGTTTAAGTAATGCCAATTAGCACTCTTTTCCTCTCCTTCTTATAAGAGAATTCTTCCCCTCCCCTTCCCGTGTGTATCTTTGTGTGACATAGATTATTCTATTTAATTTATTTCTATTTCTTCAAGTATGTCTTAGTACCATCATTGATCCCCCCTCCCTTTTTCTTTCTTTTTGTTTTTCACCCCTCCAAATCATGTCAATGCCCCGATCTTTCCCTATGAGTGATTCTTCTGATTACTCTCTTAATGCATACAAATTTTGAAAGTTACACATGTGTATATGTTAGTACATATAATTCGGTCTAATTGTAGCCCTTATAGAAGAGAGTTTGAATAAAAGAAAAAAAAACACTTTTCTCCTTTTCCCTTTCTTTCATATTTACCTTTTCATGTTCCTCTTACTCTTTGTGTTTGGATGTCAAACTTTCCACTGAGTTCTGGTCTTTTCTATGAAAATACTTGGAAATCTTCAATTTTGTTGAATGCCCATACTTTCCCTTGGAAGTATATAGTCAGTTTTGATGGGTAGCTGATTCTTGGTTGAAGACCCAGTTTTCTTGCCTTTCTGAATATCATGTTCCAGACTTTGCGGTCTCTTAGCGTGTTCACTGCTAGGTCTTGTGTAATCATTATTGGCACTCCTCTATATTTGAAGTTTCCTTTCTTAGCTTCTTGTAAGATTTTCTCCTTAGCTTCAAAGCTCTTGAATTTGTCAATTACATTCCTGGGGGTTGTCTTTTGGGGATTTAGTATAGAGTATGTTCTATAAACCCTTTCTATTTCTATTTTTCCCCCTTGCTTGAGAACATCAGGGCAATTTTCTTCGATGGTTTTTTTGTAGTATGGCATCAAGATTTTTGTTTATCTCTGGTTTTTCAGGTAGACCAATGATTCTCAAGTTGTCTCTCCTTCCTCTGTTTTCCTGGTCTGTCATCTTGTTAGTGAGATATTTTATGTTTTCTTCTAATACATAAATTTTTTGAGTTTGCTTTATTAATTCTTGCTGTTTTGCAAGATCATTGTCTTCCAGTTGCTTGATTCTGATCTTTAAGGACTGATTTTGCTTTTCAGTTTCATCTGCCCTTCTGTTTGAGGCTTCCAGCTGTTTTTACAATTGTGATTTCTTGTCTGTCAGGCTGTTGACCTCTTTCTGAAAATTTTCCCCCATTTTTCTTGCCAGAAGGTTTCCATCTTTTGGATAAGCTCCATTTTGAGTTCTTCCAGAGCTTGTGGATAATTTCCATTTTGGGGGGGGGGGCATGTTTCTGATTTTGTTAGAATTTCATCTTCTTTTTCCTCTGTAGCCTGGTTTTTCCCTCCATAAAAGTTTTCAATAGTCACCTTTTTCCCTTTCTTCTTGGAGGGTTGATCTTGGACAGTATGAGCCATCCCTTTGGTGGGTTTCCTTTTTCCTTTTTAGTCAGAGGTCTGAGTGAGATGGGCGAGATTTCTTTGTTGCTGTGGCCTACTGGAGAGTCCCTCCGTTCTTCCAAGGATGGTTTTTATGCTCTTTTGTGGTAGTATATTTTGTTTGGTGCTGGGCGAGAGGAAGCAATTCGCGTCTAGATTGCAGCCATGTTTACCTGGAAGTCTTCTTCAACATGCCTCAGTGACTCGACTCTTCACAAACCGGTAACTCGCCAGTGGGAAACTCCCTAGTAAACCCTACTACCCAAGGTTGAAAATAGAGACTGGCTAGGTAGGAGTCTTCAAATCCTAACACCTCTTCCAGATATGGTAATCCCAAATAAAGAGGACTATCTAAGTAGCAATAAGGAGAGATTTTGTTCAGGGTTGGGAGAACTGCAGTTCCAAGTCTCCACAGAGTATAGGAGTGCAGGAGTCTACTTTGTATATATCTTGAACATGATGTAGTTTGAATGTTGCCCCTCCCATTAGAATGTGAACTCATTGAGAGTGGGGATTTATATATATATATATATATATATATATATATATATATATATATATATATATATATATATATATATATATATACATACGTATGTGTGTGTGTGTATGTATATGTGTGTGTATGTATATGTGTATATATATATATATATTCTTTTTTTTTTTTTACTTTCTGGCCTAAGGAGAGAGCAATATGATTTTACCCTGTATTCTTACTTCAATATCCTCAGCACTTAGCTTAGTGCCTGGCACAAGAAAAATGCTTCTTGGGTACTTATTCACTGAATGACAGAATGACTCTTCCTAAAACTGAAGACTGACCATTTGACTACCATGCTCAAAAAATTCCATGGTTTCCTATAGCTTTTAGGATAAGACTTCAGCTTGACATTTAAAAGCTCTTGAGAATCTGTCTCCAATTTACCTTTGCAAGATTCTCCAGTACCTGGCACAGGGCTTGTAAATAGCTGAGAGTTCCTAAATGCTTTGGATATTGAATTAGATTTTTGCTCAGTTTCCAAGCTTTCAGCTACAAATAGGAGAGGATTCTAAAATTGGGCTTTATGATGATGAGGTTCCAAGGTAGTTTAACAATACAGCATCATGGGGTTAGTGCTGGAAAAGACTTAGAACATCTAATCCAACACACTGATTTTTCAGATAAAGAAAATGAGACTGGAGAGGTTAGGTGATTTACTCATGGTCATATGGTTAGTAAATGCTGGGGGTCAGGATTTGAACTCAGATCCTTTGGCTCCAAATCTAATACTCTTTCTATTTATCTATAGTATATATAAATAACCTTAGAGAGTCCTACTAAGTAACTAGTTGAGTATGCTGACGTGTGGACTTATAATTTATATTATAGGTTTATATTTACAGCAGCCCTCTTAATAGCAAATAAAAAAGTTTTCATGTAATAGAAATATGTTAGATATATTATAAAAATTAAATCATTTTTGGCAAAGTATTTGTATGATTTTGAGGAGGTTTCAAAAATTGCCCAATTATATGAATATAATTCTGGTCATCCATTGTTATTAGAATATATATATGCTCCAACTCGTATAGAAGTTATCATATTTGAACTGATCCTTTTATAGTATACATTTCAGACCAAGGTGGACATCTTTGGCCATTGAACTGAGCAATCACCTGGCACATTAGGACTTGATTCAATTCAATAAACATGATGCTATAATATGCTCCTAGATATCTAATAGAGTATCCTCCTGATTTATGAATTATAATTTTAAACAATTTTAAATTTAATCTGACTAAAAGACTCAAGATAGGGTGGGGTTATACTGATAAATGTTTAAAAACTGTCTCTAGGAAAAAAATACTTCATGATACACTTTTAAGTTTAATCTATATTATTAACATTTTCTCCCTACCTTTGAGTCTAGAAAATAAGAAAAAACAAATAAAGCCAAACCAACCAACTCCTGATTTGTAGGATTTGCCAGTTTCTAAGGTAGAAATAGTCACTCAGTTCTGATGGACCCCCATACATACAATGTACAATGAAGAAAGAGCTCTTCTTATCCTAAAGGAAATTACAGTGAATAACGGATAAAGTTGAGAACACTCAAATCACCACAATGAAAATAGCATTTAATAAGAGTAAGAGAAAGATACAAAATACTAAGCCAATGGAGAAGCAGGGAAGATAAAATCCATATCAATGGTCTTGTGAACATAAATTTCTTACTAATTTAGTGAGTAGAATAACTGACAACAGAGCAAGAAGAAAACTTCTCTATCCACTCTAGTGCTAAATTTTAAAAGGTGGTAGGGTGATTAAACTTTCAGTGTAAGTGGATTCTATTTATAGAATTATATCATTTTAGGGCTGGAAGGGTCCTTTGAGCCATCTAGCTTAATGTCCTCATTCTAAAGTAAAGCACAGAGAAGTTGTGATTTTTCCAGGGTTAGGTAGCCAGTTAGTTGTAGAACTTGGATCCGAATTTTGGTCTTCTGGCTCCCAGACCAGATATGACCAATGTGTGGAATTGCCTAGCTTGTCTATGCTTATTTGTTACAAGGGAGGGCATCATTCCCTGCCCCCCATCTATAAAATGGGGATAATAATAATAACACCTGTCTCCCAGGGTTGTTGTTGGGTTCAAATGAAATATTTGTAAAGCACTTGGCACAGTTCCTGCCACATAGTAAGTATTTAGTAAATGTCTGTTTCCTTCCCCTTGCTTGTTTAATTTTTTAGGTTCTTAAAA
This sequence comes from Monodelphis domestica, assembly GCF_027887165.1. Lineage (NCBI taxonomy): Eukaryota > Metazoa > Chordata > Mammalia > Didelphimorphia > Didelphidae > Monodelphis > Monodelphis domestica. The sequence continues at coordinate 274,197,104 of NC_077227.1, forward strand.
AACTGTAATAGAGATGAGAGGTTTCATATAAAAGCCTTTGTTTCTGTCCTTTTATAAGGAAATGTTCATTTATGTTGAGCTTATAACAATAAAAATTATAACAAAAATTATAACAATAAAAACAACAAAAAAAGAAAATCAGGATGTTCAAAATGGCAGTGTTGGAATGGATGTGCAAAAGTGGGAACACTAATACACTGTCGGTGGAATTGTGAATTGATCCAACCAATTTTGGAGAATAATCTGGAATTATGTCAAAAGTGTTACAAATTGTGTATAACTTTTGACCCAGCAATACTATTATTAGGTTTGTTTTCAAGGATGATAAGGGAAAAATGAAAAAAGAAAGGGAAAATGTTCTATAATATTTATAGCAGTTCTCTTTGTGATGTCAAAGACCTGGAAATTGAGGGGATATCCATCAATTGGGAAAAGGCTAAACAAGTTATGGCATATAACTCTGATGGAATACTACTGTGCTATAATAAATGATAAGCAGATTAATTAAAAAAAACCATGGAATTATATAAAATCATGAAGAGTGAGATAAGCAGAACCAAGAGAACATTATATACAGCAGCAGAAATATTGTTTGAAAATTGAGTTGTGTATGTTCACCTGCAGAGAAAGAACTGATGAATAGAAATAAATAATTCACAGTTTTATATATACATATATCTTTTAATCAAATTGATGCCTTCTCTAATTGGGGAACAGGAAGGAGATCCCTGGGAATTTAAATGTAACAAACTAAGTAAAAAAAAAAGAAAAGATGCAAATTTAAGGAACTGATCTACTCTCTGTCACTGTGAAATATTCAATTTATGAATACGAGATATTTCTTCTGTCCTAAATTTTCTGAATAATTGGGCAAATGCTCCTTCAATTTGAATGGAACAATTATCTAGTTCTAAATTTCAAGTAATAGCCATCCATCTACCTATAATTAATATAAATAGTGTTTATAGCACATGCAAACCCAACTGATAGAATACTTACATGCAAAAAAATAAAGTGAATTTTTGGTCTTGCTTTACAGCCACTTGGGTCTAAATCTTGTGGTTCAATGGATTTAACATTGGCATTAAGAGTTAGAGCTTACAGTTAGAATCATGTCTCTACCACCTATTTAAGTTGCTTACCTTTTTTGACCCTCAGTTTTATTATCTGTAAGAAGGTTGCACAGGATGAACCCACAAATTCCCTTCTACCTTTAAACTAATGATCTGTTATCTGTGATACTTTTCTGGTCCTGACAAATGAAACATATGTAATCAATACCCAAGAATTGTGGTCAGCTGATTCTGAGTGGTCTATGGTCTCTAAGGCTAGCACCATTTTATACATAGTTGGGAATTGGAAGCTAGAGGATTTGCCAAATGCAAGAATCTTTGGTAATCAGACATCATCCCCCTCATCCTCATCTTCTCAATATACCAATTAAAAGTAGACTAGATAAGGATAAACATGAGGGTTAGAAGAATTACATTTCTGTGTCAGGGGATGCTCCCATGGGATAATCAGTCATCCTGGCTCCTTATATGCACACTTCTTCTGAGAAGGGGTCTAATCTAATCTGCCTCAATCAGCTGGGAAGGGGGCAACTCATTTATGCCCTGAATAGTGATTCATAGATTGAATAGACTGATTTGTACAGTATGCCCCACCTTTTCCAGTCAATTTTTCCAGCTTGGATTCTTCTGGTCTTAATTGTAGGGAACTGAAAATTGTTCCTTTCATGTGAATGATAAGCCTTGTAGCATTTAGGCAACAAGAAGTATAAAAAGTATTTTGTCTGGAATTAGCATCACATCTATATAGACTATGGGTATCCATGTAATATGCTTATCCTATATAATGATGATAAAGTAAACTCCACAGATCAAATTTGCTGCCAAATTAAACTTGGAGCTAGTCAGTCATCACAATACAAAACCATTTTCTGTTTGAAAAGGTAGATAATGGTGATTAACTCTGTAAAGTCAGTATCATTTGCTTAAGAGGGAAAATGGATTCTGAACCAAACATCAGCCCCAAGTCAAATGACTCTGAACAGGTGATAGAGCCTCCAATGTTGCCTTCACCATGGGCCAAGAAGAAAAACAACCACTATGAATTTGCCTACTTTTCATAGCATACCACCTCCTCAACTCCTGTTATAATTGGCAAATGTTTCCTCAGATAAATAGCCCATTTGTGAAAAAAAGATTCCAACAACCATAAAATGCTTTTTTGGCTGTTAAAAGATGTTTTCTGGCAAGCATATCATGGTAAGAAATGTTTCATTTGAATGTTCTGCTGGAAGTGATAATGTGCTTTGATTTTGTCAGGATAGCACATGCTTCTTCAGTGAGGAAATGTTACCCAATAGAAACATTTAAAAAATGTTGGTATGCTTACATTCCTTAAGAAATTTTGGCAAAACAATACTTCTGTGATTAGGGTGCAGTCTCATAGCTATTTTTATGAAGCATCTCTTAATCTCCCTTGCATAGAATTTTGCTAGTGTGAACCTTTACTACCTTTACACTATTTGTAAAATGTTATAGCCTCACCCCAATCCTGCAGACATAACAAAATCTCATTTTTTCAGATTGGTACCAGTAAAATGCTCTAAAGAATGATTATCAGGATAAGTAGAAATTGGAATTTTATCTTTAGAAGCTACTATAAAATCCAGTAAGGAATACTTACTAGCTGTGTGACCCTGGACAAGTCATTGAACCTTCTTGGATTTAGTTTCCTTATCTGTAAAATGAGCTGGAGAAGGAAATGGTAAACCACTCCAGAGTCTTTGCCAAGAAAACCCCAAATGGGGTCACAAATTGGACACAACTGAAAAATGACTGAACAAAAAGAATAAATTATTGTTATGAAGCAAATAGCCAATGTAGTCATTTCTTAAAACAATTCTCAGTGATTTACAGATGATGTGGCAGCATTCCTACAACTTGGTATCTGCAGTTGAGCATAGAGTTCATTGGCCTCTTCAAGCTCCTTGATTTCCATGATTTCCATGTTCCTTCACAGTTAGGAGCATGATACTGATAGGGATGTTATAAAGGTGTCTATTAGATATGCTTAATTCAATTCAACAAATATTTATTTGTTGAGCCTATTTTGTGCAAAGTACTTTATAAACTGCAACACTATACAAATATGTACTATGACAGTTATAGCAGAGTGAGAAGTGTGCTAGACCTCAAGGTAGGAGAGACCTGAATTGAAATCCCACAGTCATCATCTCACAGTTGAGGGATTTTAGACCAGTCAATTAAGCTCTTGGTTCATAAGCATTTTCTTCAATCTGTAAAACAGGGATAGGGCTAGTGTGAGGCACAAAAGAGATAATTGTTTGCTAAGTGCTTTATAAATGCCAGCTTTTATTATTTTATGAGTTGCTAGTATTACTTTTTTTTTTGCCAAGCTCACCAGTTTAATGCAGCAAAATCTCATTTTAAAGGACTTCTTACCTGGCAAGAAGATGCTAAGGCACAGAGAATTGCTACTGTTGAGGGCATTGTAGGCAGATTTGAGGAAAACAGAGTTGGTAGCACAGTGGATTGAGTACTTGGCATGAAGTCAGAAAGACCTGATTTCAAATCTGGTCTGAGATATTTGTTGGCTGTATAATCCTGGGCAAGTCACTTAACTGTTGGCCTCAGTTTCCTTAACTATAAAATGAGATGGAGAAGAAAATGGCAAACCACCCGAGTACTTTTGCCAAGAAAACCCCAAATGGGGTCACAAAGAGTTGGACACAACTGAACCAACTGAACAACAGGAGCAATGTGGACAGTATATTAGGAAGGCTTTGCTTTATTTATTTTTTAAATTGAAAAATTTCATTTCATTAACTAATTATTTTTCCATAGTTATATGATTCATGTTCTTTTCCTTCCCTCCTCGAGCACCCCCACACCCCAGATGACGTGCAGTTCCACTGGGTTTTACATGTATCATTGATCAAGACCTATTTCCATATTATTGATAATTGCATCAGGGTGATTGCTTAGGCTCTACATCCCCAATCATATCCCATCGACCCATGTGATCAAGCAGTTGTTTTTCTTCTTTGTTTCTACTCCCACAGTTCTTTCTCTGAATGTGGATAGTGTTCTTTCTCATAAGTCCTTAAGAATTGTCCTGGATCATTGCATTGCTACTAGTAGAGAAGTTCATTATATTCGATTGTACCACAGTGTATCTGTCTCTGTGTACATTCTTTTTCTGCTCCTCTAACTCTGCATCAATTCCTGGAGGTCATTCCAGTTCACATGGAATTCCTCCACTTTATTATTCCTTTGGGCACAATAGTATTCCATCACCAACAGATACCACAATTTATTCAGCCATTCCCCAATTGAAGGACATCCCCTCATTTTCCAATTTTTTTTTTGCCACCACAAAATGCGCAACTATAAATATTTTTGTACAGGTCTTTTTCTTTATTATCTCTTTGGAGTACAAACCCAGCAGTGCTATGGCCAGATCAAAGGGCAGACAGTCTTTTATCGCCCTTTGGGCATAGTTCCAAATTGCCCTCCAGAATGGTTGGATTAATTCACAATTCCACTAGCAATGTATTAATATCCCAATTTTGCAACATCCCCTCCAACATTCATTACTTTCCTTTGCTGCCATGTTAGCTAGGAAGGCCTAGATTTAAATCACCATGGCTGCTTGTTAGCTGTGTGACGGTGAGTAACCACCTCTCTGAGCCCGTTTCCTCTCTTTGTAAAATGGAATCTATCATAACTTTAGTATTTATTTCATAGAGTTGTTGTAAAACTCAAGTGAAATAATATATAGAAGTGTTTTGCTAACTTAAGATATTTTTTTTAACAAAATGACAGCAAATAACATCTGTTTTTTATATGAGTTTTAAACTGTATCTTAAGATGATATCTTGTAAAAACTACAATTTCAACATGGAATGATTTTTATTGTTTGTGTAAAAAAATCTTTGGGCCAGAAAATGTTTCTCTAAGCCTTCCTGATTCACCAGTGTCATGGTTTTTGTCCTATAGGAGGGCAGTCCTCTGAATATCATCTTTCATTGTCTGTGTTGTCTTCTGCTTCCAGGCTGTTCAGGGTTGGTGGAGAAAATTCCATAGTTTGGAGATGAATATGAATTGATGAATATCAAATAAGGCAGAACCAAGAAGAAGATATACACAATAACTACAAAAATGTAAATGACAAGATCACTACGATGAAATGACCTTTGAGTAATTGTAAAATCAATGAAGACCTTAGGGATTAGATAATAAATCTTCTTCAAAATACAGTGGTAGGGACCTATGAGGTTAAAATATTTTAAAGATTGTTATAATCTCTTTATTAGAATTTTAAAAATCATTAAAGTCATTTGTTGTTACATTACATGAATTTCTTCATATGTTCTCTTCCCTTCACAATCCAGTGAACAATCCCTTGCAACAAATTAAAGAAAAACGAACAAAACAAAGGCAGCTTCCCAAAACCAAACAACATATCAATCATGTCTTGACAGTATATGCAATATCCTCACCCATAGTACTCTACTACTTGGATGAAGGGAGAGAGGTGGATTTTTTCAATTCTTTTCTCTAGGCAAATTTGGAAGTATTATTATGCAAAGTTAATTTTTTCGTCTGTTTTTATTGTAATCCTGGTTCTGGTTATTTTACTCCATATCAGTTCTTATATGTCTTTATGAGATGCCTTTGCTTAATTACTTAATTATCTTCATCACAAATGATAGTTCAGTCAAAAGGATGAGTGGGAAATGAACGTGAAATAGAGGCAAAAAGGCGTCATTAGATGTTGATTAAAAAAATGAGTCAACTGCTTGTTGAATGCCTTTTTTATGTTTATGCTATTTAACTTCAGATGTCCCCCATTATTGCTGACAGTCCTTTTTTTATTATCTCTGAACTCACTATTCTACTTTCCAAAGACTCTCAGATCTTTTCTGCCATCTCCAGACTTCCACCTTTCACTATGCAGAAGTTTTTGCTTAATTGACACTCTCCTATCTTAAAATTGCTTCCTTTGCCATCAACTCTATAAACTCTTTTTACATAACACACCTCTCTCTTGCATCTTCAACCTTTTTTATTCATTTATCTTCACATATTTCTTCCATCTAGGCATTTTATAACTGCATATTGAATTAAACTGGAAAACCTTTGCCTTTTCCCACCTATTCATTTGAGCTGTTGTATTCTTTGTCTTACTTTCCAGACTTCTTGACACAAAAGTATTTGCCCTTGTTTCTTTGCTTTTTCTTCGGCCATTACTTAACTCTTTGTCTTCTAGTTTCCATTATTATCATGAAAGAGCTACTTTTTCAAAGAAATCCATAAGCACCTGATCACAAAATCCACTGAGCCTTTCTCCCTTCTTATCTTTCTTAATCTCTTTGTACCATTTGTCACAATTGGCTACTCCTATATTGATATTTTATTTTTCTGGGTTTTTCCAATCCGGGTTTCTCTTTGTTCTATTTCTTTGCTGATATTTTTACTACTATTGCTGCCACTATTTTCTCTTCCCACCTTCTTTTCACCTTTCTCCTTTTACTGTTTCATTTGGTTGCACTACATTTAACCATCAACTATTATGTGAATGACTCCCAAATCTTTCTTTTCAGAACTGAACCCCTGGCCTGAATTCCAGACCTGTATTTTGAAATATCTTTTGGGTATGGCCATCTGAAGATTCAGATGGCACCACAAACTCGTGTCCTAGGCACTATCATCATCCTTCTTTCCTGAGGAACAAAGCAGGGCAATGCTAGATTGAGTACAACTCAGGAATAGTTTGGTTAAAGAAGGTTCTAATTATTTGAGAAAAATCTCTGTGGTTAGTGTTAGATTTCAGGATTGTTGTGAGGATCAAGTGAGATAACATATGTTAAGAGTTTTGAAAACCTTAAAATACTATATAAAGGTTATTATTACTATTATTATTAAAGGTAATACCACTTAACAGCCAGATTGTACAACATACCCACTATTTGGTTAACTAATTAAGTTATAGTTTACTTTTCTGTAGGTTGTTATTGCCTTCAGGTGTACAAACTTTTATACATATCTACAATATACTTTAAAAATTTATATAGATAAATTAACTGTATCATTCATGTTTCTATTTGTCAGCTATTTTTCTGGAGGTAGATATTTACAAGCTATTCTTCAAACATTAATTCTGTAGTTGTAGTTGATATTCTCTTTGTTCTCTAAATTTTGCTTTCCATAATTTCATGTAACTCTTTAAATGTTTTAAAAAATTTACTTGCTAATCCTTTCTTATGGTGCAGTAGTATTTCATCACAATCATATGCCACAAGTTGTTTAGCCATTCACAAGTCATGAACTAAGGTCATGCCCTCAGTTTCCAGTTCTTTGTTACCACAGAGAGCTGTCATAAATAATTTAGAACATGTAGGTACTTTTCCTTTTTCCCTGATCACCTTGGGAAACAGACCTAACAGTGGCATTGCTAGGTTTAAGGCTATATACAGTTTTATAACTTTGGGCAAAATTCCAGATTGCTCTCCAAAATTGGATTGGTTCACAGTTCCACCAACATTATATTGCTGTCTCCCACAATGTGCTTTTAAAAATTATGTGCCTCTATTAACTTTTACATTTACATGTGTTATTTTACTGTCATGTAAAATATTTTAGCACATTTAGCAAAATGCCATTTTCTTATTTAAAGATATGATTCAGAGTTGTTAAGAGATCTTTATTGTTTACCTGGCAGAGTCAGATATATTTTGGTGGGTCATTGAAAAAAATTTTAAATGTGTTATTGGTGTTTCATGACTAATTCACTAAGAGTAGATCTATAAATAATAATTAGAGAAAATAGGGAAGTGTTAGGATTTGGGATTGCTCTTTCTCAGGATAATCTCACATTCAGGGCAGCTACTAATTTGTTCTGTCTCACTCCTGTCAGATTTCAGATGGCCAGTTAGCACCACTTCCTGAATGCCTTTGCCCTGGTTTTTACTTAGATCTCTGCTATGACCACTAGACTTTGTCAGTTTCTATCTTTGCTTGTCTGTTATGTTATTCAACTTGTCTGGTCTACAGCAATTCTGTGGCCATGGCAGGTACCATAAGCATCAGGTGGTAGAGGGTCATCTGCTCCAAGAAGGGCTTCTGGCTTCAAATGCTCTCCTTATGGCTACATGGAGAGAACAGAATTAAATAGGGGACAGAAAGTTACTTCTAGGGCAAAAAGAAAAGGAACTCATGGATTCTGGGAAATATATAGTTGCAAGGGTGTGCTGGAGCAAGCTTCTGAGTAAATTTCTAGTGTGAGCATTTATACCTCAGAAATCAGCAAACACCACAAATCAAGGGTTGAGCTATTGTTTTATTGATTGTATCAACTTAAGAAAGTAACAGAAAAATATTAATAATGCAGATAATCTCAAAAGTGTATCATGGGTACATTTCACCTCTGGGTGGGTTAGTTGTTAAACATTTACCAGCACTCCCTTGGTTATGCCTCCTAGATTTCTGTGGCCTTCCTGATTTATTTTCTCCAGTCAGCTTCTGGGAGGCATTAGAAATTCCTGTAACAGTCATATGTCTTCTAAGAGTAAACATATGACTTGAAAGAGCCAGGATTTCAGAAAGTTATTAGCTGCCTCTTTCATAGATTGTATGAATTTACATTAAAGGTTGAGGATATGGATGTTTACAATGTTCTTGACATAGTTCTAAAAGATTTACCTCCCCCTTAATCTGGGCCCCTAAGTGTAAATGATAATCTCCCTCTAGAAACACTTTGTTATTAACTTTGAATTGCTTAGAAGGCCTCACAAAAGAGGCTTTTTTAACATATATTTTCTCACTAGCTGTTTAACTATGAAATACATATTCTAGGTATTATTATTTCCATTTCCCAGGTGGGGGAAACTAGCATAGAGAATTAAGTGACTTGCCTTCCTTTGGTTCCACAGGTAATACATGTCAGAAAAGAGATCTAAACCCAAATCTTCCTTAATGAGTCCAACATTCTATATATTTTGCCTTGTGGCTTATAGTTACAAGTTAAAACTCCTTTACATTTACCTTTGTTTATTTAGTAAGCATGTTACAAAATTCCATTGTCAAATGGTGCTTTGTTTTAAAAATAAGCCTTATTGCCTTTTTTTACATCATAATTTCATTCAATATCCTTTTTTCCCTTCTCAGAGAGTCACCCTATATAAGATACTTTGAGTTTAAATATGAAAAAAAATCTACATAATTTGGTAGTTCCTGCATGTGCTTAAATACTAAAAGTAGCAGAGGCAGCATAGTAGAGGGGGAACTGGGCTGGATTTGGAGTCAAAGGATCTTGGATCAAATAAGGGCTCAGACATTTACTACTACTGGTCTGGGTCTCTGAGATATGCTCACATATGTTAACCATTTCTCTGAAAAACAAATGTATACAAGCTTCCTTTTAAGTCTGAGATCCATTATTAACACTTTATCCACTACTTTAAACAAATAGTTAAAATAAATCAAGCCCTGATTAATAGCATCATCTGATTTCTGAGGTGCAAATACCCACACTAAATATTTAATAGCTGGCTTTAACAAAAAAACAAATTACAATCATGGGATGACACTGTTTCTTATCAATAAAATAAGGGAGTTGGACCGGATGGTAACTGAGATAACTTCTAGTATCAAATCCTGTGATTCTTTGGTATCTTAAAATTATTTACTCCAATCATCAGAAACAATAATAATTTTCCCTTTTTATAAAAATGTTTCTTTATATTAAATCTGCTGCATAACTAACATTTTAAAGCTCTTTACCCATTAGCTTTTTTGAGCCTTATACTATTTAGATATGCATTTTCATTTCTTCTTCTTTATAGATCAGAACGCTGAGATTCAGAGAAATAAAAAGGCTTGCCTAGTGTCCCACAGCTAGTAAGTGCCTGAGGTAAGTGTTGAACCTATTTCATTTTGATTTCTAATAAAGTGTTTCTTACCATTACAATATACTGCATATAGATATTCATAGACTGAATATTACAAACTATACATATTGTTTTCCTGGAAAAATTAAACGAAATTCTTTGGGCAGGAAAAAAATATAAAAATAAATAATTGTTGGATATATTTCTACAAGTATACCTTCCTACTTTCTTAATTAATATAATTTGGCCTCTTGTTTGCTCAAAGTTAGAATGTTATGATGACAAAATCATAGAATTTTAGAGTTTGGGAGGGACGCTAATGGATATCTAGTCTAATCCTTACCCAAAAAGAGTTCCAAAGGCTTGATCTAGAATCCCAATTTTACTGCCTAATTGTGATTTGACCTTGGGCAAATCATTTAATCTTTCTGAACTTCATTTTCCTCATCTGTACTATCTACCTCTCAGGGTTGTTATATGGCTCAAATAGAGAGCTATGAAAACTATAAAAATGTAAGTTATTTTTATAATCATCAGGTTTGTTTTTTTTTATGATCTAACACAGTACAGAAGTACAGTAATGCCTTCAGAAGTTTTTGAGAGTCGTATTATTGTTTGTTCCTACACCAAATGGGCTTAGCTTTTCTATGGTTTGAGCTCTTAGTTCGGCTTTGTTGTTGTTGTTGTTGTTGTTGTGCTTGGCAACTGTAGCAAGATTTAGAACAGCCCTAAGGGAATGCTTGGAATGGTCCCTAATAATTTTGTTAAAAAATTATTAGAAAAAAATCATAAAAGAACATCTAGAAATGGTTTGCACAAGTATCTCAAACTTTTTGTTTTGAGACCCTTCTGAGTATATCAAAGTTAATAGCAATATGTTGCTAGGACAAGTTTATTGTTTATTTTTAGGGGCCCTGGCTAAGGGGAGAGAAACCCTTTAGAAATTCCTGGTTGATCATAAATAACAGTGATACTGTAGAAAAGTAGGAAAATCAACAAGGACAACCTTTCAATGAATGAAACTATAATTGCTTAAAACCCTTTAAATTATCATATTAAAGAATGTCTGAATAACATCAAAAGAGAATGTCTTCTGATTTTTTGCTCATCTCTGTTAATCATCTTTTGAGTACAAAATATGTGATCTTTATTTCCACACACAGTATTTTTTCCCTAATACTTCTAGATGGTGATGGTTAGCTTTTACTAACAAAATGTTGCTCTCAAAATTTTTTTTTCCTAGCAATCCTTGAGAAACTCAAACTTTTAGGTATTAGGTCAGTCTTTACACTTTGTCACCTTCATTATGAAAATTAAAACAGTTCAACTAGCTGCAAAGTTCCTGTATTTTTCCTACATTTTTGAACTTAAAGAATAGATATATTCCAATTATAATCCCAAATGATATTTGAGAATTTATCTGTAAAAGCAGAAAATATAGGAAAACATGTTTCCAGAAATGATCACCAATCCATCAGAATCATATTATATAAGCTTTCAAAGTTCAGAAGGCTATTAAACATATTTTATTTTCCACAGATTCTGTTAAACACAACTGTGCAAATTAACTCTTGATCTTTACCATCTAACATGGTCAACTCTCAGTTAACTGCCTGAATATTGTCCTCTCCTTGTTTTAAACAATAGGATATGTTAACTGCAAGATCTATTGTAATTCAAAATCTACAGTCTATGGCAACTTGGTATATTATGGTGAACTTTTATTTTAAAAAGAGAAGTCAAGCTGTCAGAGCCCTCTTTTACTCTGAGTAAATAGAGGGAAATCATTATTTCTATATAAGGAAGCAGCCCCCATTATTCTTCACTGTTAGAATGGCATTTCTCTAAGGACAGGCAGAGCACTAGTAATTAGGATAGTCCTTTGGGGATTTTAGCTGATTAGAGTACCCCAATGACTAATGCCAATTGCCTGGTTCAACCTTCCACTTCTCCATATGCCTTCCTCTTTCTACTGTCCTTTTAGTCTATTTACACTTTTGGGAAATCTCACAAAGTTTTCAATTGCTATCTTCTACCGGTTTTCTGTTGACCTTATGAGGCTTTCAAATTCTTTGGAGATGTCAATTCATTCCTTCACCTCCATTCCAAACCAGAAACAATTATTATGAAGAAATAGCAAGTCATCAAATATAGTCTGATCAGCTATTAGATCTTCATTTCTCTGCAGCATGACTTTTAGATAAATAATTCCACTAAGGTTGAGATCCGGACCACTTCCAGGTGGTTTCATCTATTTACAGTTTGCTCTTGCTTTTGGCATTTTTCTCATTAAGAATTGTTTTCTAATTATCTTATTATTTTGTGCTAATAGAATTCCATTGGTTAGGTTTAAGAAGCAAAAAGTTCCTAAGCATATTACTTTAAAAATGAAGTCATGTTATTTTTAAGCCAAAATATGTTTTTTTGCTGTCTTAATACTTAAAGAAGTTTGCATTTGTGTTTTGCATTTCACACAGAAAAATGAGTTTTACTCTATCACCAGCAAACTATAAGCCATGCTGAGAAAGGTTTCTTGATACTGTGAGAAACAATATCAGTAGATTTTTCTCTACTATTGTTAATTTCTTATTTAAAAAAAGATGAAGCACAAATCAAATGAAAACCTTTCCTCTAGATTATTTCTTTACATTGTTTTAAATAACTTAGGATAAAAGGTTGGAAGTAGCATTCTTGTCCAGAGCTTACTTATAATGATATGCTAGCCCAGTAATGGTATGGTGAATGCCTATAGGTCTTTCTACTGAGGCTGGTACATTGCTTGAGTTTTGGAGTTCTGAGCTGCAGTAGGTCTAAAGATGACCAAATGTCCACACTAAGTTTGGCACCAATATAGCAAGCTCCTGGCATAGAGAGGGCACTAAATTGTTTAAGGAAGGGCAAAATGATCCTGGACAGGATTGGAGCAGGTCAAAGCTTCTATGCTAATCAGTAAGCAATGGAATTGAACAATGAATATAATAGTCACTGAACTTTCTGCCTGGGTAAGACAGAGAAACCCAGTCTCAAAACAAACCAAACAACTAATAGTATACTTCTTTCTTTTCTTTTTTTTTTAAACCCTTACCTTCTGTCTTGGAGCCGCCAAGGCAGAAGAGTGGTAAGGACTAGGCAATGGAGGTTAAGTGACTTGCCCAGGGTCACACAGCTAGGAAGTGGCTGAGGTCAGATTTGAACCTAGGATCTCCTGTCTCTGGACCTGGTTCTCAATCCACTGAGCTATCCAGCTGCCCCCTATACTTCTTTCTTAAAGTGAAATTTCAATGGCAAATGATCTTTTATAATAGAAGCATTTGATATCAAGGACTATTAAACAGTGTATTAATGATTACTTCTAACTTATATTGATAAACATAAAGATATACCATTTAAACATTCAATTTAAATACTGCTGAAGTGAAATAAAATACTTCATCAAATTTATGAAGTGCTTTTGCTAGTAATTTGGATTTTTAGCATCTTCTTCCACTACATCAAAAGTTAGAAAACAAAATAACATTTTTTCTCTGTTCTTCCGTATTCAATTATGTTCATTAAACACTTTTTAACCAAGCATTGTGTAACCAGGTGGGGTGCCAGGCATTGTGTTGTCATTAATACAAAGACAAAAATGAAAATAGTCCCTGCTCTCAGCATTCTGTACCTGTTTGTTAAAGACCTTGGTATATGTGCTGCTGAAGTGAGAGCACTGTTAAAGACCTTGGAAAAAGGATAAAAGATAATGGAAAGACAGAGTAGAACCATTTTGGCTGAAATATTGTTACTTTCATTTCTCAAGTTCTCCAGGCTTTGCTTCTGCTGTTTCCTGTGCATTATAACAGCTATTGAACAAGAAACAAATTCATTGAGATAAATGTAGCCAAAATAGCTAAAGAAATTATCAGCTGATGTCAACCTCACTTCCTCCGGTAAACCTACTTGCATCTTTGTAATTGCTGGGGTTTCCTTCTCATGACAAGTAGTTTCAGAATCTCCATTCTAGTTCTTTTGGGAATTCTGCCAGCAGTTCCAGAGAACATGAATAGAGTCATAGGGCAAAAACTGGATTATTATTTTAAAAAGAAGGCGTAGCCACTTTCCACCTATAAACTAAGGAAACACCTTAAAAGAAAAAAATGTGTTTCTTTAAGACAAGAGGCTTTTCTCTTACTTATTTGGTAGTGCATATTTTTTACTAGACATTCCAAACTGTGATGTTATTAATGTGCTTTTTTCCCCACCCCTTTTTTTCAGCTTGCTTTTTTTAACTGAGGAAGATATGATATAATCTCCATAGAGTTAAAGAATGGCATCTGGGCCTATGCCTCCTACCAAAGATGAACAACTTTCCTCTGGCATTGATGATCTTCATTTTTCATTACAAGGTAAATTAAATGGGTATTTGATGAATTTGTTTTAGCCAGTGAACCCCAGGAAGCTATTCTTTTCTATTCAGAAGTTCTGTTGATTACTGTCTCTATGTTGAATATTGTCTCTACTTTTGAGATTATAGTTTGCCCTATGATAAAAATTTAAAACATGTATGTTAGGTTTATTATTTATGAAACAGTTGATGAGAAAAATAGGGAGTGGACAAGAGAAGCTAAAAATCTTTTAGTATATTGCATGTAGTTGATTAACTATTTTTTTAAGTCAAACAGGAAAAGTTTGGTGCTTATAGTTTCCTTGTCTTTTTTTTGTGTGTGATGTTCTTTTCTTTCTTTTTCTCATTCTTAAAGCCTTATCTCCCCATCTGTCTCTATATAAATATACTTTGGTCAGTTTAATAAAAACACAGACTTATTCCATCTTGACAACCTGAGCATTTAAAAATCACTAGGACTTTATGCAAAGTGGATTTCTAGAGATTTGTTTTGTCTTTTGTACTGTACCTTGGCAGTATTGGTAAGGTTCATGTTTGGTTTTGAGAACTCAATAGCTGGAATCACTGTCCTTGTTTTGCTTCCTTGTTAACTACCTGTTTGATCCTGTATTTCTTTAACATGAAGAGGTCAGACAGAAATGTTAGATTGTGTGGATAAAGCACATCTTAGAGTTGGGAAACAAAATGGTATCTAGTATAGAAGAAATTAATTTATAGGACTTTTCATACTCTAGGAGTTTTTAACCTGGGGTTCATGAATTTGTTATAAAACTATTTGATAATTATTGCAATATACTTGTTTACTTTTTAATACTGTTGATTTTATTTTATGCCTTTAAAAATATTGTTCTAAGAAGGCTTAACTAGACTTTTCTTTTTTTTTAAACTCTTACTTTCTGTTAGAAACAACTCTAAGACAGAAGGGCAAGGGCTAGGCAAACAGAGTTATGTGATTTGCCCAGGGTCACACAGCTAAGAAAGGTCTGAGATCACATTTTAACCCAGATCTTCCTAACTCTATGATACTAAAAAAGGTTAAGAACTTTTGCTCTCATTTTCCTTTTTTTGATGGTGAATTTTACACACACTGATTTATTTTTAAAATTGTTGTTTCAAAAGTTGATAATCAATATCCACTTAGGAGATGCTTATAGCATATGCACAATGACCCCAAAAATATGGATTCCAAGTTACTGACAGTAAGAATGAAGAAAATGAGTATTTTTCTTATTTTTTACCCCCGTTGGACATTTCTTTTGATTAACCCAGATATTTACCTTAAAGTGGAAAGGCCAATGAATGCTTAGCAACTAGTTATTTTGATGCAAAGCTGTGGTGTCTTGTAAATTACTGTTTGCATAGAGCAATGCGATATATAGGCAGTTAAGATGTATGGTTACAGAATTGGATAGAGATTAATTAAATTTTTTTTGATAATTCAATCCACACAGGATTATATTTAGAAACAGAATCCAGCTTCTATCTTAATTGAAAGATAGCAGAATTTAATGAAGATAGTGGTTATGCACCTCTTTGATCATCTTTAATTATAGCCGCCTCTTGGATTTTAATGCAATGTGGGGCAGTAACTCATGTAACAGAATGTATTAAGCCAAGCGAAGATTTACAATATATTTCCTAATCCCAAAGCATTTCCAATGAATGTTTTAGGAACACTTTCTGTAATTCTCAAAAATAGTTAAGATTGAAGATCCTAGAGAATGGGGGTGGTCAGATCAAGTCTTCAGGTGCCATTTGTGGTAGCCAGTCCTGTACTAGGAGCATAAGCCAGTTTTATTAAAAATAGTTTCTTTACATTTGAGATTCCAGATCTATTCCAGCATTTGAATAATTACTAATTAAACTGAGAGAAATGATTTCTAAATTTGCCACTGCTTACTTTTCTATTAAAATTTGAAAAAAATTACAAGTTTATACTCATCAAAAGGACATGTGTAGCGAATAAGGCTAAATGATATTAATATGCAGGAAGGTTAGCAGTAGTTCACAGAACAAGATTTATAGAGTTCAGCTTATTCCTAGTGAATATTTGGTTAGCTCTATGTCTTTTATTTATCTATAAGTATAATTAGATCATTGTTTGGTGGTAGGAAACCATAAAAAGGGCAAAGCATTTTTTTTTTGTCAAAGTCATAAACTTGTTTATTCCCCCCCTCAACACACATAGATTTTTAAAATTAATGTTTCATTTAAAACAATCAATACAAATCAATTTTTCCAGTCTCACTACACTATCCCATTGAGGAGAAAAGGTCTTTAAATGTTTTGAATCACATAAGCATAGTCAAACAAAACGAATTCCTTCATTGGCTATGGAAAAAAAAACAAAACCAAAACAACTCATTCTTTGTCAGATAGTGCATAGCATGCTTCATCATCAACCTTCTGGCATCATGGATGGTCATTCTATTGATCAGCAAAGCTGTTTATCTTTACAGCTCTGTTTTTATTGTTTAAAATTTTTATCTGGCTTTGCTCATTCCATTTTTCATCATTTTATAAAAGTCCTTGATGTTGTTATGATTAAATTTTTTTCCTGGTTATGCTTTCTTCACTTGGCATCAATATATGCAAGTCTTTCTGTGATTCTTTAAATAACTTATTTCCTTATTTCTTACAGTCTAAAAGTACTGTGCCACATATGCCAAAAATAAATAGAATTTTTATACATTTAGGGTCTTTCTCTCTTTATTTCATCTCTTTTGGGCATAAGTTTAGCAGTAATAATTAGTTTTACCTATTACTTTAAATGGATAAAAAGGCATGTACGGGTTAGCAACTCTTCGTGTATAATTCCAAATTGCTTTCCAGAATGGTTGTTCCCATCCAGGGGTCCTCCAATAGTGTATCATATTTGGTAGTTTTTTCTTACCTCATAGGTGTTGTCCCTCAGTCATGTACCCTTCAGTCATCTTCTGATGGTGAATAGACAGAGACAATTAGGTGGCACATTGGATAAAGTTCTGGACTTGGAGTCATTAAGATGTGATTTCAAATTGGTCTCAAACATCAACTAGCTATGTGGTCTAGTGCGGATCAACTTTTGTCTCAGTTTCCTCAAGTATAAAATGGGAATGATACTAGCACCTACTTTCCAGGATCCTTACAAAGATCAAATGAAATAATATTTGTAAAACTCTTAGCATAGTGCCTGGTGCATAGAAGGTGCTTAATTATTGTGCCCTTCTGTCCTCCCTATGCCTTGGCTATCTCATCCCCTTCTGTGGCTTTAAAGATTATTCCTTTTCAAAGGACCCTCACATCTCTCTCTATATGTAGCACTAAGGCTTACAACTGTCTTTTGGACATTTCCACCTACCTGTCTCATTATCATTTAAATACATACTTCCAAAGCTTAGCAGTTGATCTTTTCCCCAAATCTGCTATTTCTCCTCCTTATTTCTATTAGTATTACTCTCATTTATTTGATCACTGGTGTATAAAGTCTTCTCATCTTTGAATCTTCTTTTTCCCTTACCTCTTTTATGTAATCAGTGGTCACATCATGTGTGTGCATGCATACGTTCAGTTGTTTCAGTTGTTTCGGACTCTTTGTGACCCCATTTGGGGTTTTCTTGGCAAAGATACTTTGCCATTTTCTTCTTTGGCTCATTTTACAGATGAGAACTAAGGCAAACAGTGTTAAATGACTTGTCCAGATTCACAGAGCTAGTAAGTATTTGAGGTTTGATTTAAACTCAAGAACATGAACCTTCCTAATTCCAAGCCCAGTGTTCTAACCATTGCACCCAATTTATGGAGTAACATTTATTAAATGTTCATTTATGGAGCACCTACTATGTCTAGTATACTATATTCTAGGTGCTGGTGGAGTTAAAAAACAAAAGATAAAAGTTTAGGTGATTCATCCATATCATCTTAGAGATTTTAAGTACAAAATTATATAAGGCAAATGCAGAAGATAGGTACAAAAAGTGCTAAAGTCTGAGGGGGAAAGAGGCATTACTGACTAGGGTTTAAGATATAACTTCATAATAGAGTCCACAGACTTTTAAAAAAATTCTGACAGTCATGTCAATATAATCAGTTTGTTTTGTAGAAATATATATTTTGTTTTATACATTTAAAAGCCTTATTCTGGGGAGGTATCCATAGCCTGTATTGGAATGTCAAAGGGGCCCAATGCATTGTCAAAAATGTTAAGAATCCCTGATTAAAGGGGCTACTTGGAGGGGGGTGACATTTAAGCTGTACATTAAAGCAGAGATGTCAAACATGCAGACTGTAGTCTCTAAGTGAGACCTGAGCCAAAGGAAAATCTCTTTTGGAGATAACATTACATTTTAAAAACTAAGTCAATATGTGGCCTCCAGGAATCCTTGATGTGTAGTTTAGTGGCCCCTATTTCTATTTGAGTTTTACCTCATTGCAAAATTATTGTTGATCTGGGTCTAACTATGTTGACACATAGCATATGATCAGCAAAATTTTTTCCATATAACTCTGTGGATGAGGAAATAACATTACTCGGAGGGTAGAATGAAAGCTTAGCCATAAAATGAATTATTCTCCCCATCACTACAGAATTTTAGAGTTGGAACAAACCTTTGGGGCTACCGTGTTACAACTCATCCTCAAAATATACCTAAATGGTTCATAAGTCCATAATGTACCTAACAAATGTTCCAAAAATTCTCTACTTAAAAACTTCTAGTGAAGGAAAAATTAACATTTTCTGAGGCAATTCATTCCACTTTTGGATGTTGTTAGAAAGTTTTCTTGACATCAAACCTCAATTTGCCTCTTTATAACTTCCACCCATTGTTCCTGGTTTTGCCCTGTGCAGGCAAACAGTTCACTCTTTCTTCCCTATAATAGCTCTTAAAACATCTTAGAAAAGGTATCTTGGAGTTTTCTTTTCTGCAGGCTAAACTTTCTGGTTTTTTTCCATCTATTCTCCTATGACATAGTCATAATGCCCTTCACAACTGTCAAAGGACTCCTTCAGAGGGACACAGGATGAATACTGATTACATCCTAGTGATATATAAGTACCAAGACTGATTAAGTCTTGCAAGATGATTGAGTTTCCCAATGACAAGTTACTTGGGGCAGGAAGGCATGATGGAGAAATCTAAAGAAATTCAAAAGCAGTGTAGCTGGTGGGAAGAGTGCCTAGAACATAGTGGTGCTAATTAAATACTTATTGACTGACTGAGAAGAATGTTTACAGGCCTCCTCATTCCTAAAAGGAATGCCTCTTTTTAATGATCTCTTAAGATTACATTAGATTTTTGGCTGTCACATCACACTGCTAACTCTCCTTGGGCTTACAGTCCACTAAAACCCCCAGGTATTTTTAGACTAACTGTTCCCTAACCATCTCCTCCATCCCATATTAAATAAATTGATTTTTTAAAAGGCATTTGTAAGACTTTATAATTATATCCATGGAATTTTCTTTTTAGATTTATCCCAATGTTCTATTGTTTTTCTGGATCTTGACTTGCCATTCAAAGTGTTAACTTCTGTTCTCAATTTTGTGTCATTTGTAAATTGGATAAGCTTACTCTCTATGCCTTTATCACAGTTATTAACAGAAATGTTAAACAACACAGGACCAAATACCAATACATGAGGTACTCCATTGGTGACCTTTTGCCAAAGTGACTTAACAATTATTCCTTGATTAGGACCAATTCAACTAGGTCCCATCCATCTAATTTTATTATTTAAACCACATATAGACATATAAGAATAATATATACTTTGCCAAATGTTTTGTTAAAATCTAGGTAAAGTATATCTATAGCAATCCTTTAATCCACTACTTTAATAATCCTGTCAAAAAGGAAATAAAATTAGTCTGGCATGACCTGTCCAAGATGAAGCCAAACTGGCTTTGTAATTAGCACTTCCTCTGCTAGGTGAACCATTAATGAATACTTTTAGAATTTTCCCAGGAATTGAAGTCAAGTTATTAGGATTAGGATTTACAGATTCTATATTATTCATTTTTTTGGAAAACAGGGACTAAATTTTCCATTCTTGAAACTTGTGGTATCCTTCCATTTTCTATGATCTTTAGATATCTCTGGCCATATTTTGGCAGTCACAATTACCAGTTCTTTCCATGTTCAAGGATATGGTTCGTCTTTGTAGTATTCATCAAGGACAAATAGGTGATGTCTTACTACTTATTTATTGTGTCAACTTTCTAGTAGTCATGACTGTACATCTCTGCTGCACTTAATCCAATGCATGAGGAAATCAAGACATCTCCCTATAATGTCAGTAGTCCTCTTTGAAAATGAAGTTGAACAAGAACAACAAGAAGTCATGGGCTTTGAATGGTACATGCATGGGAATGGGTTTATGGGGCTCTTCCAGGAAGCATGCTCTAGAGCTCTCCTTGGAACTGTTGGGTATTACAAAGTTAGACGTGCCTTTCATTTTGGGATCACTGTTCTGTTACCTATGCTCAGAGAAGGAATTCCTAAATGGAAAAACATTGAGGAGCTCCAAGACTCAGACTTAGTTCACTTAGTTTGATCTAGGTTCCATGTAGAAATAGCCACCAGTGGATGAAAAGATCATTTCTCTTCTGGCATTTTAAATATCCTCTAAGATGATTTCTATGCAGGAAGAGAAAAGAAGAAGAAGGCATGGTGCTCCATATTAAAGATTCACTGAACTGGGGCAGCTGGCTGGCTCAATGGATAGTCTTCCATTCAAATCTGGCCTCAGACACTTCCTAGCTGGTTGACCCTGGACAGGTCACTTATCACCCATTGCCGAGCCCTTACTACTCATCTATCTTGGAATTGATACTTAGCATTGATTTTAAGACAGAAGGTAAGGGTTAAAAAAATATCCACTCAATCAATGGCTCTTCCTGCTCAGTGGCCAATATTTGACATCTCACTGATCACATCTCATTGATAAGGGTCCCTGCAATATCTAGTCACACTTGCCCTTGGAGTCCCTAGAAATTTCTAGGGGAGTTTATTTCATGCTCTCTTGCATGACCTCTATAGACTGTTTGGCCCTTTCTAGTACAAAGATCATTCTTCACAACAGAGAAAATCAAATCAGATCAGATTTGTGCAATTTAGCCTTCTTTCTGTTGCTAGTAGTTATCATCATCCCATCTGCTTTATGAAGTGTCCTCTCTTCTGTCATCCTGTCACTTTCCTCCAATATAGTTTAAAAATCCCATCTCTTTCTTGTTGCCCTTTGCTTGCCTCGGCTCAGCATTCCTGATACCAATTTTATAGGATGGTGCAGTGCTCGTATAGTCACCGTTTTATCTGCATTTGCTTCTATCTTCTATTCTCAACTTTTAAGAACTTGAGGCTGGTTGGTGAGTTCCTTGTGAATCCACATTGGTCTTCCCTTAAAAGTAAAAGATAGTAGTATGGTAGTTGGAAGGCCATAAGCTATTTTCTTTCATTTTTTAAAAACCCTTACCTTTTGTCTTAGAATCAATGCCATGTATTGGTTCCCAGGCAGATGAGCAGTAAGGACTAGATAATGGGGATTAAGTGACTTGCCAAAGGTCATATAGCTAGGAAGTATCTGAAGTCATATTTGAACCTAGGTTTGGCTCTCAATCCAATCACAAAAAAAACATTCTGTATACTCAAAGGTCAAGCTTTTGATCAGGTCTTCATGACCTACTCTATCAGTATTTTTAAAAATACAGAAAAAATAAAAAATTTTTAAGAGCTAATCTTCTTACCTCTCTCAAATGGAGCTAGCCCTGTTTGCATTCATTTTAATGATAGCCTGACATTGAAAGTGGAAACTTATCTCTTATCTAAATTGTCACACCCAAAGATGAATCCGCCCTGATTTGGCACAACACACCTGGAAAAATAAAGGAATGTCTGACTTAAAAATAGTGATTCATCTCCCTGATGAATGATGAAAATTGCTATGAGGCCTAGAAGAAATTAGGGTAGCCTGAGAAACAAAGTTAAAGTGATAAAACTCAGGTAGCAAATCGAGAAATAATTACTTATACTTTTGCCTTTCCTTTAGCTTCATTTTTCATTGAATTTTCATGTGAGAAAATGTGAGTTGGGGAGAAAATTCTGAATGCTTTTCTTTAGCTAGATATTTGGTATCTTCTCCAAGGAGAAAAGCATTATAGTCAAAAGTTGAAAGGGATGACATTGATGCTCATGAATGAGTCAGTATATTTCTGGCCAAATATAGGTTCTTTTATCATCTGGTGATTTTTTTAAAAAATAAAAAAATTACAATGACCATGCCCCATTTTTAAGTAAGCCTGATATATGAAAATGATATACAAAATAACAGTTCCCTAATTTATTTACTTGACAAAATAAATCTTTGGTTTATAAAAAAAAGTATTGGTGATATGATTCACTGAAAGAGTCCTTGTAGTGCATTTTAACAATTAATTTTTTAAAATTAGCTTACACTGGATTTCTTGGGAATGTATAAATTATATAAAATAACAAGATAACTGGAATTTGTAAGGCTTTTATTTTAAACTGGTATAAAACATATAGACAGTGTCAAAATTTGTTTTGTGCCAACTAGTCAGTTTGGTTCAATTGAACTATTTAATATACATGTAAGTGCCAACATTATGAAGAATATAGTAGACTAGGGGATAAACAAAGAGGGGATGTGGGTGTATGCATTTGTTTGTGTTCATTCATTTTTAAGTTGTCTGACTTCATGACCCCATCTAAGGTTTTCTTGAAAAATATATTAGAAGAAGTTTACCATTGCCTTCTCTAGCTTGTTTTTACAGATGAGAAAACTAAGGCGAACAAGATTAAGTGACTTGTCCAGGGTCACATAGCTAGGAAGGATCTGAGGCTGGATTTGAACTTGGGAAGATGAATTTTCCTGACTCCAGGTCTGGTGCTCTATACCACACATCCCTGCCCTACTGTATTTTTCAGTCCAAAAGGAGACTGTGACACTTAAATAAATAAGTGTAGTACAAAATAATAGGTAATGGATGCAAAAGGAGAGACACAATGACAAAGTAGCTTTGGAATCAGGAAATTTGGATTTAGGTTCTGCCTCTGAAATATATTTGTGATCAGAGAGAGATACAACTTTGTGCCTCCAGGAAGTTCTCTAAAATTGTAAATCACATATGAATTATAATAATGATGATGATGACAATAATAGGTAGCATTTATGTACTTAAATATGCCAGGGACCATGTTAAGCACTTTACCAATCTGTTTTTAAACCCTTACCTCCCGTCTAAGAATGAATACTGTGTATTGGTTCCAAGGCAGAAGAGTGGTAAGGGCTAGGCAATGGGGGTCAAGTGACTTGCCCAGGGTCATATAGCAGAAGGATCTGAGGCTTCATTTTTCATTGAATTTTTCATGTGAGAAAATGTGTGTTGGGGAGAAAATTCTGAGTGCTTTAGCTAGATATTTGGTATCTTCTCCAAGGAGAAAAGCATTATAGGCAAAAGTGCTTTATAGGAAGTGCTTTACCAATATTATTTCATTTGATCCTTAGTCTGTGAGAATTAGAGCAGAGACCAAAGACATTTCAGGTCCCAATTCTTCAATACCATATCCCTCCCAAAATGCATAAGAAAAGTAAAAGCAAAATGATGGATGAGGGAGAATGAAGTCATGAAAAAGAGGAATGAAAAAAGGGTCATCACTGTGTAAGAGAGGAAAGTAGACTTCTTGAGGTGGTAGCATTTAAAGGACAGGTAGGGGACAGCAGGCAGGAATATCTCACAAATTCTTCCTTTTTTGGAGGTTTATTAATTTACCTCTGCAAACTGGAAGTGATTACTAAAAGACATTATCATAATTATTGGATAGAATTTAGGTGTCTCCCAAAGAGGCTATTTGCTCTCTCTCTTTTTTTTTTTTTAAACCCTTACCTTCCGTCTTGGAGTCAATACTGTGTATTGGCTCCAAGGCAGAAGAGTGGTAAGGGCTAGGCAATGGGGGTCAAGTGACTTGCCCAGGGTCACACAGCTGGGAAGTGGCTGAAGCCAGATTTGAACCTAGGACCTCCCGTCTCTAGGACTGGTTCTCAATCCACTGTGCTACCCAGCTGCCCCCTATTTGCTCTCTTTTTAATGTTAGAATAAAGTCTTATATCTACAGCTCCTAACTTTAAAATGCCTAATTTCTTCTCTTGCTGGGACTCTTAACCCCTGACAGAATCCACTCTCCCCTTGCTCTGGGACCTATTATCAAGGAGGGTAGAGCTTCTTTTAGATAATAAGATTGTCCAGAAATGGATGAAAGTTAATAGTTGTGAAAAGTAGTTACATCTTAGGCCAATTGCTTTGGTTGAGGAAGGGGAAGAGATTTCCTTCCATGATCTGTAATCCCATAATTTAACAATTGATTTGGGTTGAAAATGATTTAAGGAAATATTCATTTTAAAATTATTACTAATGAGATTTAGATTAAAAGATTACTTCTTCCTAACATTTATCTCAGGACTTAGGACATAGGATTTTGAATTTGAGGGGGGTCGCTAGGGAGGTAGATAATTTTTTAGCAAGGAACACAGTCTAGGATAGTAGGAGTGGGTAGGATATTATAATGGGAGATTTAGAATAGCAAGAGACACCGGAACACCTGGGAACTTGGAAAAAAGGCACATAGAGGTGAAAAGGGGGTGGAGAAAGGAATGGGGAAAGATGCCAAAGACATATTTCATCTATTTCAAAATATTGCCTCTAGGAAAGGTAGGGGAGCCTCCTCTTCCTAATATTCTTCCTGTTGCTCATCATCTTACTTCTTGTATTGTTGTCTCAGGAGGTAGAACTTAGATGATTATTATTAATATGATAGTTCTTTTATATTTTGGATTAAATAGGATTTTGAAGACTGGATGATTAGGGAACTAACATTATTTAAATGGAGGAATGAAGCCTAGGTTCCAAATAACTGACAACAATTAAAACTTTGTTTTTGTTTGAGTCTTTTGTTTATTTTTTTTTACTGATTTGTTGGTAGAGATTGGGTCTCTCTAACTCACCCAAGTTGGAAATACAGCTGCCATTCATAGGCTAGAATTATCCCATTGCTTATAGGCATCATCCCGCTTTGGCTAGCCTGATGTCCCTCTGTTCCTGAGGGCTCACCACATTGATGCCAGATTTGTTACAGACATCTCAGCTTTATTGCAGTTCAGAAATCTTATGGTCAAGCAGTCAACCAATCTCAGCTGCCTTCAGTAGCATGGACTACCAGCATATGCCACCACACTCAGTATGATTGAACTTTTGTAACATGATCATTACCTGGATATGCTCACTTTGGAAAAACAGGACTCAAGCAAGCATCATTATTTAGTTATTGGTTATCAAATTAAAGTTTTTACCATGTTATTTTAAAAATTATTTTATTTTTTAACAACAAAAATTTGCCTTCTCTCCCTCCTACCTCTTCACAGTAAATGAGAAAGAAAAAAGAACCATTCCATTATAAACATTTATAGACTAGCAAAAAAAATTCCCACACTGCCCATGGCCAGAAAAATATGTCTAATCTTCACCTATTTTTCAGAATATGGGTAGCATATTTCATCATGAATCCTCTGGAGTCATGGTTGGTCATTTTTTTAATCAGATTTCATAAGTTTTTAAAATTATTTTTATATTGTTATAGAAATCATTTCCCTCATTATTCTCACCTAGTTTATATGAATATTCCTGAGTTTCTCAGAAACCAATGCCTTTATCATTTTTTCCAGAATTTTTTTTTTTGGTCAAGGAAATTTACTACAACGATTCTTAAATTATCTCCCTCAAATCTGTTTTCCAAGTCAGTTTTTGTTATGAAATACTTTACATTTCATTCTTTTATTTTTTGAGTCTTTTGATTTTATTTGAGTAACATGATGTTTCATGGAGTCATTGACTTCATGTTAGTCCATCCTAATTTTCAGAGGGCTTGTTACTTGGGTAAAGTTTTTTATTTTTATGGTGTCAAGCTATTAATTCCTTTCTCAATTCTTCCTTCCATAGCACTGATTTATTTTCCAATTTTTTTCTCCAGTGCCCTCATCTCATTTATAAGTTTTTTCAAACTCTTATTTCATTTCTTCCAGGAATCATGGTTTAATTTATGTCCAAGATCTGTTTTTCTTCAAGACTTTGCTTGTAGATGTTTTGGAGACAGTTTCTTCTTCTGGAGTTTTCCATACTAGCTTTTTATGATGGGTTTCTTTTTTGTTTATTTGCTCATTCTTTCAACTGTGTTTTATGATTTTGGACTTGATATTTGGGCCAGGCTTTATGCATTTCTGGATGGAAAGTGTGCTCTGGTCCTGTTGTTGCTTTCTTGGAGTATTGAGTGTTGAATTATTCTAGGGTCTCAGGGGCAGTTTAAGGTACTCAATAGTGGTTGAATCCAGGGCAAAGTCCAATTTGGGGCCTTCCTTTCTAAGCTTTGAAAGTTACTGCCTTGGGTTTAATATGAATAACATACCTCTGGGCTTGCCCAGTTAGAGACCTAATAGGTGTGGAGAAGAAAGAAGTTATAAGAGACTGTTGCTGGACTCAGATACTTTTAGCCAACTGGAAAGTTCTGCTACTTAAGAATAATATAACTGAAGACTCCTCTTTGGTCTGGCATTCTTGCCATCATTATTCCACTGTGGGCTTCAAGTTATGCTGGGACCAGGAACTGAGACCCTACTCCATTCCTCTGTTCACAACCAACCAACCAACCAACCAATCAATCAACCAATCAATCAGCCAATTAATTCACATTTATTAGATGCTTGCTATATGCCAGACACTGTGCCAAGTGCTGGATATACAAAAGGAGGCAAAAGATGATTCCAGCCTTCAAGGAGTTTACAATCTAATTGGGAAGACAACATGTAAACAAATACATAGAAAGTACATCATATATGGGATAAAGAAGAAATAATTAATAGAGGAAAGATTATGGAATTAGGAGGGCTAGGGGAAGGGTTTCTGTAGAAGGTAAGGTTTTAGATGGAACTTAAAGGAAACTATGGAGGTCAGTAATTGGAGAGGAGGAGGGAGAGCATCCCAGGCATGAAGAATAGCCAGAGAAAATGCCTGAAACTGAGAGATGGAGTATGTCATTTGTGGAACATCCAGAAGACTAGTGTCACTGGATCAAAGAGTATTTATCAGGGAATAAAGTATAAGGATATCTGAAAGGAAGGATAGGGTTACATTATGGAGAGTGGTGAATGCCAAGGAGAAATGATATGATTGGACCTGTGCTTTAGGAAAATCACTTTCATAGCTCAATGGAAGATAGGTTGGAGTGGAGAAGAGATGAGGCAGGGGGACCCACTGGCAGGTTAGTTCAATAATCCAGGTGTGAGGTGATGAGAGCCTGCACTTTAGTGGTAGTGGTGTTAAAAGAGAGAAGGGGGTGTATCTGAGAGATGTTGCAAAAGTGAAATCTGCAAATCTTAGCAACAACTTAGATATGGAGAGTGAGAAATAGTTGAAGGGTCCATGATGACTCTTAGATTGAAAGCCTGAGAAACTAGAAGGATGATATTCCTTTCTACATTTAAAGGGAAGGTCAAGGATGAGGTCAGAGTTAGAGATATTAAGTTCTATTTTGGACATGTTGAATTTAAGATGTCTATTGGACACCCAGTTCGATATTTCTGAAAGGTAGTTGGAGATGCAAGATTGGAAGTGAGCTGCTGCTTTCTTTTGAACTTGCTCATTGTTTTGTCTGCAACTTGCACCCCAGATTACTCCTCATCCTGGGATGCCACCCTTGGGCACAGAGAATCCCTCCTTTGTCAGCCCTGGATCTGTGACCTGAAACTAGGTAGTGAGCAGCAGAATGGCCAGTTGGCATCTGTTGTTGAGAACTGACCCAGGTTTGCTGTATTCAGAATCTCTTTTTGTCCTGGTGCCTCTCCCTGTTTTGGGGAGAGGAATGGAATGCTATGTGTGGTCATTCCTGGCCATACGCTATCCTCAGTGCCATAGACCTATCTGTCTCCATATACCCACTGGGGCTGGAAAAATGACTTCTTTTGATTTTTGTCTTGGATTTCATGATTAGGATGGGAGCGTGGGATGAGTTGTACTCTACCATCTTGGCTCCTCTCACTTTTAATTGTTAACATCTTGTGCTTCTGTTTTGCTTTTAGTATTTTGAGTGTGGTTATATGACCAATGTGTGGACTT
The DNA here is from genome assembly GCF_027887165.1 of Monodelphis domestica. NCBI lineage: Eukaryota > Metazoa > Chordata > Mammalia > Didelphimorphia > Didelphidae > Monodelphis > Monodelphis domestica. The sequence continues at coordinate 274,225,565 of NC_077227.1, forward strand.
TCTGGATAGCCAGCTATATGGTTCCAGATTACTCTTGGGTTGATCATGTTATTCATGAATTATCAGTCAATCAGTCATCTGATATTTATTAAGCAACTACTATGTGACAGGCAATGTGCTTCATGGCAGAACACAAAGAAAAAAGTGAAATATTCCCCACCCTTAGGGGCTTATATTCTATCATGTAAATGATACACATCAATGGATAGAGTGTTGGCTTTGGAGTCAGGAATACCTGAATCCTACCTCAGATACATATTAGCCAGGAAGTCCTAGAGAAGGCCCTTAATTAATCTCTCTCAGCCTTCATTTCCTCCTCTATAAAGTGGGAATCATAATATCACCTACCTGATAGGGTTGCTATGAGGACTGTAGTAGATGACATAAATAAAGCACTTTGCAAACCTTAAGGTGCTATATAAATACAACTAGGTAGTACAGTGATTAGAGTGTCAGACCTGGAGTCTGGAAGGCTCATCTTCGTGAGTTTGAATCTGGTCTCAGATACTTAGCTGTGTAACCCTGGGAAAGTCTCTTAATCCTATTTGCCTCAGTTTCCTCATCTGTACAATGAGCTGGAGAAGGAAATGGCAAGCCACTCCAGTATCTTTGCCAAAAAACGAAACAAAAACAAAAACGCTAATGGGGTTACAAAGAGATGGACACCACTGAAATGACTGAACAACAACAGCACATATGAAAGAATATACAACTAATATTGAAACTCCAGTTCTTTCTTCTTTTTAATTTTGATCTGGGAACATTTCAGTCTCATTAGAGGGGAAATAAGAGCAGCTAAAATTCAATTTAGTCTATTTTGTACTTCTGATAAAATATTTGGTGAGGACAGGTTTAAAATTTCTTGGTTAAAAAATGAAGTATTTGCATTCACTCTGGCAACCATTTATGTCTGTTGTTAATAACAATACTTCATAGACATTATGTATATACATAAGCTTCATGATACACACACACAATTATCTTATTTGATCAACCAAAGGTTGGTAACTTTCAGAAGTAGTGTGGGAACCTTCCAGGGATTCCCTCTGGCACAGTGGGTGGGTGACTGTCTCTTCTGAGCATGTGGAGATCCTGCCTAACCAGCTCATCTAAGCCAACTGAAAGTATTCTCTTAAGTAACAAGCTTCCAGCAGCCCAATATATCAAGTCCAAACTCCCAGGGCATAGCAGATGGTTGGAGAGAATAATGGGTGGCAGGGGATGCTTTCCCCTGCATAGCTGACTTGCTTGGCCACCACATGTGGCATTTGTAGCATAGACTATGATCTACAACAAACCACTCAGAGTTGGTTGTTCTTTGTAATCTTTTCTTACCTAGTCTGATGCGAAAGGGAGAGGATATATTCAGAGTGCATTTAAGCATAACTGATGCATAGCCAGTTGGTTTCTGGTTATAAGGGAGTGTTTAACTAACCAATGGAAGCAGTCTTTCTGTGGGAGAAAGAAAACAAAGTGAAATCACCCTGGTTGTAGCTCTATTGTAGGATTATTAACAACTCATTTGTTTATAGCAGCCTTCCCCTGAGAGTCTGTTTTGAGAATACTTAAAAGGATGGGGAAATCTGCTTTATAATTCAAATGCATACTACTTAGAATTAATTTGTTTGAAGTAAATTTTCATAAATAAAATACTTTTTGAAAGAATATTCTCCCCACCCAAACTTCCTTCAGCTAATAGAAAGTTAAAAACATGATGCTGTATATACCTGTACCTTTTTGCCAGGTAAATGACTATTGAATAGAAATAGTCTGAGAAGCTTGATTCATTTCTAGAAATTTTATAGAACAGCTTTTAAGGCATTTAAAAACATTTAGGACTTCATTTATGTTTCAAATTTTGTCCTCCCCTCTTGTTCACAAAAATATTGTCAATAAACACTATTTGATATTTTTTATCTTAAAAAATCCTGTAAGTCAATAATTTTCAACAGTAGCATTTTGAATACATTGTTGTCATTTAGAGGACACAGCTACCAGGAAGAACTTGTATCCTATTACTTCTGCCACCACTCCAAGAGTTTCCTTTCATGAGATCCTGCCAAAAATGCTAGTGAATGATTAACAGACTACAGGAACCTGTCTCTAAAGCCATGTTGGGCCTAATTACTGTGCAATTTCAAACAATGCTTGTATGTTTTATTTAGTAGTGTTATCTTCTAGATGACATTTTAGGATAATTAAAAAAAATGCTTCTCTTTCTATGTAGATAATAGCATTGCTCTGAGGGGCTCAATAGTGAAACATGGGTCATTGTAGAGAAGTTATTACTACATATGTAATTCATGTATTATTCACTGAGTATTTACCTGAAGGAAATGATATAATTTGTGTATTTGAATACTTTCTTTTGCCATATTTGCTATTTTTCATATTTTTATGTTGAAGTGGTGTATGTGTCATTTTGGCAGGACTAAAAGAAATGGCAATATGAACAAGTCAGAGTAAAATCAGAAGTGAAAATGACCCAGAATGAGATTTAATGTTCCTTACATAATAAAAAAAGTTCTTAGCATAGCAGAATCCTATATGTGTCTTTGTTAATGCCATAATCAGCCCATGGCAAAGGGACATTGATCTCCGGAAGGACATGCTTCTTCCCCACTGCATAAGTTGTCCCCATATCTTCCCTCTCAGGTACAATGCAGTAGTCGCTGACCCTGGAAGCCAGAATCCCTGACTTCTACCCCTGGCTACCATTGTAGTGATAACATTTTTCTTCTAAGTCCTCTTCTATTCAGACTTTTTGGGGAATGGGCTACCAGCTCTGCCCCTCTGCCTGATCCCAAATGTTTTTTTTTCCAGTTTAAGGAGTTCTTAAGTTTCAATACCTTACCTATAAGTTACACCCCAAAATTACAGAAAAACTCAATTGCTATATAAAAAAATACTCCTGGAGTATAGAATAATTAAAGCATAGAATTGCCTGTTTTGTTCATTTACAAACAATCCATACTTTGAAAGAAACCCAGAATGGTGAGCAATAGAAATGCTCACTTTGTGGTTATACCTTACTATTGAATAAATTAAAAAGCAAACAAATGACTTAACAATAAGGAAAGGACCCTAGAGCCTAGAGCTAGTAGTGTGAGTTGGCAGTGACAGAAATGTGAGTCATATGGGATAGGAATATGGCTTTTTTTTTCCCCCCTAGAGGTACTGAGATAGATGTGACAATTACTTATAGTTACCAAAGAGAAGTCTGTGAAAGAGAAAGGGGGTAAATAAAAGGCTTTTGTTTGGAATTCCCACCCATTTGGCAGAAGTATGCCTTTCCCTAAGGTTGCAACAAGAGATTCTCAGCAGGTGTAACTGGGATGAAAAGGAGGATAAGAAGGACATAGGCTGAATAAATGGCCTCCACCCCCCAACCCCCAGTGCTGGCTATTTAATTAGTCAGAAGAAACATAAATCTTTCCAGACACCCTTTAGATTTATTTACCTAGTTATTGAAATATTTTATATATATATATATTCTATTTTCAAGAAGTGGCAGCCATATGGTGCAGTGGTTATAGAGTGCCAAACTTGGAGTCAGAATGATTCATCTTCTTGAGTTCAAATGTGATCTCAGACTCTTACAAGCTGTGTGACTTTGGCCAAGTCACTTAACTCCATTTACCACAGTTTCCTCATCTGTAAAAATGAGCTAGAGAAGGAAATGGCAAACTACTCCAGAATCTTTGTTAAGAAAAGACCAAATGGGGTCATAAATTGTCAGGCATGACTGAAAAATGACAGAACAAAACAATACATTTCCAGGAAAGATATAGAGTGGCCTTTTGGATATTTGAATGATTTTGTTCAAATCAAAGTACTGAACTTTGATTGTAAATTGACTTATATAGTGTGTTCTGTTGACATTAAATTCTCCATATCTTTATGATATTATTATACTTTTGATTGACATTTATTACTGTTTTCTTTAAAAGTTTATTATACTTGATTGAGATAAATATATTTTTTCTTCACTGATAATATGTTATTTTTCACATATACTAATAGATTTGAAAGCAATAGCTCCATAAGTATATTTTCAGTGAAGTAGTTAAAGGGAAACATACTTTTTTTTTCCAGATCGGATTTCTACTTTGGGCTTGGGAAATTTGACTCTATTCTTGCCATTTTTGGGTAGCTTGCGTTATTCTGGGTCAGTAACATTTAGAAAACCAGGGCAAGATAAATCCAGGGTCATTTAGCATCCTGTTAAAGTGAGTTAACAAAGAATCCATTCATCTTCCTATGAAATAGAAAGTCCTGTGTAATTAATCACATGAGAGATATGGGACTTTCTAAACTTTTTTTGTTGTAATTCATTGTGCCTTGAAAGTAGTATAATATGGACAAGTCCACACACTCTAAATACTTTCTGAATGAAAATGTAGGCATTAGTAGACACATTTATAGCTGCATGGTTAGTGTACAGTGTAGTTTAATGCACAAAACAACATTGATGAATCTAACTATGGGAACTATAAGAGAACTTCTAAAACTGATTTTGTTACATATGGGTCCTAAATGTGGGACGTTATATAGCATATTTTAACAGTACTGAACCAAGTCAGGAGAATAGGGTTAGAGTTTTTATTCTGCCATTTAAGAGCTGTTTGACAGTTCTGGCAACAATATATTACTATGCTTTTCTTTCTACAATTGCTAGTTTCTCCTCCAAATGGAAATATTCCAGTGGCAAATGATATTTTAAAACCATTTAAATTCATCATTTTTTTTACTAATTTACTGGATATAAGTAAAACCCAAAATATTTTGGTGTGCATTTCTCAGATTATTAGTGATTTGAGGCAGTATTTTACGTGGTTATTAGAAGTTTGCAATACTTCTTTTGATGAGTATTGGCTTATATTTTGGAAAGAATGGCTCTTGGTTTTATATATTTGTGTTTGTTCCCTACATATCTTACCTATCAGACCATTATCAGGCATATTTAATGCAAAGATATTTTTCCAATTAAAAGTATGTTTTCTTGTTCTTGTTCTATTGACTTCATTTGTGTAAAATCTTTTCCATTTCAAGTAGTCAAAATGATGTATTTTGTTTTCTGTGATAGTTTCTATCATTCATTTGGCTAATAATCCACTTTTCCCACATAATTATGAAAAGTTCCTGAATAGATTCTCTTCTAATTTATGTGTATATATAAGTATGTTATATGAATATACATTTGTTGTTATTGTTATTTAGTCATTCACTTGTATCTGACTTTATGATTCTGAGGATCATAATGTCCATTGAGTTATCTTGGTGAAGAGTACTTCTGGAATGGTTTGATATTTCCTTCTCTGGTGGATTAAGTAACTTGCCCAGGGTCACACAACCAAGCACTGGAAGCTGGGTTTGAACTCATGCCTTCTTGAGCATATAGTGTTCTATCTACTGAACTAACCTACCTGCCTCATGTACATGCATAAATATTTATAATATATTAATAAAAATGCAAGGTAGTTTGGAGAAGGCACTAGCTGCTAAGGGTACTAGGAATGATTTCCTAGTCTGAGGTGCTATTTGACCTTAGCTTTGAGGTAGAAGGCTAGGCTGAGAAAAGAGTGCATTTCAGGCATGGCAATTATATATCATGTATGAGAGAAACAGTAAAAAGCATAGTATGGCTGGGCCATAAAATATATGAAGGGGAAGTAATGTATAAAAGTGAAAAAATAAGATAGGAAGGAATGTGTAGGGCTTTAAATTCTAGAAAGAGCTTTACTTGGATACTAGAGTTGATAGGAAGCTACTGGAGTTTATTGAGTAAAGAAGTGAGATAGTCAAACCTATATTTTGGGTTCATCACATTGGTAGTTAATGTGGAGGTTAGATTGGAGAGGAGGAAACACTGGAGGCAGGTAGCCCAACTAGGATGCTATTGAAATAGTCCAGGAAAGAAATGAAGAAATCATAAACTTGAGTGGAGTTGTGAATTGATCCAACCATTCTGGAGGGCAATTTGGAACTATGTCCAAAGGGTGCTAAAAGACTGTCTGCCCTTTGATCCAGCCATAGCACTGCTGGGTTTGTACCCCAAAGAGATAATAAGGAAAAAAGACTTGTACAAGAATATTCATAGCAGCACTCTTTGTAGTGGCAAAAAATTGGAAAATGAGGGGATGCCTTTCAATTGGGGAATGGCTGAACAAATTTTGTGGTATATGTTGGTGATGGAATACTATTGTGCTCAAAGGAATAATAAAGTGGAGGAATTCCATGTGAACTGGAACAACCTCCAGGAAGTGATGCAGAGTGAAAGGAGCAGAACTAGGAGAACGTTATTCACAAAGACTGATACACTGTGGCACAATTGAATGTAATGGACTTTTTTTTTTTAAAACCCTTACCTTCTGTCTTGGAATTAATACTATGTATTGGTTCCAAGGCAGAAGAGTGGTAAGGGATAGGCAATGGGGGTTAAGTGACTTGCCCAGGGTCAAACAGCTGAGAAGTGTCTGAGGCCAGATTTGAATTTAGGACCTCCCATCTCTAGGCCTGGCTCTCAATCCATTGAGCTACCCAGCTACTCCCTTAATTCGACTTCTCTACTAGCAGCAGTGCAATGATCCAGGACAATTCTGACAGACTTATGAGAAAGAACACTATCCACATCCAGAGAAAGAATTGAGGGAACAGAAACACAGAAGAAAAACAACTACTTGATTAATGGGTCAATGGGGATATGATTGGGATTATAAACCCTAAATGATCACCCTAGTGCAAATATCAATACTATGGAAATAGGTCTTGACCAATGACACATGTAAAACCCAGTGGAATTGTGTGTCGGCTATGGGAGGGAGTTTGGGGGAAGGGAGGGAAAGAACATGATTTTTGTAATTCTTGAAAAATACTCTAAATTAATCAATTAAATAAAATTTTTTTAAAAACCTAAAAATTTTCAAAAAAACGCCCCACCACCACCACCACCACCACCACCAAAAACAAATACCCAATGTGGGAAGCAGCTACATGGCTCAGTGGATTAAGAACCAAGCCTGAAGATGAGAGGTCCTGACCTCAAATGTGGCCTCAGACACTTCCTAATTGTGTGATCCCATTGCCTAGCCCTTATCCCTCTTCTGCCTTGGAACCAATATACAGTATTGATTTTAATATGTAAGGTAAGGGCTACACACACACACACACACACACACACAAAACCAGGCATGGGTGGTTGCCAGAGTTTTTGTCTATCATCATAAACTGTTACATACATTTATCCCATGAAGGAGGGTACTCAGGAAGCAACCACCATGAATGCATCTGGGCTGCTTTTGGCTAACATCTGGCAAAGTCAGACCCTTGTCTTCCTTCTGGCTTATCATTTCCTTAGGAAGCAGGGTTGCGGTTGTAGCAAATATCCCATCAGTTCTGGTTACCAGCATCCTGCAACCTACTGTAAGTGCCGGAAGAGATGAGTGGGAGGAAATTGACATTTAGGAATCAGACAAGCCCTATCAAATTGCCCACTGAACTTCCTATTTGACTAATGCAAGATGGACATTGGGTACATTTTAGAGCTAACGCTTAGTTGAGAAATGGGTTGGAGACTTGATGTCTCTAAGGTTTTATCTTTCTCTAACTAAACATGTTTTCTATCTTTTTCTTCCTTGTAGTGAGTGGGAAACCTCACTTTACAGATGGCAAGGTGCACATTTGGAAAGTGGAAGGCTCCCCAACTAATGTTCCATCCTTTAAAGCCCAGATGAAATTATCTCTTCAATAAAACTTCCCTAGAACAACCTCATTCAATCAGAATCTTCTCCCTTTCACCCTCACATAGAATGATGTACATTATTTTTATTATGGTTATTTTTGTATATCATGATCCCACTTTTAGAACTTTTAGAGATCTCTATGAAGGAAGAATTGGGTCTTGTCTAAACCTTGCATCTTCCTCAGCAACCATCACAATCTATTCTTTTTTTTTTTAAACCCTTACCTTCCATTTTAGAATTAATACTAGGTATTGGTTCTAAGACAGAAGAGTGGTAAGGGCTAGGCAATAGGGGTTAAGTGACTTGCTCAGGGTCACACAGCTGGAAAGTGTTTGAGGCCAGATTTGAACCTAGGACCTTACATCTCTAGGCCTGGCTCTCAATCCACTGAACTACCCAGCTGCCCCCCATCTCTTCTTTATAATAAAGACTCAATAATAAATGTACTTTAGAGAATCTAATTTGAAATTCCAGCTTTACTTCATATGTGTTGCTTGTGTGACCTTGAGCAAATCATTAGTCTTTCATTTCCTCACTTGTTGAGAGGTTGGATTAGATGACTTTTGAAGCCTGTTCTAGGGCTAAATCTCATGCCTCTATCTATAATCCTACATATTGAATTGAAAACACATATTTTAACAGAGACGGGTGACCTCAGATGATTCAGAACAAGATGCAGAAAGGGAAAGAGAAAATAGAACTCTCGATACTAGTTAAGCATTTTATCTCTATTATGTGATCCTTCTCAAATGCTAGAAATATGAGCTTTCCTTGCTCATAAAGCCAGGAGCAATGTTCCATTGAGGATCAAAACAAAGCCTCAGTGTACAAAATCTACAGGGTAATAAAAGGGTGTGGTTCACTCAGGTTATAACTTGAACTAGCCAGATTTCATTACTAATGCTTGAAGTCATAATTGTTTGCTTATGTGTTGTTTGTTTGTAAAACAAGCCTTATTATTAAGTATCTGAAAGTAATTGGAAAAAATCTGTCCAAAATTGCAGTGAATAAGATAGTTAAGATCATTTCTGTAGCTTAAACATAGAAGCAATGTCCTTCAGCTAAAGAAACGACCTTAATTCCTCAGTTCTTCATATAGGACTCTCTTATTTGACTAAATACTTGCCCTTCTCACAATCTTGTAGCAGATTTCTGATAGGCAAAAAAATTTGAGTCTTAAAAGAACCACATCATTTTTAATACTATCCCTTCGATTGTACTTCCTCTTGTAACACAAGTTAAGCAAAACAAACTAGCACTCAATTTATGTCTAAAAGACTAGGCTTCATTCTTCACCTGTATTATATAAGTTTTCTACAAAGAAGGAGGCTTTTCATCAGACCCCTGAAGCCAATATTGATCATTGCATTGATCTGAGTTCTGATGTCTTTTTAGTGTTTCTTTTTTTGAGTGTGGGGAAGGAAGTAGTGGGAGCTATTTCTAAATCATTAAGCATAGCTGGCTCTATTGACCTTTTACTGCTCCACCATCTTACAGGAAGAATTTATTTGACTTATTTATTCAATTTTGTTTACAAAAAATTCCCCCTCCTTTTTTTGAGCTACCATTTAAAAATATATAAAAATATTCTATGTAATATAACCAGTTGGCTTTTCCTGTTTATCTTTCCTGACTTTGTTGTTATTACTTGCTTGCATTCTCAGAAGGAGCTATGAGAAAAGACACTGAATTATATTTAGTTCAGTGGTTAATAGCTAGCAAAATGTTTCAGTGAGGAGAAAGTTTGTGATCCGGGCTAAAATAAAACTTTGGATTACTTTTAAAATAGTTTCCCATACCCCTCCTGTCTTCGGTTCTTGAAAGCTGGCACCTAGGGCATGATCTTGGGGTTTCTTTAGTAGGTGTATGTCCTTTTATTCTTGTAATTCTAGCAGAAAAAGGAAGAGGCAGAAGAAACTACCCTGTTTCCAGCTGAGTGATCTGAGATGTTATTCTGCTACCGCCAAAGTACTGGCATCTCCATATGAATGTTATAGTGTTGCTCCTTAGGGATGATATATTCTGTGTGACTTGGCAAGTGAGGAAGTTAGTTCCCTTAGTATCGCGTTGTTTTGTACACTAAAGAAAAGACACTAGAAACATAATGATAACAGTAGATAGTATTTACATAGCACTTTAAAGGTTTCCAAAGTGCTTTACAAATAGTGTCTCATTTTATGTTCACAATCCTAGGAGGTAAGGGCCATTATTACCTCCTTTTTTATAGGTGAGGGAAGTGAGGCAAATAGAAGTTAAATGACTTGCTAAAGATCATACAGCTAGTGCCTAAGATTTTATCTGAACTCATTTTCTTGATTTCAGGTCCAGCATTCTACCCAGTGCATCCTAGGATTCAGAGTGGGAAAAAACCTAGCCAACCCCTCTAATTTTGTATGTGAGGAAACAGACTCAGAGACAGAAAATAGATTGTCCTTGATAAAAAATGGTACATGACAGGATCAGGACATTAACCTGGGACATATTCAGTCAAGAACTATTTAAATAATGTTTTTTTCTGCTACAGAAAACTGACAGGGATTTAATTTTCTTTTATAATATTAGTAAGTTTGATTATTGCTGTCAAATATATTTAAAATTAATTTACTCATCCATACATCCGTTTGCTCAATTATTCAAACAATATTTATTGAGCTCCCATTATATGCAATGTATTATTCTAGATATGGGGAATTGCAAAGATGAATGACATCTCTCTGCCCTCAAGATGCTTTTGTTGTTCAGTCATTTTCAGTTATTAACAATTCTTTGTGACCCTCTTTGGGGTTTTTGTGGTAAAGATCCTGAAGTGGTTTGCCATTTCCTTCTCCAGCTTATTTTACAGATGAAAAAACAGAGACAAATAGAGTTAAGTGACTTGGCTATGGACCCACTACTAGTTAGTGAGGCCAGATTTGAACTCAAGAAAATGAGTCTTCTTGACTCTCAAATAGTACTCTCTCCATTGTACCAGTTAGCTTTGCCAAAAAATTTAGTCTACTAAAAGAGGTAAGACATATGAATATTTTATAATTTAAGGTAGAGTGTGATAATAGGAAGTGTGGTACAAAAGAGGAAAAGGGACAAAGAGGGTGGGGCTTGGAGTCAGAGATCCCAAGTTCAAATCATGGTTCTGCTGTTTGCTACTTGTGTGACTTTTGAACAAATTACTTAATCTTTTTAAGCCTCACTTTACTTATCTGTAAAATGGAGTTGGATTACCTCTAAGGTTCCTTCTAGCTTTAAATCTAATGATTTAGACATTCTACAAAATGCCACAAGCAAGGATTACAATTCAGAAGTGATTACTTATGATTATGGGCTGACTAGGAAAGATTTTATTAATGATAGTTTACTTTGAACTGGTCTTTGAAGGATGAGGAAAATTTGGATAGGACTAGAGAAGAGTAGTCTAGCTTTATGGAATATCATGAACAACAATTGAGAGATGAATACATTCATGTCATAGAGAACAGCTCACATTAATTGGAGTGTGTGAGAAATGTAAGTATGGTGGAGGAGTGAGAAAAGTTATTTGGGATTAGATTAAAGGAGGGTCTTGGATGCAAAGCTGCAGAATTTTTACTTTACTTGGCAGTAAGAAGTTTTAGGAAGATTAAACTAAGGGGAATGAGAGGAGGGAAAGGGAGATAACAGGGAGAGAGATTAGGAAGTTGGAGGCCAGGAGCCTGGTTAGATTTGCAGCATACCAGGAATTAGTATAGGGGCAGTAGGGGTGGAAAAGGGAATAAAAATCCACAGTCAAGGGAATGAAAGTCCATCTGTAATATTTTTAATAGCCTACAGTCTTCATAATGCCTTGTTGTGAAAATGTTTTGCCATATAAATTAAATGGAAACTTATGAATTCTTTGTACCAAAACAACTATTCTGGTCTGGAACTCCACTGCTAGTATTGTTTTTTTGGAGTCAAAACAAAGATAATAGTTTCTCTGCTGTTGGATCTTGGTGGCACCATTGAGTAAGAAGCATTTTGTCCCACACTGGAGTCCACACCCTGAACTCAAATGGCTTTTAAGTGCCCTTCAAGCTATGTGTTCTGGTTGCTAGCTCTCAAAGGGAAGTTTGAGTCACAAGGAACTCAGGGATTAAATGAGATTTTTTCAGTAATAATGCCTAGATTAAATGCCCTTTGTTCCATGCATTGTACCTTGAAAATTACATTGTTCTTCAAAATGACAAATCACATAATTTTCTTGATTGAAAATTGGGAACACATAGGTAGGCCTAAATAAATACCCACAAAGTATGATTTTACTTTTTATTTCTCTTCCCTACACAGTATTAAAAATTAGGATATTAGGGAGATGACTCCCATTTTGTTTGTTTTTTTCCTGGTGTCATATAGAAATGCATAAAAACAATTGGGTCCTTTCTTATCTGATTTCCCTTTTGACTTCCCCACTTTCTTCTTATTAGAATACATTATGCTTTTCAATGCTAGGAAGAGGTAACAGAAGAAAGCTACCTAGTAGTGTTGCCCTTGGGAACTTTCTGTGGCTCTCTTTGTAGAATATTTTGTTTATTCCATTTAGAGTATAGGTCATAAAATGTTTGTGGATTTGAGCATTTAAAGAGCTGTGAACGGTAGCTAATAAGGTAATCAACATCTTAAAGAATAGAAAATTATAATTGATACCACCTATCATTGCATTTATGATATAAAATATAAATTATATTACATATGAGATATATTATTGTTAAAGTGGGCACAAAACACATATGCAGTATCTTCAGATGATATTTATGGCTTCAGGAAATCTTGAAGCAATATAGAGAAAATTAAACCTTTTGTCATACACTCTGTATGTTAGTGGTGTGTGTGTGTGTGTGTGTGTGCGCGTGTGCGTGCGCAAAAATGAGAGGCATCATGGCCTAAAGGATTATAGTGAATAGTGTAAAGATAATTTTATCATTGTGACCTAAAATATTTTTAATTATTGGTCACAAAGAGATATCCCAAATAGTAAAATACCCAAGTCAGATGGAAATTATGGTGATTTAAATTAATATAGAGAGAAAGTATTAAGGAGAAAAAAGAGACAGAGAGGAAAGAGTTAATTTAAACTGTTCCAGCTTAGGCAGAGCCAGGCAGGAGTTAAAGGCCCTGGCCAAAGGGGCCTCCCCAGAGTGCTAAGAGAAAAGGAAGTCAGTCTTATCACTCCTCACGTGACCGTCTCAAGGAAGGTGTCCGAGGGAGCTACTCCAGGCTTGAGTTCCAGGATCGAACTAGCACCCAGGACTGCTCACAGGAAGTTACCAGCCAGATCCACCTCTCTGGGGAAAGAGAGCGAAGAGAGGAAGTGTCTCGCCCTCTACAGACAGTTTTACGTCACTTTCCTGCATCTCATCTGTACCAATGGTAGTTTAGCTTGACTTAGGACAGTCTAGGGGTCTATATAGGAGCATCACTTTCTCTCTTCATTCTCTTTCCCCGGAGAGGTGGATCTGGCTGGTGACTTCCTGTGAGCAGGCCTGGGCACCAGTTTGATCCTGGAACTCAAGCCTGGAGTAGCTCCCTCAGATAGCTTCATTGAGACAGTCATGTGGTGAGTGATAAGACTGACTTCCCTTTCCCTTGGCGCTCAGGGGAGGCCCCCTTGGCCAAGGCCTTTAACTCCTTCCTGGCTCAGTCTGAACCGGAGCAGTTTAAATTAACTCTTTACTCTCTCTTTCTCTCTTCTTAATTCTTTCCAGCTGACTTGGGTATTTTACTATTTGGGATATCCCATGGCGACCAATAATTAAATATAGTTTAGGTCACAATGCTAAAATTATCCTTGCAATAGGGAGTTCCTCTGACATACTGGCTACATGACCTTGGACAAGTCATTTATACTCTCAATGACTCAGTCTCTAAGAGTATACTTAACTAAACAGATGCATATGCATATAAGAGTTCCTTGAGTTCCTCACTGGGAACTAGCTCTCTGTGGTGATAACATTAATCTGCCTTAAAAATATATATACACTTATGGAATAGCCATATACCCACATATATATACATGTATATATACATATACATGTATATATACATATATATACATACACACACACATTTGTCCAAACCTGTTATTGTATCAGTGTAGGGAACTCTCAGTGCAAAAAATCTCTCTGTAGCCAAGTTACTATAAATCTTAGAAAGTGAGTTGTCTGTGGCACTGAGAGCTTAAGTGACTTGCCCACACACAGTCTCATAGCTAGTAGATAGGATTCTGAGGATCCAGGATTCAGAAGACTCTCGATTCAGAAAAATCTAACTTCATATCTCACTAACTGTTTGACCTTGGGCAGTTCACTTAACCTTTTTAGTTCTCAGTTTTCTCATCTGTAAAATGAGGGGGATGGATCAGTGATGATGAACCTTTTAGAGATGGCATGCTTCCTCCCCCCCCCCCAAACTGAATGCTATGCCCATGCCCCTTCAGAGACTGCATGCTGTGTCCCCCTCCAAAATTATCAGGCATACCCCTTCTTCCCCACTTACCCCACTCCGGGGAGGGAGAAAGTGCTCCCACTGGGCTGATGGGCAGAGGAGCAGGTGAAATGAGGAATGTCCTCAGGGAGTATAGAGAGAGGGAGGGGAAGAGCCTGAGCGCTCTGTTCCTCTTCAGCTCTACTGTCTGTCTTTCCCCCAATGTCCTCCCATTGAGCTGCTGGGCAGAGGGGTGGGGATGTGAAAAAATGTTGTCAGATACATTGGAGAGGGGGAGAGGAGCAGCTCTTCCTGAGTCACTCTGCCTTTCTAGTAACCAACTTGGGGTGGGGTGGGGCGGCTGCCATTGTGTGTCCACGGAGAGCACTCTACATGCCATCTTTGGTACCCATGCCATAGGTTTGCCATCACTGGACTAGATAGACTCTGAGATTCCTGTTGGTTCTAGATTTGCAAGCCTTGTCACTGGCAAGAGAAGAAGTCAGATCTTCCTGACTCAAAATTGACTCATTCTACCTTGCTGCCTCTCATAAATATTTTAGGTTAACATCAACATTTTCTTGCTGGATACCTAAACATACCTTATAGAACACATAAAATCACATTATGTAGAGAGTTAGAAGGGACCAGGACAACTTAAAATAGAAAATATATAAAGTATATTACATATTACATAATAATTATTATATCATTATTAGAGCGAGTGAAAACACACATGCAATATCTCCAGATGATATTTAGATGGTTTAGTGCAACTTTCTCCATTAAAAAATGTGGAAACTGAGTCCTAGAGAGCTTATTTTATCTAAAGTCACATTGGTAGTGAATAGCATAGGTGGGCTTCAAATCCAGCTTTTCTCACTCTACACAGACCAATTTTCTCTAATCCCTTTACTCCATCAGTCTACTTTAATAATATTGCAGATACTGCAACTATCAAATTATCAGTAAATATTAGGTTATCAGTGGTTTAGCCAGACTCTTTGTGTGTGTGTTTTTAAAAAGACTTGGACTAGTTCAGTTCCTATTATTAGGCTTTTTGTGTTTAGCATGAGAGATTAAGTGAAAGTATTCCCTGAAAGAGCATCATGTCTTAGCAGAAAATAGTACAAAATTAATTCTAAAGTCACTACCCACTCTAACTTTCTGTGACTACATGATTCCATAGTTGACTTCTGTGAATAGACATTGGATACAGGAACATTCACTCTAAGGCAGAAGTTCTTAATTTTTGAGTGTGCATGGAGGGCCCCTTTGGCAAACTAGGAAATGGAAATCAATTATTTTTATCAAATTATTATAATACAGATTATTGAATCATTAAAACTTGCTCATGGGCCCAAAGTTAAGAACTCCTATTCCATGCAGATAAAAGCATGTAATTTTTCATTTTAGCTTGCATCATTTTTTGTTTTGAGGTTTTTCTCTATGATTATTCTCTTACAAAAATGATCAATATGGAAATATGTTTTGCATTGTAATACATGTACAACCCAGATCAAATTGCTTGCAAGCTCTGGGAGGGTAAGAGAAAGGAGAGAGTTAAGTAATTTAGATTATATAACTTTGGAAAACTTATGTGGAAATTTGTTACTACATGTAATTAGTAAAATAAAATATCTTTATAATAAAAAGAACAACTATTCCAAGTCAATAGGTACTTTTTGTTGTATGTTTTATGCTTCATTTCTCTTATTTATCAACTCTGATGACATCTCATATCCCTCAAGGTCATTTAACACAGTGTCATTTGTTCTGTTATTCCCTCTGGCCTCCTACCCTCTTTCAAAGTGTTGTTTGTGTCTGCTAGGAAGAGTAGTATTACTAATGAGATTCCACCTACCCATTCCTAAATTCTATTTATTCAGAATTGAATGAGGTATCCTTTGAACTATATGGAACCATCTTGGGGACAAGAAAGAAGTTATTCCTTTCTTTAACTTTTAATTTTATCATTGTAATTTTTTTAATACTTCAAGGAATTTTTGTTATTTTGTTATGGGTTATTCCTTCAATGATGCAGTCTAAAATCTCACTTTTGAGCCTTTTTCAAGAACTTAATGAGTTTCTGTGACCAAACAAAATGATCACTTGCTAACTAGCCATTTGTTGATGAATGTACATGTACTTACTTTGCCTGGTCCTGGAATGACAGACATACAATCCATTTCCTGTCTGTATTTAAAGTCTTTCCAATTGGGTAGGACCTGCTAGAGCTTGTTCTCTTCTGGTATTACTTTTGAGGACCCAGTGTTATCTTCATAGAGAAACCTTAGGGAAAGGCTAGTTTTTCAAATTATAACTTTGAAGCAGGGTAATAATTAATAGATTTCCCCCTACTTTTAGCCTTAGCTTTAGTTAATATAATTCCATTATATGACTTCATCTTGAAAACATGTAATAAAAAGAAAAACACTTTCTCTCCATTGTTAGGAGAATAATGTTCCTACTGACTGAGGAAAGCAATGAGTCCCCAGTGTGTGGTTTAGTACTTGTATGGAGATATAGAAAAAAGACTGTCAAATACCCCCAAAGACATAAATCTAATAGTCTAAATTATGGAACCAGATTGTCATGCTACATAATTACTTACATTCTCTTAATGGACTTAATTATGGATAAGGTCATTCACATTTGATATAAGAAAGGTGATATTCTTCATATTGCTTGTTACATGGATACCTAAATTAATTTAATCATGTTACTTAAAAAAAGTAAAAGAAATACAAAAGTATCAGAATAGGTTAAATTCATATTAAATTTAATAATTTGCATTGTAAATGTAATACATGGTAAATACTAAAATCCTGTTGAATCAATTTATGATTCAAAATTGTTGAATAAAATGTTGAATCATTTATTAAGTATTTACTGTATCTTATGCTAAATGCCAAGCATTAGAGATACAAAGACAAAAGGAAAATAGTAGGGGGCAGCTAGGTGGCTCAGTGGATTGAAAGCCAGACAGAAGTCTTAGGTTCAAATTTGAACTCAGACACTTCCTAACTGTAACCCTGGTGAGTCACTTAACCCCTGTTGCCTAGTCCATACCACTATTCTGCTTTGGAACCAATACACAGTATTGATTTTAAGATGGAAGGTAAGGGTAAAAAAAGAAATAGCCCCTGCCCTCAAGGAGCTTACCTTCTGTTATGGAAGACAAGCTATATATGTATAGCTGTATACTTATTCTATATAAAATGAATGGTATTCAATTCAAGTAACTTTGAGACACAGGAAATTAATAGCTGGGAATATTTTTTAAAATTATGTATAGAGTAGCACTTGTGTTCAGTTTTGAAGAAAACCAGAGCTTCTAAGAGGTGGCAATGAGGAGAAAGAGCATTCTAGGAACTGCATTCTAGTACATAAGAGGACTACCAGTGTGGAGGCATAGAGATGAGAGATGAATGTCATGTAGACATGTCTGAGACAATCTTAATTCTTAGTTCAGTTTTGATGCTGAGACAAAAAATGATGCACTCTAAAGCCACTGAACAGTTAACAAAAGGAGATTTACACTGACCTAATACTGCAAGTTTATGCAATAAAAGATAAGGTGACAATTAGCTATTCTGGTTGAGATATAGTTCAGGTCCATATTTAATCTTGACTGGTCAGTAAAGCAGGAGATGTTGAATTAGGTGGTTTTCAGAAATTCAAATGAGAAGAACCTCAATTCTACATGGATGGGACTTAAAAAAATGTCCTTAGGTGACTAGGAAGCTGCCAAGGGAATCAGGAGCCAATCAAATTCCAGGGATAATTTTGTTGCCATTTAGGGAAAGCAAAACTCTATGTTGGGGAAAAAGAAATCTTCATTCTACTACAGTGCAGAAAAAGACTCATATGGCTTGACAATAGAGGACATGGAGTGGAGCAGTGTGTAAGAAGCCTGGAAAGGTGGTAAAATAGTAGTAGTAGTAGTAGTAGTAGTAGTAGTAGTAGTAGTAGTAGTAGTAGTAGTAGTAGTAGTAGTAGTAGTAGTAGTAGTAGAAGTTAAATTTTATATGGGGCAGGTAGGTGGCATGGTGAATAAGGTGTCATGCCTGACATCAGAAAGACTCATTTCCCTGAGTTCAAATTTGACTTCAGACACTAACTGGTTATCTGACCCTGGGCAGGTCACTTAATTATTTTCCTCAGTTTCCTCATCTGTAAAATGAGCTAGAGAAGGAATGGCAAACTACTTTAATAACTTTGCCATGAAAACCCCAAATGGGACTACAAAGGGTCTGACACGACTGGACAACATTTAAATACTTATTGCTAGGTGCCAGGCTTTGTGCTAAGCATTTTACAATTATGAGCTCATTTAATTCTCATAACATCCCTGAGAGATAGGTGCCATTATATCCCCATATGAACTAACGATAATAATAACTTATATTTATATGATGCTTTCAAGGTTCCAGGCACTCTGATAAACACAGTAAATTATTATCTTATTTGATCCTCACAACAACTTTGGAAGGTAGTAGATGCTCTTATTATCCCCATTTCACAGCTGAGGAAACCAAGACAAATTGAAGTTAAGTGACTTGTCCTGGGTCTGGAGTTAGAAAGTATTTGAGGGGGGCAGCTAGGTGGGTCAGACTAGAAATAAGAGGTCCTGCATTCAAACCTAGCCTCAGCTATTTCCTAGCTGTGTGACCATGGGCAAGTCAATCACTTAACTTTTATTGTCTAGCCCTTGCCACTCTTCTGCCTTGGAATCAATACAGTGTTGATTCTAAGATAGAAGGTAAAAGTTAAAGAAAAAAGAAAAATGTATCCAAGGCTTTATTTGAATCCAGGCCTTTGGAAGAAAGGGGGGAAAGATTTAAATGTTAAATAGATGAATTAATTTTTGATCTAAGAGATAATAAGGACCAACTAGTGTGTATTGGAAGAGGCAGCTATGTTCAACATGATCAGACCTGTGCTTTAGGAAAATCTATTTCTTACTGAGTGGAAAAAGAACCTAGAGATAGCAAGACTGTATCTGAGAGGGTCTAAACTATGATGGGTGGCATTATGAATATAGATGAAGGGATATATGGAAGAGGTATTAAGGAAAAACCCAAACTAAGATTTTGTAACCAATAATTTACGAGGATTGCATAAGAATAAGATAACTAGCACAAGAGCAGAGATGCATATCTTCTTGATTGGACGCGCCGTGGTACATTTGACTGTAACAGGAAAGTTCAGAAGAGGGATTGGTTTGGGGAAGAGCATGTTGAGTTTGAGATACATACAGGACATCCAATTCAAAATGTCTAATAATTCATGATGCAGGACTGGAGTGCGTGTACTTTTCAGTATACTCTTCTCCTACCCCTTCCACATACATCCCTCTCCATAATCCCTTGCTGCTTTCTAGTACAGGGACAAGAATCTATCTCCCAAAGTGTTCTAAAAGCCTTAATTTATAAAACTGTATTTGGTTGTTTCTACTGGAATCTTGTTCTTTGATATACCTAGACCCAAAGATGTGATAATTCCTTCAACCAGTCTCAATATATTTCATCACTGTATTTTATCTAATGGTCCTTCACTTTTCCAAACAGGCTTATATCTATGATTGATTGATTGATTATTTATTAGAAGCATCTAGGAATTATTAAAACCAGTTTACATATTGATTGATTAATACTATAATTCAGTTAAAGAGATTTTTTACCTGATGAAGGTATTAGAGCTAGTTATAATATTTGGAGTTGAGGTCTGTGAGACCCTCCTCTTATAGTAATAATTTTTACTTAAAATATTTACATAGCTATTGATAGCTTGGATTTAACTTTGAGAACTGCCTGTTTGCATTCTTTGACATTCATCAACTAGGGAGTCATTCTTGTTTCTATACAGTTGTATCAATTCCTTATATATTTTGGATATCAAGCCTTTATCAGAAAAACTTGGGGAAAAGACTTTTTCCCCAGTTAGTTTCCTTTCTTAGTGTCCCCACTCCACACTTTACTAAGAAAATGATGAAAGAGAAGGAATATAATTATCACTAGTGGTTTTTTTAGATCTGAGGTAATGTACTTTGGTTCCACTGACCCTCCTCTTTTCCTCTTGATTATCATTGGTTCCTGCCAATTCTTTTTTTCCTTTTACTTTGCCCATCTGACCTCACTCTTGGAAGCTGGTTTGTTTTGCTTACAACTATTCCCTACCTGATGTTACCTTTCCTCTTAATGCTAACTTTTCCTACTTGACTATTTCCCTGTCTAGTTTGATGTATTACTATGCCAAAATCTTGTTGATGTGTATGTGTATGTGTGTAAATATGCATTCAACCTCTTTTTGTATGTTTCAAATAAGATTGAGGTTGATCCTGTTCACCTCAATCCTTCTCTGCTTGCTGCTATTATTTGTATATATCTGATAATGAGAAGTAAGTCCTACCTCCTTTTCCCTCATTTTTACACTAGTGTATTCCTCTTATCCCTTACTTTTCTGATTCTAACACTTCTGTTTATCCTCTTAAATAATCAACCTATTTTTAGATACCATATTTCTTATTTAACTCCTTTAGGGTCCTTTGAAAACAAAGTTCTGAAGAAACACGTGTTTCTTCTCTTCCCATTAGAATGTTTGTTAGCAACATTGTCTGAACCTTTCCAATTATTAATAAAAATATCTTTCTCATTTCTCTTTACACTTGTGTTTGCATTTCAAAATTTCTATTTAAACTTTGCTCTTTTGTTCAAGAATGCTTGAAAATCTTGATTAAATTTCAGAAAAGTTTCATTCCCCCCTATAGGCTTATACTCAGCTTCTTGCTTGTAAACTTGTAAATTTCTTGCCTTTTGGAATACTGTATTAATTTTTTATTATTTATAGTGCTTGCTGCCAAGTTTTATGTGATCTTTACTGTGGATCCAAATACTGTGGTATTTGAAGTCTTTCTTTTTGTCTACTTTTGCAGAATTTTTTATTTTTATTTTCTTACCTAGAGCCTCTAGACTTTGGTTAGAACATTCCTGTTACTTTTTCTTTTAGGGTTTTAGGAAATGGATAGTGGATTGGTTCTAGTTTCACTTTGCCCTTTGGTAATAATAAATCTTCATAATTTTAGTTTATTAAGGCTTAAATTAGTTCTCTTTGACCTGTTTTCTAGGTGAATTTAAAAAAATTGTAGATACCTTACCTTTTATTTTATTTTTTCAATCTTTTTGTTTTGTCTCATGGTGCCATTGATTTCTCTTGTCTGTTCTAATAATCACAAAGTTTATTTCTTGGGTAAGGTTTGCTTCTTTCTTTTCTAAGCTATTTGTTTTCTTTCTATACCCAAATTATATGGTTGCCTCTGCTTGGCTTTGACCCAGATCATCTGGGTTCCTGTAGTTGCATCTACCTCCTGGGTTGTCTCTATGCTAGTAGACTTTAGGTATCCCTGGATCTTTGAGATTCACAGCTCTGGATCTTTAGGCTCCTCTGTAATATCTGAAAACAAAAAGAAATAGTCCTTGGAACCTCTGTCACTTACTAGTCCAGAACTGCTTATTGCCATTCCCTGAATGGCTAATGTCATTCTAGCACTGATCATTGCTTTTGCCAGTCACTTTCAAGACTCTAATTGTGGATTTGTGATCACCCTAGAGCTTTATGACAGGATTGTCTGCACTTATTACCTTTATTTACAGAACCTCGTTAACTATAGGTATTTCTGGACTGCCTTTTTTATACTGGGAGGCTTCCATCAATGTTAGCTTTCTGATGGGTATTCTTTTGCAATTGCCCATGGCCTTCTGACTGCCTTTTTGTTCAGTTATTGTGTGGATGAAGTCTCTTCGTATAGTTTCTCATTGGATTTCTTGATTCTAATTGAGGATGGTATTGCTTTTAGGTTTTTTCTACATTAGGTGTGTAGGAGCTGGTGTGTCAACTTCCATTCAGACAGCCATCTTATCTGAACAAATATTAAATTCTTGATATTTAAAAATTGAAAAGTTGTGTTAAATAAAATATTTTTTCATGTTGTTCAGTTAATCAAATTCTATTCATAGAGTCATGTTCTCTGTGAGAAATTGTGAGTAGATAGAAATAAAAAATTTTAATTGCTACTATTCCATGAATATCTTTATAAAAACCATTATTATCACAAAATCTTGATTTTCTTAAACAGTTATTTTTTTCTGAAAATCATTCACTATCTTTCTGAAATACTTTCTTTGTCCTTTTTACGATCAGGCAAAATCCAAAAGTGGCATGACTTTGAAGCTTTAGAGTAGTTAAAAAGTGTATAGACTGGCTTTGTGGAAATTTTAGTAAGTTTACAATTCACTTTTTATTTGCTGCTTTTTTTCTTTTAACTTATAGCTGAACAAGAGTACACCCAGAAGAAAACCTTTACCTGCTGGATAAATTCACAATTGGCAAAGGTGAGCAATAAAAGACAAAATAAATTGAATCCTGAAGGGCTTTTTGTGTTTTATCATCCTGTTTTTCCTGTGAACAAGATTTCTAAAAACTGATTGGATGACAGGTTGTGGCATGCTTTTGTTTGACAAAAGGTGCTGAAGTGACTATGACAGAGATCTTTTATCAACGTTTCTGCTTCTCTTTTTAGCACAAGAGGAAAGTGATTCATGATCAGATTGAGGGAGGAGGAGTTGGGAAAGGAGAGAGGACAGAGTGTAGAACACTTACCCTACTATTTGTGAAAGAATAAAGAAAAAAAAATCTAGAATCCAATTTATAACTGGAAAAAATCTTTTAAGGCATTTTCCTGGCCATTTGGCCCTGACAAATAGTGACATTAAAAATGTTTTAAGTTGTAGTTTTTTTCCCCTCTTGATCCCATTATAGTAAAATGGAATGCAGATTTTCTACATGCCACTTTCTCCCTGTGTACCTATCTTGTGTTATTATTCTAATTCCAAAAGGAGTTTGGAAGCACTGCATAGCATTCTTTTTTCATGAATATATGAATAAAGATGACTCTCTTGGTATTTATTGGCACAAAAGTGTATATTTTTCACCCTAGTCAATGCAAGCTCTATTCCTGAAAGGAGTTTCTTTATTCAATTTGTTACCTTCTCTTGTATTGAAACTTTTTTTAAAAAACTAAAATAAGTAGAAAATGATTCCTTATTAAATAGCTACTTAATTTCTACCACCCCCACCCCCTGTCTCAGATTCTGAAAGATGTTCATTTTCAAACTGAAAAATTCAAGTAACCATTTTCCAAATCTTGTTTTTCAGCACAACCCTCCCTCAGTCATAACAGATCTTTTCACAGATATTAAAAAGGGACAGGTTCTTCTGGATCTTTTGGAAGTACTTTCAGGCCAACAATTGGTAAGGTTTTCAATAGTAACTGAAATTTTTTAGTTGACAATTTTTTTCAAGACAGAACATTTTTCATATTTGTGAATGTCATTTCCTTTGAAACTGACAGGCTCGAGAGAAAGGATCTAATACCTTTCAATGCAGAAGCAACATAGAACATGCTTTGACATTTTTGAAGAAACAATCAGTGAGTGTAAATTTTAAATAAAACATAATAATAGGAAGAATTCATGCTGGGGGATATTTTTTCTCTTTTAACCTGTGCTCCTCTTTTTCCAGATCAAGCTCATAAATATTCATGTGACTGATATTGCAGAAGGAAATCCATCTATTATTCTTGGTCTAATTTGGACTATTATATTACACTTTCATGTAAGTACTTTGGTTGTATGGAACAATACATCTCCCTTCAATAATAGCTTTTACGAAATAAAATAAAAAGAATCTGAATCTTTACTAGTCAAACTCCTGAAAACATACTATGAAGTCCTCACACTTAAGCAATGGTGTAATAAATATTTTAAAGTTACTAATAATAACAATAATATCTATAGTAATTTTGTTTGTTTTTCAGTCATTTCAGGCATGTCCATCTCTTTGTGACCCCATTTGAAGTTTTCTTGGCAAAGATACTAGAAGGGTTTGCCTATTCTTCTCCAGTTCATTTTATAGAGGATGAAACTGAGGCAAACAGGGTTAAGTAACTTGCCCAGGATCACACAGGCTAGGGAGTATCTGATGCCAGTTTTGAAATCATGAAGATAAATTGTTCTTACTTCAGGACTACCATACTATCCACTATCCACTTAGCTGCCCAATAACAACAATAAATAGCCATTTATGTAATATTAGGTTCATATCAACTCAATGATTCTAAGGTAGGAGTTAATTAAAAACACTATAAATATTATGATACATATATTTAATAATGTTGGGCACAAAGCCCCACAAAGATCTTTAAGCTAGAGCAGGATTTCTTATTCTAGGGTCTAAACTAGACCCATTTGGAAATAGGATCTGTACATAGATTTCAGGAAGTCCATGAAAATGGATAAGACAAAAATTATTTTATTTTAGTATAATTTTGGCTTCCTTTATAATTCTTTGAATTCTATCTATGCATTCTGAGAACGAATTCGTATACTTCACAAGACTGCCAAAGTGGTCCATGACATAAAAAAAATTTAGAAGAGAAGTTGATGCTTAGTTTATGATAGACCTAATGAATTTGCTTGACTTAATTCCTCTGCAACTTCTCTAAAGTGAATGAGATTAGTAATTTCCTGGTGATTCTAGAATAGAGATAAACCATGTCTGCTCTGGAAAGAAATAAATAAACAGAGAGCACCTCCTGGCCCTGCTTGAGCTTTCTAATACATTTTCCCATTATCTGGCTCACTCTAGATATGTTATTTTCAGTCATTTCAGCTGTGCTTGATTCTTCATCACACTATTTAAGGTTTTCTTGGCAAAGATACTAGAGTGATTTGCTATTTCCTTCTCCAGGTCATTTAACAGATGAGGAAACTAAAGCAAACAGCATTAAGTGACTTGTCTAGGGTCACACAGTTAGGAAAGATCTGTGGCTGGATTTGAACTCTGGTCTTCCTGACTCTAGATCTAGTGCTCTATCTACCTACCTTCTCTTGATGTAAAGTTGATTTTATAACACTCTTCTGTTTCTCCCAGTTTACAATTGTCAGCCCATTTGTTCCTTGGACAAAAATAACATTAAGCCCTTACTAGGTGAAGACAGAGATTAATTGCTATTAACCTTACTTTCTCCATTCCTTAGATTGAAGAAGTGGCTTGGACTCTTTCTTGCAATTACAATCAACCTTCTTTGGATTGTGTGAGTGTTGTGGACTTGTCTCCAGCTTCAGGTCCTCCACCTAAGAAACGCTCCAAAGCACAGGCTAGATGGAAGATGTCAGCCAAGAAGGCCCTTCTTTTATGGGCCCAGGAACAATGTGCCATGTAAGTTGTTTTCCATCATCTGGCATAATTGATGTGGCTCCTGGTCCAAGCTCAACCTTATTTCCAGGTTGAAGTGTGAAGATGACTAAGAACATCCTTTATGGAGGTAGAGTCTTCTGTCTTGTAATGAGAATGTTCTTGGCTTTTCTTTTATCGACCATACTGCCCTTCAGTCTGTGCTTGGGGTGCCTTGTTTCTTTCTTGATGAGTGGAAGAAATTAGGTGGCAGTCTTTACACTTTGTCCTAGTGAATTTGGACTAGAATTATACAAGAAGAGGCTGGTCTTTCCCTAAAAGGTAAGGAACCTTCCTCAAGGACTCAAACTAGGTTTCCTAGATTCCTGGGTCTTCCTGGTGGTCTCGATTCCAGTTTGACCATGGCTTCCTGGTCTCCTCAGGACATCAATAGAATTGGGGACCCCATCTAGAATTGGGGTCTTTCATTCTTAGGTTTTGTCTTACCAGCCATAACATCTGTTTCAACTGAGCAAATTATTTCTATATGGTGGTGTTATATCATTGGTGAGCATCCTTTCTGTGTTATGGTTAAGTAAACCTCCTTTTATTACTTATTGAGTCACCAACAAGTACTGCATTTAGTTTAAATATTGGGACTTATACTACAAGGAGATTGGCCTGAGTAAGACCCATCCTACAACAGAATTTTGCGTGCATTCCTTGAGAGCAGGGATTATCTTTTGCCTCTTTCTGCCTTTCCAGCCCTTAGCAAAGTATCTGGCACACATTAGGGACTTAATAAATATTTATTGGTTGTTGATTGATCCTGAGCCTCACCCAACTTCTTACCTGGATTGAGAAAGCCCAAATAGAGATGATTTATAATATTCTGTGAATAATAAATAATGATTCATTTTATTTACTGTTGATTAGAATGGGAAAGTTTCTGATAAAGGTTTGTTAAAATCCTTTTTTTTGTATTTTCTTTTCTATTTGTGATAGGCATGGATCTGTGAATGTTACAGATTTTAAATCAAGCTGGAGGAATGGTATGGCTTTTTTGGCTGTCATTCATGCTGTGAGACCAGACCTAATTGATATGGACAGTGTAAAGGATAGATCCAGCAAAGACAATCTAAAAGAAGCATTCAGGATTGCAGAACTTGAACTAAACATTCCTAGACTGTTGGATCCAGAAGGTAAATGATCTCTCTCTTCTTTATCATCCTATAATTCTTTTTTAATAACTTTTAAAAATTGAAGCATAAAGCTAATTTTATGAAATCCTTACTCATGGTACAGAGACTCCATATACCTACATAGATGATACCCCTTCCATATTTTAGTTGACAGTCTTCATGAATGGCATAGACAAGTCATTCATAATTTAAGAGAAATAGCAGGAATAATATTTATGAAAGCTAGGATGATTCACTTGAACTGTTTATTGATGTTCATAATATAAGCCAGTAAGTAGTCCCATGGGTTTTAACAAAACAAAAACAAAAACAACAGGGGGCAGCAGGGTGACTCAGTGGATTGAGGGCCAGGCCTGGAGATGGGAGGTCCTGGGTTCAAATCTGTTCCCAGACACTTCCTAGGATTGCCTAGCCTTTACTGCTCTTCTGCCTTAGAACCAATACAAAATATTGGTTCATTGGTTAACCCCCCCACGCACAAGAAAAAATCCCAATAATCTTTACCTTTTATCTTAATATCAATTCAAAGGCAGAAGAGTGTCAAGGGTTAGGTAATTGGGGTTAAGTGACTTGCCTAGGTTCACACAGGTAGGATGTATCTGAGGCCAGACTTGAACCCAGACCTGACTCCAGGCCTGGTGCACTATCTACTGTGCTGCCTACTACCCCTATCATGTGCTTTCAAACTTCAATAATTTTAGGGTCTTATAACTAGAGTTCTTTTCTAATTAACTCATCATGCTATGGAAGGGGCTCTAGTTTCTTGAAACAAAGAGCAAAGAGTAGTTGTTCGTGGTTCAATGCCAATCTTCCAAGACATTTGCATTGTAATACCTGAGATTTGCTCTTGTCCTTGTACTGTTTAACTTTTTTCTCATTGTCTTTCATATTGGATAGACGACATGCTTTTTGAATTTGGAAATGACTCAAAATTAGGAGGGATAGTTATCACACTGGGTAAGTGGGTCAAGATCCAAAAGCTCCTAATGGTCAAGAGCAGTGATGGCAAACCTTTTAGCAACTGAGTGCCCAAATTGTATCCCCATGTGGCATGTGAACTTCCTGCCTTACTCCAGACAGGGGAGGGAGGAAGAATTCCAATTGGGCTTCTGGGCAGAGGAGTGGGTTATGTGAGAATCGTCTTGAGGGGAACATGTGGAGAGAGGGAAGGAAGCAGCCCCCTCTGGCATTCTTCAGCACATATGCCATGGATTCGCCAGCATAGGTCTAGAGAGAGCAAAGCTCTCAAAAACATAGCTTGTGAACTACATGAAGCCCACAACATTCCTGAGTATGGTTTGACCCAGATTAAAATATATTTGGGAAATATTTTATAAAACAAATAAAAATATAATAAATCATGGATAATAGTATTATATAGTTTTCTAAGTGAGTATGTTCCCTGTAGGAATCCTTATGTATGGCTTAATGGCCTCTGTTTCTATTTGAATTAGATACCACTGCTTTAGGGCATTGGTCTGAGTCTTATAAGATGGAATTCAATATTGATAAATGGAAAATCCTACACATAAATGCAAAAAAGCCAACTTCACAAGTACATGAGTGGGGAGGCATACCTAGTGTTTTGTGACAGGATTGGTGCAGACCAGGCCAGTCCAGAGAGTTAGGCTCAGGACTGGAATTCAATGAAACATTTTTGAAACACATTATAAATAAAAATGACTTTTATAACAAAGAAATAAAAGTAGGTACAGCACGCTCCTTTCAACTTTGAATTCTCTTGGGCATCTATGCTGGCTTCGGAAGCAATTCCACAAGGCAGTTAGAAATCTGCTATACTCAAGGACATGAACTCCTTGTAGGTAGAACTTTTTAATACCCATATTATTCTGGACCAGCCAAATCCCAAGGACAGCTTTCTTGCCTTATTAATGGGACCATTCTAATTATATAAAAATAAATGTTATTCCTACAAATTATGGTTGAACAGGGAGCTGAATTCTGGAGAAGCTTTGACTAGATGCATGGATTCCAAGCTCAGTATGAGTCGTCATTGTGAGGTGTCAGTTTCATTTGTTTGCCATCTTTTCCAATCTGATGGGTGGAAGGTGAAACCTTAGGGCCATGTTATTCATAAAATTTTGACACCATGTTGGTGAATAATTCATCTAATCAATTAGTTTATCAATATATCTACACAGAGATGATAATTAAACCCCTGGAAGCTAATGAAGTTATATAGAACAGGCAAAGACAGAAGAGACACAGAGCCTTGGTATATACATACACACAGTTTAGTGATGTATTATGGATAATATTCTAGCAAAGGAAAGTAAGGAATGGTCAGGCAAGAGGAGAAGAACTAAGAGAAAGCATTATCCTTAAAACAGAAAGGAAACGATGGTCAACAGTATCAAATACAGAGGTCAATATGGATAAAAATTGAGATAAAAGCTTCATATCTAACAAGAGAGCATTGGTAATTTTAGAGAGAAGCGTCTTTGTTAAGTGATGAATATGGAAGATTGCAAGGGAATGAGAAATAAGTGGGATGAGAGGAAGTGGAGACAATGAGCATATACAGCTTTTTCTAAGAGTTTGGCTATGAAAGAGAAGAGAACTACAAGATGAGAAATTAAAGGTATGGAAGAGTCTAGGAAAATTTTAAAGGTTAGAGGAGCCATGCATTTTGTAGGCTTAGGCTTAAATCAGTTTTAATGATTTCTCTACCTAGATTTACACAGTAAATGTAATATGGGAATAAAGTGGAATCCAGATTCTAGGGATATACATTCAACTCTGTTATTGGTCATCTGTGAAACCCTGGAAAATGATCTATTTTTTACTTCATTTTCTATCTTTGCCATTTTCAATGTCCTGTTCAGGGGATAGTGTTTCTTTTTATCCATTTTATTGACTCTTTTACAATCTACTATTTAGTATTTTAAGCACAAATTTTCTTCTAAGTGATATATTTTTTCTTCTTTTATCTCATTGTTTTCTCTCTTCTGCTCTTCCTCTTCTGGCCTGTCTTCCTTTCCTTTTCTTTATGTTTCTCTCTTTTTTCTGTCTAATTCCTCATTTCTATTGCTTGTTTGCCACAGTCTGGCTCCCTAAATCTTCAATAGCATAAAACAATTTAATATTTTTGTATCTTAAGACAATTAAGAAACTAATGAAATAGTCTAATAGAGGTAATTTTCTCATTGTGTGAATGATAGTCCTTGGTTTACTACAATGAACACAGTGTGAGGACCAGTTAATTCAGTCATTTGAAATGCAACATTAGTTACTGATGTAATCTAAATACCATAGTCATTTGAGAATGTATGAGTCATCTCTTGACTTAAATAATTTTGTAAGTTTGTTGACATGTCTACTTGCATATATCATTTGTAGTTTCAAAAAGGGGTAAACTTGTGAAACTGTTATAATTATTTATCTCTGAGATCTAGCTATTTTTCATTAATTAGTATGCTCCAATTATGTGAAGCTGGATTATTGTTTTTTTTTTCTTATAATCTCTGATGGTTCTTTTGACAGCTTATCCTGGGATATTGAAAGATTACTTATGATTTATTCATTATTTCCCACAATTTTATCTTTATAGTATGGATTGAGTTCTAGTTTATTTCATTTGATTGAAATGTCTAAGCTGGACAGGATAGCTTCAGAGGCCTCTTCTAGCTGAGGATGAATGAATGAATGAATGAATGAATGAATGAAAATAATAACCAGTATTTATATAGTGCTTTAACATGTGTAAAACTTTTCATGAACATTAGCTCACCTTATCCTCACAACAATAGGTAGTAAAGAAGCCTATACTCTTTTTTTTTGGAGGAGACAAGCATGTATAGGATGCTTCTAGCTCCAGGATATAGGGAAAGGCCCAGGAGTTCTTAGGAATGTTGTAGGTTCTGTTATTCTGTAACCATGGTCATTATAATTTTTAAAAAAATCTTTTAAGTATGTTTTGACAGTTTTCTAATCATATTATGGCACATATATAAATGCCCAAATACTTTTATCCTTATCTTGAGTAAGATTCTAAGGCTCTCATTCTCCTGATATCTACATAGAAGTCCCTGGGCTCAGTCCCCCACCTTATTTCTAGGTGGAAAGCATTTATTCCTGATACTGCTTACACTATTAGACATAGGGCACATTCTTGATCTGGCAGAAGGGGTGATATCTCCTGTGGGAGATTCCATGTAGGATGTGGAAGAGGAATCTGGGTTCACTATAGATTCTACCACATATAGTTGTTCCCCTGAAGGAATTTGTATTAGTTGTAAATTGGCTCTGCATGCTTAAAAGATATCTGCTCTGTGGACAAAAATAGAATTTGCTTCTTCAGTAGTGAAAATTTTGTGACTCAAAACCATTGGCTGCCTAATATGTCTAGGATATAATCCTGCAAGCCAGCTTCTTATACAACATTGTGCAGTAGATAGAGCTTGTTTTAGGTACCTTCTCAGCCTTTTCTCTCTCTCTTCTCTACCCTCTGTTTTCCCTTTAAGGACTAAATAGTCTCTTAATGGCTTTTTATTGGTCAAGCCTTTCCTGCTATTCCTGGTGTCCCTTACTTTGACTACTTCTCCTACATCTTCCATTCAAAATCTTCTCTCATTTTGCTTTCATATTGTAAGGGATCTGGCTACCTAATTCATATTAGGAAGTTAATGACACTTACTGGCTTACTATAATATTATACAGTTTAGAATTGGGAGAGTTTTCATATATTTTCTATTCAAATTCTTATTTTACAGATGAGGAAAAAACTAAGACCGATAGAAATCGATTGCCCATTCTCTAGATTGTATGTGTTTTAACTGAGTGTAACACAAAAAATCTCTGTGGAATTTGAGGCTTTGATGGAACTTTCTTAAACATCCATAAAAATCATGCTAAAAGAGTGTTATTTACAGCTTGGAGCCCAAGCAACCAGAGAGCTCCAGCAGTTTTCATGAAAACAGGCACATCCAAACATTTTATGTTCCTTCCAGATACTAGCATAATACTTAGGAAAATTAATATATTTTATCAAGACCACTGAACATAGATGCAAAAGAAATAGTGAGTTCGGACAGAGTAACATTTGATTTCTCTACTTTGCAACTAACCTAATGGCTACTTTGGCATGCTATTTCCCTAGTTTTTTGTTGTTTGGGAATAACTGAGCAATGGTAAATTTAAGCTTGAGCTGTTTCCAAATCATTATAAATTCAAAATTAGTGAAGTTCAAAGGAACATGTTTTTAACAATTCCAATTTCCTACTTCCTGGTTTCCTAGCCCCTGCAAGCCAAGAAAGTCTTTGCCTTCTGCCACTCTTGGCTCTTCTCTCCTATTTCTAGCATAGAACATCTAGTATGGGCAGCCAGCCAGAGACTCTTAGGGTGAAGAATATTTTGGGATTATTGTTGAGATTGCTTTGTAGCATAATATAGTCTAGTGAATGAATTGTTGTTAAGCACAAATCTGATGACTATATTTTTGTTGATGATCACTTAAAATATTTTTTCTTTATTATTAATTTAAAAAATTTTTGAGTTCTAAATTCTTACCCTCCCTCATAATCCTCTCTTACCCATTGAGAAGATAAGCAATATGACATCAATTATACATATGAAATCATGCAAAACATTTCCATATTAGCAGAAAGCAAAACTGAAAAAAATTATATTTCAATTTGTACTCAGAATTGTCTTATGACCATAATAAGTTTTATGCTCAAACTGGAAACTGATAAAAGAACTTACGGTATTATCTGTGTTACAGATGTTGATGTTATCAACCCAGATGAAAAATCAATCATGACCTATGTGGCCCAGTTTCTACAGTATTCCAAAGATTTGCCTGTGGCTGGAGATGAAGTTCGGGTAGTTGTCTGTCCTGTCATTGAAGTTAATTTTATTCTCTACTTATATAGTTCTTTCAAATGAAAAAAAAAAACACCTTTTCTTTGTCATTCTGGCATCAAGTTGTCATGAAAATTATCAGAATACTATTATTTAATAATTTCATCTTTTCTTTTGTCACACTTGTCATTCAGATGCATAATTGGGAGGTTGAAACTTCATAGGTCTAAAAGAAGTGTACACTGAGGCTTCCTCCATTCTTTCCTTGGTTTCTTTTTAAATCAGGAAATTTTAACCTTCATTCTGAAGACTTGGGAAAGAAATATATTTTTAGAACAATTTAATTGTAATTGGTTTCCTTTATAATTCTTTAGATTTAATTTTTGCATTAAAATATTATTCAGAGAAGGAGTTCATAGTTTTTACCAGATTGTCAAAGGATAAGTGAGACATTTAAGAACTCTCCACTTATGTAAATAAACTTATGATTCCCCCCTCCCCAAAATAGTCATCTTCTTTATTTTGAAACTTAGCCTTAGCTTATTTTTAGTCAGTCACCATTTTGTAGATATTAAGCCAGAGGCTTACTGAATGTGGTAGAAAGATGAATTCACTCTGTAGTTGAATTCAACTATTTCTGACCTGGTGGAGAGCTACTATCTCCTTGATTTCTTAGTTAACTTTTTAGAAACAAAATTTGGGTGAAGAAACAAGATTTAATTATTCATGTTGCAGAATGGAATGAGAGAATATTACTTTGGCTTAATAGGAAAAAAATCTGTATTATAGAGATTAAATGTTAGGAAAGTGAAAAATAAATTTTAATTTTGCTGATGTTGCCAAAATGTGGATTTTGTGTTTGGACGCAAGCAAATGTACCATCTTTAAGATAATCAAAATATCCAAGCTAGTTCATATCACTTGGTACTGTGATATGATAGCATTGTGTTTGGGATTCCTAAATTGTTCAATCAGTAAACCAGTTAATAGAATTTAAAGGCATTGGGGATGAGAATGAGAATAATTTCTACTCTCAAGGAACTTATGTGGAGGGAGTTGTCAAATACTTATATGATTATTTAGAGAAGAGAGCACCAGATGTTCAAAAAGAGGACATGATTAAGAAGGCAATATGCTTGGAAACAGAAATGGAAATGGAATCAAAGGCTCTTTAGAAGGGTTAGCTTTGGTAGAGAGGAGGTCCATCTCATTATCAGAGCCTGGAGGAAAGTGTCCAAGGGTAGGGGGTTCAAAAAGGGGAGAATAGGGAATTTATGGTAAATTCCATTAGTTTTCCCAATAAAGTAAAAGTTGAAAAGAATTATAACAACTGATACAGAGTGAATTCTGTATTTATCATAATGGTAATTTCTTATTTATTAAGCCAGGCCCTGAGTTTCATTTTCTAGTCAATGAGCACTTCCAATTCTTTGCTATCACAAAAAGTGCTGCTAAGAATATTTTAATGTACATGGAAATTTCTTTCTTATTAATGGCTTCCTCAGGGTGTAAGTCTAGCAGTGGAAGCTCTAGGTTAAAAGAATGGACATTTTAATTTTAGTGACTTATTTGTATAATTCCAAAATACTTTTCACAACAGTTATACTAATTTAAATTTCCACCAACAGTGTACTAGTGTGCCATAAACTCTCTAACACTGATTATTCTTATCTTTTTACATCTTTGCTGAGTTGTTTTGATTTGCATTCCTTTTATTATTAGTCATTTGAAATATTTTTAAAAATATGGTTGTTAACAATTTGGCGTGCGTTTGAGACTATCATCTATCTAATGACTGGCCATTCAGTAACCGTTATATTTTTCTTCTTGTTGTTCTCACCATTAGGAAAAGGTGAAAGATGCCACAGTCTGGCTGATTTCACAAGAAGAAAAGTTGCATAAGTTACAGATGGAATCAGAAAAGGAGACATACTTTAAAAAATCTCAAGTAAGTGTGAAAGTTATTGACTCAAATAGCACTATGTTTGATTCACAGAGTACTTTTTAGCTATCCTTGAGGAAGGTTACTATGTGAGCATATTTATATATATTTATAAAGTAAAATCGTTTAACTATAAAATTCTCTTCTGGTTTTAAGAGTTCTCTTTCCTCAGAAGAACATTGCATAATTGATCACTAAACACTGATGAAGGGCCTATAAGGCTAAAAAGATTATTAGAAACAATAATGAGATCATTACATATTCCATAGATCCTCATTTTATTTCTCTTCTTCTTGCATATTGAGGTGGCTTTATTCCCATTCTACTAGAAATGCCACAGCACTGATACAGTAATATGTAGCTCAGGTATATTTATCTTTATGACATCCTCAACATATATGTCACCATCATTAGTATCCATGACTCTAGGGTGGAGTGAGAAGAAGCATCTGGGTAAGTGAAAGAAGACTAAATTTAAGATCATTATATTAGTGAACTTCTTTCTAGTCAGAATGGATTTCATAAAGAACATACAAACAACAATATTTAGCTGAGATTTATAAAGGATACACTTTAAATTGCCTCTTCATTCAAATTGTAGGGCATGAGAGCTTTTGTGGAGTCATTCAATGAAGAAAAAAAAGCCTTTTTGGATGTGCTGTCCTTAAAAAGGAATGTGGTTGGGTTGGTGGATGATCAATCTCGATTACGACAAGCATGGGATAAGCTCACTAATCAGGTGACTTCTATTATTATTGATTTTAGAAGCTCTACTTGATTTTGTTTGGGTTGGGCAAGGCTTTGTCTTTAGTGAATGACCCTTTTTTTTTGACTTATGTTAGATTTCCATGGAAAAAATCCCTAACCAGAAGGGAAAACAACCAGCAGGTTTGAACATATGATGTTAAAACAAGTGGAACAATGAAAGTATGTGGTGCCTAAAATCTTCATATTCCAACTTTTCTTATCCTTGGAGATCCATTATGATTTTCCATTATCCTAAAGACTTTGATTTTTGTCTTTGTGCCTCCAATATCTAGTGCAGTACCTGGCACATTATAGGTGCTTAAGATATACTCATTGATTAGTAATATATATTTGTTGATTGGTTGGCATTACAGATGAAATTATGGAGATAATTGTTCAGTGATCCACTGAATACTGCCTTCAAATGAGGTATGAAACAGGGAGACTTTTTTTTTTACTTAGGTGACTAGATGGCTTACTAGTTTCATAGATTTACACAAAGTTCAATAACGAGTTACTCCAAAAACTCCTTTCTTAGATTACATTGCACTAACCAAACCTGGAACAACATGAACAGTGAAAAACATTTGTTAAGAGCTTGTTTTATATATATATAAATATAAATATATATTATATTTTATATATTTTATATATAAATTTATATATATATATATAATTTGTTCCAGGCACGATACAAACTGCTTTTTTCAAATATCATCTCATTTGATCCTTACCACAATTGTGGAAGGTAGATACTATTATTATACCTACTTTACAGTTGAAGAAACGAAAGTGGACATAAATTAAGTGGCCTGCCTAGGACCATGCAACTGATGAAGTTCTGAGACTGTTTCCTGAGCCTGAGTCTTTTTGACTCTAGGCTTAGCATTTTCTCCACCAAATCATGTAGCAAGCTACCAATTCTACTCAATTCCCATTCCAGTAGAAAACCAAAGTGCATGAAAAAGTAATTGCATGTGGAAATGGGGAGCAGTCTGTTGAATTAATAAACATCAGTGCTTCTAAAATTAAATGCTTTGAGAGGATTGGACTTTAGTTGCTGACTTTTGATAGTATTTTCAATAATTTCATCATCACTTATTCACCCCCAAATCTCTCTCTTTAAAATCATTGTTGTCATAGTGAGACTCTGTGGTCATGAAATATGGGACATTGTGATCTCAAAAGAATTAAAGTTATAAAAAGCCCAAGGAACGTGGGAAGGTCAATTTTGGGCATAAATAGTTTGAAGCTTCTTACCACTGATTATTTGCACCAAAGAAATAGCATTAAAGACTTAATTGATAGCAAGTGTAACTAAACCAGCAGGTGGGTTGGCTGGGTAATGAGAATGAGAGACATTACAATGTACTGAACATAAATTCACGATTTCTTGATGATTCAAGGTCAGCATTATGAACAGTATTATAACGTTGTATAATGCAATGATGCCTTCAGGGCTACTGGTTGTATTGGCCTTAGTTTTTTCTTTCACTTATTATCCCCAGGTTACTACAATATTTTAGTTGTTAATGTTATTTTCTTTTCACATTTTGAATGCCTCCATTTTCATCTTAATGTTTTTATGGCCATACCTTTTTCTGGGGAGGCTGTGAAGCCATTTGGATCTCATTTTCTCTTCCACAGTGCTGCCAAGTCATTTTCCTAAAGCAGAGATCTGACTCTTCTACTCAATAAACTCAATGGCTTCCTAGTGTCTTTGGAATCAAATATATAAAATCTTCTGTTTATCTTTTAAAGACTTTTAAAACCTTGCCCAAACTATCTTAATACCTTCATTTATTCATTACTCCTCCTCCTATAGCCTGTAATACAGCTAATCTGGTTTCCTCTCCATTTCTCATACATGACAATACTTCTCCCATCTCTGTGTCTTTTGCTTACTGTCTCTCATGCCTGAGATGTATTCTTTCACTTCTGCCTCATAAAATCCTACTTTTCCTTTAAGATATTGCTCAAATTACTTTCTTTTACCTGTAGTCTTTCCTGATCTCTTTAACTTCTAATGCTCTCCTTCTCAAACTACCTTTTGTCAAATGACATTGTATTTATTTGTGTGTATTCTACATGGTTTTTGTATGTTTGTGTGTGTGTGTGTTTATAGATAGCCACATGTGAATGAATATCTCTTATCTGTTTCTATCATCCATTTCATCTATCTGTCTCTCTCTCTGTGTCTGTCATCTTTGTTGCCTCTCTTAAAAGCTTTTTTTAATCTGGAGTGTTTTATTGATTGTATTTGTATACAATGTATACCTAGTGCCAGACAATTGGTAGTTACATAATACTTTTGGATTTTTTTATATGGTGTAAAATATTGATACAAGTATAATTTCTGCTAAACTGTTTTCACAACAGTTTTTGCCAAAATGAAAATAACCTTATGCTAACAAAATCATAGATTAAGTCCCTATCTCTGTCACTATCTCAGAGAGCTTGGTTGATTTCTACTTATAATATATTTTGAGATCTAATAATGCTTTCTCTCCTCTTTTCTTCTTTTTCTTAATATTTCTCTTGTGATTAGTCTAGACACTTTGTTCCTCCAGATGGATTTTGTTATTATTTTTCTGAACTCTAGAAAGTAACCCCTTGGCAGTTTGATTGGTATGGCATTATATCTGTAAATTATTTTTGGTGATATCATCACTTTATCATTTTATTGACATGGTCCTATTATGAACATTTAGTATTGGTCCAGTTTTTTGTCTTCCATTATGTGGGTAAAGAGGGTTTTATAGTTGTAAACATATATTCATGAGTATCTTCTCTTCAGCTTTTTTATGATATTTAATTATTTTGAATGGGATTTTTTTCTCCTAACTCCTCTTGCTGGATTTTGTTACTAACAGGTCAAAATTGTCTCCATTTGCTACTGCTAGTTCTCTCTGGCTATCTTTTGTTATTTTCCTTCTATAGCCTTATAACCTCCTGCCCAAATCTATTCCTGGTTGTAATTCAGAGTGAAACTAAGGTTAAATAAAACAGAACGACCTACATTTGAGAAATTAACTTTGTGATAGCTATTTTTGTTGGGGTCAGATAAATTTTCACTTATTTTTTATTTATTTTTGGGTTCCAAAATATTCCAAAAGTTTGAGATTGTTGGAAGTCTATGAGGCTAATGGAGTATAATCTATATCTTATTTATTCATTTATTTTAGGGAAGAGGAGACAGAGGAGATGTTTTCTTTTTCCTTTTGACCAGGAATAAATGAGAATTGACTATAATATTTATTTTTATTTTTTCAGCATATGATCCTTGCAAACAGCCATTTTCCTTTTCTGTGAAAAGAAGGAATTGGGTTAACCTCAAGGGTCCCTTTCCATTTTCTATGGTTCTCACTGGAGTTTGGAGGGTTTGGAACTCTGATTGTATTACAGGCTTTCTGGATGGTGTGAATAAATAATTGACTCTCTTGGGATCAATCTGTTTTCTAGGGATGTTGGGATAAAATGTAATGCAAATTACTGTTGTAGTAAAAATGAGTTGTGCATTCTAATAATCAAAAAGAATAAAACTGTACTTTTGTTTTAGCAGAAACAGCATGGGTGGGAAAAAAGACTGAATGAGTTAGAAGACCCGAATTAACTAGTTTTGTAAATTGGAGCAAATGACTTCCCCTTTCTGGGACTCAATTTCCTCATTTAGAAATTGAGAATGTCGAACTAGATGACCTCCAGTATCTTTTGTCAGTTCTAAGCTTCTAAGACTGTAAAACTATAGGTTGTGCCCCCACCCCCAAGAAATAGATGTTGACACTGGACTTCAAAGTAATGGCAGATTTTCTTTCACAATCATTAATTTTAGAATCTTCAGTTTTGATCTTTCAGTAGAAGTCTTCTTTCTCACCATTAGTCTAGTCAATAGTCCAAAATTTCTGGATTACCTAGCTCTTTCAGGTGAGTAAATCATTTCTTTGTAATCATGGACTTTTAAAGGTAGCTCATTCATGACACTGGAATGTTATTTATTAAATCTGCTAAGTGCTAACTCAGTTGCTAACAAACTAAGGTCCCTTTCAAAGTGCAAAAGATAGCTCTATCCAATAAAATAGCTAGAATTTTTACCAAGGTTTAAGGTTTACCAAGCATTTTGTTTATGTTTTCTCATTTAATATTTGTAATACCTTTGTGAGTTAAATATCATTATTATAAATATTTTACATATGAGGAAAGTGAGATCAAGAGAAAGTAAATGCCTTATCCAAGATCAAACAGCTGGTAAATGAGGTTGTGTACAAATGTTTTCCTGACCCCAAAAACTTGCACCCTACCCATTTATCAGTCAGTCAGTTGATAAATATTTATTAATCATGTGCCAGGTACTATATTTATTAATCATGTGCCAGGTTCTATGTGAATGCTTATTGACTATTGGCTGACTATCTAGTGTGCCATCTAAGTTCATGCATCCTCTTGAAATTGCCAAAATATTCTTCCAAAAGCATGAATCATTGTAATTTCCTCCTCAATAATCATTGGTGGTTCCCATTTGTATCTAAAAAATATCAGCTCAACAATTTTGCCTCAATTTACCTTTATAGTTCAGTCATTTTTCAGTCATTTCCAAATCTTTGTGACCCCATTTGGGGTTTCCTTGGCAGAAATACTGGAGTAGTTTGCCATTTTCTTCTCCAGTTCATTTTCTAGATAAGGAGACGGAGGCAAAAATGATTAAGTGACTTGCCCAGAGTCACACATCCAATAAATATCTGATGCTAGAATTGAACCCAGAAAGATGAAACTTCCTGACTCCAGGACTGGCACCCTATCCATTGTTAAGTATCTTCTCCAATCTGTGCAGCAGCCAAACTGACATACTTTTTGTTTCTATAAGTTAGCATCTTCTCACCTTCTTCTGTACTGTTGTACAAGTGAGTTGTTTCCTGTGCCTGATTACTCATTACCTCAATGTCTTAGAATCTTTCATTTCATTTTTGCTTATCTCAGATATTGCTTCCTATAGAGAGCTCCTCCTGTCTCCCTTAATTGTTACTTCTCTGTACCACCTAAAACAATTTTTTATTTACTTTTTTTGTCGATGATGTGTTTTCCTGGTAGAATGTAAGCTTCCTGAGAAGTAGGATGATTTTTGGTGGGAGGGGGTTTGTTTTATGTTTCCATT
This sequence comes from Monodelphis domestica, assembly GCF_027887165.1. NCBI lineage: Eukaryota > Metazoa > Chordata > Mammalia > Didelphimorphia > Didelphidae > Monodelphis > Monodelphis domestica. The sequence continues at coordinate 274,265,837 of NC_077227.1, forward strand.
ATCTAAGACAGTGCTTTGTATATTGTGGGTATAAAAACATGCTCAATAAAACTTATGAATAAGTGTATGAACTAAATGAATGAAAAAGCATTTATATCTGGTCCATTGTGTTGCTCCAATACTTTTTACAACTCTGAAATGATACATATTGTTTCTAGAAATTCACTGAAGAATACGTGATCCTTGTTAGGTTTTCCCAATGAGAAAAATGGGAAGTTGAAATCATTATCCAGAAGTTCGACTTTTCCTTGGGTCTTGGAGACCTGATTATAGATTTAGGGCTGGAAAGGATCTGATTGTTGTTATTGTTCATTTCTTTCAGTCATATATGACTTTGTGACCCCATTTGGGGTTTTCTTGGCAAAAATATTGGAATAATTCTCCATTTCCTTTTTCAGCTCTTTTTTATGAATAAAGAAACTGGGGAAAGCAAGGTTAAGTGACTTCTGCAGTCACACAGCTAGTAAATTTTTTAGTTCAGATTTGGACTCAGATCTTTCTGACTATCCACTGTGCCATCTAGCTGCCTTTAAGAAGGAATCTTAAGAGACCATCATGTCCAACTCTGATTTTACTGAGGCAGCTGGGAGATGCAGTTGATAGTCAGTAAGGTCTGAGTTCTAATCCTACTTCAGACAATTACTAGGTGTATGACCCTGGGCAAGTCACTCTGCCTCTGAGCCTCAGTTTGTTTTTCTATAAAATGGGAATAATAATAGCACCTATCTTCTAGGACATTGTGAAGATTGAATAAGATAACATGTGATATGCTATATAAATCCAAATATTATTATTTTTATTTACAAATGAAGAAATTCTGAGGCAGGATTGAAGCCCAGGTCTTCCTGACTTTAAGTTCAGTTATTTGCCAGTTTTGATAATTGAATCAAAATTTAAAAGATCAATAAAAACATAGAATTGTGCAGAATACTGGTAGAAAATATTCAAGTTAAATCATCAATTTGAACAAGTTGTAGCATATGATTGTGATGGAACTATGGCATAAGAAACAGTGAGTGGGTTAATTTAGAAAAACATGGCAAGACCTACATGAAAGTGAAATGAGCAGAACCAAGAGAACATTATATATAGCAACAGAAATATTGTTTGAAGAATGGCTTGTGTATGCCCATCTCCAGAGAAAGAATTCATAAATAAAAATAAGTGGCATAGTTTTATACATACATTTATCTTTTTGTCAAATTATGCTTTCTCTAGTATGGGGAAGGGAGGGAGGTTAGGTGATACCTAGGAATTTTAACGGAATAAGCAAACTAAATAATTAAATTTTAAAAGTCATTAATAAAATCACATTTGAATTGCCTTTCAGAAATTCCTTACATGTTCTACATGTTCATTCTCATCAAATAGTTGACAGTAGAACACCAAATACTGAATAATTTTATTTTCTCTTTAAGATTAATGAATGGACTGCAAAGCTGGACCAAATCCTACCCCCACCCCTGGATCAAATTGAAGTCTGGCTCCAGGAAATAGAACATCTTATAGCAGAGGATTTACCAGATTCCCAGAATTACAATCAAACTATGGCTCTGATCAAAGAACGAATCTCTTCATTTAAGGTTCGTAAGGAAAAAGAGAAAGGAAAGGAATATTTTAGAGACATTGTTCTTGAGTATAACTTTATCCTAAGAGGGGAGTGTACTATTCAAGGTGATCTTTTATGATGATTGGGTCCATTTCTTCTGGGAGATAGTGAACTATTTATCCTAGGGTCATATTGAGAGTTTGTATTGAGAGTACTGATTGAACCCTCTTTTTTGGGGGATTGGATATTGGGAGCAAGGAGAGGGGTATAGCTGAAAAATTCCCATCCAAATATGGATCGTAGTCATAGAAGTGGATACTGAAGTCTAGATCCAGGCAAGTGAGAGGCTGGGTGAAGTAGTGGATAGAACATTGAACTTGGAGTTAAGAAGGTATAGTTATTCAGTTATTTTCAGTAATGTCTAACTCCATTTGGAAGTTTTTTGACAGGGATACTGGAGTGATTTACTATTTTCTTCCCCAGCTCAGTTGACAGATGAGGAAACTGAGGCAAACAGTCAAGTGCCTAGGGTTTCACAGCTAAGAAGTATCTGAGGCATGGCACTCTATTGTACCACTTAGTTTTCTTGGCTTTAAGAAGCCCTGGGTTCAACTATGTCTTCAGACACTAGTTGTGATTCCTAGGAAAGCAATTTTACCTTTCTAGCCTCAGTTTTCTCATTTGTAAAATGAGGGTTATAAACTCAATGATCTCTAATATTACTTTAAGTTCTAAAGCTATCTTCCTCCGAGTTGTGGAATTCATGTTGAAGAGGCAGAATGCAATGTCTTAAGTGGAAGCCAAATCATAACAAGAACTTATGTCAGAGCCTGAGAGGGGACTACCAAGAAGCGAAAGTCAGGGACTGTATTATTTGGTGCTGGGCAAGTAGCCTCCTGGTCAGTTTAGTTTTTTGTACTAATTTGGACTGTGAGTGCACACATATGCAACTGACTCTGATAATCATAAAACCATCTCACTCAGCAGATGGGTTAAACCAAGTTGAGGGTAACCAAAAATTAAGGGGATGTCTACCCCAAATGTATGAAGACTTCCTCTGGTGGAATGGGCAAATGAGAACAATTTATTCCAACCACCATGAAGGCAGCTAAAGCAGGATCTATGGAGTGCTTAAAACTTGGTCAGCCATTGAACATGTCAAATTCATCCATTGCATCCTGGGCCATTTTCAGTTGTCCTGACTTTTGTCATGTCACTGGACTTTTGATGACTTTGGAAGAGAGAGTGAGATGGACAACTTTGTGCAACTTTGCCTAACTTAAGTCACATTTATACACAGTTTTAAGACATCACTGTGATGTTATTGGTCCTCTGTGAAGCGAAGGATGAGCAATGATAGATGAAGAAAATTAGTCTTGGAAAGGATAAATGTCTTGACCAGGACTGGACAGCTAGTATCTGAACCTAGTTCTTCATGACTCCAGGTTTCACACTATGAAGTAGGCTACCAGTTTGTTGCTGACACTCTTAATATCCCTAGCATTGATGGAAGCCAAGGGGCATCAGTTAATACAATTCGAAAGATGGCCTAGGAAGCAGCACTTATTGAACAGGAGGGTATATTTAAGTTTGAATTAAGGGGGAAAAATTCCAGGGAAGATTAAACATTTATAAAGACTAAATAATATCTTATGTTTTCAAGGTATTCTTTTAGAATCAGAAAAATTTAATAAGATAACACCTAAAATGTTATGAAAATATTTTAGTATCATATAAATGCTAGTTATTACTTTATTATTATGAGGTATATACATTTATTATTAAAATTTTACTATAGTAAGTTTTTAGCATTTGGATCTTTGTTAAAATAAAAAGCATATCAGAAAATTTCTGTCAGAAAGGGAACTTATGTTTTCATCAAAGAAAAAAATGTTTTGATTTATTATAGAATTTCTCAGTTTTCATCACTTGTGATTGAATTCAACTGAATTAAGATGAAAATATTTATTTGCAAGACTTTACTTTCACTTTTCAGACTCTGTAGTAGCCAAAAGAGAAGCTTTAATGGTTATCTGGATATGATGTCATGTTTCCTGGAAGTGAGATTAAGTCTTCAGTTACAGTTTCTGGCTGCCAGTCTTGGTTCATACTATACTCATTCTCTTTGCAGAGTCTGATGGATGAGTTTGATCGTCACCTGAGCAGTCTCTTGAAATTTGAGAATAAAGATGAACAACACATGCCAATGGTCCCACCTGATAAACTGGAGGAAATGAGAAGAAGGTTGTAGGAATTCTAGCATTCCACATCTGGTGTTATTATTTATGAACCTTTGGGCTAGCAAGGGCTTAGGGGTTGTGGAGAAAGCTTAGATAGATTAATTTGGGTTCAGTTTCTGACAAGTGTAGCTTGGAAAATTATGTAGAGTTGGCTCTGAGGCTATTTAAAAGAAACTACTTTAGAGATTTTGTAAATTTGGTCCTATGCCATACCAATACATGTCCTTGAATCTCTTCAGCTGATATGAATTCATTACATTACATTTGTTTTTTCTACATATTAAAAAGCTTACACATGTTAATAAGTCTAGCATTGATTCTATAATTATTTTCATATGCCAGATATTCACATTCTGGCAAGTGAATATTTGACATTTTTCTATATTTACTATAGCTTGTATGCACATATGTCCATAATACCACATAATACCATAACTTGCTGTAGTAAATTGAAAGCCCCTTGAGGGCACATACTATCTTTTGCTTCTAAAAATATATATAAATATATCCCATATAGTATAATGTCTAGTATATAGTAGTCACTTAATAAATATTTATTGACTGAATGACATTTTTCCAATTTTTTTCCCCAAATATAGTCAAATGTTTCAAAGATAATTTTTCATTAGAATATGTTTTAGCCAAAGTGAATGTTTCTTTAGAAAACATTCTATGGCAGATACTTTGGCTTGGAAATATTTCCTTCATTTTCTGGCAGTAGGGATGATTCTTGTAACATTTAAAATATTTTTATACTACAATTTTTCATCATTCAGATGGGAGCTCATACCTCTGGGATTTAAGTGCAATAGATTTTAAAAAAAGAAATAGCTAGTGGTTTGAAGGTTGCTTTTTGTCGATAGATATTTCACTATGCCAGGAATATTAAAAGTAAAATTTAAAGACTGTCTTGTTTTCCAGATTCCATAATATTATGGGGACCAACTTCATTGGACTTTTAGAGTTTCACTACTATTTGTGCTCTGTCTTGGGTTTAATAGAGGAAGTAAAATCAAAATTGAATCTCTGGAATATCAAATATGGGACTCGGGAATCTGTGGAACTACTGTTGGGAGATTGGCATGTAAGTTAAATTGTATGTTCTCTTAGTGCATTTTCATTTTTGATAACCTTATTGACAGAAGTTAGCATTAGTTTTTTGAGTTCTATCTTATTCATCTAGGAATTGTTTTTGTTCCATTGTTTAGAATAGATACTTCTACAGAGGATAAACTGAATTGGGTAAAACATTATTGTGACCCCCCCCCCTTGATATTCCTTAGATTTTGTCTTTTTTGCCTTCTTCATAACCAACTTATATCATCCTGGATTCTTTTCCTGTATCTTCAATCCTTAATTTATTAATGTTTGTCTTTAATTGTCTTGAACTTACCATTGCTCGTAAATAAATCCACTCTTTAGGAGCAATGATCTGAATAATGCATATTCAAATCTGTACTATATCTTCTTGGGCCATTAACACAAATATGTTGAAAGTTTTTAGGTCTTGTTTGTATATGAACTGACTGCCATATCTTCCACCTTCAATTGCTTCAGAAGGCTGGCTGTGGTTTGGTCTGCTTCCATTATGACCCCAGTCCTGAAATATGGATTCTATGATAATGGAATTTACATATGTTGGAAATTGTGATAACTTTGATTAGTGATTATTTAAATTTTTTTTCTAGATTCATAAGCATGATATCCATTTTAAGGCACTATTATTATAAGTAACTAAATGGCATAGTGGATATATAATATTCTACTTTAGAGTCAGGAATTTTGTTGTTAAGTAGTTTCAATCACATCCATCTCTTTGTGATCCCATTTGGGTTTTCTTGACAAAGGTACTAGAGTGATTTGTCATTTCCTTCTCTGGCTCATTTTATAGATAAGGAAACTGAGCCAACCAAGGTTAAGTGACTTAGGCTCACACCAAGCCATCATTTAATCCTTCTTAGCCTTATTTTCCACACTTGGAAAAATATAGATAAAATTGTATCCACCTCACATGGTTATTGTGAGGATCAAGTGAAATAATATGGTAAAACATTATCTATCTACTGCTAACTCAGTAATATTTTTCTAAATGAAGTATAAAAATAAGACATTTGTAAGGTGAGGAGAATTTGAAATGACTGGAAATTTGTCAGCATTTAGCATTTATGTTTATAAAACACTGTAGTTGCTTCTTCCTGACAAGTTTAAAAATTATTTTCCCCAGTAAATCAAGACCAGCAAGTATTAGAAATAATTAAATAAATAATAAAAAATGGTATTGTCTTAGTCTTTAGTTAGGCTTCTATCATCTTCCACTATCTCAAATCAGAGTTTTATTTATGCAGATATCATCATATATTTTTGTCAGCAGAATTTTATTCATTTAGGTACAAAATATATTCAAATTTGTGTCATTTTCTCTTTCTTGTCCATTTTATTTAAACATTTTCATTTATGTAAATCTTTTTTCTTCTTTCATGTGTGGGCAGAAATTTATTGAAGAAAAAGAATTCCTAATTCAGCTTGAGAGTTCTTTTAAAACATGTGAAACAATGATCAAGAATTTAGGTAAGAATATAAATAATAGCTTTCTTTGATTTTTAATATTATTAATGTATTTTGTTTTTTACATTACACTTTCCCCAATATGCCCACTATTGAATCTTTCATCATAAGAAAGGAAAAAAAAACAAGAAAGTAAAGTAATTAACAAAGCATTTGTAACATTCTGTACCTGTAATTTTCTGCCTCTTTACCAAGAGGAGGGACCTGTATTCACTATTATCTGTAGCCATAATTGGCCACTATAGTTAGTCAGAGGGTACCTATCTTCCATATTATTATATTATATTATATTATATTATATTATATTATATTATATTATATTATATTATATTATATTATATTATATTATATTATATTATATTATATTATATTATATTATATTATATTATATCATATCATATTATATTATGTTATGTTATGTTACGTTACATTACGTTACGTTACGTTACGTTATATTATGAGATGAGATTGTATTGTATTGTGTTGTGTTATATGATATATGATATGATATTATATTACTGCAGTTACTGTATATATATATTTTCTCCTATAAATATGGAATTTTAAATTATATTTCAAGGCAACTAAACTGCTTACCTCGTGATGGCACGACTGGGCATCTACTTGAAGAAAGTAAAACACAGGAAAAAAGGGACCAAAACATGATAAAATATTCCTAACACCATTCATTCTTTGTAGAATGATAAAGCAATTTCCCTTCAGCTGGGGAATGGCTAAATATAGCTATCATAAATAAATGAAATGGGATATTATTGTACAATAAGAAATTATCAATATGAGAAATTTTATAAGAAATATGGAAAGATTTGTATCACTGATACAGAGCAAAATAAGCAGAACCAAAATAGCAATTTACACAATTATTCATTGAAAATAAAAAGTTTTCTAAGAAGGAAGTATCTACAATTTTGAGAAACTGAAAAAAAATTAAGCCCCCCCCAAAACAAATGAAATATACCTCCTCCATTATAGTAGAGAGGTAGGTTGCAACTAATACAAAATACAATATATGCTGTCATGACATTGTTTTATTGGCTATTATTGATTGTATGGTTTTTTTAAAAAAATCATAGTGGAAGGCTTAGTCTGGAAGAAAATGTGGATGGAAAATGATTATGCAATAAAGGAAGACAATAATGAAATGAATTTTAAAAATGAAATATTTTATTCATGTCTTCTTTTATCTTAAAATGCTCCACTGAAGGGCTACCACAATGCTGCATTGTGGAGTTAGATGACTGAGTTTTTGAAGGCTAAACAAGAGCAAGCTGTGGCAGGTCCTAACAAGCTAGAAAAACTCTGAATATGGGCCATGCGTGTTCTGTGTTCCCAGCCAAATAAAATTCACAGAGGCTTATCACTAGGTTGGCCACAGAATTATGATTTTTTTATGTATAGCAAGTCTTGAAAGTTATTAAGTTAGAGAAGATTTATGATCTAAGTTGGTAGGCAAACTCACATAGATGAACTGACACATCCTGAATGGATTATATATTTAACTAAAAAATACTTTTAAGTTTCCTTTATACACTGGGAAGTTTTGTGTGCATATATAATATGCATATATATACATATCATAAATATAAAAGTAAAAATATTATCTGTTTAATATTATCATAATATTAAATTTTTCCTTTGCTGCACTTGAACAAATGTGTTCAATTAAAGTCTTTTAGTCACATTATGATAATGTTTTCTAAGATTCTTTTCTTTTGTTAAATATTATAGCTGGAGATCCTCAGAACATTAGCAAACAGTTTAAGATGGTGGAATCTCAGATTTCTATGTGTAAAAAATGCATGTATAATATAAAAACTACCCTGCAAAAAGTTCTGTCATCTTGGACTACATATACAGAAAACCTTCATTCACTCAAGACTTGGTTAGAAGAATCAAGAAAAGAACATCCAAAGCAGGTATATTTTCTTTCTTGACTGAAGGTTTTTTGCTTTTATTAGTTGTAGTTATCTATCCATCAGGTCCATCAGGTATGATTTGCCAACTTACAAATATTCCTACCTCACTGCTTGTTATGGTGATTAGAATTCTACAGTTAGGAATTTTTTCTTTGGGGTCCTGATCACTTTCCCTTTTCCAGTAATCTCCTATTAAAATGTAAATAACTCTGGAAGGAAAAATACCTTAAAGAAATAGTACCTTAGAAGTAATTATCAGATGCTTTCTAACAGTTTCATCTAGCTAAGTCCAAGACCTTCTGACAATGACAGATAGGCAAGCCACAACTGAGAAGGGAGAGAAGAATGATGAATGGGAAGCTGGGACTGTACTGAAGAAAAATTTCTTCTACTTTCTAGCCTTTTTTCCCCCTACGTAGTTCAGTGGATAGAGTTCTGGATTTCACTTTAGGAAGACCCAAGTTCAAATTACATCTCAGTCACTTACCTAACTTTGTGTCTTCAGGCAAGTCACCCAAGTTCTCTTAGGTTCATTTTCCTCATTTGTAAAATAGGGATAATAATACCACTTACCTACTGGGGTTTGGAAGAGAAAAAAAAAGCTAATATTTGTAAAGTGCTTTGCAAACTTAATATACTGTATAAATGCTAGCTATTATTATAATTATTATTACTATTAATATTTAAGTTGGTTGCTTTGCAAAATTTAAAGTACTCTAGCTATTGGTTATCAGAAGGCCAAAGATCATTTCATTCAATTCTTTTATGTTTTGCAGGTTCCTTTTGAGACACTAGCAAGTTGGAATTCAGTACTTACTACTATAAATGAGGTTGGAAAGTTTTTAATTGATGTTAGTAACCAACAGGTTGGATCGTCTATTAATAAGGAACTGAAAAGACTTAATAAAAGATGGGCAAAATTCATTAAGAAAACTCAATTCGTAAGTCATGAAACCATTTTGTTTTGTTACAATTTTTGCTGAAATTATTTCTATCCTTTCCTATGCTCATTTCCTTGCTCCTTTCTGAATATTTTCTTTTTTCTTCTATTTGCTATTACAACACAAAATCGTCTGAGATGATAGTGTTAAGTCTGCAAAACGTAGAGCCATTAAAAAAATATTTCCTTTCCATTGCCTACCATATTCAATCACTTGTCTTGTCCTCTGGATTCTATCTTCATAGTAACTCATTCATTCTTTCTTCTTCTTCACTTATACTAACCTCCATCCTAGTTTGAATCCTCATCATTTTTCACCAAACTATTGTAATAAAATCCTAACTAGCTTATTAGATAACTTGAAATTATTATATTTAATGAATCCCCAGCATCTCTCCACTCCAGGGGAGCTTTCAATATGCCTATCTACATTATATATATGTATATATATAATTTTTACTTTTCAAAAACTATTAGTAGTTCTCCTTGTTTATAAAAACCATTACTAAATAAGTTAGAATGTGAAAAACTTTTTTGCATATGCGAAGACATAATTTTTAAGTTTTTTTGTTTTTACAAATTTATTAGTTAAAAAATACAATTAAGTTGAAATAATTATACCATTAATTTTTTAATAGGAGATGAAACTGCTTTTTACTCAAGAACAGGAACAATCCGGTCTTGATGGCACTGCAAATAATAAGCTATCTTTAGAAAAAAACTCAGCTTCCTATAATGGTTCAACAGATATTTCAGCTGAAGCCCTTAGGAAGCACATTCAGCATTTAGAGGTAAGTTACAAGATTTTTTAAAATGCCTTTCAGAGCATATAGGTTCAATTTAGGTAAAGAAAAGACTTTTTATGAGTGTCATAAAATTGAAGTTTTTATTATTAGCAATGATGATGACGATGATGATAAAATAACAAGCAATATGACTATGTGAAATCAAAAAACCTGGAATCAAAACCTACCTCTGACATAAACTATCTTTGTGATGCTGGGCAAGTTATTTGACTTGGGGTGAGTTAGTTGTCTAAGCAGTTCCCAAAGTGTAAAACTTTTAAAAAATCCTTACCTTCTGTCTTAGTATGAATTTTAAGATAGAAAAGTATCAAGGGCTACGCAATTGGGGTTAAGTGATTTGCCCAGGGTTGCACTAGCTAGGAAGTGTGTGAGGACAGATTGGAACCCAGGTTCCCCCAACTCCAGTCCTGGTGCTTTATCCATTATGTTACCTAGCTGCCTCTCAAAGTGTATAAATTGTAAAGTAGATGCCAAGAGAATTTCTTCCCTAGGAACTTCTCTATTCCATGAAATCACCAGTCTATTCAAATTATAATAATAATCACTTCTGCTTTTTTCCTTTGAAAAATATTGTTGGTTATCTTATGGGTATATGTGGGGAAGATCAGATACAATTTAAAACAAATAGGTCCATGGAAAGATATTGTGTCATTCAGTCAACTGGTGTTTGGGTAAAATCTTTTCTGCCACTGGGAGTTTTGAATGAGGATGACATTTCTCACTGGAGTTGGAATCTAACTGATGGAAAGATCTAAGATCTGCCCTGCTCTAAGGAAGAAGGAGAATTAATATGATATTTATGGAAAAGGGAAATCCCGAGAATGTCAACAGATAACTCCAGAGACAAGGGATTAAATTTAAAGAGTTGAAGAATGTGAAATCAGGTCCAGAATCATCATGGAATAGTCAGCAATAGCTGGAAGGTTTCAAGTCCCTGAAGCCTGCAGACTTTTCTTATCTATCGTCTTTCCCTCTCTCTGCCTGTTAATCCCCTGCAGCAATACCCATAGTGAGAGTGCTCTTCATTACCTCTGTTACTAAGGTCTTGTTTGGTTTTACAGACACTAAGCTATTGATTGCTATTATACTCTAATTATTACTAATGAATGGAAACTTACTGAGTGGCCTGAGGTAAGCTGTGTTGTCACAGATTCTTAGCCTGTGAAATGAGAATAATAATGCTAGCCCTATATACCTCCCTCATAGCTTAGTGAGAGAAAGAAATGAGGTAATTGAAATAAAAATGTCTAAAGGAGTAAAATGTGTCCAGGAAACAGTAAACATTTTTTCAGTATACTATAGTACTTCCAAAAAAAATGTGATTGAGACCCATCCAAACCTTAGTAGTAAATTCTATGAATTACTCTGGTCAAATCAAAATTTTAATAAAGTTTCTGGTGTTCTGATGACACTATTCTTGAAATTAGCTAGTTTGGACTTCAGGCAAAGTCTCTTGTTGAGCCTCTACCCCAAACCTTTTTTGCTTGAATGGTGGTGGTGGTGTTCTTCAGTTGTGCCTGATTCTTTCATGACTGCATTTGAAGTTTTCTTGGCAAAGACACTGGAGTGCTGCTTCTTTCTCTAGCTCTTTTGACATAGGAAGAATTGACGCTAACAAGATTAAGTGATTTGCCCAGGGTTTACAACTAGTAAGTGTCTTCAGCTAGATTTGAACTCAGGAAGATGTCTTCTTGACTTCAGGCTCAGCATTCTCTCACTGTGCCTCCTAGTTGCTCTGAAACTGCCAGAACTTGAGTTCAGTTAGAGTGGCCTTAATCACTTGAGTGACCTTAAGCAAGTCTGGGCATTTATTGTCTCATCTGCAACAAGCGATATCATTCAATTTCTCCTTCCCACCTTACAGATTTCTTGTAAAGGGTTGAGTGCTTTGTAGATGTGTAACATTTAAGAACCCAGGTCACCTTAATGCCAGTATTATCCAAGTTCACATAGGATCATCACCAAGTATTTGACTCTATAGGCAAACTTTCTTCAACTTAGTCTTTGCAATGTATCTCCTCTAGGACACTGTTGAATACTTCTGCCTGTTTTATACTTCAGCTGATGTATTAGTGATTCATTGAATGTAATTATCTGTGTGGATCTATCTTTCGCGAAGTCATGCATAATTTTGTTTTATACACAAGAGACAGTTTGTTGAAAGATTATTTTAATGGTACACCTGATTGCCTGAGGATTTATATACCAAGAGCATGTGATTAGAGTAGAAAACACATTAGAAATGATTGCACAAATATTAATAATATGGAAATAGGTTTTGAAAATGATACATGTAAAACCCAGTAGAATTGCTTATTGGCTATGGGAGAGAGGAGAGGAGGAAAAGAATATGAATCACGTAATCATGGGAAAATATCATAAATTAATTAATTAAATAAATAGATTTAAAGAGAAGAAATGATTGTACAAAAAAAGTGCTCCTTCCATACATCTGGCCTCTAGACTCAAGTTAAATCATAGAACAAAGTACAGATTTCTGTTTAACATAGTGATACATTTTCTAAATATTTTGTTATTCAGCTCTAAATAAGTTTAGTAGGAGATTATGTAAATAAAATATAATTATCGTTTTTTGTAAATATGGCTTTTTGGAAAGCAACTTCATAACCATAGTGGAAGTAGAAATCATTAATTAGCCAGGGAATTGATTAAGCCCCGTGTTTTTCCAATGTACTAACTACAAGTATGTGCTTACTATGTATCAAATACAGTGTTAAGTGCTGAGAATACAAATACCATGCCCTCAAGGAGATTATATTCTCACAGGAGAAGAAACACATAAAAGGAAACTGAAGGAGGAATGGGGTGTATGAGGGGGGAGAGATGAAGGTACCTGACCCAGAACCATGGTAGAGAAAGTCTAATGAGCCAAGAGCTCAAGTAGCCTGGAGAAGAAGGAAGACGTGACTGGTTTGGGCATCTTCCTTAAAATGAAGGTTCTGGAAAGAACCAACCAATCAGAGGGAGAGGCCAAGATGAGGAGGGTTTTGGGACAATGTAGAAAAAGAGTGGGAGAGGAATAAAGATGTAGTTAATCTGGATGACCTTAAAATGGAGGTTCTGTAAAGAATCAGCCACTCAGTCGTGAATAATGATTTTTTTGGCCAACTTTTAAAAAGAAAGTTTAAGAAATAACTTAAATAATAAGCATAAAAAGGATAATTCTGAGATCACTACTTTTTTTCATACTCATGCTTATATGTTGTAGACTGGAAAAGAAAATGAGGCTGTAATTAAAGAGTCCACAGAGATCCTGCAAATGCTTGAAGAAATGGAAGAATTCATTGATCAAGTGGCAACCTGGGAAACAGAAATCAGACCTGTTCTGGATTTTATCAAACAGCAAGGTTATGTGGAAGCTACCATGGAAGAATCTTTGCAGGTAAAAATATAGAAAAGCAAAATGCCAATTTTACAACTGTGATCTTATATTTCAACTTAGATCAGTGAATATAAAGGAGATTCTAAGAAACTTGTTTTTCATAGCCAATATCATGCTGTGGTTAGAATATTTACTGCCTACTGTGGGCCCAAGAAAGCTGCCAAATCTATTTGATTTTAATTTTGTCATTGGCTTATTTTATGGCCCTGAGATAGGGAAGTGCTTCCTTTGGAAGCCTTTTCTAAAAGGATGAATTCCCATGTGGGATGATTGATTGGTTATGCTCCTTTCTACCTACAGGGGGAACTACTAGAAGTAGGCAAAAAGTTCTCTAAAGTAGACATCAAACTCTAGCCCTGTGGCTAGATTAAAATATAATTGGCTGTGCTGTTAGGTGGCTCAGTGGATAGAGAGTCAGGCTTGAAGATGGAAAGTCCTGGGTTTGAATGTGGTCTGAGACATTTCCAACTGTATCACCCTGGGCAAGTTTTTTTTTTTTTTTGCCTAGCCCTAACTGCTCTTTTGCCTTGGAACCCATGCTGATTCTAAGACAGCAGGAAAGGTTTTTTAAAAAAATGAAAAATATTTTTAAAAATAACACAATGTAGAAAATGTTAATTTGTGGTTTTCTAAGTTAATAATGAAGCTTTTGGGGCTCTGTTTCTATTTGAGTTTGATGCCATTGCTTTAAAGGATATCTTAAAATTGTTTTTTTTTGTTGTTGTTTTGTTTTGAGGAGTGGGGATTGGATAAGGAGTCTGGGTCTCTTATCCATACTGAAGTACATTGACCACTCACGGGTTAAATCCTATTACTGATTAGCATGGAAATTTTGACCACCTTCATTTTTGCTTGGGCCATTTCTTCCCTTTGTAGGCAGCCTGGTGGCACTTCATTCCCTGAGGTCCACCATATTGGTGTTGAACTAATGTTGGAAACCAATTGACTTTTGCCCTCCTAAAGCTGAGAACTCTCAAGCTTGTGATGTACCAACCCAAGCTTCCCTATTCACAGGGATTGTAGATGCCCAACCACCATGTGCTTGGGATCTTTAAGATTGTAAAGATGAACTCATTGAAACTCTTCATTTTATAGAGGAAGAAACAGTCTCAATGATACTAAGTGATTTGCTCTAGGTTAGCAGAAAGATTTAAATCCAGTTCCTTTTAAATATAAATTTAATGCTTTTTCAATTACTTCAGGCTGCCCCCTTTTACCAATCTGTAAAATGGAGTAGTGATATGGTGCTTATTAGTAATGAGTAGAACTGAAATTATCTTCCTTAGTATCACAGACTATTATGCATCACCTTGTCTGACCAGTGCCTTTGGTTTTGAATTTGTTTTCCTATCTAAGGAATGGAGATGAATTAGAAAAAAAAATGGTATCCATGCAGGAGTGCAATGAGGATGAGTAGGTCTAGTTTCCTATTGTATTTGGAAGTGCTATTTGTGAATTTAAAGCATTGTCAACTGTGTATGGAAAACTTAGCCATGGATTTGATACCTAACCAATTCTGGGGAACCCTACTGCTATTGGTAGAGGAGCATAATCCCTTTTCCCCTTGGGAATCAGTTCTGCCTTTATTTCTAAGTAATGAACACATTGAGAAGCAGGGAAGTGAATAGTGGATGTTTTAGTATGCTGCAGTAGCTATTGCACTTAGCTCTCTTGGGGAAGAAGTAAAATTGAAACTTTAAGTTTGTTTCAGCTAACTCATAAAACCATTGAGGTATGAGTTTTGACAACATGGAAAATTTCTACAATACGAATAATCCCTTTGCAAATACCCATTTCTTAATTTTTATATTCAATCTATCTGTCTTTTCTATGGTAAATATGGGGAGAATTTGTATAGCTTTGAGAACTGTAGTCTGAAAAAGTCACTAAACTTCTATGAACCCTAGTTTTCTTGTCTGAAAAATGAGTGGATTGGACTAGCTGGGCTCTCAGGTCTTTCAGCCCTAGCATCTATAACCATGTCACTAACTACCTGTGTGACCATAGTCAAGTCCCTTTACTTGTTTGGGACCTGGTTTCTAAAGTTAAGAGACCATGAGTTTCTAAAATTAGTTTTAGCCTTAAATCACTGATTCTAGAATTAATGTTGATGATTTATCTTTTAAGTAACATTATTTTACTTGTAATTAGTACCATATTGATATATCTATATTATAAAATATATAATTTTGAGTTGATATATCATTAAAAGGATCAGGATGTTTCTCAGAACCAGAATAATACAGATCTATTTTATAAAGATATCTTTAAACATATTCCTAATTATTAATGAATAATTCCTTCTTATAAAGTAGTATATGGTATTTGCATAAGATGAATTTGTGTTAAGACTATATATTTAGGCTTTCATAAACTAGAAAATGTAAAGGATATTCAGAACATTTATTATGTAAACCTTTACCATTTTGGATTTTAGATTCATCTTTTATGGCTTTGGATTAGAATGATTTTAATTCAGATTAATGTTGAACATAACCATGCTGTCATTTGTTTTGATAGAACCTGATTGCCCGAGGATCTAAGTACCAAGAGCTCGTGACTAGGAAAGAAAATGCACTAGAAATAATAGCAAAAAATATTTTAAGCCAGGTGCAACTCCAGCATTTCCATACATCTGGACTCCAGACACAGATAAAAGAAGCAAAAGATAAAGTTCAGGTCTCTAATATAGTACATTTTCTAACTATATTATCTTTAGCTCTTAATGGTATGAAAAAGAAGATGCCACCATTCCTTTAAAATTCTATGCATAATATTATTTTCACATTATAGTTTGTTTAAATAATTATTGCTTTGTTACATAAAATATATTAAAATCTATATAAGAGAGTGAGCTACTATTTGAAAGAAATTTTAATTGAACCAGTAAATTTAACCAGTTTGTATGTCATTTCTCCTGAGAGATTGTCAGCTCGTCAAGAACAGAGATTCTAAAAAATCCTTTTTAGTATATTCAGTCTTTAGAAAAGTACCTGGCACAATACCAGTTACAAATCACCTGATTTCCCTGGACTTCTAATTCCTCATTTGCAAACTTAGGAGGACCATAGTTCTAGAGCTGGAAAAGACCTCAGAGGCTATCCAGTCCAAACCCCCTGTTTTACAAATGAGGAAACTGAGACCCAAAGAGGAGGGTAAGTGACTTGCCCATGGTCATCTACTCAGTATCTGAGGTAAGATTTGAATATAGGGCAATTCTGTGGTGCAATAGATAGAATTCTGTGCCTGGAGACAGTAAGATTCATTTTCCTGAGTTCAAGTTTTGCTCTCAGACAAAGAGAAAGAAATGGCAAATTACTCCAAGATCTGTGCCAAGAAAACCCCTAAATGGGGTGATAAAAATCAAACACAACTAAAAAGACTAAACAACAACTAGTACTGAAACTAAAATCAGTGCTCTCCACCCCCACCCCACTCCCATGCTAGACTCTAATCTTCATGGTGTGGACTAACTCTAAACCTCCATTTCCCCCATGTTCCTATGTTTCCCTTGTCTACTATAAACCCTAACCTGTTGAAGTTCCCCCTTTACTTTAAGCCAGTTCAGAAGCTATTTCCTCCAAAAAGTACCACTCTCGGTACCCATTCTTCCTCAAATTTTTGCTGGTATTTAGGTTGTGGATCTCTTGTATCTCCTCTCCCTCTCTCCTTTATAGGTTAGTTATTTGTGGACTTATTGTTCTCTCTCACCATTAGGTTGTAAGCTCTTATATTATCCACCTTTGTAACACTAATGCCTATCATTGTGACTTGCACAGTTTTTGGCCTCTGATTTCATTAAGTAGAAATTCTCTCAACTGATGCAGATTGGCATTGTTTATAATATATAGTCATCACTTGCCTGGAGTATGAAGAGTTTAAGTAACTTGCTAGTGGTCACAAGGGTAGGGTATATGAGAGGCAGAACTTGAAGCCAAGACTTCCAGACTCTAAAGCTGAACCTGAATACATTCCATCAAACCTCCTTTCACTGTGCAGCTGGCCATTAATTAAACATTAATAAGAACCTGCTATGCGCCAGGTACTGTCCAAGAACAGAATATAGAATAAGATCTTGTTTTGTACAAATTCAGCACACTCAAATTCAGTTATATGCAACTGGCAATAAAAAAAAGGAAAGGCAGGAAAATATGTACAATACAAATTTTTGCTTATGTACTCAAGTAGAATGTAAAGTCTTGAAAAAGTTTGCCCAGTGATGCTCACTCTCACAGTCAGAAGCATTAGTATGAGTCATTAAATCATTTTTTTGCCAAACAGTTTCCAAATCAGACTTTGTCCAGAGTTTTCACTTGTAAATAGTCACACCCATGTCAGAGTAGGACTTCTCTTTGTTTCATTAATGCCAGTTGGTTGTTAATAGTGGTCTCAAAGTACAAGAGTAGTGAAGCTGGTGGCTCTGATAACCCCAAGAAAAGTAAAGTGCCCAAGTATGTTTGCATAAGAAATGCTTATTAAATAATGAGATTTGCTATTCTAGACAATTTTCAACTTACATGAAAGATCTTTATTGGTTGCATTAAATGAGGTCTTGGTGTACGAAGAACAGTAATGAAAGTCTCTTCTTGAGGAGCTAGCTTATAATCTATTAAAGAGGAAAACATGTAAACAATAGTGTACTGTAAGCAATGGACAGAGTAAATTGGAAATAATCAACATAGATAAATCACTAGAATTAAGAGGTTTGGGGGGAAAAAGGAGAGATTTTAACTGGTATATGAAGGAAGCCAAAATAGATACTTTTGTTGAATTGATTGTGCTGAGTCCTGGAAAAGATATAAAGTTTAGATGAAAAACTTGTTCTCTTTGTTTTCTTTGTGAACCCTTTAAGAAAATGGGTGAAATGGGAATAATTTTTAAATGTTTTTTTTCCACAGAATAACATGGCAGAGCTAGATGCTGTCTTACAAGCCTCATATGAGACTTCCCTAGAAATAGATGTTAGGGCTAAGTTTGAAAAGTCACAGAAGGAACTTGAATCAGATATTACAAAGGCTCAGCAACTCCTTAGATCAAAAGGAAATCCTGGTAACCTGGTTTCACAAAAAAAGGTGGGAATTTATTACCATAACTTGCAGAATATTTATTGGTATTCATTTTTCTCAGAAATTAAGATACAATAAAACCTTATGTTATTGTGCCATTATATTATTTTAACCTCTTGGAGTTTTCCAGAATCCTTCTTTCTTCCCACCCCATTAAATTTCATTTTATTTGATTATGTCTAATTGAATAGGATTGAAATTCTTCTGGATCCTGATTGTATAAACAAATATTAGTTTTTCCTTGCCTTGCTCATGGTCATCCACAAATTCAATGAGTATATGATCTATGCCATATTAAATTATTTGCAAAACTGCTAAACTTCATAGATCTAAGGAGAGATTCTTGGGTTATTCCATTAAAGAGTTCCCTTCCAACTTACAGGTGTATGTTAATAATTGTTTCTTATGTCTAGGGTGAATTTCTTTCTGAACAGTAGATAAAGTGGCTTATAACTACATTTATTTAAAAAATTTTAAACAATAATTTTTTTAAGTTTTAAAAATTTAGATTTTAATGTAACCCTTTAAAAATATTGAGTGGAGCAATGGAAAATAGCAGTGGAATAGCATTCAGAAATCAGGCAACCTGACCCATAGTCTTAGTCCTATCTTGAAATTGACTATTTGACCATGGGCAGGTCACTTCATTGTGCTTTATTTCCCTCATTTGTGAAACAGACATAATAGGATGAACTTTTAGAGCTGGAAGTCCATTTAGTCCACTAACTTCATTTTTGTGGATATTAAAATTGAGGTCCAAAGGTAAAGTGACTTGTTCAAGGCCATATAGGTAATAAGTAGAGATGATATTCTCTTTCCTACCTAACTCACAAGATTATTGTGATACTCCAATGTGGTAGTGATTGTGAACATGCTTTATAAATGTGGTAAGAGTTATTATTCAATCACATTAAGGAGAGCCACTTAAAATGTCATTCTTGCACTTCAATTATGATTTCCTTTATTAGTAATAAATGATTTTTATATAAAAGCTTCCAGAGGCCACATTTAAAGGCTTGAAAAGCTTAAAAAAGATTTTTATATTTTATCCTAGACTTAATTTGGAGTTTATTGGTTATTGAGTAGGGGAGGCATGTAGTCACACCTGTAATTTAAGAAGATAACTTTAGCTCCTAGATGAAGGATTGAGTGGAATGGGGAGAGACTTGTTTAGGGAGATAACCACAATGCTATTGGAGTAGTCTAGGCATGAAGTGATGAGGGTCTGTAGCAGGGTAGTGGTTGTTTAAGAGGAGAGAAAGGAACCTATCTGAAAGACATCACAAAGGAAGAAATGACAGGAGGTGGCAATAGACTGGATATGTGGGATGAGAGAAAATGATGAGTTGAGAATGACACTTAGATTACAAGCATGGGTGATTGGTTATGATTATGCCATCAAAAATAATTGGGAAGTTAAGTTTAGTTATTTTTAAAAAACCTTACCTTCTGTCTTATAATCAATACTATGTATTGCTTCCAAGTTAGAAGATCAGTAAGGGCTAGGCAATAGAAGTTAAATGACTTACCCATGGTCACACAGCCAGGAAGTGTCTGAGGTCAGATTTGAACCCAGGACCTCTCATCTCTAAGCCTGGCTCTCAATCCACTTAGTATCTTAGCTGCCCCTGTAATTGGAAAATTTAGGAGAGGAAAGGGTTTAGTAGGAAAGACCATGAGTTCAGCTTTGAAATTTTGAATTTAAGATGTATATAGGCTGTCTAATAGGCCATTGGAGATGGGAGAATGGAGATCAGGAGATATATTTAGAACTGAATAAATAGAACTGAGAAAATCTGCATAAAGATGAGAGTTGACTCCATTATCAGAGCTGATGATAACAACAAGTGAAATAGTATAAAAAGAGAAGAGAAGCAAGCCAGGACAGACCCTTAGGAATTACCTACTGTTTCCATGATCTGGATAGAGATCCAATAAGGGAAACTGAAAAGGAGCAGTAGATATAGGGGGAGAATTAGGAGAAAGCAATGTCACAAAAAGCTACAGAGGAGAGAATATCTAGAAGAAGAGTGTGATTGACAGTGTGTGGCTTCAGAGAGATCCAGAAGCAGGAGGACTGAGAAAAGACCATTAGATTTAGCAATTAAGATATCATTGGTAACTTTAAAGAGAATAATTGCAGTTGAATGAGATTTAGAAGCCATATTACAGAAAATTTAGAAGAGAATGAGAAGAGAGAGAGTAGAGGCAGTGATTTCAGAGAGTATTATCAATTAGTTTAGCCACAAAATGGAGATGATATACAGATAAAAGCTAGTGATGATAGATGGATTGAACGAGGGTTGGTTTTTTTATTTTTTTTGAGATGCATGAGAAATGAATGAGTTTGTAAGCCACAGGAAAATCGCCTGTAGAAAGAGAGGAATTGAAGATTAATGAGAGAATGGGGATAGCAGAAGGGAGTAATTTGATGGAAAAGACAGGATGGAATGGGATCAATGGTGCATGTAGAATGGCTTGCCTTAAAAAGGAGGACCACCTCTTCCCATGTGATAATGGCAGAAGACATCTGGGTGATGTGAGATGGGTTTTGGAGAATTGGAGCTCTCAGCTAATGGCCTCCAATTTTTCAGTAAAGTATCAGGTTAGGTTATCAATTGAGAAGATATGGAAAGGAGGAATCATGGCAGGTTTGAGGGAAATTGAAAAGACTTGGAATAGCTGCTATGATGAATCAAGGAGTGTATCAATTAGTGAAGATTATCTTGTTGCAATGAGGGCACAGGTAGAATTCTGTAACAAATTTATGCTGAATCCAGTTTTAGTATAGTTTCATGATTTTTCTCTAGTTTATTTCAATAGCACATGAATAATAGCAAATAGAAGTGGATAGTGGAAGTAGTCCAGTTTGAGATGGGCAAGGCATGACTGGGAAAAAAATTCAGGAAGCAAGAGACACTAGTATAGAGGGTTCACCATGGTGAAGGGAAGAGAGTATTGCCACTCTAGGAGTAATGACCTGGGAAAGTACTGAGGCATGAGAGGATTAGAAGCCATGGTAAAGACTAATAATAGATTTGAGAGTAATGAAATAGGGGGAGGAGATAGAATGAAAAAATTATGATAAGATAAAGAAAATTTTAAGTTCATGAGCAGAGAAATGGCATACTTGTGGATTATGACAAGTTCAGGGATATGGCCATCTATATGGATAGCTGAGAAGGAGTAGAAAAATAGGAATTGGAAATGAGTAAGTTGAGGAAGTAAGAAATTAGGATGTTTGAGGGAATATCCACATGTATGTTGAAGTCTCTTTGTATGAAGGCCAGATTTGGGGTAGATAGAGAGCCTGAATTAATGTCTGAACTCAATGAGAAAGGAAAGAATCAGCAGATCAGAACTCCAGAATTGTAATTGGATGAATACCGATTGAATGAACCACAAAGGAAGAGAGGTCACTGAATAATGGTAGTATTGGGAGAATCCAGAAGTGTCAGTGGAAAGCAAGGACTAAGATATTCCCTCACTAGACAATGTTTAATATCTAGTGACAATGAGGAAAAATGTGAGTGGAAAATAGGAAGATAAGGGTAATATGTGGAAGAAATAGCCCAAATTAAAAATTAGATTATATTGGCATTGTATTGCCTGTCTGAACTCTCTATTAGTGTAACTGCCACTAAACCAGTCCTCCATTCATTTATTCATAATTTCAAAAGCTTAGAGAATATTATCTGATGCCTTTCCCATCCCTTTCTTTTCTCTGATATAATATCACAGTTATATGTTTAATTTTCCACAGGGTTCTTAAAATTCATTTCTTTGAATGTTATGATGTCCCTTAGTATTTTTCCTGTTTCCTAACTATATCATTTTAGTAGAGAAATGAGTATTTTGTAGAAAGAACCTCCTCTAGCCTCATGAGATATAATACTGGCTTCTCTTTACAAAGAGAAGTATTCATATAATTCTTCCAACATGCTACAGGTAACATCCTCTGACAGTCTTCTTGAATTTAAGTACTGACTTTTCTAAAAACAGTAGATATTGATAGCAGAATGGCTTTTTATGTTAATGTCATTATTAATTTATTTTAATTTTTTAACAAATCCTTACATTCTGCCTTAGAATCAATAATGCATATTGAGGGAATAATGCATATTGATTCTAAGGCAGAAGAGGCTAGGCAATGGGGGTTAAGTGACTTGCTCAGGGTCACATCTCTGGCCTGGCTCTCAAACCACTGAGGCACCCAGCTGCTCCCAATTTTAATTTTCAAAAGAAATTTCTAACTATGAATTTAACATTGTCAATATGAGGATTTAAAATACAAAGAAAAAGCTTTTTTATATACAATTTGTTTTTATTAAATTTGGCACATTTGTAAAAAAATTTCCTTTTTATTTGTATTCCTTTCAAGGTATCTTTTTATTTTCTTTTTTTGTTCTATGGTTTAATGCTTTATTGATGCTTTTTTATTTCTTTTGCATGTAATGTGGTTTTCATGTATTTGTTATATGCTTTATTTATAGGATATTCTAGCCATTTTAAACAGTAAAAACTTGGACAAGTTTTTGAAAACTGCTGAACAACTAAAAAATATTGTACCTCCTGATGAAAAACTATCATTAGAACAAATAAGCAGAGAACTCTCTAAAGAATGGGAGGTGAGATATCCATAAGATATGTCATTACATTGGCCAAAATCACATTTTTTTCATTTTTTTTAAATAAAAGGAAAATATCGACATCATTTGATATGGAATTATGTGTAGTCCTTCCTAAAGAAATGGGGATGTTTTTACTTTAGCCACCTCTTAGCCCTATGATAATCATGATAGGTTTCTTTTTAATTTGTACTAGATGAAAATAGTTTAAATGTTTTTAGTGTCTGGGATTCATTTATTCATTCATTAATAAGTTTTTATTGAATGACTAAAATTTTCAATTATGTAATTAAGGTTGCTTGGAGAAATATTAAGAATCTAAGATATATAGACTATACCACTCTGGTGGCAGAAAGTGAAGAAGAATTAAGAAGCCTCTGATGAGGTAAAAGAGGAGACTAAAAACTAGTTTGAAGCTTAACATAAAAACACCCCCAAGATCCTGAGCAACTGACCCCATCACTCCCTGGCAAATAGGAGAAGAAATGGAAGCCTTGTACTTAAAGATCACTGCAGATGGCAAGTGCAGTAATGAAATTAGTTATTCCTTGGAAGGAAAGGTCTGGCAAATCTGCATAGCTTACTAAAAAGCAGAGACATCGCTTTGCCTATAATGGTCCATATAGTCAAAGTTATGGTTTTCTAGAAGCAATGTATGGCTCTTAGAGTTGGACTCTAAGGAAAGTTAAATACTGCAGAATCAATGCTTTCAAATGGTGCTGGAGAGGACTTTTGATAGTCTTTGGATATCAAGGAGATCAAATCAGGAGATCATCAGTACATAAAGAAATTAAGTCCATTCTCGGGAAGGTCAAGTACTGAAGATGAAGCTTAAATACCTTGGCTACATAATGAGAAGGCAGGATTCATTGGGAAAAGACTCCAATGCTGGGAAAGATGGAAGGCAAAAGAAGAAGGGAATGGCAGAGGATAAGTTGGATAGTGTCATAGAAGCAACAAGTATGAGCTTGGACAGACTTTGGGATATATTAGAGGATAGAAGAGATTGGCATGTTATGGTCTACAAGGGTCACAATCAGACACAACTAAACAAAAATTGTGCTGTGTTATAGAAAATACCAAGAAGAATTAGCCCCTTATCTGTCCTTGAAGAGCTTACAACACAGGAGGGGAGACAAGGCATGTCCACAGATAACTATATTATGGGTTAGAATGTAAAGGTGAAAATATTAAAGCTACAAAGATCTCAACGAGTTCAGAGGAGGGAGATGTCACTTCTAGCTAGAGGAAGGGATCCTGGAGGGAGAGATTACACTCTAGCTGACCTTTATTAAAGTAGAAATTTGATGAATGGAGCTGACGGAAAGAAGAATAACTTTTATTTTATTTTTCAGGTCCTTCATCAAGAAATATGTTTATATATTTATCGAATAAAAATTGAAATTGAAAAAAGACTTACTGAAAATATATCAAAACTTGAAAAGCAACTAAATAAAGAAAAAAAATTACTCAGTAAAGGGAAGACCAAAGGACTCATTGAGGAACATGAGGTAAACTTATTCCTATTTACCTTGTCTAGTACTTTATTTACTTTAAAAAAAATAGAATTTATTTACAAGTTTCTCACCCCTTCTTTTGCTTCCCTGCATTATAGAAAGTATCTTCCAGGAGACAGATATGTATATGTAGAGTGTATCTTTCATGTTTCCATTTTTCAGTTTATTCTCTGGATGTGACAGTCACAAGTTATACTTCTAAGCATTAAATCTGTAGCTGTATGTAATGCTCTCTAGGTTCTACTTATTTCAGTGTTCATTATCCCATGTAGTTCTTTCCACAGTTAAAAAAAATTAGCCTGCTCATCCTTTCTTATGTTGCATGATTGATTCTTTCTTAAATATTTTAATTGTGTCTGAGCTCATACCTTGACATGTTAACTTCCTTTCTGGGCATGGTTATCCATTCAGATTTATTCCTCTATAATTAATGGCATTAATTTGGATTAAACAATCTTAAGGAAATCACTTCCAAATATGTCTTTCTGTGAGTTTATCATTTCCATTGTGGAAATCTGCCACTGCACAGAATTGTCTAATTTATTTGTAATGAAAATTCATTCAGTAAATAATATTTAGCTTCTCTTGGTTTACTAGCTATGTAGGAGTTAGAATGCTTGTTATTGTTTTTGAAGTAGACACCGTGACCTTTGAATGATTTAAGTGTCCAAGGAAAACATGATGTGCTTCACTGGTAGGCTTTTACTGATTAAGCACACCGGACTTGGCCTTGAAATATTTGTGAAGAAAAGCATGTCAGGACAAAGTTTCAAACAAGTCAGGCTGAACAAACTTTTTAAAAACTACTCCCCATCTCAAGGATCATTTCTTTGAATTCCTACAATGTTAATCTAGTGTCAGTTTTGAATTTTCCCCATGGCCCTTTCATTGAATGGGCCACTGCATATAGAGATAGTGGCACACATTAAGTTATTTTATTTTGAAGAAACAAGGGTCCTCAAACATATTTTTTTTAACCCATTCCTTTTGACTTAGTATTCATTCTAATACAGAAGAGCAACAAGGACTAGGCAATTGGGGTTAAATGACTTGCCTTACACAGTTAGGAAGTGTCTCAGGCCAGATTTGAACCCAGATCCTCCCCATACCAAGCTTGGTACTCTAGCCACTGCATTACCTAGCTGCCCTCGGCATCTAGTGTTTATACTTTCAAAATCCTCTAATGTTATGGGAAGTAACTGATGATAAGAACTGCCAGTACACCAGCAGCTAATTGATGCCAAGATTTTTTTTTTAAGGTTCTAAGTAATGATAACATCGTGGAATTCAAGAGCTGAAAGGGCTATCAGAAATCACTTAGTATAGACTATACCTGACCAAGAATCTCCTCTTATAACATGGAGCTTACATTACAGGAGATAACATATACAAATACAAGAATATACAAAATATAAACAAAGGAATGCAAGTTAATTTCGGAGGGAAACATAAAAGCTAGTGGGGTTGAGAAAGGTTCTAGAGTGGCCCCTGGGCCCAACTTTTCAAGAAAGCAGGGATTCTAAGAAGTTTAGGGGAGGAGAGAGTAAATCCAGACCTGTGGCAGAGACTATATAAAAGCAGAAGGATGGGAGAGGAAGGGTCATGAGTGAAGAACAGCAAGAAGACTATTTTGATTGGAGTGTAGAGTGTCTGAAGGGGAGTAATGTGTGATAAAGCTGGAAAAAAGATATTAGAGTTAGATTTTGAAGGCCTTTAAAAACCAAACAAGTGAGTTTGTGTTTGATTCTAGGAATGACAGGGAGACACTGGGGTTTGTTGAGTAAGGGAATGACATGGTTAACTAATGCTCTGGCTAATCCCTTTGGCATGTGTGGAGGATGGATTGGTGAGGGGAGAAAAAAGACCAGATAAAGGCCAATACTTCTTTGACATTGTTTCCAATCTTTTTATCATCACGCAATCAGTCTAGTTTAGGGCCCACATCATCTCTTGCCCAAATTATTACAAAAGCCTACTACAAGACTTTTGGGTGCCCAGGCTCTCTCCCAAACCACCTCCAGTTTCCTTAACTCAATTTCTATACAACTACCAAATTGGTATGTCTAAAGTATGGGGTCTACCTATATCACTTCTTTGCTCAGGACACTTCTGTGGCCCCCAGGTGCTTCTAGAATAAACTCCAAATGCTTCTGGCACTTAAAACTCTTTGAAATCTGGCTCTCACCTTCTAGAGACTCCTTACTCAGGCTCATGCATTCTGCATTCCAGCCAAACTGTACAAAACTTAGTTGTACCCAAGAACATCATTCCCTCTTCTTGTTTTTGCAAAGGACAGCTCCATGCTTGAGATGCTGTCACTCTTTACTTCTACCATTTGCATTCCCTTGTTCCTTAAAAAACTCAGTTCAAGTGCTACTTTCTACAAGAAACCTTTTGGAGCTCCCAAGCTTCTAGATCCCTTCCCCTGGTCCACCATTGTTTTATATTTACTTGTGATTATATGTGCCTGTTGTACATTCCAAGTAGAATGTGAGCTCATTCTCAGCCCCTCATCATTGCAACCATGGGAGGTAGGTACTATTATTAGCCCCATTTTACAGATAAAGAAACTGAGGCACATAGATGTTGGACAACTTACCCAGCATCACATAACTATTAAGGGGGAAGGGCTGTTTTGTTCTGTTTTTCTTTTTATTGCTCACACCAAGCATACTGGCACATAGTAGGAGCTTAACAAATGTTGAGGTGAAATAAATGAACTCATTATTCTTATTCTCTTTAGAATTCATTCTAGCTTGTTTTTAATTCATTCTTTTTCACTCATATCCAACTTTTCATGACCCCATTTGAAATTTTCTTGAGAAAAATAATACTGTAGTGGGTTTGCCATTTCCTACTGTCAGAGTTAAAATAGTTGGTTTCATAAACTGTAGTGATTAAAAGAGTGGAAGATATAAATTGTAGCACATATAAGAGTGGATGTAAATTGTGACCACAGAAAATATGTTTTCACTACAGTGTCTTGTTTTTAAAATCAATACAAGGTGGTCGCCAGGGAAATATTCCCAATTATGAAATATACCCAAGTCAACTGGGTTTTATAGAGATTTTAATTAATACAATGAGGAATTAAGAAAGAGAGAAAGAGTAAGAAAGGAATAAGTATGAAGGGCCTTAAGCCAACATGGCCTAGACCTGAGTCTTAAGAGACAGAGATCAGTCAGTTCTTAATCACTCACCACAAGATCTGTCCAAGCAAGAATATAGACACCAGTTCAGCCAGCCATCCTTCTCCAGAGAGGGATTCTTCTGATTGTCCTCAAGAGACTGTCCCAAGAGCCTGTTTCCAGAGCTCTCTCCCAACAGTCTCCAATGGAGAATGGTCTTAACCTAACCTTATGAAGTAGGGTCTGGGAATTTTTTAAGGTTTACAATCCTAACCTTATGAAGTAGGGTTTGAGAATTTTTAAGGTTCACAATACTCCAAATCACTTTCCAAATGAGAAAACTGAGGCAAACAATGCTAAGTGGCTTCTCTAGGTCATACAGCTAGTAAGTGTCTGAAGTCATGTTTGAATTCACAAAGGTGAATCTTCCTGACTCTGGACCTGGCCCTCTATCCAGTGCATCATCTAACTGCCCACTCTAAATTATATATGTATTTTTTTAATGTGTCACTTTTGCTTCTGGAGGCAGTTGAACAGTTAGGGGAGAGACTGAGATGTTGGAGGCAGCTAGGTGGTGGTGCAGTAGATATAGAAGATTGGATTTGGAGTCAGGGAGACCCCAGTTCAAATCCAGCCTGAGACACTTCCTCACCATGTGAACCTGGGCAAGTGACCTAACTAAGCTCTTTTTGCTTCAGTGTCATTATCTGCAACAGGAGTAAATTATAGCACCTACTGCTGAGAGTTCTTGTGCAAATCAAGTAAGATAATATTTGCAAAGCATTTTGTAAACCTTAAAGAGCTATGTAAATGCTAGCTGTTCTTACATTCAAAAGTCCCTTGATGTCTTCATAATACAACAGCATTCCCCCCTCTCTTTCTTTGCCAACGGTGGGGAATATAATTGTAGAATACTGCCTATACTCATGCACAGCTAAGTGGAGCAGTGCATTGAAGGATGGACTAGTAATCAGGACAGACCTTAATTCAAATCCAGCCTCAGACACTTAATAGTTGTGTGATGCTGGGTAAGTTGTCTAACATCTATGTGCCTTAGTTTCTTTATCTGTAAAATGGGGCTAATAATAGTACCTACCTCCCATGGTTGCAATGATGATCAATTGAGATTATAAATGTTTCTAACTTTAGTTTTTAATTTTCACTTCCAAATTCTCTCCCTCTATCCACATCTTCCTCTACCCATTAGGAAAAGAGATAGGAAACAAACAAATAAACAAAATATATATGTAGATAGATATATATGGTTATGAGGAACACATTTCCACATTACCCATGTTTTGAAAAAAAAGCAAGAAAAATAAGTGAAAAACACATCCTTCAATTTGCATTCAGAGTTCTTCATTTCTTTCTCTGGAGATGGATAGCATTTTTCATTATGAATCCTTTTGGAATGCCATGAATCATTATGTTAATCAGAGTAGCCAAGCCTTTCACACTTGATTATTATTACAATATTGCCTTTACTATGTAAAATGTTCTTCTGGTTCTGTTCACTTCACTTTGCATCAGTGTCTTATTAGGTTTATGAAATAATAAATGTAAAGTACTTTGTAAATCTTAATGCTGCCTCTTATATTATGAAACTTAGATTATGTGTGTTTAATTTTTTATTATGTAATTTAAATTTTTTTATCCTTTTTCTAAGAATATTTTCTCCTTCTCATTTCCCTTTTACATGCTCTTTAAAAAAAGTGTTTACATTAAAACACCCAGTTAACTCCCTCCCTCCCCTATAAGGTATCATTTGATGAAAAAGATATATGTATATGTAAAACTGTCTCATTTCTATTCATCAGTTCTTTCTCTGGGAGATGGACATACACAAATCATTCTTCAAACAATATTTCTGTTGCTGTATATAATGTTCTCTTGGTTCTGCTTGTTTAACTTCATGATGAACTGCTTTATTTCTCTCTCTATTCTTTGTTCCCAGGGATGGGTTGCTGGGTAAGGGAGGAAGGACACATTTAGATCGTAATATGATATAAAAACAAGAGTATCAGTAAAAATTAAACGTTTCTAAAATTAGATAATAACTTCTCATCATTATGAACATCCATTAGTTTCTAATCATTATGGGGGAAAATCGTGTCAACTCATGTCAACTCACAATGAATGCTTGTCTGCTGTTTTATTTCTTTAATTAGGCATGCTTTTTCGATGAAGGGAGCCTGTGTCAGCTGGATCTCCACATGGAAGCCTTGAGGGAGTTGAGTGAAGAGTTGACTTCAGAAGAAAGTCGACAAGAAATAAGGAAAACAATTATAGATTATGGACAAAGACAAAATGAAATTAAGAATGCTGCTTCTGAGATTTATATGATGCTCAAGGCTGTTAATGAAAACACTCAGATGCCTCGAAAAAAGTTGGTATTTTATAAGAACATGAGGAATTCCAGGGAAAATCTTTATAAAAATTGTTGGCAAAAAAAGTCATATAGTATTTGACGTTGATAGTATTGCTTTGAGCAGTTAGGTGATTCAGAGGATAGAGAGCCAGGCTTGGAGACAGGAGGACCTGGGAGCAAATTTGACTTTGGACTCTTGCTAGCTGTGTGACCCTGGCAGAGTAACCTCAGTTGCTTAGCTCTCACCACACTTCTGCCTTAGAACCAATCCAAGGCAGAAGGCAAGGATTAAAAAAAAAGAAAGAATGTTGCTTTTTTGGAGGTTTGGGTTTTATAATCACTCTTTTCGGTGGAAATTTTTATTCCTTCCTAGGAAACCCCTAAGTACATCTGAAAATGGTGGAAGAGATGCTGGGAAGATGGTACAGCCTTCTGAACCAAATGATGCTACTTCTGAAGAGGTATGATTTGGATGATGATGATGATGATGATGATACCAAAGTTTACATGTGTTTTCTCATCTGATTTTCACAATAATCCTTTAAAGTAGATACTGTTATATTTACCTAATTTGTTATTTGCTATTTACTTAATTTATTATTTAAAGTTATTAAAATGAGGGTAATAATAGTACCTACCTCCTAGGATTGTTGCAAGGATGAAATGAAAATAATTCTAAAGTTCATAGCACAATGCCTGGAACCTAGTAAGTGCTATATAAATGTTAGCTATTATACAAATCTTAGTTATTATTTATTAAGCTGAGGCTAATCTGTGAGGACCAAAGTGAGATGATATTTGTGAAGTACCCAGCAAACCTTGAAGTATTTATAGAAATTCCAGCTGTTCTTATTTTCCCTTCCTGGTCACAGGCACAAGGCTGGGGGGGGGGGTTCCTTCAGTTTGCTGAGTCCCCAGTTATAGCCAGATGTGCTCTCTGCTACTGGAGAATGAAGTCTCAGCTGCCAACGCTGAACGATGTTACTGTACCTCCTGGTTGGCATAAAGAATCAGTAACTGGTCCAGGCGATGTTTTTAGAAGATGACTGGTATTTGGGTAAGGCTGTGTTGAATGTTTTTCCTTTTTGCTTAGGCTTCTGGATCCGTTAACTTTGACTTAGAATACTTCAGCATACTAAAGCATCACAAAGAAGAAAGGGGGACAGAGGATGGCAATGTACCTTTTAAGAATTTACTGGAGAGGTAAATTATTTTAAATAAACTGCCTATTTTAGAGGTAGTGAGATATACTGGAGTCAGGAAGACCTGAATTCAAATTTGGTCTCTGACTCTTCCTGGATGTATGACCCTCAATAAGTCACTTAACTCTGGTCTGCCTCAGTTTCCTCATCTATAAAATTGATATAATGATATCATCTGTTAACTTGGAAATAAATACAGAACTTCCAAGTAGTCAGAAAACCCACTTTTTAGTCAAAATAAAGGGATAGGCTTATTAATCTGGGTACCACGCAGAGTCATAAATCAAATTCCATACAGAGCCAAAGGCTCTGATACTCTGGGAATCGTATCCCTGGGAGAAGACACAGCTCTTAGTGCCAACTCCTCCTTGGGAGATAACACCATACTAAATGTTAACTCTAAAGAGATGCTGAACCTGAGAGTCTCTGTATACCTTTGGGAAGCCTACAGAGACTAACAACAAACAGGTGTGTAAACCTAACATTCAGCATCTATGGCATTAAAAAATGGTTGGCTATCACAAATTAAAGATAAAGTTCAAATTCAGGAGCTGGGCTTCCTCAAAGGAAACTTCCAACCAACAGAGAAGCCTCCATAACAAAAAGGTGCTTAACATTTAAATCAAAATAGGTGTGCTTAGTACTGGAGTTTCTCAAAAGTAAAGGGAAACTGAGTCATTCAAAAAATTGACATCGACACATCTCTCTCCCAGGCTTGTTGTTAGGATCAAATGAGGCAATATTTGCAAAGCACTTAGCTCATTGCTTGCCTTAAGAAACATTCTGACCACTGTGGAAACAAATACATTAGAAAAATATATGATTGGTCATGTAGTTCGATAGAGATATGATTGGGGTTTTGATGTTAAAAGATCACTCTATTTCAACTATGAATAACATGGAAATAGGTTTTCAACAATGATACATGTATAACCCAGTGGAACTGCTTGTCAGCTTCAGGAGTGGGGAAGAAAGAGCAGGGAGATGGAGGGATCATGAATCATGTAACCCTGGGAAAATATTCTAAATTTAAAAAAGCAGGAAAAAAAGAAACTTTCTGACCTATTTAAAAGCACTGGTTTTGGGGGCAGCTGGGTGACTCAGTGGATTGAGAGCCAGATTTAGACAGGAGGTCCTAGGGTCAAATATGACCTCAGACACTTCCTAATTGTGTGACTCTGGGCAAGTCACTTAACTCTCATTGCTTACCCCTTACTGCTCTTCTGCCTTAGAACCAATACACAGTATTAATTCTAAGATGGAAGGTAAGGGTTTAAAAATAATAATAAAAGCACGTATTTTGAGCAAGAGATTAATTGCAAAAGCTTTATATCTTAATGTGCTTTTATTTTGCTTTATTCATAAGTTTGTAAGTGGTCCATTTCCTCTAACAAATAACTCTCAGTTTATATATGGGATTTCTTTATGTGTAATTGAAAGTGACATTCATCTTAAGCTGTGTCTGTGTGTGTTCATTAGCCTCAGTAAAAATCAAAATCACTTCTCTCTTCATTAATGTCAATTCTTCTTTCCTAGATATGATGCACAGAGAGATAATCTAGAGTTGCAGTTACAAAGCAACAAAGTCAGAGTTCTTTCTGAGTTTCCTAGTGAAAAAGAAAGGAGCATCTCTTGCTTAAAAGATAAATTGACAGATTTACAGGTAAATAGTTGGGATCAGTATCTCCTTCTGTCCCCTTTTTGGTAGGGAAAAGAAACTCCCATTGTCCTTGATTATAGACTTGGAGGATTCCATGTGAACTTCCTCTGTTTGGTGAAGGGTTGACTGATTTCTCCAAATATTTACCCACGTGATAATGTGTCTTCTTGTACTATATTTATTATGTGATCTTATATCTCAAAATGAGTTGTGGTCAAGGGCAGTAGCCAGAAGGAATTTCAAGATAAAAATTTGTGGGTCCTAATGACTCAGATAGTTTTTAATTTATTGGTAACTTGAAGTTACATGTGAGAAGCAAGGTTAACAGGATTATTTAAGAAATGTGTAACACATTAGTTCATAAACTCCCTGAGAGCAGGAAGAGTTTTTACTTTTCTTTGTCTCTAGCATTTAGCACTTAGCTCTGGAGTAAAGTAAGTTTTAAAATAAATGCTTGTTGACTATATTGGAAAAGGAGGTGGCCAAATATGGTTATTTCTTTTGTCATGATTTGCTTATTTATTACTAGGAAGAAGGGAAATAGAGAGAAAAAGGGGAAAGGGGAAGGAAAGGATGAGAGAAATAGAGAAAGAAAGAAAGGGATAGAGAGATGGAAGGAGAGAGGGAAGCGCAGAAAAGGAGAGAGAAGGAGAGCATATAGACATGAGGGTGCTGGTAAATGTTTAACAACTAAATCTCAAAAGAAAAAAAAATCTCATACAACAAATTTTAACATTTTCTTTATCACTTTCTTAAATCTAGACAATTAAAAAAAATTAAGCCTTGATTTTGTAGTATGTAGATGTAGATGATCCAACTGAAAACTGAACAGTTGACTGTCATCAGACAGTTTGATCTGGCTTCAGCACACTCCTGAATATAGTTAGCATTTACAAACTAATTTCATTCATTTGTCACCTGTTTCACATCTGTTTCAGTATAATCTAAGTTCCTATTAGTTGAGACTATATAGACTTACTTTTTTTAAAGGGCAAAAAAAGACTATTGATGCAAATACTAATATTTTCAAATCATGTCCCTTGTCTCAAGTTCAAGAAAAAGGTGTATACACCTGGAAAGACATATCATTTACTACTTTTGTATTATAGAGAGCAAAATTTATCCTATTTTCACTGAAATATAACTCACTTATAAATGTGTTGGGAAATCTTTAAGTCATTATTCCTGTACATTTTGCTAACTTTGACACTGTGCCCAATTAGTAAAATATGAAATTTTGTAATGTGGGATTATAATTATGCCTTTATAAAAATATATCCTAAATCAATTTTTTATTCTACTTCAGGTTTTAAAAAATGAAACTGATTCTTGCTGGACAGAGTTTGAAATTACTTCATCAAATTTGGAAAAGATTGTGAAGGACCCAGAAAGATCTACTCTTTCTCAAACAAGGGAAAAATTAAAGCGAAAAGAAGAAGAGCTTCAAGTGATTCTAAGCAAAAGGTACAAGGAACAATAAATCTTCTGAACACATGATAATTTTGAATTATGATTATGACTATTATATGACTACTGTTAACAGCAAAAGTATACAGTTTCTGAATTATAATGAACCTAATGAAAGAAGCCATCTTAACCAAGTTATGATTGTATTTTGTAAACTACAAGTATCTGTATAGAACAGTAAATAATTTTTTTCTGGCATTGTTCAAGAGTGAATAGTATTTAAAATTTCTGTCAAGAACCTTATTTTCTTTTTTATCCATTAATTCAAGTCAATTAGAATATATTAAGCACCCATCGATGCCTAGGCATTGATGGGACATAGATGAAAAACAAGCTACTTCTTTTTGAGCTCTCAAGGAGTTTAAATTCTCCATGGGGATCAGAGTATACAAATAGGTTAGTAAATTGTTGTTGCACAGTGTGATCGCTTTTGGAGTTTTCTTTGTAATGATACTGGAGTGGTTTGTTATGTGCTCCTCTAGGTCATTTTACAAATGAGGAAGCTGAGACAAACAAGATTAAGTGTCTTGTCCAAGGTCACATAGCTAGGAAGTATCTGAATACAGATTTGAACTCATTAAGATAAGTTGTCCTGATTCCAAGCCCAGAGCTCTATCTATTGTGTCATTTAGCTTCCCATGAATTTGTAATTCCAAGATAATTATTCCAGACATAAGGAACAGTGTGCAAAAGCATGGAGACAAGACATTGAATTTTATGTTTGGGTGGTATCATTTGATGAGATCACAGAGTGTATGAAGAGAATAAGTGTGAAATAAGCCTGGAAAAGTAGGTATTATGAAGGAACTTAAATGCCAGAGGAGGAATTTGCATTTCTTTCTAAAGACAGCATGGAGCTATTAGAATTCTTTAAATATGAAAGTGATGGCCTGACTTATGTTTTAGGGATATGATTTTTGCTAATATGTGGAGACACTTAAAGCAGGGAGATCATCAGAAAGCTCTAGTCTTGCTAAGAGTTGATGAGTATTCAAACTAGTTTTATGGCTATATGAGTGGAGAGGAGACATACACAAGTGATACTATGGGTGGTAGAAAAATCAGAAGTTGGTATGAGGAGTTGGGCGAGAGTGAAGCAGGGAGCATGATTCCAAAGTGGTGCCCTTATGCTAGAGTAAGGTCTTTGAAGAGACTGTCATCTACAACTGGGTGTTGGGAGTGGAGGTAGGAGATTAAGGAGGAAAAAATAAAGTTTTGGAATGACTTTTGGTTATCATGATAGGATTAGGTTATGCTCATCATAATCTATTTAAAATGGCAGGACAATAAATGATGGCAAGGATGTGGCAAAAGTGGGACACTAATACATTGCTGGTGGAGTTGTGAATTGATCCAACCATTCTGGAAGGCAATTTGGAACTATGCACAGGGGGCTTTAAATGACTGCCTTCCCTTTGATCCAGCCATACCACTGCTTAGTCTATATCCTAAAGAGATAATAAGGAAAAAGACTTGTACAAAAATATTCATAGCTGCTCTCTTTGTGGTGGCAAAAAAAAAATGGAAAATGAGGGGATGCCCTTCGATTGCAGAATGGCTGAGCAAATTGTGGTATCTGCTGGTGATGGGATACTATTGTGCTCAAAGGAATAAAAAACTGGGGGAATTCCATGTGCACTAGAAAGACCTCCAGGAATTGATGCAGTGAAAGGAGCAGAACCAGGAGAACCTTATACACAGACTGATACACTGTGGCACAATCAAACATAATAGACTTTTCTACTAGCAGCAATGAAATGATCCAGGACAATTCTGAGGGACTTATGAGAAAGAATGCTATTCACATTCAGAGAAAGAACTGTGGGAGAAGAAATACAGAAGAAAAACAACTGCTTGATCACATGGTTCGATGGGGATATGGTTGGGGATGTAGATTCTAAATGATCACTCTATTACAAATATTAATAATCTGGAAATCAGTCTTAATGATACATATAAAATTCAGTTGAATTGCTTGTTGGCTATGGGAGGGGGCAAGAAGAGGGGAGGGAAAGAATATGAATCATGTAATCAAGGAAAAATTTTCTTAATTAAATACAATTTTAAAAATAAAATAAAATGGCAGGACAGTGTAAAATGCTTTTTAGAAAGCTTTCCACCCCAATGGTTAAAATAATTTTTTTAAATTTCTAGGTAAATCTGACATTCTAGAGAGCATAGGCAGGAACAAATAAGATTCCAAGTTAGTCTTCCCTTTGCTTCTTGTATTAGCCGCAGTAAGTTTTTCTTAGTATCTTGCTTCTGGCTCCTTTTTATTCTTTGAACTTTTCTATATACAAAGACTTTAGACTCCTGCTTATGGTACCCTGACAATGCTTTAGATATTAGAAATTAAGTCTATTCAAAATTATTTATTGTCTGAGTATTAGGAATAATGTAATGTATAATGGACTCTCTGTATATTATAGGCAAAAGTATACTCTTTGATCAGTTAATAAAAAGTCAGATCTTTAAGGGCAGGGACTTTTTTAGTTTGCCTTTATAAACTATTACCTAGCATAGAGCCCTTCCCCAAAGTAGGCACTTAAATGTTTGTGGAATTAAATTAAACTGAAACCGTCGTAGCATTATTTTCAAAGAGAGACTTACTATTGTGGTTCTCTCTTATCCCTGTGTTTCCTTTTCACATAGGATGAAATCCTTAGAAGCTGCATTGAGAATTGTTTTACCAGTAGAAAAAGAAGCTTTTCTCCTTGTTGACTCAGAACAATTCCTCCATAAAATAAACATACAAGAATTTAATCTAGCTGGTGTTGATGATGTCTACCAAAATCTAAAGGTAAAAAAGAAAAGTTTTCTTAGAGTTTATTTATAAAAGAGTGACCTTTTCTGGTAGATTTATAGATATTGACATGGTCTTTTGCCCTTCTTTGTATCTTCAGTACTTAGCATGGGACCTGGTACATAGCAGAAGCTTGATAAATACTTGCTGACATTAGCATCATAAAATCCTGAACACGTTGGCTTAGTACTTTTTTTTTTTGCCTTTTTATTCTTTGACTTATCTAAATTCTTCTAAATCTCATTTTATCTTAAATGGTGGTGTTTTATTTTGGTGGGGAGAAGAGGACTGGGAGGAGAGAAGAAGAAAAGGAAATTGCTCTGTAGTTAATGAGAGTCCCAAACATTTAAGCTATATTGCTTTTTACATTATTGATGTATTGACTTTCTTTCTACTAAGACTATTGGAGAGGTTACCACATGACCAAATTAGAACAATCCATTTAGTCTACTCTCTCAGCTTTGTTTAAATTCTGGAGTATTTTTCTGGTCCAAACCTAGTTGCATAATTTGGATTGTTTTATTACATGTCACTTGTCTTTCTTTGCCTATGTCCTAAGATATTTTTATTCTTATTTCAGGATATCCAGAGGTGCATAGTGAAACAAATTGAATTATGTAATAACTTGGAACCATCAGGCAGTAGTGCATTAAACGAATTTAACTGGATCGATCTTGATGCAATTCAGAGCATTATAGTAAAATATAGAGCACAATTTGAAGAAATGAACATCAAAATGCAGAACAGTGAAATGGCTATTAAAGCTCTTGAAGACTTTTTGGCCTTACTGAGAAAAGTTAAACTTTCTCTTCAATCCACAACTGATTTTTCAACATCAGACATACCTGAGATGCAAGAAAACAGCTGGACAATAGAAGACGTGCAGAAAAAAATTTCACTAATGAAAGAGGAAGCTAAGTGTTTGGATCAGCGTATGAAAATGCTTGACATAAGCTTAAAAGATGCTGAGCAAGGTGAAGATACTTGCTGTGAAAAACTTGTTGAAGTTTTCTCAAAAATGATAGATGAGACACATGGTCATAATGAACATGAGGATTTCACTGAACAAGTCCAGTTACAAGAAGTTTTTGTTGCCAAAAATACTGATGTTCTTAAAAATATTAAATATATTCAGGACCAGATTAATAAAATTGGCTTGAAAGATCCAACAATTCCAGCAGTAAAACAGAGGTGAGTGGAAACCTATTCGAATCTAAAAAAACCTTGAAGGCTGATGGTTTAACACAAAGAGTATGGAACTGTAGAATTAGAACATGTAGATTCAGGTCTCAGTTCTGAAACTTACAACTGTATGACTGAAACTAAGTTATTGTCTCTGAACACCAGATTTTTCATCATCAAAAGGGGGTAAGAATATTTGTATTATCTACCTAATAGGGATGTAGTGAGGGAAGTGTTTAGTGAGCTTTAAAATACTATGTTTTATGTGTGTATGCATATATGTGTGTTATCTTGTAAGTATTCTCA
Source organism: Monodelphis domestica (assembly GCF_027887165.1). Taxonomy (NCBI): domain Eukaryota; kingdom Metazoa; phylum Chordata; class Mammalia; order Didelphimorphia; family Didelphidae; genus Monodelphis; species Monodelphis domestica. The sequence goes on from NC_077227.1 coordinate 274,304,604, forward strand.
AATAGCTATTGGCTTTATTTTTTAAAAATTTTACCAGGAATAAGAATCATCAATAAATATAAATGACTTCATATGCAAAAAGGACTAGAAAAAGAGAATAAAATATGAAACCATGAATCTACTATACACAACTTGTTTCTTTAATGTATATATATATATGTGTATGTATATATTTATTTAATGTGCATATGTACACACAAATATACATACTATACCAATATCCTATTTATTGTACTGGTGCCAAAATTGCCTTGCTTGTCTCTGTCTACTTCTGAACTATTTTCAATGGATTTTAAATGTTTCATTGGTGTAAATTTCTTTCATTTTTTCTTTTTGTCTTCTTACTCTCACTTCCTCTCCAACACTCCTCTGATATACAATTAAAAGCCCTCCTTTATGACAAATAGGTTTGTTCAAATAAAACAAATTTGTATTGTGTTGAAAATTCACCAGTCAACCATTTCTTCTCCACCAAGAGATTGTAATAATGTCTTCTGGAGACATCGTTAGTTATTACATTGATCAGAGTTTTTCATTCTTTCAAAATTGTTCATATAGTGTTTTAATAGTTATATTACTAGTTCTATTATAGATATAGATCTCTTAGTTGTTCTCTCTTTGCTCTCAATTATTTCATACAAGTCTTCCTATGTTTTGTTGAATTCATGCCTTTCATAATTTCTTTTGATGCAATAATGTTCTACAAAAATAACCCAATTTATTTTCTAATCTTTTGCTCTAACAAGAAAAAATTCAGTTATTTTTGTACACATGGTCCTTTTCCAATATCTTTGATATTTTTGTTTACCAGGATTATCACTAAGTTAAAGCATATGCACAGTCTTTGTGATTGTACTTTTCAAAATCATTGAACCACTTCATAGCTCTACCACATTGTACCAGTTTGTCTGAGTCTCTCATAACCCCTTCAGTAATTGCCATTTAAAAATTTTTTCAACTTTGCCAATTGCATAACTGAGACAGAGCCTCAGAGTTGTTTGTTATTCACATTTCTTTTATTTTAAGGAATTTTTTTCATATAAGTCTTGATAGGTTAAACTTAAGATCTGCAACTTCTTATCTTTTGACCATTTTTTGGCTATCTGCGATACTATAAATATTCTCCCTTAGTAAATCATTTTTCTTTTTTTTTCTGACTTACATTGCTTTTGGTTTTTTCAAAAATGTTTCAATTTGCATGTGACAAAAGTTGCCCGTTTTATCTCCTATGATCTTCTCCTTTGGCCCTAACCTCCTTTTTTATGCAGAATAATAAAACTTTTTTTCTCCTATTCTCTTCTAATTTATTAAATGATCTTTTATATTTGGGTCATGTATCTATCCATCTGGAGCTTTTTGTGCCATATGTTGTGAAATGTTGATCTAAGCCTAATTTTTCACTATTCTCTATTTTTCCCTTTTTTAGAGTTGAATTTCATTTATTACAAAATAATTGATTAAATCTATCTAGTCAAAAAATTTTAATGAATGTTTAAGAAAATTGACATGTAATAAAATATACTGGAAAAATAACTAATTTGAATCTGGTTATTTTTTAGTATATTTTTATTACATGTCAATTTTCTTAAACATTCATTTAAAAAATTTTTTTGAGTTGCAAATTCTCTTCTTCCCTCCCCCTCCTTGAGAAGACAGATAGTTTGATATTGATTACATATATGAAGTCATGCAAAGCATATTTCCATATCAGCCATGTTGCCAAAGAAAAAACAGACCAAAAAAAGGAGAAAAATAAAGAAAATAAAAGGCATGATTCATAATGCATGCAGAGGATCATCAGTTTTCTCTCTAGAGGTGGATGGCATTTTTCATCATGGATCCTTTGGAATTGTCTTGATTAGAATAGCTAAGTTTTTCACAATTGATCATATTTAGAGTGTAGTCTCTTACTGTGTACAGTGTTCTGGTACTGCTCACTTCACTTCGCATGAGTTCATATTAATCTTCCCATGTTTTTTCTTAATTCATCTTCTTGTCATTCCATATAGCACAATAATATTCGATCACAATCATATACCTCAATTGATGGACATCCCTAAGTGTCCAATTCTTTTCTACCATAAAAAGAGCTGCTATAAATATTTTGTACAAATAGGTCTTTTTCTCTTTTCTTTGATCTCTTTGCAATATAACTCTAGCAGTGGTATTGTTGGAACAAAGGATATGCATAGTTTTATAGCCCTTTGGGCAGAATGAGATTAAACTAAATCATTGTTAATAATACTAACTTATCATCATAGCATACATGTATTTAGCCCTTTAAAGCTTACAAAACACTCATTTTGTAATATACACCTAATCTCATTTTATTTGAATTGGTGCTTCTGTCACCAGCATCTAGTCCCACCAGTGGTGTTTCATGTATATGGGCTCTGGGCCAGCCTCTATCCTCATGTCACAGAAATCTCTGCAACTACATAAGTTTGAAATAGAAGAATGCCTCTGACCTTTTGTTGGATATGCCACTCAATTTGATGTTATTACTTTAAAATTGTTTGGAGGGGAATTTGGGGAACTTGGCTTAATGATTTCTCTACTCTGTCATCTTCTTGAATTTAGTTATAATTTTAAACTGTGTCCATATATCCATTCCTGTTAACTACTTCACAATATATGCTGTCTCTCCTTGTCCATTTTTACATTAAATTTCATTTTTTTAATGAACAAAAAATTTTTCTCTCTGGCACATCTCTTGCCATTCCCAAAATAGAATGGGAAAAAAAAACCTCTTGTAACAAATATCCATAGTCAAGCAAAAAAAAATTCTTTTATTATTCATGCCAAGTTTTTATCTTTTGGTTTACTGAACATTTTGCATCTGTGCTTGGTTGTTTTTTTATCTTGTTTTCCTAATCTATTTTATTGATCAACTTTTCCATTTTTAAACCAGTACTAAATAGTTTTGATGATTATTGCTTTGTATAAATAGTCTGAGATCTGTTGTATTAGACCCTTCCTGTTCTATCTCAAACAATTATTCTAATTGAAATTATTGACCTTTTATTTGTTAGAGGAATTCTGTTAGTGTTTTGAAGAGGTCTATAGAATAATCCTTTAATAGTGTGATTCTATAAATTATTATGATTTTGTTACCTTAATTCTTTATTATAATTTTTATTATATTAACATGCCCCAACTATGATCTGCTCATTCCAATCCAGTTATTTGGTAAAGAGTATTTTGTAGTCACTTATATATAATTTTTGCATATGTTTTAGACTCCTCAGTATTGAGGATATATATCGTACAGTATACATCTGTAGTAAGTTGGGGTGGAACAGAACCTATTTCTGCTGGGTTTTATTGGTAATAAGCAGAAAGTTTGATGATTTGTGTGAGCTTATTTTATATCTACAAATTATTAAAATGATCAATTATTTCTTTAATCATAGTTTAATATCTAAATAAGTGGATAGAACACTATGACTGGAGTCAGAAAGACCTGAGTTGAAATTCTACCTCAGATACTTGTTAGCTATGTGACCCTGAACAATTGCTTCATCTCTGCTTGCCTCAGTTTACTTAAGTGTAAAAGGGATGTAATGATTTCAAGAACCTCACACGGTTTCTGTGAAGATTAAATGAGATTATATTTGTAAAGCCCTAGTATACACTATGTCTAACATATAGTAGTACTATATAAATGCATCCTTTCTCCCTTCCCTAATCAGTAACAACTTTCTTTCATTACTAAGGATAAAATCATTAACAAAACTGGAGAAGGATTTGGATTACTATGCAGAGGAGATAAACTACCTCAAAAAAATGGCCAGTTCTCTTCCAGAGTTAAAAGATGGAAAAGGAGAAACCCCAAGTCAACAATGCCAAGAGACAACATGTTTATGGGAAGATGTAAAATCCTCTCTCGAAGAATGGTAATGCAAGAGTACCCTTCCAAAACAGAAAATATAAATAACCTCACCCCCATAAAATTATGTTTGAACATGGATCTTACCAAAGAACATCCATAATGCACAAAACTGATAATGAGTTTTATTGCAGAAATTCTTTGAGAATCTAAATTAGCTAAAACTAGATTGTTTCATCTTTTGGAAATGACTGGACCTGAGTAGAATAATTATAGCCACAATACCACAACACTGTTTGGGATAATTACAATTTAAAGAAATGAAAGCATACTCTTAATGAAACATTTCAGAAGTAACATCCTTTGGCAGCCCATGTGTCTTGCTATATAATTTAGCAAAATATGATTACTAAACACACCTTTTTCTCTGTGAGCTAATAGGAAGTTAATCCTGTGAGTAATGCTGAGAATTTATCATTTTTTAGAGAGCTTGTATTTTGGATAGAAAATGTAATCAGATTTATCCTCTGGTGTTTCTCCTTGAAGTTAATAGCAAATGATCATCATCACCTGTATGATTCCTCTGGCAAAAATGTCAGTGAAATGGTTCATTTTGGAATGTTATGCAAATACAATTACAGTGATTTTTAGGTTAAGTTGGTAGAACTTAATATGGTGGAGCTATTTGAACAGGAAAATTTCTTTTTACTGAGTAGCTCTTAATTAATGGTTGGGCATTTGCAAAGGGAGAATTATAGCTTGTTAATAAAAATGTACCTTAGTATAAATGCTTTCTCTTTCACAGCCTTGAGCAATGCCAAAGAGCAATGGATCTCTTGAAGCAATACCACAATTGCAAAAGTATTTTGACCTCTTTGATACACAAAGAAGAAAGTGTGATCTCATTGCAGGCTTCTTATATGGGAAAGGAGAATCTGAAGAGGAGAATAGCAAAGGTGAGCTCCTAAAGAATGACTGATCATATTAATTTTTGCAAGCTGACCAAGGATAGCCTTTTCTTCTTAAATCAGGGGGCATTACTTTGCCAAATTTCTCCTCATTTTCTTTGCTTTTCTTTGCATTTTTATGTAAAAATAATCAAAATGAAAATGGACACTGACAGAGAATATTAAACTGTTAGTACAAGGGAAAGGGGGACCCCAGAGGATGAGATGGATAGTGTCATGGAAAGAAGAACATGAACTTGGACAGAATTAGATAGATAATGGAGGGTAGAAGTACCGTACTTGGAGTGCTATGTATGGTCTATAGGGCCATGAAGAATCTGACATGTCTAAACACAAGAGTGTTATAAAGAGTAAAGAGCACATTTAATGTCCCAAAGACAAGAGAGGTGCTTGATAAGTTCTTACTAAATGAATATAGCTCAATGGTATCATTTTAGGATCTTTGGCTTTGGGAATGTTATTAATGAAGATATTTGTAGGATCTCCAAATATTATTAACTTTGTAGGTAGGGTTTGAAAATGAAATCCCAGTAGAACCCTTGGTTTATGGGAAAGAACACAGAACTTGGAATCAGAAGCCCAGAGTTCTGATCCTGTTTCTGTAAGCTTGCTGTCAGGATGACCTTTAGCAAGTGATTTACTTAAGCTTTCTGATCCTTAATTCTTCTATCTCTAAAATGGAAATAATAATACTTGTAAATTTCAACTCATGGCATTATTGTGAGTCTCTAGGGTAGTGCTGGTGAACCTATGTTATGCATGCCACAGTGTGCCAAAGGGGGCTGCTCCTTTCCCCCACTCCATGAATGCCTGAGGACATTTCTCACATGACCCACCCCTCTGCCCAGGAGCCCAATGGGAGTGCTTCCTCCCTCCCCTGTCTGGGATAAGTGGGAGATGGGGCTCCAATGGGACATGAAGGTTGTAGTTTGGGTACTAGGTCTCTAAAAGATTAGCTATCACTGCTCTAGGGTGTGGTTGTGATTTTGTGATTTATAAATTGATCTCAAGCATAAGTTATGACTATATCTATTGGCTTTGGTTCTTTAAATGAAGGAAATAATGCAGTACTATCCTGTGGTTTCTTTGTTTATGTGTAGGTGAGGTCACTGGAGATGATTGCTAATCAGCAGCCAAAAGCAATAGAGTGAAAGTTATTTCCCACTTGGATCTTGATTTCACCTTGTTCCAATTTAGGGATTGTAGTTTTTGACTAAGAAAAGTTCTAAAAACCCAGGTCGAACCAACATCTTCTTGGGGACATCTGTGGTTTGGAAGACTTTTAGAGGTCTAGGATGCCTCTAAAGTTGTTCTGGGTATGTGAGCCATTTCATGATGGATAACATCACTCCTCTTACCTCCTTAAGATCAAAGTCATTTCTATATTGATCCGGCTCTGATCCTCACCCACCCCCAGTTCCCAAATGTGGCCTGTAATATTAAGTAACTACCATCAAATTTTTCAAAGAGCAAAAAAAATAAGGATAAAAATATTTATCAACCCTGAATAATTCGGGGTTTATATTTTGCAATGATTTACTTCAACTTCATCTCTTAAGTCTACCTCTAATAACTATGGATGTTTATAGCCTCATTTTTATACTATGAGGAAAACATTATGGAGCATAGTTTTGCACGGCAGAGTATAATTTACGTAATATAAAACTACATAATAGCCTACAGTTTTTCATCCACAATCCTTTCTGATCTTTGTGTAAAAAATCATTTACATTGGTATTAAAAGTTCATCATAAGAAGAAAACTTATATTAAAAATAATGCCGTAGAAATTTAAAATGGGATAAAATGGGAATTTCCTTGACTGTTTAGTGTTATATGCCTGGAATCTATTCTCCTCCCTTCCCTCAATTTGCCTATATAGTTCTTATCTATTTTCAAATTTCCTCTGTTAATTCTTTCCCCATTTGGAAAGGATTTTTCCTTTCAAGGATCTTCAGTAGGACTTTATTTCTACTGTTCTTCTTAATTATTATCATTTCTTACATATTGATATTTATTTGTGTTTTGTATCTCCTACATTCTGATGAGGTTCTTGGCTCCATTCTGGAGGTCTTTCCTCTCCAGTGCTGTCTTGTCCTGACTTCTCTCTTCTCTCCCTTTCTCTTTCCTTCCTTTCCTCTCTTCTCTATTCCTATTTTTGCTCCTTCTCTTCCTTTCTATCCCTCCTCTCCTTCTGTGCCTATCACATATCACATAGGCACTTACTGAAAGGTAAAACCTTATTTAAGGATACTTTAAAAATGAAATAGAATCTGTAAACCTCTTTTAAAACTTAATAAATTTCTGGCTTCTATTATTGGCGATATTTCTTTTTTTAAATTAAAAGATATTTTATGTTCCTAATTATATACATGTAATAACAATTTTCAACATACATTTTCTGAAATAAAAAAGATTCAAACTGCCTTCCTCCTTTTCTTCCCTCTCCCCCCTTAGAGAGGGTAAGCAATTTGATCTGGGTTATACATGTATTATCTTGCAAAACATCCTTCCCTGTTGGTCATTGTTGTAAGAGAATAGTCTCATGGAAATTGGTGATATTTCTAACCCTCCACAGCACTGCAATGCAAGTGTTATTATTAACTTGTGTAGATTTGGGTATTCAATTCTATTGAATGGCATTTTTTCTCAGAAACCCCCCACCAAGTTTTCTTAATTTTTTTGAAAAACTTTTTATTTAATCTTAGGATAAGTCAAACATCATTTTAAATATAAGCCCAGAAAATGACTAGATTATCATGCTGGTTTGCACCAATGTGACTGAAAGTTGATATTACTGTGAACTTCTAGTCTTTAGAATCTTAGAAAGAGTGTTTGCTGGTTCAGAATACCAAATTCTTAATCTCATTGAGAGAAAGAAGAGCAAAAGAAATACTAGAAAGAGAGCCAGGAGATTAGCAAACCGTAGGAAATGTCAGAACAAGCCTTTTTTGGCATTATGTAAGATTTTCATTCATTGCAAAACAAAAAGTGCAATTCTTTCCTCTCTTTAAAAGTTCTTTATCTTTTTTAGCCATCCTTTTCTCTTAGGAATTGACTATGCTTATCAAAAAATAGGCTCCATTGTCTATAGAAAATGTTATTTGTTTTGGTCAGGTTATAGGCACTAGGTGTCAGTATTTTCTAGCTTTACATATTGGTAACCTGTGAGATTGTTGGATTGAATGGAACAATTCCCTGAGTGTATTGAATTTACTAGTGTGTTTGTTTTGCTTTTTAGGCTCTTAATGGCCTCTTTCTGGTAAAAGTTATGTACCTTACTCCCTAAGTTATTTTCTATTTTGTAGAAGTTAAGAAAAATCCTGGGAGGATTTGTATTTCTTACCTAGATTGCCAGGAAGATGAGATGTCAATCATTTTTGGTGTTACTGATTTTTTTCTTAGACAAGAATAATAGTTTTATAAAAATTACAACTATCCATCAGGCACAGCAAAGAGAAGTTTGAGGTTGGGCTAGAATTACGTTTATTATAAATGATATATCCGTCATTTAAGATATCTGATGAATTTTAGAATGATGGGCAGAATCTTTACCATTCAGTGTTATAACAAGTTGAAATTCCATTACTACATTTAAGGCTATGAATAATACTTTCATGATGTTGCTTTTATTTTACCAGCTGATAAATGTGTTAAAAGGTATAATTGAAGGTTATGATAATCTTTCACATATGGCCTTTAAAAATGTGTTTGTCTTTTTTTTTTAGATTGAAGTAGTCAGAGAGGAATTTAATGAACATTCAGAAGATGTAGAAAAAATAAACCAAATCTGCAAAAATTTGCAGTTCCAGCTAAACAAAATGATAACCTTTGAGGAGCCTCCCTTTGAGAAAGAAGCTAATGTTATTGTGGACAGATGGCTTGATGTATGTGATTAGTATTTGTGAATTCTACTTCGCTGTATTATTTCAATTTTCTTGAAACTATTATTATTTAGAATAAATTGAACGTTATACCACTTCTACTAGAATAATAGAATATTACATATATGGAGGTTAATGAAATAAAATTGAGGGTATTCATATATATATTTATAGAGTTTAAAACTAATGTCTTTTTTATACTTATTAAATTATGTTCAGCTGCATTGAAATTCATTTCAATTCTAGCAAATCAGCCACAATTTTTTTCTTACAGAAATGACTGAAGAAAAAAAATCAAGCAGATAATTTTATGCATAAATAAAATAAATTATTTGAAGAGTGAAGATAATCCCAAGGTGTTATTTTAAAATATTGTTCTGACTAAAATGATGTTTTTCCTGTTGTTTCATTACTGAAAATATTATTTTGTGTTTGATTTCTGGCAGATAAATGAAAAGACAGAAAACTATTATGATAATCTGGTCAGGGCTCTAGCCTTGTGGGACAAACTTCTTAATTTAACAAGTATAATTGATGAGTGGATTGAAAAAGTGCTTAGAAAAGTTGAAGTCCACAAGCTGAATGATGCAGAAAGAACACAGGTGCAGGTAACTATATAGAAATAAGAAAAGGCTATTTGTGAGATGAACTTAAAGCAAGATATAACATGTAAGCTATCGGTGTGAAAAATGAATTTTTGTAACAACAATTTTTATATTTGCTTTGCTTTATCTCCATGGTGAGATGGAAAACTATTAGGAAATCATTTATTTCCTTGATGACCCCCTATGTGGATACTAACATAGAAGAGGTGTGGTTAGGAGGAGAAATCAAGATTTATTTATTTTTAAATAATATTTTATTTGATCATTTCCAAGAATTATTCATTAAAGACAAAGATCATTTTCTTTTCCTCCCCCCCCACACCCCATAGCCGACGTGTGATTCCACTGGGTATCACATGTGTTCTTGATTTGAACCCATTGCCATGTTGTTAGTATTTGCATTAGAGTGTTCGTTTAGAGTCTCTCCTCTGTCATGTCCCCTCAACCGCTGTAGTCAGGCAGTTGCTTTTCCTCGGTGTTTCTACTCCCACAGTTTGTCCTCTGCTTATGGATAGCGTTTTTTCTCCTAGATCCCTGCAGATTGTTCAGGGACATTACACCGCCACTAATGGAGAAGTCCATTACATTCAATTGTGCCATAGTGTATCAGTCTCTGTGTACAATGTTCTCCTGGTTCTGCATCACTTCCTGGAGGTCGTTCCAGTCTCCATGGAATTCCTCTACTTTATTATTCCTTTTAGCACAATAGTATTCCATCACTAACATATACCACAATTTGTTCAGCCATTCCCCAATTGATGAGGAAATCAAGATTTATTAATCCCCAATTGTGGGGTAGGACCTGTGCTCATGTGCTTTACAAATATTATTTCATTTGATCTGTAAAGAATCCACCAGAGACAAGTTTTGTAATCATGGTGTGACACAGCTAGAACTTTCTATGAATGGGACATGGGTTTTTTGGGGGGCAGCATAAACAAAACATTTCCTCAACAGACCATGAGATTTAAAATTTGAAGGTCAAAAGAATTAAGTATCTGAGAGCATCCAAGGCTTAATCTTTTGCATTAAAACTTAGAATTGGGCACAAAAATTTTTGGTGTGATAAAGTTTTAAAAATATATCACAAGAAAATAATCATTTAGCTTTTTGGATTTAAATGATTTAGAAACAGGGGTGTTAACTTTCCCCTCATATATATTATATTTATTTAAAGTCATATACATGATTGGTTAAGTATTGTAGTCTATTAACATACACACACTCTTTTGCCAGCAAATGCTTTGAGAAATATGTACATATTTTCTAAGTTAAAAGTCATAATCCAATTCTTCTCTACTTTAATGGCACCTAGGTAGTATAATGTATATACTGCTGGACCTGGATACACAAAGACCTGAGTTCAAATGTGATCTCAGACACTTATTACGTGACCCTGAACAAGTCATTTGACCTCTGGCTGCCTGTTTTCTCATAAGTAAAATGAGGATAATAATAGCACTTGCTTCCCATGGTTAGTGTTAGGACTAAGTACAATAATATTTGCAAAGCACTTTGCAAACCTTAAAGTGTCCAATAAATGCTATGTGTTATTATTGTTGACAATTGCTACCGAATTTTGGAAGATATGAATAAAATTCAAAAGAAGGAAGGTTAATACCACTATTTCTTTAAATTGTGTTTTAGGAAGAGCTAAAAATCCAAGAGCAGAACAGTGCCAAATTTGGAGCAAGGTTAGTTGAAATAGAAGAATTTCTTCAAATCAGTGAACCACCTCTCGAATTACAGGTAAGATAATTATTGTTTAGAAGTCTTAAACATGTATCTGCTACATCGGTATTTATAAATTTTTTTCTTATGATACATATCTTTTCTCTTTATAAAAAAGAACATAAACTGGAATTATTGTAATATGCCTTTTATCAGATGATAAAAAATGTTGAAAATATATTCTCTTTCATCAAGCACATTATTTTCTGTGATTGCACTTTTTAAAATTCTAAAGTCAGGGATTTTTTTCAGTGCCCCTTGTGTGGAAGGGGAAGTAAAATTATAACATAATTTTATAACAGTAATAGTTAATATTTTAATAATGCTTCTGTAAGGTTTAAGGTGTTATATTATTTTATTCTCCCAGCAGGTAGATAGATACTACAGATATTACTATTGTATCTTCATCTTATAACTTCCTTTGAAAATTTGGGTAACTGCTCCAAATCCAAACCTCTTTTCATTACTCTGTTTAGAGGCTGCTATATGATGCAATTCAAGGAACACTTGAGTCAGTGAGATCTAAGTACAAATTGTTCCTCAGACACTGGCTGTGTGGTCTTGGATAACTCGCTTCACCTCTTCTTGCCTCAGTTGCATCATCTGTAAGATGAAGATAATTGTTCTTACCTCCAAGGATTTTTCTGAAGCTCAATGAAATATTTTTAAAGTATCATGCAAGACTTAAAGTACTGTTTAAATGCTACCTATTATCACGTCGTTTTTTATTTAAAATAAATAGCAATTCACATAGAGGAAGTATTTGGAAGTTTACAAAGCATCTCCCTCAAAACAACTTAATGAAATAGCATAAACATTTTGATCTCATTTTAAATGGAAAAAATCCAAACAAACAAGACAGGGAGAAATGAAGTGACCTATCCAAGATAATGCTGGTTTTTTCCTAACTCTGACTATTACTATTGCTTCCATAGACAGCTTTATAAAGCCTCTCCTAGAAGTCACTATACTAGAATTTCTATTTGGATAAAAGATTAGTTTGATCCATTTGGTTTTCTACTTTTTCAAGAAAAATTGTATAATTCTATTTGTCCAAATGAGAATGTTGATGAGGGTATCTCAGGTAGTGGTCTAGATAAAACTAATCCTTAAGTAAATGTTTCATGCATAAGAAAGAATTAAAATGAGCTGTTCAGAGAAAGAAATGGTTAGGATGTTACTTTATGAATTTTTTTTCTTTTTAAAGGATATCATTTTGGGAGGCTGTGTCTGTGAAGAAGAAAAATTGAGACTTTGGTGGGGGGGTAATAAGATCTAATTTTGAAGACGTATTTAAATCACTTCATAATGAAAATCTTAATTCATTCCATAATAATGCCATTGCCATGAAATATAGTTGGAAAAATACTTTCTATTACTTGATGTTTTTCTTAATTTCAGGTCATCAAGTCATCTCTTTTGAACAGAATAGAACAAATAAAAATGCATTTAATGGATAAATCCACTCTGAGTGAAGTCAATGGGAGTACAGCTGAGCTAAAAGAAGATCTTGACCAGGCCAAGACACAGATTGGAATGACTGAATCTCTCTTAAAAGCCCTGTCTCCTTCTGACAGTTTGGAAATCTTTACAAAATTGGAGGTACTGTCAACTTTACCTCTTCTATAATTCAGACTCATTTTTGCAGTTAGTCTTGGTCTATTTAGATTAATTAAAATTGATAGGAGGAAAATACCAAAGGTCACTGGAAAGATGAGAAAAATATTTCATGCATATGGAGTGTTTTCACCTTCAAATTGTTTTACAGATGTTAACTAATTATTGCATCTTAAATTCCCTCAACTTTAGATATTTGTCAGCATTGATAAATCAATCCAACAATAAAATTTTTTAAAAGCAATTGAAATTCATCTTTTTTGCATCTATTGAGCTTTTTTCTAAGATCTCTCAATAAACGAATTAATGGATGGCAATGCATTTCTTAAACACTTGCTATGTTCAAGGTACTGTGCTAAATACTGGGGATACAATTATAAACATGAAACCTCTTCCCTCCCCAATTTTTTTCAGCTTCTTTTTATATATTGTCTTCCCTCATTAGAGCATGAGCTCTTTGAGGGCAGAGATTGTCATATGCCTACCTTTGAATCCTCAGTACTTAATCTGGCATGAAAGGAGGTGCTTAATAAGTGTTTATCAGCTCTTACTCTGAAAAATCCTTGCATTTAAGTCTCTTACATTTAGAGAGAGAGAGAGAGAGAGAGAGAGAGAGAGAGAGAGAGAGAGAGAGAGAGAGAGAGAGAGAGAGAGAGAGAGAGGGAAGGAGAAAGGGAGAGGGAGAGAGAGAGAGAGGGAGGGAGGGAGGGAGGGAGGGGAGAGAGAGAGAGAGAGAGAGAGAGGGAGGGAGGGAGGGAGAAAGGGAGAGAGAGAGAGAGAGCGAGAGAGAGAGAGAGAGAGAGAGAGAGAGAGAGAGAGAGGGAGGGAGGGAGGGAGAAAGGGAGAGAGAGAGAGAGAGAGAGAGAGAGAGAGAGAGAGAGAGAGAGAGAGAGAGAGAGAGAGAGAGAGAGAGAGAGAGAGAGAGGGAGGGAGGGAGAAAGAGAGAGAGCAAGAAATGGAGAGAGAGAGAGAGAGGGAGAGAGAGAGAGAGGGAGAAAGGGAGAGGGAGAGGGAGAGAGAGGGAGAAAGGGAAAGGGAGAGGGAGAGAAAGAGGGAGAGAGAGAGAGAGAGACAAAAGATTCAGGAAAATTGTGATCACGGAAAGGAGTTGAGGGCTAGATATTTGGTGAAATGACAGCTAGGTGGCTCAATAGCATGCTGGGCCTGAAGTAAACTCATCTTCCTGAGTTCAAATCTGGCCTCAGATACTTACTAGTACTGTGGACAAGTCACTTAATCCCATTTGCCTCAGCTCCTCATCTGTAAAATGAGCTGGGAAGGGAAATGGCAAACTGTATCAATATTTTTGCCAAGAAAACCCCAAATAGCATGATGAAGATTCACACGTGACTCAAAAATGAATGAACAACAGCAAAACCAGTGACCTGATTTGTAAGGCATTGCCATGTCTTTTCCAAAACAAATGGCAGTATTAGTTTGATTACTATATTCAGAGCAAAAGAAAAAGTAGAGGGTATGATTGTCAGGATGGAATGTGAAGCATGGTCTGGGACCTGGTAGGTATGATGGACTAGTAGGACAGTTTATATTTACTTATTTATCAGTCAAAACAGCTCAGCCACAGAGCAAGTGTTCCAAAACTAATAGGATAAACTCTCCAGGGACTGAGGATATGGTTTCTGTAAGTACAGCCTGAAGGACATTGTTCCAGGGAGGGAGAATTGGGAGAAAGGGCAAGACACATGGCAAGATAGCTTATGTGAACTGTTGGATAGAAGGTGTAGCCTAGTCTGAGATCTGTCTGTCTTTCTGTCTATCTTCCTAGGAAATACAGCAGCAAATTCTCCAGCAAAAACATAATATGATACTACTTGAAAATCAAATAGGTTGTCTGACTCCTGAACTCTCTGAACTGAAGAAGCAATATGAAAGTATCAATGATTTATTTAGTACTAAAAAACGTACTTTGCAAGACCACTTTTCCAATCTGTTGAATGGTGAGCAAAACAATAATAATGCAATAACGTTTATGTAATGCTTTGAGGTTTTCAAAGTGCTTTAATTACATATACTGCCACATTTGATGCTTAAATTAACATTTTACAGATCAAGAAATTGAGGTTGAGCCCAAGGTCACAATTGAAGTATCTGAGGTCAAATTAAAAAATCATGTATTCCTGACTCCCAAGTCATATTCTACCCTGTGCACCACTTAACTACTTAGGGATCTAAAATTTTTTTATTCAGCTTTGGTACATCTTAATGTATGTCTTATAATTTAAATGGATTTAAGACAGACATTTAAATGGAATGTCTGTCTTAAAGAGAGTCATCCAAAATACCCAAGACTGAGGTGATCATTTTATTCTTTGGGGAAAATGTGCTTGAGAATTTACTACATTGCTTAGTAGTTGGTGTTTTAATCCTTGTTCAGTCTTTAACTAGCAGTGTGATCTTGGATAAATCACTGCATGAAGCTACTATATCCTCAGAGGCAGCTAGGTGGAGCAATGGATAGAATGTTGTCACTGAAGTCAGGAGTCCCTGAATTCACATCCAGTCTGGAATACTAGCTGTGTGACCATGGGCAAGTCACTTAACCCTTTCCCCTTCAATTTCCTCATCTGTCAAATGAACTAGAAGAAAATGGCAAACTACTCTAGTATCTTTGTCAAGAAAACCCCCAAAAAGGATCACAAAGAGTCGAACATGACTGAAAATGATTAAGCAACACTTATTTCTTCATGTCTAAAATGAAAAAGTTCTATTAGGTAATTAATGATCCTTCTACCCATAATCTTCTGGCTTGTTAGACATATAACATGACCTTTCCATTCAATAATATAAGAATCATAGCATTTAAAACCCATATGCATATAAAGCTGTGTTCAGTGGATCTTATAGATTGCACCATGATCATCACACTTTAGCCATGATGTTTTAGTTCGGTTGGATGATTAAAGATTTTGGCAGAGAGGGACAGAGATAGAGACTCAACCTGTGGATTCATTGTTAAGAGGAATTTCAAGTAAAGGATCTCCTTCACCCAAGGGACCCCAGATGTCCTCAGTTGGCAACAAATCTTTTCAGTGAATGTGCTCAGGATGTGCTCAGTGCTCAGGATAATACAAAATTTAAAAAAGATGCTGTAAAGTATGATTTGTATTTGAAAGTTTTTTACACAATTGTTTTAGTCTCTTACCCTATCCAACTGCTTAGAAAAATCTCTTCATTATAACTCACAGGAGATAGAAACATACAGAGATAATTATAATATATAATAATGCATTATGAGTATATAGAATCCTTCGACAAGTTCTGTTTGTACCATTAGACTGGGAAGTATGGTTCATGTTCATGGTAACAATTAATATTAATTACTTCTTGCATATATATGTATATGTGAAGTAAAAATTTAAATGTCTTTCTGCAGATCAGTGTAAAAAATTTGATGATTGGTTCAGCAACATTCAATTGACCCTTAAGGAGTGTTTTGAGTCACCAGAAACCAAAAAGTGTATGGAAGAAAAGCTCCAGAAACTTAATGTAAGGCATGAGTCTTTTTTGGGGGGGAGGTGCAAAATGATGGAGAGAAAGGTGAAAGACTTCTATGCTAGGTATAAGCAGATAGGGGTAAGAAATATGGTACTTTCCCTAACCTGCTAAATGAAGAACCTTAAAAAAAATCCCCCATAACCCTGACAGAGTAAGACTAGCAGTAATAATCCAAAGTCTGTTTTTCCTTCTGAGAGGCAGTTTGAATATTAACCAGTCACTAGTTTCTCCTTGCATCTCTCTATCATGAGTTAATATCAGTCCTGAACCTTGACTGACACCCAAAGACCAAACTCCTTTAGTCTTGCTTGACCCAGATAAGAACTTTAGTAAAACACATCCCACTTCTCCCATATTGGACACCTAACTTTATTCAGGTCTCTAGAGGACTACCCTAAGTGTATCCATCTTTTTGGAGCACCCCCCTACTATGTGAGTAAACTTACCCTCAATAAAGGTCTTGTCTTGTGTGACATTTGGGGTTTGTTCTGTGGTGCAGCTATCCAAGGCTGTAACAGGTGGTTAAACATACCTAATTAACCAGTCTTTGACTTGTAGAATATTGAAAGCAAGGACTGAATCAGGAACCATGTGCTTTGATGCCATGCCCCCCTCCTTTCTGACAAAAGAACTGAGTTCCATAAGGGTTTTCCCCCTGACATTTTAAGTGACAGAGAGAGAAGATTACTGCCTTTCTCTTTAGGGGACTCTTCTATTCCACACTTTCCGGGTCTCTATTAAGACAATAGGCTGGTGGTGATTTCAAGTCAATCAAGCAAAAACTATTTATTTCTCACCTGTTATGTATTAGGCTCTGTGCTAGGAGCTAGAGATAGCAGTATGAAAGGTAAAAAACCCCTATGCATACTTAGCTTATATTGTAATATTTTGACATTTTTTGATCCCATCAATTACTCCCTAAAGGGTAGATTCCACTCTACCCTCCCTCCCCCCAACCAGGTACTTAAATATAGATTCAGTCCCAAACATGGAGGTATCAGATTTGCTTTCTACAGGTACAAATAAATGTCTGAGCCCTCTCTATGAATGTCATGAGCTACCACTTCAATTTGGTTTTGATTATTTTGTTGGGTAGGTCAAGGTATTCTAGGATTTTAAAATTGGGGTACATTGTAGAGGTTCTAAATCACTCTAACTCCTTTGAAAGATTATACTCCATAACTTCTTGTCTTATCTCCATGCCCAATGGCCATTTTTCTTCCCTAACTGGTTAAATTTTTAAAAATTAAAGTTGGAAGAAATTATTTTAGACAATAAGGATGAAGTTATAAAAACACATAATGTCATCGACTCATGATTTTTCCTGGGTGGGTTGGCTGTATTACAGATTACATTTGACAAATGATGCTTTCATATTTCTCAAGAGCACTTGAGGCACTCTGCTTAATTATCTGCCTCAGTAATATCTTACTTGTGAGCTTCTTTTATTGAAGTAATCTATTTTAGAATCTGCAATGGCATGTCATCTGCACCTCAACACTTGAAATCCAAACACTTAACCACAATATCTGCTCTAAGGAAAGTTTTATAGAAAAGAGCATTAATTAATTTTACACACTGACATATTTTCTAGAATGTCAGAAATGCGAACCCATGGTGAATTATTAGTATAAGAAACCCCCTATATCTAAGTAGAAGTGTCATTTTAATTATTTACCATTTTCAAGTATTAGCATCTCTGCCATACTCTGTTATGTAAAAAAGAAAGAAGTATAATTATAATATAGTGGCCTCTTTGGAGATGGTTCTCATCTATGGACTGTCCAAGGAATAATGATTTGCCAGGGGAATGAAAGAGGAATAAATACATAAGCAATTTCTCTCTCTCTCTCTCTCTCTCTCTCTCTCTCTCTCTCTCTCTCTCTCTCTCTCTCTCTCTCTCTCTCTCTCTCTCTCTCTCTCTTTCCCCTTCCCCCTCTCTTTTCCTCTCTCCCTTTCCCTCCTTCCTTTCCCCTTCCCATACTTTGTGTCTTTTTTAAGGATTCCCTGACCTTTGAGGGAAAAACCAAGGACATACAAGAAGTACAAACTGCATTGAATAATGTAAAAAGGCACCTGCCCAAGGCAAGTGTCAAAAGACTGAGTAACTGGATTGTGGCCCGGGAATTGGAATTACAGAAGATGAAGTTTTCATGTCAGATGCAAGCCAAACAACTTCATGATTGCTTACAACAGTTACTTAGGTAGTAAAAGAAGTTTGTTTCTTTGTGTGTGTTATGATTATATAACTGATATTATTTAATCATTCTCATTTAGATGCCCTCTAACAACATAGTAATTCATAGGGTCAGCCGAGATGTACAGAGACCACGTGATAGGAAAAAAAAAACACAACCCACAGTCCAAAAACTGTTCTTTTTAAACTGGAGGCTGACTCTGAGATATTATGGCAATTTGGAAGTTCCCTTATCATTAAAGAGTAATTCATATGCTGAGAAGCTTGATACCTAAACCTTTTGGAGATGCATAGCTGCTCATGTTCACCAGGCAACTCATTTATTAATTCCTAATACATTCTTCATTGTCACTTTATATTGTAAATACATGACAAAAATGGCTACCTCAGCTGTCAATGTTGACTTTTATTGAAAGTTTTTATTTTACTTCTTTTAAAAAGAACTTATTGGTGGGACAACTAGATGGCTCAGTAGATTGAGAGCCAGACCTACAGACAGGATGTTCTGAGTTCAACTGGCCTCATACCCTTCTTTAGCTGTATAACCGGCCCATCTTGCTCTAAGCCTGTGATGGTGAACTTATTGCACATGTGCCAGAGATGGCATTCAGAGCAAGCACTTTTTGTGAGTACGTGTTTCCCCCAGTTTGTTACTAGTAAGGCAGAGGGACTCTGGCAAAGATGATCCCTTCCCCTTCTGTACTATGCCTGATGACACTCTTTCATATCACTCAACCCTCCACCCAGCAGCCCAGTAGGAATGCTTCCTTCCTCTACTATGCTGGGTGAAGGGTCCAGGGAACAGAGTGTGGTCTCCAAAAGGTTCACTATCACTGTTCTAAAGCTTAGCATTAATTAATTTTAAATTAATTTATATATAATAATTTATATATATAGACATATATATAATTTAATTAATTAATATTAGTATTAATTCTAAGAGAGAAGGTAAGGACCAAAAAAAAGCTTTTGAAATTTCACTTCCATCCTTTTATAATGTATCTATTTGATGCTAATTGTTTTTAATACAATACAACACAGCTCATTATTCAGGTTCCATTTGGCTTCAATTTAAAATAGTTTTCTCCCTAAATCTACTTGTGGGAAGTCTATGACATAGCTTAGCCATACTTTTGGTGTCATGTCATCATTTAAAAAGAGGTTCCATTGACTTTGAAATTCTAGCAACTTAGATATACTTTTCATTTTAGACTTCAGGAGGACTACATCAACTTGAGTAAATGGCTAATGAATCAAGAAGAGAAATGGAAGGAGATTGGAGTAGAAAAAGAGCCAGATTTTTTCTGCCAAGCATTAACTAGAAAAAGGTAACCCTGTATTTTAAAAAAATCAAATATCATGCCTTTAAAATTTTTTCCAGTGGCAGTGGTATAAAAGATGCTATAAACTTAATTTTTTGTGTTTGAAATTTTCCAGGCAACTATTTGAGTCTTTAGCAGAGTTAAACAACTCACTGAAGAAATTTGGACTTACTAGAGAAGAAATAGTGATAGAATCAACTAATTTGATTGAGAAATATGAAACATTTTTAACACAAGTATGTGAAAAAGGAAATCATCAGTCACCTGCTGCTGTAGACCAGAGTTTTGAGGATCTTGTACATGATGTATTTTCTTGGATAATGGGGATTAAAGAGTCACTCATGGTTTTGAATTCAACTGAAGGCAAAATGCCACTTGAAGAAAGGATCCAGAAAATAAAGGTACTCCACTTAGCTAGGGCCTTTGGAAGCTCCTAGGAAACTCACATTTGAAGAAGCTTCACAAGAAGGTTCCAAAAAGATGGTTAAAGAGCTTACAAAATAGTCTTGAGAAAATGTTAAGGGAATTTACTTCATTAAGCCTGTTGAGTAGAAAGCCATAAAGTGTGTTATAATGTCTTCAAGTCTAGGAATAGAACTGCCTCTTTTAAAGAGGATAGAGACCAGTAAGAACTCAATAATTATAAATGAACTTAATCTCCATTGTGTGTAATTTTGATTAGGGAAAGGAATTTTTTTGAGTGGATAGAGATCTTCATTGAAGGGCTTGCTGAGGGAAATTTGTACTTGTGCAAACTAGGTTGCAAAGTGAATTTGAAGCAAGAAGAACTCAATTCAAATTCTGCCTCAGACACTTAGTAGCTGAAGATCCCTCAGCAAGTCCCTTAACTTTTGCCTGCTTCAGTTTTCTCATCTATAAAATGTGGATAATAATACTGCCCACCTCCCAGGATTGTTGTGATGATGAAGTAAGACAATATTTCTAAAGTACTTTTTGCAAACCCAAAGCACTATAGAAAATGAGCTAGTATTATTTGTCTATTAATGTTTACTAAATACCAAAGAGAAGAGCAATATAAAAATTTCCAGAGATCTCACTGTCTCTTGGCCAAGAGAAAAATGTGTGAACCCAGGTAACATAAAAATACATATGTATACAAAACAATTATAGTTAGATATGACAAATTTGGTTAAGCATTTCAGAAGAGGATAGGATGAAGAAGAGTCGGGAAGACTGATGAGAATTACCGAAATGATTGGAACTAAATGACTTCAGTCTGAAAAGAATTTCTGAAAGAGTTTTGAGCAGTTTCCATGCATCAGAGCAGGAAAAAACTTGATTTAGCAGGATGTGCTGGGAACAAGGGATAAATGAATTGTGGATTGGATCAGACAGAGGAAGATTATATTTGGGAAGTTTTATACATGTTTTAGGTTATTTATATTATTTACTCAGGTCTAGAATTTGGCAGAGTAGAGCCATTTTGGTTCCAATAATTTTAGCAGTTCTCATTATCCTTTCTCCACTCTTCTTCATCCTATTCTTTTCTGCAATCCTTAGCTAAATTTATCATTGCATCCAACTATAGTTCTTTTGCATATGCATATATTTTGGCAATTGAATATATTCAAAATGAAAATTTTTTCTGATATTTAGTTAAATGTTAGAAAGATCCTTGGTATAAAAATGTGGGGACCAAATGATCAAAAAAGAAAAAATAAATGACATTATGTTGTGCTTTTACTTATTTGTTTGTTTACGTTTTAGGAAATCATTTTACTTAAACCTGAAGGGGATATGAAAATACAAAATATCATGAGTTTGGGAGAGACTGGCAAGGCATCTCTGGTTCAGGATACTCTTTCTGATATCAAGAATCAGTGGGACCACACTATTCATTTAGCCAATACATATCTGAGGTAAAAGAAATACATTTATTGTCATCATCGTTTCCCTGTATCAAATAACAAATTGTAAAAAGTATAATATAACTGTCATTCATGACTTTTGATATTGATTATCCGCAGAATTAATAGGCCATTAATTTGAGGACACCAACAAGAGCCTGAGGGAAGAGTAAAACTTTATCTATATCAGGCATTAGAAATCTTTCCCACAATTTAATAATATTTAATTGAAGTGGTATGTCATCAGTAGGATAATTATAACAAACCTATCTTCTCCCTTATCCAACCACCCACCCCCAGCTAAATAATACTCTTTACTTTTCTTATAGAGTTGGTTAATATAGAAGGAAACACAATAGATATTTCATGTAAAAGTTTTGGTAAATATTGTTTGATAAAAATATTTGAAAACTGAATTTCAGTGAAGTGTTTTTTTTTATGATTCCCACATTCTTAGTTTCAAGTGATGTTATTAGTAATGAGATTCACTTTTCATTTGAAATGCTGAGATTTTTAGTTTCTGACATGCCTTTTGGCTATCAGAAAAAAAGAACAAAATCTGTTTATTAAATTTAATGTACTTATGTATTCTGGCCAATTGAAAAGCAAATTGCAGAGTTTATAGTAATAAGTTTAACCACTTTATGACAAATACTATTATTAAAGTACTATAAATCATTTCCTTTTGGAGTCTGGTATAAATGCTGTCATTTGAGGAAAATGTAAATGTTATAATACCTGGAATATCTCTGAGAATAAGAAGTTATTTTTTTTATATCTTATAGTCTGATATATGTACATATAAAATTCAGAGTATCACTTTGTCAGATATCTAATCAGTATAATTTTCTGTTAAAATTTAGCCATCAGGAAAAGATTCAGCTTGAAGGAGAAAAGTATTTGCAAAGCAAAGATGACTTACGACTAATGCTTACTGAATTAAAGAAGAAACAAGAATCAGGTTTTGCTTTGCAGAATGGCTTACAAGGAAAGAAAGCTCAGTTGAAAATATATAAGAAATTCCTACAGAAAGCAGAAGACTTGACATCCTTGCTTAATGAGTTAAAAACTCAAGGAAATTACCTCTTGGAGTGCACGAAAAACCCCAAATTCAGTGAAGAAAAATGGCTAGAAATCAAGCATCTCCACGAAAGCCTCCTTCACCAATTACAGGTCAAAATAATGAAATTGTATTTCTTAAGGACATTCACTTTTCAACAAGGTCTTTATAAGTCATAGTTTTTGGTGACACCAAATAAGCAAAGAGTTACTTGACTGTTATTTAGAGGCAAGTGCTCACTTATGGAGTATAAAAAAACAATTCAGTTGTTTATTTCTACTCAAAGAACCATTGTATACTAAGGAACCAAGTTTGAAGATGATGGTGGTATTTCCTTTTACATACTTTCCATTACCATTGTTAACTATAGAAGTTGGTATTTATTAAGCCACAAAATGCACAAAACAATCCCAGAGCTTTGTGTATGTAGCTGGGTAGCTGACATCGTACCCTTTTGTGTCCTCAAATGCTCCCTCTCTGAGTTGGAATTTTTTGCAAATACTCTGCAGTGAAGATGTCAGAAGGAAAAACAGTTGGCTTTTTGTGAGGCAAGAGCTATGTTCCCCGAAGGGAATAGGAGAGTGCATGAGATCTTTCTCTCTCTCTCTCTCTCTCTCTTCTCTCTCTCTCTCTCTCTCTCTCTCTCTCTCTCTCTCTCTCTCTCTCTCTCTTTCTCTCTCTCTCTCTCTCTCTTTCTCTCTCAGAGTGTAGAGTGATATCCAATTAATTATGTGAGACCTCTGGTTTTACCAGATAACAGAAGGAAAGAAGTCATGAATTTAGTTAGACACAAGTTAGGTTGGAAGGAGATTAGTTTCAAGGTGGCTATTTTCTCCATCTTTTACCAGAATCCTTCTCAAAGGTCTCATTCAGCCTGTGGGACCTCAGAGGTCCCATCAAACTGGAAAGTCTTTAAGTATGGTTACAATAATTGGCTTGTTTAGATCACCCAGCTAAAGACAGAGAAGTTCATCACCAAGGGAATGAGTTAGAGGGTCATAAACTCTAGAAAATGTTGATGTTTAGTTGTTTCAGTCATGTCTGACTCTTTATGACCCCATTTATGATTTTCTTGGCAAAAATACTGGAGTGGTTTGCCATTTTGTTCTCTCAGATGGCAAATAATGCCACTGAGGCAAACAGTTAAGTGACTTGCCCAGAATCATAGAGCCAGTTAAGTGTGTAAGGCCAGATTTGAACTCTGGAAGATGAGTCTTCCTCAATATAGGGTTAGCATTCTTTCCACTGTACCACATAGCTGCTAAAGAAGTTATGTCAAAACATTAATGAATTGTAAGGGAATGCTTTTACTGATAAAACCACAGATTCTTGAACACAGATCCTATTAAGCACTTTCCCCCCAAAATGTGTGTGTATGTGTGTACCCATATATACATATATATTTATACATATAATATACTGTATATATTACACGCATAAAACTGCAAGAGATATATGTTTATATAATACAATATAATATATGTTTATATAATACAAATATAACATATGTTTATATATATCTGTAACTCTTGCAATTAGAGAAATTCTCATTAATTTTCTGTTGGATTGGGATTACTTCTTCCTCACAACTAGATTGGGAATTTGTTTTGTATGAAAAAGACTCTTGGATTATTACTACCACCCCAGGATTATAAATCTAGAGTTGGAAGGGACCTCAGACCATCTTATTTTTTTAAACCGTACCTTCCATCTTTGGTTCTGAGGCAGAAGAGCAGTAAGGGGTAAGCAATGGAGGTTAAGTGACTTGCTCAGGGTCACACATCTAGGAAGTGTCTGAGGTCAGATTTCAACCTAGGGACCTCCCATCTCTAGGCCTGGCTGTCAATACACTGAGTCACGGAGCTGCTCAGACCATCTTGTTTAAGCACCTCATTTTTAAGGTAAGGAAATTAAGGTCCAAAGAGATTAAGTGATTTGTTCAAGGTCTAGAAAGTAATAAAGATAAGAAGTGGAAATTGAAATCAGGATACCCCCACTCCTCCGAAGCAAATTCTCTGTCCAATGTACTATAAAACCTCCCTTCTTTTCGAACAAGAGTTAACAGTAAAATCAGATTTCATGTAACCAAATGTAAAGCTGGAGAGTTGATTACCCAATTTGTAACTATTGTTTCTTCTTAAACATCTATCAGCTACATTTATTTCAGTAAAGAAATGAAGAAAAATGATCAGAAAATATAGCATAAATTAGTGCAATAAAAGATGTTAAGATTTACTTTAGAGATAATACAGATAAGAAACTAAAGCCCAGAGAGGAGCTTGTCCAAGGTCACATGGCTGGTTATCAGCTGAAATTCAGACATTTTCTTAAAGGAAAAGGATTGGAAAAGCACTTTCTAAGCTCAAGAGGTTTGATTTTTTTTTTTTAGTCTTTAGTCACAAGGAGATACTAACCGTGACAATTTATTATGCCTTATTCTTATGTGTAGATGTCATATAAATGATTTATTCTCATTTTTTTGTTTAAAAATATTTTAATACAGGTATCCCTTCCACATTGCAGGGGTTAGGGGTGCAGTGCTCCTATAATCTGAAAAATCCATGTAAAATTTGTTTTCTGTTCTTTTCACAAACTTTAACTTTTTTACTTATTTTAACTTTTAAAAAGATATTGTGTTGTATTAAAAGATAATGATGGTGATGTTACATAATACCATGCTTTGAGTTGCAATATCTGCTGGCCTTCCTGTGTCATCTGTGACTTCCACAAAACTATCCAAAAATTCCTATTGAATTTCTTATGTTGCCTGTAATATAGTGAAACCATAGCAGGGAATGTTGCAATGTGGAAGGGATTTTGTATTTTATTTTTTGTTAATTCCATGTAAAAACAATTTTTAATATGCTTTAAAATTTTTTTGAACCAAAGTCTCTCCCTCCCACTCTTCCCTGTAGGCTTTCCGAGACTGTAAGCCATCTGATACAGATTTTACATGTACTATAATGTAAAACATTTTTTCATATTAGTTGTATTGTAGAATCTATTCTCATTTTTATATAAATCTCTATAAGTTTATGAACTGTAAAATGGCATTTGAAGTAGGAAAGTAGGGGAAAGCTACATTAACTTTTAAAATGATTCTATTTCTAGGATTCAGTGAGTAAATTAGAAGGTCATGTTCAAGAACACCAGTTGTACCAGGACTTGGTTGCAGACTTGAATACCACATTGGAAAATTTCTATCAGAAATTCCTCGGTTTCCCTGATAACCTGGTAGATGAAAAGGCAGCAGAGGAAAAGATGTTAACATTGCAGGTATGATGCATCTTAAAAAAAAAAAAAAGACCTGTCTAATTCTGTCTAATTATTTCTCATACATAGGAGGGGAAAGAATCTTTCAGGGGAAGTGATTGTATTTTTTTCATATTTATTTTAGGGGTCTAAGAAGCAGGGAAACTTTTCCCCTAACCCTCCAAGGATTTGACTAATTTTGATAAATGTTTATTAGGAATATATTCTAAGAACATATCCTCATTTGCAACCAGGGCTGTCCATCTGAGATCTCTCTTTTTCAGTCATTTATATATTGTCTACTACCTCATCAGAAACATTCTTGAGTGCCTACTATGTGCAAAGTACTTGAGGTTAGGGATGCAAAGAAATAGCATATGTTTGATATTTGTTAAATTAATATAAATGAACAAATTTAAAAGTGACATTTATTGTTTACTCTGTGTCAAACACACCTTTTCATACTCTAATTAGAGGGGATAATTCATAAAAAAAAGATTAGCTCTCAAAAAGATGGAAAAGTCTTGAACTGGAATCTGGAAGACGGAGAAGCAGGGCAGATAGTAAAGCCTATAGCACCAAAGGAGGGAATGGCAGGACAAATGGTAAGATTCTTCCATTCACTATAAGGATTGGAGTTGAAGCTGTTTCTCATCTGAACTGTGGGAACAGAATTTTTTTAATTTAATATTTTATTTTTCCGTGTAATAATAATCATTTATATCTGTTTTCTAAAATTGTAATATCCAAATTGTGCTTTTCCTTTCTTTCCCCACCCTCTCCCTGAGACTGTAAGCAAGTTGATTTGGATTACACGTGTATAATCATGCAAAACATATTTCCATATTGGTCTTGTTGTGAGAGAATACTCATAGAAATCAAAACTTGTGGGAATAGTCTTTTTTTTTTACATCATTTTATTTCATTTTTTAAGAATATTTTTTCCATGGTAACCTGATTCATGTTCTCTTCCTTCCCTCTTCCCTTCCCCCTGCTCCTGGAGCTGACAAGCAATTCCACTGGTTTATACATGTCTTATTACTGAAAACCTATTTCCATATTATTCATATTTGTATTAGAGTAATCTTTAAAAAACCACAACCCCGAATCATGTACCCATATAACCAAGTGATAAATCATGCTTTTCTTCTGCATTTCTACTCCCATAGTTCATTCTCTAGATGTGGATAGAATTTTTTTTCATGAATTCAATGGGATTATTCTTGATCATTGCACTACTATTAGTAGCAGAGTCTATTACATTTGATTGTCCAACAATATTTCAGTTACTGTGTACAATGTTCTCCTGGTTCTGCTCATTTCACTCTACATCAGTTCCTGGAGGTCTTTCTAGTTCATATAGAAATCCTCCAGTTCATCATTCCTTATAGCACAGTAGTATTCCATCACCATCATATACCACAATTTGTTCAGCCATTCCCAAATCAAGGAATTTCAAAAACTTCAAAAAAATTTCAATTTTTTCCACAACAAAAAGCACAATTATCAATATTTTTGTACAAACATTTTTAAAATCTCTTTGGGATACAAACCCAGTAATGCTATAACTGGATCAAAGAGCATGCAAATGTTTAAAGGCCTTTGGGCATAATTCCAAATTGCCTTCAAGAATGGATCAAAGATCATTTCAGAACTCCTGTGGGAACAGTCTTAATAAATACTGCATTGACCAGTCAGGGGAAGGTGATATGGGGAAAAAGAGCACCCCTATGATAAAACAGTTCTCAATGGGATAACAATCTGTTTGAGGCAGGATTATGCATATAAGTTGTCTTTTGTTATTGAGACTAGTAGATGATCAGGCTATTAATAAAGGCTAGATATGTTTTAAAGTTTAATCTCTTTAAATTATACCCTTAGGGGGGGTAGGTGGCTCAGTGTATAGAGTGCCAGTCCTGGAAACAGGATGTCCTGGGTTCAAATGTGACCTCACACATTTCCTAGCTGTGTGACTCTAGGCAAGTGACTTAACCCCAGTTACCTAGCCCTTACCACTCTTCTGCCTTGGAACAGATACTTGTTATACTGAGTATGACAGAAGTATTTTTTTAAAAAATAGACTGAACTTTTAGTAAGTATAGTTGTATCCCCAGTTCTCTGTAGGTCCCAAGCTTCTTATATTTTGAATACTTTCTCACGTACAGAACCACATCTTCACCCATTTTTGTGTGATATTTTTTAGAAGTCAAAAACATCAGATGGACAGCCTATCAATTCTGTTCTTTGTGTGATCTTGTTCCTACTACACCTTTAATAAATATTGCTTCATTTGGTTGTTTTTGAGCTTGTGTCACTTTAGAGGACGCTTGTGACAAAAATCTAGTCTTTTGTTGAAAATGACCTTGAGAATGCCGTCTGGTGTTCTTCCAGAGCCATTTGATTTTTTCCCCCTGAGTTTGTAGTTTGTGACTCAAGTTAACAGGTTTTCCATTTTTCCTACCATCAAGGTAGTGTAGTCTGTCACAGCTAATGTCAATTAACACTTGTGATAATCAAATTGAAATACTTTCATGACAGCTTTTTTTTCTCCCACTCTTAGGAACTAGAAGCTCTTCTTAATCTAAAGGGTGATACGTTAGAGAAGATTTTAGTTTTAGCTGAGTCTATCAAACAAAACTCCTCTTCCGTGGGACAGAAGACCATTAAAGATGAAACAGATTCACTTAAGTATAAATACAAAAATTTGGAAAATAGACTTGAGTCTGTTAAGGAGGAGACTGAGAACAGTTTCAACAGCATCCTCAAATCAAAATCTGAAATAAAGAAGAAAGAAGAAACAGCTATGAAAAAAAGAGAGGAGCAAGTATCTTCTGATACTCAGGATTCCATTCATGAGTCTATCACAGTGGAAAAGTTGAAGGAAAGAGGGGAAGTCAAGAAGGTAAATATTTATGATTTCACTTTCCACAATAAAGAGAGTGAGAATGCAGAAGTGTTCGGCTCTTAAAATATGATTATAACTAAAATTTTCCAGTTTCATATCAAAACTTTAATATACTCTTTATGGATAAAGCCTATTTTGAGATAAAATCTTTCAAAACTTCTCATGATTGAATATTCTTGTTGCTAGAATAAGTCTGTGGAACTTATAGTTATCAATTTAGGCTTATTCTATCTGATATTCAATTAGAATTAGTTCTGTACCAAATTCATAAAGATAAATTAGAAGAGGTAAGAGAAAAGAAAATGATATATTTGACCTGCTTTCTTATAAAAGAAATCTCATCTTTAATTTTTTAGTGATTTTGTAATAATAAAGGAAAAGGGTGCCTGTTTACAAAGACTTCCAACCATTTCTTCTTATTATGTTAATCTCATAATGTTAAGTACTTTTTTAAAAAATGAACTTATAATTCCATGTATAGTACTACTAGTGGAAAAATTTATTTCACCAATGCCTAATGGCAGTCTCTACAACTCATAGTCTTAGAGCAATGATGTCAGATTCAGATAGAATGGGATCTCTGTGTGCCACATATTGATGTAGAAGACCACAAAATTATCAAATGTGTTATGTTGTATTTTTATTTATTCTGTTAACGATTTCCCAATTGCATTTTAATCTTGTATACAACACTAAAGTGTCTTGGCCATGTGGATGAGTTTGACACCTCTGTCTTAGAGAACCACTTGGGGCACTGAAGGATTATGCTTATGGTCCTACAGCCAGTAAATGTCAGAGGTGAAACTTGAACACAGTTCCTGTTGACTCTGAATCCAGCTCTCTAACCACACTGCCTCCCACTGCACATAAAAATTCTAAACCCCTTTGCCAGATAGGATCTCTATATTCAGTTAACTGATTTTTTTCTAGGGAAAAGATTAGGAAATATATTTTGTTTTTTAAAAATTCACTCTAGCAAAATAGATGGATTTCCCTTTGACTTTCTCAATGTTTTCTTAAAAGGTTGGAGAATTAAATGGAAAGAACATGAATAAAAAACAGCCCATGATACCTCATATGAAAGATAGTCTGTTATTATCAGACTGCTCTCCACAGCCTCCCATCCAGGGGAATATTGGAGAAAGTCAAACTGTTCAGGTAGGAATAATGATTATTTTATAGAGTAATTTTCCAATATGAACTCACTAAAGCTTACAATTCCTGTGTTTTCTTCTTGGGACAGAAATACTCACATGAAATAAGGGGAAAATGGAAAGTTTAATTATCTCAACAGAGAAATTTTGATAGAAATGTATAAAGCAAAGAGGGAGAGAATGGACATTTATATGGCACCTACTATGTGCTAAGCACTTGGACCTCACAACAATTCTGTGTGGTAGGTCTCCATTTTACAGAGGAGGAAACAGAGATAGAGTTTAAGTGACTTGCTCAGGGACACACAGCTATTCAGTGTCTGTGGAAAGATTTCAACTCGGGTCTTCCTGACTCCAAACCCAGTCCTCTATCCACTGTGTCATCTTCCTGTTTCAGGAATAAATAGAAAGAGCAAGGGAGTATCTGGTCAGTCAAGTGAAAAATGAGTTCACTGGCATTGTAATTCTTTAAAATCTCACCAATATAAGAAAATATTGATAAGTAAATACCACCATAGAGGATGAGGTCAATACTGGGCAAACCTCTTTAGGATGTATATATTGGGGAAACTCTTTTGGGAATGATCAGAGGAATTTGAAGGATTATGAAAAAAGATGAGAAATAAGCCAAGTGCTTTTTGTGAAGATATTGGAGAGTGAACATTTGTGAAAAAGAGTGATGTGATAAAAATTCCTAGTCTTTTTGTTTCTCTTAAAAAGAATGCGTTTTAAAGCTCAGTAACATTATTAACTTTCAAACTGATAACTAGAATCATTATAATATTAACTTAACTCAACAACATTTTGTAGCCAGGGGATTACCGTGGAAAGATAGATAGATAGATAGATAGATAGATAGATAGATAATCTTTCATCTCTAACAGTTATGAATTGAATGAATAATTTTGAAAATAAGAAAAATTAATGAATGAAGAAATGAGGATATTATTGTATTTTAGTATAAGGAAGTTTATAAATTTGCATTTATATGATGACTTAGACAATAAGCTTTGTAACTTTTTTTTTTCAATTGCCTAAACTGTAGAAAACAAAGCTATCCTCCTCTATAAAGTCTCTTCTGGCAGTCATACTTTAAAAAGCAGGTGTCCTATTTTGGTAGTAATTTTTAAGGTATAGTCAATGAGATATTGATGTATTTGTGGATCTATGTGTCTATGTGGTGTTACAAACACATTCCATTTGTGATTCTATTCATATCTCCTAAAGATTCAATATAAATACATTCATGCCTGCCCACCCTTTATACTCTTATCTATGTCCTCCCATAATTTTTTCCCAGAGTCCCATATATTATACACATGCACATAAGCAGGTAACATGGCAAGGTGGATAGGGAGCAGATCTTGGAGGCCAGAACTTTATCAAGTCTCGGTGCCCCCAAACAACTCTCTAAGATTCTAAATTACACATTAGTTGTAATTTAGTAAAATAATTGATCAGTCCCCTTGCTATGTACCAGGCATCATCCTAAGCATTGAGATACAAAGAAAACAAAGAAACAAGTCCCACCCTCAAGGACCTTACATTCTATAGGGCAGATGCATAAAGAAATAGATAGCAGCTATATACAAAGTAATTGTGGGAGGAGGGGAAAGGTAGCATCTGAACTACGAAGGAAATTGGGAATTCTATGATGTAGATCAGGTTGGATATCGTACTGGCACCTCAAACTTAACATGTCCAAACTGAGCTTTTCAGGATCAAGACTAAGAGATCATAAAGGCTAAGAAGTCCAACCTCCATTATAGGAATGAAGAAACTGAGTCCTAGAGAAGTTTCCTGTGGTTTTATATCTTCACTGATTGTTGTGGAAAAGGCAATTTGTACATTCAAGATTTTTTATCTATAAATTAATAAAACTTCTTAAGGTAGAATTATAAATGGAAAAATTACTAGACTCTAAATTTAATATATAATATTAAGTATTTGAGAATCTTAGTTTACAAAAAAATCTATACATTATGAAATAGTTTGAACATTTGCTACTTAAATGCTCCTTAAATCCTCCATCCAATTCTGTATATATTTCCAAAGTTTTCCTGTTTTGTCATCATCAGATAGTTTTTTGCAATTTTGTGCTGAAATAACCAAATCAATTTATTTGTAATTTGTCTTGATCATCTGACATTAAACCATGCATCAGTATTCATTTTATTTTGCTATTGTTGCCTTGTTTCACCTGTCTTGTTACCCTTTAAAATTTTACAGGCTGAAGTATCATCAAAACAAGAACATCTGGAGACCATTGACACTAAACCTAATCCCTTTGAGAAAAATTCAGTGCCTGAGAGCATAGAATTGCTTAAGGTCAGAGAAAAGTCTGATGTGGTACTTGTAGCTCACAAAAGGTAAGTCATGGCTGGAAACTTATTTATATGGTGATTTCATGTAAGTAGGGCTCCTTATTGTATTTCTTAAATATTTAACAAAAACTTTTTTTAGTTGCAAATTATCTGCCTCTCCACCCTTCCTCTCTAAGTGAAAAGGCAAGAATGTGATATCTATTATACAAATGAAGTTATGCAAAATATTTTCTTTATTAGCTGGGCTCATATTATGTTCTCATATTGACAGTGTCTCAAAAATGTCACTTCAATTCAATAAACATTTATTAAGCCCCTATTGTTTACAAAGGACTGTGGTAAGTACTATCACAAATAAAATATTTAAGAAAAAATCCTTGCAGTCATGGAGCGTTTAGTTTAATAAAGAGAGATTAAACATCCACAGTCAAGTATAATACACAAAAAATACATATTAAGGGAACTAGAGAAAGATACAAACAAAGCCTTAGGAGAGAGACATTACCAATCAGTAAGATCAGAAAAAAAGTTTCATATAGCATTTAAGTTACAATTTCAAGTAAGGGTAAATATTAAATCGGTAGACTGGGTCCACCAATATTTTTCTGGCCAAGGTTTTAGGTGTGTCCCTGAGAGACTTGGTTTTGTCTAGTACTATTACCCACAAATTCTCATCTGATATACTCCATAAAATCAATTACTGGTCAGAGATCATTTGTCAATACAATTGTCAATAACAATTAACTTGTCAGATTTTTAAAAGAAATATTTACTGAGAATTTGGTTCAGAAATATCCTCCTTTAAGTTTGAAATCACTATTTCATAAGTATATACAGATGTGAGATGCAAATGGTTAGATCTAAATGCTTAGAGAACACATGTGGTCAAAGTAACTCAAATCTCCTGGTTATTGGACATCTTTTTCTACCTTCTCATATTTTCATAAGTTCCCACTAGGTATCTATTCGGTGTCTAGGAATTCTTCATACTTAGTTTATACATTTGGCTAATTTTGCATCTCAAAGATATCTAGGCATGGAACATCATGTTGGTTTCATTAATTGATATTGTTGACATATTAAATACCCCTGTTACATCTAAGTCAAGGAAACAAGACAGCACAGAGTGTGAATCTACTTACAGATAATGATTGTTCCTGTTTTGATTGTTGGACCTTAAATGGTAGGCATATGAGTTTGAATTTTACCTTGTACAAAATCAGGAGTGACTAAAAATTTCTGAGCAAAATAAAGATGTTCCTTGATTAATACATAAAGAGTATTATCTTCAGGTGTTATGAAGGATGGATTAGAAAGGGAACAAAAATATAAGTAGAAAGATCTATAATACTGGATAAGGAGAGGCAGTCATTAGTTAGGAAGGGGAAGATGGGACAAGTTGGAAATCATATTAATAATACTGAGGTGAATTTAATTGAAAATAATTATCCTTCAAAACTACATTTCTGAAATCACCTTTATAATGAAACCTTTTTATAAAGTTGTTGTTCCTTTATTTATGAATAATTTTGACACCAAAGGACAAAACTAACACCATGAATTAAAGTTTAATTGAATTTTAATTATACTAGGCTATAGTATGTTTTCAAATGTGCATTAGCAATTCCAGATCACTTTAATGCATTTGGTTAAAACATATATTTAAGGTGTTGAAACCCAGAAAACATCAGGAAGTCAGGAAAAGTAGTTCCTAATGAAAGAAATAACTGCTTTACATTGATTTAAGATTGCTTAAGGTAGAGTCTTCAGCCAGATATGTCATTGTCATTGTCATGTCATTGTGGGGACAGCTGGGTAACTCAGTGGATTGAGAGCCAGGCATAGAGATGGGAGGTCCTGGGTTCAAATCTGGCCTCAGATACTTCCCAGCTGTGTGACCCTGGGCACATGACCCCCATTGCCTAGCTCTTACCACTCTTTTGCCTTGGAACCAATACACTACAAGAGGGAAGGTAAGGGTATAAAAAAATAAAATGTCATTGTGAGGAACATTATTTTGCATATTCTATATTACAGTTTTAAATTATCCAACAGCTAAATGTCACTCGCTTGTATTTTTCTAAAGATGGAAGCAATTTTAATATTTAGTTATTTCAACTGTGGCTCACTAATATGAACATCTCTCCTGATTTTTATGGTTTCTAGTCAGCGGGAATCTGCAACAAATAATTTGAAGAATGACCAGACAAATGATCAAATCTCACATATTACAAATGTTATTCAAGAAAAGCTGATAACAAACCAGAAATCTTTGGAAGATTTAGAGACTAAAGATCCACTAACAACTGAAGAACAAGTGAGTACATTTACATGTTTTCTAAAAAAAAATGAACTTATAATTCAGCATTCATGTTTATAATCCTTGATTCAGAATTACATTTTTAGATTTGAAACTATATAGTTTGGGCAAACTATAAAATTTTAGTATAGGTACCCACCCTCAAAGGGACTTTTGATATTGACATGGCAACAAGACTTTGTGAAAAGAGAAGTAGAATTAGAACCTAGGCAGGACTGGGTTCTAATCTTGTCTTAGAGAAAGTATCCCTATTAATGTTTAAAACTTTTGAGATACTTTATATAATACATTAATACATTTTATTTTATTCAGTTCAGACCTATGATGTAATCAAATTGAGTAATTCCTAGTTTTGAAACACTTTCTGCAGATCACTAACTGATCTGTAAAATAACTTTAGGCAGTAACTGCTAGGGAATTGAGAGAATGATAAACTTAGAGCAAAAAGGAATTTTGGAGGCCATCTTGTCCAACTACCTCATGTCATAGATGAGGAAAATTTTATTTTCCCAAGGTAACACAGTCTTTATATGTCAGTGGCAGGACATAAATCCAGGTATTCTTAACTCCAAGAAAAGATCATCCGTGACAGCTTGCAAGCATCTAAGCCAGATCAATTTTACATATGCGTCATTGTAGTAATTCACTGTATAAAGTCTATCCTAAAGATGTGAATGGGGAAGATTTGTAGTGGAAGATTTGTTTATATTTGGCTTTCTTCTGTTCTTTGTTTCTTTGCTTTTTAAGCATTGAGGGCAATGTTAAAGAATTCACAAAAATGTATAGGGTCTGTGAGAAGGGAAGAGGCAGCCATATTCCTTTGCCTTGTTCATTGTTGAGAATGTTTATTTGAAAGGATTTCTAAAAATCTAGAACTATAGACTCTGGAATAATTAGCACCAGCAATAATTAGCACCATTGCCAAAGCTACTTTCTTTTCTCCTTCTTTCCTTATGAAATACCTTCAAAATGGTAAAAAACATAAACTGCCTATTTTCTATCATTGTATGGTATTTTGAAGGAATTAAAGGTTGGGAATAGAGGGAAAGTAATCCATTTCTGGTCCATTGTTGTTTTTTTTTAATTTTAGAGTAAAATTACAGTTGGCATCTCTAGAATTATTTTTCTTGACCTATCCTTCCCATTTTTCAACTTACATGGCATAATTGCTTTTTGCTTTTTATGTGTAATTACATATTTAATTTCCTTGTCATAGAGTATAATTATCAGTCAGAGTGTCTGAATCTTTTTTTATTCTTTTAAACTGTTTTTCTGAACATTTGCCATTGTGATATTTCAGGTGGCATCCTTGGAAAAATCCATGGACATAAATGATCAGGCCTACAAGAGGATTGTACAAGACTTCCAACTGTGGTTGAGTAGCAAGGAACAACTCCTGGATTTTATAAAACAAGGAGAGCCAGTTACTGAAAAAACACTTTCAATTTTTGAGGTAAACTAATAGTATTTTGAGTGTATGTTCATATGCATTGGCAATTCTAGAAATATATTTGATAGTAAAAGAAACAGTTGGCCTGTATCCTAATCATGTAGCTCAACCATTTGCATTTTGTACTTCTTCCTGACACTTTACTTATGTCTTCTCCCTTGTCTCAAGCTTTTTCAAGATGTGTAGAAAGACAGAATGAATGATGCAAGGTATAGTTGAGTAGCTTGAGCCCAAGGCACAGCATAATGTTGTTTGTGGGCACAGTGTTGATACAGATGCAGTTGACATTCTTGCCCCAAGTTCTTAAAATAATTATGGTGTAGCATTTTAGAGTTAATGAGAAACTTAGACATTACTTAAACCAATTTAATTTTATAGATTAGGAAACAAGCCCAGAGATGTTGTCACAGACATGAGACTTAAACTTGGCCTTCCCCAGCTTCCTTTCCAGTGCTCATTTCTTTATTCCCATTGATAATTTCTTGAGAAATTTTGTTTTCTGAAAAGGAGGGAAGAAAATATGGCTGTGTTTTTAAATGTTTAACAATTGGATCCCCTAAAATGTGCGATACATGTTTAAGTTTAATCTGCATTATTAAAATTTTGTCCATCAATTTATATCTAGACAATCAAATGAACAATAAATCAATTACTGATTTGTATATTTGCCAATTTCTGACATGTAAGAAAGTGCTCATGTTGAAATTTTAACGATCTACACTCATGAACCAGTACCAGCTGGTTCTAATGTACTGCTGGGAAAAGAGATCCTACAGTACCAAGTAGTTCACTCATCCTCAACTTAAACAACTAGATATCAATGGGTACTTCTGTGTAGAATTAATTTATTCATGTGTAATTACTGACTTTCACATTGTTAAATCATAGAAGAAAATGAAATTACCAATTTTAATAACTTTCTGAGTGGGAAGATGAAAAAAAATAGGAGGCACAAAAATGAAACTCCAATCCTAATTTAATCAACTAGTCATTGCTTTAAGTCACAAGAGAAATTTCTTTAAATAATTATTATAATGAATTACAGGTTTTCTTGCATTTTAGGGAAGCTATTGTCTTTCATCAGAATAAGTGGTGCAATATGTAGGAAACAAAGACAAGGGCCCAATCTGAGTTGAACCCTCCCCAGAATCTTATAATATATGTAAATCATATTCTGTAGTTGAAAACATCAAAGAAAATTAAAATTTATGAAGAATGCCAGCTGTTAATGTAACTAAACTACACTTTGGTAGAGGTAATGAGAGAATAAGTTATAAAAAACTGCTTTTCTTTTGTTTTTAAAGTTTATGACAGTATTGTGTATTCAACTGTACAAAACCTATGCTTTCAACATCATGTTTCTAGAAATTAATTTATAGAATCCTCTGGGGAATTTTGAAGACTTGGAAAAGTTGTTGAAGTTCAAAATTGTTGTACGTTTTATTTCTTCCTCTTGGTATGGGAAAAATGGAAAATTGATTCCTATAGCCCAAAATTGGCATATATTAAAAAAAAAAACCCTTACCTTCTGTCTTAGAATCAATACTGTGTATTGATTCCAAGGCAGAAGAGTGGTAAGGGCTAGGCAATGGGGGTCAAGTGACCTGCCCAGGGTCACACAGCTGGGAAGTGTCTGAGGCCAGATTTGAACCCAAGATCTCCTGTCTCAAGGCCTGGCTTTAAATCCACTGAACTACCCAGCTGCCCCCAATATAGGCATATCTTAAAGGCTTTTGGTCAGAATAATTTATTATGTACCTTTTTCCTTTACAAGAATCTCACAGGTAATTTGATGGAATATCAAAGTTTATTATTTCCTATTGGCCAATTTTAAGAGTTGCTGCTAGTTTGGGCCATTAACCAATGATTGTCTCTTTGAGGAACTTCAAGAGAAAGGGATTTTCTATCAATAAATCATATACACACACACGAATGTACTCACACATAAAATGCACACACATGTATGTATACATGTACATGTCCACACACACAAATATGACATTCACAGGAACTTGGAAATATGTATGCATCCTAACCTTTCAGTAGGGGAGGGGGAAGCATTTGAAGCTGAGCCTAATGCCGTTACATATGACAACAGTTTTGTCTGAGGAAATTCTTTAACAAAAAGTCAGGTAATCATTTGTGCAGTTTATTTCACAATTCTTTTTTTTTAATTTTATAATATTTAATTTGATCACTTCCAAGCATTATTCATTAAAGACAAAGATCATTTTCTTTTCATCCCCCCCACCTCCCATAGCCAATGTGTGATTCCACTGTGTTCCACATGTGTTCTTGATTCAAACCCATTGCCATGTTGTTAGTATTTGCATTAGAGTGTTCGTTTAGAGTATTTCCTCTGTCATGACCCCTCAACCGCTGTAGTCAGGCAGTTGCTTTTCCTCGGTGTTTCTACTCCCACAGTTTGTCCTCTGCTTATGAATAGTGTTTTTTCTCCTAGATCCCTGCAGATTGTTCAGGGACATTACACCGCCACTAATGGAGAAGTCCATTACATTCAATTGTGCCATAGTGTATCAGTCTCTGTGTACAATGTTCTCCTGGTTCTGCTCCTCTCGCTCTGCATCACTTCCTGGAGGTCGTTCCAGTCTCCATGGAATTCCTCCACTTTATTATTCCTTTTTGCACAATAGTATTCCATCACCAACATATACCACAATTTGTTCAGCCATTCCCCAATTGATGGGCATCCCCTCGTTTTCCAATTTTTGGCCACCACAAAGAGCACAGCTATGAATATTCTTGTACAAGTCTTTTTCTCCATTAACTCTTTGGGGTACAAACTCAGCAGTGGTATGGCTGGATCAAAGGGTAGACATTCTTTTATCGCCCTTTGGGCATAGTTCCAAATTGCCCTGCAGAATGGTTGGATCAGTTCACAACTCCACCAGCAATGAATTAAAGTCCCTACTTTGCCACATCCCCTCCAGCATTCATTACTTTCCTTTGCTATCATGTTAGCCAATCTGCTAGGTGTGAGGTAATACCTCAGAGTTGTTTTGATTTGCATCTCTCTGATTATAAGAGATTTAGAACACTTCTTCATGTGCTTGTTAATAGTTTTGATTTCTTTATCTGAGAACTGCCTATCCATGTCCCTTGCCCATTTATCAATTGGAGAATGGCTTGGTTTTTTGTCCAATTGATTTAGCTCTTTATAAATTTGAGTAATTAAACCTTTGTCAGGTTTCTATGAAGATTTTTTCCCAATTTGTTGTTTCCCTTCTGATTTTAGTTACATTGGTTTTGTTTGTACAAAAGGTTTTTAATTTGATGTAGTCAAAATTATTTATTTTACATTTTGTGATTCTTTCTATGTCTTGCTTGGTTTTAAAGTCTTTCCCCTCCCAAAGGTCTGACATGTATACTATTCTGTGTTTACCCAATTTACTTATGGTTTCCTTCTTTATGTTTAAGTCATTCACCCATTTTGAATTTATCTTGGTGTAGGGTGTGAGGTGTTGATCTATTCCTAATCTCTCCCACACTGTCTTCTAATTTTCCCAGCAATTTTTATCGAATAGTGGATTTTTGTCCCAAAAGCTGGGATCTTTGGGTTTATCATATACTGTCTTGCTGAGGTCGCTTGCCCCCAGTCTATTCCACTGATCCTCCTTTCTGTCTCTTAACCAGTTCCAAATTGTTTTGATGACTGCTGCTTTGTAATATAGTTTGAGGTCTGGGACTGCAAGGCCCCCATCATTTGTGTTTTTTTTCATTATTTCCCTGGATATCCTTGATCTTTTGTTATTCCAAATGAACTTTGTTATGGTTTTTTCTAAATCAGTAAAGAAAATTTTTGGGAGTTCAATGGGTATGGCACTAAATAGATAAATAAGTTTGGGTAGGATGGTCATTTTTATTATATTGGCTCGTCCTATCCATGAGCAGTTAATGTTTTTCCAGTTGCTCAAGTCTAGTTTATTTGTGTGGCGAGTGTTTTGTAGTTGTGTTCATATAGTTCCTGTGTTTGTCTTGGGAGATAGATTCCTAGGTATTTTATTTTGTCTAAGGTGATTTTGAATGGGATTTCTCTTTCTAGTTTTTGCTGCTGAGCTGTGTTGGAGATATATAGAAATGCTGATGACTTATGTGGGTTTATTTTGTATCCTGCAACTTTGCTAAAGTTGTTGATTATTTCAATTAGCTTTTTGGTTGAATCTCTAGGATTCTTTAAGTAGACCATCATGTCATCTGCAAAGAGTGATAACTTGGTCTCCTCCTTGCCTATTTTGATGGCTTCAATTTCTTTTTCTTCTCTAATTGCTACTGCTAGTGTTTCTAGTACAGTGTCAAATAGTAGAGGTGATAATGGGCATCCTTGTTTCACTCCTGATCTTATTGGGAATGCATCTAGTTTATCCCCATTGCAGATGATATTAGCTGATGGTTTTAGATATATACTGTTTATTATTTTTAGGAACGACCCTTCTATTCCTATGCTTTCTAGTGTTTTTAATAGGAATGGGTGTTGTATTTTATCAAATGCTTTTTCTGCGTCTATTGAGATAATCATGTGGTTCTTGTTGGTTTGCTTATGGATGTGGTCAATTATGTGGATGGTTTTCCTAATATTGAACCAGCTCTGCATCCGTGGTATAAATCCTACTTGATCATGGTGGATGACTCTTCTAATCACTTGCTGGAGTCTTTTTGCTAGTATCCTATTTAAGATTTTTGCATCTATATTCATTAGGGAGATTGGTCTATAGTTTTCTTTCTCTGTTTTTGACCTGCCTGGTTTTGGAATCAGTACCATGTTTGTGTCATAAAAGGAGTTTGGTAGAACTCCCTCTTTGCTTATTATGTCAAATAGTTTGTATAGTATTGGGATTAACTGTTCTCTGAATGTTTGATAGAATTCACTGGTGAATCCATCAGGCCCTGGGGATTTTTTCTTAGGAAGTTCTTTGATGGCTTGTTGGATTTCATTTTCTGATATGGGATTATTTAAGAATTCTATTTCTTCTTCTGTTAGTCTAGGCAGTTTGTATTTTTGTATATATTCATCCATATCACCTAAATTGGTGTATTTATTGCCATATAATTGGGCAAAGTAATTTTTAATGATTGCCTTAATTTCCTCTTCATCGGAGGTGATGTCCCCCTTTTCATCTTTGATGCTGTTAATTTGCTTTTCTTCTTTCCTTTTTTTAACTAGATTGACCAGTACTTTGCCTATTTTGTTTGTTTTTTCAAAGTACCAACTTCTTGTCTTATTTATTAAATCAATAGTTCTATCACTTTTTATTTTATTAATTTCTCCCTTAATTTTTAGGATTTCTAGTTTGGTTTTCTGCTAGGGGTTTTTAATTTGATCACTTTCGAGTTTTTTTATTTGCATTTCCAATTGATTGATCTCTGCTCTCCCTTGTTTGTTCATATATGCACTCAGGGATATGAATTTACCTCTGATTACTGCTTTGGTTGCATCCCAAAGGGTTTGAAAGGATGTCTCGCCATTGTCATTTTCCTCAATGAAATAATTAATTGTTTCTATGATTTTGTCTCTAACTAAATGATTTTGGAGTATCATATTGTTTAATTTCCAATTAGTTTTTGATTTGGTTTTCCATGTACCATTACTGATCATTATTTTAATTGCCTTGTGATCTAAAAAGGCTGCATTTATTATTTCTGCTTTTCTGCATTTGTGTGCCATATTTCTGTGACCTAATGTATGGTCAATCTTTGTGAATGTGCCATGTGGTGCTGAGAAGAAGGTGTATTCCTTTTTTATCCCTATTTATTTTTCTCCATATGTCTATTAATTCTAATTTTTCTAAGATTTCATTCACTTCTTTTATCTCTTTCTTATTTATTTTTTTATTTGATTTATCTAAATTTGATAATGGTTGGTTCAAGTCTCCCACTAATATGGTTTTACTGTCTATTTCTTCCTTCAATTCTCCTAGTTTCTCCATTAGAAATTTGGGTGCTATATTATTTGGTGCATACATGTTGATTAGTGATATTTCCTCATTATCTAAAGTCCCTTTTAACAAAATATAATTACCTTCCCTATCCCTTTTGATCAGGTCTATTTTTGCTTTGGCTTTATCAGATATCATGATTACCACTCCTGCCTTCTTTCTGTCAGTTGAGGCCCAGAAGGTCTTACTCCATCCTTTAATTCTGACCTTGTGGGTGTCAACCCGCCTCATGTGTGTTTCTTGAAGACAACATATGGTAGGGTTTTGGATTCTAATCCATTCTGCTATTCGTCTACGTTTTATGGGTGTTCATCCCATTCACGTTCAAAGTAATGACTGTCACTTGTGGACTCCCTGGCATTTTGATATCCTTCCCTAATTCTAACCTTTCTTCTTCAGCTCTACCTTTTAGTCCAGTGATTTACTTTAAATCAGTCCCCCTTGTCCCCTCCCTTGATATGTTTCCCTTTCTAGTCCCTCCCTTTTTGTTCCTTCCCTCTCCCCCCTCTTCTTCCCTCTCTTTTTTGTGTTCCCTCCCCCCACCCCCCCTTGGTTTTCCCTTATCCCTTTCCTTTTTGGGTAAGATAGAATTCAAGATCCCAATGGATCTGGATGTTCTTCCCTCTCAGAGTTGATTTCCCTGAGAGTAAGGTTTAAGTAAAAACTCTCTTCCTCTCCTTCTTATAGGAGTTTTCTTCCCCTCCCCTTCCCATGTGAATCTTTGTGTGAGAAAGATTATTCTAATTGGTCTTTCTTTTCCCCTTATTTACACATTGCATTTTCCCCACATGTTAATATACATAGATTGATATAAATGTAGTCCTTATAGAAGAGAGTTTGAATAAAAGAAAAAGATAACATTTTTCTCCTTTTCCCTTTCCTTCGTATTTACCTTTTCAGGTATTCCATGCTCTTTGTTTTTCGATATCAAACTTTCCACAGAGCTCTGGTCTTTTCTTTGCAAAAACTTGGAAATCTTCTATTTTGTTGAATGCCTATATTTTCCCTTGGAAGTATATAGTCAATTTTGATGGATAGCTGATTCTTGGTTGAAGGCCCAGCTCTCTTGCCTTTCTGAAAATCATGTTCCATGCCTTACGGTCATTCAGAGTGGAACTTGCAAGGTCTTGTGTGACCCTGATTGGCATTCCTTTATATCTAAATTGTCTTTTTCTGGCTTCTTGTAAGATTTTTTCTTTTGCTTGAAAGCTTTAGAATTTGGCAATTACATTCCTGGGAGTTGTCTTTTGGGGATTTAGTGTAGAGGGTGTTCTGTGAACTCTTTCCGTGCTTGTATTGCCCTCTTGTTCTAGGATCTCTGGGTAATTTTCTTTGATTATATCTTGTATTACGATGTTGAGTTTGCTGTTTATTTCTGGCTTTTCTGGTAGTCCAATTATTCTTAAATTGTCTCTTCTCCCTCTATTTTCCAAGTCTATGACCTTGTCAGTGAGATATTTTATGTTCTCTTCTAATTTCTTGGTCTTTCGGCTTTGCTTTATTAATTCTTGCTCATTGTCTTCGAGTTGCCTAATTCTGACCTTTAAAGCCTGGTTTTCCTTTTCACTTTGGTCAAACTGGTTTTGTAGAGACGTGAATTTCTTTTGCATTATTTCCCACTATTCCTCCCAGAAGGCTTCCATCTTTTTGATCCTTTCTGATTCAAATTCTTCATGGGTTTGTGGAGAGTTTCCATTTCCTTTGGAAGGTTTCGAAGCATTTGCTTGAGTTTTCTCTTCTATCTCCTCTGTATTTTGTATTGTTGCTCCATAAAATGTGTCCAAAGTCGCCCCCTTCTTCTTGTTTTTCTTGGAGTTTTGAGGCTTTTGTGCTTCTGTGGAGTTTGCCATCTCTATCTGAGTGGGGAGGTCTAGCTTTTCTCATCTCTGTCTGGTGTTCAGAGGTTTTAGCCCTAGGCAAATTGTCCGTTCTTCTCAGCTGTTCTGTCTTCCCGGGGAGGCCAGGAATTGCTGGTGTTTCCATGTTACTGCCCTCCTCAGTTCCCTCCCGATGCTTCTTCGTTGCCTTACTTCCACGCTATGAGCCTGGCTCGGCACTCTCCGTGAGGTGTTTTAATGCCTTTGCTGGCCAGAAGAGCCTGCACTCTGAGGGGGGAAGGGCCGCGGCTTCCCTGAGCTCCGAGGGCTCCTGATAGAATTAACTTTCACTGGGATGAACTGAATAAGCCCTGAGGCAGGGACCTTCCGTGAGACTCGGATGGAAGGATCCAGCCAGGGGGAGACAGGTTCCCCTGTCTCTCTGTTTCCCTGCTGTCTGTGTTGGGTAATCCCTCGACTGAGTCAGGTTGTTTTCAGGAAGCGGACTTCAGAATAGCCGGCCCTGAGGCTCT
Organism: Monodelphis domestica; assembly: GCF_027887165.1. NCBI lineage: Eukaryota > Metazoa > Chordata > Mammalia > Didelphimorphia > Didelphidae > Monodelphis > Monodelphis domestica. The sequence continues at coordinate 274,348,909 of NC_077227.1, forward strand.
GAGGTTCCCTCTGCTGCCTCAGACTCAGTGCTCTGGGTTGGGGGGATGGGTCCTGGGACCTTCCTGCTGCCTACCCCTTAGGTCCGAGTGATCTCGGGTTCTGGCTTTTGGGGGGGGGGCATACCTTTTGACCCAGGTCCAGGAGGAGGGTTCCTGGGGTCTATGCTGTTGTTCGTTTTGAATTTCGGTGCCCTAAGAGCATATAGTTTGAGTTCAGTAAGGAAGGGTTTCCGGAGATCTGAACTTTAGCTTTTTCTAAGCCGCCATCTTGACCGGAAGTCTCCTATTTCACAATTCTTGTAACAGCAGCTGTGGTCAAATAAGAGTATCAATAATTCTATCATTGACTTCCAGTGATATCAGTCAGTTCAAGATTTTAAAAAATAGGAAAGTATCTAAAATATTGAATTATCAACTAAGGACTTCAACTTGTGAGCAGCATAACATAATGGGGGGGACATTGGATTTGGTGTTAAGCATATTTTGGGTACCTTTGAACAAACTGTTTTGACAATTTGAGCCTTAGTCTTTTTCTTCTATAAAATGAGAGTAATGGACTACATAACCCCTAGATTGCTGGATGGCACAATGGCTAGAATGTCAGGAAGAATTGGGTTCAATGTGGCCTCAGATTCTTTTTTAGCCATGGGACCCTGGGCATTTTAAGATGACATTTAATCTTTGTCTGCCCTCGTTTCCTTGCCTGTAAAATGGGGTGATACTAGAAGCTACTTACCTATCTTGGTTGTTGTGAGGATAAAATAAGATAATATCAGTAAAGTGCTTAGCAAAATAGATAGAAAGTATTAAGTATTAGGCACTTAAATGGTGACCATTGACTAAAAAATCCCCAATATCAGGTTATATTTTATTCTAGTCCCAAATTATTTTTCATTTTATTTCATGAGAAATGCTTCTTAATGGTCCTTGATCGATTTAAGAAGATGGAGGTAACAAGTATTTTTTGGTTTTGAAGCCCCACTTGATCATAAAAAGAAGATAAAAAGAACTCATCTGACTAGGTTTCTTTTCTTTTCTCTACTGTGATTTACATTCCACAAGATAGTGTTATTTTCCTGCTTTTTCTTTAATAACTTATTGAGTTAAAAAAAATAAAAAAAAATAACTTATTGAGTTTTTCATATAGTTCAATTCTATAACTCCCAAGAGTCTCTTAAGATGGAGACTGATGTTGGGATCTAAATTGATAAAATTGTTAGTCTAGTGTGACTAGAGAAAAAAGATGAAAAGAAAAATAGATATTTGATTTCTTTTGTTGGAAATACTTTATTTCTGGTAGAAGGAAAAATGTGAGAGTAATGTTAATGAAATACTTATTAAGAATTTACAGAGTCAGGGCATCATGGGAGCCTATTCCAAACTGACAAAAACATTGACAACTTTCAAGAATATTGGTTGTCTCTTTTAAAAAGTATTCAGTTAGTTAAATTATAAGCTCAGAGAATAATATAGTTTGGAAGATGCCTGGAAAATGAGTTTGTTATATAAAATTTATGGAGATTACTATTCATGGAGGGCACAAGTGCAAGGGAAAATATGTATACCATTCCCAAAGGCATCGATGCTTTTGGAGAGGTGCAAAATTAAAGAATTTTCACAGTCAAAAGGGAAAAAAAGCAGAAATAAAAGACTTATTTTAAATTTTAAAGGTTCATATGAGGCAATATGATTGATATTTCTTGGAAAGGTGAGAACACAACTTTTGGAAAGGAAGCCATTAATAATAAGTTTTTAAAACTGGGTGGTATTAAAAATTGCATCCTGTAACTACTGTGACAGATATACATAAATTGTACATACATACTCATACATACACACATACCTGTGTATGACCAAAAATCCTTTCATAACAAATAGACTTATTGTGATTAGAAATGATAATTTATGTTAGTTTGAAGGTGTTTTCCTGAATTACTGACAACAGTTATAGAGGTCATATATTTATCTTATACATATTTGTTTGCATTGCACCCTGTTAGACTGTGAGCTTCTTGAGGAAAAAGACTGTCTTTGCCTATCTTTTTTTTTAAATCCCAGCATGTAGTAGGCGCTTAATAGATGTTTATAGATTAGCATATGCACCAGATACTTGATTATTTCAAACATGTGTCATAGAGACAATAAGAAACATTTGTAGATTAGTAAATTGAGGCACTTACCAATGGCAGATCAGGGCTTTGGGGAGAGAGGATACAGGGGAAGCACCACAACTAGACTGCAACTCTTTGAAGGGGCAAGTAGATACTATCCAGTACTAAAAATGACCCAAGACTCATAATTTTTTAAATCCCCCAAACACTGGTAAGTTAAAAACAAATGGGACTGTTCTTTTCTCTTTTCAACACATAGCCTTGTATAATTTCTGTTCCTTGACTGTTGGCCTTGATAGTAATTTTAACTTTGATGTTACTTGAATAAAAAAGTCAAGATGCCAAGCATCTTGACTTTTTCCCTGCTACTGGCACTTGATGACTCTGGAGGAAAGGATGAGGCTGATGCCTTTGTGCAACTCTGTTTCACAGAAATCTAATTCATGTGCAAGTCAAAACATCACCATTGTGATGTCATTGGACCTCTTTGAAAACAAAGCATGAATAACAGCAACAACATCAATTCAAAAGTGTAATGCTGAAGTAGCCACTGTACAATTTGTCTTTTTCTCAGGAATGGTCCTTTTGATAAACATTTCATTGTAACTTCCATAAGAACTCTTTTTTTTTTGAGGAATAATTATACTATAAAGCTAAGTTTCCATAACACTTATAATTATTTTAGTCACAAATTATGTGGCACCTCGTAAAGAAAAAAAACTTCTCTTTTTCTTGGAGATAATGTTTTATTCCCAGGTTTCAGTAAAAATAAGAGTAACCTGAGATAGGTTTTATATTTGTTTAAAAAATTAAACAAATGAGAGTAAAACTTAAAATTGGATGCTTTAAAAAATGGTGCCCATTTATGATGTATCTTGGACATAGAAACTAGCCTAAATTCTTTGATGAAATATTTTAGGAATGAAGATTGGACCAATGAGGAAATTCCCTCTACCAATACCAGTCTGAATATTCTTTGCAACTTATTACTTTAAAGAGTTGCCTAAAGCATTGAGATACTTTAAGTGACTTGTCCAGGTTCACACAGCTACTGTCTGAAGCTGTATTTGAAATTAGGAAGATGAATCTTTCGAATTCCAGGCCCAATTCTCTATCCATTGTGCAACCTAGGTTCCCTGACCGCTGCCTGAATTCTTGCTGCTGCTGAATGGTTAATGATAGAAGTTATTATTCAGTGTGACATTACAAAGTCACAGTTACATTCATTAATTTGTATATCTTACTAAATTTTATAATACATCTGTTTGCAACATACTGTGCTGACTGTTACAATATATAGTTAGTTGTATACTTTGTAACTTTTTGTTTTCTCTAACCTATTTTTCCTCCCTTAGAAGTGCAGGTGCTTCCCATTATGTTGTTAAATTAATTAATTCTATAATCATTTATTAAGTACCTAATATGCACAAAGCAATTGTGATAGGTACTGGGAAAATACAAAGATAAAAAAGATATGTTTCTTGCCTTTTATATCTAGTACACTTTAAAATTTTTTTTTAATTTTTAAATATTTTCCACATTTACATAATCATTTTCCCTCCCTCCACTCTTCCGTCCCCCTTCCTGGAGCTGACAAGCAGTTTCACTCAGTTATACATGTATTATCATTTGATACCTATTTCCATATTATTTATTTTTGTAATAGAGTAATCGTTTAAAACCAAAACCTCAAATCATATGCCCATGTGGACAAGTGATAAATTATATGCTTTTCTTCTGTGTTTCTACTCCCACATTACTTTCTCTCAATGTAGATAGCATTCTTTCTCATAAGTCTCTTGGGATTGTCTTGGATCATTGCATTGCTGCTAGCAGCAAAGTCAATTACATTTGATTGTTCCACAATGTTTCAGTTTCTGTGTACAATGCTCTTGGTTATGCTCATTTTATTCCACATCAGTTCATAGAGGTGTTCCCAGATCATATAGAAATTAGACAGCTCATTATTCCTTATAACCCAATAGTATTCCATCACCATCACATACCATAATTTGTTCAGCTATTCCCAATAGAGGGATACCCCCCCCCAATTTTCCCATTGTTTGTCACCATAAAGAGTATGCCTATAAATATACTCTTTATGTCACCATAAAGAGTAAACCTAGCAGTGGTATTGCTGATATATCCTAAATACTCTTAACAGAAAGAATTGATATATTTTCCAGAAGGTCAATCAGTAATTCTTTTGTGCAAACTGGGTAAAGAAAAAAAACGTGACTCACTGAATAATCTGCATCGGCTACAAACACCTAGTTTTCCTTATCCTGTTATGTTATCATTCAAATAATAAAATAAGCATAGTTTGAATATTTTAATAAAAATAAGTGTTGGATTTCATATGTAAAGCACTGAATGATTTATATTTTTTATGTTTTCAGAATTCAAGTTTAGAAATGCTTTTGTCAAAACAACTTTCTCCTGAAGCTCAAGAAAGCATGAAAAACATTGAAGATGAGCAGAGAGTCAATGAACTGCAAAATCAACCTTTAGATTTGGATATTATTTCAGCAAATGAACAATTAAAGGAGATAGAGGTATGGAAATATGAAGAACGCTGACTACATGATTACATCATTTATCTTGTACAATACAATATATGTTAATCATTCAAAATACTTGCATAAAGTGAAAAGTCTTATTTAACCTTTGCCTGATGATCAATTTTGTAAATATATAATTAGGTACAAATCAGTACGTTGTGTAAATCTGCGTGTATTTTTTTGAAAGAAAGATACTGCTAATGACTATCAGGTGGCTTTTTCTTTCAGTAAAATCCTAAAAACAGATTCATTTGGCGACAAAGCCCAGGTATACTGACCTGTATCATTCCTTTTTTTCTGTGTCATTTTCTTTTTGGTCTTGAAAAATGCCATTTATGCCATTTAATTGTAAGTAGGACTAGGTTCTTAGTCATTGTTTTATTTTCCTTATAATTCTATAAGGTATTGTGTAAACCTAGCCTGGGTTGTTGTTGCTATTTAGTCAAGTGAAAGTGAATAATGCTGACATTTGAACAAGGCTTATATAATTCGGAATATATATGAGAGATATGGAAAGTTTGTGTTGGGTTAGTAAACGCAGAAGAGAGCTTTGTTTAAGCAATCTATTGGCATACAATAAAAATAGAATGCAAAAAAAATAAAAATAAAAATAGAATGTGAATTCCTTGATGGCAGAGACTGGTTTTTTTTTTCTGTTTGTAGCCCAAGTGCCTAAATCCAGAGATTAGCACATAATCTCTACATAGTATACATTTAATAAGTTTTGCTTCTTGAATTCAATAGTTAACACTATACCAGCAATCTCATGTAGATTCTACTCATAAAAGAGAAGCCATTTAAAATGCCAATTACCTTAGTTGTCCTATGCTTGATTAATAGAATTAATGAAATAACATCTAAAACCATTTGCAACCTCTCAGACAAAATGATTAGTACTTGCCAGTTGCCCATATATTTGTATGAGGAGTGTAATTATTTGCTTGTTTCTTTGATTTGAAACTAGGTGTTATATAGGCAACTGGAAGCAAAGAAAGCAAATATTGGATCTCAAGAACCCATCATGTTACCCCATAACACAGAAACCAGTGCCTTAAATGTCAAAAATATACAACATTCAGAAAACCAATTGGACAGACTACTTCAGGCACTGGTTACCTTGAAGGAGGATAAGGAAAGACAATACTGTCTTATCAAAGATTTTCAGGACCACCTCTTGGCTATTAAATCATCAGTGAAAGCATTATCAATGGAAAAAGAAAACACAAAGGCGTAAGTTCAAGAGCCCAGAATAGGCTTCCTTTTTAATCTAAACCTATCCTTTGGTACTTTGTAAAGTTTCTTTTTTTAAGGTATTCTGTATTCTATATTATTCTCTATTCAGTGGTTTCTGCTGGAAGTTTTGTGGGGAAAATGACCTCCATTATTCTTTCATAGGAGTCTGACAAAAGAGGAGAAAAAGAGAAAACAAGAGAGACAGCGACAGACAGAATGACAGAGAGATGATATTTGGTCTTTTAGGTCTCTTTGCATAGTCTGCATAGGTCCCTTGCTGGTCTGAAAGAGGGTTTCATACAGTTTGTTTGTTTGTTAACTCCAGGAAGTTAAGTTACATGGCAACATTGTATAAACAAATGTCCAACCCACGTCCCCCACACAAATCATCTTTAAAAAGTGTTGAACAAAAATCAACTTAGTTTTAAATTATTTTATGCATTTTTATTTTTATTAAACTTCCTACTTTTGTTGTGGTTGTGGAACATAAAATGTAGGCTCATGACCAAGGAAAGCACTTTAAGGAAAATTTTTTGAGACAAAAGTTAATGTTACTTTTAAATTTTTGAGCATATTTTACAAACTAGCCCATGAAATAAAGAATTAAAGCCACAAAAACATAAGAATTATTTTTTAATTCTCTAAAATTATTCATTCAACACTGATTTCCAAGATAATAGTAATGAGTCTAATTTAAAACATAGATCATTAGAATGGCTTTAATGCATGAAAGGAAACTTCAGGGGCTTAATTTTTCCATTCTACATCTTCCCTGCTATGACTTGATTCATATTGCAAAGATATATTGTAGTATGTATTTTTTAAATTGATAGTACCGTTCATGTTGAAAATTATGATTAAATGGGATTTTGGTAATAATATATGAACTACTGACTATAATGACTAACACTTATTCTTACGGCTAAGAAGGGGAGGAAAGGGAATAAGTATTTAGATAGTGTCTTACTTTGTGCCAGGCACTGGGCTAAGTGTCTTTTACAAATGTTATTAATCTCATTTGATCTTTGAAATAGCCTTAGGAGGTACATGTTATTATCCCCATTAAATTTGATGAGTCTATGGCAGACAGGTTAAAAAGATTTGCCCTGTGTCACACTGCCAATAAGTGGCTTAGGGTAAATTTGAACTCAGGTCTTCCTGATTCCAGGACCAGCATTCTTTCTACTTTGCTACCAACTGGATCTAGAAGAGTTTAGATTTGAAGAAAACTCTTTTGGATCTTCTCTCTCTACTCCCTTTCCCAAGTGATCTTATTAGCTCCCATGGGCTCAGTTATGATCTCCATGCAAAGAACTTCCCAGATTTATGTATATATATATATATATATATATATATTCAGCCCTAATTTCTTGCCTGAATTCCAGGCCTGCACCACCAATTAGCTAATATATGTTTTTAAATGGATATCTTATAGACATCTTAAAGTAAATATGTTCAAAACAGAATGCATTTTCTTCTCCCTAAAACCACTCATCATCCTAACTTCTGATTTTTGATGATGACTACTCTTTTTCATTCTACTCAGGTTTGTGGTTTCTGCCATCTTTATCTTTATTCTCTCATGTCCCATATCCAACCAGTTGCTAAGTCTTATCAACTCCACCTTTAAAACATTTGCCCATCCTCTTTCTCTTATTCATTCAGACCTGTGAGAAGTGAGAAGTCTAAGCCTCTCACTTAGACTATTGCAACCAATTCCTAATTGGATTCCCTACCTCCAATTTCTCCTCTACCCAATCTATATTCCACAAAAGATGCACAGTTCTGACCATAAAACTCTTCTTCTCATGAAACTCCAGTGTCCTATTATGTCCTAAATATTTAAAATGATGACAATAATAGTTATAATTCATGTAGCACCTACTACATGCTTTATATTAAGTGCTTTTTAAAATTGTCTTGTTTTATCCTCTTGACAATCCTGGGAAGTAGATAGGTGCTATTGTTATCTCCATTTTACAGGTGAGAAAACTGAGGCAAACAGGTTAAATTACTTGCCTGAGGTCACATAGATTATAAATTTCTTAAGTTGGAAATTTAACTTAAGACATGAGTCTTTCTTACTCTAGAACCTGTATTCAATCCATTGTACTACCTAGGGGTCTCCTCAGTCTAGCATTAAATATCTTCATAATCTAGCTCTAGGCTTTCATTCCAGACTTTTGTCACCGTATTCCTTTTTGTGAAGCATTAGTTTAGCCAAGATACCCTACTTGTTGTCCTTTACACATGAGACTCCATCTCTCCTTTTCATGTCTTTGCCTTCTATTTCCTTTTCTTTGAAGGTACTTTGTTTCTCTCTCCTTCTTAGATTCCCTTTTTCCTTAAAAAAATTAGTTTAAGCACCTTTTTGTAAGAGGACTTTTGAAATCTTTTTTCCCTCCTCTCAGAATTCCCTTGTATTTGTTTCATTTATTTATTGAATCCATTAGATTGTGCAATGGATGGAATGCCAGGCCCAGAGACAAGAAGAGCTGTGATCAAATCAATCCTCAAACATGTACTAGTTGTGTGACCCTGGACAAGTCACTTAATCTCTTTGCCTTCCTTTCCTTATCTGTAAAATGAAGAGAACAATACATGGTTTTTGTGAGGATCTGAGATAATAATTATAAACTACTTAGCCCTTTAAAGTGCCTGACACATAGTAAATACTATTTAAATGTTAACTATAATTATTATTACATATTATATTATATGAAATCAGTGGTTTCACATTGGCTCAGATCAGGAATGACATCTTACATTTTACATATATATGGATATATATTATTTCCTCCTGTATAATGTAAGTTTCTTTTCTTTTTTTTTTAAACCCTTACCTTCTGTCTTGGAGTCAATACTGTGTATTGGTTCCAAGGCAGAAGAATGGTAAGGGCTAGGCAATGGGGGTTAAGTGACTGGCCCACAGTCACACAGCTGGGAAGTATCTGAGGCCAGATTTGAACCTAGAACCTCCCATCTAGGCCTGGCTCTCAATCCACTGAGATACCCAGCTGCCCCTGTAAGTTTCTTGAATGGAGAGACTGAATAGTTTTTGTCTGGCATATAGTAAGTGTTTAATAAATATTTATTGATTTGTTGATTGATTAAAGACACTAGAAAAGAAGCTGTCTTGTCTGTATCCACCAAAAAATAAGGTCTACCTGTATTCTGTGGAACAATTCAAAGACAGTAATTCTATGTGTTAGTGAAGTCATTGGTAGGACAGCAGTTTATGGAGGATAAAGCTTGAATTATCTGTCTGAGTCAAAAGTTATGTTCCCTCACTTTTATTTGACAGTAGTTGGGGATAGATGGAAGGAGCTAACCAACCAGAAGAGATGAACCACACACTCATGTAGCAACTTGTACCCCTTTGTTGTGCAATCCATGTTAATGACCCAAATCATATATATATTTTTTGACAGTGCATCTATGGAAAGCAAACAGCAGCTGAAGAAACTAGAAAAATGTCTGGAGTCAATACATAAGGAGAAAGATTCCTTAAGCAAACTTAAGGAAGAACAGGAGAACTTATCAAGTCACCTAAGTGAAATGGACAAGAAGTTAGCAGAAAAACAAGTTAAGCAACTTGAGCTTTGTTGGGAACAAGTAGAACAGTGGATTCAAAAAAAATATTCTCAACAAGGTGCTGAATGGGATGAATTTCAGTGTCTGATGAATAAGATCCAAGACATGGAGAATTCACTGCAAGATCATCATCAGCAGCAGCAGTTAAAGTTGAATTCTCCACCAGAGCTAGAGGAACATAAAGATCTGATGTTCTTAGCCACAAAGCTCAACATCATAAAGAATAACTTTTCTCTTTTAAGGGGGAGAGTTGAGCATCAGATGAAAAGAATTTGGGGAAAGAAAGAAAAGAAGAAATTGGAAACCGCAATCAGTAATTTACAAGAACAGCTAGAAGAACTGGAGCCTCTAACAAAGGAAAAGTACAGCCAGATGAAGAATTGCAAGATCATGAAAAAGATTCAAGAGGCTATGCTGTGGGTTAATAATTTATTAATTGGCCTGGATCAGACAGCTGCACTTCTTCCAGATAATATTGTGTCACAGATCAAAAAACACAAGATGGTGCATAATGAGGTTCTAGATAAACAGCCAATTATAGAGTCTTTGATTGAGGAAACTAAAGGTGTCATTCCTGATCTTGATCAATGTGAAGCCACTGACTTAAATACTTTTTTAGATGAATTGCAAAGCTTAAACCAGGCACTTGTTTCAAAATGCACTGAAATAGCTGAGCAATTGGAGACCAGACTGGAGGAGAGAAGCACATTTTTTGAGAAACTGGGAAAAGTGCAGAGTTCTCTCCAGGGAAAGGAAGTATTGATCACCCCTGAGATCAAAACAGCTTCTTCAAAGGAGGACCTGGACCAATACCTTGTTACTTTGAATGATACTCAGAAGGAACTACAGAACACTGACAGGCTCATCTCAACCCATTTCCAGGAGGCCACAGATTTCTCTAAGTGTTTAAATATATTTGAACAAATATTTCTCATTGATCAATTAAGAAACCTTAAGAACAAAGCCAGGTGGACACAAAGATTAATGCAGAATAAGCATCATGAAGTTAGAAAAAAGTTAGATATCTACACTGAATTTTTTGAAAAAACAGACATGTTGCAGCAAGAGTTAAGCCAGATACGTAATCATGCACTGCTACTGAACAGAAAACCAAATCATGGAACTAAGGAAGAAATCTGTGAGCTCAGAGAAAGAACCTCTGTTCTTCAATCTAATATTATACAAATAATGAAACACAAAGATATTTTTGAATCCCTTGGACTCAACTGGGACAGTTCACACCTTGACAAAGTACAGGCAGAGTTACTTAAAATAATAACAGAACTTGAGGAAAAGACCAAACAATTAGAGAGAGTCAATATAGAAAATGTAAAGCTTCAGACATCACTAAATGAACTGCAAATGGTAACTTTGCAAATTAAGAAAGAACTTGCTGAAATAGTAAATGACACCAGTTTTTCTCCAGAAAGCAGGCTACTTAGTGCCCAGATTTTGAGTCAAAGAATTGAAAAAGCCACATATTTATGCCAAGAAACCATAGATCTGTTAAGTGCCAATGAAACCAATAAGGAATCTTTCAAACAGGAGATACCACAAATAAGGCTCCTTGCAGAAGAAAATAACAAGCTGCACAAATTTCTTCAAAATGTAGTTGAAAATTTCCAACCTCGATCTGTCGGTGAAAAGGATTTTAGAGACCAACTGGAATGTGCATTGCTTGTTCTAACAGAAGTTAATTTTCAGTTACAACAGCCATTAGAAGTAGGGTTGGAAATAAAACACATTCAAGAGGAAAAGGATAATTGTGAAGCTCTTCAGAAAAGAGTTAAGGCTGAGCTTTGCCAGATTAAAGCTATCACTGTCAAAGAATATCCAAGGCAAGAAGATAATTCTCACGAAACCAGGGATTTGGAATCAAAAGTGAATGAACTTGAAGATCTTCAACTACAATTTGACAAAGGCTTTGCTTTACGCATGGTATGTTTTTCCATATAGTAGCTTATTGTATTTTGCTAGGTGTAGTATGGTGATGATAGTTCTTTGTTTTATCTTTTAGGAAGACTGACCTCCCTTATAAAGAGAAGGTGCAATGGCTAAAGGAAGATCAATGGATTGAATTAGGATAGCATCTTTCCTCCCTTGCCTCCTTAACAACTAGATGGCTCAGGGGATAGAGCATAGACCTGGAGTCAGGAAAACCCTGAATTTAAATCTAGTCTCAAACAGTTAATAGCTGTGTGATCCTGGGCAAGTCACTTAACCTTTATGTGTCTCAATCCATTGGAAAAGGAAATGGCAAATCAATCCAATATCTTTGCCAAGAAACCCAACATACCATATGGTCCATGGGGTTTTGAAGAGTTGGACACAATTGAAAAAGAACACATCCCTCTCTCCCCCTTTTAAATCTCAATAAGTTGAATTTTAGGTTAACTTAATTACAATTTTTCAACTAGTTATCCAAAATGAGTTTCCAAATTAATCCTGGCAAAACAAATAATCTTCACTGGTTCTATATTCTGATAGAGTATTCACATCAAGCTTTAAGAAAGATAAATAAATAAGTCAAAATTCCTACCCTCGGCAAGCATCCAAATCAGTAAGACGAAATGAGGATCAGAATAATAACAACTCAAATTTATTTTGGCTCTGGCACTTGACAAAGTGTTTTCATTCTCATGATTTCCCCCTTCTAATTATACTGTGTTTACCTATCTAAATTCTGTGCCTCTCCTCAGTATTCACCCCCTAATATTTACCTAAAATTGTGCTAGGTGCATAGTTTGTTGTTCAGATAATAAGACTCAAGTGTCAGTTCTTCCGTCTGAGACTTAGTAGGTTGTTGTTGTTCAGTCATGTCCAACTCTTCAAAACTCCTTTTTGGGGTTTTCTTGGCAAAGATACTGGAGTAGTTTGCTTCCTTCTCCATTGCACATAATAAGTATTTTTAAATGCCTGCTGAATTGCAGAGAATGAAATAACCCAGTAAACCCAGTAAAGGAGGAAGTGAAAGTATTAGAATCATTCTCATTTTACATATGTGGAAACTGAGACTTAGAACTAATGTGGCATTCAGAAGGTATGACAACCAGTAAGTGACAGATGCAGGGATTGGTCTGCTCACAAAGGTCTTCTGACTATGTATCTTTTACTCTTTCTGGTATATCTTGCTGCATGTATACAGACATATATGTGTATATATATATATATATGTATATATATATATAATATAGATTACTGCAAATAGAAAAAAAGAGATAAAATATTATGAGGTTAGAGGTATAGCAAATCAATTTCAACTGAGGAATTTGGGGAAGACTTCATGAAATAGCTCAAATTTGAAGTGGGCCTTGGAGAATGGAGAGGATATTATCAAAAAGAGGGGCAGCAAAGAGAGCACTCCAGGCAAATGCACAATGTAGTTGCCAAATTGAGTTGTTGAGTTAAATACATTTAATTAATTAGAGTAAGGAGGATTTTGCTTTTGGGTTGAATTTTTTTAAGAGCAGTGAATACAAATGAGGAAATTATTTAATTATCCAAGTTCATAAATCCTTTATTCAGTTCAACATTGAATACATAAAAAATTAAAAATGCATCTTTATGTACATGTTAGGTTATCAAATCAGATTCATTGTTGGAAAATTTGTTTCTGGAAACACTGAGATGCTTTCTTGAACAGTCCATTGTTGTACAAATGACCGTTGTAAATTCCATAAGACACAGTTATTGCTAAATATACTGGAAATACAGCATATAGTCTGTAAGCTTAAAGGAAAGATGATGTCAATCATGAATGGAATATTAGAATGTTTAATACTCAGTAGTCTCTTAGTCTGCTATACACTAGCTTTGTGATATTGGTGTAACAACTTAACCCTCCTGAGAATTCTATTTTCTTCACTTATAAAACTTAGAAAATAATAAGTGAGATCATGGATATAACAATTATGAAGCCAGGTAATTCTATGTCAATGTAATCTGATGGGCTATGTTAAGATATTAGAGAAAGGAACGATCTTATTTTTGGTGTGTGTGTAGTAACTTGCTGTTAGCATTAAAATCCATTTGCTATTCAAATCTAAAATGTTTTATAATTTTATTTTTTCAAATGATTTGTTATATCTTCTAGAATATCCTGGATGAGGCCTTGGAGAACATGAAACATTTCAATAAAGCAGTCACAAGAGCAGTTGGACTCATTAATTCATTTAAAACCAAAGTTAATTCACATAAAATAGATCTTGATAATCTAGGGGAATCTCAACAGTTGACTGACTGGAAACAAGAGGAGTTTAAGGCCTTGATTGTGGACTTAAAAAACCTCACCTCAAAGCTGGAAAACATAACTGGTCCCAAAGACAAAGTACAGCTTGAACATGTATTGTGTGAAATTATCAACAGTTATTCTTTGATCAAGGAATCAGCTGAAACAAAGAAAGCTGACTTAGAGAGGTAGGTCTCAAAGAGACCAATTGGTTGTTTTTCTTTTTCTTATCATTTTTTAAAAACTCTTAAATCCTATTGGTTCCAAGGCAGAAGAACAATAAAGGCGAGGTGATTGGGGTTAAGTGACTTGCCCAGGGTTACACAGCTAGGGAAGTGTCTGAAGCAGATATGAACCCAAGACCTCCCCTCTCTAGACTCTCAATCTGATCTCTAGGCTGCCTCTGGTTTCCTTACACCTGAAAGGGACCTTGAACCATCAGCCCAGATCTCTTATTTTACTGATGTGGAAACTGAGGTTCAAAGAGTCACTTAACAACAATATAGGAAACAGTTAATAAGTACTTATTATGTGTCAGGGAGAATGGCTGGAGATGTCATAAAAGTATAATAGAAACCTAGAACTGAGTAAAACCAGGCTAACACTTTGCCTGGCAACATATAGGTAATAAGTGGAAGAACCAGGATTGGAATCTTAGTCCTGTTACTAAGATGTCTCTTTCCACTATATTGTGCTCTCTTTAATCATTTTCTTTCATTCTTTTAGGCAAAAATAGAAATAATAATTGACTTTGTTTGCATCTAATACTTATCAGTTAAGATGCTGACCACTTCTACTCTTGGTATTTTCATATCCTGAACTTTGCCATTAAGAAAATGTATATATATATATATATATTATATATATATATACTATATATATATATTATAAAAATGGGAGCTGTTATCATTGTAACTCTCAACTGATCTTACTTAACTTTGGGAGGAGGTTTTTTCATTACATTTGAGATGTGTGTCTGCTGTTACAGCATCAGGAATATTGAAATAAGTATTGTAAGAAACCACTAGTATAACCTGTATCAGACTATTTACTGTCTCAGAGTGGAACAGTAGGGATGGAGGGAAAGAATTTGAATCACAAAATGTCAAAAAAAATGATCAAAAGTTGTTTCTACATGTAACTCGAAAAAAGTTAAAGAAAAAACCTCATGGAGGTAATGTTGAGAAGAAGTCTCAGGATTCAGTGCAAGAAAGAAAATTATTTCAGCAAAATTTTCTAAAACAGTAAATTTATTATTTTAAATATTCAAAAATATTGAATGATTTGTAACCAGCAGACTTGGGGGTCCAATCTTGGTTCTGCTACTTACTACTTTGCTAAATAAATTCCTTTCTGTGAATATTAAATTCCAAATTTGTAAAATAAAAGAATTTATCTAGATAAGGGTTTCTTAATGTGGAGTCTATAAATTTAAATAATATTTTAAAACTTTAAACTTAAAAATTGTCAAAACTATTTAAATATGGACTCATCGGACCATAAGTGAGGATCCCTGGCTTAGAAAACCACATATCGGCATTATCTGTGTTTTATTTTTTTTATTGTTGTGATAAATATTTCCCAGTGATATTTTAATCTGATTTGGGCTCCACTTGAGAGTATTGTGGACCACATGTGACCCATGAGCCATATGTTTGATACCTGTGCTTGGGGTTACATGATCTCTTAAAATGTTTTCCGGTTCCAAATACTTTAATTCTTCATGGAAAGCATTATGTAAACATGCTGAGCTTTTATGAATAATCTCTACCATAGAAAAATGCTGTGTCTTGTTTATTTTTACTTCATCTATATGCCAGTACCCTTGAGATAGTACAATCTTTCCCAATCTAAAAGTTTTGGGATTGGGGCTTAATAATTTCTCTATGATATATAAATTTCTTCCCACACCAGCTCCAATTTACCTCACCAAGCTTATGGCTAATTATTCTCTTTCACATACTTTATGTGCAGCCAGAAAGGCTTCCTTATTGCTCTTCCTACCTGACAGTTCATCTCGTCTCTGTTTCTTTGAACAAGTTTCCTGCCCTGCCTGGATTGTTCTCCCTCCTTATCCATACCTCTTGGAACCCTGAATTCCTCCATAGCTCAGCTTAATGTATCATTTACTATAGAACTCTGTCTCAATTCCCCAGTTGCTCTTGCCCTCCTTCCCAGAAATGGTTCTTCATTTACTTAACATATTTTTAAAATTTACTTATCTGTGTACTTGTTATTCCTCCCACTCTTAATTAAATGCAAGCTTCTTAAGGGCAGAATTTATTTCATTTTTTCTTCATGTCCCCTGTATCTAATATTTGATTGACATTTAGCAAATTCTTGTTGAAAATGACTGAATGGTTGGTATTTCTTGGCTTGCTCCATAGCAAATTAAAGACAGTATTTCAGGAACTAAACAAATATGTTGTGAATTTATGTATAATTGCATACACATATATTTAATGAGTAACAAAAACTTATAGAAGCAGCGTGTAATAAAGTCAGACTTTAGGATGGCTAAGAATAGTTCAAATGGACTATGTAGGATCACAGAACTATCGAATTTTAAAGTTTGAAAGAAACTTTGAGATCAAGTAGTTACATGACAAACCACAAGAGGTGGTTGAAAGAATTTGGGTACACCAGAGTATTTATTTAACATCATTGTTAAAAATGACCAAGGGTGGGGGAAGTAGGGATTCTTATCACATAAAATTAGTCGCTGAATTTTTTTTTGGAGACATACTTCCTCAAGTGCTATAGAATGGACCCCATAACTCTTAGAGGAGATTTGAATTGCCAAGTTTTTGGTCATTCAGTGTTCCAAAATCTTTCTTTTCAGTCTAATGAACTCATTTTCTTTACCAATTATGTGTTTAGGTGCCTAAAGAGCTATGAAGGCTTTAATAAAACCAAACAAAAAATTTGTGCCATCTTGAACAAAGTGGAAGGGGGACTTCAGCAATCTATTTCTCAAGAGGCAATGTCTTACAGAGAAGCTTTGGAGCGCTTGGAACAGAGCAAGGTAAATTGGATTCTGAAGTATCTAGTGTGTATATATGACAAAGACTAGGGTGGGTGAATGAAGCTCATGCTAAAATGTTTTTCACACAAATAAAGGTAGATCTAAATAATTAGAGAGATTTTAATTGTTCATGGATACAGTGAACTAATAATTATAATAATTAATAAAGGCTAACATTTATACCAGGCTTATGATATATCAGGATATATATAAGTGCTTTTTACCATTATCTCATTTCATCCTTACAACAACCTCTGGAGAGAGGTGCTATTATCATCCCCATTTTACAGATCAAGAAACTGAGACAGAGGTTAAATGAATTGCTTAGGATTACAGAACTAATAAGTATGTCTGAAGCCAGATTTTAACTTGGGTTTTCTGACTCTTGACCTGATGTTCTATGCATTGTACCACTTACTTTAATCTGATGATGAGAAATAGAAAGTAGTTATTATACTGCAACTTGAATACGGTCCATTTGGATTTTTTTTTAAATGATGACTTGTGTTTTTTTTTCTATTAAAAACACTTTTTAGCAATGGATCTTATCTTTATATAATAGTTATTTTTGGAAAGATACACTCCCTTTCCAGATTAATGGCTCCCTTGTGAAAAAAGAAAAAAATCAAGTAAAAACATCTGCTACAGCGATTACTTCTGAAAGTATATGCAAAATTCTATCCTACTAGTTCTTTTCCTTTCTGAAGTATAAATATATTATCTCATTTTCCAGAATCATCAATTTTTTTCAGTTACTCAACATTTTTTAGTAATGTTTTAATATCTACATTATTGTAATCCTTTATAAATTGCTCTTTTGGTACTAATTATTTCACTTTGCATAAGTTCTTACACCCTCTCCATGTTTCTCTGAATTCCTTATGTTTGTCATTCCTTGCTGCACAATAATAGTCCCTTTGGTTCATAATCCCACACATAATGTCTTCAGCCATTTTTCAAATATTTGGACATCTAATTTGTTTTCAATTCTTTGATGCAACAAAGAATGCTGCAAGGAATATCTTGAAATGTAGGTAGTGAGAGAGGTAGACATATAACATTTGCTTCTGTCTGACTTCTTTGGGATATTGTGTGTACACAAATATATAGAAATTAATAAGTAGTTATATATCATATAATTATATGTGTAATTAATGTATATATTTATTCATGTGCATTTGCTACATAGGTCTATCTTGATTCCCCCATTACTATTACCCTCCCTCCCAGAAATGAGTTGGCATTTTTTTATATGTTTTTCAAATTGCTTGTCTGTTCTGTACATATTATTTCCCCCATTCTCACTGAATACAAGTTTCTTGAGGGCAGGAATTATTAAATATACATACACATGTATGCAATAATGAGAAATAAAATATTAAAGAAATAATGTAATAAAGTCAGAGCTTCAGTATGATTGGAAACCATAGAACTATAGAATTGTAAAGCTAAAAATGAACCTTGAAATCAAGTAGATATATAACATACACATACATACACACATAAATTTAGCCTTTGTTTCCTGTCTTTGGCTTCCTCAGGTTATAAACATTTATACATAAATAAATATATGTAAATTATGTATGTGAGTATGTAAAAATGTTTACTGAAATTATATGTATATATAAATGTTTATACATATATACACACCTACCTCATAGGGAGGTCAAATGGTATAAACAGCTTAGTCACCTTTCTTACCTAATTTAAAATATATATCCCAAACAAGTTATAGTTTTGCCATCAGTGTGTTAGTTTTCTTCTCTTCCCATTCCTTCAATTGGTTGTCCATATCACTCTCAATCCCTGAGATTTCTTCAGTGTTCAGGAGAAGCCTGTGCTCTGCCCTTGCATGGTCTTTTGGGTTTATGTTCATAGCGACCTATTTAGTCCCTTATGATCCCTAACCCCAGTGCCTTGCCCTATCCAGTTAAGCTTCATTAGACATAGCATAAATGATCCTGAATGATCAAAAATGGAATTTGAGGGTTTGGTCCTTTGCCTTTATCACAGAAATTGTTCTTTAATTTATATTGAACTATAGATGCTTGTGTGGACCATATAACTGATCCTATAATATATAGGAAATATTTAAATAATAGTTTTCATTGTGCTCCAATTTGCTTTCAATATTAACTATAAATTAATGGAGAAAACTGTCACCAAGATCTCCCCCATCTTTTTTTTTTCTTTAAGAATTTTGTGTCAGATCTTGTATCAACTCAGGAAGAACTAACAAAGCTACGACAAGACTTCAGATGTTTGAGATTTATGTGCACAGAAAATGACAGCATATGTCTACTCAAAACTGTGTCAGCCCTGTGGGAGAGATGGCTGAGTTTGTTTGAGAATGCTAGAGAATGGGAAATGTTCTGTGAAGAGCTGAAACAAGACTGGAAATTTGTCAGTGAAGAAGTGAGTGTTACTGTAAATTATATTGGTACTAAGAGTATATGCTGAAAATGTTTCTTTATTTGAATTTTGTTTCTGTATACTATATCTTTTAGCTATTCTTTCTCCATATCCACTTGCTTATGTCACATTTACATATGTCTTTACATAATAGCTGAAATTTATATTGGGCAAAAAGTTTTATAAATATCTAATGTAATCCTCACAACCCTGAAAAGTAGATGCAGTTGGATCCCCATTTTACAGATGAAGAAATTGAGGCATAGAGAGGATTAAGGGACCTGGCCCAACAACACACAGCTACTGTGTTTTGTTTTGTTTTTTAATTTTAGTTTCCCTGACTCCAAGTCTTGCCCTCTATCCACTGTGCTACCTATTGTATATTAATATATGTATATATCATATACATATGAGCATATCATACACATATATGCAGTCTGAGTACTCTTACAAAAACACTTAATGGACTTTCTAATTTTTTTAATTGTTTACATTATGTATTACATCAGAGATTCAACATAGTGTAATGGGCAACTCTTTTAATATATTTTACTGCTTGTCTATATTCAAACCGTTTCTAGGTTATTAAAACCTGCACCAGCTATAACCGACAATCACTTCCACACTTATAATGATGGATAGTGAGAACAAAGAATGAAAATTTTGTATTATGGATAGTAAATAGCAAGAATTTTTTAAAAGATTCAAAGTAGCACAAGCATTTTCTGTTTCTCCTGACAATTATTAATTTCTAGAGGATTATGCCTCTATCACATTGGATTTGGTGACCTCTGTAAACAAATATCCTTCATATAAAGTGAATTTTTGTTCACATTTAATCATATTTTGTTGGTATTCAAGAGGTCAATTTTTCTATGCTTTTGAATAAAAGCTAATGGAGTTTTACAGAATACATTCCTAGATCTAATTTTTAGCTAATTTTCTTTTCATTCTAGGGTTTTAACATTATCTAGTTTGTACTCTCATTATGTAATGAATAATTTCTATTTTCCCCCTAAAGTTTCCTCCCTTATTTTCTAAGTCCTAACAAGATTGTAATATCAACTGGACTAAATTGCTTTGGCAATATATGTACCTTGTTCTCCATAAGTCCTTAGGTTAATGGCAAATATTTCTGCCCATATCCCTCAGTCTCTCAATATAATGAGGAGGGTGATTTTGAAATATTCTTTTACAAAAACTATGGATGGATTTGCTTATTTTTCATGTTCTTGGCCCTCTTCTCCCTCAAATCATGTAATCCTGCATGTGATGTAGTCCAGATAATAGGACAAATGTCCTTAGGCTGCTGTGTTTTTATAAGGCAAATCCTTTCATACAAACTGCAGTTACCTATTTCAGAATTCCCAAGCCAGTCTTCATTTATTTATTTTCAAAAAGGCACTGATTAAGTGTTTCTTATGTGCTAAACCCCATACTGGGCCACGAGGGAAATATAAGAATGACGTAGAATTTACTGAGGGAAATAAAATTTATACTGTTAAGAATAATACAAAATTTTAGAAAACAATGCTAATTTCTTAAAGGGGAGCAATTATATTTGGCTGGGTGAATCAAGAGTTGTGGAATGGATGGCAGAGATATTTTAATTCCTCAAAAAGGAATAGTAATTCAACAAACAGAGATGGTACTGAGAATATTCTAAGGAATAACAAAAGGTAAACGATAGAGGTGTAGAACTTGGTAGACTAGAAAGTTGTCCAATTTATATAGAGTACAGGGAAATGTATGATGGAGAATAGTACACGATAAGACTGGTAAAGTAGACTGTGTAGGCTCTTAAATTAAGAAATTTGGACTTCATTAGATATGTAGTTGAAAAGCTCAGATTTTTTAATCAATTAACTGATGTAATCAGGGTTGTATGTTAGGAAGCTTAAATTTTATCAGGGTATTTAGAAAGGAAATAACTAGAGGATGAGAATTGCTTAGAAGTCCTTTGTATGGTCCAGGTGAGAAGCGATATGAGTCTAGATAAAAAGAGAGTCTTCATGCCACAATAAAGTAAGTAATGAGAGATTCCATGGAGGGTTGGAGCAACCTTTCTCCCCATACTTACTTTTAAATTATATACTTGTCAATCCTAAAGTAAGAATCACCAGTTTTCCAGGTTGGAGGTGATAGGAAAGAGTACCTTGAGACAGCCACCTTACATCAAAGGTCTTTTCCTTTGTCTTTGTGAGTGGAGGCTGATTTGTTTATCTGACACAGAGGTGAACAGATTTGGGGGACTGAATCACACTTACCAAGTTTATAAATGATGTGTGATATGTCAGTTATTCATTCATTTACAAGATAGCTACTGAATCTACTTTTGAATTTTTATACAATGTTTCCTTTAGGGATAAATAGGATTACTTACTCTCAGACTGCTAGGCTTTCTTTTTTTTATAGTTTCTTATTTGCCTCTGTGGAGCAGCTGGGTGGAACACCAGGTGGTATAGTGCCCAATCTGGAGTTAGGGAGACTCATTTTCCTGAGTTTGAATCTGATCTCAGACTTAATAGCTATGTGGCTTAGAGCAAACCACCTAAGTATTTTTGACATGAAAACCTTAAGTGGGTTCACAAAGAGTAAGACATTATTGGAAACTGAGGAATAATAACAAATTGCCTTTGTAGCTGTTGGCAGCCATTTTTTCACTAGAATTAGTATACTTACCACCTTCTAGCAGTTAAGGTTCCCCATCCTTTTTCTTTCATCTCCCCCCCACTTCTCATTTGCTGAACATCCAGATAGCTCAATTTATTAGACTTCTTATACTTGTATGCTAAATATGAGTCTATGCAAATATCTCATACCTCATATACCAATAAGGTCTAAATAATGTATGATTTAAATATAATTATGTGTTATAAAAATTAGACAACAGAAAGACATCTCCTTTACAAATATATGAGATGATAGGGGAGTTCTAAACCAAACAATGGATAGAGGGTATCATATAGACAGAGTAGGCAATTTTGATTGCATAAAATTAAAGTTTTGCAAGAGCTGCTGGGAAAAAAGAAAATGTCAAATAAATTCTTTTGGTATCATATATCTTAGGTAAATATACCTTTGTAGCATTTATCTTAGATAAAAATATGATATCCAAGCTACATAGAGAACAGAGACATATATAACAGATAAGTAATCAGAGGGTAGGAATAAGTGGTTTTCAGAATAAGAATTTTGAACTGTCACCAATCATATGAAAAATAATACAAATCACTAATAATAATAGGCATTTAAAATTAAAAGAATTCTTGAGATTTTACCTCACATTCATCAAATTGACAATTGCCAAAAGATAGAAAGAATCAATGTTCGAAATGTTTTAGGAAGGCACATATATTATTTGCCTCTGAAGAAAACACTATATTAAAACTCATTGTGGTTAGTCAACATCTTGCAAATTAATAATTGGCCTTATGGTTTATAGAAATCATTTTGAATTCTGTGGGACAACTCACTAAGCCCTTTATATTCTTTGACTCAGCATTCCCATGATTAGTCACGTGGTGCAAGTAGATCACATATATACAAAAAATATTCATTGCAACAATCTTTCTGGTAGTAAAAAAATGGTGAAACAAAGCAAATGTCATTAATTGGAAGAATAACCATATTCTAGCAATATATTATTGCCTCATGTAAGGAAGGATACTTCAAAATATCTATATAATTTCTTCATAGTTAATACATAAAGAGCGGAAGTTACGTTTGTAATTTTACTTTACAAATTTTCATTTTAATCAACAATTCAGTGTTCCAAGTCTTAGTGCAGTCTTAAACTTTAGTAGCTTAAAAAACCAAAATGACCATTTAGCCAAAATAGCCATTTTTAAATCTTCAGTAAGACTTTGGGGATAAATTCACACAATATATTAATTTTTGGGGGGGAAGATGTTCTGGGTCTTTTGAAAACTAATGTGGACAAATAGCTAAATCAAAGTTTCTTCTGTTAATTTGGAAAATCAGAATGCAGTCAGCAAGGAATTGTATATACTCTTGATGTCTGATATGACTTTTCCAAAATAAGGAATTATTAAAAATAGCCTGTGTTTGCTGGGTTTGTACCCCAAAGAGATAATAAGGAAAAAGACTTGTACAAGAATATTCATAGCTGTACTCTTTGTGGTGGCCAAAAATTGGAAAACGAGGGGATGCCCATCAATTGGGTAATGGCTGAACAAATTGTGGTATATGTTGGTGATGGAATACTATTGTGCTAAAAGGAGTAATAAAGTGGAGGAATTCCATGGAGACTGGAACAACCTCCAGGAAGTGATGCAGAGCGAAAGGAGCAAAACCAGGAAAACATTGTACACAGAGACTGATACATTGTGGTACAATCGAAGGTGATGGACTTCTCCATTAGTGGCAATGCAATGTCCCTGAACAATCTGCAGGGATCTAAAAAATACTATCCACAATCAGAGGATAAACTGGGAGTAAAAACACCGATGAAAAGCAACTGCTTGACTACAGGGGTTAAGGGGATATGACTGAGGAGAGACTCTAAATGAACACTCTAATGCAAATACCAACAACAGAGAAATGGGTTCGAGTCAAGAACACATGTGATAACCAGTGGAATCGTGCATTGGCTATGGGAGAGGGAAAGGTGGTGGGAGGGGGGGCAGGGAGGAAAAGAAAATGATCTTTGTTTCCAGTGAATAATGTTTGGAAATGACCAAATAAAATAATGTTTAAAAAAAAATAGCCTGTGTTATTATGACCACCAGAATGATTTATTTGGTCGACAAAACCCACATCTTAATCCTTATTCACCTTATTGTCCTAGATTGAACGGGAAGCAATTATTTTAGATAATCTTCAAGAAGAATTCCCTGAGAGTACCAAGCCAAAAGAAGCAGCCACCAACAAGGAACTTTCTGAAGCTCTTGAATGTTTCTGTCAATATGAGGAGAACTTGGAGAGGGAACAACTGCTATTTACATTACTTCTCCACCGGATAAAGAATATCCTGAGTGTTCCTGAAAGTTTAGAAATAACTGAATCTGTTCCAGTATTGCAAGAGATTAGGTCCATGCAAGATCGATGTACCAAGTAAGATCCAGTTACCTAAGACATAATGAAGTAACAATGTTTTCAAATTGTGTATTTTAGATGTTGAATTGAATTAAATTTAAACTACCTTAATAATGTAATGATAGGTTAGAACCAATTCTCAATAGTGTAGATAAAACTGAATCATCAGTGAGTGAGTGACATGTAAGAGATGGTAAAGACTAATGCTACATTTGGAGGGAAAATACCCTGGTATTGCTCTGAGTGCAGGATCTGCGAGTTTTGTCTAGTGGACACATCCTGTTTAAAAGGAAATAGGGATGAAGGATAGGGGATTTTCTTTCTAAAGGTGACTTACCTAATTTGACTTAGTATACATCCTCAAGTCATCGTTTGTAGCAGGTTCCAGGCTTGCTAGAATTCCATGGTGAAAAAAGGAAAGAGAAATTATATAGCTAGAGTATAGAAAATGGAAAAGAAAAAATACTTGAGAATGATTTTGTTTGGATTACTATCCATAATGATGATATATATGTATATTAATATACACTATTTATATATGTATACTAATATACATATATATCTTTATTTAGAAAAAAGGTCACTGTGGGTAAGAAGTTGGTAGTTTGTTGATTGTTCAAGTAAAACATTATTTGAAAGAAAGGATAAGGAAAACTACTTAAGCTCTCTTTGAAACTGTTTTTCATATGTTTTAGGCTCTCTCAGAAAGTTCAAGGAAATAAAGAATTGATACAGTTAGAGATTGA
The DNA here is from genome assembly GCF_027887165.1 of Monodelphis domestica. NCBI lineage: Eukaryota > Metazoa > Chordata > Mammalia > Didelphimorphia > Didelphidae > Monodelphis > Monodelphis domestica. The sequence goes on from NC_077227.1 coordinate 274,373,877, forward strand.
AGAGAGAAATAACATCAGTAAAGAAATAATGTCTTTGAAAAATTCATTGGAAAAAATGACAGCCACTTTCCGTGATATGCCATTAGAAGAACACCCAGAAAAGGAAGATCATATGGAGGTTAGTAATAGGTTATTCATTGGCAGTGTGATTTCATTTGCAAGAGGCAAGTGCTTTATTCTGGTGAAAGAATCTGTAAGTGTGCATTGTATGCAGTGGTGTGTGGGTAAATGTTTAATATCTGGTTCCTAGAAATAATTTTATGCATGACACACTTTTAAGTTTAATCTGTACTATTAGTATTCTCCATCATTTTCTGAAATATAAATAATCAACAAAAAATAAATCAAGCTCTGTTTTGTAGAGTTTACCAGTTTCCATGGTATAAATGCTTACACTGAAAATTAACAGTCAGCCTGGTTCAAACTGGCTTTAGCATAGCCTTGGATATATGATGAATATATTTTGGTATGCATGAATATCTATGTAGCTTGCCACTTATGAACTGTGGTAAATGAGGTGTAAGAGAACTTATTTGTTAAAGTGGGAGACAGGAGTAACTATAACCAATAAGACTATATGATTTTCACCTTGATTAGAATGAAAAGGAATTTGGGAGAACATGTGAGTTCCTACATTGATGCTCCTCATTTCCTCAACACATTTCTATCTTTATTTTCATCTTCTCTTGCCTTTTGGTCTTTGAGAAAGAGCTGTATAATTATATCCTAGCAGAAAAGATAAAACATACAAATAGCTATAATACAAGCCAGAGATGATTAGTGCCATATGAATGGCACAGGCAAATTGCTGTAGGAGTTCAGAGGAGGGAGAAATAATCTGGGGCTGCATTGTGGAGAAGGTGGTATTTGAACCAATCTGGAAGAGTGGCTGGAATTTCTATAGGTTGAAAAGGTGGGGAAGATGAGATCAGACATAAGGGAATGAATAGCACAGATATAAAATAAGGGAATTGCTAGTCTTCCGTTTTCCTTTTTTTGGGAACTAGTGGGAAAAATATGTTCACTTCATATATTTGATATGAAGAGTTTATTAAGGACCTTATAGAATATTCTCTAGGCCAAATTACCTTTGAGTTTTGTTTGTTTCTTTTTTATTATTTGCTCAGTTTACTATTTTCTAAGCCCTTCATCTTTTTTTTTTGGTTGTTTCTTCTTAAGATTCTAAGTTCTATATATTTCCTTTTCATTCTTTCTTTACTAAATTCCACCCACCCTAAGTAATACTGTGTATTCCCACTCCCTCATAGAGTGTAGACAGGAATTCAAGACAGATTCTTGTATTTCTAAGCTGGTTTACAATATTTCAGGCATAGAAGTAGACTGTTCCTATAATATCTAGTTCACTAAGAAAAGTATTTTATTGTATTTACATTTTGTATGGTGTGCATTTATTTATCTAATTCATGTTTTTTCCTCAATAATAAAATATAAGGTCTTTGAAGGATGGGACTGCTTTTTTTTTTTATCCCAGCCTAGCATAGTTCCTTGGATATAGTAGGCATTTAATAAATTATATAAATTGAATTGAAATTAATATAGACCCTTGAAGGGAATACTGCAGTTATATTGTTAATACCCTCCAGTTGTGTCTATTGTACAGGATAATGCCCTTTGAATTTCAAGATAGCCCTCCTTTTATTTTGTCTCTTTTTGATTCCCTTTCCCATTTCCTACAATAGTTGTTCCAAATCTTTATGTGTCCTCAAAACCCTACCTGCAACCCACCTTTCTCTCCTATTTGTAGTTGATGCTACTGATTTCTATTTTACAGAGACTTCATTTTTCTATTTCTGTTTTCTGCATATTCATCATAATTTATGACAAATAATATTCCTTAACATTTCACAACATATGCCATAATTTGTTCAGCCACTCTCCAATGAGTGAATACCTATTTTGTTTCCAAACTCTGCATTTCAAAAACTAAACTCATCATGTTTGCCCAAAATTGACCCTTCTCCTAACTTCCTCATTTCTGTTAATGCCATATCTTTTAATCTTACTCCACTACAAGAGGGTAATTTTGTATCTCCTCCTAGCTCAGTTGATAAAGTAATAAGAAGTAACCAAGTATTTCCATGTTAACAAAGTGTTCAATACTCTTATCATCTCTTTAAGAAATATTAACACCTCTCAGAATCAGAAGGGAGCAATGCCATTAGGCAAGGGAAAAAACTGGCTATGTTATTGTAGATGTTTAACTTAACTTTAGAGACAGTTTAGCAATCTGAGGGCACTGGAGAGAGAACTAGCAACTGGGAAAGAATGATTCTTCCAATTTTGATGAGGAGAGATTTGGGGTGCTCTCCTCTACTTCCCATTGGTCATGTCCTCTAGCCTTGGAGGTACTTACCTGGAGGGAGACACCTCATACAATAGTCTGTCATTTTGACAGTCATTTCAAGAGAGTTTGGTACACAGGTGAGGAAACAGACCCTAGGCAATTTACAACTCTTTGCCTTTAAAAAGAAATATATACTCTATCAGTTATTGTCAATGAATAAAATGACATACATAGGATTACAAAGGAAACCATTTATCTTGCATACTATTATCCAAAAATTTTTTAAAACTCATAGACCCCATGTTAACAGTTCCTGCTATAAATAGACATGAATACAGAAAGGCAGCCCACTTAAGGCTAGAAATGGCTGCAGAAGCCTAACCCCTGTAGATCTATCTCAAGACTCAAGAAAACTAGCCTGGCAATTGAGAGTTGGGCTATAGAGAAGGGATTTGGAGATCCCATAGTTTCAGAGTTGTAAGTTCTCTTGGCCTTATTATGACTACGTACCAGCTTTACTATCTTTACATTCTATTTGCGTATATTCTTCCCAACATATTATGTGTATTTGGGGAAAAGTGCACTGTACATTATTGGGGTTGGGAGAATATTTTTATAACTTATGTTTCTACTTTGCCCTTGTTAAGAGCTAATTGTGCCTTCCAACTTATTATGAACAAGAAACACTATCTATAGTACTAAGAACCTAAATCTTTAGGGTACCATAGAACCTGTGGCATTAGCAGATGCCCACAGGATGGTTCAACCCACCAATACAAGTTGCCAGTGTATCCCTACAGAGGGTATTGTACCACCATTCTCTGCAAAACTTTATTATCATTATTTTTTTTAAAACCCTAACCTTCCATCTTAAAATCAATACTCAGTATTGGTTCTAAGGCAGAAGAGTAATAAGGACTAAGTAATGGAGGTTAAATGAATTGTCCAGGGTCACACAACTAGGAAGTATCTGGGGTCACATTTGAACCTAGGACCTCCCATCTTTAGGCCTGGCTCTCAATCCACTGAGCCACCCAGCTGCCCCCAATTACTTCTTTTCTAAAGGTGTTCTGTATTCTATAGATGGCTTAAGGATTTGTATGTAATAAAAAAGAACACATCTCAAAATAGGTTTCATCGGTGAATCAGACCTATTATCTTTATCCTATGATAATTAGCAAATACTATATTTGGACATCAAGACAACTTGTATATACTAGATCTGTTCTAATGGCCATGAAGGTGGCTGAAGCAGGCACTGTCAGACAGTGAAGATGCCGAGGTCATCTACTACATCCTGGGCCATCACCTGTTGTCCTTTTTGTGTTGAGTTGGATAATTCTGAAAGAGAGAATGAAGCTGATGACTTTGTGCAATTCTGCCTCACTTAAATCCAATTCACACTCAAGTCAAAACATTACTCATGATGTCCCTGATTCTCTTAAAAAACAATGAACAAACAACAACACACCTATATTAGACTCCGTTTTTTTTTTTCCCAGCTAGCTGTGGAACATAGTATCTTATATCAAATATGGGACTGCCCACACAATGAGGTTCCCTTAGGAACTAATTTCTTTAGCCACTGGAAATACAGATACAATGGTACCTCTCTCTGAGTCAGAAGAGTTGTCTCTTCTAGAAACTATCTCCAATCAGTTTTTCAGATGCATTCAAAAGTTGTATGTTGTTTGTAACCAGAGATGTTTTGTTACAATATATTGGGAGAGGAAACTTGATTTCACTTATTCAAGGGATCATTATGGGAAAAGCATCAATGTGAACTCTGAATGAAGATTACGTAATTATGTGGGCATCTTAGACCCCCAAGCCCTAACTTTGTCTGAATTACCAGGATAATTACATAACTTTCTACTTAACTTTGCTTGTATAAAGTTGGCTGGTACTAAAGATAAAAGATGAGGGCTTGGTAGTCCAAAGCAAAAAAGTAACTCAGTGATAGATCATCACAAAGAATCATTATGTAATTGTAATTCAGAGTAATGCCTTGGTCCATTAAGAAGATTAATAACTAATTCTTCCTCAAATAGTAACTATCAGAAAAGGCCACTGTAAAGATATAAAGTATTTTTCCACCTGATCTTCAGGAAAGTTTCCCAAACAAATGAGTTTCTCTTTTATAATTACTGCAAGGCGAACTTAGATCAGATTTTCTTTCTAGGCCACAACCAATAGACTGTTTGTTCAAGTTGCTTTTATCTCTTAAAACCCACATTCTTCCTGGGGAACTGGAACCCTTGGTTTTGAAAGAAGCTGGGCTCACTGTGCTGTATAATTACATGAAAGCAGACACTTTTGCTTCAAGCTTCCAACTTTTAGGGGCCTTGCATCATTGTTATGATAATGTAGGAAGAAGAATAAATGGCAACAAGTTAATAAAAACTTCTGAAAACTTTTACTCTGAACAGGTTTTTATATTGGGAATGCTACAGAGATAAAGCTAAATCACAGAAGCACTTTGGAAGTGCAGAGATGTTGTAATGTCTTTTTACAACAATGGGTTGACATTATGAAGTGATATCAAGTTTAATTCTTACCAATTGAAAGGCATCATCTGACTAAACTGAGCATCTCTCAGGTTTAATCTGCTTGTATGAATAGAGGAGTTTTGTCATGCAAACGCTGCTCATTTAAATCATAAGGATGTGCTCGGAAACTGCTTTCAGTTTTAGAGTTAAACTTTTCCTGTGTCTTGTTAGTACTGAAAACCCTCTTTAATGTTTTAAGGCTCTTCAGAAAATAATTGACAAAGAGAAGCTAGCTCTTGAGAATATTATGGAAAAACTCCGAATCAAGTACTCTGAGATGTATACCATAGTTCCTGCAGAGATTGAGTGCCAGATGGAAGAATGCAAAAAAGCTTTAGAAGACATAGATGAGAAGGTAATGATGTTTGTGGCAGCATTGTTCATTCCTGTGGTTTATCTCTCATTTATGCAATAGAGGAAGCAATGTGCCTTTCAATAAAAATATAATTGGGTTCACATTTTCATTTTAGTTGCCTTTTCATTCACGTATATATGCTTTTTTATGGTTTAGCTTAGTGAAAATTTTGTGATTGGAAACTGAACTCTAAAACAGCTTCAAATGACAGAAATAAGAGGCCAAAATAATCTGTACATTTCAGACCTTATTTAGAATTCTTCTAATTAGCATGAGGTACAATTTCATTATCCTTTATAGTAGACCTGAATCATAGATTTTTTTTGTCTTAAAACATGTTTGCTCTTTACTTCTTGGAGCAATTCAAGTTCTGAAAACAGAATATCACAGTAGATTTGAACACATCTTACACCTGAAGGCAGATAGGAAGACAAGAAGATGAGTTATTGAGGGAAAGTTTTAGAGGGAAGAATAAAGAAAGTCAGAGTTCATTTTATTGTGATTTTTTTTTAAAAGGCAACCCAAACCCAAAGATGAAATGTTTATAGGTTACTTCTGTCCTTCCTGCTTCCCCTCTTTTATAATTTAGTCCCGGTCTCTCAGCATTCTATTATTGATTTCAGATATCCCTAAAATTGCAATTTGATAAATAAAACATTTCTTAATGTCAAAAATTAAGCTTAATTGATGGATTTAGTCATTGATATTTCTATATAACACATGCATTCGGTATCATATTTATGCTAAGGAAGCATGAACATGTAACAAGTATTACTGATAGGAATATTACATCCATAATGCCAAGACTATTTGTCTTAGTGTTCTTAGATATTAATTATGTAAGTTACAATTTTATTTTCTACTAGTGTGCATTCAGCAGCAAACCATATCACTTTGTCCCAAAAGATCTTTGAGTAGTTTCTAAAATATCAGGGACTATTGATTTCTTTATAACAGCATATCTTTATCTGCAGAGATTGAGTGCCAGATGGAAGAATGCAAAAAAAAAAAGCTTTAGAAGACATAGATGAGAAGTTGATAATATTTGTGACAGCATTGCTCATTCCTGTTGTTTATCTCTCATTTATGCAACAGAGGAATACAGGTCAAACTGAATGTTACTCTATTGTAAACAGCATATAGAATCTTTTAGAGAAGTCACAAACTCTCTAGAGTCTATAACGTCTGGGCCTTTGAAAAATTTCGCTTGTAATTTAGATCAGAGGTACAATTTGTAAGAGATAACAGCTAACAGTTATCATCTGACAGTAGATACTGTAGCATTCCATATAATTCAAATTGTTTTTTTGTGTTTCTTAAATCATGATTTTTTGCACCTCATCAAGTGGTACACATAGGTGAATTACCTGTACAAAGTACCCCCTCAAAACAATCAAAACTATTCTTTATCAAGTAGAATTTTTTTTCTAATAAAACTGGAAGCTGATATTAATATTTCAGTCTGGTGGGAAGTACCTAGGATCAGATCAGAGTGTTCTAGTTCCTAGTTCTATTATTAATCTTCTTTATGACCTAAGGCAAGTCATTTATCCTCTCTGTACCTCAGTTTCCTTTTATGTAAAATGCTTGTAAGAGAATGTTGTGGGGCTCAAAGGAGAAATTGAAATTTTTAATTTTCAAATAAAAAAATACTAGATATAAGTAAGATATTATCATCACCATCATTTGTTTTAATGATCACATCAGACACCTATCAGTGTAATTTTCAAAAAGAATGAATACTTATGGGGTACTGAAGCAGCACATTTGTCATTAATCTACAAGAGACAAGTTATTTTCTTTAAGGAATCATTCAGGTAGAAATCATGCTGCTCAATGACTAGGCTTTGATTATTGTGAAGAAAAACACTAAAAATATTAAGCAGCATATATTTTCAAGTGTCCTCTAGTTCAAGACGATATTGTTTCAGCCAAATGAATATTAGGGTTGAAATTACCTTTTCTTTGGCTTGCTTAGTTTTATTAGAAATGGTGAACTTGTGTGCTTAGCCAAGATAACAAGTCATAAATAATTTATTCTTAAGTTCACAGTATAAGGTAAGCCGTATCCTTTGGCCAATATTTCAGATATACTAAATAATACATACCTTTTGTGGCATTTGGCATGAATGTGAATAGTCAGTTTAGCAGAGAAAAATTGCTATTCAACACCAAATACACCACATTAGTATCCATGTCTCACATGAGGGTGTCAGAAGTTCTTGAGGGATTATTCAGAATGAATTTGTGTCCCACCTCCAGATTAGCCTTTGTCATGGAGTAAATGAATGGGATGTTGAATAATCTCTAGAAGTTGAATAAGCCTCTCTCTTTTTATAACAGATTAGAAATGAAGTCTTGAAGAGTTCACCTTCTTATATGATGAGAGAAAAAATAGAAGAAATTAATCATGGGCTTCAGAATGTTGAAAAGATGTTACAACAGAAAAGCAAAAATATTGAGCAAGCTCAAGAAATTCAAAAGGTAATGTTCTCTCATTCTTCCTTCTCAGGCAGGAATTTTGATAACTTTGACCTGTACTTCACAATTTGAATCATTCAGGAGATACTTGGTCTCCAGTGTATGTTTTGATCTATCCTCAGGTAATGAAATATTAGGCACCTTATGTGGGCACAGACACTGGGCCCAATTCACCAAGCATGGGTTTGCTGGAACTATGGCAGCAGTAGAAACTTGTAATGGTGAATAAAGCTTCCCTATTAGAAATAAAGATTATATATTTTTTCATGACTATTAAGATCCATCCAATCATTAATTTGACATTTTGTGGTTGACATTTTGTGGAAGCTTAAAAACAAAAAGGAAAGCAAGCTTCTCATAGCAAAGAGGATTCAATAGATTATGAAAGATATTTTCTTTCTTCTTCTAATTCCTTAAAGAATTCTTTTTTTATTTTATTTTTTTATTTCTTTATTATTTCTTTATTTCTTTATTTTTATTTATTTTTAATTTAATTTAATTTAAATTTATAAATAATATATTTATATTTATATATATATATATAATAAAATTTAATTTCTTTAATTCTTCTTCTAATTCCTAAAAGAGCAGGAAAATGTCAAAAAGTTCAAATGTAATTCCATTTTCAACTGAAATAGTATCAAGGGTACGCTAGAGCCAGTTCTAACCTGATTACAAAAGCTGATTATTTAATATTCACTGTAAGCATTTACACATTAGAAACTATTGTTTTGTTGATTGCTTAGACTTAACAAAATATTAATAATGCAAATAAAACTTAAAGTTGAACATACATTCCTACCTACTCCTCAGCCCTATTGTTAAATATTTATCAGTACAACCCAATATTGCTCTATAAACATTTTGTGAACCCTGCAGGAGTGAAGTAAGAAGCCTCAGGGAATGATGCCATCACCAGATTGGAGGCCTGGTGACTCTAGGCTAATAATAATAATAACTGTAATAATCTATATAACTTACATTTACATAGCAATCTAAGTTTTGCAAAGTCCTTTAAAATCCATTTTCTTATTTGAGCCTTGTCACGTCTCTGGACAATATCCTTGTTAAAACCTACCATCTCCACAGCATTAGAAAGCATCTTAGAGTATATCCAATCCAACCTAATCCTGGAAAAAGATTTCCTCTTCATCATACTAGGCATGTGTTTACTTGTTTAAGTAAGGGAGAACTCACTACCTTATGAAACAGCCTATCACTTTTGGTTTGCATTTTTTTTAAGTTTTAAATTTATTTTTAAAAAACGTTCCCCCCAATTACATATAATAACAATTTTCAACATACATTTTCCAAAATTATGGGATTAGAATTGTCTCCCTCCCTTTTCTTCCCTCTCCCCACCCTGAGATGGTAAGCAATTTAATTTAGGTTTTACATGTATGATCAGACAAAACATTTCCATATTAGTTATTGTGAGAGGATATATCATCTTATCATTTTTGACTAGCTCTAATTGTTAAGTAGCCCAAATGAGCTCCTTTGCATCTTTTATCCACTACTGCTACTTCTGCCTTTTGGGACCAAACAGAACAATTTGAATCCTCTTCTTTCTACTTCCATACTCCCTGGAAAAACCTCTACCTTATTGCTTTTCCTAAAACAAGGCATCTAGATTGAAATACAATAATCTAGATGGATCTGAACAAGACGAATTACTGTGGGACTATGTTCTGCCTGTTCATATTATATTGGGAATATTGCATTTAGTTTGGGGATGCCACATTTTAGAAAGAATGTTGTGTATGGTCTTGAGAATTCATGTCTAAATTCCCAAAGTGCACATGGAATGTGAAAAGCAGTTTTAATAATTTTAGAGGATTTTATTTCACATTAATTAGGTGATGCATTGGAAGAAAAAGTCTCAAGGTATTTCTATGCAGGTAAACCCAATTTAGTCAGTTTTCATATAGACAAGTTTCCTAGAGATTACCACATTTAGATAACACAAAACAAAATGATTAAAGATTTTGCCTTCAAATTCCCAGATATGTCCACATGCCCAGATATAATCAGAAGAAACCTCAGAAATCAATCTAGTCCAACCAATAACTGAATAGGGATCTCTTTTTCCTTTTCTAACATGCCCAATTCATCCATTTGAAGCCTCTGATTAACAGGGAACTCATTACTTCCCAAAGTTATACAATTCACTTTTTTTAATGGCTCTGATAATTAGGCTTCCTTTTATGAACTGATAGCTGCCTCTATGAAACTTTCAGCCATTGCTATTAGTTCTCTTTTCAGGGACCACTTGAAACAAGTTCATATCTCAGAATCACAGAATTTCAGGGTTGGAAGTCATTTTATTGGCCATTTAATCAAAGCTATGCCAAAAAGAATCCATAACTTTAAAATATCTGACAAATGAGCAGATATGTTCTTCTTGGATGCCTTTAATGATAGGTAATGTCAGGATCTTGGGAGCTTATAAATATTTATTGATTGATTCATTGACTAAATAATTCTATTTTACTTTGGAACAACTTTAATTGTTTAAAAACAAACAAACATTATCTAATACCTTAGTTCTAAGTATTCTAAGAAAGAAGAGCAAGAAGCAGGAGACAGTTGGGATTAAGTGACTTCCGCAGTGTCATATAGCTAGGAAGTATCTGAAGGACAGGCTTGCTACCCCTGAACAACTTTAATTGTTAAAGAGTTTCTCTTGTTTTGAAGTTTAAATTTGCCTCTTTGCAACTCCCAACCATTGTTCCTAATTAAGTCTCTGGAATGAAATTGGATAGGTCCAATTCTTCTTTCATGTGACAGATCTTAAAATATTTGAGAGGGTAGGTAGATTGCTCAGTGGATTAAGAACCAGACCTAGAGATGGGAGGTCCTGGGTTCAAATTTGACCTCAGACACTTCTTAGTTGGGTTATCCTGGGCAAGTTACTTAACCCCCCCCCTTTTCTACGCCCTTACTGCTCTTCTGTCTTGGAACCAATATACAGATGGAAGGTAAAGAGTTTTTTTTTTTTAATAATTGAAATTACTAATTATAGCACCCTCTTCCCAAGTTGTTGCTTTTTCAGGCAAAGCAATACCCCTTCCTCCAACATTTCCTCATATAACAAATTTAAGGTTGTTGCAATCTTGGTTTAGCCTATGCACATTTCTTAGCTTTTCAAATGTCCCTTTAAAAAACTTCCCACTAAAAAAATTCTGAACTTCACAAACACAAAATAAGATGAGCATTTCCATATACAAAGTGAATGGTAAAAAGAGAATTATACATGATGATAAGAATTTGCACCATGGGCAGCTTGTTTTTCTCTCCCAGTATGCAAAAAATTCAATGTGTTATTTTCAAAACTGCCCTGCTTGTTTGTGTTTTCTACTAACTTTCCTTCTGTTCTCTTCTTTAGATTTAAAGAAATTTTTTTTGGTAAACCTTATGCTAGCCTCTTCCTCTAACTGCTCCCTTCTCAAATTGAAAGAACCAAAACTTTTATATAAAGTATGACTGTAGCGATGCCCTTCTTAGACATGATAGAATGCATATCGTATTTCAATTGTAGTCTGATCAAAGAAGAGTAATCAGGAATTATATCTGCCTGATTCCTGGAAACAATGCCTTTTTTAATGCAGTTCAAGAATACATTTTTTTGCTGGGGGGTTGGGGAAGAAAGGAGAAGCTGCCATACTATTCACTGAACTGAAACATTATCTACTAAGACCCTCAAATCCTTTTCAAACTGCTAATTATTTCTCTGTGTCTAATATTTGTGAAAATATTTTCTTGAGCCCAAATAAAGACTTTGTATTTATCTCTAATGAATTTCATTTTCTCAGATTCACCCACTACAAAGATTATTTTGACCCTGACCGTTTTATCCAGTGTGTTAACTTTCTTTCTAACTTTGTGTCAGATTCAAATATAAGTACATTGTATACAAATATACACATATATAAGAATATAAATATGTTAATATACCATTATATTTCTTTGCAATACATAAATATATAAACATATTAATAAGTATATCATTATATTTTTAAATATGATTTTAAACATGATTTTTTAAAAAATTCCTTTGTGATAAAAATGTTAAATAAAACAGTCAAGTAATGATTATACTTGTTCTTCATATCAGACTCCCTACCATAGGGCATTGAACCATTAATGACTATTCCTTGCATCTCCACATTCAAGTAATTCTGAATTCATTTAATTGCATTCATCTTAATTCATCTCTGTCTCTGTGTGTTTTCTAAAGAATCATAGCAGATATATTTCATCAAGTGCTTTCCTAAAATGTGAATAAATAATATCTATAGCATTCTCTGATCTTCAGTTAACCTAACAAAGAAAGGAAGTAAGAGTAGCCTGATGCCCCTTGTTTTTCTAGACTTCCAGTCCCTTTAATTGTTCTTTCTAGAATTTTTCAAGAAATCTAAATCAAATTCACTGACTTATAGTTTACATGTTCTCTTGACTTCCTTTACAGTAATATAGAGAAATTTACCTTTTTTCCAGTCAAATTTCTATTTCATATCCTATCCTTCAGATATTTGAAGATAGCTATTATGTCTCTGGGGCATCTAGGTGGGCTAAAGGATAGTTATGGGCCAGGAAACAAGAAGACTCATCATCCTGGGCTCAAAACTGGTTTCAGATACTCACTAGCTGTATGACTCTGGGTAAGTCACTCCTATTTGTTTCAGTTTCCTTATCCACCAAATGAGCCATAAAAGGAAATAGCAAACCACTTCGGTGTCTTTGCCAAGAAAACTTCAAATGAAGTCATCAAGTGTTGTACATAACTGAAATGATTGAATGACAAAACATTTTGACTTACTTCTGATTTCCTTCTACAGAAAATGTGGGATGAACTAGACCTCTGGCATTGCAAATTAAATGAACTAGATTCTGAAGTCCAAGATATAGTTGAACAGGACCCAGGACAGGCACAAGAATGGATGGATAATTTAATGGTTCCTTTTCAACAATACCAACAAGTGTCACAGAGAGCAGAGCACAGAACTTCACAGTTAAATAAGGTGAGCCTATGATACCTAGATAGCAGAAGACTATGATGACCTGTAGTGCCAAAAAAGCAGATTACTTTTTTAGAATTTCTTAACCTTTAAAAAAATGATTTTGATTCTTTTTTTCCAAAATAATTGATTTCCCTTGGAATCCTATGCATTTTTTCATATGTTCAGGAACTAAGAAGGTTCATAAGGCTTCATCAAACATGTCAAAATGGAATCCATGACACACATAAAAATTATGAAGCCTAGTTTTACAGAAAACCAAAATTCCTAGATTTAAATTTTTAATTATTCATTTTTGTATTAATATAGTTACCCAAATAAAAGAAATGGATCTGTATACCTATCTTATTCTGATTAATCCTCAATTTTGAATTATTAACATTTTATTAAAATAAAAAATATATTTTAAAAATATTATAATGTTCTTTTCCCAGGCCATACTTAAAATGGAAGAATATAATGACTTCTTAAGGAATACTGAGACTTGGATAGAAAATACCAGTAGTTTGCTAGCTGGTCCTACTGACTATAGTTCTTCAAAGGCCCTGAGTCACCATGCTAATACTCTTCAGGTAGGTCTATGTTTTTATGAGTCTCACTGAACCAAAATACATAAGTGGTGTAGATGCATACAGGAAGAAATGCACTGGTATAAGAAATTTTCACATTCCTGTCTATTACTGGAACAGAATTCCAAGTCTGGAAATTCATATAACTGTCATCTAGTAAATATATTTCCTTCCTTCTATATTGGAAAAAATATACAGCCTGTAAAGAAATATTATTTTATAGAATTTAATTTTACAATTACTTCCAAAGAAAAGCATGATGAATTTGTAAGCAAAATGTTGCCTTTGGAATTGATCATATTTTTTCATAACTTGATTTATCTCTCTTCTTCCCAATTGCAGTTTCTTTTAGCATGTTGGTCCAATGATTGTCATTCCACAGGATCCTTCTATAAATGTCAGTTTCTTCCTTCTCAGTTCAGTAGTTCATTGTCCAGTACATAAGTGGGTTTACCAAATTAGGAGACAAAGATGATGTCTGTTCTGGTACAAGTCTGAACAACCAGTATCACATTGTCTGTTCCACAAGGGAATGGATGATGCTTGCTGTTTTTGTGCTGCCTTCTGCTGACACAATTGTAAAACTACCATTAATACCATTCAGGAAAAAATTTTTTGAGGAAAAATTCTAAATTAGTCTCTAGTCTTGTTTAAAGAGAGAATTAAAGAGAAAAAGGAGAAAGAGGCATGTGATAAAAGATAGGATTCCTGAAATTCACCCAAAGTTCAAAAAGCCCTTCTAATGGAGTTATTCCTGAGAATTTTACCCCTGGGAAATCTCCTCCCTCCCCTATAAAACTACTGCATAGTTTACAGAAAAAAGTAGTTATATTCTTTTCGGTTTTGTTTTTTGTATGGAGAACATAGAAATAATCATCCTAATTTTTTGCATTATAATATGCTGAATTAAGAAATGATATCTTTAAAACTATGTTTTTCAAACTTGGTTCATAACTTCCTTCTGTTTACATTTGCAAAAGAAAGTTCCAAAGGTATAAAGTTGAACCAATACATATTTTGAATGTAATTAAGGCAAATTTGTTCAGAAATCTCTCTTGTTTTTCATGTAAAGCTTTAAGAAACCTAGACTAACAAGTATTATTTGTGTAGCACTTTAGCATACACACACATACTCACATAAACATATGTATATCTTGGAGCCAATACACAGTATTGACTCCAAGACAGAAGGTAAGGGTTTTAAAAAAAAAATATGTATACATACTTACATATGCACATATGTATAAAATAGGAATAATAATACTTGTAATACCTACTTCACAGAATAGTTATAAAAGTATGTTTTATATACTATATATGCACAATATAGAATGTATTTTTATTATTCATATTGAATTATTAACTGTTGGACTATCTAAGCTGTGTGATCCTTTCCAGCTTTCAAATTTCATGGTTCTGTGGTTTGTACTACTGTTAGTTAGTTAGTACTTAAATAATAAACTTATATTTTGAGGGAAAGAAAGAAAGAAAGAAAGAAAGAAAGAAAGAAAGAAAGAAAGAAAGAAAGAAAGAAAGAAAGAAAGAAAGAAAGAAAGAAAGAAAGAAAGAAAGAAAGAAAGAAAGAAAGAAAGAAAGAAAGAAAGAAAGAGAGAAAGAGAGAAAGAAAGAAAGAAAGAAAGAGAGAAAGAGAGAGAAAGAAAGGAGGGAGGAAGGAAGGAAGGAAGGAAGGAAGGAAGGAAGGAAGGAAGGAAGGAAGGAAGGAAGGAAGTTAGGTAGAGATAGATTTTAATTATTAAAATTAGATTTAATATATAATTATTTGACTTAGAATACATATATACTATAATAGTAGGAGATAGACATTAGAAAGATGATTATCCTCATTTTTCCAAGTGAGATAGCTGAGGCTCTGAGGTTAAGAGACTTATCTATGGTTACACCAAGTGTGGAGCTAGAATTTGAACTTATGCCTTTACTACCTCCAAGTCCTATATGTGTATTAGCCGAACCTTATCCCAGAGCACTGATCTGTTGCTTTATAATTGGGCATCATATTCCAGATAGCATGGATAAAATAACTCTGTCCTGATCAATTTATCAGAGCCTGATACCTAGTACAGGTTACACAGTATTCACAAAAGGGAAAGAAAAACATAACACCTACAGTGGCAGGTGTGATATATTTTAAATCCTGCCATTTCCTTTAAATACTAATGATTATGGTATTTTACTTTGCATACAATTATAGATTTAGAGATGTAAGGAACCTTCAGAGTCATCTCATCCAAACTTAACTCATTTTTCAACTTAATAAATTGAGGCCCAAAATGTTTAGTGACTTGCCCATAGTCACAAAGGTACTAAATGATAGAGATATGATTTTAACTAAGATTGTCCAACTTAAATCTAGCATTCTTATTATTGGACCATACTTCTAATAATTTGTGGTTTCTAAATGCTTCTTTCACGAACTGTGGAAATGGAAATGCATTAGAAAAATATGTGATTGACCACATAGTGTGATAGGAATATGATTGGGGTTTTGATATTAAAAGTTCACTCTACTGCAAATATGAATAACATGGAAATAGGTTTTGAACAATGATTCATGTGTAAGCCAGTGGAATTGCTTGTTGAATTCAGAAGGTAGGGAGGAGAGAGAGAGACAGAGAGAGAGAGAGAGAGAGAGAGAGAGAGAGAGAGAGAGAGTATGTTTATTTCAATCATGCAACATGTAACCATGGAAAAATATTCTAAAAAATTAAAATTAAAAAAAATGCTTCTTTCACAAAATCCCTAGGAGAAAGCATCATGTGAGTGCCTATACACTGGTTTCTATAGAACATATAACATTGGTATTCAATTCAATTAAACAAATGATTACTAATATTCAAGGCAATGGAGGAGGTATTCATGATTGAAAGATAAACTAAGATAAATATGGCACCAACCTAACTTTCAAAGAGCTTATAATTAAATGGGCTGACCTCTCTCTATTGGGCTCTGTTTATAGGTGGGAACTTCCTCTCTGCTTCCGTGATGTTGACAGTTGCATCTGTAGGGGTAGCCCAATGGTTCCATTAGCAGTTCCATCATAGGGACCTATCAAAGTGGACCTCTGGTGCTATCTGTGTGTTATCAGCATCTGACAACCATAGTATTCTTATAATTCAAAGTTATAATTTGTAGGATAATATAGATTTGCATAATTTATAATATTTAGATTCATTTTTGTGAGTATTTTTCAGAGCTCTATTTTAGTAGAATAAACTGATGAAAGGATATATTAATAGCTTGAATTTCTCGAAGATAATTTGAAGTATTAGGAATTGTTAAATTTGTACATTAATTTACTTTCATGAATTACAAAAATAAAAACATATGAGAATGCACATCTAACAATAAAAAGTTGCAATTGTTTTGTTAGTTGTTTTGAAGGAAGAGTAAAAGATTTTATTTGATATATTATCCATTCAATATTTTATTTTATTATTGTTGATATTGTTGTTGTTTTCCCTTTTTTAAAAAAATGCCCAAGAAGATGTTAATGCCCAAGAAGATGTTAAGATTGATGACCTTTCTCTTATAAATATCTCCTCTAAGCTAACAATGCAGATATCAATAGAACCATCAAAGCAGTTACAAAGAACAACATGTCTTTAATAAGAACACGGAAGATAATGCTCTCATGGCCATCACACAGAGTTATACCATACAACACCACACAATCAAGTCTTGAGACATTGGGAACAGTGTCCCTGGGAAAAAACTACCACTACTGGGAATTTCCATCCTTCTAAAGAACTTAGGATTCTATTTATAACTAAGGAAATATAGAGAAACAGCTGAATAATTACATTGAGGCTTGGGAAAGAGGTTGTGTAGCCTGAGGCAAAGGTATTTGGGAGCCGCCTAAATGCAATAAGAGAAACTAAGAAACCAAAAAAGGGCATTTAAGACTTGACTACCTCTACTACTCCTATTTAGGGTGCTCAATGGGTGCTTGATAGCCTGTTGTTCAGTCTTGGAATTTCTTGAAGGAAAGTTTCCATGGGACAAAGGTAAATTTTGGGTTTCATAAAACAAGTTTGACATAGGCTATTTGTCCAGTGCTTTCACTGTAGAGCTAAAAATGATCATTGAAAGTATATGTCACATGGTTTAAAATGTAGCAAATTCTAATCTCTGATGTATACTAGTAAATTGATATTTTTTATCTTTTTGATATTTATCTTTTCTTTTCTCATATTCATTTTATAGATGGCTTTGGAAGATTCAGAACAAAAGCAAAATCTTCTTCATTTGGTTTATTCTGACTTAGAAGAGTTTTCAGCAATCTTTGAAACAGATGACTTTGCACCAATTAAGTTAAACCAGCTAAGTGCTAGAGTCACAAATCTGCAGCAAAAAATAATAGCAAGTCTTCCACAAATCCAGCACATGGCTGATGTAAGTTTTCTTGCAGTATTACTTTGTTATTTTAATTTACATTTATTTTTTTTACTAAAGAATACCTACATCTACATCCCTTTATTATTAACATAGACATCTCTCAATTGTCTACTGTCAGACTATTTGTATTGTGATAATTTTCAGTCTTTGGCAAATTTTACTTTCAGTTTCTTATTGATTAAAATTAATTAGAGTAAAGATTGTTTACACTATATAATAGTTCTTAGTTATTTATCTTTCCCTTTATATCATGTAGCCCAGAAAAATGACCTTTCAAACTAAAATATACTCAATTTTTAAAAATTATCCTTACCTTCTGTCTTAGAATCAGGACTAAGTATTAGTTCCAAGGCCAAAGAATGGTAAAGGCTAGACAATTTGAAGTTAAGTGACCTGCCCAGGGTAACATAGAAAGTGTGTGAGTCTGGATTTGAACCTAGGCCTGTCTTTAGCCCTGGCTTCTTATCCATTGAATCTCTTAGCTGCCCCTAAAGCATATACTTTCGATGGAGTTGTATTAGACGTCTGGTTCTTTGTAGTCCCATTTGGAGTTTTCATGATAAAGGTAGCTAAGTGGCATGCCATCTCCTTCTCCAGCTCATTTTACAAATGGGGAAACTGAAGCAGAGTTAAGTGACTTGACCAGGGTCACATAGCTAGTAGATTTCTGAGACCAGATTTGAGATCAGGTAGATGAGCCTCCTTAACTCCAGCCCAGGCATAAATTCTATCTACTGTGCCACTTAGCTGCCCTAAATGATATACTGTTGTTGTTCAGTAACTTTTTTTTTTAAACCCTTACCTTCCGTCTTGGAGTCAATACTGGGTATTGGCTCCAAGGCAGAAGAGTGGTAAGGGCTAGGCAAGGGGGGTCAAGTGACTTGCCCAGGGTCACACAGCTGAGAAGTGTCTGAGGCCAGATTTGAACCTAAGACCTCCCGTCTCTAGGCCTGGCTCTCAATCCACTGAGCTACCCAGCTGCCCCCATTCAGTAACTTTTTAATGATATCTGACCCTTCATGATTCTGTATGGGGTTTTCATGACAAAACCACTAAACTGGTTTACCATTTCCTTTTCCTGTTCATTTTACAAATGAGGAAATTGAGGCAAACAAAGTTAAGTGACTTGCTCAGGGTCACCTGGCTAGACATGTCTGACACTGGATTTGAACCTGAAAAGATGCATCTTCCTGGCTCTAGACCCAGCACTCTATCCTCTGTGTACCACCTATCTGCCTTAGTGGCCCACATTTCTATTTGATTTCGGTTTTACTACAATACATCATGTTATCTCCTGAGAACTCAACCACTAAAAATAAATCATATTCCTATATGTGATTAACATGCAATGAAACAGAAATCAGCTTTTATTTAAATTGCTTTTTAAATTCTAGGAGGTGATTGCTATCGAAAATGAAGTAAAATCAATAGAGAAGAAGGTTTCAAAAATCAAAGCTATCTTGTTTTCCAAAGAAATATTTGATTTTTCTCCCGAGGAACATCTTAAGCATGGAGAAGTAAGCATGGATTGTTTTTTAATATATTTTAATGATTGTTTTTGACCAGTCAGGCAGTAGCAATCTGAGGAAACATCTTAAAATACCCAAGTATTATTTCCAGTGTTAAACAATAGAATTTATTATTTTCAGTAATTAAGCTTTGCAATTACTTTTTCTTTCAAATTTACAACATTTTGGCACCTTTTACTTTAGGTCATACTTGACAACATAAAGCCCATGAAGAAGGCAATTGCTGAGATAGAGTCTTATCAAGTGGTTCTGAGGTTACCTGAAACGGGAATGAAATCTTTGCCAGTATTTGAAAGGACAAACCAGCTTTTACAAGATGTGAAAATGTTAGAGAAGGCGACCCATGAAAAAAATGAAATATTGAAGGTGAGTGATTTATACTGACTTAAAATGTAGTGGGTAGAAATGTTCATAAAAACACTTGCTATTTCCATTTTCATTTTTAAGAGGGGAAAGTACAACTGTTTATGGCTGCAATTTGTTGCCTCCTAGTTAGATGGAACAATAGATAGAGTTTTGGACCTAGAGTCAGGAAGAACAAGTGAGAATTATGTTTTTGACTTACACAGCAGTGGGTCATTCTTCAAAATTTGAAGGGCACTAATTCCATGAATAGAAATTTTTGAGTTCAACAGTTTAATTTCTTTAATTAAACTTTAATTTTTTAATTAAACCCATCTTTACAGATTTTATTCTTTTTTAACATCATTTTAAAAATATATATATTCCAAATTTTCTCTGTCCCTCACTCCCTCAAACCCCTCCTCTCTCCTTGAGATGGTGAGCAATCTGATATAGATTTTACATGTACACATTGTGAAACATTTTTTCACATTAGTCATTTTGTAGAAGAGATGATACATTTTTTAAAAAAGAAAAAAGTATACATGCAGATTCTATCAGTTTTTTCTCATAAGATGAATGGTATTTTTATCATGATTCTCCAGGATTGTCTTGAGATAATTACTCAGACAAACTAGGTCATTCACAGTTGTTGATCAAAAAATATTGCTGTTACTCTATACAATTTTCTTCTAGTTCTGCTCACTTCATTTTGAATCAGTTTATGCAAATCTTTCCAGGTTTTTCCAGAATCTTCCTGCTTGTCATTTTTTACAACACAATAATACTCCATTTTAATCATCTACCACAGCTTGTTCAATTATTCCCCACTTGATAGACAATTCTTCCATTTCTAATTCTTTGCCACTACAAAAAGAACTGCCATAAATATTTTTCTACACATATGTATGTCCTTTTCCCTTTGTTTTTAATCTCTTTAGGATGCAGGCTTGGTAATTGCATTACTAGATCAAAGATCTGTATGCACCGTTTTAGAGCTCTTTGTGCAAAGTTCCAAATTGTTCCTCAGAATGGTTGGATCAGATCATAGCTCCCCCCACACAGTATCCCAGTTTTCCTCATCCCCTTCAACATTTATCATATTCTTTTTCTGTCATCTTGGCCAGTCTAATAGGCATAGATAGTATCTCAGACTTATTTTAATTTGCATTTCTCTAATCAAATGTAATTTAGAGCATTTTTGCAGATGACTATAGATAAGCTTTGATTTTTTCATCTCTAAACTACATGTTCATATCCTTTGACCATTTATCTGTTGCAAAATGACATTCTTATACATTTGACTCAATTCTCTATATATTTGAGAAATAAGAACTTTATCAGAGATATTATAAAAAATTTCCCATTTTCCTTCTAATCCTGAATACATTGATTTTGTTTGTACAGAGGCCTTTAATTTAATATAATCAAAATGATCAATTTTACATACTATACTGCTCTTTATCTCGTTTTTTCATAAATTCTTTCCCACTGCCCATAGACCTGACAGGTAAACTATTCCATGCTCCCCTGATTTGCTTATGGTATCACCCTTTATGTCTGAATCACAGATGTATGTTGACTGGATCTCGGTATACAGTGTGAGATGTTGGTCTTTCCCCAGTCTCTGTCATACGGTTTTCCAATTTTTCCAGAAGTTTTTGTCAAATAATGAATTATCACCAAAGCTTGAATCTTTTGATTTACCAAGCATTAATTTACAGTGGTCTTTTATGCTTGGGTTTGTATATCTAATCTATTCCACTGATCCACTATTCCTTAGCCAGTATCAGATTGTTTTGATGATTACTGCTATGAGTTGACCTTTTTAATGCCTCTGGTGATTGAGAAGCCTTGTCAGAAGCAATATTCTGCTTTCTAGAACCCCAGTTGAAACTGAGGCACTTTATTGGACCAATTTTGAGGAGGAAGAAGGCTGTTATTATAGTAACTTTGACTACCACCTATTGCATGCTATCTCTCAAGGAGAGCAGAGACTTTAAGGATGCTAGAAGCCATGGTATAGTCTTACTAGCACTCATAGGTGGCAATAAGTTACCTCCTTTTCAACTCCCTGTTTAGAAGCTACACCCAAATTTTCACATGGGATATATCTATATTTTTTCTTTAAGATTACTTAATTTTTTCATCATATTTTGGCCACGTGGATATGCAAGTTAACTCTGCCAGTTCTAGGCTATAGCCACTTGGCCATAAAATGTACCTTAACTTTGACTATTCCTCCCCCTTTAGTGTGAATATAATACTTCTAGGAGCAAGTCATATCTATATCTATATCTTATTCTTTTAAGGGAATTATGGGCAAAATTATAAATTTGACCTCTCAGTAATGTCATAGGCAGCTATGTGGCAGAGTACATAGAGTGCTAAACCTGGAGACTCATCTTCCTGAGTTCAAATTTAGTTTCAGACTCTCTGTGACCCTGGGCAAGTCATTTAACCCATTTGCCTCAGTTTCCTCATCTGTAAAATGAGCTGGGGACAGAAAGGGCAAACCCCTCCAATTTCTTTGCCAAGAAGATCTCAAATTGGCTCACAAAGAATCAGACATAACTGAAAAATGACTAAACAAATCAGTACTATCATAGTTTATTAAGCTAATCCTAAAACGATGTTATGCAGAAATTCTTTAAAAATTTCTCTATTTATTCATCAAAGGCATCAAAAGAATCAGGCACAAGAGTATCAGATGCTGTGTGTGCATGTGTGTGTGTGTGTCTGTGTTAGTTTATGTGTCACTGCTTTCCATCAAATAAATGAAAAAAGTCTACACGCAGGAATTTTCACAAAACTTCTAACAGGAAGATGCCAGCAGATAGTATTGGGTCCCAGCTGCCTGACCGGTCAGAATCAAGAAATGAAGCTTGATTGTCAAGTGTTCTGCTTTGGTAAAGTAATAGAAGAAATCCAAAGTCAGGTTTGTAAATCAAGTGATGTTTTTCTTTCTATAGCTTGTCATGAAACAGACTGGTGAATGTGACCAAGAAATAGAAAAGTTGAAGTACCTCTTAAAGAATTATTCAACTGAATTATCTCCTGAAAACTTTTCTCCAGACCAAGCCACCACTTTGCCTCATGTACAGGTGAGTTTCATTTCTTCTTTGAGTACCCATTATAGGTGACAGGTAATGTGAGGTGCTATTTTATTTCCTTTGTAGTTAGTCCTTTTAACTATTGTGTATTTGCTACACTTATTTCCTGCCCATTCCCATTTTCTGAAGTGACTCATAACTACTTGAGCTAAACAATCCTAAATTCCCCAAATTCCTAAAACAAAAAGAGAACAATAGCCCCCAGTGCTTAAGGTATGAGGAAGCAGGAAATGTGCTATAGCAAAATATATTGGACAAATCAGACTGTCCACTTCAGGCCTGATCTGCCTTGAGATGTCCAGTTTAGCCCTTTTCATTCCTTCCAATAGGACAGGAATAGACATGTAAGACAGCTACAACCTAGAAAGGTCTCCAGGTGTCTACTTTCATCTAGGTCTACATTTGTAAGACTGGCCCCAAAATATGGTAGCTGAGGAATTTATTTCAGGTGAGATACCTAGGGGACTACAATTAAAAAAGAAGATTCTCATCATAATAAATATTTTTATGATGAAAAGGTCTAAATCACAAAGCTCTTCACATGTGAAAGTAGGTAGCCCATCAAAGAATGCTTTCCTTGACCTAGTTGTGCTTAATTACTTCTGTTAAATGATTCTATAAATGTGCTTTCTTTGTCCCTTACTCATGTTACCAATCATTCCCTCCAATAAAAAACTTGACTATGTGCTGGGTGCACTGTTTGCTGAGAACTGAGCCCTTACTATTAGTACTGTCTTTGCCCTATTATCAATTTGCAATTAGCAGTGGCAGCAGTAGTAATAAGACCATAAAAATAAACATTGAATAGTATTATTTCAGAAATGAAAGGTATCTCAGTAATCATGTCATGAAACCTGGTCATTTCCCAAGTGGGGAAAAAAAAAACTTCTGAACAAGTAAATGAGTTACCTAAGGTTAGGACCTTTTTTTGGCCAGCCAAGAGACTCTGGATAAAGTGCTGGGCTTGAAGTCAAGAAGACTCTTGTTTCTTAGTTTAAATCCAGACACTTACCAACTCTCTGACCCTGAGCAAGTCACTTATTCCTCTTTGCCTCGGTTTCCTTATCTGTCAACTGAGCTGGAGAAAGAAATGGCAGGTCACTCCAATAACTTTGCCAAAAAGCAAAACAAACTACAAATGCAGTCAGGAAGAGTTAAACATGACTGAAAATGACTGAACCACAAAGGGACATATTTGGAACTAAAATCCAAGAGTCTTGATTTCTGAACTCAGGATTATTCCTCTTTTACCTTTATAAAATGTATGTGTATATGTGTTTTGTAAAGGATCTTTATATTTGACTCTCATAGCAATATCTATGAAGTGTATAGGTCAGGTATCAGTATTTCCATTTTGTAGTTAGTCCTAGATGCAGTACCAGAGTCATAGATTTGGATAGATCTTTATAGATCATCAAAGTCTAACCCCCTCTTTTTCACAATGAAGAAACTAAGACTCAGAGAGGTTAAGTGCCTTGTCTGTGATTGCACAGAGAGTAAGTTTCAAAAGCAGAGTTTGAACTCAGGTCCCCAAATCCAAAACCTGTTCTCTTTCCACCTAACCACACCCACTCCAATAGTCTTTAACTTCTGCACAATACTTCCTATTCTTTATTCCAAACATCCTAAATACTGCTCCCTGAAAAGCCCCCAACAATAGAAGATCCTTCTTAGATTCTCAAACCACCCATCTAAACTAAGCATATAAAAGATCTTGGAAGATAGAAAGTAAGGGGGGGAGGAGCTGGAATAGAAGGAGTGATTTAATCTTGATACATTTAATTATTGTACTACATTGAAAGTATCTATGTTTATTTGCAAAGTGATGCTTAAACTACCATTCTCAGGTCCCATGTGGATCTTTCAATGTCTGAATCTTTATTTCAGTATTTTAATTTCTATTATTAAGTAGGCAACAAGGTGGCACAGCAGATAGAGCTGTGCCTGAAGTCAGGAATTGGATCCAGGCTGATCTCAGAAATGTATTAACTACGTAACTCTGGGCAAGTCATTTAACCCCTATCTTCCTCAGTTTCTTCAACTCTAAAATGAGAATAATAATAGCACCTACCTCCTGGGATTGTTGTGAGGATCAAATGAGAGAACATTTATAAAGTACAGCAAATAGAACAGAGCAGGCACTTAATAAATGCTCATTTCCTCCCTACCTTCTCTCCTTCCTACTTCCAGAATCATACAATTATGAACACAAAGTCAAGAGAGGCTAGACCTTGTCTTTGTTTCATCTTTATGATTAAGAACAGGTTTTTAATAATGGTCTTCTAAATAATACTTTTAATGAATTTCTGGTAAAAGTAATCAAAGTAATTTCAAATGCCACATGACATTCCTCCAAAAAGATTTTCTATCTCCCCCTTAATAAATCTTCTTCATAACATTTCTTCCCCTTTCTCTCTTTTTCCTCCTGTCTTTCTATTGAGTGAAATAGATTTTTGAATCCAAACATATCTGGGTATGTGTAGTCTTCTTTCTTTTGGCCAGTTCAGGTGAGAATGATGTTCAATGGTCAACCACTCTGCCTACCCACTTCTCCTTGTTTATATGGATATCTACTTGTGCACTCTGATTATGTAGAATAGTCTCCAAGTACCTTCTTTTCCTTTCTCCTCTAGTGTTTTCTCCATCTTTTCCAATTCTTTTTTTTTAGATCAACACATAAAAGAATCCCTCTGGGCATTATTAGACAAATTAGATTTCCTCTATGACCCCTAATAATGATAGGGTTCAGAGGGGACACATTTATCATCTCCCCATATTTGAATGCAAGCAATTATTTATCATTGTTTAGTTCTTTATCATTGTTTGTTCTCTTTTACCTCTTTAGGCTTCTCTTCACTTTTGTATTGGAATTTCAAATATTCACAGGTTTGGAAGTACTCTATTTAAGATACATTTATTCCCCTATAGGTTATACTCAGTTTTCTAGGCAAGTTATTCTTGGCTACAGGCCCATATCCTTTGCATTCTGGAATATTGTATTCCAAATTCTCTGCTGCTTTATACTAGTGGTTGCTAAATCGTGTGTGATTTTGACTATGGCTCATTGGTACTTGAATTCTTTCTTTCCGGCTGTTTGCAGTATTTTTTCTTTGACCTGGAAGCTTTGGGTTTTGGATATAATATTCCTGAGAAAATTCATTTTGGGGTTTATTTCAAAAAGAAACTTGTAGATTCTTTCTATTTCCACTTTGCCCTCTGATTCTAAGAGATCTGGACAGTTTTCTTTTCAAGATTTGTTGAAATAGATGCCTGGGCTCTTTTCGATTATGATATTCAAAAAATCCAATGACTTTTAATTTTTTCTCCTTTATGTTTTGTCCAGTTAAGTTTTTGCTGTGAGATTATTCATTATAGGTAATGTGTAATATATTACTCATATTTTTGCTTTGAGATACATATATTTATAATAAAGCATATTACATATAATTATATTTTATTATTTATATGTTTATACTTTAAGTTTTTCAAGCTGTTGACACTGATTTTAATTTCCTTTTTAATTCTTTCATCCATAGTTCTTAATTCTTTTCCAATTTTCCTTCAAACATTCTCATTCCAGTCTTAAAAATATTTTTAGCTCTTTTCTTTAAATTTTTACTCCGTCTCTTCCAGGAATTTTTAAAGTTCAGTTTTTGTTCAAGCTTTGTTTTTCTCTGAGGCTAATGCTTTCTCTGAGGCTAATGCTCTGAGGTAAATGCTTTAGTCATTCTCTTCTATTTTAACGTCTTAAATCCCACCACCAGGATTGCTTGCTTTGATAGGGTTTGTTTTGTGGGGACTTTTTTGCCCATTCTTTCAAACAACTTCCTAACTTTGGGCTTGATGTCAATACTGGGTTCTGCCCTACCTCTGGAGGGAAGGTCTGGGTTAATCCTGTTACTTCTTTTTGGGGTTATTGAATGTGGTATTATTCTCAGATTTCAGAGACAGGCTGAGGACTTGCAAGCTTTCAGTTGCTTCCCCCATGGGGGATCTGATCCAGGGGAAAGTCTGATTGCTACCCCATACCTTTCCCCCACCCCTAGTCTAAGTTCTACAAGTTTCTGATCTGACTTTGAGTCTGTGCAAGAATAGACTGACTACTCCTACACTCCACCCCAGCTAGATGGAAATCTCCATTCATCCAATATGGCAGAATTATAGGCTCCACTTTGGTCTGGGTTTCTTGCCCTGCCTATTCCTCAGCAGACTAGGATAGATGCTGAAAGTGCAACTCCACTCTGAGCTTGGGGATATATACCACTGTTGGCTTTTGAGCTTAGTCCTTTCTAGGTATACCACCCAGGGCGTTCCTATCTGAGAAAGACAGTGCCACTGTAAGGTCCTGCCAGTGCAGATTTCCTTCTCATTCTGTGCTGAATTTGCGACCTAGAATTGGTTTGTGAGCCACAAAGCTGTCAGTTGGTACCTGTCCCTGTTTCAGTTTCCATGGGTCTGGAGGTATCCCAGTATGGGTCTGAGACCACATTTTATTCTTGTGTACAGCCTTTCTCTGGGTACTAAAGTGCTTTACTTACCACATGCTCCTGCTCTCAACATTACCCTCAAGATCTATTGACCTATTTATCTCTCTGTGTTGAACTGGGTCAGACAAAGGGACTCACTGTGATTTTTTTTTTATTTCTCCATGAGAATTCAGTCTGGTATATTTTATAAATCCATTGGAAGGAGTTGTGGATGGGATTTGTTGTGCTTCCTTTTGCTCCGCCACCTTGGTTCTGCCCTCTTCACTTACACCTAATACAATCCCTGCTTCCTTTAATGTACAGTTCATGTGCCATTTTCTAACTGTTCCCTCTCCCCCCTCATTGTGCCTCATCCCTCAGCTCCAAATTAGTTTGTATTTATTCTGGGATTTGTATGTATTTATCTGTAACCCATGCTATTTCATCCCAGGAGTACATAAGGATTTAGGGTGGAAAGGACCTTAGAGGTCATGCAGTCCAACTTCCCATTTTATAGATGAGGAAAATGAGACCCATAGAAGTGAAGTGACTTAATGAAGGTCACACAGGTAAGAAGTGCCAGAGGTGAACTTGAATAATTCATGTCCTCTGAATCCAGAGTTCAGTTCTCTTTCCTTCATACCATATAGTAGTACTCAATATGTTTTTGCTGAATTTAATTGAATTGAAAGTCTATTTCCTTTAAGTGTTCATGAGAGTCGGTTTTTTAAAAATAAGAAAAACTTTTATCACTCTATTGCAAATATGCATAATATGTAAGTAGATTTTGAACAATGATACATATTTAACCCAGTGGAATTGCTTGCCAGCTCCGAGAGGGGAGAGGGAAAAGAGGTAGGAAAGAACATGAATCATGTAACCATGGGAAAATAGTCTAAATAAATAAACTAATTAAAAAACACTTTTTTTTTTGTTTCTTAGACTTGTGTGAGTTTACTTTCCTTTGTGTTAGGCTAAACAAAGAGAAGATCTATAAGGTCTTCCAACAGTCTTTGGGCAATTTAAAGCTTTAATAGCTTAAAATCTTAAGCACTCTGTGTTCTCCTTGTATCATAACAGAGTTCAGAACTAGTAATAGATCAGATAATTATAGCCTCTTTCCCTGGTCACCAAGATAGTGAGATAGCTTTGTGTCATAGAACTTGAAGGCTGGCTTTGGAGCCCAAGGATCTGGATTCCAATCCTGGATCTTCTACCTGTATGACCCCCAAACCTCAGTTTTCTTATATAAAATGAAAGGCTTGAACTTGATGCCCCCACAGGCCTTTCTCAGCTGAAAATCCTTAATCATACTAATTGATTCCTAATTAAATAACAGTGAAAACTGTAACTAAGAGTTTCCACTCTTGATAAAATAATGTAATCTTTTTTTTTTCCCACACAGAGAGAAATAGACAGTATAAAAGAACAGATCCTGAATTTGAATCAGAAAAAAGAAGACTTGTTGATGGGCTTGAAGACAACAGTCTTGGCTCTCCATCAGCGTTTGCAGCAAGAAAAACAAGAGTTAGAAAAGGAAACAGAGGAATCTGGATTGGCTGAGAGAGATGTTTCTGAATGGAAAGTATGTATGACCTCAGTAGCAATCACAGACCAAAAAGTATATACTATAGCAAAATTCTTTGTCCCAATGAATAGAACACTGGACTTGGAATCTAGGAATATCTAAGTTCAAATCTGGCCTCAAACACTTACTTTGTGACCTCGGTAATTCACTCAACTTCTGTCTGTCTCAGTTTCCTCAGAATCATAATAGCCTCTCAAATAAGATCTTACATGTAAAAATGCTCAGGATGGTGCCTGACATATAATATATGCCTAGTAAATGCTTGTTTCCTTCTCTTTTGTGTTAGATCCTAATGAAAATTATGAATGACTAAAACATAAGCTAAGGTCCTAGCCTTCAGG
This sequence comes from Monodelphis domestica, assembly GCF_027887165.1. Lineage (NCBI taxonomy): Eukaryota > Metazoa > Chordata > Mammalia > Didelphimorphia > Didelphidae > Monodelphis > Monodelphis domestica. Next base: position 274,402,949 of record NC_077227.1, read on the forward strand.
GAACTCTTGGTTTAGTAGGGAAATTATGACATGTCCATTTATGAGTCACTAAAGGGTATCCCAAAATTTAAATGTAGTTTTGAACTTTAAAAGCTTTAAAAAATGTTTTTAAAGACAACCAAAACTAGTTTTAAGCTATTAAAGCTTAAATTGAACTAAAGTTTAAAACCTACTAACACTATGAGGGATACCCTATATTTAAAAAATAATAATTTGGGGCCACATTTCACATGAAGGTTAAAAGTGCCAGGAGATAAGAAATAGGAAGAGCCATCAAATTAATTTTTTCAACTAACCTGAAATTCTTTATTTTTGCCAGTGCTCTGGAATAATATTTTTTTTTACTAAAAGGAATCACTAAGCCAGAGATTGCTTATAAACATTAAAAAAAAAAAACAGCTCTTAGGGTGTGTTAGTTCTGGACTTGCCCCAAAATTGTTTCGCATAGTTTGCTAATGAGGTGCTTGTGAAATTCCTGCACTATGCAGGCAGCAGCCACCCTTTGAAGTCCCCACCTCCTCCTCAAAGGACAGCCCTATTTCAGTCTGTGGGAAGTATGGTAAAGTACCTTCCTGACCCTGATGTTCCCAGGGTGATGAGGCAGGAAGATAGAAGAATCAACACAACTGAAGTGTATCTAGGTTTGGGCGCAAACAACATCTCAGTAATTTAGTCAAGCAAACCCAACCAAACTACAGTATGCATGCAGAGCCTAGAGAAATAGGTGTGGAATCCAGTGTGGGTGACAAAGGACTTAAGAAATCTGTGACTGGGATAAAAAGTAAGTTTCAAAAATAGCGTCACAAAAATGTGGAAAGGAGTGGTTGGGTGTGATGTTGTGAGGTAACCTGACTGGATCTGTTTTTGTACTACAACTTTCAGCTGAAAAGGAAAGGATCCATGTCTCTTCCACCATCAATTGTTGAAGAGGTAGAAGAAAGTTCGCTGAAAAGTGAAGTAAGGAAAATTTTTTTTTCTTTATTGTCAAAATTTATTTATCTGAATCTCTAAAAGAAAAAAAAATTAAGTGAAAAATTTGAAAATGAAAATAAACATGGAGAATTTTTAAAAATTAATTTTGCTCTGTTAGAAGGTTTGAAGCAATTATAATTTGGTTTTGCCTTTACCCAAAGTACAACTTAATCTACCCCAAAATATCAGAGATCTGTTGGAAACAATGCTGTTTGTGGCAGTTTAAAAGAAAATATTGAAATATCATGCAGTTTTTAAAATATGGTAATTATTGCTTCAAGTTTAATTTTTGAAACTGTTGAATTCATCTTAGTCTAAAGCAGTGCCACCTGGGACTGGAATAGCAGTGTTAAAAAGTAATACTACTAATTCTTACCAATACCATTATATCTCATGGAATAAGAATTTACAGATGTAATTTATGAAATACGTTTCAATTTCACTCATAAAAAAACCAGGATTACAATGGGTCCTTTGAAAAAAAGTAAAGAAAATGCAGTAATGAATAGTTTGTATATCTCTTATACTACTGCTAAGAGGTTTAATGCTTATTTTGTAGTCTGTTAAACTGGTCCAGGGTCATTCAAAATGGGCCTAATTCTTTAGCGTCTCTGGGAAGTTGAGACCCCTAAGTAGAAAGGAAATCAGTGTAAAAAATTGGGGAACCCCAAATTTCTATCCTCTTTCCACCAGAAAACAGATCTTTGCTGTTTTGTGAGAGGGAAGGGTGTGAGTTGGTAAATTTAGAGACAAGATAACAGCAGCCAAAAATAACAGTTGGTTCTTTAAGTCTGATATTTTTAAAAGATGCAGTTTCGGATTAAATTTTCCAATGTTTCAGATGTTTCCCCAATATTTATCCTAAGATTTTAATTGGTATACAACTGTGTGAAAAAGGAGAAAAGAAAGCAAAAAATTGGAAGATAAGGGGGAAAAAAGCCACAAAGAGAGAGCCTGATAATGTAAAGAAATCTAGTTTGAAGGAAGCGGGGTGAGGGCTTTGATGGAAAGATCTGTTCTCTTTGCTAATGTCAATTCAATAAATGCTATTCTAGAATGGAGATGAGAGAACAGAGTCAGCTTCTAGTCCTTGGTCAATACAGTGGGGAAATGAGAGAAACAAAGAAGAAGACAGAGCCTCCTCTTCCTCAGGAACACTTATACAGGTACTCATTACTTATATTGCATTTCTAGCTTTCTGTGTTTAACTTAGAAATTTTTGCTTTCCCATTTTTTTTTCTGATTTTCTGTCAGCCACTCCTATATATTTAAAATATCTACTTCACAAGCCAGTTGGGAAAGAAAAATAAGAAACCTTAGGTGAGTGCATGCTTTTTTTCTCTTAGGAAGTATAGTGAAAGTACATCAACTAAGAATTTAACATTTGAGCACTGCATACTTTTGTCCATAAGGAAATATTACTATTACTTCACATTTTTAAATTTGAGCATAAAGGAATAATTTGGATAATTAAAATGTGGTCAGCTTTTAGAAGATTTGATTTAAGAAAATTCAAACATAGAAAGCCCTATCCTACTAAAAGTATTTTCTCAAGTCATATGTGACCTAATCAGTAAACCCAATGTTCTTTTCTTCATCCTCATATTCCTTGTTGATATCTCTGTAGAATTTACATTCCTTCCTCTCTTGGGTCCCTTGATTTCCATGAAACTCTATCCTCTTGTAATTACTTTGGTGGTGAATGAATATATACGAAAACTGGAATGATACAGAGATCATTGTATGGCCCCTGTGTTAGGATGACAAGTAAATTTGTGAAAACATTCTCTATAAAAGAAAAAAAAGAAAAGGGAAATTGTACTGTTTTCCTCCTAATTATTAACTTTATAATTTCTTCTTTCTGTTTCCTCTCACTGGCTTCTCTTCCTCTTTCTGCCCTCTGGATGTAAGTGTTCTTCTAAAGGTTTTGTCTTCACTGTCTTCTATTCGTATGCTATGTTCTTGAGTTCTCATTCTTGATATCTTGTCATTCACTTTTACCTTCACCTATATCATATATAGCAAAATGAGGTAGTATAGTAAATAGGCTATTTGATTTGGAGCTGAAAAGAGCTGAATTCAACTCCTGCTTCACATCCTTACTAACCAAGTGATCCTGGGCAAGTTAATGAATCTCTTTCTCACTCTCAGTTTCCCTTATCTTTAAAATGGAAATAACCTACCTCCCAAGGTTGTGGTAAAGTACTTTTCAAAACAAAGCTGTATATCAAGCAGTTACCAAAGTTACTGATCTCAGGACCCTTTTATACTCTTATACTCTTTTTATACTCTTAAAGAGTTTTTGTCTATATGGGTTATATCTATTAATATTTATCATATCACAAATTAAAATAGACAAAAATTTTAAATTATTAGTTTATTAAAAAGTAATATTAATAAACCCAATATATGTCAGTGCATATAATATACATAATTAGTATGTAAATATATATTTATATAAAGCACTTAAGTACATTTTACATAAATAAAATTGTTTACATAAAATACATAAGCATATATTTATAAATATGTGAATAATTTTCTACAAATATATAAATATTTAAATCCACACATTTATAAGATACAAAGCATATTCCATATATAAATTTATAGACATTTATTTATGTATAATACATAATTATATCTAAATATGAATACATAGATTATAATATGCCATATACAAATAACATTTTTACAAAACAATAACTTTTCCAAAACCCAAAAAACTTAGTGAGGCATGATTTAATTATTTTCTCAAGTCTCTTTAATCTAAGACAGCTTAATTTAATTGAAGATGGCTTAATTGAAGACACCTGGATTCTCTTATCTGCTTCTGTATTCAATGTATTATGATATATTGTTTGGGTTTAAGTAGTGTGGGGAAAGTAAATCTAGCCTTATGCAGATATGTCATTGGAAAAAGGAAGAGAATTTTAATGGTCAAAGAACATATTATTATGCAATTAATTTGACCTCATAGCCCATGAAAGGGTCTCAAGGACTACGAGGAGTTCCCCCAACTGTACTTTAAGAACTGCTGCTCTCTCTTAAGAGTTAGGTATTATTATTATCAGCTCTATGCATATGAATCCAAAATATATATACGTGTGTATACACAAATGTGTGCATACACACATACATATGTATATATTCTCTATATATAATATTTCTAGAGAAAGTATTCTGACCTCTTCTTCCCCAAGTATCCCTCCCTCAAGTCTAATATATCCAAAACTGTAATCATCAGATTCTCACCCAAATTACCTCTTCTTGATTTTCTAATCTCTATTAATAGCAGCACTGTGGTTCTCATCATCCAAGTTTAAGATCTTGGAATCATTCTTTATTCTTCTAAGACATATCTAACTCATCACTAAGTCTTACTAATTCCACCTCTGTAAAGCTCTTTCCTATGTGTCACCTCCTGTTCATTTCTGCTGCTGCCCCCTTAAGACAGATCCTCCTTACTGCTTGCATGGAAGTACTGCATACAATAACCTCCTCTAACTGATCTCCTTAACTCCCAAATCTCCAAGTTAATCCATTTTACCCTACTGCCATTTCCTGAAACAGAGCTCTGATCATGTCATTCTTTTTCTTAAAATTTTTGAATAGCTCTCCATTGTCTTTTCAAGTAAAAGCCCAATTTCCATAGCCTAGGATTTAAGATATTCCACAATTTGGTCCCAACCACATAATCAAACAATTCCCCCACTATTCTATCAATTCACATGATGCTAAAATTAGACTACTCACTGACCCCACTCCCAAATCTGTGACTTCCTATCTCTATATCCTTATTCTTTTTATTCCTGCAGCTGGAAATGCCCTCCATCTTTGCCTATCAAAATCATATTTATCTGACTCGGGGTACCATGTCCTCTGTGAATCCTTTCTTTCTGTCTTAGTTGGAAGTGATATTTTTCTATTCTGCATCATTTCTCTTCAAGATTGTTTACATATCCTATTATTTCATTCTTTCAGGTAGACTGTATATTTCATTAGGGTCTCTCTCTCCCAATAGATCCTAGAGTTCTGGGAAGTCAGAAATTGTCTTGGTCATCTTTATTGTTCCAACAATGTCCAGCACAGTGCCATACACAGTAGTGCATTTATCAACTTTAGCTTAATGAATGAATGATTTACAGAAGTTCAAATTTCACTACAAGAACACAAGTGTTGGCTTAAGACAGAAATAGATATCCATAGTCAGAGTCCCCATTTATTCTTATTTACTTTCTCTGGTAGTGAATTGGGAAGAGAAAAATAAAAACAATTTGAAGAAGAATGCTTTAAAAAACATTAGGAAAAAAAGAAACAGACTTAACACACTGAATTTGATTAAATGATGCCCTCTGTTGAAGATCTGGAATTAATTCATTTAATTAAAACTTTCTGGGCTAAGCTAACTTAGCTATATATTCCCAAGATGAATTTTTGATGATGCATCCATGACTTAGCCATCCTCAGCCAAAGCATCAAACATTCATTATGAAGCACAGATGTAAAAGCAAACCCGATTAGGTTACATAAGAGATAACATGGTAGACTAGAAAGATGTGGGTTTAGGATACTTGAGTTCTAATCCCAACTCTGCTTCTGCTTGCCCATGTGACCTTGGACAATTCAATTAAGCATTTATTCAATGCCTGCCACACAAAAGGCACAGTGACACAAATGGGGAGGGGAGGAATACAGTCCCTCCCCCTTAGCTTTCTTGATAGAATTTAATACATGTGCAAATAAGTAAATACAAGACAATTTGAGGAAAGAGAAAGCAGGTCAGGCAAGGCTTTATGGAGGAGGTGATCCCCAGTGAGCCATGAAGTACTGTGAGTGACAGAGATAAGGAGGGAGTGCATTCCAGGCATGACAAGGGAATGTGAAAAGGTTTGAGGACAGGAATGCCAGGTTTAGGCAATGGCTAGTAGTTGAGTTTAGAATGTGTAATTCATGAAAAGGAGAGGGGACATTCAGCTGAAAAAAGATATGTGGGAGCCAAATTCTGGAGGGCTACAAATGCTTGGTGTAAAAGTTTGCATATTAATATAGAGGGTGTAGGAATACATTGAAAGATTCTAAGGAGTGGTATGGTCAGATCCATAATTAAAGAGGGCAACTAGATAGCACAATGGATAGAGTGCTAGGCCTAGAGTCAGGAAGACCAGAGTTCAAATCCAGTCCCAGACAATTGCTAGCTGTGTAACCTTGGGCAAGTCACTTAACCCTGTTTGCCTCAGTTTCTTCATTTGTCAAATGAACTGGAGAAGGCCATGGTTAACCACTCCAGTATCTTGCCAAGAAAACCCCAAATTATGTTTGAAATGTCAAATGTGACTGAAACAACTGAACAACAACATAATTAAAGAAAATTACTTTGGCTACTGTGTGAGAAATGAGAAAATGGTCCAGATGAGGGATGATGAGATCCTGAACTATGATGGTGGCCATATGAATCATAAGAGAGGGAACAAATGCAAAAAGTGCTATGGAGATCAAATCAAAATTTGGAAACTGATCAGATATAGGGGATGAGGGAGAAGAAACTAGTTCAAGCAATAAGCATTTATTAAGTCCTAAGTCCAGGTCCTATGCTGTGTTGTAGATACAAAAAATACTAAAGTAACCACTGTCTTCAAATAGATCATATTTAAACAAGAGAAACAACATATAAATAGTTAAGTAAAGAAAAGATAAATAATAGAGGAGATAAAAGGTAATTTATGTGGGAAAGGCAATAGCAGTAAGGGAACCTGGGAAAGACCTGCAGATGGTGGCAAGTGTTGAAGGAAGCCAGGGAAACCAAGAGCCAAAGATGAAGAAGCAGAACATTTCAGGTATGAAGGACAGCCATTACAGAAAAAGAGAGATGGGAAATAGAAAGTCATGTTTGGAAACCTACATGTAGACCAGTTTCACTCAATTATAGAATACATGGAGAAGAATAAAACATAAAACAAGGAAGATAGGAAGGGGCCAGGTAATAAAAAATATTAAATGCCAAACAAGGAAGTTTATATTTGATCCTAGATAGGGAGCCACTGGAGCTCATTGATCAGAAAAATATAGTTAGAACTAGGCTTTAGAAAAATCTCATTAGCAGCTGAGTGGAAGACAGATTGGAAAGGAAAGAAACTTGGGACAATGAGACCAATTCATATGCTACTGTAAAAGCCAAGGTGAGAGATACTGAAAGCCTGAACTCAAGAAGTAGCTGTATGTGTAGACAAAAAAAAAAGACATATACCATCATTGTTGTAAAGATAGAAATGAAGGACTTCAAAGTGAAGCTATTTAAATGAGTATTGGGTGACAAGGAGGATGATGGTGCCCTAGATAGAAACTGAGAAGTTTAGAAGAGAAGCAGCTGGGGGGTGGGGAGGAAAGTGATGGCGAGTTCTTCTTTAACCATATTGAGTTTGAAATGTCAGTGAGATATCCAGTTAGAGATATTTAGCAAGTAGTTGGCAACGGGAGCCTGGAGTTCATGAAAGAGATTAAGGATAGATATGTGGATTGAGCGGTCCTCTGTGATGGTAATTGAGCTCATGGGAACAGATGAGATTACCAAGGAAGAAAAGCAGCCAAGGAATGAAGGTTGAAGAAGAGTGCTTTTGAATATATGTGCTTAGTGGGAAGGGGAAAGATGATTACCAACAAAGAAGATAGAGGAGTGTTAGGACTTAAGAGAAGTGCTAAGAAAAGTACCAGAAGAGAGCAGTGTCACGGCAGCTAAAGAGAATATGTTGTAAGAAGGAATGGTCAAGAGTGTCCGAAATAGCAGGGAATTGATTAGGATGAGGATTATCTTAACAATTAAGAGATTGCTAATAACTTGATAAAGTAGTTTCATGAGAGTGGTGGGACAAGGAGCAGATTGCAAGGTGTTAAGGAGTAGGTGTTAAGGCATGAGAGGTAATGTTAGTCTTTCCAAGAGGTTGGCAGTAAAAGGGAAAAAAGATACAGAATAGAGGAGTCAAGCAAAGAGGTTTTATTTGCTTGTTTGTTTTTAAGGACAGAGATGATCTGAGCATGTTTGTATATAGGAAGGAAGCACCTAGATCAGGGGAAATTGAAGATGAGAAGAAGACAGAAGAATTAGAGGAGAAATCTTTTCAAGAATATGAGAGGATTAAGATTACTGGAGCACAAAAACCATTACCTCTTCCCTTACATCTAGAGCAAAATAGAAGAGTGTGATCATGTAGGCAGGTTTTGAAGAGTAGAAAAGGAGAAATGAGGGAGACAAGTCAATATCTTTGGACTTTAATTTTCTCATTTTGAAAATGGAGGGTCTCGATTTCATCATCTTTAATTTTTTTTTTATCTTTTAATTCTAAAATTCAAGGATTATGAGGGTTGTAAAACCAACTAACTCAATTAGAACTGGCACTGACCAAAGTAGAACTTTTCTCCCAAGATCTTTACTAGGTCCTCAAATAAAGATAGAAAAGCTTTTGAACTCCTTTTAGTAAGTCTAAACCTATTGAAAGCATTAAATATTATTTTTCTTGAATAACCATTCTTTCCCAAATGGATGTCAGGTTTCTGAATATCTCTTCACCCACAATGGTTGTAGAACATGTAGACACAGAAAATATGTGGTGATGGATGGCTCCATGGGGATTTTTGTATTTTTTAATCTTCTTGTTACAGGAGGTAGATGGGCGAATAAGCACATATGATGGGCATGATACACAAATGTTTGCTCTGAATCCATTGAAGAATGAGCAAGACCTAGGTTCATCTTCAACCCATATCCAGCAAGAAGTGGTGAGTTTGTTTTTGTAATGGTTTAATGACCTGAATATAAGGCACTGTGCCCAGGTGCTCTGTGATAATCTGTACAATCTGAAAACTCTTTGAACTTTTACATAGCAATCTTTTCCATATATATATGCAAGCCTGGAAGATTTTTATCATAACAGTGTTACAAATGAAGTAATTGAAATAGACAAGTGAAGTGATTTGCCATGATATTGCTAGCAGTTAGGAGATGATGTTTTTTTCTACCAAATGTTAACTTTCAAGTAATCTTCTATGTCACTGTATATAGTAATACTAAAAATGTGTTCCAAAATAGTTCTCTGTTCATGGATTACCCTCTCATTGTTTTACATATATCATTTTTTTACTCTAGATAGACTGCTAGGTGCCTCAAAGTAGGGACAATATCCTATATTTCTTTTATATTCCCAAAGAACTTTAAATAATATTGTGTATTTGTAGGGGTGTCATATTAATCATCAGACAAAAACAGTCTCACCCAAGCTTAGTCAGACTCAGTCAAGCTACAAGCATCCATTCATTCAATACATGATATGCCACAGGCACTGTGCTAGGTCCTGGGATTACAAAGACAAAAGTGCAGCAGTCCTTGGCCTCAAGGAACTTACATTCAACTAAGGCTGTGATGGTGAACCTATGACACACTTGTCAGCACTGACATGTGTAGCCATTTTCAATGACGTGCAGCCACATGTGGGCTCAGCACACCTCGCAACCCAGGAGCCGGCTGGGGAGCTGCGCACCCGCAGCCATGATCGTGGCCATGCCCCGGCCCACACCTGCTCCACACCAGGTGATTGGGGTGCATGGGCCTCCTGTGGGGGCAGGGAGGAGGAGCTCACCCTCAAAGGAGTGCATGCTGGCAGGCAGGCTAACTGGTGGCAGCTGCTGCTCTTACAGCACCCCTGAGCAAGTCAACTGGAGAGGGGGGGAAGGGGCCAGGCCAAGTGGATGGAAAACTGGATGGGGCTCTGGCCCACGTGCAAGGGAGGAGTGCCTGGAACCCATTACCAGACACTTTTAGCACCCTGAAAAATATAGCAATGACTTTTACTCACAATTTTTCCCTCTACATACTTTTGTTAGACCTTATTCTCAGCATTAATCAAAACCAACAAAACAAACAGATTGACAGATGAAGTTAATAGTGCTTGCTTGGGCTTGAAGTGTTCACAATGCCAACCTTCAATTGAAGATTTAGCCAATGAAATTCAGCAACAAAAAAAGTCACTAATAGACAGGTTAGTTAAAGAATTCCCCCTCCACCTCATCTATCTTAGTTCACAGCACCCCATACAATTTAAATAATATCAAGACCAACAAAAGAAACTGATGACAGATGAACAAAGAAGCCACGAAGCAAATAAATTAAATAATTAGTTTTTGGTTTATTAAATAAAGTTATATGTTACAATTATACATTTTTGTTATTTAAACTATAAATAGTGTGAAATTATGTTTTTTTTTTCTCTAAGTGACACACCACTCAAGTTATGCTTGGTTTTGTGGTGAATTTTGACACACCAAGTTCAAAGGGTTGCCCATCACTGAACTATGGATAAAGCTTTGTTGGTTTAGTTAGAACAATTTACTTAGGTAGTACTAGCAATCGTGAAAGAAGCTATAAATCAGTAGATTGGTCTTACCTTTCCTAGTGGCAATATTTCGAATGATTTGGTTTACAAGGTTTACAAGATTAAGGTCAAAAGTTGGGAAAGAGTGCAAAGCCTGGAGTCAGGAAGACTCATCTTCATGTGTTCAAAACTGCATCAGACACTTAGCTGAGTGACCCTGGGCGAACCACTTAACACTATTTACCTCAGTTTCCTTATCTATAAAATGAGCCAGAGAAGGAAATGGCAAATAACTCTAGTATCTTCATCAAGAAAACCCCAAGTGGGATCAGGAAGGATTGGTTATGAATAAAAATGACTGAACAACAAAAATGTTGGGAGAAGGAATATCAGAGGGAATGTCTGTGACTAGCCTGGTTGTCCGGGTGGATGCCTAAAAGAGATAAAGTAGAATCTGACAATATCATACAGTATCAGGAGCTACTCAGAAGAAAGACTGAGGTGAAGTAATACTCATTTGTCATACATCCACAAAGTTTCATGTCAATCTATTGAGAGCTATGACAATATTTTATATCAAGAGTTTTCAACCAATGACATGAGTTACCAAGTAGCATCTGAGGCAAGTATTGGAGAAATTTTACCATTATATATATATATATATATATATATATATATATATATTACTCATAACTCTCTCTTTCTCCTCCTTATGCTCTTCTCTCTCATGTTGCATTCATATTTGATCATTTTATTCCTCTCCCTTTGTTCCTGCTCTACTACCTTTGCTTTAGGTCAGCCTGTGGCCTATGTGGGCATTGTTTATTTCCTCGAGTAGAGTTCCACCCTTCCTTAGTTATTAACTTTAGGTCTGCAATTTTCTTTCTTGCATGAATAAATTACTTACAATGTTTAACCAAGGGAAAAAACCCAAAACAGACATAACCTCATTGATGACTCATCCAAAATATCAGTCTTCACATTAATTCAGGAGAGTTTTGTCCATATGGATTTTTTTCTGTGATGGGTGAAAACAGATGGAGTAATATATGGATATTTTCTCCTGAAAGAATAATTGTTACACTGAAAATATCTGAGAACTATGGCTCTGTATGATCATGGTGACCAACTATAGCTGAAAGAAATGGTTAAATATGAATCATTCCATGTCAATATTTTAGATGGTTAGAGTCACAGATCCTTACACCTGGAAGGGCCATCAGTTATCCTGTTATCTTACACATGAAATAACTGAAATCTGTAAAGCAGAGTTCACTTGAACTGCTACTTGGTGACAAAGACACGACCAGAGTTTCCAGTCTTTAGATTCCTTCCTAAATTTGTTATTTCTACCATACTACCCTGGAAACCCAGCCTGTCTGCATGTCTCCTTAATTACTTAGCAGCCTTTTAGCCACTTCACCTTTCAGTTTGCACATTCTTTTAAGGGTATGAAAGGAAAATTTTTATAGTTCAGGCATTTTTGAATTGTGTCCAACTCTTTATAAACCCATTTGGGGTTTTCTTGGCAAAAATACTCGAGTGGCTTGCTATTTCCTTCTCTGGCTCATTTTATAGAAGAAACTGAGGCAGTCATGGTTAAGTGACTTGCCCAGGTTTATCCAGGTAGTAAATCTGAGGCCAGATAAATATGAATCTTCCTGACTCCAGGACCAGCACTCTTATTTTCTGCTCCATGTTGCTGCCCATTAAAAGGAAAAAAAGAGAAATAAAACCATTCCTGCCTGCTACTTAGTAGAAGCTTTAAAAAAGGGTGGGGGGAGGTTGGGGGTTAGGTTATTGACAAAATGAGAATTTTCCTTCTTTTCTATGGATTTCTGTGACCCATATTGTTATTGAAAATGAGTATACAATTATAATAGAATGTGAAGACCAAGATATTAATGAAGTTGTTCATTATTTTAGACCTTTACTTTCCATCTTGAAATAAATACTGTGACAATACACTGAGCCACCCAGTTGCCCCCTGAAATTCATTTTAACTCTCTAAGATTTATGTTACTATTCAAATATACATATACATACACACACACACACACACACACACACACACATTGTGACACTGTGCCCCCTGCCTGCCTAGAAAGAGTTACGAATAACCCCAAAATTGTGGGAAATGAAAGGATGGTGGTATCCTCAACAAAAATGGGAAATTTTGGATGAGGGATGGGCTTTTTTGAAGAAAAGTTCATTTGTTCTATAAATTACTAACAGTATTATGAACCTGCAATTCAGGAGAGACATTAGGTATGGGTGAATATATTTGGGAATCATATACATGGTGATAATTAAACTCATGGGAGCAGATGATGTCATCAAGGGAAGGAATACAGAGATAAGAGGCGGACACCTATGCTTACTAAGCAGGAAATGAATATTTTATCCAGGGATACATAAGAGTGAATGGTCAAAAAGATAAGAAGGTTACCAGAAGTGAGTGATTTTATAGATACCCAAGGAAGAAACAATATCTTGAAGAAGGAGGTGATTAATGGTGTCATGGGCATCAAAAATATCTAGTAGGAAAAGACTATCCATCAGACTTAGCAGTTCAGGGACTATATCTTTTGAAAGAATAATTTCAGTAGAATGACTGGGTCAGAAGATGAATTGTAAAGGATGATAGGTTGCTAGGAGGAAATACCAGAGTAGATGGGATGGATAAGGAAGTAGTCAGCAGACCTTTGTGCACTTTTTTCAGAGATAGAAGACAAGCAGTATGAAATATTGCACATACTGTCAGTTATGGTCGATATTGCGCTGGATTGATATATAGGGGAGAAATCTAGCTAGAAATGAAGATGTATAAAAATAAAAAATGTCAAAAATAATTTTTAAAAGAAAAAAAGCAAATAGTGGGAACAAATGACTAGGATTTTGGCAGTAGGAGGGAAAATAGGATGAGGCAGGGTTGAGTGAAGGTATTTTAAGGATAGAAAAGACATAAACATGTTTATAGGCAGCAGAGAGTTAGTGAATAGAGAGATATAAGAGATAGTGGAGAGAAAGAGGGAAAGATAAAGGGACAAATGTGTCTGACAGATACAGGAAAGCATGACGAGTAAAGAGGTGGGTCAGTTTTTCCTCAGATAGTTGCTAAGAAAGAGAGAATGGGAAGAGGTCAAGTAGTGGGATTTTAAGGTATGCACTAGTGATGAAGAGGGGAAAAATAACTATTTTTCTGTGAAATAAGTGGTGATAATTTCAGCAGAAAAGGGAGAATAACATAGGGCAGAGGTACCAAACATGCTGCCTGAATGCCTTAAAAATGTATTAAAATGAAATATTTAACAAAACAAAAATACAAGAAAATATAGATAACATTTTAAAACTAAGTCAATATGCACAGTCTGTAGGAATCCTTACATATAAAATTAATGATTCCCCTTTCTGTGTTTGGACACCACTGGTATAAGGAGTTTGAAGAGTCAAGAGAAAGTAAAACCCCAGAGTTCTCAAACTCATATTGTCAAGTATCTTTGATATCAGTGGTTGCCAAGCAAGATCTGTGCTCGGGAAAGAAAGAACAAGAAGGTGACCAGAAACTCAAACTCACTTAAGCAAGCCCATGTTTTAACTGTCATGTATTAGAGTTGAGGATTGCCATTGTGGCTATGTGAGGAATGTAGAGAATTTCCCTTGCAAAACGACCAAGGGAGATCTGGCACCAAAGTACCACACTCAAAAGGAGAAAGAAATGTTTCTGCTTGATTCTTCCTCTAGCCCAGTAGGTGGATAGTTGTTCTTCCAATCGTCATTCATACAAATCTGATACAACCTGTAAGGGTTAAAAATTAATGGTTGGACTAAATATATAAGAGCGTGGTCATCAAAATTAATATATCTCAAGTCAGAATGACTTTTTAGGGTAGTTTAATTACAAAAGGAGAAAGAGTGAAAGTAAGGAAATAAAAGAGAGTAGATAATTAGTAGATGATTTGTCACCCACTATCGCACACATAGGTCACAGACCTCCCCATACTTAAGGATAAGTGGGATGTATAAGATTCTGGTGATTAAATCTAAAAATGGGGAGGGGGGAGAGTTAATTCCATCTTCACAAACCCCAGTCACAAGGACCAAAGAATTACTTATATGATACATGTCCTTTAGAAAAGGTCCTAAGTACATGATCTTCTTGAGGTAATCAGAACACTTTTCCAGCTCTATGAGAGAGTGAAGCTTGATAGTCAATTAAAGAAGAATAAAAAGATTCAGCAATGAGGGCTTGATTGAGATCAAATAAAATCAGCTTGTATTGGATCCATTCTCATGATTGCATAACTTTCTCAGGGGCATCATTCCAGTAGAATGAGAGGGAGTGAATGGTGAAGGTAGCATAAGTTTGGATTTTAGCATACTGTGAGTGACAGTAGGACAAGGTACAAGGTATTCCTGGGTATGAGAGTGTATATTTGAAGTAGCTGACCATAGGTTTAAGACTATGCAGAGCTGATGGAATAAGAATAGAGAAGGGTGGAGGAATTGGCCATAACCATGAGGAAGGAGAATAGATTTTGTAAGAGTGAACCAAAACAAGAAATAGTAGGTAGGTGTCATTATGATCAGAGAGTAATTTCAGAGTTCAACATAATGGAGACAGCAGACTTATGAGTAAGATCTAAGAGTGACCATATCTATTACTGGATGAGATGGAGTGAAGATACAGTTTACAAAAATCGAGTAGGTCTAAAGCTGAGAGGCTAGGATGTTTTAGGGAAGATCTCACATATAACCACCGGGTTTGGAGTAGAAAGAATTATCAGCCAAATACCAAATTTCTTAAGAAAGGAAGGAGAGTTAACTGCAGGTCTATAATTGTGACAAGGATATGTATGGGTCAAGTGATATAAATGGATAGACTATGTTTTGAAAGAGTGAGAGTAGTAAAGGAATGGTCTCTAGGTGACACTAAGGTACTAGAAGTATTTTCAAGTATATCAGAGAAATGTCACCCAGTACAAAATGATCAGGAATGAATCACACTCAGGATATTCCTACACATGGAAAAACCATTCTGCTTTTAGTCTCCAAGTTCCTCTATTGCTTTTGGCTTCCTTAATTTAAGGATCTCTGGGTGTCTGATGGATGTGAGTCCCCCTTTAGTAGACCATCTACTCCCTTAAACTCCTTAAAACTTGATATTTCATGTAACAGCAGATGATAAATGCGGTTATTGAATCTCTGTGGGCTAGATTGAAATCACGTTTGGTAATGGCACTATAGTTTCCTGCCAAGATGTCAGGGAATGAGAAAATATACAATAAATGATACAGCCATTTTTCTCCCAATTGCTTAAATGGTGTATTAATACACAAATCAAGTATCATGATATTTATATAGGCAGGTTTAGACAAACTATTAAAATTATGTGGAAAAGTTGCCTTTTTGTTCATTTAGTTCCTATTACATTCTATGATTAAAATAATGAAAATGTGGTTTCTCTTTTGAGGCAGGTAGATGGGGTCAACCTTTCATTTGACTTGTTCCTATATTTAATTTTATCATACTGAGTGGTAAATTGTTCCAAGGATATATTTGTGTATTTTCTTTCTCATGATAACATTGTATCCTTAATATCATTAACTAATTAGATCAAACCCCCATCAAGTCCATTAAATATAAACTTAGTATAATATATATAATATAATAAATTATTAAATATAAATAGTAATTATTCAGGTACATTATTAATAAAATAAGTGATAACATAAACATAGTAAGTATTTATTGAGGCTATGAATAAGATCACAGAGTGATCTCCAACCTTCACACGAACAGTAAATGACTTCATGTTTGGAAACAGTCCCCAACTATTCATTTTCTCTGAGGGTACCTGTAAAGAGTCTTCTCAAAAGTCTTGTTTACAGAGGCAGCAAGGTATCACAGTGGATACAGCACCAGGCCTGGAGTTTGGAGGACCTGGGTTCAAATTTGACCTCAGAATGTCCTACCTGGGTGATCCTAGATAAGACACTTAACCCCAAATGCTAGCCCTTATTATTCTTTTGCCTTGAAATCAATAATTAGTATCAATTCTAAGAGAGAAGATAAGGTTGTTTGTTTGTTTTAGTTTGTCAAATAAAGGTGACAACAGTTTCATCAGAATGGAAGATTTTTCCATATTTTTTTCTGTTTTTTTCCATATTCTTTGCAGACATGACAGGAAAAGAGTTTCTTCATAAGAGTGTCTTTATAAGACACAAGTTTTACAAAAAACAACACACACACAAAACATAGATCCCTAACACAATAGGCAGGAACATTTTGTCACATGATGTTTTTCAACTATAATTCTTCTGCCAACTCAAACTGCCTTCTCCACAACATTGTGCTTGACTGGTAAATCTATAGGAACAGTGTCTATGTAGTCTCTTTGGAAGAGCTGTGTGAAACATGTTTTCATTTTAAAACAATGTTTCTTAACCTTTTTTATACTCTGGATCCTTTGGGCAGTTGATGTAGGCTATAGACCAGAGTTTTTAGCATACTATAGCCCAAGGGTCAAATCTTGCGAGATAGCTTTCTTTCTATAGCCTGTGGAGCTAGAATGGCTTTTTACATTAAAAAAAAATGTTTTTTAATGTAAAAAACATTCTTAGTTCCTGGGTTATACAAAAGCAGACTGCCACCTGGGGTGGTGTGGGAGAGTTTGCAGACTCCAAAATCCTCAGAATGTTTTTTAAATTAGTAAAATCATAGGATAACAAAGAAAACCACTTCTATCAGAATCATTATCAAAATATTATAAAGAATCAAGTTCCAGACCCCAATTTAACTCCTAATCTAAAAAAATATAGACTCCCTCACAATTAAGATGAGTCAGTATTATAGCAGAAAACTACATATCTTAGGTAATTTTATTATTTTAAAGCAAACATTTAATATAATTATTAAAGCACTTTCCATTGGTAACTGAAACAACTTTTTCCCATGGGTAATTCATGCAGTAATTTCTGTGTGGAAATGTTACATACACTTCTTCTCTTTAATATAACTATCAATTTAGCTGAGGAAGGAAGAGGAGAGATGGAACATCAGGTTCTCCATAATGGGATAAAAGACTATATTCAAGATGTTTGAATGAAGATGTTCAGATTATATTTAACATTTAGCAGCTGAACCACATATAAAGTATATGAAAAAATTTCCCCAATTTTTGGAACATATATTTTCATTAGCTAGATGTCAGTTATAGCAAAGACTGTGTATTCTTTTTGGGAAAGGATACATAATGGCAATGTCAACATTGCTCAATCATGCCATAAAACTTTTAAATACTTTCCATTACCTTGAAATGAAGCGTATGTGTGTGCATGCGCACACACGCATTCTCATTCTCTCTTTCTCTCTCTCTCTCTCTCTCTCTCACACACACACACATCTCCTGGGATTTGATGTTTAATGAACTGTGAGCCAGTTTACTTCCTTGGTGCACAGGAATACTGCACCTGTGCAGGTGCAAACTGACTGCTTGGAAACCTGTTGCTAGATCACGTGGTTTTTGGCTTGTGCGTGTGTGTGTTGGGGCAGGAGGGTATATGTGTATGTAAGTGAAGGTTTTTTCATTTTTGTTTTTCTGCATTCAGAGTGTTGTTTTGTTTGGGAAACGTGGCAAGGTTTGTGCATTTTGCAGTTTAAATTTTCAAAACTTTGGATTCAGAGCCTTCTCTTGCTTATATATCCTTTGAATTTGCTTCAGGGTGACACACCTTCCATTGGAGTCCCTTTTCAGAGCTCTGGAGAAGAACAAGGATCTTTGGAGGAAATCGTGGCGAGTTCCAGGCCAGAGTCTGTGGAGATCCTTCATGTCTGCCAGAAACAGGTGGCTGAGCTGGAGCTGTGGCTTGACAAAGCTAACCTCTCATTCAGAGCTGAAACTTTAAACCCAGAAATGCAGCAGATGGTGGAACAGGAGCTAGCTGGTTGTCAGGTAAACTCATGGTCAAAGTTCACCTGTACACCAATCACCTTTCTGGGTGCGATGAGGTTCTCTTAAAGCTACAGTGCACTTTTACAATTACTCTTCCTTCTCTTCACCTTACATAGAGTTCAATTGATAATAATATGTTGGGGTTTTTTTAACCCTTACCTTTCATCTTAGAATCAAAACCATGTACTGATTCCCAGGAAAAAGAATGTAAGGACTGGAAATTAGGGGTTAAGTGATATGCCCAGGGTTGCATAATGTTTTAGTTTGAATATTGGCTTGTATATTCTGAAATTTTTCTATTAGGAATTTAAATATTTAGTCATCTAAAATACAACTTTTTCCAGGATTAGAAAGGGAAAAATAGAACATGCAAATTCTGTATTGTCTTTCTTCATATAGGACATGCTATATAATTTGTGCTATAATATAATCTAGCATGTACTTTCTAATTGAGCCATTCTAGAAGAATCATCAATTTTGAGACCTAGAAACTGTATAAAATACAATGCAGTGTTATATAGTAGAAAGACCAATTTTACCAAAGATATAGAGCCCTGAAGCAATTAACTTCAATTCTAATTTCCTCAACTGTCAAATTTGGAAGTCATCCGAGGTCCCTTTGAAGTTTGTAATTCAAATAGTTGCAATATTGCCAAAGGGAATTATTACCATTTGGTTTATAATAAGTTACCTAGAGATTTGGGGGGCTAAAAATCACTTTGTTCAGTTGTATCCAACTCTTCATTTGGGGTTTTCTTGGCAAAAATACTGGAATTGTTTGTCATTTCACAGATGAGGAAACTGAAGCAAAGAAGGTTAAGTGACTTGCTTTGGGTCACCCAGCTAGTAAAGTGTCTGCAGTCAAATTGGAACACAGGTCTTCTTAAATCCAGGGCTGGTGCTCTATCCATTGGTCTATCCTACTTTCTGAAAAAAGATTGTTTAGTATGTTTCATATTCTCTAATGTGCCTTTTGAGTTTTAATATAGCAGAGGTGATGTAGTATAATTGAAAGAGTCCTCAACTCTTAAAACTGATATTCCTATCCTTGCTCTGCTCCTCCATAGCCATGTGACCTTAGATAACATCACTTTGAGCCTCAGTTTAATCATCTTAAAAAAAAACAAAACAGGAGGGGGCAGCTGAGTGGCTCAGTGGATTGAGAGTCAGCCCTAGAGATGGGAGGTCCTGGGTTCAAATGTGACCTCAAACACTTACTAGCTTTGTAGTCCTGGGCAAGTCAGTTAACCCCCATTGCCCAGCCCTTACCACTCTTCTGGCTTGGAACCAATACATAATATTGATTCTAAGAGAGAAAGTAAGGATTTAAAAAGCAAACTAACAACAACAACAAAAATAAAACAAGAATAATAACACTACTTCCTAAGATTTGAAATTTCAATGAGAACTACATGATAATATATCAGTATACTCCTACTTAACATTATGAATTGTCCCCAGGAAAATGCAGTGTTTGGCAAAAATGTTCTAATGGTCCAACAATTTGTACTCTGGAAAATGTGTTATAGATGAACTGATGAATGAATAATGTTACAATGCTGTTTTACAAATTTATGGTGAGATTTGTTTATTTGGTTAAAGTATAATGATAATAGAGAACATTTATACAGTGCTCTACAACATCATCTCATTTGATCCTCACAATAACTCTAGGAGGTAAGTGCTATTTTGATTGCCATTTTACAGATAGGCAAACCAAGGCAGAGGTTAAGTGACTTGTCCAGGGTCACACCACTAGTAAGTAGCTAAAACTGCATTTCAACTCTAATTTTCTTGACTCCACCACTAGTGCTCTATTGACTGCCCCACCTAGCTGCCTAGTAAATTAATCATATGGCATAGAATTCAAAGTCAAGAAGATACTAATTAAAATCCTATCTCACATATTTACTAGCTTTATGGCCCTGGACAATTCATTTAACCTATATGAGCCTCAGTTTCTTTATCTGTAAAATCGCAATCATAAAAACTTCATCATTAAATGGTGATAGTAATAGCATCTGGGGCAATTAGGTGACACAGGAGTATGGAGTATGGAGCCTGAAGTCAGCAAATCACATCTTCCTGAAGTCAAATCTGGCCTCAGACATTTACTAGCATGTGACTCCAGGCAAGTCACTTAACCCTGTTTCCTTCACTTTCCTCATCTGTCAAATCATCTGAAAAAGACATGGCAAATCATTCTAGTGGCTTTGCCAAGAAAACCCCAAATGGGGTCACAAAGAGTCAGAAATGATTTAAATGACTGAACAAGAGGTATTTACTATACCTGCCTCACAAGTTGATTTTAGGAATTACTTGAAACATGTAAGCAGACTCTAGAGCACTCTATAGTTGCTATTATTAAGTGACATTGGTAAAAACAAACTTATGTTAAGTGTGCCTACATGCATGTTTGCTTTGTAAAATTCTCTCTACATATAAGGGATTATTAATAATACCTCTCTGCGAAACCAGTGCTTTTCAAAGACAAATTTTAGTGAAATTCATATGATATCTTCTGTTTGGTATATTCTAAACCTTATTCCTTATTCTAACCTTATTCTAAACCTTATATCTAAACCTTATTCTAGAGGATCTAAGAAAGTATGTGTGTAAGTGAAAAGGGAAAGTACACTCGTGTGTACATGTAATATAGTACAGAATAGAAAGAGAAATATTATCGGCAGTAGTTAGAAGCAAAATAGATTTTGACATTCATTTTACACAAAAGAAAAATGAAGGGTTGATGAACATTATTTTACTCCATGGCCCAACTTTTAAAATGTTAGGTTTTCAACTATTTTGATTCCTTTGTACTGACATTTAAAATTATAGGACTCCAATCAACAACTGAGCTCAAAACCTACCTCAGACACTTACTAATTCTGTGACCGTAGGCAAGTTATTTAACCCCCTTAAGTTCAGTGTCCTAATCTATCTTTCAGCATTTAACACACTGCCTGACATCTAGTAGGTCCTTAATAAATTCTACTTAGATGACTAGGTAACTAATGGATAATGTGAGGATAATAGCAGCATCTACCTTATAGATTGTTCTATGGATCAAATGTGGTCATTTGCATAAAGTTGTCAAGTCAATAAACATTTATTAAGTACCTGTTTATTGAATTATCTGTGTGCCTGGTATCAGGCTATATGTTACAGGATGTGCAAATGGACCCAGGAGTGCAAGAAAATGGCAAAAATAGTCTTCCCTACACTTCACAATCTAATAGGGGATTTGACATATAAACTACTATGTACAAATAAGCTAGATACAGAATAAACTGGAGATCCCAGAAGAAAAACTATACCATTACAGGAGGTTAGGAAAGCCTTTTTGAAAGTAAGATTTTAGCTCAGTCTTGAAAGAAGCCAGGAGACAGAGATGAGGAGAGAGACCCATGACATTGGGGATGGATAGTGATAATGCATAATCAGATCAAATGTCTTGTGCAAGGAACAGCAAGGAGCTGAGAAAAGAAGAAGGGTTTTATATGAAAGATGTTGCAAAGGTAAAATCTGGAGGACTAGGCAACAGATTGGATATGTGGTGTGGGAGGGAAGTGGTTAAGAATGAGGAGTAAGGAATGATACCTTGGTTGTGCACCTGGGTGACTAAGAATTAGGAATTCTTATTAGGAATAATAAATCATTAGGAAATGGGGAGGGTTTAGGATAAAAGATAATGAGCTAAGTTTTGGATGTAGTTTTAACTTTTTAAACTACAAAGTACTACATAGTTATATATTATTATTGTTGATGGGATAATATTCATTATTTCTAAGACTGGCTTTTGAGCACATATTGAATGCCAGAAGGACCCATTGCAGAACAAAGAAAAATGTAAGAGAACATTACCTCTATCCTATTAGCAGTTTGCATTTTAATTGAAATAAAATGGACGAATAGAAACTGCTTCTTTGTCCTCCTTTCTAATTGGCCCGAGAATGGATATGATGAGATATTAGGGTATCATGGTACTTCATACTCCATTTCCATTTTGAGGGATGGAAAATAACTTGACAGATAGTGAATTTGTGGAATGTAACTGGTTCACAAGGGAAATTAAAGCAAAGCACAAAATATAGTATTAAGTGGAATGGGCAGACTGAACCAATAGATAATGGGGGGGGGGTCACAAAAATTCAGAGGCTGAATGGCTTCTCTTTCCTTTAGAAGAGCAGAAGTGGTTTCCCTTTCCTGTAGAAAATGGTAGAAGTGGTTTCTCTTTCCTATAGAAGGATGGTAGAAATTATTTCCTTTTCCTACAGAAGGATTCAATTTTTAATCTTTTCTGCCCTGCTTATGAATAATAAGCATCTTCAATTCAATCAGCATTGACTTGGGGATAAAATCTATTATAATCCCCTTATTTTACAGATGAGATAACTGAGGCATAAAGACCTTAAATGACTATCAAATAGATTGTAACAGAAACCAGAAACTAGGGCTGAGAAGTTTTTACTACAGTGAAGAAGTCATCCCATTGTGTAAAGAAAAATAATTACTTTATTGGTATATGGAGGTTTCTCCCTTTTTTACTTCTACAATTGTCATAAATTACAAGCAAAACCAAAAAAAACCCTTTGTGCCAAAGCAAATATGTTTTGTGGGTGAAAGAACATTTTATTTTCATCTAAAGTAGTAGGAGCTGTCTTCCTGAACATTTAGAACTGGCCCCTTCATAAAATTTTAGTGCAAAGTTAGATGTAAGAGACAGTCAAGACATCCTTCTCTTGATTTGTCACTATAACATGGGACCCAGAGTGACCTCTGATATGTAAAATAGATGCCCTGGAGGGGGATCTAGGGCAACCTATGGGGCCATTCTAATGTGTAGTTCAGCTGACTACATAAACAAAAAGACCCTCCTGACTTGAGACATGGCTCTTTTTCTACTGTGCCACCTAATTCCCCTAATACAACTACTTTTATATGAAGTACTCAAAAAGGAGTCCAAAAATCTGACAAATTAAATACAATAAACACTTATTATCCATATAATTATAGACCATGTTGGTCTACACTATAACACGGTAGTCACTATAACTGGACTTCTGTAGGCTGTGTATTGCATTTTGGGGCACAAATGATAACTACTGGAATTTGTAAAGCAACCACATGGCTATGTTCTCCTCTCAATGTGTTGATGTTATATACCCTGGAGCATAACTAGTTGGCATGGCTGCTTGGTTTCCCGGGCCCCAGGAGGTTATAAACCTGATCCTTTGAGTAGAAATACAATGACGCTAAATCACTAGGAGACTAACCAAGCTGGGTTATTTTTAGAGCTGTGTGTTCTGACCTTATGTCATCAGAAAAAGTACATCAGTTTTCTAATCTTTTTTTTTCCTTAGGGTCTGGTATTTTGAGGATTTGTTTTGTCTGCATGAGAAAAGGTTGATGATGAGAAAGAACCTTCCTAACAGCTTTGAAGGATGCTGTATGGGAAATAGCTGCTCCTTAGTCTTGTTTCTAAATGCTTTAATTAGAGCAGGAGGGATTTAGATTAGATTCAGGAGGGCAGGTTTAAAAAAAGCACTATTAAAAATAATAATAGTTAACACTTTATATATAGCACTTATTATGTGCCAGGCACCATGGTAAATGTTTTATAATTATTATCTTATTTGATTCTCACAACAACCCAGTGAGATAGGGGCTATTATTATCCCCACTTTGCAGAGAGACAATGTGTGTGTGAAGCACGAGGGGCAAACAGAGGCTAAGTGACTTTGTCCAGGGTCATAAAAATAGAAAGCAATGGTGGTCAAATTTGAACTCAGATCTTCTTGACTCCCAGTTCAGTGCTCTATCCATTGTGAAACCTAGCTTCCCCTACTGTGCCACTTAGCTACATTATCCTGGATGAGTCACTTGAGCCGTTCTCAGTCTCAGTTTCCTCATCTATAAAATGAGAGGTTGGTTGAGATTATCTCTGAGGTCCCATCTGGTTCTAGTTTTTGTAAAACTGATTTTTGAGAGCTACTAGAAAATCAGTGGTATTTGAGAGACCTCCCTTTGAAGTTCAAGGAAAAGACAATTGTTTTGGGGAGCTGATCTTAGGGCAGTCTTGTCAGAAGCAGAGGAATGGATAAGAAGATTTCTTGAGGCTCTTTATATATTCGTCCATTTTTAAATGTGTTCAAATAAAGCCAGTGAACCTGAGCTATTTTCTGGGAAGAGAGATGGAACTTAGTGTAAAAGCTAAATATTTTGTTTTGTTGTTTCTTGATATCTCATGAAATCATTAGCTTCTAATTGCCCAATTCTAAATTTTAAAGACTGAGTTTCTTCCATGACCTTCCATGATCCTTCTTTTTTCCATTGGGTCCATTCTACTTGCCATGGTACTCTTTCTTCATTTAATTTTTTTGGTCCCATTTTCCAGTAGGTTGGTTCTGATTTTTAAAAAACTTGTTTCTTTATTAACTATTTGTGCCTCTTTTTTCCATTCAACCAATTTTGCTTTTTAAGCTGTTATTTTCTTTTTGCATTACTTTTATTACTTTTTCCCATTTTTCTTGAACCTCTTATTTAATTTTTTAATTCCTTTTTGAGTTCTTCCAAATTCCTGTTCCTCAGCTACTGTTTTGTTTTGTTTTTATTTTTTGGAGATTTTGCATGTGTTTGCTTGGATCTCACCATCTCCTTTTGCTTCTGTTCTTTGCTCTTTTTCCCCCTTAGAAATTTTTGAAGGTAAAGATTTTGTTGTTGTTGTTGGCTGCTGTTTGTCCATTTTCTGGCCAGTGTATTGGATAATCTGCATGTTACTGGCCATTTCTATCTTAGCTTCTGGATCACAGGGTTTCTACTGAGGGGCTATCTTAACTGCTTCCAAGGAGACTTGAGAGTGCCCTCTAGCACTATGAAACTCTGAGCTTCATTGTTCCGGGTGGGTGTGAGGTGCTCTTTTGTTGGTGTAGCCCATAATCCTGGATTGCAAAGTGGCCTATGCCCTGGTTCTGAGTTTGGTGCAGTGGGGGGTGGGGGTGGGGGTGAGGAGGTGACCCGCCTGCCCTTTCCGGTTTGCAGTTTTGCTTCTGGTTCCCCCTTATTCTGTGGAAATGCACTCTCTCTGCCTACTTTTCACATTGTATTTAGTGGGAGAGCCCCCTCACTCAGCCTGTTTTGACTCTTGACTTTCTGTGAGGTGCCTTTTAAAGATCAATTTGGAAGGTATTCAGAGTGGTTTCAGGCTTTTACTGCTACTAAGTCACCATTTTGCCCCCCCCCCTTAAAATCTAAAGATGAGAATAATCAACATTTTTTTTTCTTCCCAGGCCATGTTAACAGAGATTGAACACAAGGTTTCTTCCTTATTGGAGAATTGCAAAGATCAAAGTCTAGGAGATAGTGGACGTATGCAACAAGAGGCAGAAATGCTTTCCTTGAAACTAAAAGCTGTGAAGTATAATTTGGAAAAAGTCCAAGTAATGCTTCAGGACAAATACAGTGATGAGAAGGTAAAATAGATATGACTTCATTGATATCCACAAATGATAGGCCCATCAGAAAAAAAAAAACACAAACCCACTGATTTATGTTGTTTGGATTCAATGAAGGAATAGATTCCCTTAGAACTCCAAGTATTAAGTATGAATGAGAATATTGACTATTAAGGTTAATTTTTTTGTGCTGATCCAGTTTCTTTTTTTCAACTTATCAATAATGTTTCTTTTTCCTCAATTACATGTAAAAAGTAATTTTAAACATTTAAGTTTTCTCAATTTGGAGTTTCAAATTATTTTCTCCCTTCCCTCCCCTCCTGCTCCCTCTCTTCTGCCAGAGGGTAAGCAATCTGATATAGATTTTGCATGTGCAATCATATAAAACATTTTTCCATATTAGTCATTTTGTGGAAGAAAACTCAAACATAGTTTAGTTTTGCAATGCAGTTTTTCTTCAGTGTTTTTTGCTCATAATTATTCATAGCAAAGTCTGTCTTAAATGAAGTCTTTTCTTCGATTGAACCAAGTTATAACAACATTGGCAATAAAGTGATATTGAATTTGTCAGATTCAACAATTTTGTCTGTTTCCCATAGTACTTGTATAATTTGCTTCTAAATGTTACTAACACAAAGTATACTTGTGATAAAACAGCTTGCTCTACTTTTAAATATTCACATGTATCAACTACTTTGGGAGTATTAATAATACAGTATAAGTCTAGGCATATACAGTCCAAAACAATACTTTTGTGCCTTTTGAATTCATTTCACCAAAATGCAATTCAGAGAGAGAGAGAGAGAGAGAGAGAGAGAGAGAGAGAGAGAGAGAGAGAGAGAGAGAGAGAGAGAGAGAGAGAGATCTCCATTGTACCAAGCTGACCCTCAGGGTTTCTCATCATGGGATCATACCCAGATGACATCCTTTAGTTCTTCTATTAGGGACTTTTTACTTACAGTCATTTTTTGGTTTTAGATCTCCTTGGGTCCCACTCCCTTCACATGTAGAAACTGTAGGAAAGTAATCATCTTGGCATTCAGATATTGAATCTGATCAGACCAGAACTATGATTCTCCTGCAAGGGAGTGGTACTAGCACCTGGAGCTGGTCCCTCCTGCATGGAAACTCCATGTCCCTTACCTCAAAGCTCACATTCTCCTTTTTTTTAACATTTAAATGCTATTGTATTTTTTTCTCAATTACACCCAAACAAAAATTTTTAACATTTGCCCTTTCAAAATTGAGTTCCAAATTGCCTCTCTTCCTTCTTCCTTAAGAAGGTAAGCAATTTGGGGGCAGCTGGGTAGCTCAGTGGATTGAGAGCCAGGCCTAGAGATGGGAGGTCCTAGGTTCAAATCTGGCCTCAGACACTTCCCAGCTGTGTGACCCTGGGCAAGTCACTTGACCCCCATTGCCTAGCCCTTACCACTCTTCTGCCTTGGAGCCAATACACAGTATTGATTCCAAGATGGAAGGTAAGGGTTTTATTTAAAAAAAAAAAGAAGAAGAAGAAGAAGAAGGTAAGCAATTTGATGTAGATTATATGCATCCAGTTATGCCCAACATTTCCATATTAACCATTGGGCATATTCTCTCATACAAATTCATTCTTTTTAAATCCCTTTCTATAGTATGACCTTGAGCAAGTCACTTAATCTAAAATGAGGATAAGAACAGCACCTACCTTAACAGGGTTGTGGTGAGACTCATAATGTAAATAAAGCACTTTGCCAATGTTTAAAGTATGCTTTTCTTATTAACATTAGCTCTTCTTATTAGTATTTATCACAACCCCTTGCATATATACAGCCTGATAAGGCCCATTTCCACGATCAGATTTTTGATACCAGCCATGAAGATTCTTGTCAATACTTCTTAAAAGGGCCTGGGACATAACTGGCCATATTTTATAGATACACAGCTGTACCTTGCCTGCCATCAACCCTAGAATCTTAACACCTGCCCTCAAAGAGCTCCAAGTCTAATGTTATAGGGTTTATGGTCTATCTGCTAAGCTTCTTTCTTTTTCCAACCTTATTATTTTCTGATTTGTCTTCATGGTAAATTTAAATTCATAAACAGTGCTTTATTGGTGATTTTATACTTCTTTTTTCTCTCTTTTGGATTTAATAGAAAAAAAGACAACTTCTTGTTCTCAGATTTTCATTCTGATAAATTAGGTAGGAGAGAGAATTTAGTCATCATTTTGCTGAATGGGATGCATTTTTTTGATGCTATGAAATAATCATATTAAATTGGAGTGACAAAAAATACAGTAGTTTAATTCCATTATTGAGTCAAAATGAAGTGATTCATTCTGTGTAAGAGAATAATTTGCTATTTTTTTACAGCGAAGTAACAATCTGAAGAAACCTTCAGAGGATCAGAAAATCCAGCAGTCAGACAGATCTCCTCTATTTGAACCTATTGTGTTTGAAAGCCCAATGTTTGGCCGACAAAAAGGTTTCCAGCAAAAGGTAATGTTAACCCTGTAAAGATTAAAATTTAGGGGAGACTGGGGAGACTGAGACAGGTGAGGCAGGTAGAAATTAGTTTCTCTCTGCAAGAAGTATTATATTTTTTAGAGGTTTATTAAAGGTTAAAGATTAAAGAATATACAAGTAAGAAACATGTGCCTAGGCCAGAGGCCTAGACAAAATAACCTCACATTACAAGAGACGCGCCTGCTCCAAAACGGAAGTCCAAAAAGAGCCAAGAGAGAGAGCCCTCAAAAGCCTTTGAATCAGCTTAAATACCTTCTTGATCTCCGCCCAGGTGAGATTACAAGGCATTCTGGAGAAGTGGAGCAAAGGCTTGTGGGGATTGTAGTCCTGTATTCGAGTCTATTTTTTACAACCCTTGCACAAAATAATGAAGCACAAAAATAATCATTTCCACGTGGAATGGTCCTTTACTCTTAAATATGAAGCTGGTATTAGAATGTTTAATTCTGTGACTTGAGAAGGAAAGTGGGATCTATTTGCATATGTGCCTAGAGATAGATCGTTGGTCCTGGAGTCAGGAAGACCTGAGTTCAGTCCTCAGATACTAGCTGTGTGACCCTGAACTAGTCACCTAACCACTGTATGCCTCAGCTTCCTCATTTATAAAATTAGGATAATAAACACCCCCTCCAGGATTATTGTGAAAATCAAACAACATAACATTTGTCAAGTTCTTCAAAAACCTTTAAAGCTTTATTTGTTGTTCAATTATTCTAGTCATGACCATCTCTTCCTGATCCCATCTGAGTTGTTTGTTTTTTTCAAATAAACTGTAGCGGTTTGTCATTTCCTTCTTCAGATCATTTTATAGATGAGGAAACTGAGGCAAACAGAATGAAGTGTCTTTCCCAGGGTCACATGTGTCTTGAGGCCAGATTTGAACTCAGGAAGATGAGTCTTCTTAACTCTGAGCCTAGTACTTTATCCATTGTATCACCTAGTTACCCCTAGTGCACCATATATAAAGGCTATTTTTAAAATTATTATTCTGTATCATGGCAAATAGCTTCAGCTACATCTTTCATAGAATCTATTATTCTTATTGATATTGTTTCTTTGTAATCTGGTTACTGTGCCACTGAATGCAAACTGAACTAATATCTCTCATGAGAACTTTTTTCAAAGTAGCTATTTTATTTCTCTCCTATCGGTATTGGATTGGTTAAAAAGAATACTTCATTAATCATCTATCTGCTATTTCAGAAATATGATTGGGACAATAGTGGACATGTGTATTTCAGCAGGATCTTCTAGGGCTTATGGTGAGGAAATCTTCATAGATAATGAGCTAATTCATGACTAACTTAAGAGTAACAACTTTTGAGTAACAAAACTGAAAACTCAGCATTGGTTCATAATTTTACTATCCCAGCATCATCAATGAGAAATATAAAGGAAAAGAGCCCCCTGTAGATACAATCACATTTATAATTGATGTGAATGTTTTCATCTTTGTTCATTCCTAGGTCTTGGAGTTAAATCCAGAGGAACAGAAGGATCTTATCAAGTTCATTGAAATTCATGCTGAGAAAATGTGGCATCAGAAGGACCAACGGGATGACAATAAAACCCAGGAATCAGTTGTAAGGTAAAGTTTAAAAATTATTGGATATAAACTAACAACGACAAAAAAAGATAAAGCCAATTTTTGGTGGGACTTTGGGCAAACAGAGTGCTTTTGTTTATCATTGATCACTTTTTAAATTGATGCAGTCTTTCTAGAAAAGAACCTGGTAGTGTGCAACAAGAATCATGAAATTAGTCAGACGTTTTGGCTCTGGACCCGTGATTTCATTGTTGTAGGATGCTACACTTATCAACATCAGCAATTTCTTCATTGATGCTCATCAACAATTTCTATGATAGTTGCCTTAAAAAGTTGTTTTGGGCAGTGATAAGTTAAGTGACTTAACCAGGATTATATAATATGTGTGAGAAGCAAGACTTGAACCCGGATCTTAATGACTTCAAATCTAGTAAGACATAATGGTCTAATAAATAGGGCATTCGATTTCTAATCAGAAAGACTTGGATTCAAATCCTACCTGAGAAACTTTATATTTGTGTACCAGTAGGCAAAGAGATTATCTTCTCACCATCCCCACCTCCATCATTTGTTTGGACTCTCGCCTTTTTATTTTCTTGAACCCCCTCTCCCATTTCTTTTGAATACCTCCCTTTAGCTTAGGTGACCTAAAGAAAGGTAGCACAGGTGTCTCTGTCTTTGATATGGAGCCAGTGATATTTCTATCACCTACTCATTTCTTTGGTTTAATAATATTGGCCAGCTGATTTTGTGTGTAGCATGTTTATAAATAAAACAAAGTGGGCTCTTTTGTATTTATAGTGGGGGGATTTAAACAGGATAAAGCATATCCTTATTGGGACTTTGGCACACAAGTACATTTTCATATTATTGATCACTATTTAAATTGATGCAATCTTTCTAAAAAATGTTACATTTAAAAGAGTGGATGCCATAAACTGTTATAATTAAAATAGTTATGATCATAAAATGTGGTGATTAAAAGAGTTAAAATGGTTGATGTTGTAAACTGTAATGAGTAAAATAGTGGAAGATATAAATTATAGTAGATATAAGAGTGGGTGAGTAAATTTGTGACCGCAGAAAATGTTTTCACTACAGGGTCTTGTTTTAAATCAAATATAAGGTGGTCGCCAGGGAAATATTCCCAATTATGAATATAACCAAGTCAACTGGGTTTTGTAGAGACTTTAATTAATACAAATGAGGAATTAAAGAAAAGAGAGAAAGAGAAAAAAAGGAAATAAGTATGAAGGGCCTTAAGCCAACATGGCCTAGACCTGAGTCTTAAGAGAGAGAGATCAGTCAGTCAGTCTTTTATCACTCACCACAAGGTCTGTCTAAGCAAGGATTCTAGTGACAGAGTCTCCTCAGAGAGAGTTCCAGCCAGAGTCCTCCTCAAAGAGCCTTCCAGCCAGAGACTGTTTCAAAGAGCCTCTCTCAAGAGCCTCCAGAGGGACAGAGTCCCCTCAGAGGAGCTCCAGTGAGACCTCCTTAGAGATTGTCCTCCAAGAGCTTCCCTTCTCCAGAGCTTCTCTCAAGAGATTCTCCAAAAGGATTCTCCTCAAGCGATCCTCATAAGAGATTCTGCTTTTTCTTATATAGGGGGTTTTCTTCTATGTCACCTCCCCTAAGTTCTTCCATCTACCAATCACAGTAGATAGACGTTTTCCAAAGGACAGCCCATTCTAAAAACACTGCTCGGTCGACTAATCCCTTTAGTAAGTTTGTACCAGAGAAAACTTCTGAATAAGTTTTCACCTCTTTGTTCCTGGCAAGTTTACAAGTTGCCTGACCTTTGATAGGTACTTAGCACCCCATTGTATTAATTCTAAAAATAGGCATGGCTTAAAGAACTTTTTGCCTCATTATAAGTGTGGGTTAAAGTACTTTCATTGTTTAGCAAGGAGTTCTCTCCCCCAGAGCAGTCCCAAGTATGGGTGGAGCAGAGGTCCTCCCATTTCTGATCCAAGTAGAGTTCTCACTGTCAAAATGTGGAATGTTCCCAGTAGGGAATTGTTCCAATTTAGAACTCCCCGATGGGGAAATTTTTAACATTCACAAGTCTGAGAAATTTCAAGATTTACAATAAGCAGCTGCTGACATACAAGAGTCACTAAATTAGCCATACCTTTTGGCTAATCAGTAAAATGAAAGGTTGAACTTGATGCTTCTAAGGTCAGTCTCTATGATTTTCAAACCAACACCTCACACTATCGATTGTCCTCTTATTGAGAATATATCCCAATATAGTGATTTTTTAAAAACCCTTACTTTCTGACTTAATAACAACTATATGATAGAAGGACAAGGAACTAAACAAATAGGGTTAAGTGACTTGCCTAGGGTCACAGAGCTAGAAAGTGTCTGACACCAGATTTGGACCCAAGTCTTCCTGACTCCAGGTCTGGCACTTTATCCAATGTACCATCTTGTTGCTGGGAATATATATATATATGTTATCATCCTCAGAATATTTGAAGTATTATTATACAAAAAAATAGAGATTCCTCTTGCTCTGCTTGTCCCATAGGGCAGAAATCCAGGCAAGGGTTAAAAGCTAGTATCAGAGACAGAGAACTTGACCTTTCTGACCTTTTCATTTTATAGATGAAGATTTGAAGACCCAGAAAGGTTAGATGATTTGCCCAAGTTCCCACACCTATTACATGGCATAACTAAGTTTGAAATTCAGACCCTCTGACTCTAAGTCTAGCCATCATGCCACAACAACCAACCAGAATAACAGATTTCCACTCAACATAAGGAAAATAAAATTTTTTAATCTGGTAATAATTGAAGCTATTAAAAAAATAGAATGAACTATCCTAAGGAATAGTAAATCCCTGTTACTTGAAATGGTTAAGAAGAAGCTGAGCAGGTTTTAGATAGGATTCATTATTTAAATAGGGACTGAGGTAAATTGGAAGCTCTTGAAAACAAAGACACTGATTTTTATCTTTGTACTGTGAGATGCAGCAATTTCATATCTGAATGTATTATAAGAACCCAAAGGTGTATTGGTAGTGATTCTTCCATTAACAGTGTACCAATTAAAATATGTCTTTATGTTCTTGATTCGTGTGGCACGTGATGTTTTTAAAAGACGAACAGAACCTAATGGATTCTGTAAATACATCAATAAAATGGAAATTTACTAATCTCACAGAGTTGATGTGAGGAAAGTGTTTTGCACATCTGAAAGGGCCACTTGAGTTATTATTGCAACAGTTAGCACAATGCTGCCTGGTAGTAAGTGGCTGGTAAATATTATTTATTTATTTAAATTTTAAAAAATTTTGTTTTAATAGCAAATTTCCATGTAAGTTTTCCAACATTATATGATCCATATTGTCTCCCTTCCTTCTTTCCTTCTCTCCCTCCTGGAGCTGACAAGCAGTTTAATCAGATTATACATGTATTATCATGTAAAATATGGTAAATATTTTTAAATTGATAATATGCATAAGTTTATTCTAGCATATTCTAATATTGAAGCCTTTTTTTCCTAAGAAGTGAATCAGTATGTTCCCAGTGACTGCGATCTAAGTCCAGGAATAGGATAGCTCATTTTTTTAAATAGGAGTCACTTTTATTTGACATTAAGAAATAAAAAAAAATGTTTCCAATGTTCTGTTTTGCTCAAAATATGCTTTAAAATGTTTCCCCAAAATGCCTTTCAAGATTGTCCCAGTCCCAGATCCATATCTGGCCCAACAGATCATTCATAGTGATAGCTTATTTAAGATGAAGCACAAAATAAACAAAATAAATTTGTTGAATGGTAAGTTGCATAACTATGGTAATAGCTTGTATTGCGAAAGCACCTTGGGTTTTTTCTTCAAATATTCCTTTGAGCAAAATGACTTTAAAAATAATGTGTCATCATAAAACTTTACATGCCAATTGTTTTCCTACTTTGTCCCTTTTTTAAAAGCCCTGGAGCATCTCACTCTAGAAATGGATCCCTAGAGTCATTCCTACCATCTCAGGAACAAAGTGAAGACAAATGGTACTATTTGCTTCAAGAGCTATCAAAGGAGAAGCTCCCTTCACCTCAGCTTGCAGATGATCAGGTCAGTCTGAACCCCAAACCCAATGTGGCACATGTCATGATCTGGGAGCTACCTTTCCAAAGTAAATTATTTCCTTTTGATTTTTAAAAAATATTTTTAAATTTTTATTATGTATTTATTTTTAACATTTTTTCTCTTCAAATTTTGAGTTCCAAATTCTCTCCCATAATCTCACACTGAGAAGACACACTAGCAATCATTATGATATCAATTGTACATGTGAATCCATATTTTTTTTAAAAGCAAGAAAAATAGAGTGAGAAAATTAGAGTTCACTTTACCCTTGAGTAGTTCATCAGTGACCTTTCTGAAGAGGTGGAGAAGATATATATATATATATATATATTTTTTTTTTTAACCCTTACCTTCCATCTTGGAATCAATACTGTGTATTGGTTCCAAGGCAGAAGAGTGGTAAGGGCTAGGCAATGGGGGTCAAGTGACTTGCCCAGGGTCACACAGCTAGGAAGTGGCTGAGGTCAGATTTGAACCTAGGACCTTCCGTCTCTAGGCCTGACTCTCAATCCACTGAGTTACCCAGCTGCCCCCAAGAATATTTTTATCATCATTAGTCCTCTGAAATTCTCTTGGATCATTGTATTGATCAGAGTAGCCAAGTCATTCAAAGTTGATCATCTTGTAGTATTGCTATTATAGTGTACAATGTTCTCCTGAAAAGAAAAGTTATCGAATTACTAATTCTTGAGTTGTTCTTTATAATCTTCCAATTTAAATGTGAATCTTTGTCAGGAATTTATTCCTATCCTAGAGGCACCGCACCAACTCCAACTGTAACTAGTTTTGACTTAAGTTACCATAAGTAACTAGGAGTGTCATATATTTTCACTTCATATAATGTAATATAGCTAAAAGGTCCTGATGAAGTTGTTGGGTTTTTTTAAACCTTACCTTCCATTTTAGAATCAATATTGTGCATTATTCCCAAGGCAGAAGAGTAGTAAGGGCTAGGCAGTGAGGGTTAAGTGACTTGCCCAGGGTCACATGGCTAAGAAAGTGTCTAAGGCCAAATTTGAATCCAAGACTTGTCTCTTTTTTTTTCCCTTAAACATTATTTTATTTGGTCAATTTCAAACATTATTTCTTGGATACAAAAATCATTTTCTTTTCCTCCCTCCCCTGACTTCCTGTCTCTTACTCCACTGAACAATCTAATATTTGTTTAATATTTAATATTTAAAACATTCTTTTTGGGGGAAGGGAGGAGGCAGCTAGGTGGTTCAGTGGATTGAGAGCCAGGTTTAAAGATGATAGTCTTGGGTTCAAAATTGGCCTCAGATAGTTCTTAGCTATATAACCCTGGGCAAGTCACTTGACCCCCACTGCCTAGCCCTTACCACTCTTCTGCCTTGGAACCAATATACTGTACTGATTCTAAGATGGAAGTAAGGGTTTAAAAAAACAACTTCAATACACTGATTGCATTACATGGGAATGAAAAAGAACTTTCTTACACATAAAAAGCTCTAAGTCAGAAGTGTCAGAAATAAGACAAAGTAATAGTCTGTCTCTACTGTCATCCACAGTTTGCTATGGCCATTGCAAATTCCATTGTCTGGTTTTCCATGACAGCCTCTGTTGGATTCCTTCCCAAATATTCTTTCTCTTCAAAATCTTTGATTCAAGCCAGACTTGTTAAAAAATGAGGCTTAGTTTCTTCCTGTTACAAGACCTAATATATGTTTTTCACTTTTCTAGAGCCAAACGTCTCAGTGTTCACTGCCCCTATTCCTCAGATTCTGATTCTGTTTTTAGGGACATTTTCCCATTTGGAGAACATTTAACACTGGAAATAAATCTAATTTTTCTCCCTCCACAACGTATGGTGGTGTTTTATTTTTATACCATATAGTAAAATATGGAGAACTATTTTTTTACACAATATAGTAAAATACAGAGAACTTAAAAGAATAAAAAAGCAGCATTTCAGATAGAAAGCTGCCCTCAATCAGCGAAATCAAGATTCAGGTCCTCCCTTTAAAACATCCTATGTACCTCTATAAACAGGTACCTATCTGGATCAGTTTAGGATGTCCCCTAGGAATGTCTTTGAGTGATAAAATCATAGAAAAGGACCAAAGCAATTTCCTTCCTCAAAATAAGGTAGAATCTGAGGAAAGGAGCTATTTCATTTTTGTTATTTTTTATTCTCAGTGCCTAGCATAATGCCTTACACATGCTAAGCGCTTATTAAATGTTTATTTGAATTGAATCAGGCATCTGTCAACATAAATGATTAAGAAGTTGCTAAGTGGCACAGTGAATAGTGTGTAAGACCTGGGTTCAAATCTGACCTCAAGATACTTCTTAGCTAGGTGACCCTGAAAGAGTCACTTAACCCTATATGTCTTAAAGTTATCATTAAGATAGAAAGTAAGAATTTTTTAAAAATATGAATAATTTACTTTCCCAATGAGACTCATCACCATCATCTTAAAGAAACATAGAAACACTAAAGAAAGTCTATTCATAATAACTTTAAAATGCTCTTAAAAATAGTTGAGAAAGGGGGCAGCTGAGTAGCTCAGTAGATTGAGTCAGGCCTAGAGACGGGAGGTCCTAGGTTCAAATCTGGCCTCAGACACTTCCCAGCTGTGTGACCCTAGGCAAGTCACTTGACCCCCATTGCCTAGCCCTTACCACTCTTCTGCCTTGGAACCAATACACAGTATTGACTCCAAGATGGAAGGTAAGGGTTTAAAAAAATGGTTGAGAAGTGGCCTTAAAACCAGTGTTCTTATCCAGATAAAAAATTGGAGAGAATCAACCATCTGTTGTCAAAAATTAAGATTTTACACTTAATTTTTTTAAAATAGTTATTACATTAGAAATTATGCTTAAGAAAAAATATAGTCATCATGCTGTATTGCTTCTAACTATAAATGTATATATACATAAACATATATATATTTATACACAAACATAATATAGGTGTATATGTATTGTGTGTTGTTTGGTCATTCAGTTGTGTCTAACTATCCATATCCCCATGGACCATAGTATACCAGACCTTTCTGTCCTCTGCTGTCTCTCAAAGTCTGTCCAAGTTCATGTTCATTGTTTCCATGACTCAATCTGTCCATTTCATGCCCTGCCGTACCCTTCTTTTGCCTTCAATCTTCCCCAACATCAGTCTTTTCCAGTGAGTCCTGTCTTCTCATCATGTGGCCAAAGAATTTAAGCTTCAGCTTCAGTTTCCAACCTTCCAGTAAATAGTATATGTCCGCATATATACCTACGTGTATTTGTATGTGTATGTATACCATGTTTCTTTACAGATTGCTGTAAATGTGAATTTTCTCCCAATGGTACCTATGCATAATGTTAGATCTCCAACAGTTGAGGAATTGAAAACTTATACTTCTCAGCTTGAGGACTTAAGCCAAGAAGCAAATGTTTTTCACACCCAGGTAAACATTGCATGATGCACCTTCACAAAATTAGACATGAGATGGAATGTTTTGAACACTAATGAATAGGATTCCTTCCTCATGGGATGGAAAGCAAGCTTTTGACCACAGGGCAGGAGAACAGGAGATGGGGTAGGGTGGTGGAAGAATGGAACTGAAAACTCTAACAGTTAATGATTACAGATCATTTGAAGCACTGTTCTCTATCTCTCTTTCTCTCTCTTTATCATCTATCTTCCTATCTCTCTTATCTCTATCTATCTATTAATTTATCTATGTATCTTCCTGTCTTTCTATCCAGGTATCTATTATCTATCTTTTTATCCATCTATCATCCTATCTATCTATTTTCCTATCACTATCTTCTTATCTTTCTCATATCTTATCTATCCAGCTATCATCTATCTTCTATCGTATTGCTCTCTTATTTCTATCTCTCTATCCATCTACCTACTTATCTGTCTGTCTGTCATCTTTCAGTTCTATCACATATCTTCCTATCTATCTTCCTATCTCTATCCATCTACCCATCCACCTGCCCACCCGCCCACCCGCCCATCTACCCATCTACCCATCTACCCATCTATCCATCCATCCATCCATCTACCCACCCACTCACCCACCTACCCATCTGCCTACCTATCTACCTGTCTATCTATCTATCTATCTATCTACCTATCTACACACAATTGGTAGATAAAAAAACTGGTCCCTTTCAATGTCACTGAGACAAGATATATTGTCTGCTTCTTACTAACATACATATTTACAAATTATCCTTCTATTAATCCTTCTGCTTATCAAGCTTTTAACTTGATCTCACCCATATAAAAATTTGTGCATGTTTTGGGGAAATACATGGTTAATTTCTATTAAGTCTAACACTTAAGTCTTAGATTTAACTTGCAGCAGCTGGGTTGTGCAATGGATAGAGCACTAGGTCTGGAATCTAGAAGATTTGAGTTCAAATCCCCACCTCAAACACTTACTAGTTATTGTAAACTTTGGCAAGTCACTTAAGCCTCTCTGTACTGACTCTGTGATTATAGGCAAGTCACCCAACTTTCAATTCTCTAGCAGCTCACTAAGACTATCATTTACAAAGAAGATGTCATTTTAAATTGGTAGCGATAATTTAATGACTATTAAACAACTCTGTACCATTGAAAGCACAGGTTCAGACGTGATTCCTTAGCCCCTGCCTTGTCATTGTTATTGTTCAGTTGTTTCCATTGTGTCTGAGTCCTTGTGACCACATTTGGGTTTTTCTTGGAAAAATACTAGAGTGGTTTGCCATTTCCTTCTCCAGCTCATATGACAGATGAAGAAACTAAGGCAAATAGGATTAAGTAACTTGCCCAGAGTCCTACAGGTCTGAAGCTAGATTTGCATTCAGGTCTACCTGATTCCAGACCTGGCCCTTTATCCACTGCACTATCTTGCTGCACTGCCTAGCCACTATCTAATGTTTACTTATTTCCTTAAATTTCCCTCCAATTTAAAACATACACTAATTTTATTCCTTGTTTTTTCCTTCTTTTGATTCAGGAAAACCCAACAAGTGAACCCTCTCTAAATCTAGATAAAAAAATATTTGATCTCCTTCTGAGTATTAGTCAATGTTTGAGCAATATGGAAGGAATGCTACAGACTTCTGGCCTCTCTAGAGAGGATGCTGCAATACAGCAGGTCCACTATGAGGTTAGTTCTTTCTCTGTATCATATATGATTGTCATCATACCTCCTCAAAAGGCTTGGCAAACTTGGTAGGCAGATGCCTTTCAGTGATTCCTTTCCACCTTGCAGATGCTGTCTCTAGAACTACAAAAACTTCACTCATCTATAACTAACAAAAAAGAAGATCTTTTGAAACTGATAAGCCACTCTGGAAAGAACTCCAGTGTATTCTTTGAGTGCTTTAAAAACCTGCAAACACGACTTGAGGAAACTCGGACTGCAGCTGCTTCCAGAAGTCAATCCATGAAATCTGGGATAGACCATAATAGTGATTATCAGGTACGCTTCATTAATTCATTCAACAAACATTTTGTTAAGAGTCTATTAGAAAAATACTGAGCTAGGAGTCAAGGTGAGATATAAGCTGTGATCCCATGGATAAAACACAAGCCCCTATCCTATGCAGTTTTTTATATTATAGGGGAAGAAAGGAAAAATAAAACTCTAATTGAGATGTGTCAGGATAAGTGAGCTCCAAGGAGGAAAGTCAGTAGCTATAGAGAGATCAAAATAGACTTTATGACACTTCCCAGTTGTATGACCCTGAGCAAGTCACTTAACCCCAAATATCTAGCCTTTACCACTCTTCTGACTTGGAATCAATTACTTAATTGGAAGGTAAGGATTGAAAGAGAAAGAGAGAGAGAGAGAGAGAGAGAGAGAGAGAGAGAGAGAGAGAGAGAGAGAGAGAGAGAGAGAGAAGAAAGAACGAACGAAAGAATGAAAGGTTTTATGAAGGAAGTAGCCTTTGAGTGGTATTTGGCTTTAAAGAACAGATAGGAATTTAGCAAGTGAAATGCAGAATAGAGAACATTCTAGAAATTTGAAGTGGCATAGCCAAAGAAGAGGTGGGAAAATAAAGAACAACATATTTGGGAACTTAAAATATATCCAGGAAATCAGTATAAAATATAGACGATGAAATGATTTCAATTTAACAACAGATGCTTTAAACCACACCATATCTCACTTGAATTTGAGCTAGTGAAACTTTTCCAAGTTATAATTGTTTAAAAGTGTGTGAGATTACCAAGGGGGAATTATGACAATTTCTTCCACGAAGGTCTTGAAAGTAGATTTAAGTGAGATAGTATTTGACAAGAGCATAGATTTGGTGAATTAAACTGGATTAGTTTTGTTCCATCTCAATTATTCTGCAATTTAAATATTTGTTGTGCTAACATCACTCTTACCCCTAAGGTGCACTAATTATTTCCTACAAATACCTTCTTTTCTCACAGAGTCAATTAAGGCAATTATATGATCAACTAATTGAGAAAAAATCCTCAATGCAACACTCCTTGAATGAAATTAGTAACCAAAGTATTGGTGAACAGCTCCAGGTAATCTCAAAGTATAATCAAGCTACCCTAATCCTGGACCTATATCTTAGTCTCTGGGTCCATACTGATTTAAATTCAATTCTTAGAAAAAATGCTTCAATATTCTGTTATCTTTCCATCAGAAAGCAGATTCATATGCTGTAAAACTTCAAGACTATGAGGTCCAGGTAGCAAAACTGAGAGATGAAGGGGAAAGGCTTTACTTACCTTATGTTTTAATTCAAGAAGTATACAAATTAGAGGTGAGTATTCCAAGAGAAAAGTGCACAGATTGAGTCTGCTACTAATTGATGCTATATAAACCTCAGCTAGGTGTCCCTAACCTTGAATGGCAAACTTTTACTTCATCTCTAATTTCCTATCATTCATCATCTTATCTTCACATCCTATTCCCGTCATCCATTCCAAACTTTTCTTTTTTCCCTCAAGTTCTACCTTGATTCCCAATTCTACCTTAATGCCCTCTCTCCCCTTCCCCGTTTTTCTCTTTCCCTCCCTTCCCTCTAGCTCTCTCTATCTCTCATTTTCATTACATCAGATATTTCAATTCCTCATTTATCAACCCTTTTTACTCTGCCCCTGATACCCTTTTCTACAACATGCTTATCATTCTTTTGTCCCTACCAAGCCCTCAATTTCTATCAGCCTTCATCTTTTCATTTTTGGAGCTGTAGAAATAACGATCTGTACTTGCTATCCCTATTTTTCACTTGCAATCTTCAACCTCCCACAATTTGACTTTTACCTCTGCCACTCTACTGAAATTTTTCTCCGAGGTTTCCATTATAATCCTTTTAAAGTTTTCATTTTTTCCCAAATAAGAAAACAGTAGCTTTTCCTCATTCCTCATCCTCTTTGATCTTTCTGAAGTAATTAATACTTCTACATTATTTTCCTCCTTCTGGGCAGCTTCTGTTCCTTTGACTTTTTGTGATATCTACCACTTCCCAGTTCCCCTCCAACCTATCTGACCTCTCCTTTTAAAGTCATTCTCCTCCTAGATACAGATGTTCATGAAGATTCTGTCCTTAGCTTTCTTTTTTCTCTCTTATATTTATTTCATCTTCTTTGAAAATCTTATCCATTTCCATGAATTCAATCATCATGTTTATGGAGATGATGACCATATCTACATATCCGGTTGCAACCCTCTCCTTCCCTTACTTCCTGAGGGGGTCAGTTCTGTATTTTTATCTCCGTTTGACCACACCTCCACATGGATGTTCTCCTAGCTTCTCAAACTCAATATGTTCAGAACTGAAATCATCAAATCATCTTTCTATCCTGCCCTTCTTTCCAATTTCTGATTCTATTCATGGAGCCTCCACCTTCCTGTTCAGCCAGACTTAAAATTTTGGAACTATCTCTAACTCTTCTGTCTTCCTCACCATGATTCCCATTCAAACTATTGCCAGTTCCTATCAATGTCCTATCAACATGCATAATATTTCATGTCCACCCCTTCCTTTTCATTTCCAATGTCTCCACTCCTGTTTAAACTTTTACTACTGTTGCTAAATCATTTCAGGTGTGTCCAATTCTTTGTGACCCCTTTTGTGGTTTCCTTGGCAGACACTAAACTAGTTTGCATTTCCTCCTCCATTTTACAGATGAGGGAAATGAAGGAAACAGGGTTAAGTGACTTGAACAAGGTCACATAGTAAGTGTCTGAGGCCAAATTCAAACTGAGGTCCTCCTAACTCCAGCCTAGAGCTCTGTCCATTGTACCATATACCTGCCCCCTTTACTACTATTTGTCTTTATAGTATTTTAAGAGTTTCTTAATTAGCCTCCTTTTCTCCCAAATAACCCTTGATCTTATCCATCCATTTACCAAATTAACTTTTTAAAAACCCTTACTTTATGTCTTAGAAAGAACTTTAATACAGAAGAGTAAGGACTAGGTAAACAGCATTAAGTGACTTGCATAGGGTCACACAGCTAGGAAATATCTAAGATCATATTTTAATCTCCTGACTTCAGGCCTGGTGCTCTATCTATTAAGCCTCCTAGCTGTCCCATCAAATTAATTTTCTTAATATATGTAAGGTCAAAGTATATCATTCTGCTCAAAAATCTTCAGTGGCTCTCCATTGTGTCTAAAGTGAAATACATACTCTTCAGCCTGGCATTTACAGTCTCTCTTGGCCTTCCGCCAACCTTCTCTTCCACCATTATTTTACTTCATTTCTCCAGCCCCACCACAGCAGACAGAGCTTAATTTTTAAAAAAACTCAGTTTATTTAATAAATAATTTAATGATAATATATATAAATATATAAAACAATAAATAATAAATAATTTTTTTAAATCTCACTGAAATTAAAAAAAAAACCAACATTATTTCAGGCAGATCCTTTGCATGGGATAAACTTTATTCCTTATGTTACAACACCTGTATTATTCTCTAGCTGCTTGCCAACTTTGGCCAACTCATTTAACTTGTCTTTGGGCCTCAGTTAAGTCATCTATTAACTGAAGAGATTGGACTCATAAGACACTAAACTCCCTTCCAGTTTTAAATCTACGATTCTATTAATCTTTATCTCACTTTAAGCTATATCTCTGAAATCCAAATCCTGCCTTCACAGAAAGGATTCTTAACCTGAGGTCTGTGAACTTGTGTGTTAAAAATATTTTGATAATTGTATTTCCATATAATTGTTTTCCTTTTTAATCCTATGTCTTTTATTTCATGTATTTAAAAACGTTACTCTGAGAAGGGGCCCCTAATTTTTACCTATCTTCCCAAGGAATGTATGACACACACAAAAACATTAATGAGTTCTTGAGTTAGCTTGACCCCAGACAATCACCCTCTATTTATTTAAACCTGTGAATTTTAGTTTGGGCCATGTTATCATCCTCTTTTCTGTGCTTCTTGGGCTTGTTAATTGCTGTTAATAATCAAGTCTAGTGAATCAGTCATTATCCACCTAACCACATCTTATATTCCCGCCACTAATAACTTTCTCTCTTTTCATATATATATGGCTACTCGAAGCTTGGAACATTTCCACTCCATATCCCTGCCAGTGCCTGGCATATAAAGACATTTAATAAATGTCATTTGGCTGAATATTGAAATCCTTCTCTTCCTTCCTTAGGTGCTACCCCCTCCATTAAACTTTACCTGATCCTTTCAGCTAAAAGAATATATCTCTCCCTCCTAAAATTTGTAATGACATTTTTGTCTGGATCTCTCTTTTGCCCCTATCACATTTTACCTTTGTGGTACTTATTTGGTTATGGATCTTATTCATACATGCCCTAGATCCACTAGATTTTAATTTTTTGATGACTGGCAGTATTACTTTTGATATTATATCTCTATCAGCTAAGCAGCTCACTAAGCACATAATAGATTTTTCATAAATATTCATTAAATTGAATAAGAATCTGTAGTTAAAGGCTCTCGAGTTGGCTTTTGGTGGTTTTATTTTGTTGTGTTTTTAAAATAATTAAATTAGAAAGGTTGAAGACATGAGTAGAACCAAGAAAACATTGTATATAGCTATAGAATTAATGTTTGAAGAATAAGTTGTTATTGCCCACCTCTAGAGAATGAATTGAAAGACAGAAACACAAAAGACACAATCTATACATGCATATCTTTTTGTTGGGTGATACTTTCTATAATGCAGGGAAGGAAGAGAAGGATTAATATACATGGGAATAATTTCTGATAAATAAAAACATTTTTAAGTGGTTGAAGACATCTGATTTATCTTTTTAGGATATCCTTGATGACATGTGGGGACTTCTAAGAGCCAAACATGCTGAACTCAACAGCCCTTTCATCAGTGAAAGCCAACAGGAAGGGTTATTGCGAGGATTGGTAGAGCTTTTGACTATTGGAAAAGAAAAGCTTGGTCAAGACCAACGACAGCAAATCAAAAGTAAATGTTCTTTACAGGCTCAACTGCAAAACCACAAGGTAAGACTGTGAAAGTAATTCTGAAGTTAACTAGGTAGTACTGTGGACAGAGGGCCAGACCTGGAGTCAGGAGAACCTGGATTAAAATTGGCCACAGACACTTCATAGCTGTGTAACTCTGAGCGAGTCACAACCCCAGTTGCCTAGACCATACTGCTCTTCTGCCTATTGATTCCAAGACAAAAGATAAGGGTTTAAAAAACAAAACAAAAAGAAAGCAATTTTGACTATATCTTTTTATCATATACCAAATGAATATATTTTTTAAAATTGAAAACCTGTATTTGTATACAAAGCATTCATTTTCCTGAATATATCTGAAGTGTAGATTTTTTTCTTTAGTATATATCATTCATATTAGATACACACACACACACAGAGCCATTTTGTTGGTTCAAGAACTTGACAGAATTAAGACTAAGAAAATTCTTCTATCTAGTCTTAATATGAATTTGGGCCAATTTATTCATTTTTTTAATCTTGAAAATAACCTAGCTCCATTATAACCGCCACTCTAACTCAGCCCAACACTATGGATATTCAAAAGAGAACTTTATTTAGAACAGTTAGT
The DNA here is from genome assembly GCF_027887165.1 of Monodelphis domestica. NCBI lineage: Eukaryota > Metazoa > Chordata > Mammalia > Didelphimorphia > Didelphidae > Monodelphis > Monodelphis domestica. The sequence goes on from NC_077227.1 coordinate 274,447,836, forward strand.
TATGTTTACCTGCAGAAATATGGTGCTCTGTCGAAATGTGGTGGGCATCTTACATAGCAAGTACAATTAATATCCTAGTTAGACCTCATTTTTATTTTCATATTGTTGAATAAGCTCAAGAATTTAATTCAGTAGATTTTTAAAAAACTCTTACATTTCATCTTAGAATCAATATTGTATATTGGTTCTAAGTCAAAAGAGCAGTAAGGGCTAGACAGTTGGGATTAAGTGACTTGCCCAGGGTCACACAAGAATTGTCTGAGACAGTATTTGAACCCAAGACCTCACGTCTCTAGGTCTAGCTATCAATCCACTGAGCTACCTAGCTGCTCCCTCAATAGTCTATTAATTAAACATTATGTGGAAGGCGCTGTGCTACTAGGTCTTGGAATACAAAGATAACCATGACATAGGATACAAGGACTTTACAGTATAATTGAAAGGAAAGACATCGCTACAGTTGACAAGAGTATAATAAAGATTAAGGTAAGAGCAAAGGAGAGGTTCAGACAAAGTGATATTAAAAATTGGAAAAGGTAATTAGGAAAAATAAAACATTTTTGAATAAAAAGTATTGAAGGGCTAGAAATTACTTTCAAATGGGAAATGGAGTCACAAACTCTGAGGACCCTTTTCATGAAAATGGAAACTGTAGCTACATATGGCAAAGGCATCTGAATGTGAGTGCGTCCTATAAGTAAGGGGGGGGGGGCAGAAGAAACTTTCTTAAAAAACAAAACATTTTGCTTTTTACAGGGTTTTTTCCAGAAGCTTGTTGCTGACGTCTTTCTAATCCAAGCATACTCTAAAAAAGCACTGCCCCCTTTGTTACAAAATAAAGAGAAATTTTGGACAGATATGGTAAAAGAAGTAAAACTGCTGGAGCAGCATGCTTGCCAATATGGCATGAAACTGGAGAATTTGTTGCAGGTATGATTTTAAATAACAATGAATCAATAAATAAGACTCATTTGAGCCTATCTTCAAAATGCTTTTTTAAATAATTAAAATATATAATTACATAATCATTAATAATGTGACTGATTTTATATTGCAGTAACTGAGTACTATTTATTAAAACATGGTAATGGCAACATTTCATAACAGTGTTTTTATCAAATCTATGGAAGAATGAGGCAGTGGACTTTGGAGCCAGGAAGACTTCAGTACAAATTCTGTTTTGCCATATAGTGACTGTGACATGCTGGGACATTCACTTAACCTTTCTCAGGACTCTTTAAGTAACTCTTTAAAGAGGGAGTTTACTCATCAAATCAAATTACCTCATCTACCAATGAAATCAAAGGCCTAATCCCTATGCCCATAAAAATGAAAAACTACCCTATTCATTTCCCCTAATATTGAGCCTGGAAAGACCAATTTTATATCAGATTCCTCATCAAAAGGGAAAACAAACGAATTTTGTCAGTAGACAACCATTAAAAATTAGCAAAGAATAAGAACTCAAAATCTCGAGTGTTCTTTCAACCCTCAGTGCTACCTGTCCACTTTCACTGTACCTCAGCTTCTTCATCTACAAATTGGGAATGAGATACACCATCTTATTATCTTCTCAATTTGTGTTTAGTAAACAAAATGAAGTCTTCAAATTATATTGGGTCATTTTTCAAGAAAATATTCATTAGGTCTCTTCCAAATCATAGCTCAGTTTTCTGGATCTTTAGGAAAGGAGGTTTAAATGTAAAGTTGTTATTAGAATTAACATAGTTTTCAGAAAATATATAGAATTACTGTCAAGATTCTGTGATTTTTGTTGGTGTGGGAACATGACACAGATCATAGCCTATTTACAACTTGACAGGCAAAACTTAGAAAGTTGTTTAAGGCTCAGAGATGTTAAATGACTCACTGGCATTCACCCAACTGGTGTCATGGACCATGGATATGAAACCAAGTCTTCCTTATTCTAATTCCAGCAATCATTGTGCTTTTTTTAATTTGGATTTTGCACAAGATATTCTTTATGATTCTGACAAATTCCTTTGCTGAGCTTAGTCTCCCTACTTGATGTCTCATTTAATTTATTCTTACAATTTTACTCATTTCTAAATGACTGTAATCATAATTTGAACTCTATCATCTCAGTATACAATGTGAATGTCAAGGACATGACTATTAAAGTGTAATCAATTTCATTTTTGTGATATTATTGACCATGTTCAGAGTCTTCTGATTCTCTCTTGAAAGCAAGTATTAATTATATATAGCATATGAGGTTTCTGAGTAATCCATAAACATTTGAACTCATGTGTCTTTATAGAGAATCATATTTTTCAATATGTTTTTCCCAGTCCTCTTATATACCACCTTCTCAGTAGCATATATTGAATTACCTCAGAGAATCTTGTCAGGTGCCTCATTGAATTTTACTACTTTATTTTCTGCAAATAATATAAGCAAAAAATTTTTTTCTTTATAGTAGTCTTGCTTTTTTTCTTTTTACTTCTGTCCTTTATGATTATTGCAAGGTAAGATGACTAAGTATCCCTCAAAATGTTTCTTATTGGTTGGGGCAGGCAGATGATGAAGCAACTCCATCAACTTCTTTATTTCAACAGATATTCCATAAGTTTCTACTTCTCTAAGACAAATCTGTAAGCCAGATAGCTGCAACTTCCTCAAACCTGATTTCATTTATTATAATAATAATATTAATATCTCTGTTAGCATATGCTAACAATATTAATAATGCTCCCCAACAATTTTTTTGCCTGCTTGTTGGTTACTGAACAAAGATTTCTCACTTAAATTAAATTTGTTAACAAATAACCTAAAATTTATGTAATTCTGCTCTCTCCCTATTTTACCATCATCAATATGGAGTTAGAAGGACCACATGAGACTGAAAGTACTTTTGTAATTTTCTGTGTTTCCTAGAATGCCATGGCCAGAGAATTCATCAACTAGTATAGTAGCAAGTCTGCTGTTAACAAACCTCAGCACTTATCTAGACTGATATTATCCTTGAAACCATAGCAGAAAAATTTCTAGTTTTATCAAACCATTCAAAGCTTGTATCTTCTTGAGTAGCCTTTAATTAATAGGGCCACAGATCAACTCGGTGACTCAGTGGGTAGAGTTCCAGTCTTGGAGACAAGAAAACCTGGGTTCAAATCTGGCCTCAGACATTTCCGAACTGTGTGATATTAGACAAGGCATTCTATCCTGTTTGCATTGCCCTTGCCCTTCTGTCTTAAGAGTTGTTATTAAGACAGAAAGTAAGCATTTAAAAAATTTGTAGGGCCATCTGCCATGGCATAAAAAGACATTTGGGGGGGAGTATTGATACAAGGCATTGGAGGTTTATAGACAAAAAAAAGAGAACATGCCTGCCTCAAGGAGCATGTTCATTAGGGAACTAGCATAAACTAAGAATTTGTATTACTTCCTATAAGTAATCAGTTGCCACTAGAGCTTTTTGAACTGGAGGTAGCATGAATTGACCTATCCTTTAAGGGTTTTATGTTACCGGCTGCATAGAGGATTGGTTGGAAAGGAAATAAACAAATCAGGGAACCCAATTTGGTGATGGCTTCAATAAAGACTGAAAGAGGTGATAACAGCTTTCTTCTAGGCTGGTGGCAAAATTAGAAGAACGGGGATAGATATAAGAAGTTAAACAAAACATTTATATTAGGGCATAAAAAATAAAAACATACAAAATTTCTTCTAGGATATGTCATAGCCCTTGCAAAATTCATTTCAAATTTCTGCATCTCTGCATCTGCATCTCCCATGTTCTGTGATGAGAATTTTTGTTAAGAATTGTCTCTAGTAGCATTTTGGAGCCTTAACAACTAAAAAAAAGATTAAATTATATTCTATAAGTTAGATCTACTAAGTCAGAAAAGAGAAAATATTGTAAAAGTATTTTCTTTAAGAGGACTTAGGTATGTGACCCTGGGCAAGTCACTTAACCTGCTATTCATTTCCTAGCCCCTCTGCTTTTCTGCCTTGGAACCAAAACAAAAAACAAAGGACTTGGGTTGAAATAGAAAAATGAGGGAATAGCACTTTCTGCTAATCGTATCTCATTCACTAAAGGGATAATTACCACTCAATGAATTGAGAGAAAGTATCAAAAATATGAGAATTGATGATCTTGTACTCCAAGAATTTTTGCCTTTTTTTATATTCATTTGTGGCAGGTCATTGGGAATATGGTCCTCTAATTCTTTCCCTTCTCCCAAATATGCTATGTTTAAAATTTTCATATCTCTAAGATGAGTTCAAAAGTTTTTCCTTATCCCTTAATACAAGGTGTCCCATTCATCCAACCTTTCTATCTGTGCTTATGAAACTTAGCAGCTTGTCATTCCCCCACTCAACCCCAATCAAAGTTTAATTAGGAAGCAGTAAAAAAAAAAGTGACATGGCACATCCTGCTGATTAGTAGCAGAAATCAGTTGTTAAAAGTTGTCCTTTTTGGGGGCAGCTCAGTGGATTGAGAGCTGGTCCTAGGTTCAAATCTGGCCTCAGACACTTCCCAGCTGTGTGACCCTGGGCAAGTCACTTGACCCCCATTGCCTAGCCCTTACCATTCTTCTGCCTTGGAGCTAATACACAGTAAAAAAAAAAAAGTCCTTTTCTTTGAAATATGATGAGCTTAAAATTTTTCTCTCTGAAATGAGTTCAAAAGTTTCTTTTGATCTCTTAATGTAGGGGTGAATTCTAAAGGTGTTACGTCACTTTGGTAATATTATTCTCTGTACAACAAAACAATTATAACCAATATAGAGATTTAAACTTGTTTCATTCTTAAAAAAAAAAAAACACAGCCCCAGGAGCAGTTAAATTATCTTCTTTTTTTTTAAGCATTTATAGGAATTCAATGCTTTCTTTATACTGGCCAAAGCTGATTTTGACTTCTTTGGTCTTTTTTTAATTTGTATTCCAAAACTGATTTTCTTATTAGTCTGATAACTTTCTGAGAAAAAGACTCTTACTGATTTTGGCTTTTATTGATTCTCTAGAAATGGAAAGAATTTGATGAAAACTATGAATCCCTTGAAAAAGACCTGGAAATTCTTGGATCTTCCCTGCCTTCTACCAGTTTAGTGGAAGAGACAGAGGAACGATTAATGGAAAGGATTTCATTTTATCAGGTAATTTTTTTTTCTGCTTACATTTTCAAAAAGAAAAGTTCATTCTCTCATTTTTGCAAAGTGGCTTCATTTTAAAGATTGTTTTGAATTGACCAGGACTGGTCATTGGATCATTTGGATTTAGAATTGTGGGTCATACCATGCACTCAGAAAATATAACTGTCTATTGTTACAACCTCTCTAGACTTCACTTGGCTGATACATTAAATGAAGAGATTGATGTAGATTGTCTTTTTAAATCTCTTCTAGTTCTAAATCTCATTTTATAGCAAAATCCTGATAGAAATTTGCAAAGGAATAGGCAAGTGCTTGTGCCTTGTCATTTGATACTAATATAAGAAGATATAAAACACTAACCACTTTTAATTTTTAGCCAGCCATGTTCAAATATTTAAATTACATTGTGTCTGAGTTTAAATTACATTATCTGGGAAAAGAATGAAAGACTAAGGATTTATAAAAATGTATTAAAAAATTCTTTGGGCACCTTGTTACTAGTAGTATACCAAACATTTTAGTCATATAAATTTACTGAAACAAGAGCTTACTTGAAAGCACACAAGCTTTAGAAATTTATTTCTGTTTACCTTAAAATTCTCATTTGTACCTAAGCAGTGATACTTGGTGGTAGTTATCAAATACCCTTTTTAAGCTAAAAGGAGATTTTCTGCCAGCATAGATTAGAAAATAAAAGCAAGACATATTTGGCAGGGTTGCTTTGCCAAAGATGCAGATTTCCAGAAAGAACATTTGTGCAATGACAGAACCTTATAAGGCTTAGATTGCTTAGAAATCTAGCAGTTGGTCTCTGTTACATTTCCAGGTTTATTACATTGTTGCTGATTTTAAATTAAACCTGATCCCTTGAGCTAGGTCAGTTAGCTCAGGATCTAGGGAGCTATCATTCAGGGAACTATAAGACATCATTTGACAAAAATTGTATAAAATTGTAGCTTTAATAAAAATTTTAAAAAGCAAAAAACAGAGACTTCCTTTAAAGAACTCGCATTCTCATGGGGAAAACAACATGTAAGTATCTAAATACTTTAAATATATATATATAGGTGTTATATTGTAAGCTCATTGATAGCAGGAACTGTCTTTTGCCTCTTTTTGGAGCCCCTATGCTTAGCACAGTGCCTGGAAGCATAGACACTCAATAAATGATTGATTGAAACAGAGTAGCTAAAGTTACTCTCAGGCTTTTAATTTAGCCTTGAAGGAAACTAGAGAAACCAAGAAGAAGAATTGAGGGGCCAGAAAATTCCATATATGGAGGAAAACAGGTTCAAAGGTAGGAAGACAGGAGCACAGTATTAAAGAAAACGAAGTATAGCCGATTAGCTCCAGAGACAGCCACATATTCTTTCTCACTTACTCATATATGCAAGTGAGCAAAAGTTAAAAATGACCATCAGTTTGTTGTTAAACCTGTTCTACAATGTAATACATTCACCACCATTTTCCTTTTTCGAGTGTCTGTTTATTGTTTTTGTACTTTTCCCAATTCTTCTGGCCTCATCTGCATTTATGGACTAAACTCTTTCTTCTCCCTTTATCTAGATCTCAAAACTGTTTCTGGTTATCCTTGATTCCCTCCTTTCTCTCTAGTAGAAAGGGGACCTTGTAGAACACTACAAATACCTTTTATCCCATCCACTCAAATGTTCCCCAACATATTGTGTCATATTCAACTCCCCTTCCCCAATAGTCCCTTCTCTCTCTAACCTTCCCCTTTCTACTGGTTCCTTTGTTTCTTCCAGTAGATATATTTCCTTTATCTTTAAAACAAACAACAACCCTCACCTGAACCTACAGCTCATTTCCTATATCTATATTCCTATCTCGCCTCCAGCTATTTTCCTATATCTAATCTCTATTTCAGAGTCATACTATTAGGAAACAGATTACCTTCCTTGCCATTATTTCTCCTCTCAATCACTTCTCAATCCTTTGTTACCTGGCACAGTACTGTAAATATTATTACTTATAATATGTATAGATTATTGCATGAAAGTTCTGCTATAACCTATATCATACTGTTTACCACCTTGAGAGAAGGGGTGAAAGGAGGGAAAGAATCTGAAATGCCAAATTTCAGGAAACAATTGTCAAAAATTATTTCTACATGTAATTGAAAAAAAATTAATTTGTTACTATGGAAACTGAAACACTGATTTCATTGGTGCAAATTTAAGAAATTCCTAAATCAGAAAACTCCCTTTATCAATGAAAGTTGGTACTTTCTCAGGAATTTATTTAGGGAATTGCTTAGAGGAGTGAGATGTTAAGTGATCTGGCTAGAATCCATCAGTACATAAAAGGCAGGATTTGAACCCAGGTTTTCCTGATTCCATGGCCAGTTCTCTATAACACTTTGTATCTCCCTAGTACTTATGTAAAAGAAATTATATTCTAGTTGAGATTTTTCAGAATATTTGCTCACAATCATATTTCCCCTATCAAGCAAAAATGAATTATCCTTTTTCTCTCCTTGCCTATCTTCTCCCACATCTTGCTTTGCCTGCTGTTTGTAATCTATTGTTCTTAACTCTTTGAGCAAAAGGAAGAGGCTTTATCCTTTTTCTGAATCCCATAGAATGCTGATAATTCAGTAGCTGCTCAATAAATGATCATCAATTGACTTATTGATCCTGTAACCTTACTTTTCTTAGCAAATCAAAAGGAATATAGATGAAAAACACACCAAACTTTACCAAACTACAAATGAAGGCAAACACCTCACCACTGCTGTGAATTGTCCTGAGCTGGATAGCCAGATTTCAAAACTAGAAGAACAATGGTTGGCTTTAAACAAAAAAGTTGACCATGAGCTACACAGACTTCAAACCCTTCTCAAACATCTGGTCAGGTATGCTTTTGTAAAGATTCATTGGTTTTAAAAGCTATCTGGGATGAAGGTGTCCCAGAAATTCTACTACTCTCAAATTTTTCTCTGTCCTATATTTTTTTCAAATTTTCTTTGGTATCATAAAGCTGTCATGTCATTCTCAAAAGTTCATTATCATTTTTTTTATCACTTGTATGGAGGCGTTAGTCACTTTAATTTAAGAAAATGCTCCAGTGTCATTGGAATGAGGAATCTAATCAACAAAGAAACATTATGAAAGGACAAAAAAAAAATAAAGCTATCATGTACTACTCATAGCAATGAGTCATTGGGGTAAGCCAGGATCTAGGAGATTGTTATTTTCTAGACATCAAGAGTACTTTGTTATACTGTATGTATATGTTTTGAAATATTACCTTTGAAGACTATCATTTTACTCTTAATCTCTGTTGAGATAAAGTTGGTAAGTGTGGGTCCCATTTGCAAAGTCTCTAGCCACCTTTACCTTTGGCTCAGAATGAGAGCAGAACCTTACAATCAGGCCTTATGAGCTTTCTGGATAGGCTGTTTAATTGTTTTCTATGAAATCCTCTTGGTCACTAGATATATGGTTTTCTTGAGGCTTCCTCAAGGAATAAGCCCAGGGGAGTCCCCTGAGGGAAATGGTTTACTTTAATTCAAGGTTCTTGTCTGTAGTATTTATCTTTTCTTGGTTAACTAGGGTCTTTCCCTTGATACTTCAAACTTTGCCCCATTTCTTGTTTTTTTTTTTACTTTGATTTTAGTTTTTTCAACTGACAAAAACTTGTTTTCTCTCTCTCATTTCCTATTTCCTCCATTGGAAAATAAATAATATAAAAAATTCTAAAAATTCTAAAAAAAAATTCTAAATCAGCTGTGTCCAAAAATAAATCTCAATCTGTGTTCTGAGTGTGCCACTTCTCTTGACAGGACCTCTAATGAATGTGTTTTATCATCAATTCTCTGGAATTGTGATTGGTCTTTGAAGTCATCAGAGGAGTTTTTAATCCTTTTAAAGTCATTTGTCTTTACATTCTTCTCTTTATACTACAAATTATTCTCTTGGTTCTGCTCATTTCACTCTGTATCAGTTCCTATGAATCTCCCTGGGTTTCTTTCAAACCATCCTCTTCATCATGTCTTATAGCACAATGGTATTCCATTCAATTCATATATGTTAATGGTGGACCTAATGCCAGCATTCTGTTAGTTCAGGTTTGATGTTGGAATGAAATGAGGCACTAATAGGGCATTGAACATTTAACAAAAAAAAGGGGGGGGCTATTTTTGCCTCAACATATGCAAGATATGCAAGAAGTTCAGTGGAATGTAATTTCTCTGGATGCAGCCCCTCTCATCTCCATATGGAAACTATTCTAGTCAGCAGGTTAGGATATGGTGATTCATGGGGACCACTAATCTAGAGGGGCCCCAACTCCGTGAGGGTGGTGGTTTTTGTGCCCTTAGGTAGCCAGGAAGTTGTATCAAGGGATGGCAGTCAAGCACTTTCCAGGAGTAGCTTTATTACCTTTTAGGAAAAACATCCCAGTTTAAGGGAAACTGGAAGCTCCTGGTTCTATCACAATATAACAACATTTGTTCATCAGTTCCTTAATTGATGACAACCCCTTTAATTTCCAGCTCTTACTACCACAAAAAGATATAAATGGGGTTTTTTTGCACATTTAGGTCTATTTCCTTTCTTTGATCTCTTGAGATCCTATAGTGCTATCACTGGGTCAGAGGGTATGTAAAGGTGAAGATCTTTTGGGACATAGTTACAAATAGCTTGTGTTTATTTGTATTTATCTGTTACTGAGTTAGAGCATTTTACATAGCTACCTATAACCAATATTTCATCCTTTGACCATTTGTCACTTGAGAAATCATTTTATTTTTATAAATTTGAATGAATTCTTTAAATATCTTGGAAAAGAGACCCTCATCAGAGAAATATGCAAAAAAGAATTTTTTCTGTTATCTTTTTACCTTCTAATTTTAACTGCATTTGGTTTTGTTTGTATTAAATCTTTTTTTTAATTTTATGGAGTCAAAATTATCCATTTTACCTTCTGTTATCCTCTCTATCCTTATTAGTTTTTGAGCTCTTCCATTACTCCATTTCTTTTAAACCAGCAGTCTATATCCTGAAGCTTATAGGACTAGAATGAAGATGTATAGTAGCCTTTATCTTCAGTTATGGAGACAATTTCTCCCCCCCTCTAAACTTTTTCCAAACCATCCCTTGAAAACACAAACACTCAGAAAGGATAAGACAGATTGATCCTCTTCGTGATGGTGTGGAACATTTTCTTTATAGAATCAGGCCACTTTACTCTTCTCAAATATACATTCCTGAGTGAAAGGAGGTAAAGAGAGTATAAGGTTTTTGTATATATTCATTCAACAAGCATTCATTGCACCTTAAACCTTTAAAAGAAAAAAACCTGTTACATGTAGAACCATTATCTAATAGAAACTAGAATATGTGCTTTCTCATAGCAGAATTGTAGGTACTCTCTCTTCTCTTTCCTATTTGCCTCATCTTATAAACAATCACATATTTCCGTTACAAAGGCTCTCACCCTAAATTCTCTTAACATGTGCCTTAGATATAAACTTTATAGACATATTACTATATTTCTACATCCCTCTTATTATAACTAGCCTGCAAAATGGCAATCAAATCATTTGCCTGATTGATATATTAATATATGTAGAGGAAGAAGGAAAATAATCTAGATTATTGGTTCATTTTATCCCATTCTGCTCATCTCCTGCCTACATTTATTCTAGCTTGTTATCAGCCTTTTAGCCAGATGTTGAAAAGATCATAAAGGTGGACACAGTCATTCAATGACCAAGATGTTTATTACATATATATATATGTATATATATATGTATGTATGTATGTATATTAACCCTCACATATCCTGCCAGGATATGGCCTGTAAAATCAATTTCATATAGCATGTTAGTGGAACTGACCTTCTCTATTACTTTCTAAATTCTGGGTAGAATTTGATCCAAGATAATTAGCCCAGTTGATAAGTCTACAAACTTCCTCATCCAAAAAACTAAACAAAATAATAAATGATTTTAAATAGCTTTAAATAACATATGCATTAAACCCTTCTGAATAATTAATCTGTGCCTTTATTAAGTGCTAACTATATTCTAAGAACCTTGATAATGCTAGGGATACAAGGAAAGGCAAAACTATCCCTACCATCATGGGATTTACATTCTAATGAGATAGAGAACATATAAATAAATATACAAAGTATATACAGAGCAGCTGGAATGTAACCTTAGAGGGGAAGCCTCTCATAGCTGGAAGGTCTGGGGAAAATCTCCAACAGAAGGTCATACTTTTGGCTAAATCTTAAAGGAAGCAAAGGATTCTAAGAGGTTGAGGTGAGAGAGAGCCTTTTAGACTAGGGACAAATTAATGCAAAGGTATGGGATAAGAGATGGATAGGACTGTGGCTAAAATGTGGAGTGAGGAGAGGACTAAATTGTATTAAGACTAGAAAAGTAGGAAAGGGTCAACTTTGAAGAGCTTTAAATGCCAATTAAAGAATTTCATATTTCATCATGGAGTCACTGAAGTGATTCTTTGACTGGGTCCTTCCCAATAAGCTGATTCCCAGCCACACTACTCCCTTACTCAGTGTGGTGTGCCCACTACCCAACTAAAGCCATCCATACATAGCCTCTGCCTCCCTGGAAGAAAGGATTTCAGATATGTTCCACCATGTCCAGCTCAGATGTATTTTTTATAATACAGACCAATCCTTTATCTTCTCAGTTAAATTACATATGAATGCTCAGTTACAGATCAGTTACCTAACTGAAGTTTTTCCCTCACACTGAAATAATAGATCTGTACGCCTCTAAAAACTTTATCATTTGGTTCTAATTTTAATATCTGCATATTCATTGTTAGGAAAATGGATTTCTATTAATGTAGGATCACTAATTACTATGCCTTTCAACAGATACTCCATCACATATATTTAAGAAATAAAAAGAATGTTTCTAGCCTCATCTTTTTTCTTAGTTCTTGTAATCAAGTTACAAGAGTGTGTACTGGACAGCTAAGTGGGTTACTGGATTGAGAGTCAAACATAGGGACTGGAGATCCTGTATTCAAATATGGTCTCAGACATCTCCTAGCTATGTGAACCTGGAAAAGTCATTTAATCCTCATTGCCTAGCCATTACTGTACTTCTACCTTGGAATCTACACACAGTATTAATTCTAAGATGGAAGATAAGAGTTTAAAAAAAAAAGGATCACATTCCCAGCCATATTTGGGATGGTGACCATAATTCACCAGATGAAGGGGAAGAGTGAGGGAATAAAGCTGTATTCTATGAAGATCTCTTCTCTAAATAGTAGAAATTAATATAATGGCATATAGTAGCATAAGAGGACATCATACTTGTGATTTGTTATGATACTGGACTATGTTCTGTCCCCCACCCATTTTGGTATTTTTTATAGCTATAACAAGGACTCAGATGAATTAACCAGGTGGTTGGAATCTGCTCAGCAAACTCTGAATTATTGGAAGGAACAATCTCTTAATGTATCTCAAGACTTGGATACAATTAGGAGCAACATAAACAACTTCTTTGTAAGTTATACAAGAATATCTTTAGTATTTATTTGAAAAGCTGTTTAGAGAGCAGACCCTTGAGTCAAGAGGATGAAAGTCCCATCTCTGTCTCCTGGCTTTGTTACCCTGGGCACAACCCTCAGTGTCTCAGACAACTTTCTAAATTGAATTACATTTGCTGATCTATATGCTTTTCCTCATTGGAAGTTCCCTGAGTGGACAAAATCACTGATGAGGGCCACATACCTAGAGAGTATCCAAATTTCACCAAGAAAAAAAAAAACTCAGTAAAAAGGCAATCAATTCACTCCCTCATCCTATGTAAGAAAAAATAAATATTCTGAGAGCTAAATTTGAAAATAAAGACAGGAGGTTCTGGGTTCAAATGTGGCCTCAGACATTTTATGACCCTGGGCAAGCCACTTACCCTTAATTGCTAAGCTCTTACTGCTCTTCTGCCTTGGAATCAATACTTAGTATTGAATATAAGATGATATAAGGGTTGCTTTTTTTAATGAGTTCTTCGTAAAGCTTGCAAAATGATATGAATGCTCTGAGAAAATGAATTTCATTTCAAAAATATTTTTTGAGGCCAGCAACAAATACTTTTTCAATATTAGTCTCCATATCAGCCAAGTTTAGTAAAAGTTAATCATAGTTCTAAGGGATTAATTGTTGTAAAATTTGCATCCCTCAGGAATTTTCAAAGGAAGTGGATGAAAAATCTTCCTTGAAGACTTCTGTGATCAGCACAGGAAACCAGCTTCTTCACTTGAAAGAAGCTGATACTGCCACATTAAGATCTTCTTTAGCACAGTTTGAGCAAAAATGGGCAACACTGATCACTCAGCTTCCAGATATCCAAGAAAAACTCCATCAGGTAAATAGCTATCAAAGAACCCAGTAAACATCCCCAAACTCTCAATTCTCAGCTTACAACTTTTTCAAAGTCAATTCTATGATTCAGTGATTGGCATTATTGTTTTCTACTTTTCTCTAATAGCACCAATGAATGCAAGTCTTAATTACCAGACACTCCTCCATTGGGATCATTCTTAGAAAAGAAATGGGACTTTAATTACTCTATTTCCCAGTTTACTTATGCCACTCTCATACTTTATACAGAAGGTCATCTCCATTGTTTTTTGCATTGCTTATTTTTTGAGCTTGAGTACTGAGTTTGTTTGTGAGAGTAACCTGCATAATTATGGAGTGAGACCTTTTTACAAACCAGATATCATCTTTAGTGTTGCCCTGATTCATGCTGTTAACTGGAAGTAATTAAATGGAAATCATTTTGTCCTTGCAGCTTCAAATGGAGAAATTGCCATCCCGTCAGGCAATCACTGAAATGATTAACTGGATGGACAGCATAGAACAGCAGATAGCAGACGAGGCCACTTTGGATTCACAAAGTTCTGTATCTCAAGTGAAAAATCTTCTTCAGAAGTACAAGGTAAAACAATAAGAAGGGCTAAGAAGTTTTGGAACAAAAGTGAAAAAATCCTTAGGGAAATATGGAAACTATGTGACAGCAAAATTGGACTGAATTTAGTACAAGAAAAAAAATGAGCTATATTAAAACAGTAACTGATTCTCTCCCTCATCCTATGTAAGAAAATATAAATATACTCCAAGAGCCACATTTGAAAATAGGGCACGTAGCTAGTGCAGTGGATACAGTGCTAGGCCTGTCAATAAGTCAAAAAGATCCGAGTTCAAATGTGACCTCAGCCACTTACTAGCTGTGTGACTTTGGGCAAATCACTTAACCCTATTTGCTGTAGTTCTTGATTTCTAAAATGAGCTGGAGAAGAAAATGGCAACCCACTCCAGTATCTTTGCCAAGAAAACCCCAAATGAGGTCACAAAGAGTTGGACATGACTGAAAAATGACTGAACACCCAGATGTGAAGATGGTCTTCTTACTGCTTTTTATGTTTCCCCAGTACCATTTTGTTTTGTTTTTTAATTTCTGTCTGTATCCCTTTCTCCTCACACTATGTGCTTAGTACACAGAAGGTACTTAATAAAGGAATGATAATTTATTGATTGATCTTTAAGTCTACAATTGATAAATAATAATAGCACAAAGTATCATTTTGTTTAGTTGTGTCTGACTCTTTGTGACCCCAATTGGGGTTTTCCTGGCAAAGATGCTATAGGAGCTTACCATTTCTCCAATCACTTTACAGATAAGAAACTGAGGCAAACAGAGCTAAATAATTTGTCCAATGTTAATGATACTCAACTAATAAATGTCTGAGGCCAAATTTGAACTCAGGAAGATGAATCTTCCTAGAACTAGTACTCTGTCCCCTGTGCCACCTAGCTTCCCAATGTCCCTCTATTGTCCCATAGTGTTCATTTGCTAGCAGGAACTTTTAAAAAATGCCCAATTGTATATCTCTAGGGAAATGATATGTATACATTTAAATATAAAAATATATGCAAAATAATTTCTAGTTAGAAGGCACTAACTATCTCCAGGAAAGACCAAGATAGGTTTCCTGTAGAGGGTGGCATTTGAGCTGAGCTTTGAAGAAGCTAGGGATTCTAAAAAGCAAAGATAACTTCTAGGATTTGTAGGTTTTTTGAGTTTCTGTTCTCTAAGCCATTTATGTCCTGAGTTGGTACATAGCAGGCCTTTGCTGCCCTAGTGGGTGGAGGGAAGATTTATCGGCCAGTGACAAGGTAACATGAGACTTTCTTTAAATGTTCAATCATTAAGCAAGAGGGGGGTAGTTTAATCTAAAGTGACTTCCTAACCCAAAACATCCTTCACTAACTACAATTCCCTTACATATATTTTTCCCTCCATTAGACAATAAACTCCTAGAAGAAAAAACTGCCTCTCTTATGTGTTTGTATCCCAAGTGCAATGCATATGGTCAGACTTTATTAAATGATTTTTCATTCATACATCTATATAAAAGAAATTCCAAAGGGCTACATTCCTCACCCCTTCCTCAGATCCCAGTAAATCAAAATTCCAAGAGTTCTATAGATGGGAATGGGCCACGCCCAAAGAATTTTTCCAGGCAGCTGCGGAAAGGAATAGGTTTTCTGAATCTGCCTCAGTTATATATATAGCACTGCAATGATGACCCTAAGAAATAATAAAGCTTCAGAATCAGCTGTAAGTCCCAGGACAGAATGCCAAATTGGGCTTCTGGTTAGAGAGTACTTCATTAAAAACTTCTTTATGCCCCCTTGAGGACACTGAATTGCAAATCCATCTTAATGACCTTCATTCAAATTCATTTAAGTGTCCCTGTCGACCAGTCCCTCTAACACACTTAGGTTACTTGTTCTGTTCATGTTTTCTTTTTTCAGGAATCCAGGATGGAAATGAATTATAAGCAGTGGATAGTTGATTTTGTCAACCAGTCACTTCTACAGCTAAGCACCAGCGATGTAGAAAGTAAACGTTATGAAAGAACTGAATTTGCAGAACGCCTTGGAGAGATGAATCGTCAGTGGCACAAGTTACATGGGACACTAAACAGAAAGGTCTGCTCCTTTTTTTTCCTGTTTTCCTGGTTTTAGTTTGTGCTTTTGTGTTGGAACTTTTAAAGTATTATATATGTACCTACATATATATATATATATATATATATGATATGATGTTCCAAAAATCTTAGGGTGCTACTGAGTTTTAGTACCATTAATCGTTTAAAACTGCATTGATTTCTAACTCCATACATATGTGCATATATATACATAAATGTGTATGCATGCATGTTTTCATATATGTGTATATTTTTATTTATATAAAATGGAGACCTCGAGCACAATGGGTGAACCCCTCGTGGTAAATTTTGGGGAGAAAATAGATAAGAATCACAGAGAGCAAGCAGGCATGAATAAGTTGAAATATATAGGTTGAGTATATACAATCTTCAAATAGATCTCAGATCTTGTTGATTCTGGAGTTTCCTCCAAGAATGCAGATGACATCCTCATCTATGACATTGTGTAACCCATCCATGCCTGCCCATCTTCTGTAACTCTTGTTCACATCCTCCAAGGTATGATGATGGATATTTGCTTCTCTCGTTAAGTCATCACAAAAGGTCCATCCAATGAGGAAGATTGGGGGCTTCCCTCACATTTTCTTGACACCGAGAAAATATCAATAGAGCACGTGGGCTTCATTTTCAGTATACATCTAGATCTCTAATATAAATAAATATATGTACTTCCAGATATAATATATACACTAAATATATCAAAATGTGACATCTAAATACAATATATGTAGCATATTGTATATATATATAGTATCAGACAGTAATATGTCTTTCTTTATATAACAGGATATCCTCAAAGTTGTACTGTTTTAACTTTTGAGAGAGACACACACACAAAGTGCATATATATGCATATATATACCTATATAGAAAATGTGTGTGTATATATATATGTTATATACATGTATTTTATATTATACAAAGGCAAGACATATTAGAATCTAGTGATTAATGGAATTTTAAACTATTAAAATTTAAAACTGTACTGTCTTTGGGGATACCGTGGTAGACATTGACTGAAAATATTACAAAAACCTGGATCTATGATATCAGTTCAGAAGACTTTACTGGACAATCAAATAAAAAGAATCTAGAATTTTTAGATTTTATTTATTTAAGTTTACAAATATAGGTGTTCCAATCTCAATTGTTCTTTGAAGTATGCACTCTAATATATGTAGCTAAATATACTTATAGTTATCCAGTTCTTTAAAAACATATTCAAGTAGCTAAATTATGATTATGTTTACTCTCTGAAGTAAAATCCTTCAGTTTTCCCAGAGTAGTATACATAGGAATTTGTACTTAAAGTTAGAAGAGATCTCTTGGACTTTTATATCAATTCCTTCATTTTGCAGATGGGGAAACTGAGTTCCAGCATGGTTAAGTGACCTTCCCAGGACATGCCTAATATCCTAGGAAATTTTTGGTGTTTGTTTTTTGAGTCTTGTTATTAAAGGATGAGAGAGTGAGTGAAGACAGCATTGAATACTGGATAGAGAACTGGCTTAGTAAGATCCAGGTTCAATCCTAGCCTCTAACAATACTGACTTTGTGACTCTGAGCAAGTCACTTATCCTTTAAGGGCTTTAAAGGCAAGACTTAAGTGCAGAGAAAATGCCAAAAAATTTTTTTTAAATTGGAGTGTTCTTATATAAATAAAATTACAGGTCCAGTCCCTATCCCTATCTCCAGTAAAGAACAAGAAAAAAAATCTAATTAGGTTAAAAAAACAACAGGAAAAATAAATTCAAGATAATGAAATGTTCTATATGGATGATTTATGGTTACTGCCATTTCCTGTGAGAGTAAATATAATTTTATGTAAACCTCCACAATGTGAGCATAATTGCCCTCTCCTCTCCCCTGCCCAGAGGTATATAATTTGTTAATGAAGTATCATTCTGGTGATCTGGAGAGGTTGATAATACCATACCCATAGTAGGAAGATTCTAGAGGAAGAAATTTATAAAGTTTTGCATGAACTAGAAAGATAGTAAAAAATAAATTGCCCCTTGAGGATTAGCTAGGCAGATAGAGCACCAGGCCTAGAGTTGGGAGCACATGGGTTCAAATCTGGCCTTAGACATATCCTATCTGTGTGACCCTGGCCTGGGCAAGTCACTTAACCCTGATTGCTTATCTCCTACCATTCTTCTAAGACAGCAGGTAGAGGCTTAAATAAAAATATTCCCTTAGAGGATGTTTGATTTTGTCAGTATAAGTGCTCCCTTGGAACCTATCCAGATAAGAACCTCTCCATATTTTCTCATTTTGAACAATTACTTTTAAAAAAGAGTAAAAACTGTGTTTTTAAGTTATTATATAGCTTCAATAATAATTGCCAATCTAACTAGTCAACAGTTTAATTTTTATTTTAAATGTTAGTCTTTAATGAGACTCGATATGTTTTCCTTTTTATTAATTTTTTTCAAGAATTGTTAAGAAATCATAGATTTAAGGTAAAGTATTAGAAATGTAACAGAAAAAAGTGCTCTAAAAACTCATGTAATGATGTAATTCATTCATGTTTAGTACATTTGATTGAAGATCTATATTTTGCAGATTCAACATTTAGAACAACTCCTAGAGTCTATCACTGAGAGTGAAAACAAAATACAGACTTTGAGGAGTTGGATGGAAGCCCAAGGAGAGAGACTGAAAGCACTACAAAAACCTGGAAGTGTGATATCAGTGAGGAGGACTCTGCTGGACTGTCAGGTAAAAGAATCTAGCGTTTATAACATTTTTTTTGTTGTTCACTTATTTCAGCCTTGTCCAACTCTTTGAGATCCTATTGGGGGTTTTCATTGCAAAGATACTACAGTGGTTTGCCATTCCCTTCCCCAGCTTATTTTACAGATGAGGAAACTGAGGCAAATAGGGTTGAGTGAGTAACTTGCCCAGGGTCACACAGCTAGTAAGTATCTGGGACTGGATTTGAACTCACAAAAATAAAGTCTTCCTGACTCCAGGCTCATCACTATCCCTTGCACATCTAGCTGCCCTTGTTTAGCGCCTCCTTGATTTAAGTATTTCACAAATCTGTTTTTAGTTTTGTAGGGTCTATTCATTTTTAGAGGTAGGGGAAGTTCAAATGTAGATAATCGTGTCTCTACTTTCATCTGTGTGTATAATGTATACTACATAAGAAAATTAAATTATGTGTGTATATGTATACACACCCACATATATATAGTTATTACAGTGAAAACAGCATTTGAGGGCAGGAAGGGAATTGGAGAATAAAAACATTCATATGTACATTATTATGTACATAGGAATAAATATTATATTTGGTATGTATAAAATAGCTAGCATTTCTATGGTGCCTTTAGACTCTCAAAGAATTTTATATAAAATGTCTCATTTGAGCCTTACACAGTACTAGAGATGGACTCCACAAGTTTTATTCTCCATATTTGCAAAGGAAGACGGAGATCAGAGCACTTAAGTTACTTACACAAGGTTTTAGATATTTACTGCCCTGTTGAAGATAGGATTCAAACTCAAGTTTTTTAACTCTAAATCTTCTTTTCTTTTCCCTACATTCAGTTGCCTAAATAGTTAGGTAATTATATGTGTGTATGAGGGGGAGTTTATTTTATATCCATATTAGCATTTCTTCATTTGATGAATTTGGGGGAGAATGTTTTTTTAGTTTTTTTGTCACTGGAAGCTTTTGAGGATATTTGAGCTTTATTTAAGCAAAAAATTTGTAGAGGTAAGTATAGTCAACCACCAATTATTTGTACTTATTTCTCATTTGGCTTATCTTATAATTACAAAATTACTGTAAAATTATTTTTCAGGTCTTTCTCTTTCTGAGTCTCACCAGAGAAAGAGAGAATTTTCTTCCAACTGGTGTTTATTGTGATGAAAAAGAGATGTTTTCTACTGAGTTCCTATCACATTTAGAACAGAATTCCAACAGCTTCAGTCCTGAGGGATTTTGATGTATTCCTTTCTTATGCATTACATCTACTATTGGCAATCTTCAAATTATGATAATACTGTGAATAATGATGGGCAAAATTTTTGAGCTCTTAATGATAATTACTTGTTAGTAAAATGGAAATTCTATTAAGAACACTAACTTCTATTCATAGTGAATAATTTTTGCATTATTAGCTAGTTATGTGACAAGTCCGTTGTTATGTTGTCTTTCTTTCCCACAAAGGCAATTTTACCTTTCTCTTTTGCAGCAATAGCCAAAGATATGAACATGGACATTCACCAATCTCACTAATTATTCCAGCTAGATATTTTCAGACCAAATGAATTTATTATACTCCCTCTTCCCCTAGAGAGTTGAACAAACTAAAATTTGCAAAGACTTAGATCACTGATGATAATTTCAGATTTAGGGAAAATCCTAGATGATTACACAATGGCCAAGCATGAAATAAGGGAAAACTGGAAGAGATGGCATGGAGAATGTTCTCTTTAAGTCTCTGTCTCCCTAAAGTATCACTTATAGCTTTAAATTATAATCTATTATATACCTGTTGTACAGGGTCTGTAGACCATAAACAATACTAAGAATTTTGAGATACCCTGTCATTCATCATGACAGCTGCAGAGAAATTTGGTAGTTTAAAAGTATCACAGACTTTTCCCTTTTTCTGGATTAATAGCTTTTATTATGCCCTTTTACAAAACATCAGGACCGTTTCTCAAAATATCCTTTTCTCTATTAAATTCTTCCTTCTAACAAAGAAAAATTTTATCAAAATCCAAGTGACAAAGCAGCCATATCTGATAGAATGTTCAGTATTCCACAGCCATAATTCCCAACATCTCTAACAAAAGGAAAGAAAATTGTTTCTACCACTTTTCTTTGAAACTAAGCATGGTCACTGCAATTCATTTGAGTTAAACACCATTTTAGTGTTGTTTTCATGCATGTTATTATATACAATGTATATATGCTGTTTTTTTTTTTTAATTTAGATGAGGGAAACTTATTTGAATTGTTGTTGTTGTTCAGCCATTCCTGACTCTTTGTGATTCCTTTTGGAGTTTTCTTAGCAAAGATATTGAAGTGGTTTGCCATTTCCTTCTCTAGCTCATTTTACAGATGAGGAAACTGAGACAAACAGGGTTAAGTGACTTGCCTAGGGTCACACAGCTAGTAAGTATCTTCATGACTCAATTAGCTATTCTATCCATTGTGCCACCTAGCTGTCCCATTTGAAGAGGTACAGCATGATTTTTCTTAGAAAAATAAATATAGGTGGCATAGCATACCCGAGAGACTTTATATACATAAAACACTCCTTTGCATTACACAAACTAAAACCTCTTATATAGAAAATCAGACTTGAAGAGAATGAAGACACACAAAGGAGAAATAAATAGATTTTCAAAGGAAAGAGAGTAAATTTTGAAAACTACAATGATATTTCACTTTAATAACTATAACATTCTCAAAAAGCAATACTAACAACATGTTATTATGGAAACTGGTTTTCACAATTCCTTAAGATCAGTTTTTACCTTTATTTTTCCTCTTTAAAATGTTCGTTTTCTTTTATTACCATGGTGACAGAATCGAAGCCTTATGTCACTTCTTCAGCTCTTCTTGTGTTGTTTATTCCCTGCTGTTTTCTGCTAATAACAGTTCATCTTCATTGAGTAGCTCTCCTCTTAACAGTTTCCCTGAAGTATGGGGAAAACATGCCAACTTGTTAGTAAATAAGTGTTTCAAAGATTTCTAAACAGCTGGGTCTTTGGGGGAGGGAAGCAACTAGTTTTTATCATTTCAAAGCAGAAGGAAAGTCAAGAATTGTTTTTACTAAAAGTACTCCAAGCTTTTATCCTGTAATATATAGAAAAAGGCAAGTTGTTTGAAATTCCAAGATGATGATAGGAAATATGGTTAAACTTAAAATGATAAACACATATTTCAAGATGGAAAAGAGTGGTTTAAAGGATTAAATTAAGGATAAGTGTCTGAAGAACCTGTGTGCCATTAGCATAGGTAGCAGCAACTGGCTTCTTTAATCAAATGTTCAGAAAAGTGATTTAGATGCTTGAGGTGCCAATAAATTAAGCTATAAAAACAAAACCTCAGTTGTTGTTGCTGAGCAAATGAACAACTTACCCTTTTTCTATATAGTTTTGCAACCTGCTAGTGATGTTGACATACCTGCTTTCAAAGACTACTTGCTCTTTCCCAGGTTGAAAAATTCTACCTCTCTTTAATTTAATATTCGAGAATAAGTTATGTTAGGAAACCTGTGTGTAAACAAATGACTGTGAAAAGGTACAAAGAGACCTCATTTTATTGCCTAGGGAATATGAGGCAATTGGATAACTCACTGGACAGAGTGTTGTTCCAGACTGAAGACTAGAAGTTCTGAATCCAATTCTGGCTCAGTCACTGTCCCTGGGCAAGTCATTTAACCTCAGTATGCCTCAGTTTCTTCATTTGTAAAATGGTGATAGTGATAGCATCTACCCACCAAGGTTGTCATGAGGATAAAATGAAATTAATATTTCTAAAGCTCTTTACAAATCTTAAAGCACTACATAATGCTATTTATGATCATTATTCCATTAAAATAATCTTTTACTAATAATAGATATAAACAATAGACATAAACAATCTAGAGTAATTGGTTTGAATCTATTCTGAAATCTAGGGGCAAAGAGGTTCAGTTAAACTTTGTGCATAATTTGATTTATGCTGTATTATAAACTATATTTTTGTGTAAAACTCACAAATTTCTTAATAATGGAATATATACCAGAGGTTCACTAAGCTCTCTGGAATAGACTTGCAAAGAGGATTCCTCTGTCCTTTGTACCTTTAATAACACTTTGGAATGCTATGCAGCTAAGTACTATATATATATATATTTTTTTTTCCTTTTCTAGGACCTAGAAAATCACCTTACAACTAAATCCAGAGCACTAGATGATCTAAAACAAAATTATATGGCTTTGGAAAGTGGCCCAATGCCAGTGTTACAGGACACCATTTCTGGAATCAATGATTTATATCAAATGAGGAACAACATTGTCAATCAGGTAGTAGAATATATTTGAAATGTCTCTTCTTCCATGTATCCTTTCTTCCCATTCTTCCATCCACTAATGGAGAATCATTCCATGCCATATACTTTTCAGTAGCTGAAGGACATGTTGCTAAAGGCCTCTCAGTTGTGTTTTAGGAGCAAAAGTCAATTATTAAGTACAATGTTTGTTTCAAGAAGCCTAACATATATGCTGCCCCTAATCGTATCCCTGTTTAAATTTTACTTCTGGCTGCATCTTCTGGCTAATCATAAATCATTAGTTTCATCACTGAAGACATATGCCAAACTCTCAGTGGCTTTTGTGGAAGAGAATTTGGGGCTTCTTCATCAGAGTGGGTGTCTTACACCATCTGTCTACATCAAAAAGAAGCATTCTTCAGTGATTCCACAAACAAATGTATTAACACTAGTCTCAAAGAATATTTTTAATGGCATGATAATACTTGCTTTCTCCTCTACTAGAAAATCCCACTTCTTTCTATCCATCTTAACTATAACAAAATAAGTTCTGAACCATCCAACCCTGTTCTTTCCCATAACGTGACAGAATTTGGATATGGCTGTAGGATCATAGATCCAGAGTTGGAAATTATCTCCGAAGCCATCTAGTCCAACCCTTTTATTTTATGGAAAAGGAATCTGAAACCTAGGGATGTTGATGCATATTATTGTAAATGTAACATTCACATTTGAACTTAAAACATTCTTTTCATTTAACTTTGGGAAGAAATTGAGTAAGCCACTTTTCTGGAATTATTTAGAGCCTCATTTTAAATTTTGTTTTCAAGATCCTGACTATAAGGCTATATGATTTAATCTAAAAATTGTAATACTATCAGTAGCCACATTCCAAAATATTGATTTTCATTTTGATACAAAAGTAATAATAATTATACTTCAACTTTTGGAATGCCCTGTAGTACACACATTTCTAATGTTTTTAATTATTCAATTTGATCCCAATTGGTTGTTACATTTGCAATATCAGACTCTGTATAATAGCTCATTATATGTAAGTTCTTCAAATAATTTAAAAGAGTGAATGCGTGAAAACACATTTAGAGCCAAAATCCCAAATTAAAATCATAATTACACTGATGTGAAAGATTAGTATGCTTTGATCTGTGTCTGACTCCAAAAGTTCTTTGGAAGTGAATACTATTCTGTGTTCACAAGTCTTTCAAGATTACCCCAGATTATTGCAATGCTGAGAACAGTCAAGTTTTCACAGTTGATCATAGTACAATATTGCTGTATACAATGTATATTGCACTGTGTACAGTGTTCTCCAAGTTCTGCTTATTTCACTCAGCATCAGCTCCTGCAAATCTTTTTGGCTCTTTCTAAAATCATCTCACTTACCATTTCTTATAGTACAATAGTATTCTGTCTCCAAATTTTACCACAATTTGTTCAGCCTTTCCCCAACTGATCCCCTCAATTACCAATTTTTCCTACTACAAAAAGTGCTGCTATAAATATTTTTGTACAAATAAATTCTTTCCTCTCTTTTATTATCTCATTGAAATACAAACACAATTGTGATATTACAGGATCAAAGGATATGCATTAATTTATAGCTTAGGCATAGTTCCAAAATGCCCTCTAAAATGATTAGATCATTTCACAAATCTACCAATAATACATTTCTGTCCCAATTTTGCCACACACACCCCCAATATTATAACTTTCCTTAACTGTCATATTGGCCATTGTGATAGGTATGAGGTGGTACCTGAGCTTTGTTTTTATTTGCATTTCCCTAATTAAGAGTGATTTAGAACATTTTTCATATGATTATTGATGACTTTGATTTCTTTATCTGAAAATTGCTTGTTCATATTCTATGACCATTTGATATTTGGGGAATGGCATGCATTCTCATAAATTTGACTAAGTTCTCTTTAAATTTAAGAAATTGGATCTTTATTAGAAGAATTTGTTTTAAAAATTTTCCCTAGTTTGTTTTAATCTTGGTTACATTACTTTTCTTTGTACAAAAGCTTTTTAATGTAACATAATCAAAACGATTAATTTTATATCTTCTAATGTTCTCTGTCTCTAGTTTGGTCATAAATTCTTCTGTTCTCCAAAAATCTGCCAGGTAAACTATTCTGTGTTCCCCTAATTTAGTTATGGTATCATTCTTTATATCTAAATCATATATCCATTTTGACCATGTCTTAGAATAGGGTGTGAAGTAGTGATCTATAACTAATTTCTGCAATACTGTTTTCCAATTTTCCCAGCAATTTTTTAAAAACAGTGAGTTCTTACTCCAAAAGCTGGAATCTTTGTGTTTATCAAACACTAGATTACTAAGGCTATTTACCCTGTATATTCTCTATTTAATCTATTCCATTGCTCTACCATTCTATTTCATAGCCAGTACCAAATTGTTGTGGTGACTAGGGCTTTATAGTGGTTTAAGATCTGGTACTGCTAGGTCACCTTCCTTCCATTTTTTTTCATTAGTTCCCTTAATATTCTTGACCTTTTGTTCTTCCAGATGAATTTTGTTATTATCCTTTCTAGTTCTTTAAAATAATTATTTGGTAGCTTGCTTGGTATGTTATTAAATAAATTAATTAATTTAGGTATAATTGTCATTTTTATCATATTAACTCAGCCTACCCATGAACAATTAATATTTTTCCAATTGTGCAGATATTATTTTATTTGTGTGAGAAGTGTTTTGTAATTGTGTTCAGATCATTTCTTGCTTTGTCATGGCAACTAAATTCCCAAGTATTTTATATAGTCTAGAGTTACTGTAAATGTAATTTCTCAGTCAAGATGGTGGCATAGAAGTAGCAAAAGTTCAGACCTCTGAAAACCCTTCCTTACCAATCACAAACTGAATGCTCCAAGGGTACTGAAAATCAAACCTAACAACAAGACAGGGCCAAGGAACCCTCCTACTGGACTCAATCCAAAAGATACACCCCACCACCACCACCAAAAGCAGGAATTTGAGAACACTCAGGTTCAAGGGAAAGGCAAAAAGAAGGTCCCAGGACCTCTTCCCCCCTACATAGAGTGCTAAGCCTCTAGTGGCAGCAGGAACCTCTGGGCAGGCAAAGGCGCTTGTATGGAGGGTGTACCTTATGGGCAGGGCTGTTCTGGGCCCAGAGCATCGAACACAGGTGGTGGGGAAGGAGCTGGAGAGGGACCAAAAAGCAGACAGCCTGGTCAGAGCAGCTGAGACTCTCCATATTGCTCCAGCCTTCCAGGAGGTTTTGGCCTCACGGCCAATCCAGACCAACCTAGCTGAACTTAATCCCATCAAAAGTCTTCAGAGGTCAGGGAATCTCAAACTCCAATACCCCTCCCCCACAGACCGCACCAAGAGATCTTCTGTCAAAGCTCCAAGAGGGGAAACTGATAGAAAACACCAAAAACAAAAAAATGAGAGGAGCGAGAGCACAGACAAAAAAGGGGACTAAAGAAGGGGGGTAAATATGAGCAAAACAGAAAAAGAAGAAAGAAATTACAATAGACAGCTTCTATACAGGGAACGAACAAAGAGCAAACAGAACAGAGGAGGAGGGATCAGCAAACAATAAATCAGCAATCCCAGCAAATTGGATACAGGCTTTGGAATAATTCAAAATGCAAATCAAAACACAATTAAGAGAGGCTGAAGACAATTGGGAAAAGAACTTAAAAACTAAATAAGTCATCTGGAAACAGAAAATAGTATCTTGAAAGCCAAAATCAACCAGCTTGAAAATGAGGCAAAGCAGAAGAAAGATGAGGCAAAGGAGATGAGGAAAAGAGGATGAAAGATGACCTCCAAAGAAAAATCAGACCTGAAGGAGAAGGATGAACAAAAAGCCAGGGATGAAATCCAGTCCTTAAAAAGCATAATACAACTAGAATTAAGTGAGCTCACAAGGCAACAGGACACTATAAAACAAAATCAAAAGAATGAAAAAATTGAGGAAAATATGAAGCATCTCATTCACAAAACAGAAGATTTTAAAAATCATTTGAGGAGAGACAATTTAAGAATCATTGGTCTACCAGAAGACCATGACAAAAGAAAAAGCCTGGACATAATACTACAGGAAATCATTCAAGAAAATTGTCCCGATATTCTAGAACAAGAGGGAAAAGTGGAGATTGAAAGGATCCACAGATCACCTCCTGTACTTAATCTCCAATTGACAACACCAAGGAATGTTATAGCCAAATTCAAGAACCATCAGACCATGGAAAAGATATTACAAGCTGCCAAGAAGAAGTCTTTAAGATACCATGGAACCACCGTGAGGATAACACAGGATCTGGCTGCATCCAAACTGAAGGACCAAAAGGCATGGAATATGATATTTCAGAAAGCAAAGGAACTAGGTCTACAACCAAGAATCAACTACCCAACAAAACTGACTATATTCTTTCAGGGGAAAGTATGGTCATTCAACAAAATAGAAGAATTCCAAGAATTCATAAAGAAAAGACCAGACCTGAACAGAAAATTTGATGTCCAAACACAGAACTCAAGAGAATCATCAAAAGGTAATATAAAAAGAGGGGAAAAAGAAAAAAACAACAACATTTTTTAAAGAGACTCAATAAGTTAAAATGATATGTATCCCTATAAGAAAAGAGATCATTGGTAACTCTTAAAAACTGTTATTATCACCTGGGCAGCTAGAAGAATTATACTTAGAGGGAACAGTGACAAACTGTTTAGGATGAAATAACAAGACATAAATGGGTATATATGTATACATATATATGCATAAATACATATACATGTGTGTATATATATATATATATATATATACACCTAGACCTAAAAAAAGAGGTTAATACTAAAAGAATGTCACAAAGAAGCTCATGGTGGGAGGGGAAAAAATCAATACACTGGAAAGGTAAAGAGGTCGGAGAAAGGAAATACTCAACTCTTACGTGCATTGAAATTGACCCAAAGAGGGAAGAACAATCCAATCCATTGGGGCAGAGAATAGATTCCCACCTCATAGGGGAGTAAAAGGGTAATAAATGGACTGGTGGGGAAGGAAGCAGTATAAGGGAGGAAGAGGGTGGGGGGGATAGTTTTTAAAAAACTGCAAAGAAAATAAGGGGGGGAATAAGAAGGGAGAGGGTAGAAAGGGAAGTAAAATAAGGGTGGGAACTAGGGGGACTGATTAAAAACAAACATTGGTGTAGAAGGAAATAGTGAAAGAAGAAAAGGCAGGACTAGGAGTAGAAATCAGAATGCTGGGAAATACACAGCTGGTAATCATAACTCTGAATGTGAATGGAATGAAC
The DNA here is from genome assembly GCF_027887165.1 of Monodelphis domestica. Classification (NCBI taxonomy): domain Eukaryota; kingdom Metazoa; phylum Chordata; class Mammalia; order Didelphimorphia; family Didelphidae; genus Monodelphis; species Monodelphis domestica. The sequence continues at coordinate 274,476,315 of NC_077227.1, forward strand.
TCACCCATAAATAAACTCACCCATAAAATAGCAGAGTGGATTAGAATCCAAAACCCTACCATATGCTGTCTACAAGAAACACACATGAGGAAGGTAGATACACATAGGGTGAAAGTAAGAGGATGGAGCCAAATCTATTGGGCATCAACTGATAAAAAGACATTAATGCCTTGCTGGTGAAGTTGTGAATTGATCCAACCATTCTGCAGGGCAATTTGGAACTATGCCCAAAGGGCGCTAAAAGACTGTCTGCCCTTTGACCCAGCCATAGCACTGCTGGGTTTGTACCCCAAAGAGATAATAAGAAAAGGCATGTACAAAAATAAAATATTCATTGCTGCGCTCTTTGTGGTTCCAAAAAATTGGAAAATGAAGGGATGCCCTTCAATTAGGGAATGGCTGAACAAATTGTGGTATCTGTTGGTGATGGAATACTATTGTGCTCAAAGGAATAATAAAGTGGAGGAATTTCATGGGGACTGTAACAACCTCCAGGAATTGATGCAGAGTGAGAGGAGCAGAACCAGGAAGACATTATACACAGTGACGGACACGCTGTGGTAAAGTCAAATGTAATGGACTTCTCCATTAGTGGCAATGCAGTGATCCTGAACAACTTGGAGGAATTTATGAGGAAAACCACTATCCACATTCAGAGGAAACACTATGGGAGTAAAAACACCAAAGAAAAACAACTGCTTGAATACATGGGTCTAAGGGATATGGTTGGGGATATAGACTCTAAATGAGCATCCAAATGCAAACAGCGTGGAAATAGGTTCTGATCAAGGACACAAGTAATACCCAATGAAATTGTGTGTCGGCTGCAGAAAAGGTGGGTGGAGGGAAGGGAGGGAAATAAAGTGTCTATTGTAACCAAAAAATAAATTAAATTAAAATTAAAAAATAATAAATAAATAAATGTATTTTCTCATTCTATATTTTGCTCCTGAACTTTGTTGGTAATATATAGAAATTCTGATGATTTTTGTGAATTTACTTTGTATCTTGCAACTTTACTAAAGTTATTCATTATTTCAACTAGGTCTGTTTTTTTTTCAATGAGATATTTCAAATTTTTGTCTCTTTTTCCTTCTGATTTTGTTTTGTTATTTCTTCATGTCTCATGAAATCATTAGCTTCTAGTTGCCTGTTCTAATTTTTAAGCAATGATTTCTTCCCTTCCCTTCCCTTTTTTGAACCTCTTTTTTTTTAATTTGGTCAATTCTGCTGTTATTTTCTTTTTGAATTACTTTCATTTCTCTTCCCCATTTTTCCTCTGCCTCTCTTAACTGAATTTTAAAATCCTTTTTGAGCTCTTTCAGAACCTATAACCAGTTCATATTTTTCTTTGAAGATTTATGTGTGTTTGCTTTGCTTTCACTATCCCCTTCTGTGTCTGTGCCTTGCTCTTTTTTTGACTCCATGAAAATTTTCTATGGTTAGGTATTTTTTTGATGTTTACTCATTTTTCCAGTCTTTTTCTTGACTTTCACTTTTATCTTAAAGGTAGGCTCTGTTCTCAGGATAGAGAGGACACTCTCAAATTTCAGTTCTTCCTTAATGCTCTCCTTAGCTGTATTTCTGTGTTTCTGGAAGCTTTAGTTCTTCCAAGGTGGTACGATGGCCTTTGGGCTAGGAGCTCTGAAAACCACCTCCCACTGCTGATCCAGTTACCCCTTAGAACTGCTAATGGCTCAAAGAGCTCAGAGCACTATGAACTATCCTATCCTAGGACTCAAAGACTACCCTCAGGCTTAGGCAGAGGTTTTTGGTTTCACCTGGAGCCTAATCAGATCAGGCACACTTTAGACTTCCTTGCTCTGGGGCTTGCAACTTTGCCTTGAGTTTTGATAAGGGATAGCTGGGTTTGGGCTTACATAGGCTAACACCTTCTTCAGACTGTCTTGCACTGGGGCTCAGGGCCTTGCTTTGGGCTTACACAGACCAGGTATGCCACACAAACTTTCAGAGTGTACTGCAGGTTTGGGCTCAAGCTTGGGACTTTATGGGGGGTGGGGGGGTGTTGCACTGCTTAGGCAAGGTCTCAGAGTTTGACATTGGCTTAGTTCCATATTCAGAACCTGGAAGAGTAGATGTGGGCTCCTTTTGGCTGTCACCCTTGATGTAGCCTCCTTGTGGTGGTGCTCTCCTCTCACCCCAGTGAATCAGACCCTTTCTACCTACCTTTCAAAATTGTTCTCTGCATGAAAATTCACTCTACCTCCTTATTGGCTCTTTCACTCCAGTGTTAATTTTGAAACATTATTTTAAGGTTGGTTGGAGAATATTCCCATGGTGGTTTAAACTCTCCCTGCTTCTACTCCTCCATCTTAGCTCTGCCTTCATAGTGATTCATCCCAATAAACATTTTTTCAAAAATAGGTATACAAGATGGGCTAAGGTAAATTTGCATTCACTAAGTTACCAATTGAGACCACTTAAACCCTGGATGGGATTTCAAAGACTGAATTGATTATTGTTGTTATTGTTATTGCCTAAACAGAGTCACACAGGAAGGGTCCAAAGCAGGATTTGATCCACCTAGCTGCCCAGATTACCTCACAAAGATTTGTAATTCATTGTTGTGGTTATCCCTCTAAAACTATGTTGGCAAAGATATGGCATGTGTTCCCAGCATGCCAGAGGAGGCTGCTCCATTCCCCCTCTCCACCATGCCTGAGAACATTTTTTTGCATGCCCTGCCCTTCTGTTCAGCAGACCAGTGCAAGCAATTCCTCCCTCAGCTCTCTGGGATAATGTGGGGGGCTCACTGGCAGCTTGAAGATGCAGTTTAGACATGTAATTCTAAAAGGCTTGCCAGTGCTTCTCTAAATATTGATCAAAACCATTCTAGGCTTCAGTAGATTGTTTTGTGTTGCTGGTGGCTAGCCTTTTAATAATGTCTAGTAGTTAGACTAGTCTTTAAATAATAATCTATTTCCCAACCCATACTCAAGAAGTTTTCTAGTTTGGTGGTATATACCCCAACTTTCAAGAATTCAGTGTCACCATGATGAGGCATTGTAGTAATATGATGCTAGAAGATATTTTAGATAATTTTTTGTACTTGCCATACTTTGCAACTCTAAAGTAGTATATAACTATGAACAATTTAATTGTTATCATAATTGTTGTTTACTTGTTTTCAGTTGAGTTTGACTCTCTGTGACTCCTTTGGGGGTTTTCTTAGTAAATATACTGGAGTGGTTTGTTGTTTCCTTCTTCAGTTCATTTTACAGATGAAGAAACTGAGACAAACATGATTAAGTAACTTGCCCAGGATCACATAGCTAATATCTGAGGCTGCATTTGAGCTCAAATCTTTCTCATTCCACCTTAGCATCACACCACATAGCTGCCTACTATAATAATTGGTCATCCCAATTTCATCTCCTTATGTTTAATCTGACCACAACACCCCAGGGACTGTATTTGGATATCCCAGTGCCAGTGTCTTATTCCCTCTTAGTACTTATCCTGTCATATTATCCACATAAGCACTTTATACAAGGATAAGTCCCAAAGTTGCTGCAACTTTAAGAGTATAAGCCTGGGGAAAAAATGTAATGAGAGAATGTGAATCTCCTTCTAAATCAACCTGTTTCTTCCTTTCCCATAGGTCAACCAACTCAAAACCTCCATGCAATCAGTGTTACATCAGGAAAAAGGTTATGATAAACTCTTTGAGGAAGTGAATATGATGACAATACGATTCTGGTACTGTGTGGAACACAGCAAGCCTGATGTATATTCTCTGGAAGCTTTGAGGTGTCAGGTGAAGAACCTTCAGGTAAATATGTACAACAAGTTAGAGAAACAAAATTCAGGAAAGGAAAAAAAACAAATCTTAGATATAATCCCTTTTGTATAAATAACTTCCTGTAAACATTTAATTAATTATCAGTATGAGTAGTTTAATCAAGTTATTGATGTTAGCATTTAAAAATTTACACAGTTATTTAAACTTATTCCAACATGGAAGGGATAGTATTGATTTGATTACTATATCTAGAACATGAGTAGAAAAGAGAAATAGTAGGGACTATGGCTTGAATGGATGGGATGTTAGTTATGACACATTATCTAGAGGCCTGAGACTAATAGTACATAAAATAGTGGTTGAAAATCAGAGTCAAAAAGACCTGAATCTTGATCTTCCTCTGATATGTGCTAACTTGTGTTCAGAGTCAAGTTAATCAATCTATGTTCTAGGTAGTATTGATAAATAAATAATGGATCATTATAAGTGGAGATAGTCTATATGCCAGAAGTTCTTTGCCTTGGCATTTCACAAAATAAATCAATTATAAAGGGAAATTTCCTTACAATGAGTAACAGTCAAAAAGTTAGAGTGGGATGTTTCAAGCAATATTCATAACTAGGTTTTCCTAATTGTTTACTAATTTTAGTCTTTAAATTTTTTTTACTAGTGTTTGAAGCCAATTATATGGGCAAATTGCTCTTTAGACTAGTAGATCAAAATATGTTTAAATTCCTATTTATGATACATTTTCTTAGTTTCTTCAAGATGAAGCAGAAAGCAGTGAAGGAAATTGGAGCGAACTCCAGGATGCAATTAATAAACTCAAAGACTATTGTCCTTCAGTTACTGAGATAATTAAACAGAAGTATCAAGAAGCACGTACAAGGTACATTTCAGATAACTACAATGTGTGTCTCTAATTTACTAGCTCATACATGAGGTCATGTGGACAATACAGCAATGCCTTATGGCCATTTTATGGCTATCACACTTAATCAGACATTTTCTAAAATGACTGATTTTCAATCTTCTGATCTCTTTTGTTCTCAAGAAACTTTCCCCCAAAATAAAATGTAATGTTATCGAAGATATAGTCTATCTTCTAGTAATTTCAAGTAAAATAGATATTGCTCTAATCAATCCAGAATGAGGAAAGCAAACAGAGAAATTTTATTTTTATTTTAATTATTTTAAAATCTGAGACCTAATACAAAGAACATTTCCATATGCAAAAATAGAACAAAGGATTGCTTATATATGAAAGCACAAATCTCTATTTTATGCATGGTTTATTTTTTCCTTTATTAAATTCAACATATTACTTTTAAATCTGCCCTCTTTGTGTTTCCTCTGGAATTTTCTTCTGTTCTCTTCTGTGAATTTCTCTAAATGGCCTTTTCTTTCTCTTTTCCCCCCAAGGCAATCTTATGACTAATTCTACTCTTCTTACCAACTACCAAATCTCAATTAAAAAAAAATATTTGTAATGACTATTCATAGTCAAGCAAAATAAATTCCCACCTTGACCTCATCCCAAAATGTATTTCTCATTCTTTACCTTAAGTACATTACCTCTATCAGGAGGTGGGTAGCCTACTTCATCACTGGTCCTCAGGAATTATGGTTGGTCATTGAATTGAAAACAATTCTTAATTCTTTCAAAGCTGCTTTACCATGTTGTTGTTGTTGTATAAATTTTTCTCTGAGCTGTGTTCACTTCACTCTGCATCAGCTCAGTTTCTCAAAAAGAAGAATTTATTTTTCATCAATTTTTTAACACAATACTCTTCTATTATGTTTATACATCATAAGTTGCTCAGCCTTTCCCCATTTGAAGAGGTTATGCCACAGCCCTCAACTCTTATTTTCCAATTTTTTACTTTAACTAAAAGAATTGCTTCAATAATTCATACATGGTCTTCGATCTCTTCCTGGGATATAGACCTACTAAGGTTATCCCTAGGCCAAAATGTTTGCACATTTAGTGACTTCTTAGGCATAGTTTCAAAGAATGATTGGACCAATTCATTTCTCTACCAATAGTACCTTAGTGTGCTGGTCTTCCCAGAGTCTCTCCAACATTTATCTCTTTCCTTTTTCCTCATCCTTGCAAATCTGATGGGTGTGAATTAAAACCTCAGAGAAATTTGAATCTGAATTTCTCAGTGATTTGGAGCATTTTTTGATATGGTCATTAGATAGGCTTGGATTTCTTCCTTTAAGAACTGCCTATGTGTATCCTTTGACCATTTATCTTTGGGGGAATGACTTTTGTTTTTGAATCAGTTATCTTGAATATCAGACTCTTATCAAAAAGGTTTCCTAAAGACATTTTCAAAAGATACTGGTTAGCCTTCTCATTTATCTTTTGGGGACATATAGGTTTATCTTCTAAATTAATAATTCAGGAATTGGGACTAATTAAAGAATCCTCAGTTACATTTGGCATTCAGTTATACCATTATTGAAATAACATTTATTCTATTTTCCACTTTCAGTTGGAGAATCTGGATTATGGAAAATGAAATGTTAAAGGACTTGTCATGTATCTGTTTGTTGACAGGTGGACTCAAGTGAATCATGAAGTTGCAGAACAGTTACAGTCAGCCCAAAGTATGCTACAACTTTGGGAGTCTTACACTGTTGCTCATACTGAAGCAACAGCAAAGCTGGATCAACTTGAAGAGAAGTTGAAACACATTTTAACCATCAATATGTCTGGAGACAACCTGACTGAGATCTTAATCCAGGCACTGAAGGATGCAGAGGCAAGTACAAAGTCCCTTCCCTTCCTCTTGCTTGATCATGAGCAGAAGAACCCTATAATTTATTCTCTTCCATTGACTTAACATTTAATAATATCTGCAGAGATCTCCATTTCTTTATTTGAAGAGGTCAAACTGGGTAATTTTAAAGTATCCTTGTTATCCTAACTATATTGTAAAACTTTGGACTAAAAAGATATGTGGTTGTTTTGTTTTGTTTTTTTAAATCTTTACCTTCTGTCTTTGAATCAATACTTAGTATTGGTTCCAAAGCAGAAAAGTGGTAAGGGCTAGACAGTGGGGATTAAGTGACTTGCTCAGGGTCATACAGCTGGGAAGTGTCTGAGGCCAGTTTTGAACCTAAGACTTCCCATCTCTAGGCTTAGCTCTCAATTCACTGAGCTACCCAGCTGCCCCCTGACTTTCTGTCTTAGCATTGTTACAGTAGGAGTAAAAATGAATAAATACTCCTGGTATTTAAAAATGTATAGGATTTTAATAATAATCAAAAGAGAGGGAAAAGAAAAAGGATTCTTTCAGTCAAGTGAGCAGAGCAAAGAGAACCAGAGACCCATACCTGCAGCACTTTACCAAAAGCACAAGCTCCCAAAAAAGAGCCCCGGAGCATGGGTCTCAGCCAAATTTATCTCCTAAGTATCTTTACATAAAATGAGGACATAACTTAAAAGGATGCTGGGAGTGTAGCTCAAGTATGGCAAATTTTCCACCTGCACATTAATAAGACAGAAAGTAGGAGTTTTGAAAAAAAAAATTTTTAATTTTAAAGTATAAGGGACTATCTTCCTTCCTTCAAGAAGCTTCTAATCTTCTTGACAAAGTAATATATATATATACTAATATTAATAATAAAGTAGAAATAATAAATATAAATAACAATAAATTAAATAATTAAAATGTATGTGCTAATAAATTTTATATATATATGAATATGTGTGTATATTTATATATATTATATTCACATACTAACACAAGACAGTTTTACTAGTGTGTGCCCAAGAAGTTGCCATATACAGATAATACAGGGGTGATTAGAAACAGATCTAATGAGAAAAAACTTCATGAAGAAAGGAAGCTGTAGGTTAGGAAGGATGACAGTAATAGGAGATCAAGAATGCTACTTCCAATATCCACCAATGGAGCAAAACAATAGCAGATGATACAAGATCTGTAATTAACTAAGCTTTCAGTCCAAAGAATCTTGAAAACTCATCACAAAACATAGTAAATCTTAATTTTACCCCTCATTGTCAGAAAATTTTGAATTCCTAAACCACTAAGACTCATTTGAAAAACAAAAAAGGCAAATTCACTAGGAGGTACAATTCCAGTGGCCAATTATGCAGAAGGAGAACACATCTCATCCATGCAGACATAGGCAGATAAAGCCAGAAGGGCCAGTTTCAAGCAGACCAATTATATCTAGGTGGATAGGAAAAAGAAAAAGCAAATCATTTGATAGTTCTTTCATAGGATTGACATTCATCTCATGCTGTTTGTGTAAATCAGGTAGTCTGGTAGCACAGTGGGTAGACATGGAATCGAGAAGCCTGAACTTGACTCCCATCACTGATATGGAATAGCCATATGACTCAGTGTAAGTCACTTACCCTCCATCTGCTATAAAATGAAGATAGTGATTGCATTTACCTCAAAGGATAGTTGTGAGAATCGAATTAGATAATATATGGAAAAAACATGTTACAAACATATCCATATAAATGCTACCTATCTTCATTGCCATTGTCATCATCTATTCCGGTATAAGCAGCCACAATGTCATCATTTTCTCTGGTTCTTAATGAGCAAGGACAGCTAAGTGACTCTGGATACCTTGCCTGTCCTGAAGTCAAGAAAACTCACTTTCCTGAGTTCAAATCTAGCCTCAGACACTTGTTAGCTGTGTCATCTTGGACAGGTTACTTAATCCTGTTTGCTTCATTTACCTCATTTATAAAATGAGTTAGAGAAGGAAATGACAAATTACTCCATGATCTTTGCCCAGAAAATGCTAGAAGGGGTCATGAAGAGTTAGACACAGTTGAAATAACCAAACAGTGATGACATTCAATGAGCCAGCTAAATTCATTGGGATAGGACTACAATAGCAAATATAGTGTGAAAAAGAAATTTTTCTCATATTTCTTTTATCCCCACTGACAGAGTCCAGTCTCTTTTTGTTCTTCACATTAATACCCAGTAACTAGACTCTAGACTTACTTGACAGCACCATGCTTTTATGAATGTCTCTGTTTAGAAACCAAATTGTAGCAAAACAAATTGATCCTAGACATGGAAGAATAGGTGTCAATTCCTCTGATCAGTTCTATGATTTTTAATTTCATAAGTTTAATTTAGAAAATAATTTCTACTGATTTTTTTATTTCAAAAGTGTTAAATTGACCTTATAACCTATTTAGATACTTCAAGCACCTTCAAGCCTGATATAGTCCCATGTTCCCTCTGGGAGATCTTTTAATAATGATTTGATATAGTTTTGAAACCCTGTGATTCTCTTGGGATCTCAACTCACTATTTTAAATATTCAGAAGTTTTGTACTATAAATACTGTATTGCAGTGTAAATATTCAGAAGCCCTAGAGAAACTGAGGTCTGAGAAGTTAAATTAGGTACCCATGCTCACATAGATTTTAAGTGAAAAATCCTGGTTTGGAAAAATGGAAGACTGGATCTAAATAATGAAAGATGAGTAGTATTCAAAGAGTGGTATGTCGTTTTTGAGGTTTAGTGGAAGATATAAGAATCAGATTTTTGTTTTCTCAGCATCAGGTCGATAAAATTTTTTCCACTTTTGTTTCATTTTTTAAAAAGTATTACCTTTTATTAATGCATTTTTCTAAATAGTTATTTGTATAATCTCCCATATTCTGATATTGAACTCTCCTTTATAATACAGAAAAATTGTTCAGCAAAAACAATCTCTGCAGAGGGCAACCTTAATTCATAGTATATGCAACACTCTTCCTCCATGACCTTTTACTTCTCTGCCAAAAAGAGAAAGATATAACAAAGTTTTTTTAAAATTCCTACTGTATGTAACATCCTTCATTACAGTACTAATCCAGTGCCACATCAATATTTAGACATTATCCTAAATTTTCTGCTTTTGCCTACAGAACACAAATCCTCAGACAACTATGTGGTGCAGTGTTTAGAGTGCTGAGCCTAGTCAGGAATATTTTTCTTTGTGAGTTTAAATCTAACCTCAGGCACTTATCAGCTATATGACCCTGGGCAAATCACTTAACCCTATTTGCCTAAGTTTCCTCATCTGTAAAATGAGCTAGAGAAAAAAAATTACAAACTGCTCCAGTGTCTGTGTGAAGAAGAACCCAAATGGGATTTCAGAGAGTGGACACAACTAGAAATGATGGAATAACAGCAACACTACTGGAACTGAAAGAGTTTAGAGTATGAGCTAGTGATCAACAATTTATTATTTGTCCAAGCTCCAAATGATCAGAAGCTCATCACCAGGTTGGCCTCAAAGCAATATTTTTCTGGTCACAGTAAATTGTAGAGTTGCTGAAGGAAATTCCCATATCAATAAAATGACAAATCCTTAAAGTAATGAACTATGTTCAAAGCATTCTGCAAAGTTCACTTAACATGAATTATAAAGTTAGAGGTGATCATGGAGTGTTGACATGATTGAAAGACCTAACTCTTTTGCAATGTCTCAATCCTAAAGTGCAGTGTCTAGACTGTATAGGACATGCTAGAGGAATCAGTGAAGTGTTAAACCTTTGTTTTTGATAGTTAATGTGGGTTTGTGACTTTGTTAATATAAACTCTAGTTTTGAGAACATTGTGACTTTGCACACTGCACAGTGTTATATTTTCTTCTGTAGCTTGCTCTAAAATTTTGTAATTATTAGCAAAGAATGCTTGGATAGTTGAATACATTTCAAATTCACTTGAATTGTTATGAAGCTTCACAGATATCATTATCTCCAACCTCATAGATGCTATTTAAATGAAAAACAAATCTAGTTGAGTTCTGGCCCAAATTTTGTCTCTCTGATTAGAAAGCTTAGACTAGAGATCTTTCCCCACTGATTAAATCCTGCAGGCTTTATTAAAGTAACGCACTTGTCCAAAGTTTCCAATATAGAATACTTTCCAAAGGTATCCTAAACCAACTTTTCCTTCCAACTGGTGGGACTGTGCAGGCATTTGGTATGCTTCTATTTATATCAAAATGCCTCAGTGGTGTAGAAGGTTACACTGACCATTGAGGTAATAATGTTAAAATCAGGGTTATAAAATGCTCAGAATATAAAATGCAGAAAAATCCATTCATGCAGCCTCTAATTTCTATGAGCTAAAAGCCTCTACTGTCTTAGTCTGAAGAAGGATTTGGTTATTGTTTGATTCAGAATAAGTGATTTCACCACAAATCTTTTAACTGAGCCACCTGCTAGACCACATACTGAGTGAAACTTAGCTGCATGGGTTATTATGGCTTACATTATTAAAAAAAAAAGACAAACTTCAGTGTAAAATGTTAGTTGATAATAGGGGGAAAATTGTTGTTTTTCAACATTCTTCTTTTCAGAACTTGCAAAATGAGCTACAGAACATAAAAGAAACCTTTCTTCAGAATTCAGCAGTCATTGAACCAAACCTAGAGCAAGCAGGTCCTGTCAAGCAAGACGTTCTTTCTAATCAGTCTTCTTCACTTCAGAGGATTTCTTACTTGGAAAAAATGCTGCTTATGAAGTCAAATGAGTTTGAGGTACAGCTCGAATTAATTTTTAGTTTGGTCTTGATCTTGTGATCTCAAATGCAGTTGGGGGGATCCCTCTATCCCTGAACTCAGTTCCAAATGAATTTTTATAAAGCTAAGCCAAATTTATTTCCTATATGGCACTTGCATATTTTATGGAAAGTTTGTTCATTTCATTACATGTGATGATTTATAAGTCAGCACATTATCCTGAATAAGTTATTCCAGGTTTACTATTGTTTTAAAAAGTATGTTCATTGAATTGTGCATAAATTACCTGGTGTTTTCTTTATTCACTTGTTGGCAGCCCCTTAGTGGTAATTGTGCATGCAGAGAGCAAAAATAAGTTTATGCCAGGACACATAGCTCCCTGTAGTCACACTTGAGGGAGCAGATTAATTGCACCTCTCTTGGTCCATTCTATTCACCATAAGCCAAGGATAATTGCCAAATGCAAAGATATAGACTAGTTAAGTATTTAATATCACTAAGTATCTAAAATCACCATCTGCTTTTTAAACATGTTTATTATATCTTTATACATCAAAATATGTTTGATACCTTGATACAGATCATCTTCCTTTCTATATTATTTGTGTACAGTATGTATATATAATTATTTCTGGAAACAGAGTATGATATAGTTATTAAATAATTAAATTCTATTAAATATATTAAATAATATATGGTTATTGAATATATAAACAATCAAAGATAATACTTAATACTTTACTTTTTCTTCTCATTACATATGTACCTAAGTTTCTGATGAAAATATATCTCTTGTTTTAGCATGTTCTTTCCCAGCTGAAGGATTTCAGGCATCAACTAGAATCTTTGGAAGATAGTATCAAGCATTCAGTACAGAGTTGGGATTTACAGGGAAGAGAAGATGATCCAGAACGCTTCCTGGTACAGTCAAATCTGATATATTTCTAAGGACTTGGAACAGGATAAGGAGTTTGTTTGTACAGCTAGTTGAATGGCTAGTTTGTATGGCATTGTAGGGCTGGTATACAAAAAATGACAACTATTGAGTCTAGCCATTTATAAGTTATTCCTACACAATTTTCTTTAAAGCCTAAATTGAACTATGATTAGAACTCAAAACTTTTGAATTGATCTCTCCTAGAATTGTAAAACTGAAAATATGAGATAGCCGAGTCCTGCTTAGTACAAATAATGACTCCCCTGAGGTAGTCACATGTATTCACATTCACACTATTTGAAATTAAAATTATGTAAAATATGATCATTCCGTACTTGAACCAAATTTTACCAATTTAAGGAAATAGACTGACATGTTAGAATGATTTTCAACAAAGCCTAAGAAAATAGTAATTAATCATTAATCATCAGTCACTCAACAAATTTATTGGGAATATCCATTACCAAACCATTTTGGATAACAAAATGGAAACTGGTGAAAAAAACTGAGGAATATTACTGCTAAGCTATTTCTTATAGTACATTGAGGTCCCCTGAAGGGGTCATATTATTTAAATTCTACCTGTATATTTCTCCTGGGATAGAACCAATACATTAATTCAGTTTGGCAGAAGAGACCATATACTTCACTGATAGCCCTCCTCTAAAAAGAATAAGGGAAAGGTACAGCTCTCTCAGCTCTTCACCAGCAAGCCTTGGTCTTTAAAATTATAATGTTTAGGTTGGTTTTGCTTTTGTTCTTTCTTTTCGTATCCTTGTAATGGCTGTGTTTCTTTTGTTGGTCTGACTTAATTCCTTCTGTATAACTTCCAACATGAACTACTGGGGACTGGTAAGTTCCTGAATTTTCAACAGTTCAAGATTCTGCCTCCTCAAATTATTTTTGGAAGCAAAATTTGCTGAAAATCATTTTAAGATGTATTAGTCTGTTTCACTACTTTGATCATTGTTCTGTTAACAAACTTAATTAAAACTTTGGATGGGGATTCAGCCTCTGGAATTCAGCCCTAGGTCATAATTTTAAACCTGGATCTTTGTTGAAGAAAATATAGAATGGAGGGAGTATAAATGGCATGGTGGAAAAGAGTGCCACATTGGAAGTCAGAGGATCTATGTTTAAATCTTGGTTCTACTGGATGATTTTCAACATCTCTTCCAAATCCCTCCCTCCTTCCTTCCTTTCCTCCCTCCTTCCTTTCTTCCATTCCTCCTTCCTTCCTTCCTTCCTTCCTTCCTTCTTTCCTTCCCTCCTTCTTTCCTTCCCTCTTTCCTTCCTTCATTCCTTCCTTCCCTCCTTCCTTCCTTCTTTCCTTCCATCTTTCCTTCCTCTCTTCCTTCCTTCCTTCATTCCTTCCTTCCTTCCTTCTTTCCTTCCATCTTTCCTTCCTCTCTTCCTTCATTCCTTCACTCCTTTCTTTCTTCCTTCTTCCCTTCCTCCCTCCCTTCTTTCCTTCCATCTTCCAGGTTGGAAATGTAGCAGCCACTCATGGGCCCAATCTTACTGATAATCAGTATGAGATTTGATTTGCTCCATTTCTGATTTGGACCCTTTCACTCCTCTTAAGCAGCCTGGTGGCCTTCCAATCCCAGAAGCTCACCAAATTCATTAAATATTTGTCATAAACACTGGATCAGCTTTTATCCTTACTGCAGCTCAAGACTCCCAAGTTCAGGCCATCCTCCAGCCTCAGCCTCCCCAGTAGCAGGGATAATGGGCATATGCCATCAGACAGTTATTATCTTTTCCAACATTTCCTTCATCCTGTGTTTACTGGGCAAGCTGTCCTGGCCACTTCAGGATGGTTATAATGTAGAATACATGGGGTTTTATGTGTGACTTCTTTCTCTCACTCTCAATTGAAGCACGTTGCTGGTAACAATGCTCATTCCACTCTCGGACCACATGAATTTGTTGCTAAATATTTTTTCAGTGACTTGAGAATCAGGAAGCTTGGGATTGGAGACTCTGGCAAGACTCTGAACCTCTCTGAGCCTGTTGTCTCATCTATAAAAAGGCAGGAGTCTGTCTAGATCAGAGGTGTCAAATACATGGCCTGGTGCATAGAGCCCAAAGCAGATTAAAATGTAATTGGGAGAGGAAGCTAAGTAGAACCCCAGATAGAGTACCAGGCCTGTATGACCCCAGGCAAGTCACTTAGCCTCAACCGCCTAGCCCTTGCTATTCTTATGTCTTAAAATTGATACTTAATGTCCTTTATAAGACAGAAGGAAAAGGCTTTAAAAAAATAATTGGAAATATTTAATAAAATAAATTAACTTTAACTAAACATAAAAAAGTTAATATATAGGTTTGTTAGTCAATAGGCAGCCTTCAAGGATCCTTGTGTATGATTTAGTGTTCCTAGTTGATTTTGATGCCACTGGTTTAGGTAATAGCTAAAATTCTTTGGGCTCTAAAATTCTAAAACCTCTAAATTCTGATCAAGAAGAAAAAAAATTCTGAAATTTAATTGTGGTTTTTCTCTCCTCTTTGAACAGAATCATATGTTAGAACTAACAGCACTGTCACCTGACATGGAACATTTGAATGAAGTGAGCTTCAAATTGCCGCTTAGTGACATAGATATAAAGACACTACAAAATCTGAATCGAAAGTGGAGTCAGGCAGCTGCCACAGCTCTGGAAAAGTGCAGGTTAGAAAATCACATCCAGACCTTATTATGTCCCTCAAGAAAAAATTGATGCCTAGAGATGTGAGGTCCTGGGTTCAAATCTGTCCTCAGACACTTCCCAGCTGTGTGACTCTGGGCAAGTCACTTAACCCCCATGGCCTAGCCTTTTCCACTCTTCTGCCTTGGAACCAATACACCGTATTGATTCTGTAAGGATTAAGAACAATTGAGCCAGCTAGTATTGTCAGTGAGGATCAGCTAATCGGGTTCCTTAATCTCCTCCTCCTATTGTAAAAATAAACTACCATAAATTCCATTTTACTTCAGTAATTCATTTTTGGGATTTAGAAATTAAATCCCTGGTGACCAATTAAATATTCAATCCAACCATAAAATTAACAATTCCAAGACGGAAAGTAAAAAGGTGAGAAAAAATTGATGGCCATAATTTGTGACATCCTTTCTGTATCAACCTAACTTATAGTGAACTTCAAGGAACTGGATCCAATGAAAAATTCCTTCACAAATGTGAAAATTGGATACAATTTTTGGAGAAGATAGAAAAGTGCCTGAAAATGAACCTGGCTGGCAGACTTGAGGATCTTTTAGAGCAACAGAAAACATTTGAGGTAAGGTCAGCAAACCTCTTTACCTCCCATATCCTACCCAAAAAAAGGGATAATTTTCAGAGGCAAAATATCTCAAAACTAGACAAGACATTTCATTCTTTCACTATAGTATATATCTTGGGATCAAATCTACATTATTGTTGTACTTCATTCATTTCAGATATTTCTGACTTCTGTGACCCCATTTGGAGTTTTCTTGACAATGATATTGGTTTGCCGTTTCCTTCTCCAGTTCATTTTACAGATAAGGAAACTGGAGCAAACAGGGTTAAGGGACTTGCATAGGATCACACAGCTAGTAAACTTCTGAGGTCATATTTGAACTCAGGTCTTCCTGCCTCAAGACAAGAAGCTCTTATCTACTGGGTATCCCAAATCCACATTAGACAAGTAGAAAATGGCCTTACCTGGAAGAGATTCCCAATGCCATATTTTTTTCTAGTTGTTTAAATGCTGGAACTCATTCTAGGTCTTCTTGCAAAGGATCAATGTGACCACAAAAGTTTTGCAAACACATTAAGTGAGCCTTTTTTGCAAAGTTTAAATAGTGCTTAAGGGAACTCAGCCTTCCATTTTGGATTTAATTTTGGCAGAAGTAAAATAATTTGCATTTTTCCAGTTACAAACATCCATCAAAATATTGAGGAACCTGGACTAAATTTCCATACCATGAGCTTGAGAAAACCATCCCTTGTACTGTGGATGTAAAGATAAATCACATTCAGACATCCAAAATTCAAGCAACCCAAATTTGTCCGTGCAAAAGAGTGTGGTTCAAGCTTGGTAGCATTTATTTTTTCAGTTTAATTTTTTAAATTAGTGGACTTTTAAAAGTTTTTTAAATTTAAGTTTAATTTTTAATAGCTAAAATTGTGAACTCTAAAATTAAGAAGATCACCAAATTAGAAATTTTTAAAATCCCAATTGTATGTAGATGTATTAGGGAAACTTTGCATTGGAACATATTTATTTGCTAACATTATACTGGATTTTTGGTTTGTTGGGTTTTTTTTTAGTGATGGTGAGAATTTTTTTCAATTAAATTTACTAAATATCTTTAAAGTAGAATTATTTTACACTGTAAAGGAACATATAAATGCTAGCTATTATCATTATTGGAACAGCTAAGTGGTACAGTGCCAGCCTAAGAATCAGGAGTAACTGAATTTAAATCTGGGTTCAGACTAACTATATGATCCTGGCAAGCCACCTAACCCTGTTTGTCTCAGTTTTCTAATCTGTAAAATGAACTGGAGAAGGAAGTGGCAAACTACTCCAGTATCTTTGCTAAGAAAACCTCTAATGGCATCACAAAGAGTCAGATACCACTAAAAACAAGTATCATTAGCATTTGCTCTTATTATATATAATTATATATTTTATTTACATATATTATATATAAATGAAAAAAAAATGGCCAGGGGATTCCTGAGCCAGTTTCTTCTCCTATGTAACTTGGTTGGCCCCAGATTCCCTGGTAACAGCTTCTTAATCCAGGTCCTAACCTCTTGTTGTTTGCTGCCACTCACACTTGATGGGTGCCCAAGATTACACAGGTCTTTTTTCTACACCCTGATGACTGATTGACAAGACACATTTCCACCTAGAGATGAGCTAGGGCACATCCAAAGAATCTCATTGCCAATGTTTGCTTGTTTTGCAAATCCTTGCTGTGTTAAAGCAAGCCTCTTCCTTTGTTAAATGTTCAGTGACTTGCTAGTGCTTCATTACTTCCCAGTTCTGAACCTCAGTCAAGAAGATGCAGGCTTTTGAGCTGAGCCTATGACATGGAGGATAGAATTTTTGGTGGTAAACAGATTTTTTTTTTAAATGACACCCCGGGTCTTTAAAGAAACCTATAAAGATTATAAATGTATATGAGTAATTAACTTCCCTCTGGCTAGAGAAGCAGACCTGGAGATGGGAGGGCCTGGGTTCAAATTTGACCTCAGGCATTTTTTAGCTCTGTGACCCTGGGCAAGTCACTTAACCCCAGTTGTCTAGCTCTTGTCATTCTTCTGCATTGGAAATTTACTAGTTTCAATTCTAAGATAGAAGTTAAGAGTTAAAACAAACATGTTAACAACAAGTATAATGGGTAGATACAGCTAACAGCAAGATGAATAATTAAGGTATATCAATGTGATTGAACACTTGTGGTGTTAAAAGGAAAAAAGGACAGAAATAAAGCATACAAAGAAATATGGAAAAACGTTTTGTAAATAATTAATGTAAGTAGAGCTAAATTAGACCAGCACACACATTGATTGACCGTATTATCAAAAACATTAGCAACAAAACAAGCAGATAAAGCAGTTTTCTAATAACAAATGCATTCTTTTCCTTTAGTCTAAATAAAAATGTAAATTGTTCAGAATTCATGTATTTATTTAATATTTTTTACTTTAGAATATCAGATGAATAATTAACATTTTCTAATTATTAAATAAAACACAGATCTAAGTTAGCAAAATGAATTGTGTTTATTTCATATTTTGAAATACTTACAGATGCTACAAGCTGAGATTTCTGTAAATCAGCCAATTGCTGATTATTTTGTCACCCAGTCACTCCAGCTTCTGGATACTCCAGAAATAGAGAAGAGGTAAGATGCTTCTTGTTCTCTTGGGATGGTAATTCAGCAGGTAAAGGGCTTCCACTGAAGTGAATCCTAATGAAGTCAATGTCTATAAACATCATGTTAGGAAGGGCTCTGTTGGAGTGGGTGACATAGTTCTAAATATATGCAAAGTTGGGTTCTCCTTATTTACTTGTAATTGTTAAAGCTTCTAAAACACTTTTCAAAAAGGTATGTGGGGTGTCTGTTTTTATGATAGATAATCAGTTCTGTGGAACCTGAGTTTTACCTATTAAAAAATCTTCTTTTCTGAGGTTTTTCCTCCAGCATTATCTTTATGCAATACTACATATAGCTAATAAAAACCAGATAGAGTCCTTCAGTGCCACATATGATGGGAGTCCCCCTAATTCATCCTGCTTAGAGCATGTACCTTAAAGAATGCATGAAGGTACACTGAGTCCTACAGGCCACCTTTGGATATATAAGTTTCTGTTGCTTAAGGACTTTGGGATGACACAGGACTTTTTCAGTTGCCATGGTAGGCATACCATAGAATAGAAGCTATATCAGAGGATTAGCCACTGACCCCAAAATGATATTCATCAGTAGATTTTAAAAATATAAATTAGGGGGCAGCTGGGTAGCTCAGTGGATTGAGAGCCAAGCCTAGAGATGGGAGGTCCTGGGTTCAAATCTAGCCTCAGACACTTCCCAGCTGTGTGACCCTGGGCAAGTCACTTAATCCCCATTGCCTAGCCCTTATCAGTCTTCTGCCTTGGAACCAATACACAGTATTGATTCCAAGACAGAAGATAAGGGGTTTTAAAAATAAATAAATAAATTGCATGCTTTTTTTCTTCTCTCTGCTCATTTTCTGAGACTATGGAGACTCTTTGAAACTCTCCTTTGGACATCAAGGGAGGGGTTTCCTACTGGATCTCCAATAACTTCAAACTTCTCAACACCATGAGGTAGTTGGAAGACTAAAAGCATTCATCTCAGAACTATTATTTAGTCACCTGTGCTCTGGGAAAGAAACACAAAACAGAAGATTCAGTCAAATTCCTGATATCTAGCCGTGTAGTCATTCCTGTGTGGTCAGTTGCCATTGCTGCCAAGGGGAGAAAAAGAAATCTGACCCCACCTCCTCTCATAAATCAGAGAGATTTATCAGAGAGTCCAGATATTTTCCATAACCAATTTTCTTTCATCCTCCCCTGTTTACTAGTACTACTACTACTACTACTACTACTACTGCTGCTGCTGCTGCTATCAGAGGATTACTCTGTCACCCTCAAGTCTTTCAGTATTGAACACATATTTCCCCAGAAGTGGCCAGGACAGCTCAGAATATTTCATGGAGTATATTTTAGGGGGGGGGGGGAATCATAAAGGCTTCCCTAATTTCCCCTTCCCCAATATACATGTAGTTAGAACTATAGGACTTAAGACTCCTTTACAGGTCAAATAGCCAAAACCTTTGTCTTGATTAAACTTTATATTTTAATCACCCTGGCATTTAACAATCTATTATTTTAAAAGGCCCTATAACAATGGTACCCTTGATCGCCTTGGGAATCCATCCTAGTGTTGACACCTGACTATTGGGTTCTTCCTTTTAGTTAACATTATATTAATTTCTCATGTTGAAGTTAAAGCCCATTTCCTCTTCACCTGCCTTCTGAGAAGGAAGGAAATAATCATTTCTACATTATTGTCATCTGTGAGCATTTTCTTCTGCTGACTAAATCTTGGTCCCTTTAATTTCTACTTTGCTTATTTTTTCCCCCTTTTGAATATCTTTGTAGCTTTCTTTGAACCCTGTCGAAGAGAAATTGTTAAATTTTACAGTAAATCACATTCCTTTCTAACTCAACAAATAAATTCAAACTTGTACCAGTATTAATTTTTTTAAACCTGGTCAGGAGGATTAACCAAGATGTATTCTTTTCCATGATAAGGAAAAGTCATCTTCCATCACGGAATATGTTATTTAAAAGAAATTGAAATAGTAGAACTGCGGGAAGCACAATCTTGATGTTTTTGTACAATGGATAGCCCTCTCAAGTAATCAACCACATTACAGGATGCCTGCCTGTTCATCAGGATTCCATTCAGCTTATTTATAATTGTGATAATCATTCATGGGTTGGCAAACTGTGTTTTCAAGCAGCTTTTGTTTGGGGGAATGTTTGTCACTATGTTGGCGCAATACCAAGATAAACCCAAACACTTCTTCCTATTCGTTTTTTAAAATTTTATTTGATGCTAAGATTTTTCAAATTTATATAAATAAAATAGAGGTAGTATTCTCTAATGGTTAGAGTGTTTGACTTATGATGACGAACACCTGGTTTCTAATCTCATTTTTGACCCTATGTGGCTCAAGCAACTCCCTGGGACTTAAAAAGTCAGACTTGTTATGATCTTTGCCAATACAAATAATGTACCCAGGCTTCCACTATCATGCTGTTATTGGTTGTCCTTCCAGTGGGGAAATCAGGTCCAGTCAAAATATATCGTAATAATACCCAATAAACATTTTGTTTTTCCTAAGAACGGAATTTGTTATGAAACTCACAATGTTGAAAGAGCAGTGGCAAGATGCTACCCAAAGGGCTCAACAGAGGAAGAACACCATCAATGAGCGGGTGAAAGAATGGCAACGCTTCAATGCTTCTCTACAGAATGTGATCCATTTCCTTACTGATACCGACCATTTCCTGTCTGCAATTAAGAGCCGAGATTGTTATAGTCTTTGCCAAATTAGAAGTCTTATTCATGATCTCAAGGTATTGCTGATAACAATAACTATGGAGTGTATTTTAGGGGCAATGACAGATTTGGGTTTTCAATTTAGGATTTTCTTTGAACTGCAATTGGGATTTGCTTTTTGTAAGCTTGTTTTAATTGTTTTCCCCCCCATTTCAAATATCCCAAGCAACAAAGTAAGCTATGGTTAAACAAGAAGAAAAATGGGTTGTTGTTTTTGAATTGAACAAAATGCTGTAATAGAATCCTTTAAAAGTCAATCCAGAGGTTCAGCCATGTGACTCAGTGACTAGAGAGGTAGGAGACAGGAAGTCCTATGTTCAGATCTGTCCCCAGACACTTTCTAGCTATGTGACCTTGGGCAAGTCACTTAACCTTATTTGCCTAGCCCTTACAGTTCTTCTGCCTTGGAACTGATAACTTGGTATCAGTTCTAAGTCAGAAAGTAAGGATTAAAAAAAAGTCTACCCAATATTTGCACCATGAAAAGCTAAACAAGATCTTTTATTAAACAAAAAAAGATTATTGACTAGGTCATGTTTAGGTCATGTTTCATAGAAACTAATCAACAAGTTGAAAAGCATTTATTTAGTATGTGCCAGGCACTATTTAAAGTGTTGGGAACACAAAGAAAAGAAGAAAATAGTTTCAGCTCTCAAAACAATTCCAGAACTTTATGCATAAATATGTTTTTAGACTTGTAATACTATATTTAGCCTATACTCTTCTACTGTTCAACATACCCTTAGGGTTTTTTTTTTCCTTTCTCTATTTCAGGTAAATTATCTTAAGTTATTAAACATGACTTTTTGTGTTAGAAGAAAGCTACCACTAAAATAATAATAATAATAACCACAGTTCATTAGAATCTCTGATCCTATGTCTAAGGTGCTACATTTCCAATAACTCCTTAACTGAATAACCTTCTAAATCTTCATTTAATGAAGGCTATTTCTAATTTGTCTGGATTTTCTTTGAACTGCATTTGGGATTTGCTTTTTGTAAGCTTGTTTTTAGTCCTCAGAGTTTAACATAATGCCTGGCACATAGCATTTAATAATCTTTGTTGCCTGCCTATCTAATCTGCCTGGTCAAATCTTATATTGAAATGAAAAGAATTCCTGTAAGGGGTACACTCGTGGGAGTTTGCTTCCTACTTGGTTACATATATAAACCATGACTGTGATGAGGAAATGTAATATTCACACACAATTTAGTCTTTTCCTCTCCCTGTCTCCTACATATTTGTATTATTAAAAATTAAGCATAGTTCAACAAGGAAGATACTCAAACTTTCATATTCTGGGCATAGCATAATTCTAAATGAGGGATTTCCAAGCTTTTTGTTCTAAGGACTCCTTTACAATTTGTAAAAGCTATTGAGGACTCCTCTATATTCTTAGAAATTATTGAAGACTTAAAGTGCTTTTGTTTATATGGGTTATAGCTATTGATTTTTATCATATTAGGAAATTAGCCTGACACATTCTTAAACTATTAATTCATTTAAAATAACAATAATAAATCATTATATATTAAAAATAACATTTTAATGAAAAATAATTCTATTTTCCATAACAAAAATTTAGTGAGAAGAGTGGCACTGTTTGATGTTTTGTTTTGTTTTTTTCAAATCTAAATCAGATAGAATACAACTGTCTGGGTTGTATGACAACTGACATTAAGTCTGGGTTAATAGAAGACAGTTGAATTCTATCTGATTCTACTTTTAATATAACAGATTGTTGTGGTTGGAGCACATGAAGAAATTCTGTCCTCACATTGATATTTAGTAGGGGGAAAAAAAGATAAATATTTGAATAGGAAAACAACTCTAGAATTATCATGAAAATAGTTTTGACCTCAGAGACCTCTTGAACTCAGGAACCCCCAGAGATCTGGGAACCACATCCGGAGATTCATTGACATAAGCAAATCCTTTTTCTTGTTTTTTAGAACAAAGAAGTACTTCTTCAGAGACAGCAAACTACCTGTACACTCATCTTGGAAGCAGGGAGAAAGTTATTGATGATAGCTGATCCAGAGACCAAGGATTCCATTGATAGGAAAACCAGGGAATTGCAGGATACCTGGAAGAATAGCCAATTTCAAGTAGCTGAAATAACCAAACAATTCCAAAGCACTATTGAGGTAAACAGCCCTGTTATTTTTTAAATCTACAATATTCAAGCACATTTCATTTCCTCTTTGCTCTTTGATATCATAGGAAATTTATACTTTGGATCAATGACTTCATAAATATGGTTGGTTATTCTTTCTACAATTTCAGATTCTAATGCCTCTCCCATTCTCTGTGTCTCCTTTGTATATGACTTTCACAGAGGATCTACCTAAATGCACTTGAGACCTTCCTCTTGTTCCTTTTGTTTCTCAGGGTACTTGTTCATCTGTCTTCTTGCCTCTGAATCTTGTTATATGACTCAGCCATCTTTTTTTGTTACATGACTCAAAAATTTCTTTAGTAAATCATTTTTGGTATTGTATTTCATCTTTTAGATGGCTATTTCACATAGCTCTTTGGCATATTTGTTATTTAATTCTTCCAGGATTATGGTGTCTTATGATATAGTTTTATATAGTAGTAGTCTCTCTGTGATCGAGAATGACTATTGACTTTGTGCAGTTTCATCTACGGTGTACCCTCATGTGGCTTTGAAGTCCAAAGGCTGAGGCGCAGAGTTTGTGGCACATGGGGCATGGGACGCCAGTTGTTACGGGAGGTGCGGCTGTGGCCTGGTGTCGGCGTTCACGCGCAGCAGCAAGACATCGACGTCGCTCATCTTCAAAGGTGGCGGCGGCGTGGTTAATGTGGGTTCGCCAGCTGCTTCTGTCAGAGGCAGCGAGTTCTAGTTGCTTTGGTGTGATGCCAGCCCACTTCAAGTTGGACTTTAGCTGATCCTTGAATCTTTTCTTTGGTCGGCCTTGTTTCCTGAGTCCAGCTGACAGTTCACCATAGAATACCTGTCTTGGTATTCGCTGTGGGTCCATGCAGATGACGTGTCCAGACCATCGTAGCTGGGTTTTGAGGACCAGGACTTCAATGCTGGTGGAGTTGGCTCTGTCGAGGACTTCCTGGTTGGTGATTTGGTCCTGCCATCGGATCCTCATGATTGACCGGAGGGAGTGTTGATGGAATTGCTCCAGCTGTTTCATGTGCTTCCAGTACAGTGTCCATGTCTCACAACCATACAGGAGCGAGCTGAGGACCACTGCGTTATACACTTTGAGCTTCGTCACAGTGCTCACACCGCTGTGTTGGAGGACTTTGGAGTGCAGCCGCCCAAGTGCCTGGCTGGCCTTTTGGATCCTGGCATTAATCTCGTGGTCTAGGGACCCGTCGTTGGCAATGGTGCTGCCCAGGTACTTGAAAGTGTTGACGTTGGAAAGCTGCGTGCCGTCGATTATAATGCACGGCTGGTTAGTTGGCCTCCCTGCTGCAGGTTGGAAGAGCACCTCTGTTTTGCTGAGGCTGATAGTCAGGCCAAACAGTTTTGTTGCGGTGGAGAACCTGTCCACAATGGTTTGGAGATGATTTTCTTGGTGGGCCATGAGAGCACAGTCTTGGTGGGCAAAGAGAGCTTCCAGGATGAGTCTCTCTGTTGTCTTTGTTTTTGCAGTCAGGCAGCGAAGGTCAAATAGTGAGCCATCCAGTTGGTATTTGATGTAGATGCCCAGGTCTAGATCCATCACAGCATGTCGTAATACCTGGGTGAAAAATAGGTTGAATAGTACCAGAGTGAGGACACAGCCTTGTTTCATGCCATTGGAGATGTTGAAGCGATTGGAAGTCTCTCCACCAGATAGGACTTCCCCTGTCATGTCAACATGAAAGAGTTGGATCAGTTTGACAAATTTTGCTGGGCAACCAAGCTTGCTAAGGATCACCCACAATGCGTCCCTGTTCATTGTGTTGACTGCCTTCGTCAGGTCTATGAAGACAATGTAGAGACTCAGGTTCTGCTCAAGGCATTTTTCCTGCATTTGCCTCACCGTGAAGACCATGTCGATGGTGCTGCAATCTGATCGGAAGCCACATTGTGATTCAGGCAGGTTCTGCTCTGAAACAGATGACAGGAGTCTGTTGAGTATAACACGGGCGAGGATCTTTCCAGCAGTGGAGAGTAGTGAGATGCCTCTGTAGTTGTCACAGGCTGCTCGTGCGCCTTTGTTCTTGTATAGGGCTACGATGGAGGCATCTCTGAGTTCTGGGGGCATGTCTTCCTCTTCCCATATGCTGGTCAGTACTATGTAGAATGCCTGGAGCACCTTTCCATTTAAGGGCTTGTACACCTTGGTTAGGATCCCATCTTTACTGGGTGCCTTGCCTGCACTCATTTGTTTAATGGCTTTTTGGACTTCCTCTATTGAAGGAGGGACATCAAGTTGTTCAATGGAGCGGTTTTTGGGGGATCTGGTCAAGGGCGCTTTGGTCGACTGAAGAGGGTCGGTTGAGAAGCTGACTGAAGTGTTCATTCCACCTGTTGCTGATGCCTTTTTTATCTTTTATGAGAGTGTCACTGTCAGAGGATAGCAAGGGAGTGGTGGTGGGTTTTGATGGCCCATAGACAGTCTTGAGGGCACTGAAAAATTGTGGTTTTTCATATTAGCAAACCGCTGGATTTCTTCTGCCTTTTTTTCCCACCATTGGTCTTGCATCTTCCTGATCTCACGCTGCACTGTGGCTTGGAGAGACTTGAATCTGTCCTTTTTAGGAGCAGAATTTGGCTTATTTTGCCACTCCATAAAGGCTTTGTTCTTCTTGCTCAATAGGTCTTCAATAGCAGTGTTGGTCTCGTTGAACCAGTCCTGGTGGTTGCGTTGTTCTGGGCCTAGGACTGCCTTTGATGTTTCCTTCACTGCGTCTCTGAACTGGTTCCATTTCTCAGTTGAGCTTCCAGTGAGTGGTCCCTTGGCAGACAGCTTGTTGTCCAGGCAGGACTGGAATGTTTGCAAATAAGATGGATCTCTAAGACGACTCACGTTGTAAAATGCACAAACTGTCTGGGCGTGTTTTGGATGGCAAGGCGCAATGCGCATTTGAAGAGTCGCTCTAACCAATCAGTGGTCTGTCCAGCATTCAGCTCCTCTCATGGCTCTGGTGATCTTTACATCCTGGATGTCTCGCCGGCGTACAATGATATAGTCAATGAGATGCCACTGTTTTGATCTTGGGTGCATCCACGTTGTTTTATATTTGTTCGACATTCTGAACACAGTGTTCGTGATGGTGAGTTCAAACTCTGAGCATTTGCTGAGTAGCAGTAGGCCGTTGTTGTTCATTTTGCCCATGCCGTGTTTGCCGAGCACTCCTTTCCATCTTTCATGGTCCTGGCCAACACGGGCATTGAAGTCTCCCAGTAGTATCAGCTTGTCATTTGTGGGCACTGAGTGCAGGATGGCACTCAGGTCAGAGTAGAACTGCTCGATGTTCTCCTCTGTGCTGGTCAGTGTTGGGGCATATGCGCTGATGATTGTGGCATACCGGTCTTTGCTGAGAGGCAAACGGATCTTCATGAGCCTCTCGCTGATGCCCACAGGCAAGTCTGGCAGCTGTTTGAGCAAACTGGTCTTGATGGCCAGGCCAACACCGTGAATTCTGTCTTCATTTGAGGCTCTACCTTTCCAGAAGAAAGTATATCCCGTGGTGGGTTCGCTGAGTGATCCCTCTTCTGGTAAGCGTGTTTCACTTAAGGCTGCGATGTCGATGTTATATCGCGCCAGTTCTTTACTGATTAGAGCTGTTCTTCTCTCAGGTCTTGGAGTATTCTCTCTGTCAAGTAATGTCCTGATGTTCCATGCTCCTAGTAGGAGTTTCTTTCAGGAGATGAGCTTTTATAACTGAGCATTTGAGGGAATTTACCAGTGCTTTCAATCTATTCTAATCTCAATTCTTGTCACACAAATTTATCCAAGATAAACACACCAGTTATTTATCCAAAATTAATTTAAAAGAAGACCTGCCCATTCAGATTTTAATAGCTGTGTGTCACTACATGTGCTAAAATGCAATTTTTAATTCAACTTGTTTATCTAATATGAATGGCTAGAAAAATCTCAATAATAATGGCTAGTATTCATATATTGCTTTAAGATTTGCAGAGGGATTTATAATTATTATCTCATTTCATATTATTGTGAATTTCACCAAGAAGGCTTTGTAGTGTTCTAAGTTTTGATTCCATTAGGCCAGTGTCTTCTGTGAATAGGAACATTTGGAGAACTTCAGTGTTAATAGGACAGTTTCCTTTCTTTTTCATCTTTATACTGAAAGGGACTTTGCCTAATAAAAATACCTTTTGCAAATGATTTTGAGATTTATTGAACAAAGTTATTTCAATATTGATGGGACAGTTCACTTTTTATGTCATTCTTACAATGGGAGGGACTTTCCCTAATAAAAATACCTTTTGCAAATAATTTTGAGACTTATTGAACAAAGTTATTTCAATGTTAATAGGCTAGTTTGTTTTTGATCTAGTCCTTTCACTGGGAGGGGTACCCCCCAATAAAAATACTATTTGTGAATATTTTGAGACTTATTCAACAAAATTTTTTTTAGTTACATTTCTGTGATGAAGTTTTGAATGATTTCATTGAATGTATGCGAGACATCTTGTCTGATGAGAGAGAAGCTGTATTTTGATCTACCAAAACAAATTCTTTCTTGAAATTAATGAATTGGAATATTATAACCCCTCCCTACTTTAAAGTCAGTTGTATAACTATAAAGAAGTGGTATGTTACAGAAAAATGATATCAAAAGCCTCTTTTTTTGTCTCATTTTCATAAAGGATGCTCTTAATACATCATTCTCATAAGAAATTTAGAGGTTAAGAGGGCCGGATAAATAGATCTGAGAATCATTCAAATAGAGACGATAATTGAATCTGTGGAAGATAATGAGATCAACAAGGGAAATTGTATTGAGGAAGAGAAAAAAGATGACCCAAGACAGAGCCTCGAAAAATGACCTCTATTTACTTTTCCTTTATGTACTTAGGGGTACTTATGGCATTAGGTATTTGTATATTTAGTATCTGTGTTGCCTAAGAAAAGCTTATTTCCCTAGTTATGCTAATTTATCCCTTTTGAAAGAGTCATAACTCATTTATTTCTTTAACCTATGGCTATTTTTACTGTTACATTGCTAAAGGTCATACTTTTTTCAGTTTGCACAAGGTAGAATAAATTTTTCTCTAGTTCCTCATTTTAACCCTGTGAATTCTTGTGTTCCAAGTATATTTCTTGAGAATAACAATATGATAATAATATGATTATTATTAGATTCTGATTTCTGATTCATTCTGGTACCCCCTTCTGTTTTATGGATGCATTAATCCTATCCACATTCATGATTATGTAGATATTTTATATATTTTTCCTCTCTCCTGCTTCCTTTTGCAATTAAGAATGTGGAAAAATAGAAGCAACTGATCAACATTTGATGTGTTATGTCCCTTCTTTATGAACCCAGGCCCTTTTCTAGTTCTTTTTACTTGTTCACGCTTTATAATTCCTTCTTTATGTTATATCCTAAGAATTTTATTTGCTAGTGACTATTCTCTCCTTAACTCTGAACTTCCTATAATCTCTCACTTACCCTGCCTATTGTCCAGTAGAGTTTAATGTATATTAACACCAAACTCTTTGTGTATTATCACTCCTCCTTTTTCCATTCCTAATACCTTCATGATTGTAGACTTATTCTTGAGCAGTCATATATGTAAAATTGTGAATTTCTTCTTCCTCCATTTTTCTGTAGTGTATTTATTTTTCTCTCCCTTTTATTTCTACTTTTAAAATGAACAAAACAAAATCCTTAGTCTCTTCATCTTTTGAGTTCAAATATGACTTGGGGCAAGTCACTTATCCCTGTTAGCCTCATTTATAAAATGAACTGGGAAATGAATGGCAAACTACTCTCTTTGTCAAGAAAATCCCAAATGGGGTCATGAAGAGTTGGACATTACTGAAACGACTGAACAGATAGAGTTTTCTAAACACACACTCACACACTATACATTTAAAGACATTATTCTGGTTCAGCCAGATAGTTCAGGCTATAGAGAGCCAACCCTGGAGACAGAAGGTCCTGGGTTCAAATCTAGTCTCAGACACTTCCTAGCTTTGTGATTCTGGACAAGTCACTTAATCCCCATTGCCAGCCCTTATCACTCTTCCGCCTTGGAAGTAATACTTAGTATTGATTCTAAGACAGAAGGTAAGGGTGTTTAAAAAAAAAACAAACACATATTATTTTGAGTAATGAGAGGTCAATAAATTTCACCAGTAAGGTCCATGGTACAAAAAACTCATTTAAGAACTCCTCTGTGGTTTCTTCCTTATTGTTACCCTCTGAGGTCTACCAGGCTTTTTGAGTTCTTATGTCTTTTACATTTTCTACATCTTTTCCCTTAGATTAGATGACCTCAAAGTTTCCTTCCAGCACTAGCTAAATCTATGATCCATGGATGTCAAGTTGCCAGCTGTCTGTCATCTTTCAAGTATACCTGTCTAGACCATCGTCTTACTTTGCTTTCTTTTTTACTATGTGTTTGGAAATCAGATAATTGATTCTCATAGAATTGTTTACAAATAATCAAATAGCCTCTGAGTAAAGGGCTTGAATGGAGGTCTCCAGTGATCACAGTACAAGTGGTAAAGGGGGGGAAAAGCCTTGATTCTATAATCAGAAGACCCAAGTTCAAATTTCACCTCTGACTTGTAATAACATCTCTGTTAACTTAGGCATTGTCACCTCCCTTGGCCTCACTTTCCTTAGCTATAAAAAGAAGTTAGAATTTAAACTATTGCTTTGGCTCTATGAACCCGTAACATTACTTTTGTGTTTTATTTTGTTATAATTCTGTTTTGAAGCATTTTCTTCTCCTCTTTTAGTTCTCTGCTGTGTTTCTGATATTTAAATTTCCATTTTTCTGAGTTCTAGATAGGAAATGTTTTTACTTTTATTAATTTATTTATTTGTTGGTTACATTAAAATCCCCAGGTATCTTCCTCCTTCCCTTTCTCCCTCCCTCCCTTGTGCTAGAGAAAGAAATGCTTTTATTTGACTGTATTGTTTAACCACATTTTATCAGTATTTTACACTTTCATTAAATATGTTACTTTTACATGTCAGGCAACTCGGTAGTAGAAACATATTCTTCTCATCCATCTGTTGAAATTCTACCTTCAACAAATGTTTGTGGCCCAATTCAGGTGCATTGTTCACTAAATCTTCCCTAAGACACCCTCCCCCAACTGAAGTAACCTGCCTGTCCTCAAATTTCTTATAATATATCCTGGACCTCCCTCCCCATAGCCATATTACTGTCTTCCTTGAATCAATCATATCTCTCCTGTATTTGTATACTGTATTGTATGGTGTTATGTTATATCATCACATTATATTACATTATATTATATGTATTTTATATTGCAAACTCAGTCGTATCTCCTTTGGATCTAGATGGCACAATGGATAGAGTTCTAGAATTGCAACCAGAAAGATCTAATTTCAAATCTTGCCTCAGACATTTAGTAGCTGTGTGATCCTGGGCAAGTTACAACTTCTCATAGCCTCAGTAAAATGGGGATAATAATGGCACCTACCACACAGGGTCATTGTGAGGGTTAAATGAAAGTGCTTTGCAAACCTTAAAGCTAGATGCAAATGCTAGCTATTATTATTACTCATTATTATTAGATCTCCCCTCCCTGACACACCTTCTTATGCAAAGAAAAGATTTAAATGCTTATTAAAGATACTAAAATTAGAAATCATTTTGGGCCATTAGAATGACTAAATAACTATTGGTAAATCAATCATCAAGCATGATTGGTGTTGTTTAGTCATTTTCAGTATTATGTCTTCTGTGACCCCTTTTGGAGTTTTCTTGGCAAAGACACTGGGTTGCCATTTCCTTATCTGGCTCATTTTACAGATGAGGAAATTGAGGCAAAGAGATAAATGATTTGCCCAGGGTCACACAGATAGAGATCTGGCACAGAGGCCAGATTTGAACACGGGTTTTCTTGGCTCCAAGTTCTATGCTATAACCACTGTACCACCTAGCTGCATTTATTAAGCACTTACTGTGTGCTGGCTGCCATTTAACCCAATGTATGTAATTCACAAATGGTCTTAGTTCCTTTCTTTACATGATACTTTAAGATGAAGAACTGGGATTCTGTGTGTTTTGTAAAACACTTTTAATACGAAAAAGCACAGAATGAATGAATTTACTCATTAACTAGGCTATTCATGATCTTTCTTTACAATGTTTTTCAAACAGACCTGGGATCGATGTGAAAAGCAAATCAAGGAGTTGGAAAGCAGGCTGCATACTTTAAAGGCAAAAATTAAAGATCCTCTCCCAGAACCATATGAGGAGCTCTATAAAGAAAAGGAACTGATTAAGGTATTGAAATATGAGCCATTTTACAAAATAATTTCTTAGATGTTCTCTAAGTCTTTGAGATGCTTGATTCTGCCCTCCTGTTTTCTCCAGTCCAGCTGACAAATTCCCTATTTTATTGAGAAATACTCATCATCCAGTCTCACATGAAACTCTGATCTCTGTAGAAACCAAAATTTTAATGTTTTTTCAGATAAAGGTGTAGAAATGACAATTTTTAAGAGCAAAAATTAACTTTTAATAACCCTGAGGATTTCGGCATTTTGTTCAACTAATCCCAAAGCAAAAAGAGTCCCTGAGCTTACTCTGAAAGTTATTAATTTATCACAAACCTTGACTCTAAAGTAAAAAAGAGAAAAGGGACATTTTAGATGATTTTTTTCTTCAAGAGGCCAGAATTTATTTTTTCTCTTGAGCAAATTTCTTTCACAAAACTAACCAGACTGGATTCACCAGACTTGATCTCAATGACAAAAATTCTAGGACAAACAGTTTTTTGATATGGAGACTGAGAAGGTAGAATCCTGTGGGTAGAAAAATGGACCAGTTGGAATGAAGTTTCCTATCAGTCATTTGATATGCAGTAGAAACTGATAATCACTTAAAAAACACACACAACACATTCCTTCTATCCAATTTCTCAGTTGTGTAGTGAAACCAAATTGAAAGGGTTCCTAAACTATGTGAGTGGCTTCAGACCAAACAATGACAGGAAAATAAGAACCATAGCATCTGTCATACTTTGGATCTCTCTGGTTAAATTTAGATATAAATAAGAGAAAACTGGAAGGCATTTAGTTAGTAAGACTTCTGCAGAAGAGCAATTTCAGTGAGAATAAAAAGTCCTAGATTTCTGTTTTCACAGTGCCACAATTCCATAGCTTTCGGTTGTTGAACTGGAAAAAACACAGAACTATTAAATAGTAAGAAAAACCACGTCTTTAATCAGGAGATTAGTTGGGTACTTTCCTCAAGGCATCCACACTGGCTATCTACACCTAGGAGTGCCAACTGTGCTAGATTGACAGCTCTGAGGAATAAAAGAATTTGGGGAACTTATATACCTTTTAAGGGAACTGAATACTGGAAAGTATAGTTGATTGGCTTTACATTGGCTACAAAGAAAATGTGGAGTCCTAGACAGGATTATCTGGTTGAGGCTGATGTTTTACAATGGACACAAAATGGAAAGATCCAGCCAAGGGCTGGGCTATCTTGGAAAAGGACTTTGACACAAAGGGAGAAACTACTGGGACCAAAAGAAAGATACTTTACACCTGATTAAGATTGCTAGCTCCACCTAAAGTACTGTAAGGTTAATTGCTAATCTGAAATTTGTGAAGTTGGGCTTTCCCTCCTGAGAAATTCTCATGTGGCAAGGTCAACCTTGAGGTCTTCAACTTTCAAACTAATTGAACTTGGGAGGCTTTCAGATACCATATGGCTACAAGTTTGGGGGTTTCTATAGTCTACTTGGACACTGTGTTTGCTAAGACACTTAAGGCAGAAGGAAGTGAAAAGGATCAAATAAGAACCTTTGAATTTTACCTTGAACTTTATATTGTTAGGGTCCTGGGCAATTTGAAACCTTTCTTCCTGTCATGAGGATAAATTCAGTAAATTCAAGAATCTACATGTATGATCCAAAATAATTTTTTCTAAATACCAGCCCTTTTCCCCTCAGTGGTGCTTACCATATATGTGCAGCATTCACAGATTAAAGTAGAGCTGATTATAAAGATGTTGCCAAAGAAGGCATTGAATTTATTATTCCCCCCCTCCCAGTGTTGTGGTTCTTTGAATTATCCATGCCCCTTTCATTAGGATGGATAATAGGGTAAAAATTTTTAATTTTCTGATTTTTAAAAAAAATAACCCTTGTTCAGTCTTACATTGTATTGGTTTTAAGGCAGAAGAATGGTAAAGGCTAAGCAATTGGGATTAAGTGCTTTGCCAGGAGTCACACAGCTAGGAAGTATTTGAGGTCAAATTTGAACCCAGAACTTCCTGTCTCCAAGCCTGGCTCTCTATCCACTGAGCCACCAAGATGCCCCCTCCTGATTGTTTTTTTAATGAATCCCTAAAATCAATCAATAACAAATATTTATTAAGCATCTTCTATGTGCAAGCACTAAGGGCAAAAGATAGTTGCTGCCTTCAAGGAGCTCACAGTCTAACAAGGAAGGCTAATGCAAACAAATGTATACAAACCACAGCCTAGCAAACCAACAGTTTCTTTAAACTGGGCCTCCTATAAATAGATATATGAAGACATCTCCCTAAGCAGGATGTGAACACCTCTAATTGCTGGATAGAATTTGTATTTGTTTTTTTACTTGCCTTTCTTAGGAAATGATGTTGCTGCTTTGGTGCTCAACCCACCTTCCTCTCAATGGTTGAAAAAATTTGAGCACATTTTGAAGTATTCAGGAAATAAAAGGTGCTAAGAGGGCAGCTAGGTGGCTCAGTGGACCATGAGCCAGGCCTAGAGATGGGAGGCGCTGGGTTCAGATATGACCTCTGACATGTCCTTGCTGTGTGACCCTGGGCAGGTCACTGAATTAGAAAGAAATAAAGGAAGGAGTAATCTAGTAAAAAAAAGTTTTCATTGTACTTTTCCTAATGAAAGATGTGATTAAATATTTCCATGCTCTCTAAAAGCTTCCCAAACTGACAGTCTTTTTTTTTTGTCCAGACAAACTGGTCATTTCTTTTCACTTAATAGGGATCTCCCATAAGGAAACTCATTATTAACAGATCTTGAAGCCATTTTTTAATTTATAAGTTTTGACAATTGCCTGGGGCCCTGAAAAGTGACTTGCCCAGTCACACAGTTTATGTGTCTGAGGCAGAACTTGAACTAGATCTTATTTCAAAAGCTACTTCTATTAACTAAACCAAGCTAACCTTCCTTTAATTGTATGCAAAATTCTTCTTGATTGGATATAGCTAAACATCCCTTTTAAGTTTTGCCTACTAGCAGCTTTCTCTTTTTTGTTGGTATCCTACTCTTTGCAGTTGGGATTTTATTTTTTGACAGAGATACTGGAAAGCTTTGCTATTTTCTTCTCTAGCTCATTTAAGAAAACTGAGGTAAACAGAGTTACTGTGGCTTATCTGGAGTCACACAGTAAGTATCCGAGACCAGATTTGAACCCTGGTCCTCCTTACTTCAAGGCCTGCACTCTACTGCACCACCTGGCTCCCCTCAGTTTTCCCTTTATGGATATAAATAATGCTTTGCTTTCTTTAAAATTTCAGTTGACAGATATGAATCGAGCTCTATAAAATGTGAAAAACAAACTTTGGGTATTTCAGCCAGTTTGGCCAGTTTCAGTTTCCTTGTGAAAGAATCTGTCTTGATTATTTCATAGAAAGTAAAAAAATTTCTTCTTGACAAACATTGCATTATTAATATAACTAGGTGGCACAGAGGCTAGAGCACTGGATTTGGTATCATTTTAAAAGCTGAGTTCAAATCCTGCCTGATTAGCACTAAATGTCTCTCTGAGTCCATTTCGTCAGATGTGAAAATGGGGATAAATAACAGGGTTGTTGTGAGGGCCAAAGACATTTTTAAAGAAATTTTACCAACCTTTGTATCTATATAAATGCCTTCTTTTTAATAACCAATGCCTATTTTTCTCCAGACCTGTCAACAGGTAAATGATAAGCTACTGTTTTCTTTTCCATTCTGAACTTTGATATTAATCAAAACAAAGAGATCACTCTAAAAATAAGGGGATCGAGTTAGCTTCTTTCTTTGGCTATGGTAACCAGTAGCAACAGTATATCTGCAATTCTAAAGAATGGGAAGCCACACTTTCTAACAAAATCCTTACAATGTGACAAAGGCCAAGAACTAGTGTTTTTAATCGGACAGATCTTTAAAGATGTTATTTCCTGTAATAAAACTAAACTCATGCTAGGCTTTTACGTTGCCTTAAGCCCCAACTGCCCCTCATCTATTCCAGAAGGATTAAAAACTCAGAGAAAGGAGAATTGTCCACCCAAGAAGGTACAAAAAGGCCAGGCAACAGGAAATCATGGCTTCTGCTCTGGCTGAATTCCTTAGCCTTACTGCTCCCTCCCCCTTTCCTGGTCTCCCCTCCCCCAAATCCAATCAAAGGATTAGCCTACAGGTTTGGAAAAGACCGTACTTGGGGCTGAAGATTTTTTTCCCTTCCCTCCCTCCTTCCCTCCCCCCTCCTCCTCCTTCTCCTCCTCCTCCTCCTCCTCCTCCTCCTCACCACCACCTCTCTTGTGTTTAAATGCAGGAACTGGAGAAATCCTTGTCAAACTGGGCTCAGAACTTGAAGGAACTTAATATCATGAAGGCAGACTTAACCCGGTACATTCTTGTGGAAGATGTGATGGTTTTGAAGGAACAAATAGACCATTTGCACAGACAATGGGAGGAGCTCTGTTTAAGAGTAAGTCACTTCCCTACAGGGGCATCCGGGTTCTGGACGTTTTGAAATGTCTCCTAAAGTCAGGCCAAGTCGAAAGAAGCTTCATTTCTTTGGTTCAGGAAAAGAATAGACGGGCTGTTGTTTCTTGAGAGGGGAGTTTGGTAAAGTTGACCCTTTGTCTGGAAGGCTGCCGGCTGAAGCTTTGCTCCCTCCTAACGATCTCATAGAAAATTACTTGGGGGAATGCACCAGTAGGAAGCCATGGGTAGGTGATTGCTCTATCTGGAGAGTTCAACAAGAAAAATGTGGAAATTTTCTAATGGGGTAATAAGGAAAAAGATCCTTGTTTTACAGGAGAGAGTCCAGGCCGATTCCCTTGAACAGAGAAGATGAGTTTTACTCAGTTATATAAAACTATGGAGCCACTAGGAAAGTTTTAAATTAATATACGATTGTGTGGTATCAATTTAAAAAAAAACAAAACCTTTTGAGAAGAAATGTGGAAAGCTGTTTTTAATACATCTGAGTGCCTAACCTCCACTTATTAATGAGATTCCTAAGGTTATTAGCATATTGCATCTGTTTGTCATTTAGTCAGATTTGGAAGGGATTAAAGGAACCAAATACACTTAAAGGTTTTATTTTAAGAATGAGTAAGTATACTAATGGAATAAAAACCTTCTTTCGCTTGTTCTGTGGATTAGACAGATAGTATTTAAATCTAAAAATTATTTTGTCTGAATTTCCATAGGGGAAGAAAGATTTATTATAACCTGTGTAATAATTCTATAATATTTCTATAACATGATATAGAAATATTATAAAGATGATATAGAAATATAAGGATATTTATATTTAACCTTCAAAGACTAAAATCATGAATTATTTTCGGTTTCTTGTTTTGCTTTGAAAACTAATCTTAGTGATTTGAGGTTTGAACTTTTCATTGGAACTAGATTTTAATTGTATTTAAAGAGTAAATATTTTTAATTCTGTAAAGATAATTTTTAAGATGCTTGCCTATTGTAGCAAAGAAGAAATCTGAAAACTAGGTGTCCTAATACTGCTATTGGTAATGGAATCAGCCCCCCATAATTGAACAGATGTGTTCGCTGGATGGTTCTCAGATTTATTCTGCAAAATACAAAGATTTATAATTAAATAGTCATTGGTAAATTCATGTACCTAAGATTCTGGAATAAAAGTCATGTCTTTTAGAAACAAAATTTCTAGGAAGCCTTTTATTATTTTTATTATTATTATTAAAGCCAGGCTTACCTCATCAAAAAGGCATAGGACTTTATGGAGTCTTGTGGTCATAATTTTAAATTACCTTTGCTTTCTAGGACTTAAAATTAACATTGCCTTTAAAGCCCTTAATAATCTTACTCCAACTCCAATTTAGACTTTTCTAAACTGACTTCTTATTATTCCTTTTCCCTTACCCCAAGATTCCAGTCAAACTGATTTATTTGTTTTATCCAAAACAAATCATTCCATCATCTGCCATCTTCATGCCTGTTTATGTACATTTTATCCCCTCTCCTCCCAGCTTCCCAGGACAGATACCATTTAAGAGTTTTTTTGTCACCAGAGTTGTAGGAATTTAGTTGCTTGTTGAATTAAGTGACCTATGTATACATCAAATAATGTGTGCTAGCTGCCCAGCTCAAAAGCTGAGTCTAGGGAAGGTTACTTGGGCTTTCTTTGATCATAAATACTTTAGCTTATTTGATCTCTTTAAACTTGGACCTGAATATCAATAATATGGGAATAGGTCTTGATCAATGACACATGTAAAACCCAGTGGAATTGTGCATTGGCTTTTGGAGGGGGTTAGGAGGAGGAGAGGGAAAGAACATGAATCATGTAACCCTAGAAAATTTTTCTTAATTAATCAATTAAATAAAATAAAAAAATAAAATAAAAAAACTTGAACCTGCCTTTAGAAAGCTATAGATTATATAACTACCTCCATTTTATGGAAATGAAATTTCTTCTCCTCTGGGATTAGTATTTGCCCTGGTTAGAAGATGGCTTTCCCAGTCTTTAATTTTTCTATTCAGACTAACATTCCCAGATAATTGTTATAAAGTACAAGGCTGACAGTGTCACACATACACCCTCATATGCACATACTGACACATACATACACACACACACACACACACACACACACACTGAATTGCTTCTTATTGTATAGAGCAGGAGTCCCCAAACTTTTTACACAGGGGGCCAGTTCACTGTCCTGAGACCATTGGAGGGCTGGACTATTAAAAAAAAAAAACATGAACAAAACCCTATGCACACTGCACATATCTTATTTTAAAGTTAAAAAAAAAGAACAAATGCAATATTTAAAATAAAGAATAAGTAAATTTAAATCAACAAACTGACAAGTATTTCAATGGGAACTATGGGCATGCTTTTGGCTGATGAGCGGGTTCCATATTTGTCACTGCTAGCTGTAACAAGTTTCAGAAGTGCTGTGGTGGCCAGATAAATGGCCTCGGGGCCACATGTGGCCCGAGGGCTATAGTTTGGGGACCCCTGGTATAGAGGATTAAATAAAAAGTTCTTGGTGTGTATTTAATGCTCTTCATAACCAGATTCCTACTTTTCCAGTCTCCCTATACTTTACTTGGGACAGCTAGGTGGCACAGTGGATAAAGTGCCACACCTGGAATCAGGACTCTCACTCATCTTCCTGAGTTCAAATCTGGCCCCAGATACTAGCCCTGTGACCTTAGGCAAGTCACTTAACCCTTTTTGTCTCAGTTCCTCATATAAAATGAACTGAATTTAAAAATAGCCAACCACTCCAGTATCTTTGCCAAGAAAACCCCAAATGGGATCAGGAAGGGTCAGACATGACTAAAACAACTGAACACACTATACTACACTCAGTACATCTACAGTGCATCAGTACTGATATACTTTCTTTTCCACTTACCAGACATTCCATCTCCTATATACTCCTTTTGTACCTTTGAACTGACTGTCTCCTCCATGACTGTCATGCTTTCCCTCCTTACCTCTTAGTTTCCCTATGTTCCTACAAGTCTCAGTTCAAATACCATCTGTTGTTTCCTCTTCTCCTAGCTATTAGTTTCTTCTCTGAGACTGCCTTCCATCTATTCTGCATATTTACACACTATAAATATATACAATTAATTTATATTTTTTCTTCTCCATCATTAAGTGAACTCCTTGAGTGCAGGGACTGGTTTTTTTTCTTTGTATATGTAATTTAGTGCATCATAAGAATTTAATAAATATTTTTTATTGACTAATTGATGAATAAGCAGTTCTAGGGCATCTGGGTGGCTCAGTGGATTGAGACCCAGGCCTGGAGATGGGATGTCCTGGGTTCAAATCCAGCTTCAGATACTTGCTAGCTATGTGACTGGACAAATCAATGAACCCCATTTGCCTCAGTATTTACTGAGTTGAATACTAAGTTTATGCATAGAACAGACTCATTATAAAATTTAACCTTTTGACATGCTGTTTCTTTTTTTTACTATAAATTTTCTGAGTTTACAAGCACTGTTTTGTTTTTTGTGTACTCCATAATACCTAACACATGCTGCACACATTATATGTACCCATCAAATATTTATGAAAATGAAATAATAGTTGCTATTTTTTAAGGACTTTATGATTCACAAAGCACTTTACAAATGCATAACCCTGTGAGGTAGGTGATACAGGTTATCATCTTCATTATGCAGATGCAAAAACTAGAGCTCAAAGATTGAGGTCCCCCGGACAATATACTATATACTAAAAGTATGAAAAACAGAAAATTTTATCTGCTCAGAGGCAGTTAGGTATCTCAGAGAGACAGGTCTGGAAAAAGGAGGTCCACCTTCTTAGCTGAATGACCCTGGGCAAGTCACCTAACCCCCATTGCTCTGGCCTTAAGTACTCTTCTGCCTTGGAACCAGTATTTATTATTGATTCTAGGACAGAAAGGAAGGGTGAAAAAAATGTTTTTTATCTGTTTACAAAATTTCATTGTACCATTATATGTAACTAGGAAAAATTAAAAACAACTTTTAAACATCCAATGAGAGAGGAATAGTTACCAGTATTTAAGTGTCTGTTTGCCGGTCATTGTACTCAATGCTGGAGATACAAAGATTTAAAAAAAAAAAAGATACACTACCTTCCCTCAAGGAGTTTACATTCTGGGAGCAACTGTGACAAAATATACATAGAAAAATCAAGTTACAGTGAAATAAATATACAAAGTAGCATTCAGGAGATAGGTATATTATAGAACATTACTAAAAATGATTTAAACATTTTGATGCAATTTAGATGGACAAGGCCAGAATTTGAGTTAAGAAGGTACTTCTCAATCTTCAGTATATTGCTTGAAAGAAAATTCTTCATCTTCCATACAAGGAAGGAATGTCCACTACTCTAACATTTGGGGATAGGAATCCTTTAAGGAAGGGGAGCCAATATCTCTAATGGCAGCCCATTACCCTGTTGGACAACTCAATTTGTTGAGGCATTTTGCCTTTTTGAAACCCTCTGGTTCTGAGTTCCAAACAGGATAAGCCTAATCATTCCTTTATATGACAGCCTTTCAAAATACAAGTCTGAAGAAAAGCAAACCAAAAAATCTGGAAAATCTCTATGGAAAAAATCAAATGGAAAGAGAAGAACTAGAAATATATAACTTTACTGTAAAAGAAGCAAATGAGAACAGGCAAACAATCTTAATGGAGATTTTAGAGAAAGTCACTAAAAAGTTAATACTTTGTGTTGAAATTAAATTAAGTGTAAATTTAATGAAATGATTGTATTGATGTTATGTTTTTATAAAATACCTGAATTTCTTAGAGAAAATATTTGAAAGTGAATATTAGCACACTCCCTTATTTGAGAAGCTTAAATCTTTAGACTTTAAAGACCCACGCAAGTTGGAGGAATTCTAGTAAAAAACAACAAACTTGGGGTGGGGGAAATGGGAGAGATTTGGCCAATTCTCAATATACTCAATACTATTTTAGCTTTTCAGTATCTTCAGGGACTATAATTATAAGAAAATGCAAATTGTTTACTAACCTAGATGCTTTGTCAATTAAATTTCATTTGCAAACAAATTCTAAAGGATTACTTTTTACCACATTTTTCAGAGAGCTGTTAACCCTGTTAACAGGGTTAACTGTTAAATTCTCTAGTTTTAAAAGGGAAAGTACAAAACCTTAGATCTATAGGGACAGGTTTTTTTTTGATGGTTGAACCATATGTTTACAGTCACTTTCTCATCCTCTGGAAGTCTCACAAACCATTGAGTGAACTCTCATTGAATCTAACTATCATTTTTTAAAAATAGATCTTTCTTTTCTTGCTCATATTCTACATTTGAATGTTCTTGGTTATCTAGTTTCCTTTTTTGGAACTTGCTGCTCTATAACATTTTCATCTTCAGGTCTCACTACGTAAACAAGAGATTGAGGAGAGACTCAATTCCTGGATTGTGTTCAATGAAAAGAATAAAGACTTATGTGCATGGCTGGTTCAGATGGAAAACAAAGTTCTACAAACAGCAGACATTAGTATTGAAGAAATGATTGAAAGATTACAGAAGGTAAGCTAGGATGTGAATTTGGATTTCTCAATTTTAACTTTTTGTAGAGTGTCTCTGAAAGCCAGATTAGATAGCAAATTAAGTATTTATTAAGTTCTTCCTCTGTACCAGGCAATCTGATAAGTACTAGTGATACAAAGAAAATACAGTAGGTCTAAGGAAGAAAAGAACATGAAAATAACTTTGTATACAAACAAGATATACACAGAATAAATTGGGGACAGTTTCAGAGGGAAAACACTAGCATTACCAGCAATAGGGAGAATCTGAAAAGGTTTCTTCCAGAAAGTGAAACATGAAAGAAATCAGGAAATATTTAATCTTTGAATTGGGAGGTTTGACACAAGAAATATTACTTTCTAGAGATAAAACTGTAATCTGTTAGGTACGTTTTTAGTTAGATGGGTAGTAGATTGAACAAAAGCTGCTAAAAAATTTTTTTCTGTAATTTTAGAGGTACAGAGCTAGGTTGGGTGAAGACAGTTTCATAGGAAAGACCAGAATCATCTATCTATATATCATGTGTATATGTATAGATATAGATATAGATATATCTCATTTGTAAATTCTAAAGGATTATATTTTACCAAATTTTTCAGTGTCAATCTAATTCTCTAATGTTATAAAAAGGAAAGTACAGAAATTACATATATAGGTAGATGATTCTGATGTTTCCTAGTTATTGCTACTTTTTCTTTTTCTTTTCTTTCTTTTTTATTTTTTTAGCTAGAGGGGCCATATGTATGGGGGCTGGTCAGCTTTGTCTGAATTAGTACCAGATGGTCTTGAAGCCAGGGAATCCATGAGGTAAAAACAGTCCCAGGATTTTAGGATCATAGATCAAAAGTTGGAAAGTACCCTGCAAGCCATCTAATCAAACCCCTCGCCCCTTTTTTTACAGATGAGGACACTGAGAGCCAGAAAAATATTCCAACTGGAATCTACAAGTTCAGTGTTCTTTTATTTTATTGTGTTCAAGTTAATAAAATTGTTTTCACCTGTCCATACAATTCTTGGACGACAGAAGTAAAAGACCACTTGAACTTGGAAATGATGAGGTCACATTCCTGCTAAATGCTACATAGTCAAACCTTCAATCACATCAGACATTGATTTTGTGTTAATTTAGCTATAACATACATTTTGATTTGGTTGTGTTTAATATTCAATTTGGTAGGTAATAAGCCTACTATGGGTGAGATACTTTTCTAGCTGACTGGGATTTAAAGACAAAAGAAAAGAAAATTATTGGATGAAAAAGCATTATTATATATGCAAAGGGATATCATGAAAATAGTAAGGCAGTTCCTCTATCAAAAAGTACAGTGGTAAAGCAGGTAGAAATGAATTCTGACCAGTGCTTCTTCCACTGATTATTTCTAATGCAATGCCCTCATGTAGTTTACATCCTTTCTAGATTTTGGGTTTATATTTTCTAATCCCAGATTTGATTAGAAGAATAGCAAAGTTTCATAGTTCCTTACATTAATTTCAAATTGTTGGAAGCCTAAAGAATTAAAACAACATACTAATGTGCATTGCCGTTTTTGTTTAAGTATCAGATATGACTTACTATATGTGACTCTGGGCAAGCCTTTAAACCTCTGTTTGTCCAGTTTACTCATATTTAAAATTTTCTGGAGAAGGAAAAGGCAAACCACTGCAGATTCTTTGCCAAGAAAACCCCAAATGGGGTCACAAAGAGTTGGACATGACTGAAAAATAACTGAAAAGCAACAAAATAACTTTCACAGAAATATTTTGAGTACAAGATTGTTACGTAGCAAAAAAGAAATTATTGAAACCAGTGATTGTGACTTCCTGTCAGAGGTGAAGGGGAACTTTTATTACTCTTTTATAGTTTTCAAAAAAAAGTATCTTTGCAGTATTACTACAAGCTGCTATTTTGGTGTCTTTGTCAGGACTGTATGGAAGAAATCAACCTGTTTAGTGAAAACAAACTTCATTTGAAGCAAATGGGTGATCAGTTGATCAAAGCCAGCAATAAGACTAGAGTTGCTGAAATAGATGATAAGCTCAGCAAAATTAATGATCGCTGGCAACATCTATTTGATGTCATTGGATCAAGGTAAGCAAATGTCTAAAATTGCTTCTGATTTTGAAAACTGATTTTCTTCTAGAAATTTTTATGTAAAAAACATTCATCACCTCGTATTTTTAAATACTTTCATCCTTCTAACTAAACTTTAAAGATCTATCTAAATGTGTGCTATTGTTACATGTTTGTTGGTAATAATAAGTAAGAATGTGACAGAGGCAGGAAAATTCCATTAGCCATTATGCCTAAAATCCTCCTGTTCAGTTGTATTGGGAAGATTTTTAGCAGTTTTTTAAATAGGCAAGAAGGTGGTGCAGTGCTTAGACTTGGAGTTAGGAAGACCTGAGTTTGAATTCTGCCCAACACCCTTAACTAACTGGATGACTTTGAACAAATCACATAACCATTCTGTGCCTTAGTTTCCTCATCTGTAAAATGTGGATCAAGTAAGATAACATGTAAAAATCTCTGCATATCTCTCAAGGTCTATATAAATACAATGATGATGATGGACTAGAAACAAAACAAGACTAACTAATGATGAATTGTTAACTAACATGAGACGAGCATTAGTAAGAGAACACTTAGCTTCCCTTGGAGAAGTCACCTCCAGTCACTAGACACAAATGAACACTTGTGTTCAACTAGGGAAAGAATTGGCAGCTGTGACTATTAAATCACTGTTTAGTGACCTCTGAAAGATTTTGGAGAACCAGAAAGATAAAAGAATAATATAGATAGGAAAAAATGACCAGATTTTCCCAAAAAGGCAGTGAATAAAGTTTGCAAATTATAAACCAGTGATCCTGATTTAAATTCCTAGCAAAATTCTAGAATGCATTATTAAAGGGATGGCTATTAAACTTTTCAAAAAGGAAACAGTGTACATAAAGAATGATAATATTTTCTTTTGGGTCACACCAGGCTAAAATGACTGACTGCCTTTTTAAAAAACCCTTACCTTCTGTCTTAGAATTAATACTGTGTATTAGTTCTAAGGCAGAAGAATGGTATGGACTAGGCAATGGGAGGTTAAGTGACTTGCCCAGGGTCACCCAGCTAGGAAGTGTCTGAGGTCAAATTTGAACCCAGGACCTTCCATCTCTGGACCTGGCTCTCAATCCACTGAGCCACACCTCTGCCTCCTCACTGCTTTTTTTTTTTTTGATAGAACTTGTAGACTCAGAGGATGATATCCACATAATAATGATAATATTAAAAATGGACATTATTATACTTTAAAGTCATATATTATCTCATTTGTTCTTTAAAATAACCTAACGAGGGGGGTAGCTGGGTGCATCAGGGTGATGTCAGTGTCAAAAGTTAAATTAAAATTTA
This sequence comes from Monodelphis domestica, assembly GCF_027887165.1. Taxonomy (NCBI): domain Eukaryota; kingdom Metazoa; phylum Chordata; class Mammalia; order Didelphimorphia; family Didelphidae; genus Monodelphis; species Monodelphis domestica. The sequence goes on from NC_077227.1 coordinate 274,521,036, forward strand.
CTAAGGATCAATTAATAGGTATTTATGAAGCTGCTGCTTTGTGCTAGGCATTGTGCCAAGTGCTGTAGATACAAAGATAAAAATAAAACAAGGATCATTGAAATGGAGATAAACATAAAGCTTTACGCTTGGCTTAAAAAAATTGGAAAGGTTAGGTGGCACAATGTATAGAATGCCAGATCTGAAGTTGGAAGGATTTGGATTCAAATGTTGCCTCAGACACTTACTAATATGACCCTGAGCAAGTCACTTAGTCTCATTTCCCTTGCTCTTGCTTTTCTGTCTTACTAGGTCAGAAAGTAAGGGTTTTTTAAAATGAATCAATTTCATGATACCCAATGGAATTGCTCATTGGCTACAGGGGAGGGGAGGGAGGGAGGGAGGGAAAGAACATGAATCATGATACCATGGGAAAAAATATTCTAAATTAATTATTTTTTTAAATCAATTTCAAAAGTACAAGATAAAGGACATAGGGTTAGGTAGCAGTTCTTCTGGGGGGAGGGAAGATGATACAGATTACAAGCTCAAGAGTGTGTTAGAAAGTAAATGTTCCATTTAAGGCTACATTAGAAAGAACTATTGTTCAGGACTAGTAAAGGGAATATTTCTCTTTATTTTGCCTTCATCTAACTACATCTACAATATGTTCATTTGGACATAATACCTTTTTAAAATAACATTGATATTTTGGGAGAATGCCCAGAAGATGGTAACTCGAAGGACCATGAAATCATGCTATACATATGAGGATTTTTTTTTTTTACATTTACCTGGGAAAGAGAAGACATAGAACAAGACAAGCATTTGAAGACCCTTAAATGGTAGAGAGATTAAACTTTGACCCAGGCAGGCAAAAATAGGAACTGTAGTTTCAGAGAGGAGTATTTAGGCTTGATTTAATCAAAAAATGCCTAACAATTATATCTCCAAAAGGAGAATTGGCTGCCTTAAGGGGGTAAGGGTTTCCCTTTGTTAGAAATCCTTTAACAAAGATAGATGAAGATTGGGGCAGTTAGGTGGCGCAATAGATAATGCTTCCAGGCCCAGCACTCAGTCTTAAATTTAAATCTGGCCTCAGACACTTGCTACCTATATGACCCAGATCAAATCACTTAATCCTGCTTGTCTCAGTTTCCTTATCCGTAGAATGAACTCAAGAACAAAGTAGCAAACTCCAGTATCTGCCAAGATCTCCAATGAGGTCATGAAGAGCTGGACTAAAGCAACTAAACAACAGGTGACCATTATTAGGGTACATTGTAGAGAGGATTCTTGTTCAGGAATGAGTTAAAATAGATGGTCTCAGAGATCTCTCTGACCCAAGAGTGTGATTCTATGAAATCATGTCAAATTTGTAACTCCCCTCACATTATATTTTATTGGGAACTTTTCCTTGGACCTACGATGTTGAATGAGTAGTGTCTGCCATGAAGGTCATCCTCATTAACCAGTGTGCCTCCTGGGCATCTGACTCTTACCAGTATGTTAATCATGGAAAAAGGTGTTGAAGCTTACAAAGGTCAAAGCCCAAGTCATTTAAAAAGTAAGATTTTAGATGGTCAGTAATAGATTCAAAATGTCTATATTATGATCAATTTTCACTTATTTGAAGCTCATCATTCAGCATAATGCCTAACCAGGTTCTTTGCTTAGAGAAGGCCATGTGATGATACCTTTGGCCATAAAGTCACAGATTCTGCATTCTAATCTTGCCTCTTCTATTTTCTATCTGTGTTTCTGGGCAAGTCAGATCTTCTGTCTTTCTTCATCTGTAAAATGAGGAAATTGGACCAGATGACCTCTTGAGATCCTTACAGCTATAAATCAATGATTTTAGTATCTTTCTCTGGCTCGCAGCCTTCATTAAGAGACATTAAAGGAGGAGGAAAAAGTATAATTATGTGACTTATTCTGTCAAAAATTGTGTTCTTTAGGAAGGAGAGTTGTTAAAACTATTAGCTAAAATAAGGAATTGAGTTTATTTATGGATTTCATTTTATCAATATTCTAACTCTTCATTATTTTCAAGCATGAGAGGCAGCAGAGTATATGGGAAAGAGGGCTGAAGCAAAGGTCTGGAAGGACCATAGTCTGAAGGAAGCGGAAGGACATTAAGATCAAAACCAAATTACAGATTATTCCTTGTTCATAAACTCTCAACCTCCTTTTGGGGGTCGTTATTTTTAAAATTTTATTTATTTAGAATATTTTTCCATAGCTACATGATTCATGTTCTTTCCCTCCCCACTTCCTGAGCCAATGAGCCACTGGGTTATACATATATCATTGTTCAAAACCTGTTTCCATATTATTAATATTTGCAATAGAGTGATCATTTAAAGTAAAAATTGTGGGGCTTTATTTTTAAAACATTCCAGTTTTATTCAACTTTAAGATAGACTATATCTTGGGAATTATAATTTTTGAAGAACAAATTAATACAATACCGGTATTGATGTTAATAATGGGAGATTCAAAGTCAGGTGTTTGTGCTAGAATTCACATTTCTGAACTTTTCAGCAGAATTCCCAAGACCTGCTGGAAAAAAATGGCCAGCCAGCTTCATTTTTACAAAAATACAAGAGGGCAGCTGGGTAGCTCAGTGGATTGAGAGCCAAGTCTAGAGAGGGGAGGTCCTAGGTTCAAATCTAGCCTCAGACACTTCCCAGCTGTGTGACCCTGGGCAAGTCACTTAACCCCCATTGCCTAGCCCTTACCACTCTTCTGCCTTAGAACCAATACACAATATTGATTCCAAGATGGAAGGTAAGGGTTATGTAAAAAAAATGTACATGTGAGATGGACCTTTCCATATGTACATTGTCTAAGACTCCCAGAGAGGTAGTAGGATGAATTTCAGAAAGTCTTTAAAACAGTATTTTTCAAAATTATTGATCAGTCATAATTATCAAAACTGTGCTTATATGAAGTGAAAATTAAATAAGGAAGGTTTTGTTCTTTCTTTTGTGTCCATCTTTTCAGAGGTGATGCCTTTGGAAAATTGATTCAAGAAAAATGTAAGAGAAAGACACAGCTAAATTATCAAGGAGGTTTTTTTTTTTTTTCCCCAGCTGTCAGTCTATGACAACCCACTAAGTTTTGTAAGAAACTTTCCTACTTTTTTCTTTGGTTCTTAACTTCTCTTAAAAAAAATAAAAAGAACTGGTACATTAAGATCATGACTTCTCTTTGTAATTACTACACAAAATCACAAAAGGGAGTTTTTCCAGACATTTTTGTCACAATCTATGTTAATTAAGGTTTATATCTCAAGTGATAGCCAAAATTTGATCAGGTCATCTGACCTATTTCTAATGCATCTATCACTACACCACATGTTTTTTAGAATTTCTTCTATAGAAGAAGATAAGAATTTCCTCTTTTTAGAAAAATTCTCTTGAGCAGAATGGTAGATGGAGAAAATTTTCCTAGTTGCTAGTGCGAAGCAATGGAGTATAGTGGGTAAATTGATCATAAAGCCTGGGTTCAACTTGTGACTCTCTTACTTGCTTTCTTATATATGTAAGTTCAAGAAAGACTAGTACCTTTGGCATGAAATCTCTGGGCTTCAGTTTCCTTCTCTGTAAACTGACTGGATACAATGATCTCTAAGATCCATTCCAGCTCTAAAATCTGTGATCCTGAGAAAGGATTTTAGAAATCATTAAATATACTCCCCTCATTTGATAGCTAGGAAACTAAAATCCAGCATGGGTAGCCAGAGGCAGAGGCAGGATTTGAATCCTTCCCTTTTAGATCTAAATCCTGTAATCCTTTTATGCTATAATATAGAGTAACTTCAAAGCCAGTGTAGGAACTAATGCATAATTTCCTCTGGAAGGGGAATGTGAGAGTAAGGAATACTCAATTATTACTTTTTTTTTAAAATAGGCTTAAGTATTTTTAAATTTTATTTGAATTTTAAATTAAGTGACCTTGGGCATTTTTTTCTCATCATCAGTTAGTATTGATATTAGGAAGTCTTCCTTCATATGCCCCAAATTTGAACTTTGTTTTCTTTGTAGCTAGGCTCTGTTTAAACTACCTCATAAATAACCCATTTGCTGCCACCCTTGAGATAACACTGTGTCCTCAGCATTGCAATCTCTAGCACCAGAACAAAGACCGTGGGCAAGAGAAATAGCTTAAGATTCTTGGGTGTTAGAAGGAGAGAAAACTGAGATTAAAAGTCACACTTAAATGGAGAACAAGATTTCTTTCTTTCCCTGTGGCTTGTCACCCTGTGCTCGTATGGATTCATCAGTTCCCTGTTAAGGAGCATTTGGGAGGACCGCAGAGATTTTCGCTTCTATGGAAGATGCTGAGAGCAGTGAATAAATAGGACGTTGGGGGAGGAGGGGCTTCCTCTTCCCTAAGTGAGGTGGATGGATATACAGGCATTAACAAAGAGATTTCCATTATGACCTACGGAATGATTTTTTTTCCCCTCATAAATAGTAAGTGCTATTTCGATCATCAGCTCCATCTGTGGATGACCATGGCATGTTTGGGGACGGTGAATAGGAATTAACCAGTTCAGGAGTACAGCAATGCAAGTGTGTTCGGCATTTGGGGGGTGGGGGGTGGGGAGAGTGGAAGGGGGATGGGCACTGCAATGACTGTCTCTGTGCCTTTGCGCGTGTGTGGCTGGCGTGTGGCTACGGGGTCTGCCTTTGACAAGTGGTGAGAATAGATGAAGCTGAATGGAAACCCTTATGTTATTGCATAAACACTATTGTGAGGCCTTTAACTTACCGTAAGAGTGATGCCAGTGTCACATAACGGGGCAGGCTTCAAGCTTCTAGAGTAAATAAATGTCTTAATACAAGAGCTCAGCTCTTCCTTGGGAAGTCATCATGATACAAAATTAGTTCAGTATTCTTTTTGGCAACTAGTAACTTCCTTCTGGATTAATTCAACCAAAAATTAACATTAAACCTGTGCTCTTAAATTTGTGGACCTTTCACTAAATCTCAGTAATTTTATGATTAATTTGTTGACCAAGGATTTTATAATATGGATTTAAAAACCTTTAACTTGCAGAGAAAAAGACTAAACAGTACATTTATTAGTTGTACATTTCTTTAGCTTTTAAACATTTTAAAAGCACATTTTAAATTTAAAGCATATTTTTAGTATTAAAATTAAAGTAGCTGGTATTTAATGCTGCACAATTAAGTAGCTGGCACATAGTAAATATTTAATAAATATTTGTTGATTTAAACAAATATCACTGATGATTTTGCCAGATTTTTGTGTTTGAGAAAGATGTTGATATTTTCAGGAGGACAGAGGGGAAAAGTCTGTTCAAAGACCTAGCTTCTTTTCTACATATGGCCCTACTGATATTCCTTTAGCCCTGACCTTCAGCAAATGAGCTTTACTATTCTGATTGTCTCTGAATGAGCACTCTTATATTTTGCTCAGCTTTGTGGTTTGATTACCTTGTTCATGGAATTTGGGATCAGCTCACCTACTTCTCATTTGTGATAGGAAATATGTTGTTTTTCCCAAGGCTGTTTTTCTCTTTTGCACACCCAAGTTTGGGATTCTTCTCTTCTTCTAGGGCTACAAATTGATGATGATGAACATTTTTATTTTTTAAATGTGATTTACTAATCAGTGGTTAAGCAAGGACAGAAATTGAGAGCCTTATCTCTCTCCTTAACTGGTTGATATGAGGTTGCATCTCATGCCATCATTTTAATTTCTGAAGAAGTTTCAGAGTTACCAGAACTTTGCCTTATTTTATTTTTAAGAACAAAATTAAACATTCTACTGAAGCTTGTTTAAAAATATTATTTTGACCTCTGTAAAAATACAGTAATTATTAGCTTTAAAATTTGGGGTAGAAAATTGATACAAAATAAATAAAGTCCTATAATAAAACTTTTCAGTGGTTTGTGAAGTTCATTTTAATATTTCTAGGAGAAATATTTAGAACATGGTATTATTGATGTACAATTTGCTAAAAGTTACTATACATTGTCCAGATGTAGAATTTCTCTTTTTTTTTAAGTGCTGAATGTTAAAGAGGAGACTGGATAACTCCTTGTTATAGAAGGGATTATTATGCAGGTGTGAACTAAATTGGATGACCTTTGAGGTCCTTTCCAATGCAGTGTGATCTTCATGAAAATATGAAATATTTGCTTTTTGAAATAATATGGTGGAAACAGTTTAATTTAACAAAGTCTGGTAGTGGGATTTCTCTAAGAAACGAGAAATGCAAGAATCCTTGTAGGTCGATTAATCCATTCTACAGATGAGGAAACTGAGATTCATTTAGGCAAAGTGACTCACTTCAGACTCAATGATCACATTTTCTACACTCAAATCTTTTTTTCCTAGAAATCTGATATTGTAATCAACTGTGTCTATAGGAATTCTTCAGTTATCTTCCTTTTAAGACATTGACTGACCATTTACAGGCCCCTTTGTCCTCAGCATAATTGCTATATTCAGCCTTAGTATGTCAAATATGTTGAATGCTCTTCTTTTTTATCAAAAATTATAGATGAGTTGATCCAGAAAGTAAGCTGAATCACTTTCTTTGTAAACTTTGTAATCTAAGTACCTAGTTTTATACCAACCCTTCCTCCCAAAACAAACAAGATCCTTAAAACACCACTGGCTTTTTGTTTGCCTTCTCTGAAGTGTTCTAGGGTCAAAAGAATTGCTCTTACAACCTTATGTCTCCCACCAGGGTGCATATAGCATACCTGACCACCTGGGGTTCTTAGGGCAACCCCTTTGTGAGCCCTGACTTTTTATAGCTGGACTTGCCATTCAACATAGCATGTGTGGCTTGTTCCTTTGGACATATAGATTCTTTTGTTGTCTTTCTTGTTTTCTTGCTCATTTTAATTTTTCATTCTATCCTTCCTCATTACAATGACAAAAACTCCCAATTTCTTGTGAATGAACATTGGGCTAAATAGCTAAAGGAAGCAGAGGGTGCAGCTGTGCAGGATCTTTGGGGAGGGAAGGGGTGGGATTCCTGCCTTTCTTCTTTCCCTTCTGCACTCAAGCTGTTGATTCCTTGCTGGCTAGCTCCTTCCAGGATAGCAGCTGCTGTGTGTTGTTTATCTAAAGACTACATGTTCCACAATGCAGTTCACACCAGGCAGCTGGAGCTAGCCTGGTATTCTTTCTGATTACAATATAGCCAGTTAAAGCAAAACATTTGGAATGAATTGGACCCTCGTTAAGGTCCAGAATTTTTCCAAGGCTAGATCTAGAATTCTCTGTAGAGCATGTTTAATTTTCAAAAATTTCAATGTATCTTGAAAGTCATTATCTCCATTGCATGAGGAATTGGCATGCCTTCATTAAAAGGACTATCCAGGAATGATGGAATCTTTTGGTTTTGTTTTTTTTTTTATTTCCAAGTAGTAAACATTTACCACCTTTCCCTCTCAATCTGCTCCCCCCAATTTAAAACAAAAAATTTTAAAAACCCTCTGTCCCTGACATTTATGACTAAGTAAAACAGATTTCCACACTGGCTATGTCTCCCACCCCCAATGTATGTGTGTAATTCTGAAGCCCTCATTTCTTTAACAGGAGGTTTCATCAATAATTTTCTGTAATTGTGGTTGATCATCACACTGATCAGAGTTCCGAAGTTTTTCAGTTATTTGTCTTCCATATATTATTGTAAATATTATTCTCTTAATTCTCTTATTAGTCTTTGCAAGTTTCTCTGAAATTATCCCCTCCATCATTTTATACAACATAATAATATTCCAACACATGTATATACCATAACTTAGTTCAGCCATTCCCTAATCAATACATACCCTCTCAGAAACCCATTTTTGCCACCTCTAAAAGAGCTATAAATATATTTGTACATTCTTAGTCACATTTGCTTTTTTTAGTACTAATCCCTCCTATTTCCCTGTTGAATGAAATGTATTCGTGTCCACATTCTGTGTACATTTTCTCCTTTGACCAGTTCAGATCAGAGTGGGATTGTCAGCTACTCTCCCTGCCACCTTCTTCCATGTTTAATAGACTTCTACTTGTACATTTCTATTATGTAAAATAATTGTTCCTAATCTTCCTTTCTCTCCTCATATATTCATCTTCCTCTCTTCCCATTCTTCTAAGATCATCATGCCATAACACTCCCAGACCTTCTGTCTAATTAGACTCCATCTGCTATCTCAATGATGATAGGATTCAGAGAGTACACATATATCATTTCCTTATAGTAGAACATAAGTTTACATTCTATTACCGTGTAACCCTTTTAAACTTCCAATTTTCTGTGCACCTCTAGACTTGCTTCAAAATGGTGGTGGCTATGAAATCATGCATGATTTTAGATGTGGCTAACACTGACTGTAGCTCCTCAGTACAAAAATCCTTTCTGACTGAAGTACTTTTTCTTTGGCATAGAAGATTTGAATTTTTGCTGTGATGTTTCTAAAAGTGTTGATTGGGGGTTGCTTTCAGCTGGTGAATGGAATTTTTTTTCTATTTCCACTGACCTTTTTTTATACAAGATCTGGAAAGATATCTTTTATGATTTCTTGAAATATGACTAAGCTCTTTTGGGGGTCATTTTTAGGTCATCCAGATTTCTTTCCTTAATCTGTCTTCCAGATTGGTAGATTTTGCTATGAAATACCTTATATTTTCTTTTTTTTTTCAGGCTTTTGATTTTGTTTTACCATTTCATAATGTCTCATTGAGTCTTTGACTTCTATTTGGACCACTGCAATTTTTAGGGAGTTTGTTACTAGGGCAAAGTTTTATATTTCTTGTGCCAAGTTGTTAATTCTCTTCCAATTCTTTCTTCCATAGCTCACATTTCTCTTCCAGTTTTTTCCTCCAATGCTCTCATTTCATTTAAAGAAAAATTTTAATTCATTAATTCTTGTTTCATCTCTTTCAGGAATTCTATTTGAATTTGTGTTCAATCTATGTTTTTCTTTGAGGTTTTGTTTATAGCTGTTTTTGAAATCATTCTCTTCTTCTGTATTTGTGTCTTTAGTATAATAGCTTTCCACATTGGGATTCTTAATTTGTTTTTTTCAGCATATTTCCTGATTTTGTATATGATATTAGGCCAGGTAGGCTCTGAATTTTTCTAGAGGGAATGTTTGGGCTGGTCTCTTGATGCTTTCTTGAGGGGTTAAATGTTGTGCTATTCCAGGCTCAAAGGGAATATGCTCAGGTTGGGTACCTGCAAATTCTCAGTGCTCCTAAAGTGTTAAATAAACATTTTACAATTAGTATTTCATCTAGTCCTCACAACAACTGCAGGGGATAGGTAGATGCTATTATCTTCATTTTAGAGATGCAGAAAGTAAGGCAAATAGAGGTTAAGTGAATTTCCCATGGTCACACTGCTAGTAAGTATCCTGAGGTCAGATGTGAACTCAAATCTTCCTGACTCCAAGCCTGCATTCTATCCACTTTGCTCTCTAGTTGTCCCAGAGAAGAAGATATCTGAAAGAGAGAAATCCAATTACCTCATTTTATAGAGGAGGAAAGAGGCCCAGAGAAGTAAAGCAACTTGCCTAGTTAAAACAGTTAGGTAATGAGAGAGCCAAATTGATTTTCAGTTCAGTCAGTTTTTGCACTCATTGGGATTCCTTTAAAACTATAATAAAGGGATTGGATATCAATCATGTGGTATAATAGCTTTTTTTTTTGCTTTTTTTTTTTCATTACAAGAGGGACTGGAAACCTAAGTAAAAGCCTTTTTTTTTCTTTAGCCCATTGTCATTACGTTGCATCTTCTTTATAACAGTAATGTAACCAGGCAACACCATGCCACTCAAATTGTGAAATCAGGGCAGTGGGTGATCTGAAATCCCTGAGCCTCTAGATTGATTCTTTCTTTTCCCATTCTTAAAAGGCATACTATAATAGAACATTTCATGAAAGCATGTTATTGAAGAAGATTTGGAATCCATTGGCTGGGAAACTTTATATTTCAAAAGACAGTTGCATTATTTTTCCCTTTCATTGGTTACTAGTTTCTGTGGAAAATAAATTAAGATGTACCAGTATCTTCACTGAATATGCTAAAATCATACATGTTTTTCTAGATTGCCATCAACTGATTTGTGCCCTGTAGGATGGGAAATAGCATAGAAGGCAGAACCACACTTGGCTTGTGAATGCTTTTTGCTTTTCTGGCTAATGTAGATGATGCATGATAATGGGACTACTCGGGATGCTTCTGCAGCTGCAGTATACTTGGTACCATAAGACTCAACATGAGGGTGCCCAATGCTTTGCTATTTAAAGGTTTATTCTTAAAACTCAAAAGAAGAGAGCTTTGCACAGAGCCAATAAAGTTTATCCGAAGCATAATTATTGCAATTACAACAATAAAAACTCAAAAGAAGAGAGATTGAGTGGGTCAAATCCTTTTAAATAGGCTCATTATTCCTCAAGCCCCTTTTGGTGTTTTGTTAATAGCAACCCCAATGGAGAAAACCAACCACAATTTATAACAATAATCAACAATTACAGGTGGGAGGTGATAAGCAGAGATATGGGATGGTGGAGAGACGTATTAGAAAAGGTCAGAAAGAAAGAATCTGAGGAGAATCGCATCTTATTTCTTCTTCTGGACTGCTATGACCACCAAAATGACATTGTTTGTCCCTAGATGACTTCTCTCTGTGAATCATAGGATTCCACAATTATTTGCATTCTGTGCTAGCTCTCACCTACTAGAATTTTAATGACTAAATTGTTTCTTTTATCACATTTCTTGTCCAATGGACTGTTGAACTGCAGCTACTGAAGTGACTATTTGATACCCAGGAACTCATTAATTAAAACAACAGTATCTGGCCAAGAGGATGCTAAGACTTCTTTTAACCTCTAAAGCTTCAACGGGCACATTCCCTCCATCACTAAATGTTGGGGCTTTTTTTTTTATGTCGCCTCTTTTTTTCTGCAAATACATTTAGGGTGAAGAAGCTGAAGGAGACCTTTGCTTTTATACAACAATTAGACAAAAACATGAGCAACCTTCGCAGCTGGTTGGCTCGTATTGAGTCTGAGCTTTCTAAACCTGTTGTTTATGACATCTGTGATGATCAAGAAATCCAGAAGAGACTTGCTGAACAGCAGGTGGGAAAACTGAAAATTAACGCATAGTTCCTTTAAATTTTGTTTCAAATTATTTACATCTTTTAGATAATACTAGAATGTTCATATATTATGTGATGCTTTCTTTCCAGAGAAAACTAACAACATATGCTCACACGTGTTTAAACCACTCTATTACCAGGGTGCAAGTTTCTCTCATCCACAGTTTCTTCTGTTAAAATTCCAAACTGTATTCTGTAAAAATACAAAACTTGATTTTTGTAGTAGATAAAGGATTGGGAACAAAATCACTTTGGAAGCCTTTGAATGTAACGAGCCTTTTTATTTCTTCTAACAAACCTTCCTTGGGCCTTTAGTGACATTTGGACACATTCTGAATTGGCTCTGCTGAAAGTGGCTAGAAATACTTTTGGACCAATAGCCATTAAGGGCTTTGGTTTGTATCTTTTATATGTTTCTTTAAGCCAATCTTACAACTTGAAAAACCTACCTACTAGCCCATCATGCTACTAACTGACTCTTCACAAAATTACATGCTTTCAATCACTGCTGTGGGACTGTAGATTTAGAACTAAAAGAGTCTTTGGTAGGTGATTAAAGGTAGTCCTTTAAAAGGAAACAAAAGTGAGGCCAGGTGAGGTTAATTGATTTACCCAAGGTTAAACAAGTAGCAAGTAACAGAGGTGAGATTTGAGCCCAGATCTTCAGACACCTGAAGCCAGTATACTTACCAACCAATTTCATCTTTCCTCTTCCTTGGGGAAGTAAGGTTGGTTTTTTTTGTTTGTTTGTTGGTTTGGTTTTTTAAAATTTAAATGATTTTCTTTAATTCTATTTTCTTTAGCTCTATAGATTGATTTGAAATGACAAAAATAAAATATGATTACTGGGGGCATCTAGGTGCTTCAGTGGATAGAATTCTAGGCCAACAGTTGAGAGGACTGGGGTTCTAATGTGGCCTCAGACATTTCCTAGCTGTGTGTCTCTGGGCAAATTACTTAATCCCATTTGCCTAGCCCTTGCCATTTGTTCTTAAGAGTTGTTACTAGGACAGAAAGTAAGGATTTATTTTATATATTTATAAAATATGGTTGCTCTTGGATAAGCACTGATATTCATCACTGTATTAAAATCTTTACCAAATATCACTTCACAAAAGCATTAGTAGTTTCCTCTCACTGGCCAGTCAATACCCCAGGAATACTGTGCTCAGACTTCCAGAGTACTTAATGACAGAGGTGAGAGCTTAAGTAGATCAGGTCTTTATGTACCAAATCGTGGCAGAAAATGAGACATCTGTGAGTAATTATCATTAATTTTACTTGAGTGCTAATAAGTTAAATCTTATGTATCCTGTATCATTGCTCATAAAAATAATCTCTATGGGCTTAGGAGGGTTTCCATTACTAATACAATTGCCTGGTTTTTGTTTTTGTTTTTGTTGTTGTTGTTGTTGTTGTTTGTACACACTTTATAAAAGATATTAAGGCATGATGAAAAGGATGCTGGGTTCAGAGCCAAGGAAACCTGAATTCAGATCAAAGTACTGAAACTTACTGTCTTGGTGACCAAGGCAGGGCTCTCTGGGCTCAACTATAAACAAAAAAAAAGAGATTAGAGTAGATGTGCTTTCTAATTCTAATTCTAAACCTATTAGGACCCAATTTGGGTCATTTATTAGCACTCAGGAGTTGTTTTGCTTTTCTCTACTGACTCTTTTGCAAATAAATTTGAACGTTTTTTCATTTGACTGTTAAATGATGATTATAAATAATTTACCAAATGGCCTAATACAAAGTTAAATACACATTATGAAATACTTTTAAATTTTAATGTTCTTTGAAGTTTGAATTGACCCTTTTGGGTGACTATCTCTCCTTAATGTAACTGTCTGCTGCATTACAACTAGTTTGTTTCATTTGAAATGTTCTGAGAGTATATTAATAGATGTAACCTTGCAAATAACCATTTACCTTCAAGTGAATAACTAATTATATCAGGTGTTTAATTTTTATTATCTCTGCCTCCTAAAAGGAAGACCAGCAGACTAGCTATAAATTGAGTTTTTGTCATTTCCCCTCAACAATTTATAAGGTAAAACCTGATTTATATGATGTAATCTTTTGGAGACATTTGAACCGACTATTATGCTGTTGACCTGTTTGCTCTTGAAAAAAAATACAGATATCCCTTCCACATCGCAACTTTCCCTATCCTGGTTTTGATATATCATGAATGAGCATAAGAAATTAAATGGGAATATTTGGGGAGTTTTGCAGAAGCTGTAGACAACACACAAAGGCTAGCATATGACACAGAAAAAGTTTAGAAACTTGGAAATGCATAAAATATATGTAGAGTATTATAAAAGAACAACATAATTTATCTTTTCATACAATAAATGTATATAATTTCTTTTTTCAGAGTTAAAATAATTAAAAAGTTTGTGAAAAGAATGAAAAGTTTTACATTCATTTTCCAGATCCAAAATGGTGTGCCACTATCCCCCACAATGTGGGATACCTATAGTATAGGGTCAGCTGACTCAAAAAATAGAGATCCAGGTCTGAAGACAAGAAGCCCTAGGTTCAAATCTAGCCTCAGAGACTTCCTAGCTAGTTGATCCTGGGTAAGTCATTAAACACCAGTTGCCTATCCTTTACTGATCTTCTGCCTTAAAATGAATATTTAGTATTGATTCTAAGACAGAAGGTAAGACATGAGTGGTTTGGTAGTAGAATTCTCACCTGCTAGAAGGTAAGGATATTTTTAAAATTATATTTAATTAGTCCATTTAGAATATTTTCCCTTGGTTACAAGAATCATATTCTTTCCCTCCCCTCTTCCTTCCCCTTCCCGTAGTTGACGCACAATTCCCCTGGGTTAGAAGGCAAGGATTTTTTTTTAATAAAAGAAATAGTATAAAACCTGAAGCTGGCTCACCTATTGACCCATTTTAAGATCATATGATCACAGATTTAGAGATGGAAGGAACTTTACAGGTCCTCCAATCCAGTGCCTTCGTTTCCACATGAGGAAATGAAAGACAAGGAGAAATTAAACTGATTTGAATCACACAGAGGAAATAAGAATTAGGAATTTGAAACCTGCTCTACCTCAATATTATCCACTATACCTCCCTGAAGTCTCATACCTCTATAGCCAAAAATTAAAGAATTGGTTTTCAATGCTAATATCAATATAACGAGTTAGAACTTTCTTAAGAAACTTTAGGATTTACTGTAAAAAATAATTTTTCATGTGTTCCTGACAGGCTAAAGTCATGGCCTTGTCCTCAGTGCTGAAAATTGAAATGGAGGGCACCAAGGAATTATTTATGAGAATATTCATTTATATTACAGCTATTCTAAAATATCCTTACATAACAAATTACATAATAAAAGATGCTGCATTGTTGCTTTCAAAAACAATAAGTAGTACAGACCCTTATTTACCAAAGAAATGTCCTCCACTCCAGATTTCAACCCCTAATGCTGACTGGCTCACTTCTAAGCCTATTCCAAGCAATCACTATAGAGATGAGAATGACTTTATGATTAAAGAGATCCTTTTGGTATTTCAGTAACTAAACCTTAGAAGGGAATGGGATCACAATGGACCTACTTTACATTAATTTTCTTTCATTAATGAATAGTGTTGTGGTGAGGTTCTAACATACTATTGACTATGGAAATAGCAAAAAGATCATTTTAAGTTTTATGATCTAAAATATGAAGTGCTTTGGGTGATTCATATTTGTATCTTGTCTGCCTAGCTCCCTTTTCTCTTTTATTTCCTTCCACTATAATTCTTTCTGACTAGCTTATTTTCTCTAGTTTCATATTAATCCTTGAACTGATCTCTCAGACTGGCTAATCTCCTCCCCTTCTCTTCTCATCATGTAATTGCCTATAAAAATACACTGTCACACATGACTAGATCAGAAAAACAGAATGAACAAGATGCCATTTCAGAAATCGTATGCAAAAGGCTTCATTTATTTATTTATTTGTTTGTTTGTTTTTCGTGGCTTACGCTGAGACTTCTAGACCTAATCTGCTCTTGGTTCCAAAGTTGTAGTTCTGAAGCAGATTTTTGCATAAAATTAAGGGAGTTCGGATTGGCAGGATGTGATGGTACTGATAATATTGAGCTTATTTTAGTAAGTTTACTAAAAATTAGAGCTTGGATTGTTTTAATAATGTCATCTAATTGATTCTTACATGTTTCAAGGTAAATATTCCATGGCACAACATCCAGTACAGCATCCAAAATTTCATCTTTATGATAAAAACAAAAATACCATTTAAAAAAATGTCTAAATTCTATTTTGTAAAGATTTAGGTGTTTTTGTTCCACTCATGTTCTGTGTTCCTTGTCATGTACTAGGTACCTCAATTTGCATTTTGCTATTGATTTACCTGACATAATTTATAACTGCAGAAGGGTTCTTAAAAATTAACTCTGAGATGAATCCACAAATTGTATCCCTCAAATGAACCTGCCACAGGACTTTCTACCCTTGCTGTGTGAATTAGATTCATGCCAAGTTTTCAAGAAAAACTGCCAACAGAACTCATAAGCAGTAGACTTAACACATCATGTTTTAAAATATCTTGACGAAGGAAAGTTCTGTGCATCATCGGCATGATATTGGCAAATTTAAAAAGAGCTGTGACCTGGCAAAGACTTTGTGAAATTAGAATAACTTTTCTTAGTCTCTTCTAACCCACACAGCTAGAATGTTTAACAAATGCTGGGAAATATTAGCCTGTATCTTTTCCAGATGATTTAGTCAATTTATTCCTTTTGATAAATAATCACAATTGTACTTGGATCATATTTTTACACTGATTTCTTGCTTTACTTTTTAAGGGGGGAAAGGAACAGGTTGAGTATTTTTAACATGTAAGGATCTGCATTTACAGACACAAATGACTTTTTTCTTAATAGACTTTATTATGTCATTCCACCTTCTATAATATTCTATTATCTCTACAAGAAGTCAGTTTATATTAGCAAACAAATTCAAAAGTAAAATAGCCTCTTTCTCACCACCCTTTCATCCAATCAGTCATGGTTGTTAAGTCTAGTTGAATCTGTTTTTTCATCTCTCACATCCATTCCCCACATATAACTACCATCCTAGCTCATCCCCTCCCAAGTTGGATCATTTCTTATAATTACTATCTATCCCTGTGTCTCCTCTCTCTCTCTCTCTCTCTTCAACTCATTTTTCCTACAGTTGACTAAACAGTTTTCCAAAGAGATTATTCTGATAATGAACAATTGAATGAACACTGAATTTGGAGTCATCGTCCTAACATTAAATAAATCCTAAAAAAATCCTGCTACTGCCATACTATCTGTATGGCCTTAAGCAAATCATTAACTTCTCTCATGGACCTCAGTTTTATCATCTAAAAAATGGAAGTGGATTATGTTCAGTTCAGTCATTTCAGTTGTATCTGACTTAATGACCCCATTTGGGGTTTTCCTGGCAGAGGTACTAGAGTGGTTTGCCATTTCCTTCTCCAGCTCATTTTATAGATGAAGAAACTGATGTAAACAAAGATAAGTGACTTGCCCAAGGACACATAGCTTAGTAAGTGTCTGAAGCCAGATTTGAATTCAGGTCTTCTTGTCTCTAGTTCTGGCACTCAATCCACTATACAATCTAGCTTCTTGTATGGTCCCTTCAAATCTATGATGCTAAATCTCTCTCCTGCTCAGAACTTGCACTAGTTTCTCATTTTCAGGCTGAACTTATATTTTTATTGTACAGACAGACATTTAAGACCCTCGATAATCTAGGTCCAACGTAAGCTCTCCAGTTTTACTACCTTACATGCACTCTTCCTTTAAACCAGATTGGACCATTTGCTTTTCCCTGAATTCACCATGCTTGGCATCTGTCATTTACCGTCATCTGTGCCTAAAATCAGCTCCCTCCTCATCTTTGGCTTTCTGATTCCTCCAATCTGACTCAAGGGTCATCTTCGTGACTACTTGCCCTGGTTGAATCCTTCACCACCACATCCCACTCCAGTACAAACTATTGTCATTCTCACCGTGCTCTGATTTGTCCAATTTCTCCTTTGCTCTGTTTGTTGACTGCTCTTTGATGTTTATGCGTTCATGTTCTCTTCTTCTCCCTCTCCACTCCCTGCCCCAATAGATCTAAAGTAAGTGTCTTAAGAGTAAGGACTGTTTTTGTTTTCAACTCTATATCACTAAGGCCTTGATTTTTTTTTCAAACCAGACCAGTGATCTCATTGGTGTAGGTAATTCCCAGCCAAAGCTTAACCTTAATAGATAACACTAAAGGAGTTCCCTTAATCAATGGGTGTCAATACTTGCTCTGCAATTTTAAGTCTTTGAGAATTGATTACCTAAGACACTGAGAGGTTAATTAACTTACCTGTGGTCACACATCCTGAATGTGTCAAAGGCAAGACGTGAAGTTGGATTGCTATACCCAATTCTATTCCAATTCCTGGGATAACACAGAGCACTGCACAAGCTTAAAGGTTGCTTTAAAGTCTGGGAACCAAAAGAATTTCCATAGTCTGAGAAAGACATGTTGTTCTATAAGGGGTACCCACACTCTCCCCTTTACCTCTCATCACCAGCATCAGTGAAAGAACAGCTGCCAAGAAGAAATCTACCAGAGGATTATGTACCCATGCCAGAGGAGTAGGGATAGAGATGTGTTTTGTTGTAAATCTCTAAATGATTTATTTTTCTTTCTTTCACATTGTCAGGACCTACAACGAGACATTGAACAGCACAGTGCCGGGGTAGAGTCTGTATTTAATATATGTGATGTCCTGTTACATGATTCTGATGCTTGTGCCAATGAGACAGAGTGTGATTCAATACAACAGACAACCAGAAGCCTAGACAGACGGTGGCGAAATATTTGTGCCATGTCAATGGAGCGGCGAATGAAGTAAGAATTTTGAAAATATTCCTTGGTTGTTTTATGTCTAGTGAACCAGATACTCTTCCAAAGTTCTCCTTGCTGCCCAGAGGGCCTGGAAGAGTTTGTATCTCATACTTCACTCCTAGTATGTGAATTAGTACAGAGGAAATAGAAACCAATGTATATGTATATGTGGAATATTTATTAAGAAATACAGGGTCAAGAAGAAAATTCTTTAATCTTCTTTTTGAGAAATCACATCCAGGAACCTAGATTTCATTCCTTTATATAGTTTGGGGAAAAGACACTGGTGACTGAGTATAATTTCAGCTCCAGCATTGACTTTAGACAATTCAAACTGTACCTTATTTATGTCTCTGTAGGTTACAGGTAGTATAAGTGAAGTGTTCAGAACTCTTCAGAAGAAAGAATATAAGCTCCTTGAGGGCTGTGGACATTTAATTTTTGTCTTTGTATCCCTAGCACAGTGTCTGGCACCTTATAAGGACTGGCTAGAAGGACCAGGTACTTCAATTGACAGAAAATTTTTATTTTAATTTTACTTTGAACTAAAAAATTTTGTCTTTATTTTTTCTTTATGAATTTAAACAATATGCACTGAAGCAATTGGCACAATTTGGTCCTTCAGAGTGTTCTTAAATTCTGACCCTTCAAATGTTAATAATTGCTTGTTTGCTTTATGGCCTGAATGAAAGGCATGCTAAATTTGGGATACTATGAGTAGCAAACTTTTATGGCATAGATGTTGTCCCCCAAAATAAGTGGAGGTCCATGGGATGTGGAAGTAAGCCTAAGCTAAGAGAAAAAGAGTATTCCAGCACAAGACATTGAAAGAAGGACCTGCTTTGTTTTTTTTTTTTTATTTTTGAAATTCTTTTGTTGCCCTTCATTTTTCTATTTTTTTGTCATTTTCCTAAAACCGACACATTGAGCTCTTCCTCATAACAAAAGGAAAACCCGCCAATACAGCTGTGTCCAGGAGGCAACCTTATTCCACCCACCTTTCAATCTAGAGGAAGAAACCTATCAATTCTCCAGGACTTATATTGAACAACTTTCTTTAAAGAACTGCTTTCATTCCACTAGGATTGAAGAAACATGGCGACTCTGGCAGAAATTTCTGGATGATTATTCCCGCTTTGAAGATTGGTTGAAGTCAGCAGAGAAGACAGCAGCCCACCCAAATTCATCGGAGGTGTTGTACACAAATGCTAAGGAAGAACTAAAGAAGTTTGAGGTAGAAACCTTCTCTTATTTTAAAAAATTGTTTAAATTTTATTTTCCAAACCACTTTCTCCTCCCTTCCCTAACTGAGAAAGCAAGAAAAGCAAAATCCCTGTTACAATATATACAACATATGTGTGTGTGTGTGACAGAGAGAGAGAGAGAGAGAGAGAGAGAGAGAGAGAGAGGGAGAGAGGGAGAGGGAGAATGAATGAATGTCTTTACTCTGAGTCCATGAGTTTGTCACCTCTCTGTCTGGAGATATGTAACAGAATTCATATTGAGTCCTCTACAAATCTGGTTGTGTTTGATCATTATATAGTGATAGTTCCTAAGTCTTTTGCAGTTGTTCATCTTTGCAATTTTGCTATTATTGTGTAAATTGTTTTCCTGGTTCTGCTCACTGAACTCTGTTATCAGGTCATACAAGTCTTGTGTTTTTCTAAAACCACTCTCCTCACCATTTTTGTAGCACAATAGTATATTCCATTACATCTATATACCATACATAACCTATTCATTCCCTAGTTGGTGGGCAACCCCCAGCTTGTTTTGACCCACTT
The DNA here is from genome assembly GCF_027887165.1 of Monodelphis domestica. Classification (NCBI taxonomy): domain Eukaryota; kingdom Metazoa; phylum Chordata; class Mammalia; order Didelphimorphia; family Didelphidae; genus Monodelphis; species Monodelphis domestica. The sequence continues at coordinate 274,540,857 of NC_077227.1, forward strand.
TTTAGTCGTGATGTAGTTATCAAGCCTGAATAGAGTTCTCAAAAGCTAGCAGGACTTTTTCCAAGCCTCTCATCATTTCTTATATGTATGATCTCATAGTATGGTAGTGACCTGGAAGCTAACTTCTAACGTTTGGCATAGGCAAGAGGGCAGTCCCAGATTGGACAAACCTGTTGTATAAATCATCCACAAAGTATCAGGAGTTTGGAAAGAATACATATTTATTGGGAAGGACCACAACAAACATTTGCTACCAAAAGTACTCCCCTCCGGTTTATTTTTCCAAATGTCCTGCTAGTTTGATATAAAACTATCTTTCAAGGGCATTCATATCGTGCCCTTTGTTTTGATTTTCTAACTGGAAAAAAATCATCCAAAATGGCAATTTTTCTTGCTCAATATGGAAAGTTTTTTGAGGCAAGTCTGACCAATATCCCATGTGCAATACAGGCTTTTCAATGGCAGATTCACGAGAGACTTACTCAGCTGGAGCTAATCAATAAACAATACAGGCGACTTGCTAGAGAGAACCGCACAGACACTGCTAGCAAGCTGAAACAGATGGTGCATGAAGGCAATCAGCGTTGGGACAACCTCCAAAAACGAGTCACAGCTATTCTTCGGAGGCTCAAGGTAACCATAAAATCATTTGTGTCTTTAAATAGTGAGAACAACAGGAAAAATGATAGATTTATGGTCTATTGGACAACCAGCAGAAGTCAAAAAGTCTAAGCAAGGGTTTACATGTTCTTAAAAGGACCTATACATTTTAGAAACTCAAAATGTTAAACATATTTGTTCACATGTAATTGAGAAAAAATAAAAATTGAATGTAAAATAAAGTTCAGATTCTAGAAAAAAAGATATTTATATTTTTTTAAATGACCTACACATTCCCTATCCTTTATTCTTATATTTAAACTGCAACCATTCCTTTTTTTCCCTATGTGTTTAAGATTTATGGAATGCTTTCAGATTTGCAAAGCATTTAATGCATTATCTTATTTGATCCTTACAATGGCCCAGTGAGTTAGGTGCTCTTAATTATCCCCATTTTAAAGATGAGGAAACCAAAATGCACAGACGTATAAGTGACTTGCATGTGGTCACCACGCTAGTAGGTATCTGAGGTGAGATTTGTTTTTTATTTTGTTTTATTGTTTTTAAACCCTTACCTTCCGTCTTAGAATCAATACTGCGTATTGGTTCCAGGACAGAAGAGTGGTAAGGGCTAGGCAATGGAGGGTAAGTGACTTGCCCAGGGTCACTGTCACAGCTAGAAAGTGTCTAAGGTCAAATTCGAACCCAGGACCTCCCATCTCTAGGCCTGACTCTCAATCCACTGAGCCACCCAGCTGGCCCCTGAGGGGAGATTTAAACTAGAGTCTTTCTATCTTCAAGTACAGAATTCCATCCACTTTTCCACTTAGCTAATACTTGGGGTATCTGTGTCAGATATACCCATAGTGACTAGAGAATTTAGTTCCCTCTGTTGTCTGGAACATACGCATTGCTTTATCTAAGGTATTTCCAGAATGTAACTACTGTACATCTACTTATATACTTCTTTGATTTTTTTGCATTAAGTGATGTGCTTTCCAGAAATCATTGACACAATGGCCACCTGTAAATCATAAAAGGTTATGGAACATTTACTTTTTTAATCTAACAAAGTAATTATCTTGTTTCAGAATTTACTTCTTTTGTATTTTAAGAATATTCATTTTCAACCTTTATCATTCAGAAATTTTAGTATGTGGGAGTTTGCAAGTGTGACAAGTTTTTGTAGAACAGTCATCTTTCTGCTTCTGTTTCTAAAGCATAATTTTACCAAAACATTTATGGGAAGATGAGAATCTGTCCTTTTTACCTTTCTCCAGAAGAAGGCTAAAAGCTCTACCTTGTAACCATTCCATTTTCAACATATTACCTTCAATCCATGCTAATTCCATTATTACTATTGAAAATCTTTATTATAAAATTATTTAACTTACAACTGCATATATATGAGCTTCTCTGTCCTTGTTAATTGAGTAAACATTTTTAATATTTACATTTTTCCTCTTTTTCTCTGAGAATATATATTCAAAATTAGAATAGTGAAAATATCCAGGGAACCAGACATCCAACAGAAAATCCTAAAGCAATCATTTAGCAAAAAAAAACCACTCCTCATCAGTTAAATGAAGAGAATTGTTTTGGGTGGTCTCTAAAGCCTTTCCCAATTCTAAATTCTGGTATTATCTAGCTCAACTCTCTCTTTTTACTATAAGAAACCAGAAAAGGAAAAATTATGAAATCATCAATTTGATGCTGCAAGGGAACTTGGAGGTCATCAAACCCTTCTTCCCCCTCATTTAAGAGTTGAGGAAATTTGCCCTAGGATTAAAGCTCAGCCCCCTATTTTCCCAAGTGGATAATCTTTTACTTTGCTTCTCTTTCTACCATCATCCTTCAAAGGCAGAATTAGAATATGGATCAAAGATACTCTGAATCCTAGCTAAGTAGTTAAAACATATCCTTTTGCTCTTGTATTATGTAGCATTTTACCAACCAGAGGGAAGAATTTGAAGGAACCCGGGAGAGCATTCTCGTGTGGCTCACTGAAATGGACCTGCAGTTGACAAATGTGGAGCATTTCTCTGAGAGCGACGTGGATGACAAAATGCGCCAGCTGCATGTAAGCATTCTTTGTGAGCATGTCCCTGAAGCAAGCAGAGACCCCCTGGGCCAATCAGCATGTCAGGAAATGAGCTCAGATCAAATTGTAAGAATCCAGACTCCTCCCAACGCTGCTGAGTTACCATCGTCAGGAAGCTGTTTTCTGCAATCTGAGAATTAATTATAATATGGCAGTTATTGGGGTTTTTTGTTTTGTTTTTCCCCTGGTCACACAGAAGGATGGGAAGGAACCAGATCTGTGATTGCTTCCATGTAGGACATTTCTGATCAGGAAACAGGCTCTCCACTGTTTTAGGTTGAGAGGTACCTAGGACCCTGAGTAGTTAAGTGACTTAACCAGGGGCATATAGCCTATATAAGTCAGAAGCAGAGCTTAATTCAGGTCTTTCTGACTCCAAGACTGTTATGCCAAGGATGCCTCATACCACCTTTATTAAATATTGTTATTCAGTCATTCAAAATACCAATAGTGTCCTTGGGATTTTCTTGGCAAAGATACTGAAGTGGTTTGTCATTTCCTTCTCTACTGGATTAAAGGCAAACAGGGGTTAAGTGATTTTCCAGGGCCACATAGTTAAGTGTCTGAGACTAGATTTGAACTCAGAGCTTCCTAACTCCAAGCCCAGGACTATCCACTGATCCATCTAGCTCCTCCTTATTAGATATTAGAAAAGGCTAAATAGTGAGATTTCCCACACACTAAATAAAACCATTACACATGTGAACCATTGAAACAAGGTCAAGAATGAAGGTCCACTAACAACATAATATAAGCAAATAGCTTCTACCTTCATGTGATTAAGATGAATAACTCTCCTAAACACAGTATCTAGTCAGACATGACAAGTTTTCAGAAAGTTTTTCAATTGAAAAATTCCTAGGTGTGGATAAAAATGAATTGCTTTTTTAAAAGCAAAGGCGTGGGTGGGAGTGGGATTTTACTTTAAATTTTAAAAAAATTACAAGTATCTCTCCCTTCCCTCTCTCCTTTCCAATTAAGCAATTAAAAAAGAAAATATAACTCTCATAATAGATATGCCTAGTCTAATCAAACAAATCCCCACAATAGTCTTTATTCAAAAAATATATGACCCAATCTGCTTTTTACATCCATCACCCCTTGGGAAGAAAGTTGGCCATGTTCTTCATCTTTAGCCCTGTGGAATCATGGAGTCATTGATGAAGGGACACGTCCTATTTTTTTTTTTAAACCCTTACTTTCTGTCTTAATAAAACTCTAAGGCAGAAGGGTAAGGGCTAGGCAATTGGGGTTAAGTGACTTACCCAGGGTTACACAGCCAGAAAGTATCTGAGGCCAGATTTGAACCCAGGTTCTCCTGACTCCATTCCTGGCACACTATCCACTGTGCCACCTAGCTGCCCACAAAAGGCATATTTTAGCAGAAAATGGCAAACTTTTAACTATGGGCCTAATTAAGAAAGTGAATAGATCAATAACAAGTGGGTTAAAGAAAAAGTTTTTATTCTTCAGGGAGGAAAGTTCATCATAAGTCTCCATTGGAAAGTATTTTAAGCAGTCCTTTCTCATATTCTAAACAGGGTTTCCAACAGGAAATTACATTAAATACCAACAAAATTGACCAGTTAATTGTATTTGGAGAGCAGTTGATTCAGAAGAGTGAGCCTATGGATGCTGTACTGATTGAAGATGAGTTAGAAGAACTCCACCGGTACTGCCAAGAAGTGTTTGGCCGAGTGGCCCGATTTCACCGGCGGCTGACCTCTCACAATCCAGTAAGAGAAACACATGCTAGGGATGCACCTTCTACAAAAGATTTGAGATTCACTCAGTTTTGTTTGTTTGGGGTCTCATGAGTAGGAAATAGATCTCAAAGTATCAGTCTGTTTAGGAGTCCACATTTGGTGAGAAATTCTGGTTTCTATTTTATTATAGTTCTGCAAAGAATTGCCCTTCCCACCATACCCTGCACACCACTCCAAGTATAAAGTTATTTTCTAATGGGCAAATGATGGAAAAGTGGCATTTGTGAAGTCTGTGGAAAACGCTATATTTTTTTGTTCAATGCCATAAAGATTTTATTGTCTTTCATCTAGAAGATATTTAATAGTTGTTTAAACAAAACACTATATCCTTTGAGTGTAGTTGCCCCTGAATCTGGGCACGTGTAAACAAACACCCAGAATCAGTTCATGATGATTTTTTTCCTTCTCACTCCCAGTAAACAGAAAATATTTGTCATTTAGTTTATCTTAATTGCTGGTATATGTACTTTTGGCATTTCCTGGTACTTTGCTGTCTTTTGGAATAACTGCTTTTGGCCAAGAGCATCAGTTTGTAAAAACAGCTTCAATCCCATCTTAGTCAATCATTTTTTTAATCCATTTTTTTTCTTTTTGCAAGTGGCAGTTGAGTATTACATAAAGGTGTCTATTTAATTTTGGTGCACTGAAAGCATTATTTAATGATGACCATTTAAAAGTATGATTGAGCACTTTTATTTCATTCCAAAGTAGACATCTCTGGACAGTTACTTCCTCCCCATCTCTTTAAGTGTATCTACCATAATTACCCCACAATTTCACCTATTTTAAAATCTGGCATCTTCTGTCATTTCCCTCCTATGATTCAACTTTCATGTTATATAACCAAGAGAATTAAAAGACAATGGACTTATTACTCAAATAGTAAAATAAATACTGCAAAGAGAGTTTTCCTGGTTACAATCAGACTTGAGTGAGCATTCTACAATAGGCAGTCTTCCCCTCCGTGCCCAAAGGTTTCATCTCTCCATATTTTTCTTCAGCTTGATTTATTTCATCTTTAAAATTGTCTATTCTTTAGGGATTGGAAGATGAAAAAGAAGCCTCTGAAAATGAAACAGATGTGGAAGATTCAAGAGAAATACAAACTGACTCTTGGCATAAAAAGGAGGTGAACGAGGGACCATCATCCCCGCAATCCCTTTGTCATCTTATGCCTCCTCCACTGGGTCATGAGCGATCAGGTTGTGAGACCCCTGTCAGTGTGGACTCGATTCCACTTGAATGGGATCACACGGGCGATGTGGGAGGGTCCTCCTCTCATGAAGATGATGAAGAAGGACCATATTACAGTGCCGTGTCAGGTAAAGCCCATACTTCTTGAGAGAAGGTTTCCCCTAGGGTTCCTGGAACTTAGAGATTTGCTTGGATTTTTTTTTTAAGATAGCCAGCTGACATTGCCAACTCTTTAATTATCCAGTTGCTAATTTTCTAATTTATGGATTATCTAGCTTTTTTTTACCATTTCACTTCAGTCCTGTCTGCTCATCCACATTATTGCTATTTCCTTGATTTTTTTTTTACACCCATTACTTGGAGGATGGTAGGGGAAAGAATTAAAAAGTAAAAACTCAAACCCATCCATACAGAAACTCACTTGCCCATTGGTAACTAACTCTACTTTGGGAAGAAGTTGAAGCTTTTGGCTGAAATGAGATTCTTGGGTTTTTCTGTCAGTTTCATTTATTTGCCCCAACCCAATTCCCCCATTTCCATGGATAATTAAGAGTTGGCGTTTAACACTGACTTTTAAAAAAAATATCCTTTAATAAATAAAAGTACAGAAATGATGGCTTTCACCTCTCAACTCCCAACAATTCTGTTATTTTAAATAGTCAACCTGAGTGTTTTATCCAGTGAGGAAAATGACATTGTTCTTTTTCAGATATAGAAATCACTGAAAATCCTGAGGCATATCTTAAAATGACCACAAAAACTTTGAAAGCATCTTCTGGTAGGCCTCTGCCAATGCATGTGTCTCAACATGGCAACATTCCTGTGGCGCACGCTATGTTCCGTTCCTAAACTTCTATCACATGTCATGTCTGACTTCTTGCCTTTTTGTTGACATCATGTCCTTGGATCATGGTGTATTTATGCTGCAGTACTACTCACATCTACTCATGCACATTAGAAAATCTTAGAAAAATATACAGAATGACGTTCAATACCATGCATATTTCACGCCAGGGGTCTGTGCAAATCAGACTTTACCTTCCAGGGGCAGGTGGAGGGGGTTTCCTTCACTTCATCCTAGTGATCTGAAGTCTAAGCTTTTTTTTTCCCCATGGTGGTTTGGTTTAAAACTATTTTCTTGCTTATGGTGATCTCCTGGGAAAAAGAGTTGGAGTTGGATAGAAGGTGCTAAAATTTACTTAAACACAAGCAACACTACTTCTCTTTGACCGTGAAAGTTGTGATGTCCCCTACTAGGTCTGCAGTATTCACCAGAGCCATCGGCAAACCCTTTTGATGTCTCCAGCCAGAGTTTGGCATTCATTACTCCTTTGCCACTTGAAAGACCACATATACACCCATCACTTTAGTTCAACCGTCATTACAGGCTCATATCATGACTGGAGACCACCCCAACTTCTATAAGTACCAGCCTCGACAGCAGCAGATTTTATGTTCCGTCCCATCCTGACAACATCCTGTGAAAACAATGTGCCACAGCTGCATGACTCATCTCATTCCCATGTGTGGGACACTACTGACCTTTTGCAAACATGCATGCTTTGCAAGGAAAGCTGCAGAACTCATTTTATGCCATAACTCAATGTCATGTTACTCACAATGCTTTTTTTTGAGGGGGGTGTAATTTTTTGTCACATCTGCAGTGGGATAGATGGGAGTATATCACTCCTGTTTGTTTCAGGTAAATCCATTTCTGAAGCCCATTCATGGCATACTCCTGACAGCCCTACCCATCCAAAGCATCACTACAAACAAACCGAAGTTGAGAGGAATGTGCTGCCGATCACTCCAGAGACAAGCACCCCATATAAGCCAGAATATGTAAGTCTCTTCTTTGCTTCTATAGCTCTAGATTCGGGATAGCAATAAAAATGACGATGGTTGTTTGCAGTAACATTAGTGATGATAGGTTGTACTCTGAATACTCACATGCAGAGCCTGTGTGCAGAGTTGTCCTTCCATGGGTGGTTTATGCTGTGTGTGCCATTACCCACATCATGCCAAAAAGTCACCTTTAGAGCCAAAAGCAAACATCTTCTAGGTTAGGAGCACAATCTATAGCCAAAAGACAGTTATTCTAACCAGTCCGTTTGTGACTCAAACCTCAGATGCTGGCCTCCTCCTTCACATCATGTTGAGCAACTATGAAATCTACCTGGCCCAGAAAATATTAATAATGATAAATAGAGAGGCAGCTAAATAGCATAGCGGATATAACACTAGGCATGGAGTCTGGAGGACCTGGCTTCAAATCTGGCTTCAGATACCTCCTACCAGCATGACCCTGGTGAAGTTACTTAACCTCAACTGCCTAGCCCTTACTGCTCTTCTGGCTTAAAATTAATGCTAAACCCCAATCATTAAGAGCTTTAAAAATAATAATTAAGTACAGCTAATATATCTCTATTATCCAGGTCAATGGAAGGAGCTAAGATAGGTAGAATTCAAAACAATATATGATCCCCAGAGACCTTAGAAAATTTGGTGGATTTATATTATTAATTACCTCTTTTGGGGGTTAATATTAAATTGAGTCTATGTACGTTGAGCAGACAATAGGGAATGGGGGAGGTAGCACGGGAGAATTAGAAGTGATTATTTGGGGGATCCAGCCATAAGATCCAAGATGAGTTTTCAAATCCTGGAGCCCATGCCCATACTTATTAGCCATCTGAGGAAGTAACTTGGTTTCTGCAAGGCTCTATTTCTATAATTCTATATCTATAAATGAGAGTAGCAGTACTTTCACTTACCTACTCTACTTCCAAAGGCTGTCATGAAGAAACACTTTATGGAGCTGAAAGTTCTATCAAATTGAGAGTTGGTGGCTTTAAAAATATTCCATTTGACTGTTGCTTTTGGGGGAGTTTCTTGTTGAGGAACTAAAAGCAGTTGACATAGTTGCCTCCCTAGTCCCCAAACTTCCATCTTTGTGGATTGGTAAACAGTTTCAATGTACTTAGTCAAACCCAGCTTATTCCTGCTGTATGATCAAGGGCAATTCTTTCTAATCTACTGAAACTTCTTTTATTACCCCATCAATTGATCGAGGCCAGGGGGAGGTTAACCATTTTTGCATCATGGAACCCCTTGGCAGTCTGGTGAAACCTATGGAGCCCTTCTCAAATCATGTTGTTAAATGCTTAAAATAAACCACATAGGATTGCAAAGGAAACTAATTATATCAAAATAAAGTTGATATCTTTTTTTTTTAAGTTACTAGACCTCAGATTAAGAATCCCTCATATATAGCCATCAAGAAATGACTATGTGGAGAAACATATCTTTATCTAAACCTTGGGATAGAGCCTTTTGCTTAAAGACAAATTATCTCTGTGCTCTGGCTTCTGTGGGCAATTCAGTATGTGACTACATGTGGCCAGTTTCAAGAGCTGAGTCCTTTAATTGCCATTCTAAAAGAACTTTTATCTGTCACCTTGTCTAAAGAGCAGTCCAAAGAAATCAAACTCTCGTGACTTTTCTTTAAGCCTGCATATAGGCCATGTGGATCCTAGCCTGATAAAGCCTAAAAGGGGCATTATATTTAGAAATGGCCAGATCAGCTCTGTGATTGCAGGGAAAAAAATCCATATGTGCAATGAAAATAAACATTTGGTAATGAATGATACTGGGAAACTGATTTGTACTCTGTATGTTTCTAATTCCCGGTGATAATAATGCCAACCACCTCTACAGAGTGACTGGGAGGGATAACTAAAAAAAATTGTAAAACACTGTGAAAATGTAAAAGTGCTAACACAATAATAAGCTGGTAAGCACAATGATCGTTTTCAACCTTTTTTTTTTTAATTTTGCATGGTACATTTATGAAGAAAGTTAGGAAGCATGCCAAATAAATTGACCATTTTATTGCATCAGCATCCTCTCATCCGCTTCCTGCTTTACCTACATATAAATGCCAAGGCTTTACTTCTACCATCAGCTCTGCCTGCACATAAACCAATGCAATGCTACATGTGTATAAATGCATCTATATTATAAGAAAGCTGCTCTTGAGAGAAACGGGATTAATGATTTCTAATCCATTGATATGTATTAATTATTTTTTAATAGATAATTTGTGGACAAATTGTGGATAACTTAAATACTAAATCATTGTAGGTTAAACAACTTATACCTCCTGGCATTGATGGTGTGGACGATGGGAGAGAAGGGTCCAGAATGCTGAATGCCGGTGAGCAGAAAGGTCTTACAGAGACAGAACAACAAGCAGGTAGAGCTGAACCGGATCTATATGGATCTTTTACCTTTTTGTTTGTCTTATTTTTGCTGTTTATTTATTGATGGTATTGTTCCATCAGTCATTTCTGTTTTTGGGTTGTTTTTTTTTTTAAGCCTTTTGTCTTGTCTTAATTCTAAGTCAGAAGATCAATAAGAGTTAGGCAGCAGATGATTGGGATTAAGACTTTCCCAGGGTCACACAGCTAGGGAAGTGTCTGAGGCCAGATTTGAACCAGGTCCTTCTGTCTCCAGGCTTGGAATTCTATCCACATTACTACCTAGCTGCCCCCACCCTTTTTTTTAAACCCTTACTTTCTGTCTTAGCATCAATTTTAAGATGGACGAACAGAAATCAGTCATTTCTGCATATACCCTAGCCCCACTCTGGCTTCCCTTTAAACAAAGATTTAAAAAGAAAACAATTCAACAAAGCCAAAGGGCAGAACTAACACATCTGTCCATGTCTGCAATATTTCCCATGCATAATATTTCTCCCATGTCTACAGTGAAGAGTAAGAAGGTTGAATGTTCTTTTCTGGGGTTCAGCTTGGTTAGTATATTTACACAGGGCTCAATTTGGTTTTATTGTTCTTTCTATTTACAATTTTGTAGCCATTATGTTTTTCCTAATATTACTAACTTCATTGTATCACTTTCTATAAGTCTACTTTTCTTTCAGTTCTTCATAATTGTGTTTTTTATGATTCAGTAATTATATTATTAAAGGGCAGCAAGGTGGCACAGTGGACTGAGCCCTGGGCTTGGAATCAAGAAGACTCCTCTTCCTGAGTTCAAATCTAGTCTCAGACATTTACTGGACAAGTCACTTAACCCTGTTTGCCTCAGTTTCCTCATCTGTCACATAAACTTGAGAAGGAAATGGCAAACCAGTCTAGTATCTTTGCCAAGTAAATACCAACTACCAACTAGATTGTTGTTACTGTCTAGTTATGAGTGGTTGAACACAACTGAAAATAACTAGACAGCAACACAATCTAGTATTCCATTCTTGTACCATAATTTGTTTACCATTCAATGAACAGACATTAATAAACTGCCTACTATGTGCCAGACACTGTACTAAGCTCAGGGGGAAAAGGTAAAAGCAGCCCTTACTTTCAAAGAGTGTGTGTTTAGCTATTTATTCTGTAAACAATGAGCACCTGCTTTGTTTCTTGTTATTTGTCAACACAAAGTATAATGTGATTAATATTTTTTGATGCATATAGGACTTTTCTTTTGGGCTCTGTAGGGCATATGCTTAGCAATAGACTGGCAAAATCTACTCTGGCAAAAAAATAAATAAATAAATAAAGATATATATATATATAATTTTTTTAGGTATTTAAAAAAATAATTCTGTATCACTTTCCAGAATGGTTATGCCTTTCCATAACTCCTCTACCATTGACTGTTTCTATCTAGGTTTTCTTTAAAGGTTACTGATAATGTTATTTAAGTGATTACCAATACTTGGCAAAACATTAAATGAAAGACTTGTTGACCATAATTCCTTTGAAACCTCTTCTTTCTTCCTCAGCTTATTATTTCTGGCAGCAGTACTAGCATGCTGAGAACACTGAAAAAAAAACCCATCATTTTTCCTTCTTTCTCTCATCTCCCATATCCAGTTGGCCTGTAGATTCAATCTGTGCAATATTCCTCTGTAAAGAAGTACTTAACCTAAGACCCAAAGATAGATTTTAAGAGGCCTCTAAACTTGTTTGGGGTATAGTGGAGATTACATATTTATTTTAATGTAATTGGGTTTTTTTATAATACCACACATTTTATTTTATGCTTTTAAAAACAATTCTGAGAGGGGTTCGTATGCTTCACAAATCTGTCAAAAGCAGTCAATGATAACAAAAGATTAAGAAACCCTGTTCTAGCAACTTTATTAGCAGGACTGTGTATTATTGACCTTTTCCCCCCTCAGGGCATTGCACATAGTAGATATTTTATAAATGTTTTTTAAAACCCTACCTTCTGTCTTAGAATGGAAACTAAGGAAGGTATTTTGAGTTTTAGAGAGTGACAAGAGTAAAGGCTTATAAATTAGGAAAGCAGGGACTAAGAAGTATAGTTTTACTAAATTACAAGATTATAAAGAGAAATTCTAACCAAAACATTAAGTGTGTGTGTGTGTGTGTGTGTGTGTGTGTATACATATATATATATATATATATATTAATTAATACCAAGTTGAGAAACTTGGACTTGATACTGGAAACTCTCTATAAATAGAAGGCTTTTAAACAGTGAAGTAATTTGATTGAACTGCACATTAGGAAAATTAATCTGAAGGGAAATGACTTATCCAAAATCCTACAGCAGAGCGGGGCTTCAAACCCAGGATTCCTTTCAGCCTTAATTTATTTGAAGACTGATTTGGAGACAGGAAGAGATGAGAATCAAGGAGACTAGTTAGGAGGTTACTGAAATAGTTAGGACAAGATAATGCTTTACTTATGGTGGTAATAATAGGAATTCACTCATTCATTTAAAAAATGCTATAGAGACAGCTAAGTGACTCACATGGATAGAGAGCCAGGCTTGGAGAGAGGAGTTCCTTGGTTCAAATCTGGCTTCAGACATTTCCTAGCTGTGTGACCTTAGGCAAGTGTACTTAACCCCATTATCTGCCTTAGAAGCACTAGTCAGTATTGATTCTAAGGCAGAAAGAAAGGGAGGGAGGGAGGAAAGGAGGAGGGAAGATATGGAGATAGGGAGGAAGGGAGGAAAATTTCTATCAAATTTCCACCCCTTTAAAAACATAGTTCTACCTGGACTGTAATACCCAGTTCCTAATGGATGGGGCACAGAATCAGACTCAAGACCATGATGACTGTAAGAGTCACATCATGTAGGTCTGATGCATGTTTTGTTTGTTCTTTATGCATTTTGCTGGCTTACTTGTCATTTCAGGGGTCTTTGACAGTTGGAAGCTCATTCAAGCCCAAGATCTTCGCAATAAACTTAGAACAAAGCACAACCTGCAGCAATGGCAGCAGCTGGACTCAGATATCAATGATGTCACCCTTTGGCTGAAAGGAACTGAAGCTGAACTGGAAGATTTAGAGATGGCAAAGCCTGCAGCTGACATCCAGGAAACAGAGCTCAGAGTGAAGAAATTAAAAGTAAGTTAGCTAGGTTAGAGGGAAGAGTGGTCTGAATTTGCTTTACTTCTGGAGAATGAATATGGACAATGCATATTTATTTTTTTGACTGCTCCTCTCTAGCAAACAATAATAATAGTTCATGTTTCCATGGCCCTTTAAAGTTTCCAAGGGCACTCTCCTCCACAATAACAGTTTTGTGAGCTAGATAGCACAAGGATTATTCCAATTTTACAGATGAGCAAATAAGTATCTGAGCCCCTGGCATCCTAACAAGTTCTAATGCTAGCACTCATTCTGCTACATTAATAAATTTATTAATATTCTATATGTGCTTGATACCTCTTATAGGCATTTTCATTTCAATAGTTTGACAGTATTAAAAAGGCAAGATTTTTTAGAAGCTATTGTGAGGCCAGTTCATTAATGTTCTATTGTCCAATCTTAGATTTACAGCTGAGGGGACCAGGGAGGTATTCAATTCTAGTCCTCATTTGAAAGGTGAAGTTACTAAGGCTCTGAGAAGAAGTGAATTGCTCAAGGACATACAGGTAGTAAACAGCAGAGCTGGATTCAAACCCAAGGTCCCTTCTAGTTCTAAATGATGTGCTTTAATTTTCCATAACTTTATGTGAATTTATGGCTGAGGAGTGGTTTTCTCTTTATTAAAATTTTTATGTTAATAATAAATTTCCACATAAGTATTCCAAAGTAATATAATCGCCCTCCCTTCTTTCCTCCCACTCCTAGATCTGACAAACAATTCAGTCTGGGTTATACTTATCACGCAAAACATTTCCATATTATTCATTTTTGTGAGCAAATAATCTTATAGAACCAAAACCCCAAATCATATACCTATATAAATAAGTGATAAATAATATGTTTTCCTCTGCATTTCTACTCCAATAGAGTACTCCAATAAATACTCTACTTCTTTCTCTGGAGGTGATAGCATTCTTTTTCATAATCCCTCAGAATTGTCCAGCATCGTTGTATTGCTGTTAGTAGCTAAGTCTGTCACATTTGATCATTCCACAATATTGCAGTTAATGTGTATATAATGTTTTCCTGGTTCTGCTTTTTTTTACTCTACATCAGTTCATGTAGGACTTTCCAGCTGCTATGGAAATCATCCAATTCATCATTCCTTATAGCACAATAATATTCTATCACCATCAGATACCACAATTTGTTCAGTCATTCCCCAATTAAGAGACATCTTTTTAGTTTCCAATCCTTTGCCACCACAGAAAACACAGCTATAAATATTTTTGTACAAACAGGTCCTTTCCCATTTTTTTTCATCTCTTTGGGATACAGACCCGGTATAGTGAGGAGTGGTGTTTTCTATATGACATGATAATATCTTATAGGTCTAATAAAACTCTCTTTTATATATGGTTAAATTATGGAGAATCCTATTTATATGGAGTAAGGTGATTCCTCATAAATATAGCAAAAATGGCTTTTTGAGTGGTTAAGTAATGGAGTTCTCTATTTACAAGAAGTATGGAGATATTATAGGTCAAGTAAAAAAATGGCTTTTTATATGGTTAAGCATTAAAGTTCCTTATTTACATGAAGTAAATTGTTGAGTTGTGTTTAGTAAAAATGTCATATAAGAATATTTCATAGGTGTAGTTAAAATGTCATATATAGTTAAATATTGGTTAAGTGAAATGAGGGGAGAATTTTGCATAGATCTTTAACAAATGGTTGTTTGTCTGTAATGCTTTCTATCTGTTTGGAAAAGTTCTTTAAGGGCATCTCAGGGGGAAAGCATAGCTAGAGGTCAGCTTAATCTATTATTACTAACTCCCCTTAAGGCCTGGGAGAGCCTCATTTACATGTGAGCTCCCACTGGCTGGAGATCTTTGCCCATTTTAGTGACCTCTCCGGGCTTGCTGATCACCTGACTGTTTTCAGCCAGTCCTGAGGGAGCTAGTAGTGCCCATTTCTGTCTATATCAGGGTGGGGGTGAGGGATTTGGCAGATTGCTTTCCTAATAACTTTCAAAGAGAGCACCAGCACCAATTTTTTCCCACAGGGCCCTAAACTGTTCATTTCTTTACTCCTTCTCACCTTTCCACTGTTAGGATATACTAAAAGCCTTTGATAATTACAAGGCATTAGTGGTCTCCATCAACTTGAGCAGCAAGAAATTCCAGCAACCAGATAATACTGAATCAAAAGAACTCCAGAACAGACTCCGGCAGCTGAATTTGCTCTGGGAAAAGGCAAATCATTTGTTGGACAGCTGGAGAGAAAGCTTGCAGCATTCCCTCATGCAATGCCAGGTACACTGACCATCTGTGAGGTCCCCAGGACCTTCTGTGCGGTGGTTATGTTTTCTCACACAAGTGCATGGCTTACAAGGCTATTTATTGAGCAGGTTTTTTAAGCATTTCAGCAGTTGAGGAGCTCAAAGTAAAGGCTTGGTGTGTTTGGGACCATGATGTGCTCCGGGAGTCCCCAACAAAGTCATGGCCAGATTCTAAAGGAACTGGGGGCTTCACCCAGCCCAAGGGAGAGGGTTCAATGCCCTCATTTTCCCTAGTAGGTTAATTTAGTAATTCCCACCTGACTCTTGCTCACCTCAGATCAGAGGATTGCCATTGACGTACTAGAAAGAACCCTGAATTTAAAGGCTGGAGAACTGCAGGCAAATCCCAGCTTTACTGTTTACTAGCTGCACAGCCATGGACGAGTCACTTGAAGCCTTTTGAATATCTTTTCTCAATTGTTTTTAGATAATCTGTTAGGCTTCATAACCACTGCTGGCAGATCTGCTCCTATGGCCACGTTGACCAGATTTTTTTTTTAACCCACATGGAAAATTTGTTTACTAGTTGGGAGCTTTATTATTTCTTCCCATTGGAGAATTCAGTAGTCACTGTCACACTTTAATTGGAAATACTAGACTTTTAAAGTTGAGAATACTATTATTCTCAGAATCAGTTCTCCTCACCTCCTTGCTTTTCTTCTCCCCACTCCTACCACTTTGCTTTTCTTGCTTTCTGGACTGGGCCATTTGATTTGAATTTGCTTTTTCTTTTTTAATTGCAAAAGACAATTTAAAAAGCCAATAAAGTATCTCACATTCTTCTTGTAGAAAAGATGAAGAGATGTAGCCCAAGACAATAATATAATTAAATTCATTTGGAACTGATAGAATCATCACACTGAGTTGTTATTGGTTCAGTGTCAACTTTGCAGGAGTTCTTCAGTAGTGAACCTTAAAGAGCTGTGCTTGGCCTTATCCTGTTTAATTTTTTTAATGACTGGAATAAAGGTATAGATGGCATTGCTAATCAAATCTGCAGATGTGTTTGCAAGAGCTAATGCTCTGGAGGACAGAGGCCAGGATCACCAAAGCATTCCTTGGACCAGAATATATTAACCAGATCTAAGACAATGAAATTCAGTACTAGGTGGAAAGATGATTTCAAATACTTGAAAGATATCCTAAGGAAAAAGGATTAGACTTCTTCTTTTTGACCTCAGAGACAAAAGTTACAAGGAAACAAATTTAGTCCTGATGCCATAAGGCAAAGCTTCCTAAAAGCCAACAATGAATTGGGCATGGAAAGTTTCCAAGCCAAAGGCTAGAATGACTATTTGTGGGGATCCTGTTTTTTGTGTAATATGGACTGGCTGCTGAGAGTCCTGCTTTTAAATACTGTGAGAATGACTGATAGAAATAAATGTATATTAAAATAATATAAGAAGATATCAATTCCCACTAGATTTTAGTTTATGTTTTTATATATGTGTGTATATGTATATATATATATATTTCCTTACATTCATGTGCCAAGATTTGTTAAGCCCTTCATTCTCTATCGGTCTGTCTGCTTTGTGTTCAGTCGCAATGGAAAGGGATTTATTCACCTCTTTGGTTATTTTTACTCCTAGGACTTTCATCAATTGAGTCAATCCCTCCTATTGTGGCTAGCAAGTGCAGAAAACCGAAGATGTACGGTCCAAGCCCAAGTCATGGATTCAAACGCAGATCCCCATACCATCCTGGAGTGCCAGAAAGAGTTGATGGTACCCTTTTTTTCCTTTTATTTTTCTTTTTGAAGTTAACAACCTAACAGTGAAATGTTAAATTAAACTACTAAATTTAATAGTAAGTATTTACATTTTTTATTATTAAATTTCAACATATAAAGTATACTAAGCCTTTTTTTCTGCCAGGATTTTTTTTTCCATTCAGTCTCTTACTTTTCCACATATCTAACCTCCATTCTCCTGGTTCTACTTTTTTTCACTCACTTTATATTATTTCTTTAAAATCTTTTCAGATTTCTTTGTATTCTTCATGCTTTGCTACTTTGTAGTATTCTGTGACATGAATGTACATTGAACCATTCCCTTATCATGGGGCATTTAAAATTTGGTAGAAAAGCTAACAATGCTTTTTCTGCTTGGATCTGGTCATTAACCTGGTTCTGGGTAGTCTGCCAAAAACCATGACGGTAAAGCAGAAATTGTTCATATTTGGTTATTGTTGCTTAAGGGGTCCTCACATGAAAAGGCTGGGCTGCTTTCCAGACTCTCCCAGCAGGCTTTGGGTTGCCCTAAGATCATCACTTTATGGTACAATGCTCCTTTCTCTAGACTGTACTGACTTGACCTTCATTCCTAAAAGAGTCTGATAGGCTATAATAAGTCTAGCAGAGCTAGATGAATGTCCCTGTTCTAACCCCCAAGATGCTTAGAAGCAGAGGAATAATAGATGCATATTTCATAGGTTTTCCTGCTCGTCACTCAAAACACACACACACCACTTGTTTTAACCCTCTGATCAGTGTTCCAATTCAGGAAATGTATATTAATCATCTGCTATGTAAAAGGAACCAAGATGTTAGCAAGATGATTTGAATAGAAACAGGATTTCAGTTTGTGTTTCTTTCAGATATTGCTAATTCAGCAGCAAATTTGAGGTTGGTGTCATTGTGGCTTTGGAGCTTGAGATCAGTACTAGATGGACCAGTTCCTGTAGGACAGAGACTGTACAGTTTTCCCTCCAGCTTTCCAGCCAAGCAGCCTTCAGTTTTAATTTGCATCATCACTCAGTCAGAAAGCTGGTTCCCAAAAACTCTCTTGGCCTCTGAATAATTCACTAACAAAAGACTGAGAATGAAGTCTTTCACTTACACATTTCAGTTGCAATCAAGGAGGCCCACGGTGAAATTTTAAACTTTAATTTTTTTTAAGATGGCTTACTATTTTTGAATCTTCTCCATGAAACTAAGCAGTTATTCTTGCAGTCAAACCAGCTGTATGGATTCTCCTCTATTTCTCTTGAATGTGTTACATTTATCTCCTATTTCAAGATCTCCATTTACTATCTCTGAGCTTTATATAATTTTATAAGGCTCTTTAGGGTAAAAAGTACCAAAAATAAAATGGCTCCTACCACTTAAGAAAATTACATTCTTAAAGCAGCCAGATAGAAAAATTGCCTGCCTACCTATTTGCTTGAGGGAAGAAGGTTTAAGAAATTTAGAATAGGGACAGCTAAGAGGCACAGTGACACAATGCCAGACCTGGAGTTGGAAAGACTTGGGTTCAAGTCTGGATTCAGACACCTCCCAGCTGTGTGACTCTGAGCAATTCATATTAACTTTGTCTAGCCCTTGCCCTTCTGTCTTAGGGTTGTTACTAAGACAGAAAGTAAGGGTTTTCTAAAAAAGAAACTCAAAAGTTCAATATTTATATTATGTCCAAGAACATGCATGTGTATGCACACTCAAAAACCAAAATTAGTACATTAATTCAGTTCAAACATTTATGACTGATGTTTAAGACATTAGAGTTATACATTAGGTTATACTTAAAATGATTTGAAGTATTTTTTTATCACACTATTTTGGGAAATAATATGGCTCTATGATTTTTTTTCCTTAGTAGACCCTCTCTCCAAATTCCCATTAGAAAGCTTTTTCCATTCAATCTCTCTCACTTTTCCACACATCTAATCCCATTTTCCTAGTTCTTTTTTTCATTCACTTTACATTATTTCTTAAAGGTCTTTTCAGATTTCTTTCTATTCTTCATGCTTATTGGTTTTCATTACTTTATATGTATACAAATGTACATTGAACCATTACCCTATCATGGGGCATTTATTTGGTGGTACATGCAGGAAACAATAGCAAAGACTATATAAATTTTAGCCAGATGACCTGTGGCAGCCTCTCTTGTCCCACTCTTCCTTTCTGGGACTCTCAGTCAGATAAACTTCTCTTCTTTACATTTTTCAATTTTTGTTTATTTTTAGCAACTAGAAAAGGAACTATTGGAACACCAACATCAAGTAAGCTCTCTTCAGGAGATCTCAAAGTACCTCCTTGCTAAGGGAGATGAAGATAACTATATTGAAGCTGATGAAAAGGTTCATGTCATTGGGAAGAAACTCAATCAGCTGCTGGACCAAGTTGCCCAAGATTTAGAATCTTTGCAGGATAGCCAGGTGAGCCAACTTATTCAATTAAAAAAAATACAATACAATATATAAAGATTCAAAAATAAATTGTGCCTTATTATTATTATGTGCAAAATGAAACTTGGGTATTTAAAAAACAACGATACAACCCAATATTATCATTCTATGGAAGGAAATCAGAAAAGGGAACCATAACTGACAACAGTCTTCATGATAAAGGTAATTAATCTGATTCTGAGTCTTCTGGTGCCCAGGTCACTTTCAGTGCTTTTGGTTCTGCCCTCCTCCATACCATTTGGGCATAATTCTAATAATAGGTCACAGTTAGAGCACGTGATGCTTTATAAACACTTTCTTCACAACACAAGGAAGAGAGAAGGAAAGAGGCACTGTGTAAGTGTTGGTCTCCTTTTTATCAAGAACTGAATTAAAGCTTCAAGATTAAATGACTAGACTGCTGTTGCTCCTACAACTAGTAAATTCTAGAGCCTGGATTTGATCCCTAAACTCATCACTTTGCCATCTGGGGCACTTCTCACTATGCTGCAGTTGCTCCTTCTTATGGTATGGCAAAGCAATAGAAATCTGTTGATGGTCGGAGAACATGCCAGGTGGCCTATTTGTGCAGGCTGTGTGGCAGAGGGATTTGAACGAAGGGGGTGGGTTATGCAGCAGTCATGCTGTTGCTCCCAGGGAAAAACAAACTCTTTTGGGGGCTCTCAGATTCACTTCCAAGATAGCGTCTATGTCTGTGCCTATAATAATGGGTACGTGATGTCTACTATCTCTATTCATAATAAGCTGGTGTTTATTTATATGGCACTTTAAAGCTTGCAGAGCACTTCACATCAACCCTGTGAAATAAGAACCATTGTTGACCTCATTTTACAAATAGGGAAACAGAGGCAGAATTTGATCTTGCCAGCTTCCATGCCTAACACTCTCTTCACTGTGCTACCGAGCTATCTCATGAATAGCTGCTTTGGTACTAAAATTGCTTTTTTAAAAGAGAAAGAAGGATTTGGGGGAAATGGCAGCAGGGGCTCAGGAATAAAGCAGTGAAAAGAAAAATGATACTGCTTAGGAAATCTTCTGAAATATTTAATCCAAATTAAAGTCTCTGTCTCTCTCTCTGTCTCTCTCCTCAAACTACCATGTATACATCTTTATTTCTCAGAAGCTAGAATGAAACGAGATGGTAGTTTATATAATAGCAAGTCTCATAGTTAAATTTAAAGAATGTGGGGCTGTTTTTATTTCTTGAGATCCAGTCCAAACTACCAATCATGGATACATGCAGTAATAGGCTTTACTATTAATTTAGTTTAATTTTTTACAATTAATTCTAGCTTCTGAGAAATAAATTAGGATACACAGTAGTTTCAGGAAAATTAGCTCTGCCCCATATGTAGGGCTAGCACTGTTTTGTACTCAAGAGGCAAAGGAACATATCCTTTTTACCAAAAAAGAATAGTAGACTTCTTTTTGGAGTTGAGTTATACTTATGAATTGTGATGAATGGTGATTTACATTTACATTCCTAAAGAGCACTTTCAGCTTTGCAGAGTGGGCGATCATCACACTTCCAAGCATAACTTATAGGTGAGGATTTCATGATTTATAATTAGAAGAGATGATGATGATCCAGTCACATAACTAGTGAGAGATGACATCCCAACTGTTGTATCAACATCGAAAAAATTAGAATGAAGACCTTTTTAGAACATTTAGAATGTCCTCTGTGGATTTATGAAAAGAAACTGAGAAAAGTGGAATATAAGAAGGTATAAGAGAGTTAAAGTCCATATCAATGGAGGAAGGGTATGCTTACACCCATGAGAGCATGGCTCCATTGAAGCAATTCTGCATTCTTTGTAGCTCAGGATGAAGAAGATTGCAAACTTTTGTGCTCTGAGAATGCTCTGGGCATTTGCTTGGCATTTGTCCTGGGCTCACACTTTTCTTTGTTGAAATTTGCTTGAGGTTCTTTCCACTTAATCTTCGTTTATGGGTTTCAGGATGTGGATACATCATTGTTATCTTTTGATGAAGTAGACAGTGGTGGCCATCATCTATCATCAACATCTATGTCTGCCGCAGGAGAGAAGGTGAAAAAAACTTTTTCTTTAATAAGGGAATTTGCATTATTAGAAAATATTACTCTGATGACAGAACCCCAGGACTCACTAAGACATCTACACAAGTTCCATGAAATGGTCATTATTACAACCCAGTGCCACTTGTTTGGCATATGCTACTGAGAAAGTAAAAATATAATTTAAAAAAAGTAAAAAATAAACACATCTTCTGATCAAATTAGCAGTTTTCTCTACTCAATCCCTAACCTTACTTGGGGGTTAGGGTTAGCAGGAGGCTTTTGAAGATTTTTTGAAGACTAATTGAAATACTCAAGCATATTGAATGCATTTCCAGGTGGAATTTTATCCAAAAATGAAAACAAAGTTTTTGCTATTTCCCACCTATTTTTATTGATGCCTTTTATCTTTACATTACACCTAATTCTAGGGTGAAAAATAAAAAAATATATTCTTCCCCTCCCACCAAATTGAATTCCTTTCCCTATTGAGTGAGAGAAAACTAATCATAGGTTTGCCCCCATTTCAAATCCCATAGCAGTAATGACTGAAACTGCAGTTCCTTAACTGCCCCTAGTCTGTGCTTGACTGAAGTGTCTTCATACTAATTAGATCCTTTTCATCTCAATAGGTTGGAGAAGAGAGAAACACAGAAGGAAAGAGCAAGAAAAATAGCAGGTAACATGATCTCATTCTCATTATTGACATGGGCACATTATTTGTCACATTCTTTTCTCTGCCCCTCAATAATTGTCAATGAAAATATTGCTGCTTCTGTATGATTTTTGACATTGTTTCTAATTCTTTGGAAATTGAGGATCTATTTCTGTTCTTAGCATTCATTTTTTCCTTTGGATGGAATTCTCTGATTCCAATCTCATTAAAATGGCTAAGTAGGAATTCATATGACTGATACATATGAGTCGGGAACTTTAAAGAAAAACAAAAAAACTTTCAGAACTTGGCATTTGGGGAGAGGGATAAGAGAGTTCTGCTCTTTGAACCTTATTACTATCAGTTATCGTCTTTTCTTTACAGAGTGGGACAGCTCTCTGACCCTGGCTCAACTTCAACCAGCTCTGGATCCCGCTCCTTTCTTTACCGGGTGTTTAGAGCAGCCCTGCCACTCCAATTATTTTTCCTTCTCTTACTGCTTCTGGCTTGCATGATCCCCTCTTCAGAGGAAGACTATAGTTGTACCCAAGCCAACAATTTTGCTCGATCATTTTATCCTATGCTGAGGTACACCAATGGGCCCCCACCAACATAGAGTGGGTGCATCCTATACCAACACAGTCAGCATGGGTGCTCAAGCCTTGGGCTCCTAGAGCTTGCAATCCCAATGTAAGTAGCTTTTCCATTTAGTCACCATCAGCTGAGGCTCACATGCCATGAATTGGAATCTGCCTCTTGAGGGAATGCTAGAACCACCATGGCTTGAATAGATGTGTGGTGGGTGGCAAGTGATGTACAGTCCAAAGGTGTTATGTTATAAGACATTCTTCCAATAGGGTGAGGACCTGGTCAGACCTCAGAGCACCAGTTGCTCTGTGAAAGACCTGAGTTGCTTTGCAAACCTCATTTGTTTCTGGCCACACTTAGCCTTTTAAAACCATGTGCAGAAGAGCCTAGCATTTTTGTGGATGCTGCCTCCTAATGTCCCAAACTCATCAAACGGGTTTACAGAAGGGAAAATCAGTTATCCCACATAGCCAACAGTTACTGAACAGTAGTATTCACTACAGTCTTGCAGTACAAGTAAGTAGCTTAGGGAATAAAATTTCCCTTCATGGTTCAAAACCTCTGCGAGAAACTGGTAGTAGACACAATCACTTTTGAAATGTTTAGCACAGAATTGCTGGATAATACAGAATACATGAAATTCAATATTAGTCAGTTTTAAATGTAAAGTGTCTTGTATTTGTCTGCTAAGTCTGCCCTTTTTATATGTAGCTGGAAAAGTTTTTTAAAAATTATTCTATTGCATGGATGTGGTTTTTTATTGTGCATATTTTTGAAATTATTTCTCTGAATCACTGTATGAATACAAATGAAGAATGTAAACTTCAATTTTTTAAAATCTGAGCTTTAGATTGAGTTTTTGACTAATGTACAGTAAATGCCAAAAGACAGACTGATATGTTTTTTATAAGTTAACTTTATAAGACTTTTCACACTTTATAAAAGTGGTGCTGCAGGTTTTTTGTTAAACTGTATAGTCAGGTGGGTTGGTACAGAAACACGAAGCTAGTTGTGGCATGTACTCTTCCAATGTGGTGTTGTTTTTCTCATTAAAAAGAAATCTGCTCTCTTTGCAATGTGGAATTTTGTAACTTGAAGCTTCTGATCCGGGATTGAGTCCTTCACAGAGTGAAAGCTCAGTCTGTTCTAAATGCTGACCAGCCTATGGTGTGATTACAATGGCTCCCTTTCAGTGATGCAATGGATCCAGGTTCTTGCTGGTTATGACCCACACACCCCTCTCATCCTTTTCTAGTCTTGTTCATGTCTTTCTGGGGCACTGGAGTCATCAAACCAAAGAAATGACAGCAGCGGACACAAATATATACATTTAAAGTGCCAACACTGTCTAAAAATTATGATCTCTTAGTACATTCTATTCTTCTTGGCTACCATTCCAACATCCTCACTATTGCCATGGAAAGAGGCTACATATAACTGAGATCCTTTTTTTTCCTATGGCTAAAGCAGGTTCTTCTGCTCCCCAAACTTGAGCCAGGTGGCCCTCCAACAGCAAGGTCCCAATGAGAGGCTTTTCCGATTTGGGTCAAATCTAGCCTCAGACACTTGCTAGCTATGTGACCCTGGGCAAGTCACTTAACCCTGTCTGCCTTGGTTTCCTTATCTGTACAGGAACTGAAGGAGGCCAACTATTCTAGCATCTTGGCCAAGAAAACCCTAAATGGGATCATGAGTCAGACACAACTGAAACAACTAAAGAGCATCAGCTAGCCTACACAATGTCAGAGACTTTCTTTCATCATTCTAAAAATAGCAGAAATACACTCATTCAACTAGTATGTGTTTATTGACTTCGGAGTGTTGGCATAGCACTACATTAGGCTCTCAGAGGACTCCTTAGGGAGGGAGGCAAGATGGAAATGCAAAGTTGTTACTTAAAGCAATGCAATTCAAAGAAGATGGTAGCATAATTGAGACCTGGGTAATCTTGGGCAAGTCACCACCTCCCTGAGCCTCAGTTTCCTCATCAATAAAGGGGAAAAAAAGCTATCCCTACACCCTCAGTCCTTTTGTGAGGAAAGTGCTTCATTTAAATCTAAAAGCACTACAGAAGTGTGTGCCTGGTGTTGTTGGAATAAAGCAGGACTTGAAGTGGATGAAGGATGGTTCTTAAAGGTAGGTTTATAGAAACAGAAAAGAAAAAAAGGCTCTTTTCCAAAAGTTTTGTCACTTTTACATAGTGATAAAAGAATGACAGTAGCCTAGCATAACTGGGGCAATTGGATAGCTCAACAGATTGAGAGCCAGGTCCAGAGATGGGAGGTCCTAGGTTCAAATCTGGCCTCAGACACTTCCTAGCTTTATGACCCTGTGCAAGTCACTTAACCCCCATTGCCTAGCCCTTACCACTCTTCTGCCTTAGAACCAATACCTAGTACTGATTCTGAGGCAGAAAGTAAGGGTTTAAGAAAAATTGGCTGGTGTTATATTTAATTATAAGAATTAAACACAGGAGAGTCTCCATTTTTGTTAGTGACGTTTACTATCTTTTAGCCCTTTGGGGAGTCAATAACTCAAGTAATTTCAGGTGAAATCTATTAACTACTTTTAATAACACTCATCTATCAGACAAGGATTTATCTGGATAACACTTTAGTTGAAGAAACCAGAGGTGAGCTGAAAGCCAACTTGAACCATCGAGCCAATTGATAATTTTTCAATGTGGGCATCCACTCCTTGGAAACTGGCAAATGCCACCTGTCGGGATTTGATTTATCATTTTGTTGATTATCTAAACTAACATTTTCTTGATCACTTTCTTAGTAGGGGAAGGAGCTAAGGCCTACTATGTGCCAGGCACTGTGTTCATTTTAATCATGCAGATTAGACTTATGTCTGTTATGCATGTCTCCCCCCAGAGCTAGTGCTTAAACATTTACCAGAACACAACTGACTGATATAATACCATACTTGCAAAGAAGAATTAACTTGATAATTTTTGTCATTCAGTTTTTTTCAGGTGTGTCCAACTCTTCCATGACCCCATTTGGGCAAAGATACTGGAGTGGTTTGCCATTTCCTTTTCAAACTCATTTTACAGATAAGGAAACTGAGTTAAACAGGGTGATGTGACTTGTCCAGGGACACACAGATAGCAAGGATCTGGGATCAGATTTGACCTCCAGAAGATGAGTCTTCCTGACACTGAGCTTGGCACTCTATCCACTACACCACTTAGCTGCCACAACTCTGTAATAGTGCAAGAGAATAATTTCAGTCTTGTTTCCTGAGACCTTTTTGCCAGGCAAAGGATTCAAGAGAATAAATACCTCTCAAGAAATACCTTTTCCTCTCCATTTTGGGATCGTGCCAACAGAATATTTAATTTCTCATTGGAATCTCAGTATTTTCACAGCCTGAGCTTTGTCAGCCCATAGGAATCAAAGTCCCCATTTCAAATGTCCATCTAACTGAAATCGGTTGAGCTGCTAACATGAGAGGACAGCTGCCATTAAGCAGCTTATATAAGGTTGAAGATTTGAAGAGTGCTAAAAGGGCCAAAGAAAATTTCAGTCTGCAATTTACCCTCATTACATACAGTTTTATCAAAATTGCTTGCTGAAGTGATGTGATAGGATAAAAAAAGTGCTTTTACCAAAAGTCTCAAAATGGTCCCCCAAAAATTCAGTACTGTCTCAAGTTACTTTTTTTATTCTTTAAAATCATCTTTTATTCACCGATGATTATGATAACTCAAGAAACTTTAAAGTCTAAAGCCCAGACTGGTCATTTTCTCATACACAAACACATTTTTTTTTTAAATCACAGTGGAAACTGATCTCATTCTTACCTCGTTATTACCATGGAAAACTGGAAGCCTCCATCTTCTCTATTACAATTGTGCTGAAGCCATACCTCTCTATTTAGAAATTGTTCCATCTTACAATCATGTTATGGTTTCCAAGTTATTTAATGGAGGACTTACCACTGGGCATAGGTAAGAAAGAGTGAGTTGGGAAATAATGAGCCTGGGGGAAAGGTCCCCCATAATCACAATTGTCTTCAAAATTCACTTCAAGACCTGGCCTACTGGCATGCTGTGTGGGTGGTAGTTCACAGATTGAGTTGAAAGTAAAGGAAAACAAAGGTTCGGTGCTTGGTTTATGACATTACGGTCATTTCACATTCCTACTACTTACAATGAAGACCATTGGTTTTCAGGTATCTATGAATGGATCATCCGGGTGAGTTGATTAGCTCTTTGGAAAAGGCATTGCCATATTGGATTCAAATCCCAGTTCGGTAAAGTCTCAGTCTCTCTGGGCCTCAATTTACTCATCTGTAAAATGATGTTGTTAGATAGTTTCTATAGTAGGTCTAAATAGATGAGCCTTTTCTATTATAGCTTTGCTATTCAAGCAGGAAGAGATTAGAAGGTTTCCAAAAGTTTTGTCTCTGTCCCATAGTGATAAAAGAAAATGACAGTAGCATGGCATAACTCATTAAGAGGGGAGGGAGGTATGTGTGTACAACTGAATGCCAAAACCAAATATTGTTTATTTGTAGATTTCTCCACCTCTTTTCCCCCTCTCTTAATGTGTCGATTATACTCTGCTTTTCCAAGTTTTCAGGCCATCAAGTCCAGTAATGCCAGTTGATGTGGTGTGTAAACCCTGGTACTAGTTTGAGGAAGAAACATAGTCGTTCCCCTCGTATAATAAATTCTTAAGGACTTTTAGGCCAATTATTGATGGTCATCATAGGGCTGTGTGTCTTTTGCAGCTGCTGGCCAAACACATAAATAAAGCATCATTTATATGGCATCAGAGCTACCTTCAAAAGGAATCAGGGTGATGTCTAAATGCTCTGAATGTCTCCCCCCTGCCCCCATGCTGAATTTTCTTTCTTTTTTCTTTTTTTGTTCTTCAAACTAGGTGTCCCTGTTCACCTAAGTGGAAGTACAATGACCACTCCAAGACCTGATCCCTGCAAATTTGCAAGGGAGCTTTGCCCTGCTCCATTCCCAATCTGAGCCCATTCTCCTTTCTTTAAGCAGCTTGGTAGAGGGTCCTCCATCCAGCCACCCACCAAGACACACACACACCCTTTCCTTCCCAATGAATCACCCTTTTGGTGCCAGCCTTAGTATGGACGCCCACTTGGTGCTGGCCCTATTGCAGCACAGAAATGAACTCGCACCATCCACCAGCCTCATCCTCCCCAATAGCAGGAATAACAGATGTGGTAATACGCCCAACCTGAATTTGCTGAACTGGAAATTGTCAGCTTAAAAACTCCCACCATTCTCCCCCCCACCCCCACCAAAAAATTTTAAAAAGTCAAGTATGAAAAACATTTTATTTAACTTCTATGATACCATGCCTCATTTCATAACAGCAACACATTCAAAAGAACACAGAAAGGAAATAATACTGTCCACAGGAAGGGGAGGCAGAAAACAATCACTGACTTTCATACAACAGAATAATCAAATTCATGTTTAAAGAAGGTTCAAGCTTAAAAGTTTTGGTGGAGATAAATATCAATCACTTCTTGAAATGTACAAAAGCAGAAACAAAGCATTCGCCTGAAAGGTCTGCACAACTAAAAATGATGACAATCAATCAATAAACATCAAGTGCCTACTGTGTGCCAGGCATTGTGCTACATGCTGGCAAGATAAAACCACTCATCTTGGACTCATTCAGATACTCACAGGTACTATCATAATAGTTTTGAAAAAAGGCAAACCACCTACCATAGGGGGAAATCCTAGGGCACTTGGAAGTCCCTAGTCAAAGGCTAATGATGACAGATTTTTGTCATTCCTACAAATAAGCAAGCTGTGAACAAAGATAGCATCATACAAGATGGCCTGGGATTTGACGGGGAACATGGCATATGGGACCTGAAGAAGCCTGGATCGAAAGGCAGAGAACACTTACTCAGTGGGATAGAAGCTGAGCTCCAAAGGAATTGAGGATTCCAACATTTCTTTAAGATTAAAAAGGGAAAACATGGTATATAACTATACATTATATGCTGGCATTAAACCTAATTCCATAGAAAGGGAATGACAAAACAAACATGAACCTTCTAAAAATTAGTCAAGAATTTTAATTAGACAACCTGCCAGTGATTATACTATTCACCTAAATGGAAGCTATTTCCCTAGTCATGGAGAGTTTGAACCCATTTCTCACACACAACCCTTCATCCTCAGTCTTCATACATTTGCACTGGCTGTCCCTCATCCCTAGCATGCTCGCCTTCCTCACAGAATCCTCATCATTATACAATTTGGGGCCTCATCTTCTAGAAACCTTTCCAGATTCCCCCAATGGTTTAATGTCTTTTGCCAAACTACCTTGTGTTTTCATGGTTTCCATTTGTTTTTACTAACTTTGTATTTATACTGTGTGTGATTTTTTTTAACCCTTGCCTTCCATCTTGGATTGGTTCTAAGGCAGAAGAGTGGTAAGGGCTAGGCAATGGGGGTTAGGTGACTTGCCCAGGATCACACAGCTGGGAAGTGTCTGAGGTCACATTTTAACCCAGGATCTTATGTCTCTAGGCATGGCTAGAGATCATCCACTGAGATACCCAGCTGCTCCCATGTGATTTTTTTTTAAAGTAATTCTACCCCCACCCCCCAATTAGAATGTTGGGTCAGCGTGAGAAATAATGTGAGTTCACTGTTTCATTCTTTGTACTTATATTTTCTGTGGCTAGCAAGTGCATGAAACATGGTAGGTATTGAGATCACCTGGCAGAGAAAAGATGGAGGGAAGACACACTCTATCCGCCCAGGATAGGAAGACAAGCACCATTTTTCTTTCCTATTTCTTCATTCCTTCCAGTGAAGGGCTCACACCCCCTTCCCAGATAACAGGGATAAGAACATGTGAGAGGCAATAGGAGGGCAAATTACTGATCTAAGTAGAGACGGAGGGCGCAATTAGCCAAGCATTCCTGTATGGTACTAAAATACAGCTCAAGTAATAGAATCTCAGAAGCAAGTGGCAATGTCCTGTGTTAAGAAGAATGACTTGGGAGTCAATGTATTTAGGACGAAATTCTGCCACTAGCCAGCTACCTAAACTCATTCCCTTAGCTTTTGTTTCTTTATCTTTTGGATAAAGTTGTTCCCATCTGTTGGATGCGAAGTTGGATGACACGACCATTGGGGTCTCTTCCACCTCAATCACTCAATAATTCTAATCTCTAGCAGATCACTCACAAGCCCAATTTGATATTACATTCTAAGCATACCAACCGTATCCAATTTTAGAATTCACTATCGTTCTAGTTCAGAATCTAGGGGGGCAAAGTGGCCCAGGGGATGGAGTACTGAGCTTGGAGTCAGAAAAAGCCAAGTTCAAATATTGTCTCAAACACGTTCTGTTGAGCCTGGCCAGTTCACTTAACCTTTCTAGGGTTCAATTTCTTCATCTCTAAAATGGATTGAATTCAATGGCCCTGAAAGTCTCTTCCAGCTTTAAGTCTATGAGCCTACAGCTAAGGGCTTATTTATTTTTTACCTAATTGTTCACATTTTTTCTTTCTTTGTAGAAGTATCTTGTAGTTTGTAGATGTGCCTAATGCTTATAGGCCAAAAAAAAAATTAAAATTAAGAAAAAAGGAAAATAGAATGTGATGGCCCAAGGGGGCACCTTGAATGTGAAACATGACATATACATAGGTTCAAAAGCAAGCTTTTAAAAGCTGCAAATCTAAAATTGCTTGTATCTGGCTAAAAGTGATGAACATTTAAAACATATAAGTTGGCTTTCTTTTTTTTTTTAATTAAAACACTGGGTATTTTAAAAATTAAATTATATCTATAATAATATTATATTTTATGAGGTTGATTAAGGATCGTTAGAAATCAAAGAACAAAAAGGATACAAAGTAAAAACCACGTGCCCATGACTGATTAGGCCATTTAAAAGCTTACCTCTATACTTGCTACATCATTTGCAAAGGAAGAGAGCGTGGGAGGCCTTACTGCCAATTAAATACCAATTGTGATCTCGCCAACATGGAGACTCAAGAGAGATTATAGGGAATTCTGGGAAATACCAAGGACTTCTGGGGAATGAAGTCTAGGGTTCAATATCTCCATTTATACAGTATCCATTTTCAACAATTTGATGTCACCTTCTAGTGAATCATCAGGTTAATGGAATTAGGATCAAGGTAGAAAGATTAGTCCAGGTAAAAAATTGATAATAAATTCCATCAATTGGAAATCAGGCACAAGTCCAAAAATGTATATTAGTGACATACAAACTTGGTTCTTAAATACAATATCTGATTAGTACAGGAAATCAATGTAAACGAAAGGATGACTCAAAAGAGTCAAATGGTCCAGCAGCTGGCATTGGTAAAATGCTGGGGAGCAGCTTGATTGTTTTTTTAAAGGCTCCTTAGCTATTCCATAATTGCTAAAATGTCAGCTTTAGTTGCCTTACCAAAGCCCTTTTCCCTCTAAGATTAGTAGCAATGCATAAATACCTTTTTTTAAAAACTCACTGAAAGCTAGTTTTGTCATTGGGTTTGTTAGGAAATTTTGGAGTTCAGGAAGTAAGATTTTTTGTATTTTGGGTGAGTTGGGTTTTGGGGGGTTTTTTTTAACTAAAGAGAAAATTATGAATAAGAAAAAGCGAATGCCAGAAGAACAAGGTGGCCAATCTTTTAAAATTCTATGATTAGAGTTCAGTTTTTCAAGAGAGAAAAATCCTGAGTTTCTCCAAGATTTCTTCTATATAAAAGGGGATTAGAACTGGACTTATAACCACTAAAATTTGGAACTCCAAGATAAGAGAATTCAACCAATGTTGGCAACTTCTCTGCAATTTACAGTCTTAGGTGCCTAGAGTGCTGAGAAGTCATCCCTTGCCAAGGGTCAGGACTTGACCCTAGTGTTTCCTGACCTCAAAGCCACCTCTCTACTATGCCACACAGACTCTAGTTGTATAAAAACATTATACAAATAGCAATTAGGTGGCCATTAACAGTTGTTTGGTTTTTTTTTAATCCTTAATTCCTGTCTTAGAATTGATACTAAGTTAACAGTTTCAAGGCAGAAGAGCAGACTAGGCAGGTGGTGTTGCCCAGGGTCTCACAAAGCTGGAAGTTTCTATGGCCAGAATTGAATTCAGGATCTCTTGTCTCCAGGCCTGGCATTTTATCCACAGAGTCACCTAGCTGCCCCCCATTAATGACTTTAACTGATAGATTTAGGAGTAAACAATGAGATGTAGGAAAAAATTAAAATTATTGTTTTTTCCTAATAGGCAAGAATTTGCCCAGTGCCTATCTCTGAGCTACTCCAGCTCCTTAAACAGACTTGTTTCAGAGAATTAAACCACTATGCTCCCACAATGAATTAGGTTGGGTTTATTTTTCTTCCCTTTCATTTTTGTAAAGGAGAATGTAAATTAAATTTCTCAAGAGTTAGATAGACTTTTTGTCCCAAAACTTCTCAGTATTACTAATATTCATTTTAATTATTCAATCAATATTAATTGAGTGCCTACAGAGTGGCTGGCCCCTTTATTAGCCATTATAATATTCTTAGAATTATATCTGTCTCTTCTCCCTCAAGGGTATTTTTCCCTCAAATTAGAACTTCAGTTTCTTTGAGGAAGAATTCAATTCAACAAATATCTCTTTTATGTCCCTACTAGGTGCCATGGATTGTGCTGAGCACAATGGTCTAATAGGTGTCAAACACACGACTTGCAGCTCACGACACTCCTGAGTGCAATTCAAACCAGATTACTATGTAATTGGGAAATATTTAACAAAATAAATTAAAACATTATAAAACAAATAAAATTAATGTGAGGTTTTAAAAGTCAATATGTACCCTACAGGGCTCCTTACGGATGGTACAGTAGCTCCTATTCCTATTTCAGTTTGACACCATTGATGAAGATTATACCTAAATAAGAAAGAGTAGAAGAGAAATACTGTCGGATTGAGTCACAAAGAAAAGAGACAGGTGACTCCTATTCAAAAGTTCTTTAAGGCCAGGATTTTTCAGAGCTGTTTCTCATGATTTTCTTCTTCCTTCTCCCACCTTGGCTACATACTCCAACCAATTTCCTATGAAAAGTAAAACTGAGAATTCCCGCAGAAGGCTCAGTGATGCCAGTACTACCTCAAGTACTCACTGACAGCCAGGATTTTATGAATTCTATGTAAATGATAATTTGTGGAAAGGTTAGTATTCTGTGAGCTGCAAAAATATTCAAGGTTATAATAACAATTTGTTATTTGAAAGGTGACCTTAGAAGCCACTGCCCTATCCTTCTACCTCTTTGTCCTCTAAAGGGGTGGAGAGAAATATTTTTTTAATAAAGCATATGGGGGGTGGGGAAGCTAGGTGGTTCAGTAAATAGGCTGCCTGGCCTCAGCCATTTTTTACTTGTGTGACCTTGGCATTTAACTTTGCCTCAGTTTCCTCATCTGTCAAATGAGGTGGAGGAAATGGCAAACCACTATGGCATCTTTAACAAGAAAACCCCAAATAGGGTCACAAAGAGTGGGACAAGACTAAATGACTCAACGACAATTATCTGATAACTATTATGGTATCCAAAAAGACACTGATACTTCCTTAGAGCTGTAATCTCATCACCTGTGATCAATGAGGGTATTCCTAGGCTCGGTGGTGCTAGAATCTCTCCACCAGTACTCATCACATGACCTCTCAGAGCTAGAAGGGATCTTATAGATCATAGAGGAGGAAATTAAGGTCCGGAGAGGGAAAGTAGTCACTGGCTAAGTAGTGACAGGTCTAGGGCTCAAGCCTGACTCTGAATCCAGCACCTTTCCTGTAATGACAACATTTCCCCCTCTTTCTTTGCACCTTAACCCCACACTTCACTCCTTCAGGCTTTGCTCTCCTTTAGGGACCAGGCTTACTGTTCTATATTTAGAAGATTCCAAGGTGGTTTCCCATTGGGGAATGGGAGGGGACACTTCCTTTATGTAGTTCGCTAGAATTCCATGAGAAGTTTATTACTTTGACTTAATGTCAGGAGACCCAGAGAATGAGTCACATTTTAGTAAAAAGGAGTCCTGATCCTCGATTTTCTCAACTGTAAATTTAAGATGGCCTTAGCAATCAGCTCCAGTCTCTGAGCTGTTAGACTAGATGGCCACAGGTTTCTTCAAGCCCTAGCACTTGAGATGGGACTTCATTTATGCTTCTTTCATTGTACTTGTCACAAAATCTTTATTTTCTAAAAGCTCTAAAGGAACAAATATCTGGGTTCTGCATAGAGTGACAAACATTCCATCAAGTTACTGAGGAATTGTTGGGTTTTCCCTATGTGTAGTGATAGATATTAACTCCAGCAGGGGGAGATGCCACCCCAAGAAAAGAACTGCCCTGCTGGTAAGCTCTGAAATGATCCTCTGAGTCTCCAAAATTACATTCACTTCTGCTCTATAGGAGATCCTGGCAAGAGCACAAGGCATTGACTCATCAAAAGCGCTTTTCAGTCTCTTCAGGATACAAATTCACTGGCTTTACGATTCAGCTGTGACTCCTTTGAACGTGCTTGACTATTTTCTGGTCCCACTCCTATTCTCAATTCCAAGCAGTAGGTGGAGTGGGAGAAATCATTAAAAACTATTTACAGAAGATCCCTGGCATAAGCCCACCTATATAAATCCCAAGGTGTTCTTGCTATCAATGAATTGTTTCTGGAATGCATTAGCTAAAGGAAAGATGGTTAGCTTTATTTCCCAAGAGCAAAATGTTGAATTAATCCCACATCACGGAAATGTAAGCACTTTCCAAAGATGCGACCACCAACTTCACCAAATACGATGACTCCCAAAACACACAGATCTCAATTTATCCATTCAGAGTTTTCCTAGAAAGTATACATATTTAGGTGTTTGTAAATTAGCTTACACAGAAGTTTCAGGACTGTCTTCCATTAATTATATAGTAAATTGGATTTAGGGGCTGCTAATCATTTGTTTCATTCCCCAACCCTACTGCATTACCTGTAAATTATTGAATGCTATATAAGCAAACAGCTGAATTAGAGTCGCTCTCATTTAAAAGAATGCTCTTGAAGTGAAGAATCCTTTCATGGTGCAACTAATTATGCCCTCAAGTCCATCAGACCATATGCTGTTACAAAATTTAGGGTTGAAGAAGACTGTATGAGATTGGCAAATATTCGTCAGCGTAGGAGTCTCTGCAAGGTACTGTCCATTTTGTTTTTAGAAATTCATCACTGTAAGCATAAAAGACTAAAAGCAATCAGACCATCCCACCCAGGATCCTCCAATAGAAATAGTTTAAGGACTGGGTGGGAAGTGGTTGGTCTTTTCCTTAAAGCAATTCACTCTCTCCTGGGCTCTGGGAAAACTTAAAAGTCTGGTAAAAGATTTACCACAATTTTGGACCATCAACTGAATTTGTCAACTCTTCATATGACTCTACAACACTCCCATGACAAACCCACATTTCTTTGTTTGTTAACTTTTTGAAACCAACTTTGTTTCACACATGGATGGTTTACAACTTGGCTCCTCCTGTCTCCCGCTGAGGACTCTAGGAGCCCAAAGAAGCTGGAGAATTGGGGAGGCTGGGAGGAACACAAGGGAAAGACCAAAGATTTGAGGGAAGCTAGCTCACCCTTTCACATGGGTCACAGTGGGCCTACCAAATGTCCAGCAGCATCGGCCCACTCTTAATTCCATATCCTACTCCCAGTAATTTCTTTACAACTCTGCCTCATAACCCTGACCCCAAACTTTGCCCATAAAACCTACTAAGAAGAGAGCGAATAAAAGCCCAGTCAAATGAGCTAAATAGTTTTTATGCTTGTTACATTATATAAACATCAGAATGAACATGGTTCTTGGATAGTAAAAAATATCACATTGTTTCCAACAATCAGAGAATAAAAACACAACCAAAAATAATGGGCTTGCCTAGCAGTAATTTGCAGGTCATCGCAAAGCATGGAAAAGGTTTTGACCTCACTAGTGAAATGCTAGAGTTATATATACATCAACTGTATGTAATGCCTAAATTAGTGCAGCCACTAGACAAGCTGGAGATGGGGTATACTAGAAAATTTGAACTCCATCTCCCAGAATTCTCTCCTCATCCCAAAATTCCTTTTCCCTTTCTGTTTATGTGTGTTCTTGCATTGTTGTATATAAGTTTTTGTAACTCCTCCCTAGGAGTTTCTAATTATACAGGGGTTGGGGGAAAGCTCTCATTTCTGGTTCTTCCTACAGTCTCAAACACACCCAGAGACCTCTGTGCTCGCTAAAGTGCACACAGATAGAGGTGAACTCAGGAGATTTGGCCAGAGCATTGTTGTCTTTGATGACCACTTGTCAGGAATGTTATAGGAGGGATTCCTGGCTAGAAGGTCTAGGATCATGTAATCCAATTCCATCATTTTGTAGACTGTGTCTGAGGCCTAGCAGGATGAAATAACATTAAATTCCATTCATCATCCCAGGCTCCTAACTGAGAACTTTCTCTCTACACTATAATGCTCGCAATAAGGTTTTTATAGTAGGCGACCAACTCTTGTGGTCCCTTCCAACTATGGGATATTCTCATTTTATCTATTTTCCCACCTTCTTCCCCAACACTCATCATAAAACTATAATGCATTTTATTCTAATTTTTAAACCCTTACCATCTGTCTTAGAATCAATATTAAATATCCATTCCAAGGCAGAAGAGCAGAAGGGGCTAGGTAATTGGGATCAAGGGAGACAGCTAGGACACCTCTGAGGCCAGGCTTGAACCTAGGACTTCCCATCTCTAGTCTTGGTTATCTATCCACTGAGCCACCAAGATGTCCCTAAGCATTTTTTTAAAACCTCGCCTAGCTTAAAACCAATACTGTATATTGGTGCCAAAGCAGAAGAGCAGTAAGGGCTAGGCAATGGAGGTTCAAGTGACTTGCCCAGGGTCACACAGCTAGACTCAACATTTATTTTTACAGAGGGCAGAAGGTGCCAAGATTCCAAGAGCAATAAACTCTTTGTATCTCTGTTCACTACTTAACAACAAAGGAGAAAATGGTTTTCTTATCCCCAGCCCTAAAAATCACAGTTGTGCTCATAAAGAGGTCATCAGTGTCCCATGGCGAGCACTGAGTCTGCAACCATGAAAGCCAATGGAAGTCTTACATCCACTGGGAAGAGCTTCATTTCCTTCATTTCCCAAGAGCTTCTCAAGATGCCCAACAACCCAGGAAGGATTTTCCTTTGGCTCAGGTGTCAGTCACTCCTGTGCATCTCAATTCCGGCTCAACTCCTCCTGGGGAAGAAGAGATCACTGAGGCAGCAAGTCCTGAGGGCTCCTCTCCTTGCTCTCGCTCTGCTCTGCAGGGCCATACTCGGACACGGAGACGGATGACTTTTTATATCCCCTCAATGTGTGGGCATTCAGCATCTCCAGGAGAAGGTCATAGACAGGGACCACATTTTTGCATTTCATGCTGAGCAGATGTTCCATACCTTTGTTACTGTGGGGGAGAGGCACAAAAAAAAAAAAAGAACAAATCTAGGATTCTAGGAAAGGAATATATCAATGCTTGTGAAATTACAGAGGAAAGGAGTGATGGAATCCTGTTTCTTTGCCTCTTGTCCCTCGGTATTGTCTATGTCCAAATCTTTGACTTAAAGAATTTTCAGGACAGACTCTATGTTTGTTTTATTGTTTTATATCAGGTACCAGTAAAGTGAATGCAAATACATGACCAACTCAAAATATTTATCATCATCATCCTGTTGCAAATAATAAGCAACTGCTTATTATATATATATATATATATATATATATATATATATATAGTCCTCTGATATAAACTTTTCCCCTAGCTAGTTTGACTTCAGGTAAATCTAGGCATCAGCTTTCTCATATGTAAAATGAGAGAGTTTTAATTAGATGATCTCTAAAGTCCCTTGCCAGCTTTAATATTCTATGAATCTATGTTCTTTTAATGTAATCATTGTGTTTGCTTACCTAAAAGACACCACAACAACATGGGCCTTTCTCAACATCCGCAATCATGACACTTTAATTGTATTTCTTTTTTTTTTCTTTCCCTGGTCTGTTCCACACAACTGGTCACTCACTACTCTTAGATCACTTTCCTCCAATGATCTCAATAGTCATCCTTTGCTGTCCCCCAATTCTCTACCTCTTGCTCTTCCTTTGGAAGTAATAATCAAACCAGCATTGCCATTACTAATGGAAAAGAAGTGACAGTCCACTATGGAGTGGAAAACTCCCTTCCCAGGCCACTGTTGTTGGGCTTTTTCCCATTGGAAGGTAAGCTCCTTGAGGGCAACACTTACTTCTCCTTTGCATTTGTGTGCCCCAGGCCTAACAGTAAGTAGTAAACTCTCATTAAATGCTTGTTGATTCATTGCAGCTACATTGATGAAGGAGAAAATAGATTTCTCCAAATAGAGGAATCCAGAAAATATCTTCCTCCAAATCTCATGGCTTCAGAGGAGTCGCTTACCTTGGAGATGATAGGGTGAGATAGATTCAGTCTTCTTCTGGCAGAGGTTCTGAATCTAGGGCCTGGGAATTTTTTTTATAACTACATTTCCCTGTTATTGGTTTCCTTTGTAATCCTATGATTTTATTTCATGCATTTAAACAAACTATTCATAGACTTCACCAGGCTGATGGAAGGGTCCATGACCCACACCCGCAAGGTTAAGAGCCCCTGCTGAAGGGCTCTGTTGTGAGTGGAACATGAATCTCTAACAAAGAAAAGGTTTAGGGCTACTGGAGTCAGACTCAGAGAGCTGCATGGAGACCACCAGCACCTTAACATCATTGGTTAGAAATCTAGCAGAACACCTTCCCATTTAGGGCATCTTTCTTCCTTTCATTGAAATTTCAAAATTAAAATAATTGAAATTAAGTTAAGTTGAAGTTTACACAATCACAGAATTACAAAATGTTAATTCTGGAAAAAAATCTTTGGCCAAACTCTTCATTTTACAGCTGAAGAAACTGAGACCCTGAGAGAATAAGTGGGTTCCTGAAGGTCACACAATTTGTAAGAGGCAGGACTGAGATCTGAACTTTCGTTATTATTTTTTAACCTCAGAATCCAATGCTTTCTGGTGACACCTCACCGCCCCCTCCACAGTCCATTAAAACATTTGCCACCACATGTGTACCTTGCGTGCCTGACATGAGAAAGAAGCATCAGAAGGTTAGCCAGACGTATGGACTGCTGCTGGGAAGAGATTCCACTCTTTGCGATAACCCACACCAGTGCGTCTGTCACAGCATTAAGCAGGTGATGTAATTTCCTGCTGCTCTCCGGTTCTTCAGTTGCTGCTGCTAAAGGGAACATACCTAGGCAAAGACAAAAACCAGAATGCAATTTTTGCCTTGAAAGGGAAGAGGCAGGAGGAAACCCTGCTCTCAGCAAGCCAGTGGGCATCGCTTCTCCAGCAAGAAGACCACAATTGCTTTGAGTTGTTCTAATAGTTTGCTGGGCCCAAATCTGAAAAGTAGTGTTTGGATTTTGGGCAGTTATTTAGGCATCTCCCTAGTCTTCTACCTTTAGTCATTAAGTCACAATGATCCCAGAGGAATGTGTCATTCTTCAAAGATATGCTAGATGCCCAGGGAGAGGGAGGGAAAGAAGGGAGAGAGAAGAGAGGGAGGAGAGAAGGGTGTGTGTGTGTGTGTGTGTGTGTGTGTGTGTGTGACAGAGACAGAGACAGAGACAGAGACAGAGAGACAGAGAGAGAGAGGACAGAGCGGCAGAGAGAGGTAGAGAGGGAGGTAGAGGAAGAAGAGAGAGACAGAGTGAGGGAGACAGACAGAGATAGCCAGGGAGTCAGAGACAGAGCGAGAGAAGGATAGAGGGCAGGAGGGAGGGGAAGAGAGAGGTTAGGGTTGGGGGTGGGAGAGGGAAATAGAAAGAAAGAGGGGGGGGTCTTCACATTACCCCGAAAAATGCCTATTTCTACTAACATAGGCAGAATAAGTCTTTGATAAAATTCATCATCAATTTATGTCAAAATGCTGAGAAAGAGTAAAGAGGGATTTTGTCTCAATAAAACAAAAATTAGCCAAGAGTCAAAACAAAACCTGCAATGGAGTAACATTAGAATCACTCCTGCTAAAAACACACTAAAATCAAAGGGTTTTATTTTGTAGAGCTGGATCAGGATATTTTTAAACCTTTACTTTCAGAAAGTACCATCTTGGAATCAATACTGTACATTGGTTCCAAGACCAAAGAGCAGTGAGGGCCAGGCAAGGGGGTTAAGTTGTTGTTGTTGGGTTCATTTTTTTTTAACCCTTGCCTTCTGTCTCAGAATCACTACTGCATGGAAGGGCTGGGCAATGGCTCTCAGTCCATTGAACCACACAGCTGCCCCCAATTGCTGTTTTAACCAAACAAGGATCATCTGATCACAAAAGAAACAACAGACAATTTCAATTAAACACAAGCACTGGTGCAGTGAGAATTCAAAGGGAAACCATAAACTTTGGAAAAAAATATTTGTGACAAAGAAAAAAACATTTCTCTAAGAAGGTGATTTTCAACATGTGTGTATAACTGACATAAATACATAGGAAGAAGAGCCATTCTCCAGTAGATACATGATCAATTGGCATTTTCAAAAAGAAAAAATTTAAGCTGCCTTTAAAGCACAGATCGCCAAATAAGAGAAATGCAAATTAAAACAACACTCAGGGTCTGCCTCATACTCATCAGATTGACAAAGATAAAAATGGAGCCAAACACTAGTATTGGACATTTCACAAGGAGGTAACTCCTTCCAAGCAGATTATCAACTACAAGTCATAGGGGGCAGGGGGAATTTGTCCAGTGTCCAGTGTCACATAGTCAATGTTCTTCCACACTGTAGGCTTGAAACAACGTCTTGATGCTTCTAAGACCTGCTCTCTATTCACCATGCAGCACAGCTACTCATGGGGGAAAGATAAAGGAGGGATTAACACTGGAAATAAGAAGATCAAAGTATTATTTGCTGATGACATGATAGCATCTGGAAAATCCAATTTCCCTCTAGCAAAAAAAAAAAAAGGACAATAAATGAGGTAGGCACGGGTAGCCTAAAGAAGAAACTTGGGGTGGGAGATTAGAATTGTTTTCAAATATTTAAAGTATTGTCATATGGAAGGAGAATTAGACTGGTCTTATTTGGCTTCAGAAGGCAATAGGTATCATGCACAATGAGTGGAAGTTGAAAAAGGTGCCATGAAAGGTGGTGAAATCTTCCCTCAATGGAGGTGTCCAATCAGAGGCCATGATAAGCTCTTGCCTGGAAAGTTGGTCCCTTCCAAATCTCCATGTCTGTGATTCTGTGATTTGTGTAGGACCCTGTGAAAGACTGTTGGAGGTGCAAAGACCCAAATAATTACCTTTGAGGGGATAATTACTTCCCCTTTTCTCAGATGAAGAAATTCAGGCAGAAAAATTAAGAACCTCACTCAAGTTTTCAAAGCTAGTGAATAAGGATCTTCTCAATCAAAATCCATGGTTCTTTTTTTGCTTAACTACATAGGATACATCTAATGACAGGATTTCCTGGCACTGGTGGTTGTCCAAT
The DNA here is from genome assembly GCF_027887165.1 of Monodelphis domestica. Lineage (NCBI taxonomy): Eukaryota > Metazoa > Chordata > Mammalia > Didelphimorphia > Didelphidae > Monodelphis > Monodelphis domestica. The sequence goes on from NC_077227.1 coordinate 274,582,283, forward strand.
AGCAAACATTCCTTTGGAAAGATAAAACTTTTGGCATCTCTCACTGAATCCTTAATAACTACCTAGGGATAAGACCAGCTTTCCTCAATGATGAGAAAGATGCTCCAACAGCTATTCAATCTCAACCTTTTGGAGGCAGCTAGGTAGTACAATGGATAACGCCTGAGCCTGGAGTCAGGAAGATCCAACTCTAGGTCTGGCCTCAGATGTTAGCTCTGTGACCCTGGACAAGTCTCTTAACTACTGTTTGCCTCAGTTTCATCATCTATAAAATAGGGTTAATGAGAACATCTTCTTTCCAGGGTTGTTGGGAGGATCGAATGAGATTAGCACAGTGCCTAGCACATAGTAAACACTATATAAATGCTAACTATTTTTATTATCCCCCATCAATGTCATTAGGAGATATTCTCAAAAAAGATATATTCAAAGATATATTCTATATATATATATACATATATATATATATATATATATATTCTAGACAAAAGAATGTCCCTAAGTAACAGATCCACCTCATTTTCCACACAGCAAGGTTAGAGGTCAGCTAACATCCATTAAATGACAACTATCAAAAGAATACACACACACAAAAATAAAAAATAAAAAGAGAACACCCTCCTTCCTACTTCTCTTCTTACTGGAAACTGAAAATTATTATAAGATCTAGAATTCTTTTTTTTTTAACTCTTACCTTCCCTCTTGGAATCAATACTATGTAATGGTTCCAAGGCAGAAGAGTGGTAAGGGCTAGGCAATGGGGGTTAAGTGACTTGCCCAGGGTCACACAGCTGAAAAGTGTCTGAGGCCAGATTTGAACCTAGGACTTCTCATCTTTAGGCCTGACTCTCAATCCACTGAGCCACCCAGCTGCCCCCAAGATCTAGAATTCTTAAAAAAAAAAATTGATAGGAAATCCTATAATTTGCAAAGGAGTGCCAAAGAAGCCCAGTAGATAGAGAGCTGGGTCCAGAATCAGGAAGACTCATCTTTATGAGTTCCAATTCAGTCTCAGACACTTACTAATTTTGTGACCCTGGACAAGTCACTTAACCCTGTTTGCCTCTGTTTCCCCATCTGTAACATAAGCTGGAAATGGAAATGGCAAATCATTATGGTATCTTGGCTAAGAAAACCCCAAAGGGGACACAAAGAGTCAGACATGACTGAACAACTGAACAACAATAATAACATGCAAAGTATACTGCGAACTAGCATTACTATTCTGTTAGTTAAAAGAGAAATGAAACTTTTCTGGAGTTTTAAGTCCTAATAGTGTGGTCACACTGCATTTTTCAGGTCTTCAGCTCCCTAGGGCTTTCTCAACCTCTCCACATCCCCTCTTCCAGCTTCATGAGTTGTCAGGATCTGCTCTCCTCCTTGAGTAAAATAGAATGCGGATAAGTTTGCTCCTTTCTCGTGGGCATAGCATGGTCAGTCTTTGCCAAGTCAATGCCAAGCTCCCCTTCCTTCTCTACACATCCTAAAAAGATAATAGCTAGCATGCACATGCTGCTTTAAGATAGATCTATATATAATTTAATCCTCACAACAAGTCTTGGAGGTAGAGGTTATTATTGAAAAAGCAGATTGGTAGATAATGAAATTATCCAGAGAAATAAAATTCTACTTCAGAATAGCATCAGCAAACTTTAAAAAAATAGCATTGTGGGGGCAGTTAGGCAGCTCAGGGGAGAGAAAGCCAGGTCTGGAGATGGGTGGTTCTGGGTTCAAAGCTGGATTCGGGCACTACCTAGTTGTGTGACCCTGGGCAAGTCACTTACCCCCTTTGCCTAGCTCTTACTGCTCTTCTCCCTTGAAACCAACATACATTATTGATTCTAAGATAGAAGGTAAGGTGTTTTTGTTTTTAATAAACAAATAAATAAATAAGAAACAAGTGTTATGGTTAGCAAAAAAAAAAAGACTTTCTTAAAAGGAGGGGGAAGAGCCCTACACTGTATTTGTCTTAAATACACTCATATGGTTGGTTCCAAGAGGTCCTCTAGATTTTCTGAATGAGTTCAGATTCGGCTGATGGAACATGCTATCTCCAATCCAATCTTGTTCCTTCATACAGTTCTTTTTTTTCAGGTTTTCAGTAATAGCATACGATGCACTCAAGACTGAATGATTCTAAAAAGGTCTTGCCAATAAGGCAACATGTTATGAATAATTTTTATAATTTTTAAAAGCCTTTTAAAAACTTTGGCTTTTTGCCAACTGCCTCCTAAGAAGCATTTTGCAACATTGAAATGAGCTTTAAGTTATTTCTGAAGATGAATTAAAAAAATAAATCCCATGCTAGGAGGTAAATGTATTTTTCCAACCACTTCTAACCATCCCTGTCTCCAAGATAGCAGATGTCCCTGTGGCATAATGGCTCATAATCAGGTCCAAATAGAAGGCCCCCAAAATATAGTTTTTCCCCCAAGAAGTAATTCCAAAGGTTTTGGATTAAGATTTCCTGCACACATCAATTACAGCCAGGATAGATTTAAGAGGTACTTTCCTTGCATTCAGAAAGGAAAATGACAAATCTAGTCTTTGGCAAAGTATGGAAAATAATCACCATAAAAGACAAGGAAAATCTTTCCTCAAAAGATCCGAGCATTTTCCAGCTCTTTTTCTAAATTGGATTTTACCCAAATCTCTACTTTCCCCCCATTGTTTCTATCCTATCCATTCTATTCTCTACTCAGAACTAAACTACATACAAGCAGGGCCAACATGAGGTCAGTTATTAACCTGAATTAGAGAATGTCCTCTCTGGCTTTTTCTCATCTCCTCTTTTTCTTTTTCATTTTTTTAAACCCTTGTTTTCCATCCTAGTAACAAGTTTAAGACAGAAAGGCAGATGGAGTTCAATGACTTGTGCAGGGTCACAATTAGGAAATGTCTGGGGTCAAATTTGAACCCAGGACCTCCCACCTCTAGGCCTGCTCTCTATGCACTGAGCCATCTAGCTGCCCCTTGAATCCTCTTTTCATTCTTTTCCCAGTGTGCTTACGTTGCCCCCACCCCCAACTACTTACTCTCCTGTCACACTCAGACCAATCTCTGGGTTTCACCTTCATCTAAATATCTGTCCTCTGATCTTGTTAAGAGACTGAAAATGAACTGAATAAAATCTATATTTAAAATATATATAAAATGAACTCACGAAAAAAAGATGAGAAAGCACTCTAGTATTGTTGACACAAAAACCTCAAATAGGGTCACAAAGAGTCGGAGGCAACCAAAAACAACTGAACAGAGTATGGGAAAGGAAGAGAAGTTTAAGAAGTCTGGAAAGAGGGAAAGGGGCTAGTTTGGGAAGGTTTTAAATGCAAAGCAGAGGATTTTATATTTTACCTTGAAGATCATAGCGTCACTGGACTTTATTGAGTTGGGGCAGGGTTGACATGATCAGACCTGTGCTTCGCAGAAATCACTTTGGCAACTTAATGGATAGAGTGGAAAGAAATTTGAGGCAGGGGAATTAAACAGAAGGCTATTTCAATAGTACAGGGGAGAGGAAGCCAAGTGGCTCAATAGAAAGTCAAGCCTGAAGACAGGAGTCCTGAGTTCAAATGTGATCTCAGACACTGCCTAGCTGTATCACCCTGGGCAAGTCACTTAACTCCAGTTGCTTAGCTCTTACTACTCTTTTGCCTTAAGAGCCAAAATTTAGGATCTGTTCTAAGACAGAAAGTTAAAAAAAATGAGTAGAGAGAGAGAGATAAAAAAGAACTGTCAAGAGTGGTGGCTTTGTGAACAGAGAGAACAGCACATTAAAAAAGGACATAGTTTGAAGATTAAAAATGAGACTTGGCAAAAGATTAGAAATGTCCAGTGAATGTGAGTGAGCAATTGAGGATAATACTGAGGTTACACGCCTGGGCAGCAGGGAGGCTAGTCTTGCCTGTTAGAGAAAAAGCATGTGCAGAATGAATGAATTTCCTAAAAATGGTGGCAGGCAATAGAAAGAATGGCAGACATGGGCAGGTGTCTTTGAGGAAGCAGGAAGAGTGTCTTAGAGCTGAGTAGGTGGCAATAGTTAGGATAGGAACACAAACATTTTGAATACATATATTTGTGTATATTAAAAGCAAATGTCATTGATGGGTTAGAAAAATGGTCTGGAAGTTACAACATGGCACAAGTTTTCCATCAGCCTCTCTTATTGGTCCTATGACTGGGAAGCTTTGGAAATAAGAGCCTTGAGGGCATAAAGGACATGGTGATTGTTATTGTTGTTGTTCAATTGTTTCAGTTGTGTCCAAATAATTGTGATCTCATTTAGGGTTTTCTTGGCAAAGTTAGCAGAGTAGTTTGCCATTTTTTTCTCTAGTGGATTAAGGCAAACCAGGATTAAGTGACTTGCCCAGGGTCACAAGGCTAATAAACATCTAAGGCCAGATTTGAACTCAGGTTTTCCTAACTCCAATCCTAGTGGCCATCTAGCTGCCCTGTATCCTCAGAGGATTTCAGTTAAATCAAAGAAAGGAATATTGGTTGAAGAATTCAAAATATAAGTAGATTTCATTTACCAATAGAAGGGAGGGGCAATGAGGTAGCTATAATTCTAAACTGTGTAACCATGGGCAAGTCACTTACCCTCAGTTGCCTAGCCTTTATTGCTCTTCTACCTTGGAAACATTCAAATACTAATTCCAAAACAAAAAGTATGGGTTTAAGGAAAAAAATGGGTGAAACTCCAGAGCATAGTGAAATGGGTTATACACTATAAACATGTAAAAGGTAGTAACACAGGATGATTGGGAATAAGGAGTCAGTACAGACAGGATTGACATGAGCTCCCTAAACTTCAACATTAAAGATAGATGAAGTCTAGAGCCAAGAAGACAGAGCTCAAATCTGGCCTCTTTGGACCCATCCTATCTGTGTTACCCTAGGCAAGTCACTTGACCTTTACCTGTCTTTTCTATATATCAATGTGTCTAAATATAGAGATGGACGTAGATATTATCTATAAAACACATAATAAACACACCTGTCTATATAGCACCTATCTATATAGATAAATATAGATAGATATTATCTATAAAGTAAATAATAATAGCACCTACCTTGCAAGGTGATTGTGAGGATAATATGATTTATAAAGCATTTTGCAAATCTTCAAGTGTTATTTAAATGCTAGCTACTATTATTATTTTCTTCTTATATTCAATAGATAACATAAAATATGTAGTCATATAAAAATAAAGTATATGCAAAATGAACAAAACCACAAACAATATCTTCTCTAGATTTTGTCTTGCTCCCAGCACCTAAGACCAATTGATACCAAAAAGCTGCACTTAATTAACATTTGCTGGAGTTAGTTGAACTTCAGATCAATTTATCTTCGTAATTAGAAACTGAGAAGAACCAGAAAGGAATCCATTAAAACACTGGTATGTCAGGAATCCCTGAAAAGGTTTTCCTTTTAATAAAAGCGGAGACATTTTGATGCTCTCCGACTCTTCTGGCTCTGGCAATATTCATTCTGGGGGAGAAATGCCAAACACAGCTGTGTGTTTACTCACTGGAATTCAGGAGAATCATAGCCTTGACACAGAGATACTCCTTGTGTTGGAGTTTCAACTCTCGGAACCTTGAAGTCGTCGCCAGGAGCATGTCAAAGATTTCCAAAATCCCTTCGACACATTTGCCCTCATCCCTGCAAAAGAACATTTGGAAAGTTACCAAACATGTTCCATAGAACTTTTTAACAGTACCAGAATCAGTGGCAAATGTAGAGTCTGCAACAAATCCATGCTGTTTTAGACAACTTTCATGGGGAAGGGGAAGTTATCTATTTGGATGAGCTGGAATTGTACTAAAAATCTCAGTTGTTTAAGGAATTCCTTGTACATTTTTTCCTGAGGAAAATAAATTACTTAAACATGTTTGTGTTGAAGGAAGTCTCTATATCTCCAAGAACAAGAAAAGCCAGCTCACATCAAAACTAAGCCAATAGAATAGACTGGGGGAAAAGAAAAGAAATCTGGGCAGAAGGCAAGTAGTAATGGACAAGTAGCTGCCTCTACCTCCTAATAAGGGTTATTTTCATTTGGAGACAGCCCTAATCATCATGAAGTTTTCCTGTTTTGAAGCCTCAATTTGTCTCTTTGTAACTTCTCCCCATTGCTTCTTCTTTAGCACTCTGGGGCCAAACAAAACAGAACTAACCTCTCCCATATCTTACCTCACCATTCAAAGACAGCTTTTATTGTCAACAACAAGCATTTATTAAGCTCCTACAGCTATGCCAATCACTGTGCGAAGTCCTACAGATCCAAGGAAAGGCAAAAAACATATGTCCCCTCAAGGAGCTTACATTCTAATAAAAAAAAAAAACATGCCCAAAAAAACCCCCTATGTAAAACAAGATATATACAGGATAAATTTGAGATCATCTCAAAGGGAAGACGCTAGTGTTGTTTCCCTCTTCCCCAGCCCCACCAGTCTTCTCTTTTCCACATTAAACATTACTGGTTTGTTCAACAGATATTCCTTTGCCAAGGCCCCTTGCCTTCAGGGGCCCTCAACATCCTCGTCATATCCCCTCTCCCAATCTCCCTGTCAGTGTTAACATTCTATGATTTTCTTTCCTGTCACTGAAATCTAAAACAGCAGACATTAGTTTTTCCCTTTGAAATATCCTTTGAGGCACTCAGATAAAAGCTGTGATGGATATATTCATGTCTGGGCTAATTATCTCAATTGGTTAGAAAAGATGTTGGTGTGACCAAAATTGGGAATTAGTCCTTATAGTCAGAAGCAGAGTGAGAGCCATCCTGTTGATGATCTACATTCCTAAACTAGGCCAACCTTTGAAAATAGATGCAGAATACAGAAAATACAGACTATAAAAGAGTTGGCCTGGTTTCACTTCCACTAGAAAAATATCTGTAATTCTTCTATGGGAAGGCATTTTTGAGACTAGAGGAAATGGCTTTGGAGTCAGGATATGAATCCAGTTCTTCTGACCAAATGCCTTGCCAAAGAAAAGCTATGGACATACAAAGCCAACACAGAGATCTTTCTATAAAGATCTACCACTAGACAGTCTCTTTTCCAAGATAATATTTTATTTTTCCCCACTTACATGTAATAATAATTTTTAACATTTGTTTTCCAGAATTTTGAGTTCTAAGTTTTCTCCATCCCTCTCTCCCCTCCCTTCTCCCTGAGATAACAGTTAGCTTGATCTAGGTTATACATGTGCAATGCATGTGATAACACAAAACATATCTCCCCATTGGTCATGCTGCAGCCCGAGGCGGTCTTGACATTACTAGATACAAGATCAGAAGGTCCAGGGCAAAAGGGGCCTGAGGATGAACACTACCTTGACTCTGAGGGTCCCCCCCCATGCAATATCCACCAAGCTCACTTTCCTATAGATGATTTTCAATCATTTGGAAATTGTATTTTACTCTGACTTTTCACATTTATGCAATACTTGAAGATTTACAAAAGGCCTTTCTGACAACAACCCAAATAGTGAGTGAAGTTTTGAGACCTTAAAAATGGTCAATTCTTGCATAAATAATAAATGTCAGAGCCAAGATTTGAATGCACTTTGTTCCTAACTTCAACTCTTTCCATTATATTGCACTGACTCAAAGGCAATCCTACCACTCTCATCTTCCAGGGAAAGTTGACTTGAAATTGTCCTTTATCTTATAGTTCACTAACACCTTCTTTCTGTACAACAAAACAGTGGGGCTCCTTCAAACTCAATCTTTACCTTAGTTAGCCCCATAAAAGACTGGGAGGTGGGCATGTGAACAGAATTGCTCTTTCTTTTCAAAGTTGCTAATGATAGTGAAATGTTGCTATTCAGTCATTTTCATCATATCTGAGTCTTCATGGCCCAATTTGGAATTTTCTTGGCAAAGAACTAGAGTGGTTTGTCATTTTTGTCTCCAGCTCATTTGACAGATGAGGAAACTGAGGCAAACAGGGTTAAGTGTCACCTAGCAAGTAAGTGTCTGAGGCAGGAAGATGAATGTTCCTGACTCCAGGCCCAGCATCCTATCCACTATGCTACCTGGCTATCCCAGATAGTTAGATACAATCATATACATCTGGAAAAGTTCATTTAATCCAAAGTCCTAATTTCATCATGAAGACTTTAAAGGCCATGGAGGTAAACTGAATTATTTTTCATTCAACTATTAAGTAATCTAATGGGACTAGAACTCAAGTCTTGCATCTCCCAGTTGGGTGTTCATTGTCCTACAATATGCTTTTATAAAGTCTTTTCATGGATTTATTTCAAAATCCTGTTATATCTTATTATCCTTGAGCACCTTATCACCTCATTCTGTAACATAGTATGCAGAACATGCCTACCATAGGTCTGATTATTTCCTTTTCAGCAGATATGACACCCAAGAATTTCATTTTAAAGGGCTGCAAGGTTAGAATATTTTTACTCATTTCACGGCTGCCAAAACCAATACATTTCTAGCAAACAAATTGGGGTGATACTGTACAATACCTCTAAAATGACCCTCTAATAAAGTTTTAATAGAAGATTAAACACATAAAACAGTTGGGGAAAGGGCCTTTGAAAGAGAAAATTAGTGGAATTTATTCCCATTTAATTCTTAACTATTGATTGATAATGAATAGTGAGTATGAAATTAGGGAAGTATTGGGACATCTGAACTTACAGTAAGGAGAATTAGTTTTAAATGTTAAAGCATTAGAATTCAGTGTGTCAATCAAAGCAATGCTCTGACAGTTCACTTCTGCCCTGATGTGTCATATAAACATATGCAAAATGAAACTCATCCCAAAGTGTAGGATGGTTGTTGGTTGATATCGACAACACTATCAGAGAACAAAATACTAAGATCCAAACACTAAAAGAGAAGCTTTTATCTGGGTGTGTAGTGTTTTGGATCTACAAATAAAATCTCTCTGGAAACTTCTATATGCATTCAGAGCCTGCAATTAATCAAATTCTCCCTCTCCCCGTTGTGGAACTATTTTCTCTTGGAATTTTTGAGAATTTATATAAGGACCTTTTCCTCTTTCTTTTATTTCTCTTGGATATCAGCCAAAAAAGTAATCCAGAGTGAGAGGATAGGCACAGTTTTGAGCCATTTTGTTTTTTGGAATGGTTGGACCAATGCATAGCCACATCAATAATATGCCTGTTTTCCTGCCATCCTTCCAACATTTGTCATTTTCCATTTTTGTCCCCTTTGTTCAGAGTGAAGTGAGTAGAACCAGGAACAGGAGGACTATATATATAACATAAATATTGTGAAAACAATTCCAAAAATAATTCCATTGTGTCAGAATTCTGACACAATGACCAATTCCAAAGGACCAAAGATGAAGATTGCTGCCCAACTTCTAACAGAGAATGAATATATTAAAATCCAGAAAGAGAAATATTTTCGTATGTGACCAAGGTAGAAACACATTTTGCTTGACTTAGTTTATATTTTACAAGGGCTTTGTACTCTCTCTCTCTCTCTCTCTCTCTCTCTCTCTCTCTCTCTCTCTCTCTCTCTCTCTCTCTTCTCTCTCTCTCTCTCTCAAACACACACACATACACACAGATATGAGAAGGCTAAAAAAAAGATAATTGAAAAATAAATAACAATCTAACACCACTCAAGAGTATAATAAGGAGAAATGAAGTAATCTATAAGGATGCTCTCTGGCTATCTTAGAGGAAAAATACCACAAAGCTACTTGTTCAAATGTACACTCAATATTTTTTAAATGATCTCATATCCCTCTATAAATGCTCTTACCTGAATAGATGTAGAAGGAAGGAAGGAGGAGAAAAAATATTTATACAGTGCTACTATGTCTCAGACAGTGTACTAAATATTTTTTTTATAATTATGTCATTCATACTCAAAATAACTGCAAGGTAGATGCGATTGTTAGCTCCATTTTATAGTTGAAGAAACAGAGTAACAGGTTAAATGACTTGCTCAGGGGCACATAGCTAGCAAGTGACTGAGGTTGGATTTGAATTCAGGTCTTTCTAACTCCAGAGCTCTATTTGCTGAAGCACCAGCTCTAAAAATTGTACTAGGGGGAAGCTGGGTAGCTTAGTGGATTGAGAGCCAGGCCTAGAGACAGGAGGTGCTAGGTTCAAATCTGGCCTCAGACACTTTCCAGCTGTGTGACCCTGGGCAAGTCACTTTACCCCCATTGCCTAGCCCTTACCACTCTTCTGCCTTGGAACCAATACACAGTATTGACTCCAAGACGGAAGGTAAGTGTTTAAAAATAAAATAAAATAAAATAAGAATTGTACTAGTAATTCTACTTCAAGACATGAATTGATGGAATAGAGTCAAGATGATGGAGTAGCAGCTTGGAAAGCTAGAACCTCTTTAAGATTCCTCTCAAACCAACCTTAAAATAGTTCCTCAAAATGAATACTGGAGTGACAGAACCAACATGGGGAAGGAGTAAAGTAATTATCCTGCAGAAAACTTGGAAGGTAGGCAGAGAGGTTCTATTTCACTGGAGTTAGAGGGGAGTCAGAAGTAAAGCCAGTCACTGAGGAGTACAAGCACCTATTGCTCAAAGTTCCAAACTGGGGCACAAGCCAACTTCGAGACCCCAAGACCCTGCCTAAGCCAACAGCAGAGCATGCCATGTTCACACCTTGAAGTCCCAAACCCTGGCACAAATGTGTAGTGAGGTTCTAAGCCCTGGCACAAGGCAATCTGTAGCACCTGGCCTGTTCAAACCTAAGGGGAGGCCCAAAGCCCCTGTCCAAGCCTGTGGGGAGGCTCTGAGCCCTGACCAAGCTGACAGTAAAGATCCAAACCATAGCCCAAACCCTGCCTGGCTGGTGCTAGCCTAAGAGAAGATCCAGAGCCCTGATTAAGCCTGCATTGATGCCCTAAGCCCCAGGATATGGCTTTCTTCAGCATGCCTGGCTGGTATAGGCCCAGGGAGAAGTTCAGAGCCCCTTCCCAAGTCTCCATGGAGGCCCCAAGACCTAACATCAGATAGCTCACAGTCTTCTGCCATCGGCATTTCCTAGAGGAGATTTAATCAACAATGGATATTGGCTTTCAGAGCTCTCAGCCCAAAGTCATACCACATAGGAAGAAGTGAAACTTGCAGAAAACCAGATAGAACTGAGGGTATCAGCAAGTAAAAACTAAAATTTAAGTGTGTACTCTATACCCTGAGAAGAGAGACCACCTTTAAGATAAAAGTAAAAGTAAAAACAAAAACAAAAGACTGGGAAAATTAGCAAATAGCAAAACAAAACAAAACAAAAAAGCAAACAAAAAACCCCACCTAACCAGAGAAAATTTTCATGGAAACAAAGAAAAGCAAGGCACAGACTCAAGTAGGGACAGTGAGATCAAAGTGGCTACAAGCAAAACTTTAATGAACAATGGAAATTGGTCTCCGGCTTTGGAAGAGCTCAAAAAGGAATTCAAAAATCAAATAAGAGAGGTAGAAGAAAAATGAGGAAGAGAAATGAAAGTAATGCAAAAAATAATAACAGCTTAAAAAGCAGAATTTGCCAAATTAAAAAAGAGGCACAAAAATCTAATGAAGAAAGGAGCTTCATAAAAAGTAGAATTGACCAAATGGAAAAGGAGGTTCAAAAGGTCATGGGGGGGGAGCATGCTTTATAAAAATAGAATTGGGCAAATAGAAATTTATGACTTCATGAGACATCAAGAAATAATCAAACTTTAAAAATAGAAGAAAATATGAAATATCTCATTGAAAAAAAATTGACCTGGAAAGCAGATCCAGGAGAGACAATCTGGACTACCTGAAAGTCATGACAAAAAAAAAAGATCCTAGGCATTATATTACAAGAAATTACCAAAGCAAACTGCCCTGATATTCTTGAACAAGAGGCTAAAATAGAAATCCAAGGAATCAACTAATTGTTTCCTAAAATAAATCCCTAAATGACAACTCACAGGTATATTATAGCCAGGACAGCAGCTTCGACAGGCCAGCTAAACCTTGTGAGGGTAGCCATCGGGTCGTAGACCCCTGGTGAACTAAGGCTTTGCTCACCCAGCATGTGAAGGCTGCTTTGGCCGAACAGACGGAAGAAACCAACAAGAAGGTTCAACGGCTGAGATGGCAGTGCAGCAAAGCACTGTGGAGTGCTCAGGCCGTGTTGAAGCACAAAAGACAACACGGCCATCCAATGCAGCTGAGGAAGTCTCCAGGTGTAGCAACTTTTCGTGCCACTGGACCCAGGCTTCCAACGCCGAGAGAGTGGAACTGTCTCTCTGCATTGACTTTTCCACTTAAATCTCCTTCATGTATAAGTGTCTTTGTGCACACTCATCTATCATAGATGAAAATGCACAAAGACAATCATCATCCTCAGTTACCAAGAGACTACTACTACATTCAAGAGCTGCCAGGGCAAAGAGAAAATACTGCAAACTGGCAGAAAGAAACAGTTCCAATCTCATGGATCCACAGTCAGGACTGCACAGGAATTAATACAACTTCTACATTAAAGGTTTGAAAGACTTGAAATATGATACTCAGGAAGGCAAAGGAACTAGATTTACAATCCACAATCACCTATCCATCAAAACTGACTACATTCTTTCAAGGTAAAAAATGGTCATTTAATAAAATAGAAGATTTCCAAGTATTCCTGAAGAAAAGACCAGCCCTAAACAGAAATTTTAATGTCCAAATATAAGATTTAAGAGAAGCCTAAAAAAAAAGAGAGAGATTAAAAAAAGAAAAAAATTAAGGGATTCAATAAGGCCAAACTGTTAATATTCCTATGTGGGAAAATGATATTTATAACTCAGTTTTTTATCATCAGCAGAGCAGTGAAAAGCAGTATTGTACAAAGAGGGTGGTAAGGGCATAAGCTATTTAATATGGCATGGTATGCCAAAAAAAGAAAAACGAAAAAAAAAACAAGGGGTGAAAAATAGCATTGCACTGAGAGAAAAGTAAAATGGGATAAATTATATTACCTAAAGAGATACAAAAAAAAAACCATAACAGTGGAAGAGAGGATAAGGAGACACAGAGAAAGACAGACAGACAGAGACAGAGTCAGAGACTAATTGATTTCAGCCTAACTAGAACTGATTCATTTGGATGGCTAAAGCAGTGAGGATTGCCATAGACCAAGGGCCATGCCTGGACAGCTCAGAGAGCCAAATTCTCATCCCCTGTCTCAATCACAAGTATGGAAGCTAAGAGAGCAGGACTGTTTCCCAACTGGATTTAAGAACCCTCTCCTTGACCACTGGCTTTCAAACATCATGCCATCTGCCCTTTCATGGTGGGTGACATTACATTGGTTCCCTCATGTTCACTAGGGTTACCCATGCTGACACTGATTCTGCCACACTTTCACTCACACTGAACCCAGGAGATGCCAGGAGATGCCAGCTTATGACATGTTACTCTATGATGCCCATTATTCTGAGGGATGGGGGTATTTTACTTCACACATTATGTACATACCATACAGTGCTGAAAAGAAGTTATATTCCTTTTTATCCCCATTCAATAATCTCTAGAGATCCATTAAATCTAATGTTTCAAAAATGTCATTGACTTCCGTTATTTCTTTCTTCTTTATTTTTTGGTTAGGCTTATCTAGTTCTGAGAGGGGAAGGTTGAGGTCCTCCCCACTAGTATAGTTTTTACTGTTTATTTCCTCCTTAAGTTCATTTAATTTCTCCTAAAAAAATATGGAGGCTATGCTATTTGGAATATATATGTTAATTATTAACATATTCATTTTCTATAGTACCTTTTATCAAGATGTAATTTCCTACCTTATCTCTTTTAATTATATCTACTTTTGCTTTAACTTTGTCTGAGATCATGATTGCTACTTCTGCTTTTTTTTAACCTCAGTTGAATCCCAATAGATTCTGCTCTATCCCCTTATCTTTACTTTGTGTGTGTCTAACTGGATCAAATGTGATTCTGGTAAATAACTGTTAATTTTATGGTTGGGCTGAATATTTAATTGGTCGCCAGGGATTTAATTTCTAAATCCCAAAAATGAATTACTGAAGTCAAATGGAATTTATGGTAGTTTATTTTAACAATGGAGGGAAGATATTAATAAATATTAAGTTTTTTGTATCTCTTTAGGTGATATTATTTACCCCATTTTTTTTATTTTTGCCCCCATGCAAAAATCCTAAATGAAATGCAAGCAAAGATGAGATTTATACCAGGAATGCAAGGCTTATTTATTATTAAGAAAATATTAATATAAGGAAAACTATCAGTATAATTGACCATATCAATAACAAAACTAAAAGGAATCACATAATTATCTCAATAGATGCAGAAAAAAACTGACAAAATGCCATACTCATTCCCATTAAAAACACTAGAAGGGGGGGGGGGCAGCTGGGTAGCTCAGTGGATTGAGAGCCAGGCCCAGAGATGGGAGGCCCTGGGTTCAAATCTGAACTTAGATACTTCCTATCTGTGTGACCCTGGGCAAGTCACTTGACCCCCATTGCCTAGCCCTTACTACTCTTCTGCCTTGGAACCAATACACAGTATTGATTCTAAGACAGAAGGTAAGTATTTTAAGAAAAAAAAAAACATACTAGAATACATGGGGATAAATGGGCCTTTCCTTAAATTAATAAGTAATATCTATCTAAAACCATCAGCAAGTCTCATCTGTGGTAGGGATAAGTTAGCAGCCTTCCCAATAAGATCAGAGGTAAAGCAAGAATGTCCATTATCACCACTATTATTTAATATTGTACTAGAAATGCTAGCTTTAGCAATAAGAAGAGAAAAGGAATGGAAGGAACTAAAGTACGCAATGAGAAAACTAAATAATAACTCTTTGCAGATAATATGATGATATCCTTAAAGAATTCTAGATAATCAACTAAAAATCTGACTGAAATAATAACTTTAGCAAAGTTGCAGGCTACAAAATAAACCCACATAAGCCATCAGCATTAGTATATATTACCCATAAAGTCCATGGCAAGAGACAGAAAGAGAATTTCCATTTAAAGCAACTATGGACAATTTTAAATACTTGGAAATCTATTTGCTAAGACAAATACAGAAATTATATGAACACAATTACAAAATACTTTTCACACTAATAAAGTTAGATCTAAACAATTGGAAAATCCTTAATTGCTCATGTATAGGCCAAGCTAATCTAATAAAAATGATAATTCAATCTAAATTAATTTACTTATTCAGTGCCATAACAATAAAAGTATCAAAAAACTATTTTATGTCATTAGGAAAAATATTAACAAAATTCATCTGGAAGAACAGAAGATCAAGAATGTCAAGGGAATTAATGAAAAAAATAAGTGAAGGACGGTGGCCTAGTGGTACCAGATCTCAAACTGTACTTTAAAGTAGTAATCATCAAAACAATCTGCTATTTGCTAAGAAATAGATGGGTGGATCAATGGGATAGATTATGGTTAAATGACCTCAGCAATTTAGTGTTTGATAAACCCAAAGATCACAGCTTTTGTGATAAGAACTCACTAGTTGACAAAAACTGTTGGGAAAACTAAAAGACAGTATGTCAGAGGCAAGGTATGGACCACTATCTTACACCCTATACCAAGATAAGATCAAAATAGATTAATTATTTAGACATAAATGGTGATACTATAAGTAAATTAGGGGAACATAGAATAGTTTACTTATCGTAGCTATGGAGAATAGAAGGATCTATGACCAAATAAGAGATAGAGAACATTATAAGATATAAAATGAATAATTTTGATTAAATTAAGTTAAAATGGTTTTGAACAAACAAAACCAATGTAACTAATATTAGAAGGAAAACAATTAAGAAAAATTTTATAACAATTTTTTCTCATAAAGGTCTCATTTCTAAAATAAAGAACTAAGTCAAATTTATAAGAATACAAGTCATTCCCCAATTGATAAATGGTCAAAGAATATGAATGAGCAGTTTTCAGATGAAGAAATCAAAGCTATCAATAATCATATAAAAATGTTCTAAATCCCTCTTGATTAGAGAAATGTAAAGCAAAACAATTCTGAAGTACCACCTCAAACCTATTGGACTGGCCAATATGATAGTAAAAGGAAAGTGATAAATGTTGGAGGGAATATGGCAAAATTAGAACATTAATGTATTGCTAGTGGAGTTGAGAATTGATCCAACCCTTCTGGTGGACAATTGGGAACTATGCCCAAAGGGCTATGAAACAATGCATAGCCTTTGATCTAGTAATACCACTACAAGACGCCTGTATCTCAAAGAGATTTTTCTTTTAAAGGGTGTGGGGGGAGGCCCTACTTGTACAACAAAATTTTAGCAGCTCTTTTTGTGATGGCAAAGAATTGGAAATTGAAGGAATGTCCATCAATTGGGGTATATGATGATGATAAAGTACTGTGCTTTAAGAAAAAATAAGCAAGATGATTTCAGAAAGAGCTCAAAAGGTCTACATGAACTGATGTGAAGTGAAATAAGCAGAACCAGGAAAAACATTGTATCTGATAATAGCAATGTTATGATGTGTGATCAACTGTGACAGACTTCACTACTTTCAGCAATACAATGATCCCTGACAATTCTGAGGAACTTAAGACAAAGAATGCTACCCACCTCTAAAGCAAGTTGTAATGCAGATCAAAGTATGCAATTTTTCACTTTCATCTATGTGAGGTTTTGGTTTTATATGATTCTTTTCTCATAAAAATGAACACTATATGTGTTTTGCATAATACATGAATATCCCAGATTGAATTGCTTGCCAGCTCCAGGAAGGGGATTGGGAAAGGAGGAAGGAAGACAATTTAATCATATTACTTCAGAAAACTTATGTGAATATTTGTTATTAAATATAATTGGTAAAATTAAATATCTTTACAAATTAATTTTTTAAAACACATAAATTGTTGATAAAATTGTGATTTACACAAACACACAAGCTTAACTGTCTTTGTTGAATCACCTGGATTCAAATCTTGGCTCTGCTATTTACTACTTATCTAATCCTGGGCAAGTGACTCAAATTCCCTGAACCCCACTTTCCTCTGATATAAAATAAGTGTGTTGAATTAGATAATTTTTGGCAGCTCTAAATTGATTGTTTTAAGTGATGTGTCGAAGATCACAAAGATAATAAAGTTAGCTGGAGTTCAGCTAGCCCAGGTTATAATAAAAAGTTCTAGTTGTAATTAAGTGAGTAATCTGGAGCTCAACTTCCAGAGAAGACTTTCAGAAATATATATAGGTCTAGGGATGGCTAGGTAGGACAGTAGAGAGAGCAATAGCCCTGAAGATGGTCCTGGGTTCAAATGTAACCTTAGATACTTCCTGGATGTGTGACCCTAGGCAAGTCACTTAACCCCAAATACCTAGCCCTTATGACTCTTCTGTCCTAAAAAACAGAAGGTATGGATTTAAAAATGAAATTTATGTAGTTATAGATATATAGTTGTATATCCACTTGTTCCTAAAAGGACAAACTGCCTTACCAGAAACAAGTTAAGAAAACTGGCCTTCCTAACCACCTTTCAGCAGATTCCATTTCTTTCTTCTTTCATCTTAGCAAGCATAAAGAGAGGACATTGTAAGCTGCTTCAAGTCTTAATGCCCTCAAGCAAGATACCATACTTAAGAGTCATTACCTAGACAGGTGCATCCCCATGTTAAGCATACTTGATTTGAAAATGAGGGCTTTTAAAAAGGATAATGGCTGTCTATTCACTTTGCAAAGCAAATGAAAATTCTCTTCCTCTGAAAAGTAAACTGCCCTTTAAAAAGGGGGAGGGGTGTGGGGTTTTAGATACACAGAGCATTAGCAGGAATAGACTTTCTGTATAACATGAGGTAAAATGAGGAGGCACTAAATATGGATGTAGGATTGATTAAAAGGCCAAAATCCAAAAGATAACAATGCAGCTGCTGGAACTTCATATCAGAGAGTATCATATAAGGTATTGTCTGAATGCATGCACAAAGATGGCAGACTTCTCTCTTCAATCACAAATTTAGCAATGAAAGGGACCTTAGAGATGATATAATTCAATTCTCTCCTCTCCCCCCATTTTTCATTTGAGGAAATTGAGATTCAAATGTAATTGACATGTCCAAAATCATGTGCCCAAGGTAGGATTTGAACCAAGATCTTTTGATTCTAAATTCAGCATCCTTTTCACTAGAACTCAATGCTCCTCAAATAATTGGATATTTTGTATTTTCTAAATATTTTGCAAAAGTAATATGGATTTTTCTAGGCATTCTGGTATATGCCTGTAATCCCAGCTATTGGAGATGCTGAGACTGATGGATCTCTTGGGCTCTGGAGTTCTGAGCTTCAGTAGACTGTCAATCAGTTGCCCAAATGAAGTATGACATTAATATTGGAATCAAAAAGGCCTATGCAGAAAAATATAGTAAGTCAAATCACAGTGAGAACAGACTGGTATATATTTTTGAGGACAGCTAGGTGACTCAGTGGATTGAGAGCCAGGCCTAGAGATGGGAGGGCCTGGATTCAAATGTGACCTCAGATATTTCTTAGTTGTGTGACCTGGACAAGTCACATAACCCCCATGTCCCAGCTATTCTTCCTTGGAACCAATACTTAGTATTGATTCTGCCAGAAAGTAAGGGTTTAAAATACATACATGCACAAAAGTAATATCGATTTAAAAACCAGAAATGTGGAACAGGAAGAGTCCTTAGTCATCTTGTTGCCACATTGATGCAGATAAGAAAGATGAGGCCCAGAGAGGTGAATCAATTTATCCATGTAGCATACCAGGCATGTTAGCATCTTGGAAATATGATTGACGTATTGACATTGTATCCTATGTATTAATTTACCAGACTCATGATTAGATCACTTAATGATCATTGTATGGAAAGCGATGGTCCAAAGGACTGGCGCAAAGGACAGGTGAATTCCTGGGCGGGCCACAGTGTCCTAGCTCACGCCTTGTCCGACCACATTCCTTTACAAAGCACATGTTGGATTAATCTCCTCCTCTTTGATTTCATGATTATCAATTCAACCAATGTCAAAACCTAAGTCATGTCACGTATTCATTAATTGCCTCCCACTTCACATTCCTAAAATCTCCAATAAAAGTTGGGGAACATGTGCAAGCCTCCCTCTTACATCTCTTGCCTTGCCTCTCTTGCACTTGCTCTCCCTCTTGCCTCTTACACTCTTGATCTTGGTCTTGCCTATATTGCTCCTCATGTCTGATTGCCCCGAATATTTCACATTAATCTTTTGATCATCTGGTCCATGGAACATATCCCAGAGTTCTTGTCTCCCCACATGTTCTCTCATTTCTCATTAACAGAGCTCGCAACTCCCCATGTGTTTTAACTTGTGGTCTCTGAGTCTTTATTCCTGCATCTCTCCCTCTAACTGCCTTATCTATTCAGCCATATTCCTCTAACCTCCGTTCTCCTTCTCAGGTCACCACCCACAGGTTCATTATATAGGAAATGCTAGTGGTTCCTATATTCCAGGGTCAAACAAAATACATAAATGGCAGACTGAAGAGTATTCTGACTCTAAGTAAAATGCTTTTTTCCCATTACACCACATTTTTAATCTTTAAAAAACGACTTTTTACTAACTCCTATCACTACCATTTTATGATTACAACAGGTTAAAGTGGTTCCCGTGGCAGATGGAATGCAATCTTTACCTAGTTTCCTCTGCTGAGGAAAGGCAAAGGCCACAAAGACAAAGCACCTAATTCTATTGCAGTTTTGCCTAGGATCTAGCCTTCTCTTATGCTAGGTTGTAACAGGACCAGGACCTAACAAGCCAAGCGTTTCCCCACAATATGGGTTAGGTTCACTCCTCCTCCTTCCTTCCTGAGACAAGGATCCCTAAATATAGGTAAAACAGTCATAGATCCCCTCTTTCCTTGATCTGACTTCTTGGTCTCTATTGTTGGTTCAATCATTTCAGTCGTGTCCTACTCTCAGTGAACTCATTTGGGGTTTTATTGGTAAAAATACTAGAGAGGTTTGCCATTTCCTTCTCCAGCTCATTTTGCAGGTAAGGAAACTGAGGCAAATGGGATTAAGGGATTTTCCCAGGGTCACACAGCTAATAAGTATCTAAGGTCAGATTTGAACTCACAAATATGAATCTTCCTGATTCTGGGTCTGGCACTCTACTCACTGGACCACCTACCTGCAGGATGACTTCTTGGTCACCTATGAGCATAAATAATCCCACTCTCAGTCTTTCTGACTTGGTGGATTTCTGAAGACCACTCAAATCACCACATCCTTCACCATAACTGTCCTGATGACCATGTAGAGACCAGAGGATCAGAATTCAACAAGTATCATTATATCCTTGTTGCATATCCTTGCTATATTAGCAAACCTCCTTAGGCTAACTTTTCAAAGACTTGCAAGTACCTTCTTTCATTCCATTTTTGAACATGAATCAAAAGAATGTGTGGGCATTGGAGAGTCCTTTGGCACAGATACAATGAGAAATGTTCAGTAGGGGACTTAAAAAAGATCGCATTATACTATGTCACAAGGTGATATGATAATAGGAAACAAGGGGCTTCTGAAGTGCACCATGAAAAGGATAGAGGACTTCCAGCAAGGGTCTGGGGACCCCTCAAATGTACCTATACCTCCAGAGCCCCAAAGTGATTATAGTCCTAATTATGGCAGAGAAGGGGGAGGAAGATTTAATTTAAATATCTAGGAGAGAGGCTTTGGTCTTCTGGGGCACAGCATAAGAGCCCTGGGTGCCTCTGAGGAGAGGAATACTAGAAAGATAGGAGAGGCACATAAGTGGTACAGTGGATAGAGTGCCAGGTCTGAAGTCAGGAAGACTCCTCTTCCTGAGTTTGACTTTAGCTTCAGATACTTCCTAGCTGTGTGACCCTGGGCAAGTCTCTTAACCCTGTTTGTCTCAGTTTCCTCATCTGTAAAATAGGATAGAAAAGGAAATGGCAAACCATTTCAGTATCTCTGCCAAGAAAAACCCAAATGGAGTCATGAAAGAGTTGGACACAACTAAAACAACTAAACAACAACAACAACAAAAGGAGAGGACCAAGGGTAGTGAAGAAAATCTGCCTATTTTGTGGAGTTTACATAGACTTCCAATGGTGGTACTAAAAACTGTGAGCGGCAACTGATACCATTCCACATGCTGCCTATACCTAGAACTTATACCAAGAACTGTAGCATATGCAATGGCCTGATAAATCATCTTGGCAAGTGATCTAAAGCAGGGTGAGGGTAACCTTTGGGCCATAAACCCATCAGTAAATTAGGGATATGTTTATCCTAAGCATGTGAAGACTCCTCTCTGTAGAATGGGCAGATGAGAACAATTTGTTCCAGTGGTCATGAAGGTGGCTAAAGCGGGTGCTGTGAAGTGCTCAGAGCTTGGTCTGACATGGAAGATGCCAAGGTCATCCACTGCATCCTGGCCCTCACTGGTCATCCAAACTTTTGTCTTGCCACTGGACTTGGATGACTCTAGAAAAGAGTATGAGGTTGACAACTATGGGCAACTCTACTTCAATAAAATCTAATTGGTGTACAAGTCAAGATACCACCCCATGATGCCATTGGTCCTCTTTGAAAACAAAGGGGGGGAAAACAACAGCTATAAACATTCTTTGCATAAATCTTTGTTTATACTCTAAAACTGTGAAGTGACAAGGCAGTTCTGAGATGGAAACACTAATCACACTGTGATTTTTAGAATTTCTCCATTTTGCTTAGTCTAGCACCCAGGAATGTACACACCCATACTACACTGGCATGTGTTAGCAAGTGACAAATCAGAAACAACTGACTTTCCCCTGGGCTGTCCTAAACCAAGCGTGAGCCACCATTGGCACATGTGAGATGGAGGAAGTGATGTAGAGAACAGCCTTTGGAGTTCTCATCACTTCCTGTGAGGAGGCTGGGCGCCAGTTCGATCCTGGAACTTGAGCCTGAAGGAGCTCCCTCAGACAGCTTCCTTGAGATGGTCACGTGGTGAGTGATAAGACTGACTCCCCTTTCCCTTGGCTCTCAGGGGAGGCCCCCTTGGCCAAGGCCTTGAACTCCTGCCTGGCTCAGCCTGAACCGGAGCAGTTTAAATTAACTCTTTTTCCTCTCTCTCTCTCTCTCCTTCCTAATTTCTTTCTCCTATTGTAATTAAATCACCATAAAATTCCATTCTGACTTGAGTGTTTCA
Organism: Monodelphis domestica; assembly: GCF_027887165.1. Classification (NCBI taxonomy): domain Eukaryota; kingdom Metazoa; phylum Chordata; class Mammalia; order Didelphimorphia; family Didelphidae; genus Monodelphis; species Monodelphis domestica. Next base: position 274,604,479 of record NC_077227.1, read on the forward strand.
TTTGGGATTTAAGAAATTAAATCCCTGGTGACTAATAATTTTTACATTCAGTCTCAACCCTAAATTTAACCTTTACAACACCACATAAAGTGTTTACGTGGAATTAGTGAAACGTCAACCCCTGGGACTGCAGACTCAGCTAAACTAAAAGTATAGAGTCTTACAATAGTAAGTGATGCCATTTATATTTAGCTCTATGCTAAGCAGCCCACAGATGCCTCAGATATATTAGGATTAAACTATTCAATAACTGGAAAAAATTTTTTCCAATTGATCCCATCAAGGGTTTTGCTTGTTTGCCTAACTCATATATTTAGGGCTAATTAGAATTTAGAATCGGTAAAAGTGCCCACTGAACACCAAAGTACTACACATAGTATGGTCCAATAGTACGGTCAATAGCCTGGGAGCCAGCAGACTTAAGTTTTATTGTGGGCTCTGCTCTTACTACTATAACCTTGTTTTCAAGTAATCCTTTAAGTTTGTGAAAGAGTTTGCCTCATAATAATTCTATGAAGTCGGTAGTGTAAACATTATGATCCCCATTTTCCTGATGGGGAAATGGAGGCATGGAACAATTAAGTGATTTCTCAGGGTCTCACAGCTAGCATGTGAACCCTGTGAGATTCAGGTTTATATCGCCTCTCCCAATTCTGATCAACACAATGACCAACCGTGCATGATTCCATGGGATTCATGAGAAAACAGCCTACCTACCTCCTGCTGGAGCAATGACAGATTCTGAGTACAGATGGAGCCTTTCTTTCTTTTTTATTTGGACTTGGTTGATATAGGAATTTGTTTTGCTATTCATGTTTGTGACAGAGGTTTTGTTTTTCTTGCTTTCTGGTGTATGTAGGGGATGGGGAAGAAAATGGAGATCTTTGTGAAAGGAAAAGAAAATTTAATCTTTTTTAAACCCTTACCTTCTGTCTTACAACCAATTGTATTGGTTCTAAGGCTGAAGAGCAGTAAGGGTATTAAGTATTATGGGTTAAGTGACTTGCTCAGGGTCACACAAGTAGGAAGTGTCTGAGACTAGATTTGAACCTAGGACCTCCAATCTCTAGGCCTGTCTCTCAATCCACTGAGCCACCTAGCTGCTCCCAAACTGAATTTTTTTTAAGTGTCTCCTGGGTTCAGTTCCCATGACTTCTAGTACATCATTCTGTCACCCACTTCTAAAGAGTTCTGTGACACTGAACAAGTCACTTAACCTCTGTGAGTCTCTGCAAAATGAGGAATTTGTACTAGATGATTTCAAAGGGTACTTTCAGCTCTAAAATCCAATGATTTTTTAAATCAGCCAAATACTACATTTCCTGAAATGCAAATCAACCTTTAGGTATTTATAATTATTATTCTGAACAAGAACAAAAATAATAATAATTTACCCAAACAATGCTTGACTTACACACTGAACATTGAGGCAACTACTCTTCATGGTACACAAATCAATTTCTGAATGTTTCTTATTAGAATTATTAACAAGAACAATAATAATTTCCCCAAAACATTCCCTGAGTATCCGGGCAACTAAGGCCTTCCTACCTTCCCCCAACTCACCCTCGACCAATTTATAGTAATTAAGTAACAGGTGGGAAGAATAAACAAGTGACCTGCATAGGAGGTAAGGCTGAAAACCATTTTTATTAAAGGAAAAAATGCAAATGGGCCTAAACATTGAATCAATCCCATATGTCACAAATACAATTTACTTTTATTTTTTTAATTTATTTATATTTATTTAATATTTAATACTCAATTGGTCAAACTTGGGAAAATTTGGCCACTATATCATCACGTAATCTAATAACATGATTTTTCAAAACAGTTCTTGGAAACTTGTGACAATGTTCTCTGAGCCTAGAGTTCTTGACCCAGTGAAGGGGCTTATGACATTAGCATCATCTAATTGCCCTTTCAGGTGTGAGATTTTAATTGCAGGGCTAGTAGCTGGATTTCCATTCACTAAGTGCTACAGACAGATCTAAGTCAGAAGAGACAATTTATATTTTTCTCACCTGTCCAGAACAAGGTCTGGTGCAAAGATGAGTTTGCCAGGATGATCAATTGACCGCCACATCAGCCCCACCATTAACACTTCCATCCAACAGCTCTCTAAGAGTCTCACTTGGTCATAAAGGCTGAGCTCCACGAAGCCTGGCAGAAACAAAAGGATAAATGTCAGGCATGTCCACACACTGCTCCATCTCCCAATTTTTTCTTTTTGCAAAGGCAAGAAAAATAAGAGCTAAGAAAACACTTCACAGGCAATACAGGAAAGCAATCGATATTTATGAAATGAGGAACTAAATCTCAGCCAAAGAAGAACAATGTGAGTCAAAGACAGATGAGCAGCTCATGTTTTCCTGTCCTCCAAGTACAAAAGTGATTTTGTTTAGAATGAGAATTGGCTCCCACCCTGACTCTTATCTCTTGAACTCCTAAGGGAAACTGAGGAAGAGCAGAGACAAGAAACCACAACGCATCCTCATTAATTTTACACTTGTTTCCTTTGAACTGTCAAGAATTTCAAAACAATAACATTCAGTGAGCTCCCACCATGAGCAGAACGTTCTAGAAGTGGCATAGAACTAGAAATGGGGATGATGGATAGAGTAGAGAATAAGCATTTATATAACACCTATTAACATAAGCACTATGTTAAGCACCTTACAAATAATATAGTGGCCAAATATTTGCAAAGTTTGACTAACAGAGTATTAAGTATGAAAGTAAATTGTTATTGTGTGAAATGTGTGATTGATTCAATGTTTAGGTCTATTGAAATTTTTTAATAATAAAAATTGTTTTCAGCCATGCCTCCCAATTAAGTCATGTGCTTATTCTTTTTACCTGCTTAATTGCCTAAATTGATTGGGGATGGGGTTGAGGAAAACATAGATATTTGTTGTTGTTCTTTTGAGTCTGACTATTCATGATCTCATTTAGAATCTTCTTGGCAAAAATGCTGGAGTGACTTGCCATTTCCTTCTCAAGCTCATTTTACAGATGAGGAAACTGAGGTAAACATGGTTAAGTGACTTGCCCAGGGTCACACTCTAGTAAGTGTCTGGAGCTGGATTTGAATTTGGATCTTCCTGACTCCAGGTCTGGTGCTTGTGTCACCTACCTGCCCTGGAGATATACCAGGGATATTTTCATGGAGGCAAGAGAGGGCAGGAATGGATAAGCCCTTAGCCGTGGTTAAAAAGTTAGCAAATGGCAAAGCTGGGATCTGAATCCACCTTCTCCAGTTCAAAAGGAAAGACCAAGAAAGGAAGGAAGAGTCCAGGTGGGAGTCTATTTTGTCATAGAAAAGAAGGGCTTTACTTATTCTGCTGGGCTCTAAAGATCTAAAGGAGGAGAAACAGGTAGAAATTACATACCCAGTGATTTAGGCACAGAAAGAAAAAAACAAAAATTAAAAATCTTCCTAACAATTCAAGTTATATTAAATAGGGTAGGACTGTCTCTAGAGGTAGTGAGCTCTCTGTCCCTGTGTCTTCCAGCAAAAGCTCAATGACTTCTTGTTAGGCGAGCTGTTGAAGTGATTATTATTAAGTATGAGTTAGACCTCTGAATTCTTTTTCCAACTCAAGGAACCTCCAAACCAAGATGAAGTCTTTAACAGAGAACTTGAATAAAGACTTACAGGGATGGGGGGGGGGTACAGAGAATAAAAGGAGTTGAAAGTGGATTTCAGTTGGAAAAATGGCATATTTTATAAACTATTATATAGAGGGGAGTCTAGTACATGATGAACTGGAGGGGAGGATTAGCGATAAAGCAAAACCAGATTTCTATTGGAGCATAAATTCTTCCCTGGACCAATCAGTTGTACCTACATCTTAGCAACATAATCTCCTAGACAGAAACTTTGAAGGGAGATCAAAGGAATGAACCTAGCAGCCTAACTACATGTAACAGTATATTATTTGCAAAGCCACATGTTACATAGTTAAAGTACTTTGTAAACTCGGCTAACAGTTACATTATTGTTATTTTACTAGTAGTAGTAGTAATAGTAGTATCCCATTTGATCATCACAACAGCTCTGTGAGGTAGGTACCATTTTTATCTTCCTTTTACAGATAAGGAAACTTGGGCTGAGAGAGATTGCCCATGGACCCATAACTATTAACTGTCTGAGGCAGGATTTGAACTCAGATCTTCCCCACTTCAAGTTTAGGGCTCTATCCCTAGGGATGCAATCACCCAAGAAGAGGGAGGACAGCAAGATGACTCACTGGATAGAGCCGGGCCTGAAGTCAGGAAGCCCTATGTTCAAATTTAACCTCAAACACTACATGACATTGACTAAGTCCCCTAACCTCTATTGGCCTCAATTTCCTCATCTGCAAAAAATGGGGATAATAATAGCACCTGCTTCCCAGGGTTGTTGTGAGCATCCAATGAGATAATAATTGTAATGTGCTTAGCACAGTGCCTGACACAGAATGAACCTGTATAAATGTTATTGTTATTATTATTATTATTATTATTATTATTATTATTATTACTACTAGGGCTGGGGCAGAAAGCAAGGCGCAGGGACTGGCATGTATGACTGGGCAGGAAGACTCCTCCCAAGGATGAAATACTTTCTCCTATTATACATATCAACACACTGTGATAAAACCAAGGTAGCTGTATGTTAGCTGTTTGCTAGGCTCAGACCATGCTTTGGGTCAGCCAGATTACCATTTGGTGGCCGCCCAGGTCTCTGATATGCAGTGATGGGTAGATACTTCAGCCCATCATGCAACAGTTAAGAGTTACGACTTTGGTTTTTTAAATGTCTTACACTGAGAAAGAAACAGGCATTTTGGGGATGTGGATTTTCATTCCAAATTCATCTTAACTATGCCTATTTATTACATTTACTTTTCTTTTTCTCAATGGAAAGTGGGGTGTATGTGGAGAAGATAAGAACATGGATTTTTGTTACTAGAAAAAATTATAGTAATTTTTTTAAAAAGTCTTATACCAGCACATCTATGTATAGTTGTGCCCTCCCCTCCCCCACCTGTTAGGATTTGAATCCGACCAGCTAGACAGCCAGTATTCTTAAAGAGATTTCCCCTACAGACCTACTGCAGTATTTGGAGGTTCCATCATTAAAGTCTTTTTTAGCCTGGATTTTGTTGTTGATGTTTCTGTTCAGCAGTGTCTGACTCAGTGATTGCATTTGGGGTTTTCTGGGCTAAGATATTAGAGTGGTTTGCCACTCCTTCTCCAGCTCATCTTATAGATGAGGACACTGGACTAAATAGGGTAAAGTGACTTGCCCAGGGTCACACAGCTAATAAGTATCTGTGGTCACACTTGATATCAGGTCTCCCTGATTCTATCCACTACACGTAGCTTGTCCCTTGGGCCAGATAGTATTACTAAATCATAGGGTAGTTCTTAAGAAAGTTCTTAATACCATAGTGTTACTATATTTGAGAACTACTGTATTATGGCATACTAATTTCTGGTATGTTTTATAACATAATGCCAGGCATGGCAGATATGGTAAACTAGAGGATGGAGGAGAGGCAAGGCAAGAAGAGAAAAAGAGAAAATAAGGAATCCAAAGTAGCTATTTTAACAGTACCTGAAGAGAGGAGTATGAAATGATTCACAAAAGTTAGACTGAAACAAAAACTGTAGAGAGCCCAAAATGCTGGGGAAAGGAGCATTGTTTTTGTAGGAATGAGAAACCACTGAAATGAGAGAGTGATGTGGTCAGACCTGCATATTGGAAAGACGAATGGGACTTAACAGTTCTAAACAATGCAAGATTCCAAAGGGCTGATAACAAATCCTACTATCTGCCTCCTGATTGACATGGTGGACTCAGGGTATTTTTGGTCATAGTCAATGGGGGAATTTTTTATTTGCCAATAGATATTTGTTACATAGGAGGTAAAATTAAATGAAAATGATGCGTTTTTCAGGTAAGAGGCAGCTAAAAGGCTCAGTAGATGGATTGCTGGATCAAGAGTCAGGAAGACCTGAGTTCAAATTCAGCCTCAGGCATTTTCTAGCTGTGTGACCCTGGACAAGTCGCTTAACCCTGTTTGTCTTTATCCACTGGAGAAAGAAATGGCAAATTACTCTGCCAAGAAAATGCCATAATAAGGCTATGAAGAATTGGACTTGAATGAACAACAACAACAATTACTCAGGTAAATGGACTAGAGAAAGAAAAGATCAGAGACAAGAAACTAGTAAGGGGATCATTATGATAATCCAGGCAAGGTGATATGAGATGACCTAGAAATTCAAACTCTTCTGATTTTGATATATTGGTTACTAGGGGACAAAGAGAGAGACTGGTGCCTTCTTGGACCTCTTGACAAAGATACTGACTGCCTATTTCCCAGATGAACTGTCTGGCCTTACAGAGAAGGATGTGTGGAAAATATTCACCCAGAATAGAAAAGAAACAACATATGAGATACTATCTCAAAAGAAGTTTTGGAAAGAGAAATGACACAATCTGGCTAGTGATTGGGTGAAGTGATGTTGGGAGTAGCAGGATTAAGGGGAAAGAAAAAGGAAATCACTCCAAGTCTCAGGACTTCTTAAACTCTCATTCAGGGATACAGTAGGACCTAGTCTTATGTGAACTCAGCACGCGCAAATTCAGGTATATGCAACTGGCAATCAAAAAAAAAAAATAAAGGCAGAAAAATACGTACATAAAATATAATTACATGTTAAATCCCCACCATTCATTTCCCCAAGCAGCGTAATGTGTCTCCGTAGCTTACCCAGTCATGCTCATTCCTGCCCTGAAAAGCAGTAGTGTGGGCCATTACGTTGTTTTGCTCCAAACATTCACTCCTGCTTTGTCTAGAGTTCTAGCTTGTAACAAATCATGATGTCAGAGCAGTGCATCTCTTTGTTTCATTAACACTGTTTAATTATTAATAATGGCCCCAGAGTATAAAAATAGTGATGCTGGTGATTCTCATATGCCTAAGGAATGTCAGAAAATGCCTAGGGTTTGTTCAGATAAGAAATACTCATTAAGTAATGGGGTTCACTATTATACCAGGAATCTTGGAACATATCGGTCATGTAAAGCAAGGTCCTTCCTTATAGATATGTCTGAAAAAAGAAAAGAATTCATAAGGTGCTGTCGAGAAAACAGTTGTTATTATCTTTGTAAGAGAGTTAGTTATCCTCTCATTTCTTCAGTTCTTTCTGGGATTTTTTTAAACCCTTACCTTCTACCTTAGAATCAATACTATATACTGGTTCCAAGGCAGAAGAGCAGTAAGGGCTAGGCAATGGGGGTTAAGTGACTTGCTCAGGGTCACACAGCTAGGAAGTGTCTCAGGCCATATTTGAACCTAGGATGTCCCATTTCTAGTCCTGGCTCTCACATCACTAAGCTACCCAGCTGCCCCCTAGTTCTCTCCATTTTAAAGAATTCAAGCAGTCATACAGTCTGAAGTGTGAGTTTCCCAAAGACACTTTCAGAATAGGAGAACCTAAACCCAGACACTCAAGGAAAGCCAATCAGCAAATGGAAATCTCAGAGTGTCAACCACAAAGAATTCTTGCCATATTTCCTTGCTCTCCCTTCTTCCAGTGTTATTGCTTTCCCAACATTAATATAATTACTAAAAACTATCTTAGAAATTCAGTTCCTTCTGATTTTCATATACTATTTACTGGGAAGCTAAGTCTAAGATGACTGGTACCCACTACTCTTTTTTTTATACCCTTGCCTTCTGAGTTATAATCAGTTCTGTGTATTTGATTCTAAGGCAAAAAAATGTGGGCCAAGTGACCAGGGATACACAGCTAGGAAGTGTCTGAGGCCAGACTTGAACTCCTGTCTTTAGGCCTAGCTCTCACTCCACCGAGCCACCTAACTGCCCCCCACTGGTACCCTTCTTAGACATAACAACAAAAGATGATTGCTTCCTTCTCTACAAAAGATGATAGAGTCTGTGGAAAATATTGACATTTCCCGCCCTGGATACTTGAAAATTTGATAATACAAAAAACCCACTTTAAAGTGAAATAGAATGAATGGAAAAAATCTCTGGCTAGATAGTATAGAGAATTTAGGCATGACTTAAGCACTAATGAAACCTGTTGTCTCAATGTACGGAGTATGAGTAGGAAATAAGAGAACCACTCATTGAGTGATTATTATATAGCAGGGATTTGGGGGAGGGTAGGAGTTAGAATACATAGCTACCAAGTTCCAACTCTAAAATTGAACTCGGTGAGATGAAACTCAGACCTGGAATATAGCTAAAAGGAACAAATCTAAATGGTTTAACAGTGAATACCCAAAAGGATATACTTAAGTAAGGAAATCCATGAACCAAAGGGAACAAATGTTCTCGAGAACATTTGGTTCAGGGTCAATGGAATACTGAGCCAGAATGAGGAAGCAAATTATAAGCAAAGAGAATGTAAATCTAGCACCGAGATCAAATTTCAACTATCCACACATCTGCTGGTAGCCTCTCAGCTAAAAGGATAGTGAAGTGACTAGTAAATTCTTGACTTTTCATAATGACAATATCATTTTTCAAAAGGAGGAAATGATGAGGCAACCTGATTCTGAACAAAAAACGATAAATTACCTTTTGAATTTAAGTGACAGAAACCTTGCGATGAAATGATCTCTCCATATGGCAGACTTCAAAAAATTTCGAAAAAGGGATGGGTCAGATCCTATTGTAAATGCTACACTGAAAGTCAGACCAGAAAGAATAAGGTGGTCTTTAAACAAAATTCTAGCAACACAAATAACAAGAATTCTAATTGGAAGAAAAATAGAGTGATGAAAATGATGATAACAAATATTAATAGCTGGCATTTATATAACACTTTAAGTTTTGCAAAGAGCTTTATATATGTTTTCTTATTTGATCCTCAGTATATAAATGAATGTGGAAGAAATCCGATGCACTGAGATTTTAAAATGATACCACAAATGGAATTGGGCCTGAGGACAAATACAAAAGAGAGACCCAGAACTGTTGAAAGTGGGGTCAGGAATACCTAAAACTCAGAAAGAACTAAGGTTGGTGATGAACACTAAAGACCAGAGAAAGTATTTTATTTTTTAAACCCATGTTAGGGGCAAAAAGATCAAAAAGGAATGAAAGGAAGAGAATAAGCATTTAGCACCTACTATGTGCTAAGCACTTTAGGGGTGGCAAGTAGGAAGACCCAAGTTCAAATCCTGGCCTCAGACATTTACTAGGTATGTTACCCCTGGCAAGTTTGACCTCTGTTTGCCTCAGTTTTCTTATTTGTAAAATGGGGGATAATAATAGTAATTGCTTCCCAAGACTGTTGTGAGAATGGGATAACAACAGTAAAGTGTTTAGTGTAGTACCTGGCACATAGTAAATGCTAAATGAGTGTTCACTATTATTATTACTTTACAAATATCATTTCATTTGATCTTCTCAATAACTTTGAAGTAGGTGCTGTTATTATCCTCATTTTACAATTAAGGAAACTAGGGCAAACAGAGGGTAAGTGATTTACCCAAGGTCACACAGCTAATACATGTCTTAAGGCTGGATTTGAACTCAGGTCTTCAACTCCAATTCCAGTGCTTTATCCCAGGCATCACCTGGGTGCCTCAATAGGACCATGGCTGATGTAAGTGGAATGATAATAATGGAAAATACAAAAAAGGAAGGACTTCATTCTACCATGGAAAGAACAAATAGGGAAAAAATACTAACAATTATGTCTTTGTCCAAGGGTAGAATGGGCTCCACTGTGGTTTGCCCAACCTTACAGGTCTTTAAGCAGAGGCTGTGTGAATAATCAATCAAAAAACATTTAGGAGGACAGCTAAGTGGCTCAGTGGATTAAGAGCCAAACCTAGAGATGGGAGGTCCTGGGTTCAAAACTGGCCTCAGACACTTCCTAGATATGGGAACCCTGTGCAAGTCACTTAACCCCCAATGCCTAGCCCTTATTGCTCTTCTGCCTCAGAACCAACACACGCAGTATTGATTCTACGATGGAAATAAGGATTTTTTAAAGCATTGAAGTACTTAACTATGTATCAGATATTGCCAATTACTTGTATACAAGAAAAGTAAAAAACACAATATTAAAGGAGCTTATATTTTGTTTATGTATTTTTTAATTTAAAATTTTTTGTTTCCCTCTCTCCCTTCCTATACTAGAAAAGGCATCATTTGACAAAAAGATGTATGTATATTTAAAATTATGTTTACTTATTTCTACTTATAAGTTCTTTCTCTGGAGGTGGACATAAGCAAGTCATTCTTCAAATAATATTTCTGTTGCTATATATAATGTTTTCTTGGTTTTGATTATTATACTCTTCATAATTTCAGGTAGGTCTTTCCATGTTTTTTAAAAAATTAAATCTGGTCTTCATTTCTTATGGTACAGTGGTATTCCACCACAATCATATGCCACAACTTGTTTAGACATTCCCCAATTGATGGGTTTCCCCTTGATTTCCAGTTCACCACAAAGAGAACTGCTATAAATGTTTTAAATAGGTTCTTCTTCTTTTTTCCTAATCATCTTAGGAAATAAACCTAATAGAGGTATTGCTGGGTCAAAAGATATACAGTTTTATAACTTTGGGGGCATAATTCCATATTATTCTTCAAAATGGTTGGATCAGTTCACAGTTCCACCAACAATGTATTAGTGTTCTCATTATTCAACATCTCCAACATTTGTCATTTTAGCCAATTTGGTAGTTGTGAGATGACACCTCAGAGTTGTTTTCATTTGTTTTCTCTAATCAATTTAGAGAATTTTTTCATAAGATTATATATAGCTTAGATTTTTTTTATCTAAAAACTCTATTATCTCTTTTTTTATTCATCAGTTGGGGAATAGTTCACAAAATGACAAAATTCTTTACATAGTTTAGATATGAAACCTCTTCCCAAGAAACTCACATTTTAATGGTGAAACAACATTTAAGTATCTGGGTATGTGCAAGAAATGCACAAAGTGGAAAATAATCTCAAAAGAGATTAGTACCTGGCAGAATCAAGAAAGGCTTCTTGTGTGAGGCAGGATTTTAGCTGAGACTTTGAAGAAGTCTCAAGGAAACTAGGAAGCAGAAGCAAGGAGTAAGAGCATCTTAATCAGAAGGAATAGATACTTCCAAGACTTGAAGACAGAGAGATGGAGGATAGTGTTACTTGATAGGAATGGTAAATAGGCCAGTCTAACCAGATCATAGATGATGAGAAAGGAAGTAAAATATAAGAATATTTGAAAAGTAGGAAAAGGCCAAAATATTAAGAATATTAAATGACAAACTGAGGACTTTACATTTGATCCTGGAGGTAATAAGAAGACAGGACTTTATTGAATAAAGGTTGACATGGGCACACATTCTTTAGGAAAATCACTTTGACCACTAAGACCAGTAAAGACTGGTGGGAGGAGAAACTTGAGACAGGAAGACAAAATGGAAATCTATTGCAATAGCCAAGGCAAGAGGTGATAAGAGCCTAGGGTAATGGCGGTGTGAGTGAAGGGTAGGGGCCATATAAGACTCATGAGAATTTAAAAAAATGAGATTTAGCAGCAGATTGATCAAGAGTAAGGAACTGAGGGTGATACCAACATTCCAAGCCTAGGTGAATGGTAGGATGATTGTACCCTCAACAGTAATAGAGAAGTTCAGAAAAAGAAAGGATATTGGGGGAAAGACAATGAGCTTTACTCTGGACACATTAGGTTTGAGTTGCACATGTGTGTGCACACACATACCTATATATATACATTGTAGCCATATTAATGTATATGTTATCATTGCTGACATGCAGGTATACATATATGTATTTGTATATATTCTCATATATATAAGAATCTACAGGAGGTGTGAGTATAGGCAGCACTAGCTAGGGAGAGACTGATGAGTCAAGATGATAAGGGAAGCAATCACTGGAAAAGATAGGAGAGTTTAAAGGAGTTGGTCTTGGCAAGGAGAAAGTCCACCTCTTTATCTGAGATCAGAGTAAAGGAGAATATAGTGGGAAAAGATTATCTAAATAATACAAAGGGGGGGGGAAAGGAGGAGCTTTCCAAAAATACCTGCCCCCCCTTTTTTAGTGAAGGAGAAGGTGAGTGTCAGCAAGTGAGGGTAAAAGACTCTGGGTAAAAAGTAAAAATGGGCAAATAACTGAAAAAAAATCATCTTAATGCTAACTTTAGTTGCTTTTTGTGTGGAATACAAAAGTCAAAGAAAGCATTTCCACTTTAAATGGTCATTGTAACTTTTATTTTTTTAAGAAGAGTGAAATGACTTTGTAAATAAAAACCATCCTTTGAGAGACAGAGAAAGATATGGAAGCAGAAAGAGGAGAGGGGGAAGAGAGAGAGAGAGAGAGAGAGAGAGAGAGAGAGAGAGAGAGAGAGAGAGAGAGAGAGAGAGAGACAGACAGACAGACAGACAGACAGACAGACAGACAGACAGACAGAGACAGACAGAGAGAGACAGACAGAGAGAGAGAGACAGACAGAGAGAGACAGAGAGAGAGAAGAGGATATTAATTATGAAGCAGTCATTGAAGAGGTCCCAGTGAAAAGGATGACTATATTTGGAGGATGAGTGAATGGCAGTAAAGGAGGACCAGGTGGGAATGATATCAGTAGCCAGGGGCTCAGAATGAGCATGCTAACCATTAACCAGGGAATGTGGATAGAGTATCATTTGCTTGCAGGGACCTACTCAAAGTCTTCCCTTGAGGTCCAGCTTCTTGGTAGATGGTGATATTTGTGATGTCCTAGAGTTCTACCTTATAGCAGGTAGGAGAGAGGAGTCATGGGAGCCTCATCAGGAAGTGCCATTCCCCAGGTGGTAGAAGGTAGCAAAGATCTTATTGTAGGGGAGGCTGACACCTGAGAGCCCTAGAAGCCAGAAAGTGGAGTGCAAATTCTTGTTCCCTCACAGACCTCTAACGCTGGCCAGGACTGGGGGTAAGGAAGGCAGAAGAGGAAGGAGATGAGCATTTATATAATGCCTACTATATATTACAGATTCTGTGCTAAGGACTTCTGACAAATACTATCTCATTTGATCTTCATAACAACCCTAAGCGGTAAGTGCTATTATTATCCCCATTTTATAGTTAAGGAAACTGAGGTGACTTGCCCAAAGTTAGATAACTAATAAATGTCTGAAACTGGATTTGAACTCAGTCTTCCTGATGCCAGGTCCAATGTTCTATCCACTGGGCAAGCAGCTGCTAATAGTTGAAGAGGACCCTGGAAAGGTTGAAAGTCAAAATCTTGAGCTAGGGCTGGTGTTTGAGTTCAGGAGTGCTCAAGAAGGCCCTGGGGCTGGGGCAATAGATGCCTAGAAAAATGTGTCAGGTTCTTATTCCTGTGTAAACCAGAAAGTAGGAGAAGGTCCTAGGGCAAGGATAATTACAGAAACCTAGAGGAAGATAAGGAACCTGGAGAAAGGAAGAGATTGAAAATGAATGAGAAAAAAGAAATGAATGTAGAACCAGAGTCATGGAGGAAATGGAAAAGAATGTAATCAAGGTGAAGGATGGGGGCCTAGCAGTACTAAATGTTAAATCGTACTATAAAAAAGTGGTCATCAAAACACTATGGTACTGGCTAAGAGATGGAAGGATGGATCAATGGAATAGACTAGGGGTAAATGACCTCAGCAAGATAGTGTTTGATAAACCCAAAGATCTCAGCTTTTGGGACAAGAACTCACTATTTGACAAAAACTGTTGGGAAAATTGGGAAATGGCATGGGAAAAATTGGGTTTAGATCAACATCTTACACCCTATACCAAGAGAACTTCCAAATGGGTAAATGACTTAAATATAAAGAATGAAATCATAAATAAATCAGGTGAACATGGATTAGTATACCTGTCAGATCAGTGGGAAAGGAAGGAATTTAAGACCAAGCAAGAGATAGAGAACACTACAAAATGCAAAATGAATGACTTTGATTATATCAAATTAAAAAGGTTTTTGAACAAACAAAACCAATAACCAAAATTAGAAGGAAAGCAACAAACTAGGAGAGCATTTTTATAACAAAACTCCCTGACAAAGGTTTAATTTACCAAATATATAGGGAACTAAGTGAAATTTTAAAAAAATCATCATTCCCCAACTGACAAATGGTCAAGGGACATGAATAGGCAGTTTTTACATGAAGAAATCAAAACTATAAATAAGAACATGAAAAAAAGTGTTCTAAATCTCTTATAATTAGAGATTAATGCAAATCAAAACAACTCTGAGGTATCACCTCACACCTAACAGATTGGCTAACATGACAAGCAAAGAAAAGTAATGAATGCTGGAGGGGATGTGGCAAAGTCAGGACATTAATACATTGCTTGTGAAGTTGTGAACTGATCTAACCATTCTGGAGGGCAATTTGGAACTATACCCAAAGGGCGCTAAAAGACTGTCTGCCCTTTGATCCAGCCATAGCACTGCTGGGTTTGTACCCCAAAGAGATAATAAGAAAAAAGACATGTACAAGAATATTCATAGCTTTGCTCTTTGTGGTAGCAAAAAATTGGAAAATGAAGGGATGCCCTTCAATTGAGGAATGGCTGAACAAATTGTGGTATATGTTGGCGATAGAATACTATTGTGCTAAAAGGAATAATAAACTGGAAGAATTCCATGTGAACAGACCTCCAGGAATTGATTCATAGTGAAAGGAACAGAATCAGGAGAACATTGTACACAGAGACTGATACACTGTGGTACAATCAAATGTAATGGACTTCTCCATTAGTGGCAATGCAGTGATGCTGAACAACTTGGAGGGATCTATGAGAAAGAACACTATCCACATTCAGAGAAAGAACTGTGGGAGTAGAAACACAGAAGAAAAACATATGATTGATCATATGGTTTGATGGGGATATGATTAGGGTTTTGGTATTAAAAGATCACTCTACTACAAATACAAATAACATGTAAATAGGCTTTGAACAATGCTGAGACATTGAATTAACATAGGCAAAGAGGATGGCTGTGGAACTGGAGACAAGGAGAGAGGGAAAGGCAGTTTCTGTCACCTGTCAACAATGTGACCTTTGCCAAATCTCTTGACTGCCTGTCTTCACCTCCTATCCCTTCAAAGTAGCAATAAGAACACCTTTCTATACAATCTCACAGGATTGTTACAATCCAGTGAGTTGGCACCTATGAAAGTATTTCAAAAAACAAAACAAAAAAATCCATACAAGTATAAATTACTCTTATTAATGGTCAAAATACACACCCAGAGAAAGAAACAGTTTTGACAAAAACTTTTATTTCGGACTAATAAAAGATGCTACCTGTTTTGCCTCCATTGCTCTCACTTTTTCTCTTACCTTAAGAATAAAAAGAAAAAAAAACCTTTTCTTTAAATTAAGGTTTCCTCTATGACTGTTGTGACTGTAACTGATCAGACCCCAGTGATAACAATCCAACAATAGGAGAAAAGTATAAAAGTCCATTTCATCAGTTTGTATTCAAGGAAAATCATGCAAGAATGGTTCAAAAATGAATAAGTAGTTTCAAATGGACAAAAATAACATTTTAAAGAAAAAATTCCCAGAGGGAATCTGTGGAAACCTTGGCATTTTTCTTTATACCTCTGACAAATGCTATTTTTCCCATGCATGGGGAAGAAAACAGAAAGAAACCATTTCTTTTCACCTCTAGTTAAAGTAGCCAGATGAGTACTTGTAAGAGAATACAGGTTCCCTTCTCCAATTGTAAGAGGCATTTTCACAAATTGGAATAAGTTTAGCTGCTGCTCATTGTACCACTGTTAAAGATTAATCTGTCAGATCTTAAAACTTTTCTACAAAGGGAAATGGGAATCCTGTTCTGCTTTTAAATGAAATCTCTCCCCACCCCTCAAAAAAAAAACAAAACCCAACACTTTACTTATTCTTTCTTCTGAATTTTTCTTTAGATGCTGATAATTCCCTGTCTGGGATTTTCTTTTTGTTTAAATAAAAATGCAGAAAATTTAAATTTAACTATACATCAATGAATCTATAATGTCATGAATGTGCATCCATTTGCAGAGATCATGGACCATCTATACTTGCTCATTCTGTACAATTTGGGGCTGTGTCTTTCTAGAAATTCTCCATGGGGGTCTATTTGATATGCTGGAAGCCTTATTTCTTTTAGGATACGGGGTCAACAGTTTTCCAACTTCCCTATTTCTGTTGATGCCAGCCTCCTTGCAGTCACAGAGTTATCCTCAGTCTTGGAGTTATCCTTTGATATTTCCCTTCCTTCACCCCTGATATTCACTTATCTTCAAGGTCTTATTGGTTTTATCACTACATTACATCCTGTATTCACTCATATGCCAACTCAGTTCAAGTCCTCAACCCATCTTCCCTTGACAATGGAAGTAGCCTAATTGGTCCCCTGCCTCCAGTTGTCTCCCTTTTCTAACCACCCTTTATACAGTTTTCAAAATGACATTCCTAAAGCACAGATTTGACCATATAACTCCCCAGCTCTATTTACTCTCTTTTGCCTCCAAGATCAGTCAATCAACTAGTAATTATGAAGCCCCTACTACATACCAGACACTGTGAAAAGTATAAATTCTTTGGTTAAACATTCAAGAACATTTATGATCTGGCTACAGACCACTTTTCCAAGCTCATTGCATATTAATTATTAATTATTATTATCTTTTACACATAGAATATTCTAGCCAGAAGGGCAAGTGGCACATTGGAGAGCATTAGGCCTGGAGATGGAAGGACCTGGGTTCAAATCTGAATTGGAATATTTCCTAGCTATGTAATGCAGGGTAAGTCACTTAACCCAGTTTGTCTAGCCCTTGCCCTTCTGTCTTAGTATTGTTACTCAAATAGAATGTAAGAATTTTTAAAAAAATATTTAAAATAAATAAGTTTTATTTATTTATAAATATTTATAAATTCATAAATAAAATAAAATGAATTTTAAAAAACCCAGTTTGAACCATCTGCCATTTTCCCCCATAAACTACCTTTTCTCTCCCAAATAGGAATCATTGTATGATCTTATGTCTTGTATGAATTCCCTCCAATACCAGGAATGCATCCCCTCCCCACTCACCTTTTAGAATTCCCTATTTTCCTTGAAGGCTCAGTTCAAGGGCTATATCCTATAAGACATATCTCAATTCCTCATTCCCAAATTGCTATAATCTCCCCCCCCCACCTCACCCAAGATGGGTTTTCTTTTACCTTGTATATAATTTGTATTTATTCATTTATTTACATGTTTTTCCCAATAGAATATAAGCTCCTTGAGCCCTCAAGTATTTGTACCACCAGTGCCTAGCATAGTGCATAGCACAGAGTGAGCATTTAATAAATACTTGCTAGTTGCAATGCAATAATCCAGGACAATTCAGAGGGATTTATGAGAAAGAATACTACTCACATTCAGAGAAAGAACTGTGGAAGTGGAAACACAGAAGTAAAACAATTGCTTGATTACGTGGGTCAATGGGGATAGAATTGGGGATATAGACTCTATAACCCTAGTGCAAATATCACTAATATGTAAATAGGTCTTGATCAATGACAAATGTAAAAAAAAAAAACCCAGGGGAATTGCTCGTTGGGTACAGGAAGGGGCTAGGAGGAGAGGAGGGAAAGAACATGAATCTTGTAACCATGGGAAAATATTCTAAATTAATTAAATAAACATTTTCAAATAAAAAATAAATATTTGCTAGTTGGTTACCACAATGGTACTGAATTACCCATCTTTTCTCCCTCCCTCTTATTAAATGACTTGCCCACTTCCTTTCCAGTCAGACATATCCTTGATGATGTCTTTTATACCACTTCTCATATGCAAGACATTGTTAGTAATGGATTGTACCCACCATGTTCTCTGGGTGAGTCATAATTATAATTCTGAGTTTTACATGATTCATAACCATATAGCATCACCAGGAAGAAGACTGGATTTAGAGAAATTCACTTTTTTAGCCTCAAGCAACTTAGGATCATTAAAAACACTGTGGAATATCCTAAATGTAATCAAACACAACCTTCTCTTCCTGTTTGGTTACAAATCCAGCTTACCACCCATAGGTACTGACTGACCAAGATGTCCTCATCCACTAAGTGAGTGAAATTTGCTCTCGAGGATTTCTTTTTAATTGCCTGTTGCAAACCCACAGAGAATATATTATGAATCAAGGCATTTTTACATCAACTTATTTTAATCTTCTTAATGGAATTAATTATTTTCTCTATGTTTAGGAAATATCTAGCTATATTTCCAGGTGAAGAAAAGTTGAGTACTTGGGTTAAAAAAAATCAACCAGACAAAGGATGGGAGAGATGTCACTAGAAAGCAATCCACATTTTTAAAAAATCAGAGGCATTTTAATATCTCAGTATGAGTCACTAGCATGATGAAGCAGACAAAAAATATAAGCATGACTAAGAATGAAGGATAAAAAGGTATAAGTGGGTTTCGTGCTAAATGGATAGAGTGAGTGGCCATAGCCAAAAGGGCAGAGATTAGTTGATGTATCAGTTCTTAACCAAGATATAATGTTACTGGCTTCATTAAAACCAGAGACGAGAACCAGTACATTAAATTAAATTGGAAAAGAAATATGCATTATAGTCTTGACGACCAAAGTATGTTAGCAATGGTATCCATTGGTCCAGACCTCTAAAGTTTGCAAAGCACTTTGCAGATATGACTTCCTATACGGTCCCAAACAATCCTGCGGGGTAGATGCTTTCAGTATTACCTCCACCTTAGAAATGATGAAAGCTCAAGTGATTGACCCTGTAAATCAGCAAACAGGTATGCCGATCATGAACTGAACTCAAGATTTCTTGACTCCATGGCTAGTACTATGCCAAAGCCAAAATCAAAATTTTAAATTTAAAGCACTTACTCATGTTAGCATTAGCACTGGGTAACAACAAAGCTTTTGAATACCCAGAAGAAACATTTCTTTGTAAAGGATAGGATCAAAACTAAATTTGGAGAAAACATCCTCAAAGTAATGAATTGAGAGTGGACAGATCAGTTAATTTTCCAAAAACTATTCTCTGACTTAGTATCAATTCTAAGAGAGAAAAAGCATTAAAGGCAAAGGAATTGGGATTAAGTGAGTTTCCTGGGGTCATTCACTTAGGAAGTGTTCACACACTGGAGGCCAGGTCCTCCAGACTCTACAACTGGCACTCTACCCATTGTGCTACCCAGCTGCCCCAGGCCACTGGATTTAAATCCCAGCTGTACTAACTCAGTGTCCTTGGGCAAGTCTGAGTGTCAGT
The DNA here is from genome assembly GCF_027887165.1 of Monodelphis domestica. Taxonomy (NCBI): domain Eukaryota; kingdom Metazoa; phylum Chordata; class Mammalia; order Didelphimorphia; family Didelphidae; genus Monodelphis; species Monodelphis domestica. The sequence continues at coordinate 274,623,783 of NC_077227.1, forward strand.
TTACTCATTTGTTACATGAAAATATCAGATAAAAGAATCTTTATGTTTGCTTTTGAACTTAAAACTATGATTTTATCAATAATCTGTATGAGACCAAAGTACATCCAAACTAAACAATCATAGAGGGATGGATTGAGAGCCAGGCCTAGAGAGGGAAAGTCCTGGGTTTAAATTTGACCTCAGACACTTCCTAGCTATGTGACCTTGGGCAAATCTCTTAACTTCCATTGCCTGGCCTCACTGCTCTTCTGCCTTGGAGCCAATACACAGTATTGATTCTAAGAAGGAAGGTAAGAGTTTAAAAAGACTTTTAAAATAAATAATTATAGATTCTCAGACTCTCCTGTCAAATTTGTAAAGAAACATTTACTAAACAATTTGCAAATGATGCTACTACTACTAGGGTGACATAACTAGGAAGTATCTGAGGCCAGATTTGAATCTAGAACCTCCCATCTCTTGGCTTGGCTCTCAATCCACTTGAATCACCTAGCTGTCACCAAATCCTACATCCTTTAAATCTAACTACAAGGTTTATTGCTAATTAGAGGCAGTTAGTTGGTGCAATAGTTAGTTGGTGCAAGAGCATAATTCAGAAGACTTGAGTTCAAATCTGACATATATGTATCTACATGTGTATATATAAGTATATGTATGCATATAGCATATGTGAATATATATGTACATGTACTTTTTACAAAGTAACTAATGATAATCTTTTGATATGAGCAATATATATACATAAAAATAGAGACTGATACAAAACAATAAATGACAAGATTTGGTAAACCATAAAATCCTATGTAAAAGTTAGCTTATTATTATTACTACTACTATTATTATAATTTGGCTCTCATTTTCATATTTGATAGGGTTAAGATAGAAATGTACCTGGCACTAGTAGTTACTCTGCTACTGTTTTTTTATGCTTTATCGTCTATTAGACTATTATACAGATGGTGAAAAATAAATTAACCAAAAGATGCATTTTGCTCTTATATTCTCTGCATCTTTCAGTCAATTATGTGACTAAATAAATGGTCTTCTATACATTTTTAAAGATTAGCCCTAAAAAATTGGAAAATGAGGGGATGCCCTCCGATTGGGGAATGTCTGAACAAATTGTGGTATATGTTGGTGATGGAATACTATTATACTCAAAGGAATAATAAACTGGAGGAATTCCATGTGAACTGGAATGACCTCTAGGAATTGATACAAAGTAAAAGGAGCATAACCAGGATAACATTGGACACAGAGACTGATAACACTGTGGCACAATCGAATGTAATGGATTTCTCTACTAGAAGCAATGCAATGATACAGAATTATTCAGAGGGACTTATGAGAAAGAACACTATCTACATTGAGAAAGAACTGTGGGAGTAGAAACACAGAAGAAAAACAACTGCTTGATCACATGGGTTGATGAGGATAGGATTGGGGATGTAGTCCCTAAATAATCACCCTAATGCAAACATCAACAACATGAAAATAGGTTTTGATCAAGGACACATGTAAAAACCCAGTGGAATTACACATCAGTTACAGGAGAGGGTGATGAAGAGGAGGGAGAGAACATGAATATTGTAACCATGGAAAAATATTCTAAAACAACTAATTAAATACATTTTAAAAATAAATAAATTAAATAAAGGCTAGCCCATTCCCTTCTCATACTTTTATCAAGGATTTCCCTGCAAGTGTACAATTTTTTCTCATAAAGATGTTATAGAGAGATGAAAAAGGAAAAAGAAATGGAAAAGGGAAACATATGGAATCAGTAGCTTATAAAAAAAGAAAACTTTTTTTAAACCCTTATCTTCTGCCTTAGAATTGATACTAACTATTGGTTCTAAGACAGAAGAGCAATAAAGACTAGCAATGGGATTTAAGTGACTTGCCCAGGGTCACAGTGTCTGAGTGTGTCTGAAGTCATATTTGAGCCCAGAATCTCACATTTCCTGGTCTGATTCTCTAACCAAACAGCCACATAGTTGCTGCTACTGATATTTTATTGACTGGATTTTTCCTAAAGCTCAAAACTTCTGAATATAATTGGCCTAGTACTGTTATTGTCCTAGCCCTCCTATTCTTTTTTCCTTATCGTTAATGTATAAATGCAGACATTCCCCTATCATTGATGGAGAAGAAATGTGTTACAAGACTACTAAAGTATTTTTCCATTTTTCATCTGTTTGTTGTCCTTCCAGCTATAACCTTAAGTGTTCTTACATATTAGGAATGATATCCTAACCCCTGTCCCCATGCAAGTTAGGTTAATTTTTTCCCTAAAAGGAACCGAAGTCATCCTAGAGACGTGGTTGGTTCAGGGAACTAAAGGCTCAGATTATTGATAATAGCACTTTCTAGTTATCTAAGTACAGAACAGTCATGAGGAAACTCCAGGGGCTCATTGAGGTTCAGTTGGTAGATCCCAATGCAACTCAGGCAAGAGAGCCTTCCTCAAATGAATCAATTTGAGATGTCCTCAGTGTCTATCCTTGTTAAACATCCTCTTGCCATAACTAAATGAATCTCCTTTTGTTAACTGCTGAGTGGTGTACTGTATCCCTTTCCTGAGTTATTAGGCTCAACCCAAAACAATTAGTATGATATTGCAAGATTGAAATATGATGACCTCAAAATGGAGGAAAATGAGTCCAGATTGGTCTTTATGCTTTTGCTAGTACTTCTAGAAATACCTCTGGAGATGGTGGTTGCTTACTATGGGGTATCCCCTACTCCTGGGAAATTTAACTACTTTTGGCCATTCACCAAGAAGAAACTGGGAAGACAGTTCTATGAGGTATTTTACAATGGAAGAAGTAGGCTCAAAAACAGTAAAAGACTGATGGTCCCATAACTTATTTGCCTTGGTTTCCTCATCTGGAATCCAGCCTTACTGATTCTAAGTCCAATGTGACCATACTTTCTCCCAAGTTACCAGCAACATAAATTCAAAATATTTAAAGAGAATCTTCTCCCTCTCTGTTAGCTCTTTCCCATTTCCCTGTAACCATGCTCAGATCTTTCTCATCCTAAAAAACAAAACAAAACAAAACAAAATCTTCTTCCCTTTACCCTGATATTCCCAGGTTTTAGTTCTATTTCTCTGTTCCTATTATCTTGAATATACATTAAGATAAATAATAGTCATTGGCATCTCTGAAATATTCAAACATTATGAATGGCATGCCTTTTGTTTGGTGATTATCTCTAAGTGGGTTTGTATAAAAAAGTTTATTCAAATGAATTTGTTCTCAAAAAATTTTTCACAAAGAATTTTTTTAACATTTCACATAAAACCTGGTTTATTTTTTTTTACTTTAGCATTTGAAGGTTATATTAAGACTAGTAAAGGCAATTTTTTGGACTGAGTCTCTGATATAGGGAATTCCCTACAATATATGCCCTTTCATTGCTATAGAGAACTCTCAAATAGGAAATTCCCTTTACCTGTGTTGGATACCTGATCTGTAATTTATAGTCTATGAGAGCTACCTGGATCATTGCTAGGTTTGCCTAAAGTCATACAACCTATATGTGTCAGGGGTGGTATCTGAACCCATATCTCCTAGTTCTGAGGCTGGCTCTCTATATGGTATCAATGCTGCTGGCATGCCACCTAGTTCCAGGGGCACAGATGGCATTCAACCACATAAGACTGAACAATAATGGGTCTATGACATTTTAGACTCCTCCAACAGGACCATGCTAGCCGTTTTCTTTGCCTACTTCTGAATAAAAATGAATATATTCATATTTGACTCAGGTTTGCAATGACTATAGAATGTGTCCTGAAAGTCTCAACAGACCTACAAACCAATGACAAAATTAAGACCCCAAAACTCCTACCAGGAATTTTCTTGGCCCATCCAATCATGTGAACCAATTCCTTGTCAGCAAGCTTGGTCAATGACATCATCATGGAAGCTTCGGTAAATGGCTTGTTGGGGCGACTCACAAATACATTAGGTGGTTCTGCTTCCAGTAGAGATAGCACAAACTGCTCAGGGCTCAGCACATTCATCAGCAGCTCTTTCACTCGAGTTACATTTTCACTGTTTTTCTTTGCTTTGCTAAGACAAGTCATTTGCTCATCTGTGTTCCTCTGCCTTCGGATAACTCGATACCCACAACGTTCTCTCCGGGAACCTAAGGGTGGGGAGAAAGGGAAATATTATTTGTGTTCTCTCTATTTCTCCTGCCAATCCTTAGCATTTCCTGTGCCCCCAGGTTGGTGAGACAGAAGTCAGTTGTCTGGAAAAATGAATCATATTATACATGTAAAACAAAATACATAATAAACATTTATGCATAGAATAGTATATATACTGAAAATCATTGTTCTCTAATATGCATATTATTACACATATACTATTTAATGTAATATTATCCATATATGTTATAATATCATATCTCTATATAATTTACATGGTAATTCAGTCTCTAGAATTTAAATTGTTTTGCTTGTGACTATTAACTATTTTGTTCTGTTACAACTTTTCAAGGAGGTAAGAAAAAGGAAGGGGGAAAATATACCAGAGAAGGAATGGGGAAGAAGCAGGAAGAACTTGCTATTTTAACATAAATGGAGTCTTATGCTGGTCTTATTATCTAAGTTCTCTCCACCTTGCTCTCTCCTTTGGGAGCTTCCTTTCTTGTTTTTCTCTGTTCCAGGTCTCTCGACTCTCTACTCCCAATAGAGGTTTGTATTAGTTTAAAATTGGGGATAAATCAGAGCTAGGGAGGTTGGAAGGATCATTTTATTTTTAAAACTTTGGCAAGATGGGATAGGAATGAGAGATTATTCCTTCCTCAATTCTGTCCTCCCATCTCCTCTCTCCCCTTTTCCACCTATTCCTTGTTGAGTTTAATAATAATAACAATAGCTAGCATTTACATGGATCTTACTATATACCAGATATGGTGCAAAGAACTTTACAATTATTATCTCCTTTGATCCTCACCACAACCCTGAGAGGTAGGTGCTATTATTATCCTCATTTTACAGTTGAGGAAACTGAGGCAAACAGGGTTAAGTGACTTGCCCAGGGACATACAACTAGGAAGGATCTAAGATCATTGCACTTTAATCTTCCTAACTCCAGACCCAGAGCTCCAGCCACCGTACCACCTACATGCTTCAAGCTCTGTGTTTGTGTTCAACTCTCCTTTACCCAGCTCAGATAAGAATGAGGTTCTCTCTTTGTGTTCTCCTCTGTATTCTCATTCACTCCAATTATATGAAAATTATATATTCCCCCTGCTTCTTCCCCATTTTTTCTCTGGTGTATTTTTTCCCTCCCCTTCTTAACTTTTTCTAAAATTGGAATCAAAGAACAAATCCACACTTTCTACTCGTGTGACCTTAAGGAAGTCCCTTAATCTCTTTTGACCTTAGTTAGATCATCAGCAAAATGAGGGGGTTGGTCAATATGATCTATAAAGTTCCTTCCAGGTCTAAATCTATGACCTATGATACTCCTTCCAGAGTCTAGATTAAAGCTAGCTAGTTTTTAATGGAATCAGAGTCACGCCTAAGAACAAACAGTTGTGAGAAGGCCAAAAGGCAGGTAAAGGAGCAAATCTGTATTATGTGGTGTTGAGAACCAAGAGGTAAATAATCCAACCTAAGTGGGAATCAGTGACAGAATAGAGAAGAGTTCAACTAAAAATGCACTTATACTAAGAAAGATAAAAAGGTTCCAGAGGACAAAGTTCTGAAGAGCATCATCTTGGAAAGATAAATTTAGAACTCTAAGTACAAAAAATGGAGAAAGTACTTTGAAAAGTATAACACATTGGGGAGCAGCTAGGTAGCTCAGTGGGTAGAGAGCCAGGCCTAGAGATGGGAGGTCCTGGGTTTAAATCTGACACTTTCTAGCTCTGTGACCCTGGGCAAGTCATTTAATCCCCATCACCTGGTCCTTACTGCTCTTCTTTCTTGGATCCAATACACAGTATTGATTCTAAGACAGAAGCTAAGAGTTTGTTGTTTGTTTGTTTTTTTTAAGAAAAAAAAAGAAAAGTATAAAGTCTCAGGGCAGCTAGATGGCTCAGTGGATAGACAGCCAGACATGAGGACAGGAGATCCTGAGTTCAAATCTGGCCTCAGACACTTCCTAGCTGTGTGACTCTGAGCAAGTCACTTAACTCCAATTGCCTAGCCCTTACTGTTCATTTGCCTTAGAAATAATACTTAGTACCAATTCTAAGACAGAAGGTAAGGATTTAAAAAAGAGAGAAAAGTATAAATAAGAGAGGCCCAGCACTCTATCTTCTGTGATTCCTAGATACCCATTCTTAAAGCAGGGTTGGGGGGCAGTGAATTCTAGGCACATAATTCTATGTTTATGTTCAGAGATAATTATATTCAGATAAAAAACAATAGCTAGCATTTATATACTACATTCAGTTTTCAAAGAGCTTTACCGATATTTTATCCTCACAACAACTCATAAGCACTATTTTATAGATGAAGGAAACTGAGGCAGAAGCTAAGCACCTTCCTGGGATCAGCTTAGAGCTGCCTGACTCCAGGTCCCATTGGCAAGAGTTCAGGGAAAATCTGGCTGGTGAGTTTGGCTAGAAAGTAGAGTGGGTGAAAGGGAGAAATGTGAAATGAGGCTGAAAGGATACTTTGGAGTTAGATTGCAGAGAGTTCTAAGTGCCTGACTGAATTGTTTGTGTTTTATTCTAGAAGTATAGATTAGGTAAAATGGGAGGAGAGGGAAATAATATAGTCAGACTGTTGCCTTAGGACTACAATACTTCAAGCAATCTTATTTTGGCAGCTGTGTGGAGGGTGTATTGGGGGGGGGGGGGAGACTAGAAGCCAGAAAACCATTAGTAGGCTAGTTTGACTTTGAAAAGAAAGAGAAATAGTCTACTAGTTAGAGGGAATAGCAGACCTTAGGGGAGATTTTTATGAGTTTGCTCCTTTTTTTAAATGATTAAGATCCGAGCATTTTTATAGACAGAGAAAGAAAGAAAGAAAGAAAGAAAGAAAGAAAGAAAGAAAGAAAGAAAGAAAGAAAGAAAGAAAGAAAGAAAGAAAGAAAGAAAGAAAGAAAGAAAGAAAGAAAGAAAGAAAGAAAGAAAGAAAGAAAGAAAGAAAGAAAGAAAGAAAGAAAACACAAGAGGGAGGAAAGATGATTACTATTAACAAGGCCAAGCAGGAGGCTGGAAAATATATGATCAAAGGCACATGTGCAAGCATTAGCCTTGGCAGGGAGGAGGGGATACTCGTTCAGGGACGAGGGCAAGAAGATAATGAAAAATTCTGAAGCTGAAAGAAAGGAAACTAAGGGAGTTCATATTGGTTGATCAGTGGTCTTGGTATCAAGAAGACTTGGGTTTAAACTCCACTTCTCATCATACCAGCCATATTAGCATAGGTCAATTACTTAATCTCTCTAAGTCTTTTTCCTAATCTGTAAAAAAAAAAAAGAGATAATAATACTTATTGTACCTATTTCAAGTGTTGTGAGAATAAAATGAGATAATTTATATAAAGGACTTTGCAAACAAGGAAGATGTAATAAGTATCGATTACTGTGATTATATGATATATTATATATAGTAGTAGTATTTACTATATCACGTATTATATAATTATATAGCACATATAGTAAATATATAGTATTATATAGGATATATAGTATATATAGTATATATAGAAGCTTAACAGACACTAGAGATCAATGTTCAGCCCCTTCATTTCAGATTTTTCCAACACTGTGAATCTGTTACACTAGAAATTAAAATCTTCTTCTAAAGTATATTTACTTATACCAAAAAAGAAACTTCATTAATAAAGAATCTAGTTACAGAAACCTGCCTTAGAGAGTTGTTGAGAGGATCCTATTAAGATAACTACTTTTTGTGTATTTCTGGCACTTGTCTGTCTGATACCATAGTATTCCATTTATTTCAGAGTACTACAGTTAATTTAATTATCTTCTTTTTGTTGAGAATTTCATTTGCTTCCAAGTTTCTCCTTAGACACTTCCAATCTGTGGGTTCCTGGGCAAATCACTTAACCTCCAATAGCCTGACAAAAGGATCCACTGGAGAAAGAAATAGCAAACAACTCCAGTATCCTTGCCATGTAAAACTCATGGATAGCTATGGTCATAAAGAATCAGACACAAATGAATGACTAAACAACAAGAAGTTTCTTCAGTAGCAAAGACGCTTGGTACTAACTAACCACCATGCCTGGCTTAGGCTTTGTTTTTTACAACATTCTCATTTTTGGTGCAATACTGCTGAGGTCTTAAACTGTCAGATCAGTCTCTTCTCAGTTCGGACACAAAGGAGTACCAAAGTGATCCTTTTATTCGCTTTCTACCCTGGTGTTATTCTTCCATGAGTTCAGATTTTCTCTTCTGAACTGCTTTCCCATATCACCTCCACCTGAAAAGGAACAGCGTGTCTAAAATCAAACTGAGTGTTCCTCTTAAGTCCCTGCCACTCTTCCAGGCACCTGGGTTTGTAAGCTTGGCATGATCATTGATCCTGGCCTCTCCCTCATTGCCTATATCCAAGCAATCTCCAGGTCTTGTCCATTTTCTCTCCATGACATTGCTCACATACCCCTCCTCTTGTTCATATAGTTGCCCTCACCATCATTAGATTGTAAATTCCTTGAGGTCAGGAATTGTCATTTGCTTTTCCTTGTGTCCCCAGCTCTTAGTACAGTGCCTGACATATAGTAGGCATTTCATAAAGGCTTCTTGATTGGATGACACCAGACTACTCTAATAGCCTCATCATTGATCTCCCTGCCTCAAGTCTTTCTCCTTCATCAATCCATCTTCTACACTACAACAAAATAACCTTAAAATTAAATTAAATTCTTTTAAATTTATTTAATTTAATTTAAAATTCAATTAAGTTAAATTAAAGTTCTGACAATTTCATTCTTCCTCTTGAAAATATTCCATTGAGGAGGCAGCCAGGTAGCCCAGTGGACTGAGAGCCAGGCCTGGAGACAGGAGGTCCTGGGTTCAAATCTTGCCTCAGACACGTCCCAGCTGTATAACCCTGGGCAAGTCACTTAACCCCCATTGCCTAGCCCTTACCACTCTTGTGCCTTGGAGCCAATACACAGTATTGACTCCAAGACAAAAGGTAAAGGTTTTAAAATTATAAAGAAGAAGAAGAAAATATTCCATTGACCCAAGGATAAATATGAAGTCTTTAGTTTGCATTTAAACCCTTCCACTACTTTAACTGAGCTTTCCAGAATGGATTTAGAGTCAGAAAGATCTGAGTTCAAGTTCTACCTCTGACATATACTTTTGGACCACAAGGAAATCACTTAATATGTATCATCACCTCCTGCTGGACTGCTCCTGTAGTCTGATGGTTGCTCTTCCTTATCTGGAATCTCTCTGCATTTCAGTTCACTCAGCCTAGACTGACCATGTGTCACCTTTCTGTTTAATCCCTTCCAGTGGCTCCCTATTGCCTCCATTATCAAATATAAAATCCACCACTTGATTTATAAAGTCCTCCATAACTTGATACCTTCCTACCCTTTCTGTCTTTTTGCATTTTATATGCTCTGATATTTAGCAACTTTGGTGTCCCTCAGGATTCTATCTCCAGACTCTGAACATTTTCACTGGCTGTCCCCCATGTCTGGAACCCTCTCCCTTCTCATCTTTACATCCCAGGTTCTCCAGCTTCTTTCAATTACCAGTTGACATCCCTTTAAAAAAAAACTTTATTTTCTGTCTTAGTAACAACTCCAATACAGAAGGGCAAGGGCTAGGCAAAGTGTTAAATAACTTTCCCAGGGTCACACAATCTGAGGCCAAATTTGAATTCAGGACTTTCCCATTCTAGGCCTGGCACTCTATCCATTGTGCTACCTAACTTTCCCTGATGTTCCACCGTCTTCAAGAAGCCTATTCAAATCCTCCTTAATCTTAGTGCCTTCCCTCTGTGACTATCTGCAATCTATCCTGTCTATATGTTGTTTGTACATAATTTTTTATCTGTCTACTTCTCCATTAGACTAGGAACTCCTTGAGAGCAGAGACTATAATTTGATTTTCTTTGTATCCTCAGCTCTAAGCATAGTGTGTCACATAGTAGCTGCTTAATTATCTCAAGTTAATTAGCTTAGCCTCAGTTTCCTCATTTGAATATCTGTAGTATCAACCACAGAGCACTGTTGTGAGGTTCAAAGAAGAAACATGAAATGTTTTGAAATTTTAAAGTCCTATATAAATGTCCATTATAATGAGAATTCGTACATTCTGCTGTGGCCAAAAGGGGCTACTAGCTACTTTCAGAATGAAATACCTCCTCTATTGCCTCCACACATTTGTACTAATTGTCTTCCACGCATGGAATATATCTTCACCTCATTTCTACTTCTGAAAATCTGTGAGTTTCCCTAATTCTACCGAGTTGGCCTTAAATTACCTCCTCTGATTCATATTTGTATACATATCATATTTGTATTTTTGTATACATATCATTATCATCCTTCCATCCCCACCTGACAACAGAGAGCATCTAGCCCAGTGCTTTGCAACTAATAAACGTTTCACTAAATTTGCATAGCTAATCCAGCCTCAGACACTTACTACCTGTGTGACACTGAACAAGTTACTTAAATTCCATTTGTCTTAATCCTCTGGAGAAGAAAATGGCAAACCACACGAGAGTGTTTTCCAAGAAAACTCCACGGGCAGTACAGTCCACAGAGACATGGAGAGTCAGACACAACGGAATAGCAACATGCAGGGGTGGGTGAGAAAGGAAGGAAAGGAACATTATTTTCAAGAAGAAATTCTAAATCCTTTGTTGATGTTCAAGACAAAGAGTACCTTCTTTCATCAGACTCACATCAAAACATGTTTAATTCCTTCACAGTCCTCCCTACCTTTGCCATCTTAGGCTTGGCCAAAATCCTGCCAAATCATGGAACAGCTAATCAAAACCTTTCTAGATTCTTAACAATCAATGGAGCCTACCTTCCTTTTCTCCATTCTCCATCACCCATGTCCACTTATGATAAATTTTAGGTTTCACTATAAGTTGAATTCAGTTATTTGTACTTAATATCATAGACTACAATTAACTGGTGAATTTTCATTGATCATTGATCAACTTATGATTTCATTAAAAGTTGAATTTAGTTACCTACAGTATAGAAATAATATAGTTAATTATATGGTTATATAGTATATAATTATATATTCTTATGGAATAGGTAATTATATTAGATGATATAATAATATATTCTTATATATGATTATATGCATATTAGAGATATAATAGCATGAAATAATATAGTTTATGAAAAAACCCTAGGTGAACAGAATACCATAAACAAGGAATGCAAGCTCACCACATTTCATCATTCCAACTTCATAACATTTCCGAAGTCTACAGGCCTGGCAACTTTTGCGTCGATTCTTGTCAATTGTGCACTGATTTGTAGCTGGACAAATATAATCATTATGTCCTATTAAAAAATCCGGAAAGAAAGAAAATTAAAATTAAAATAAAAAACAGAAAGAAGTAAGTTTATGGTTATAATATTTTGTTTATTCACCTTCTGGTGAATAACACCAGTAATTCAGCATAGCCTTTGCTCTCTCTTCCAGCCAAGTAAAAGGCCAAAAGCCTTCTGGCATCTTTGGCATGTGGATGAAGGAAAAACCATGTGATATCATTGAAGTAAAAGAAAAACATGTAGGTTCAAAGATCAAGAATATTTAAAATATCCTGAAGTTCTTGGCTGTAAGTAAACTGACTTAAAATTTCCCATTCCCTGACTCTGCATTCTTACTTTTATTCTGAAAAAAATGGGTACCATCAGGAATCTCTCTTAAGCCTATTCATACATGGAACTAAACTGAGAGAGCCATCAAGTTGTACACCTACATGCTTAGCTTTCTTCCCTACTTTTTCAATATAAAATAAATATATATGTAGGTGTGTGTGTGCATGTATGTGTAGAGAGCTCACAGTGGTCAGATAAAGGGTTTAAAAAAGGTCAAATAATTTCTACAATCTTAATGAAAACTAAGTCAAGAAACTGGATGTCTCAAATGAAAAGTTTGACAAATAAACTGTTTCTGCTGAAAGAATCTCCAACTTTTTCAGAGTGCTCTTTTTGAATTTTGAATATATTATATCATAAATAGTGGTTAGGTTTCCCAACCAGGCAACAGAGCCATAATAAACCCTACATGTCCATTAAATGGAATATTAGTAGGACTATTTCAACTACATCTAACTATCTTTATAGCATAGTTTCTATGGGTCAATAAGCATTTATCCAGTACCCACTATATGCCAAGCATGGTGCTAAGTGCCAGAGATTCAAAGAAAGGTAAAAGACAGTCATCCCTGACTCAAAGAGCTCACAGTCAAATTGGGGAGATATTGTGCAAAAAACCATGTACAAGGGGCAGCTAGGCAACATAGTGGATAGAGCACTTCCTGAAGTCAGGAAGACCTTGGTTGAAATCTGGTCTCAAATGCTTCCTAGCAGTGTGACCCTGGGCAAGTCACTTATCCCAATTGCCTAGTGTTCATCTTAAGAGAGAAGGTAGAGGTTAAAAAAATAAAAAGAAGCAAGAAAAAAGCCACTTTCACTGGATTACAGAGTATATGGGAGGTTAGAGGAGAGTGAATAAGGTTTAAAGAGAACAGAAATATATGAAGCCAACTCATGAAGGGCTTTGAATGTCAAACAAAGGGCTTTATAGTTAGTCCTAGAGCTCACTGAAGTTTATGGAGTAGTGGAGTGACAAAGTCAGATCTGTACTTTAAGACGATCCACTTTGAAAAATATTTATAGCTATACTTTTTGTGGTGGCAAAGAATTGGAAACTAAAAAGATATCTTTTAATTGGGGAATGGCTGAACAAATTGTGGTATACAACAGTGATGGAATACCAGTGTGTTGTAAGGAATGATGAACACAATAATTTCAGAAAGATTTGGAAAGACCTGCATGAACTGGTGCAGAGTAAAATAAGCAGAACCAGGAGAAATGTTGTGGGACAATCAAATGTGACAGACTTTGCTATTTACAGTGATATAATTGTCCAGGACAATTTTGAGGTATTTATGAAAAAGAATTCTATCCACTTCTAGAGAAAGAACTATTGGAATAGGAATACAGATGAAAACATATGATTTATCACTTGTTTATTTGGGTATAGGATTTAGGGTTTTGGTTTTACTTACAAAAATGAATAATATGAAAATGTATTTTGAGTGATAATACAGTGGAATTGCTTGTCAACCCTGGGAGGGAGGAGGGAAGAAGAGAGGGAAACAACATGAATCACATAACTTTGGAAAAATATATGTGGAAATTTGTTATTAAAAATAAAATGAAAATAAAACTTAAAAAAAAAGATCCACTTTGACAGCTCAGTGGAAGATGGGCTGGAATGAGTAGAGACTTGTGGCAGGGAAACCAACCAGCAAACTATCAACAATAGTCCAGACGTGAGCTGATGGACGCCTGCCCTAGGGGGGTGGCAGTGTCAGAGAAGAAGAGTGGGAAAGAGATGGAGCAAGATGAAATCAACAGCCCTTTGCAAAATTAGATGTGGGGATGAGAAAGGGTGCCATGGAGGTGAGCCGTGATTGGGAGTCTAAAGATCAGGAAGTTGGTGGTGTCCTCAATAGTAAAAGGAAAGTTAAGAAGAGGGGAGAGTTTAGGGGCAGGGATAGGTAATGAGTTAAAATTATTAAATGAACAAGTTTATAGGGAAAAAAATAGTATCAAAAGACAGGTGACCAGGATGGTGAGGAGACTGGAAGCCTACTTGTTAATTGAAAAAATAATTTAATAAAAAACTAATTTAAAATGATAAGTCATTTGGTTTGAGATGTCCAGTTCTGCCAGGGGCAGACTATATATATATATATATATATATATATATATATATATATATATATAATATTACATGCATATATATGTAAATTTCTTCTTTCCCATTAGATAGTGAGCCTCTTGAAGGTTGGGATTCTTTTTAGCCTTTTTTTTTTTGGTGTATCCCCAGCATTTAACTCGCTGATTGGCATATAGTAGGCTTTTAATAAATGTTTCTTGACTTGTTTTCTCTGCATAAAGAAAGATATCAGTCTAACAATCTAGGACAGTCCTTCCCTTTAATTCAGCTATGTTCCCTAAAAAGAAATTCAATAGGAAGATTTTTATTGTAGCAATTTATTTTTCCTTTAAAATATTAAATCATATTATCACTATGAAACATTTATTTCGAGTGCAAAATTTTCCCATATGTTACTTCAGACACAGGATTTTAGAACTGGAAGAGACACTAGAGGAGCATCTAGGTGGCTCAGTAGAGAGAGTAACAAGCCTGAAGATGGGGGGGGGGGAGGTGGTTCTGGTTCGAATTTGGTGTCAGATACTTCCAAGCTGTGTGACCCTGGCAAGTCATTTACCCCAGGTGCCCAACCTTGATCCCTCTTCTGCCTTGGTTCTAAGACTTAATATCAATTCTGAGACAGAAGATAAGAATTCTGGGTATTTTATAATTATACAGTCTAATATATCAATCTTCTGAATCATCTTTCTCTGGCTTTACATCAAACCAGAGAAAGAAAAGAAAGAAGAGAAAGATGGAATGAATCTTATACCTTCTTATTTAGTGTCCTTCCCTCTTTATTCCACTTCTGTCTTTACAAATATCTACTTTGTGGGGTCATTTAGGTGGCTCAATGGATTGAGAGTCAGGCCTAGAAACAGAGGGTCCTGGGTTCAAATGTGAACTCAAATACTTCCTATCTGTGTGACCCTAGACAAGTCACTTAATTCACAGTGCTTAGTCTTTACTGTTCTTCTGTCTTGGATCACAGAATGATTCAAAGACAAAAGCTAAGAGCTTTTAAAAAAGGGAAAAAAAGAAAAAATATAAAACATAGGGGCAGCTAGGTGACTCATTGAATAGAAAGCCAAGCCAGGAGATAGGAGGTCCTAGTTTCAAATATGACCTTGGACACATGTGTGACCCCAGGCAAGTCACTTAACTCCCTTTGCCTAGCCTTTACCACTCATCTGCCTTGGAACCAATTCACAGTATTGATTTCAAGATGGAAGGTAAAGGTTCTTAAAAATTAATAAATTTAAATTAAAAAAATAAAAGCACTACAACTTTTTAAATACCCTACATAGATGTGAGTTATTTCTCAGAGAAGGTAAAGGAAAAAAGGAATAGATAGATGATCAAAGAAATGAATATCATTTAAATTTGAATTACAAATGATAGAGGTAGCTCTAGATTTTGAGGAAAAGAAAAAAATGGTCTCAAAAACAAGCAGAGGGGGGAAGCTGGGTAGCTCAGTGGATTGAGAGCCAGGCCTAGAGACAGGAGGTGCTAGATTCAAATGTGACCTCAGACACTTCCTAGCTGTGTGACCCTGGGCAAGTCACTTGACCCTCATTGCCTAGCCCTTACCACTCTTCTGTCTTGGAACCAATACACAGTATTGATTCCAAGAAGGAAGGTAAGAGTTAAAAAAAAAAAACAAGCAGAAAGGTTGGAAGTAAATAATAAAGAAAGAAATAGCAAAAGGTAGCCTACAAAATAGGACAAAAAATGTCTAGTCCAATTATAAAAATATTTCATATGGTTAAATATTTTCCTTTTAAGGCATTGAATGCTTCTCTATTTCTTTTGTTCTTTCAAAAATATTTTTTATTTTGTACCACAATTACATATAAAAAACATGTTTTGTTTTTTTAATGTTGGATCCCAAATTCTTTCCCTCCATCCTTTCCTTCCTCCCTCTCTGAGATAATAAGTAATTGGATATAGATTTTACAGGAATTGCTACCCTGTTTACTGGAAAGATTGACTGCATCTCCAAAAAGATGAGTATTTCCCCTTCGCTATTCCATTAAGATCTGATCTATGTTAATTATCTTTGTTAATTATTCTAAATAATGTTTCAAGGAAAAGCATGCCATGTAATCAGTCCTCCTGGCCTTGTTCTGATCTTCTGGGCTTCAAAATCATGCCTCTATTGTTTCATTCTGGAATTTCATTCAATGGCTGGAGCACTCTGAAATGTCCACTCACCTCTGTGACCTGTTTGCCATGGAATATTCCTCTTTTAAGGCTCACCCCAACCCTCCTATTGCTTAGTTCCTTCTAAAGCCTCCATTTGGTGACAGAGTCAGGCTGGCCAGCGTTCATTACCCTCCTGGCCCTGTTCTGATATTATGTGTAACTGATATGTTCAAAATCACACCTTTTCACCAATTATGTTCTCCCTCTGCCACCCCACTGACTCCACCTTTTCAACTCCTTTGGCATGCCATTTTCCTACATTAGGATATAGAATATAGATATTGAGGACAGGAAATATTTTTCTATAGCTTTATATTTGTATTCCCAGTGCTTACCACAGTTACCTGGCATATAGCACTTAATAAATGCTTGTTTCCTTCCTTACTTCCTTAAATCAGAGCTTCTCAAAGAAAATGAACCTAATTGAGTTTGACTGAGACTTGAAATAATAATTTTCATAAATTATATTTAACTTTCCCATGATAAAAAAGAAATTCTATCAATGCCATGTCTCTGTTATGAGAATAAAAATTGGAAATATCTTTCATCTTTCACACTAACAAGGTTTCATTACTTAACATAATAACTTTGGCCAGCCTGAAAGACTAGTAAACTCCACCTCTTGCTACTTATTTCTTGGCCATGCAGATCCAGTTGAAAGATTTTATGAAGTCCCCTCTGCAAAGATGTTTATAATAAACTCTGGAAAAACAAAATTAAAACAACCAAAAACACAACTAAAGACGCTTTCATACCTTGAATGCTCCTTTTAAAGAATGCCTTACATCCTTCACACGACCACACACCATAATGGTAACCAGAGGCATAATCGCTGCAGACAGCACAGAAGTGGGCATCCCTCTTTGAGCCCGGGCTATTGATAATGGGGCTGTTACAACTGTTTCCATTAACTTTTCTTTTCAGTGTCTCTCTACTTACAAAGAAAATATTTATTAGTAAATAAAAGGAAACAAAAGAAAAATATGAAAGACAAAAAGGCAGACATCACAAGCATTCATTGCCAATTTATGTGACTTTTTCTCTTTTTCCTTTATTCTTAAGAGGGGGGTGGATCACTTTGATGACTGTAACATAGGTTTCAGTTAATATGACATATAGGTGGACCGCAAAATTGACTGTACTATTGGAGCAGTCAAAATCCAAAGGGTTTTTACCAACTGACTTATATTGTGAAGATACAGCATTAACAATCATATTGAGTAGCTTTCACTGTACCATTGCATAAAACAGTCTAGGCAAAAGATAAAAACCAAACAAGTATCCTGTACACCACATTTTCAGAGCTGGTATTATCTACAGAAGTTATTTTGCTACAGTGATTTCAAGGGAAGCTGAAAAAGTCCTTTACATACATAACCTGCAAAAATCTCATTACTCCTTTATAATGCCTAGAATTCCCTTTAATAGACAAAGGCTTTCATTTTATAACTACAGGCTTTAAATAATGATAACTTCAGGAAAGGTTTACAATGGTTTAAATTATAGATTAACACAGTATACTAGAATTGTCATCAGAAAATCTAGTTCAAATCCTAGTTTTGATACTTCTTTCCTATGTGATCGTGTTCAAAGAACTTAATCTCTCTAAGTCTCAGTTTAGCTATAAAATAAGGATAATAGGCAGAGGTATTCTGGAGTCACCTTAGATTGGTTCATAATAACCAGGGGGTAGATTTTCAGTGTCAGCATTTGCATCTAGACTGTCTAGACTTAAGAAAGTAATGGAAGGGTGGCTAGTTATGTGACTTAACCTCTACTGCCTAGCCCTTCCTGCTCTTCTGTCTTAGAATGACAGAAGGTAAGAGAGGAAGGTAAGAAGAAAGAAAGAAAGAAAGAAAGAAAGAAAGAAAGAAAGAAAGAAAGAAAGAAAGAAAGAAAGAAAGAAAGAAAGAAAGAAAGAAAGGAAGGAAGGAAGGAAGGAAGGAAGGAAGGAAGGAAGGAAGGAAGGAAGGAAGGAAGGAAGGAAGGAAGGAAGGAAGGAAGGAAGGAAGGAAGGAAGGAAGGAAGGAAGGAAGGAAAGAAAAAGAAAGTAGAAGGGAGGGATGAAGGAAGGGAGGAAGGAGAGAAGGAGAGAGGGAGGAAGGGAGAAAAGGGATAGAGAGGGAGGGAGGAAGGAAGGGAAATTATAATACAAATTGAACAAAGTATTAGGTGCATTTTGTTTGTTTGTTTGTTTGGAGAGCCAGTTGTTAAATGTTTAGCAGCACACTGCTGATAACACTATTTGCACTGATAAAGTCATGGGATTATTGTGAGTAAAATATTTGGTAAACCTCAAAAAGCTATATCAATTGACTTCTTTTTACTATGTATGTAAAACATAAGGTCCATAGGGACAAGGGCTGTTTGTTTTTTTTGTTGTTGTTTTTTGCTTTACTTTTATACCCCAGAACAATGCCTCACTATAACCAATATTTAACTTGGAAAGACATCAGTCAGAGGTGTTTAATTGAAAAGATTTAAAGAAGCCGTAGACTCTGATCTAATTCTCTAAATCACAGTGTAGGACCTTCCAATGAATCTGAAATCCCATCATTATCCTTTCAATGTTTTCCCCCAGCTATAGGATAGAACATCTATAAATGCTAAAAGAAAAAAAAATCACTAAAAATACATGCGTATCTCTCGGCTTTATTACATAAGTGAAGGCTGGACACTGAATATGGCATCAGATTTTTTTAAGTTTAGTTTTATGGAATTTATTTCCCTTTCTTGATACTTTTTAATAAGGGATAACTCTCTGAGATGAGAGAAATCTAATAAATAATAGAGATGACATAAAAAGATACCTGTGAATAATTAATTATAAAATTATTTATATATATATGTTTGTTATTACTAATTAGTTAATTAAAAGATATGTATAAAAGTTCCAAAATGGAGAGAATAAAAAGACTTTTAAATCTCTTCTTTTTTATTATAATACATTTCAAAGCCCACAATGGCAAAAATGCCAGGATTGTTTTTTCCCTATTCACACCATCACTTTAAGGGTCTGAAAAAGATAACTTTGGAATATGATAATGGCATCCAAAGCAAAATACTTCAAGGGATTGAGGATTTCACTGATGTGGGTAATTCCTCCACTAAACCTGAAGGTCCCTTATCTTCTGTATCTTACTCTAAATGTTCCCAAGTGACCCTGCCTAAGATAGGAACTTTCACTTTTATTTTGTCTTAATAATTTTTATTGATGACTTTTGGTTTTGCATCATCTTTATTTCTGTATATATTATCCTCCCCTACCCACCCCAACAAGCCAAATTTGTATTTATTAATATATGTATATATGCACATATATCTACATCAATATCTCTATATATCTGTGTATATATGTATATATGTATATATGTGTATGTGTATGCATATACATTTATACATGCACACATATACATATATACAAAGGAAAAACCAGTTTAAGAAAACACAACACTGATCTAATAGTACATACAATATGCCATACATATAAACCTATTTTTCCAGAGGAGAGGTATATTTTCTTACCTTCTCCAGGAATAAGGCCGATAAGGTACCACCTCACATCTGTCAGATTGGCCAATGTGACAGCAAAGGAAAATGATCAGTGTTGGAGAAGATGTGGCAAAATTGGGACACTAATGCATTGCTGGTGGAATTGTGAACTGCTCCAACCATTCTGGAGGGCAGTTGGGAACTATGCCCAAAGGGCTATAAAACAATGTATACCCTTTGATCCAACAATACTACTACAACATCTATATCCCAAATAGATAAAAAGAAAAAAAGTAAAGGACTTACTTGTACAAAAATATTTAGAGCAATGGCTGAACAAATTGTGGTAAATGATGGTGATGGAATACTATTGTGCTGTATGAAATGAACAGGATGACTTCAGAAAGAACTGGAAAGACCTATATGAGTTGATAAAGAATGAAATAAGCAGAACCAGAAAACACTGTATCCAGTAATAGCAATACTGTGGAATGAATGACTGTGATAGAATTTGCTACTCTTAGCAATACCCGATGATCCAGGACAACTCTGAGGGATTTATGACAAAGAATCCTATCCTCCTCCAGAGAAAGAATTATTGGAGTCAGAATACGGATCAAAGTGTGCAATTTTTCACTTTAGTTAATTGAGTTTTTGCTTTGGGGTTTTGGTTTTATATGATTGTACTTTTTACAAAAATATCTATGTGGAAATATGTTTTGTATGAAAACACATGTATATACCAGATCAAACTGTTTGCCAGCTCTGGGAGGAGGGAAGGAAGAGAGACAATTTGGATCAAAAAACTTTGGAAAACATGTATAAATTTGTTATTACATGTAATTGATAAAAAATACCTTTATAATTTTTTTAAAAGTTTTAAAGGAATACGTGTGGTCACTATAATGACAACATTCCATTTCTTTCTGTTGTAATTCCTTCTACAAGGTCCCTCATTTTCTTTGGAATCTGACTCTTAATGCCAGTTCTGCTTCAGACTGGGAATTCTGACTTCAAGGAATGGAAGGAGGAAACAAAGACCTCCATCTTGCCTTTGACATTTTGGGACAGGCTCGGGCCACACAAATCACTTCAATTTGCCTAAGGAAGGGAAGCAAGACTATATTCATGAATGTCTTGTAATTTTGTGATTTTTGTACCACTGTTTCTCAAGCATATCAAACCTTTTTCTTTCTCTCCAATTTTTCTTCCTTAACTTTATTCTAAATATATATATATATATATCTTTATATTGTGAAAAAAATTATAGCCACTGTTCATATTGTTTTCCTGATTCTCTTTACTTCACTCTATTCTATATCAGTTAATTTAAGTCTTCCCAGCCTTCTCTGGATTCTTTGTGCTTATCTTTTCTTATGGTGTAGTAATATTCCATCACATTCATGTACCATAATTTGTTCAATGATTCCTCAGTCAGCAGGTGTCTGTTTTGTTTCCATTTTCATGCTGCCTTAAAAAGTGCTACTTTGAATATTTTAGGCTTATATAGGACTCTGACTTCCTCAAGTCACAGACATTTTCTATTTGTGTACATTTGTAGGAGTTTGTCACAAACTTTTGTTTATTTATTGTTTCTATTGTTCTTACCAAGCCATCAAAGGAATTGCTTTTGCTATGAGCTACTTGTGTCTACTGACACTGTATCAGGGCTCATGTACTATTAGTTTAGGAGAACCACAGGATTACTCCTAAAACCCAAAGTGGCAGACACAGCTTGTGGATATAATCTGGGAATGTAAATTGAGGGAGCATCCCAGAAAGAGTGCTATACAGACCACACAATGAACTAGAATATATAAGAATAAAAGCCATTCCCTAATAGGTAAGAGGTTAAAAAAAAATTTGAACAAGGATTTTTCAAAAGAAGAAATGCAAGCTGTTATCATCCATTTGAAAATTATCTATTTTATCTTTTGTCATCAGGAATCTTGGTTAGATAAATGTATAGGAATGTCACATCTACATGGGGAGACAGCCATAAGCACTTACAAAGTTGTAACTGATAGAAGAAATATATTCGCCTATACTTGAATGTCTCAGAATCATTAAAACTTGAGGGAAGCTTCAATACTTCTGTATGATATCTAAATAAATAGACCTTCACCTGTTTTTATAAGTCTACAGTATTATTTTGGTCCAGAGGTTCATGGTAAAATAAAAATTTTCCCTCTCTCAATCTTCATGCCTAATATTTCATTGAAGTCATACTTTTACTATAATTGTTGCTATGGAAATAAAGGTTCATGAATACCAAGTTACAATTTCATTACAAGCTGAAGCCAAAGGACCCAAGCTGAGAAGGAAACAGCTCTGTTGCAAACTCAAAAATCTTCATCAGGAGAAAAATGACTTGCATCTAATCTTTGCTCTTTGAAAGCAATAACCATAACAGAGACCTCAATTTTAGCCTGGAATGCTAATTTTAATTAAGACTCATATATTGTGAGTCTGTCTTATTTAATTGCTTTTCCTTGAGGAGATTTCTAAAGCAAATAAAATCTGAAGGTTTAAATGTGAAAAAGTCGATCCAACATTTAATTTATCTACACAGTTGCATGTTGGGCTGATAAAGTGATTTGAATTGACTTAACTACTTATAACTACCTCTCTGTTTCGATTAGAGATGCAAGTAAATCACTTTATCTCTCAGGAGCAACACTGATTGAAATATACAGACAGACATTTGCCTCATTCAGTAGTTTCAGTGCGATATAAACAACCAGATAAAGTCATTTGTGCTGAGAAAAAAATTAAAATAACTACAGAATCTAAATTAATTAAGTTAGCTATTGGCAATGTACAAGTTCATAGACTTATAACTGGAAGAACCCTCACAGACCATCTACATCTCCTTTATGAGCAAACTGATTCACAGAGAAGTTACATGTCTTATCCAAAGTCATTCAAGTAGCAAGGGGCAGACCTGGAATTTGAACCTAAATCCTTTTATCCAAAATCTAGCTCTCTTACCCTTGTGCTATGCTTCCTCCAAGTAATAAATTATTTTTTATTTTACTTTGTACAATACACAGTGCCTTTCCTGTGTGGGAATTCCTAATCCATCTATTGCTTATAGTCTAAAAGTTTGCCGAAAGCACACAGCTGTTAAATATAAAGAAAGAATCTTTAGTCCAAATTTACTCTATCTACTTTACCATGTGGCCTGTGTCCAAAAAAAAATTTAGAAAGGAAAAATAAAGCCTGATTTTTTCACCTTTCCCACTAGAATGAAAGATGGAATTCATATATCACTGTCACTTTCAGTGGAAATATAATTCCAAATACTGAAGCATTATGGAGATAATTGGCCTGCCTAATTAACATAGGAATACCAGTGATGCATAGCTTTTGAGTTTAAAAAATAAAAGGAAATCATAATTCATAGCACTATCTTTTAACAAGTCTTTAACAGAAGTGAATGTTTTGGGGGAGAAACAATCAGCTAGACATCTAAAGCAATGTTCCTCGCACTGAGAGCAGAGGGGCAGGAATCTCAAGGGCATTTCAGAGATCAGAGAAACCAGAATTACAGGAATTTAAATATTCTTTTGGTGGTGGTAGCTGTGTGTGTTCATATATACCACACAAACCATTCTTGGCTCACTGGATCCAAGCTTGCCTAGTTCTCATTTGCAGGCTTTACCTTCCAATACGATGCTAAAAGAAGACAATGCTATGGATCTCCAAGAAGCTATTTGGAGGTGATAGGAGTGATATCCGTAAGACCAATGACAGTCTTACAGTTACAAGTTGTGTTTGGGGGACTCATGTGATAAATTTGCCATGAAAATCTAACAACCAACAACCAAGTCTAAATTCAGTGGCATCAAACTAAATAGAAATAGATTCCTTTGGGCCTCATGTTGACTTCGAAAACCACAAACTAACATTATTTTTGTTGGATTGAGGCAGCCAGATGGCACAATGAATGGTGCTGAGCCTGAAATCAGGAAAACCTGAGTCCAAATCTGTCCTCAAATACTTATTACATGTGTAACCCTGGAGAAGTCATTTAACTATGTGGGTCTTAGTTTCCTCATCTGTAACATGAGCTAGAGAAGGAAATGGCAAACCAATCCAGTATCTTTGCCAAGAAAACCCCAAATGAAATCACAAAGAGTCAGGCACAACTGAACACCAACAAATGTAGTGTTGTATTTTTATTTATTTTGGTAAACATTTTGTGGGCCTCACAGTAGCCCTCTGGTGATGAACTTGACACTTCCTGATAAATGATAAACTTTAAATTACATATGAAAGCTGAAATAATAATACTTATAAGAAACAAGAGTTTTCAGTCTAAAGGACTAGAGATAGGTTGTTCAGTTTACAGCAGAATATGATGGTTCATAACATATTTCCAATCAGAAGAGGCCTGGCATGGTTTTACAGAGTTCCTCCCTTTCAGATAACATAGTCAAAGGACAACCATGTCAAAAAAAGGGAAAAAAATCAACCAGCCCAAGAGGGAGAATCAGGCAGGAAAAAAAACCACTGAAAAAACATATACCATATGAGAGATACTATATAATATTGATTTTACTCTTATTTTCCAGTGGAAGGAATTAAGGCTCTGAAGGGTTCATGCATGGGGAACAGGTAGGAGGCCCAATGGATTGAAGACAAGGCCCAGAGATGGAAGGTTTTGGGTTCAAATAGGACCTCACATACTTCTTAGCTATGTGATCCCTATGTCAGTCACTTAATTCCCATTGCCTAGCCCTTTCCACTTTTCTGCTTTAGAACCAATACACAATATTGAGTCTAAGATGGAGGGTAAGGGTTGCAAAAAATGAAAGTTAAAAATTAAAAAAAGAAAAAGAGTTATTGTATATCAAAAAATTACAAGTACTATATTATGAAAAAAGACTAACTCATGATTATGCAGCTTTTTCTTAAGGTACTTTTCTCGACATAATAATGTATTTAATACATATACACATTATTTATATGTATTATATGTGTATATTATATATGATGGCTATTACATAATATAAACAACTATGAAATAATTATATACTATATAAGGTCATATATAATACATATACATATATATGTATAAATTAATATATATATGTACACACACTGTTTTAATGAGAGTTCACTGCCTAGAAAGTTAATATATACTATTGAAATTAGCCATAAAAGCATTTATTGGCTACCAACTATGTGCTCAATACTCTACTAGAGATATGGAATAAAAAGAATATGTTCTTGTACTTTAAAAAAATCTATAGTCCAGGGGGCAGCAAGGTGGCTCAGTGGATATAGAGCCAGACCCAGAGATGGAAGGTCCTGGGTTCAAATTTGAACTCAGACACTTCCTGGTTGTATGACCCTGGGCAAGTCACTGAATCCCCATTGCCCAGCCCTTATCCGTCTTTTGACTTGGAACCAATACACAGTATTAATTCCAAGATGGAAGGTAAGGGCTTAAAAAAACCCAACAACAACAAAAAAACCCTACCGTCCAGTAGAAGAGACAAGACAAATACATAAAATAATAGTACATAGTAAATAATATGTAATTGAGTGCTAAATTGTATCACAAATACTTTGTTAGTTTAAAGGAAAGGGAGGTTAAATCAATGAGATTTAATAGAAGTAATAAAGAGTAGAGCTAGTTCTGGAAAGATAGCTTTAATGTATATAGGAAGAAAAGAAAAAGATCACTCCATGTACCCCTGAAATTTTTTAAATATGTAAAATAAAATGCCTTATGTTCACTAAAACAGTCATATAAAATAATACCAAAGACTACAAGTCAGAAGCAAGAGTAGACTTACTTGTTCCCAGGCAAAACATGTTCCACTGATCTAGCTTCACACCAGGGGCCTTTTTGGGGTTCTGCATACAAGAGTGATGACTGGCAGTGCAGTGTTATAGGAGAGAGATGTCCAGGAGTTGGCCACAATATATTGGGGCTGGTTGTCTGTCTCACGGCTCCACCTTCTGAGTCATTGGCATTACTGGGAATGCTATAGTTCATCACAGTGGGACTATAGAAGGCCATCGCTGAATATTCATGGCGGCCTTCCACATAAGATGAAGGAATATAAAGGGGACTATGTTCCAGTGGCAGGACAGCTTGGCTACAGTTGTAGGGAGCAGGAGAACTAAGACCAGATGGTGAGCTTTTGATTTCGGCTTTGTTACATCCAATATCTTGAATGGGGAGCAGCTGAGAAAACTCCTTGTGAGAAGATGCACAAAGAGACATTATGATGCCAAATGTCTCTTACTCAAACACTTATCAGCAGGAATTTCAGCTAGAAAAACAAATACAGCATGATGCATTAGAGCTGATATTTCTAATTTAGGCATAATTACTAAGGAGATGAGAAATAAGACCTTTGATGAAACATTAAAATAACTAGAATAATTTAATCTGTAGATAAGTCTGACCACTTGCCATTTTGACTATAAAAACAGAAGAAGGAAAAAAGTTTCAAATGCCAAGGAGGGTTGCTAACCAGCAAACATGAACACCTACTATATGCACTAGACTGAGAATATAAAGATATAAAAAAACACTACCTGAAAATTAATATTCTACCATCTACCTGAAGGAGATAGGCCCCCAACTCCATTTCTACTCTCTCTCTCTTTTTATCCTCTTTATCCTCTTATTCCTTTATCCTCTTATTCCAGTTAATTGAAAATCTCAAAATCTGAAGCAGGTTTAGAAAGATTTTATGGAGTTATTAGATGAAAGAGAGAGCCAGAAAAAACGGCATTCAAATGAGGACATAAGGACATTTGACTGACCAAAATTGGCAGTAGGTAGTTTCCAAGAAGGGCACTTTGAGACATATATCAGCAAATATAAATATTTTATCTAATTTGGGGAACCCAACACACAAGCTTTGGGTGGAATATAGGCAGAAAAGAAAACGATCACTCCATGTACCCCTGAACAAGCCCTGGGTAGACCCAAAACAAGCACTGGGTAGGATCTAAGCATCCATTAACAGCCATAGGTTTCCCTGGAGCATCACTGAGGTCAGTCTGACCTCTATGGTAAGCTTTTGGGTTAGACCATTTTCTAATACAAAGCTAGATTTAAAACAATATAATAATTAATACAGTTTTCAGAACAAAATAGTATTTTTCCCATACCCCCTCAAACTACTGTCACATATCTCTCATTCTATATACTGACAAATTTTTAGAAAAAAATAGTATTTTCTTGGTCTTCCTGTTTTCCTATCCACTCACTCTTTAAAACTCTGCAATATGACTCTTATCACTGCAACCATTCTGAAATAACTCTCACCAGCATCATCCATTATCTCCAAGGCCATTGGCCTTCTCTCAGATCTCCCCTTCTTTGAGTCTTCTGTGGCATTCAACTTTATAGCCCTTTCCACTTTGTTACCTTGGCTCCATGACAATGTTCTTTCCTAATTTCCTCTCATCACATCTTAAAGTGTAAGGGTCTTCCACCACTCTGTCCTGTTTTCTCAATCCATTCTCTTCCTTGGTGATCTCTTCTACTCCTAGGATTTCAGGTATTGCCTCCTATGAAGATGACTCTCAAATATATTGTCTCCATCCACAATATCACCTCAGAATTCTAATCCTGAATTTTCAACCACCTGCTAGGTATCTCCATCATGATACTTTGCAGGGTCACAAATTTAACATGTCCATATCTGAACTCATTGTTTGTTTAAAAAAAAAAAAAGCAAAAGCAAATAAAAACCCTACACCACTGCCTATCTTCTTCAATTTCTTCTGATCTTCTTACCATTGTCTAGGTTCAGAACTTGAGAATCATCTTGAATTCATCCTTCTCCACCCAAATCAAATCATTTGCAATTATTGGCGATTCCATCTCCAAAATGTATTTCTAGAATCTATCAACTCAATTGGACGATTGTAATAATCTAACTGACCTCCCTACGTTGACTTCATTCTTTTACACTGCTACTGGAGAATTCTTCCTAGTGCACAGATCTGATTATACTACTTATTCAAAACCCTTTAGTAGCTTTATAGCAGTTCTCCAAGAAAGCTGAGCACAACAAACATTAACAAAATGACAAAGAACTAAAGATCTAACTGCTATAAAGTATAAAGAAATAGGGGAATTTCACAGTGGAAAATACATGATTTCTTGGCCATAGTCAGCTGCCTTATATATGTTCAAAATGACTGCTTCCCCTAGAAGCGAATGAAAAGAAGACACACTCATAAGGAAATCTAGAAAACAGAATGATTTCTTTAGTGGAGAGCAATTGGTAGATCAACACTGGCAGAAAGAGAAACAATTTTATCACTGGAGTATACTATATAGCACCTGGACTTAAAAGAAAATAAATGAGTTGGGAAAACAGATTTGCAAGCCTGTCATGGAGGCATGATATGGTAGTGATGGGAATTTCAATGACCTAATAATCTGCTGGAGTTCTCTTTATAGATAGAAAAGAAGCATCACAACTAATAAATTGTTTAGCTTGACTCAATGATAATCTCAACCTTCAAAAAATCGAAGCATAGAGAGGAGAACTGCTACTCTAGATGTAGAGGAACTGGTTGCTGATGAAGAAATTATGTGAAATCTTGTGGAGACAACCAGAAAAATTAGGAAAAAGTAAAAAGACTGAAAAAAGAAGAAAATGTAAGATATCGTATCAATGACCAAAAACCAATGACCTGAAAAAAAGTCAATAAAAAATCATTTTACAATTACTGGGGGGGGGGGGGGGAGGTGGGGAGGGACAAGTGCTTTGAGGGTTTGGCTTAGAGGTGGAAGAGCTTGGATTCAAATCTGAGCTCAGACATTTCCTAGCTGTGTAATCCTGGACAAATCACTTAATCCCTATTGCAGGGGTCCCCAAACTTTTTACACAGGGGGCCAGTTTACTGTCGCTCAGACTGTTGGAGGGCTGGACTATAAAAACCTAACCTTAACCCTAACCAGGCAGCAGTATACACAATGCAAAATCCCCTCCCTCAGATCGCAGCTCACCATGCTGAGTCTTCCAGTGTGCAGTCACATAATCCTTTGCTCAGCACCTCCTTCTAAGGCATCACGCAAAGGATTATGTCACAGGAAGTAGCACTGTATGTGAGTGACCCTGCACTTTGTGGTGCTACCACATATAGTGTTCCTCTCACTGACCACCAATGAAAGGGGTGCCCCTTCCAGAAGTGTGGTGGGGGCCAGATACATGGCCTCATGTGGTAGTTTGGGGACCCCTGCCCTATTGCCCAGCCCTTAACATTCTTTTGCTTTGGAACTAATATACAGTACTGATCCTAAAATGTAAGGGTAAAAAATAATCACTGGACTCCCCAAAAACTATGACCAAGGAAAACTGGAAAGCACATTTTGAAAAAACACAAAAAAGAATTATGCAGATCCCCATACCTAAATCAGCATAAAAAAAAAAAATCTCAAATAATCATCAAAAAATCTCATGGAGAAAGTACAGTTAGCAAGTTCTTCCCTACCCAAACTAAAAGAGCTTATAGTCAATAGGAAAAGAGACTGTAAGCAAAACTAGAACCCATATTAGACAAACAAGGCAGCTTCATAGTGAGACCAGGGATGGGCAGGAAATACATGTAGCTGACAGGGCTCTGAGTCTAGAGGTAGCCAGAGCAGAGGGCCCCACTAAGAAATCTCCAACATGGCTGAAAACCCAGAAGGGGTAGATTTGAAGGTGCCAGGAGCAGCTGTAATCTGTATGGGCATAGCAGCACCCAGACTAAGAAATCCCAAGGTGCTGAGGTTCCTAATCCTTTGTCTTCAGATACCATAAAGAGCCCTGAATATTATGCATTCTGACTAAGCATTTCAGAGAAATCCAACTCCAGGAAGTAGAGAACAGCACAGGAACTAAGGTCCCAAGGGTAAAACCAAGCAGGTACTACTATTCTCATCCAATAATATAGTAGGAGGCAGTGCCTGGCCCTGGTCCCAGCTAAGGCTAAAGAAATAAGTAAACCAAAGAAAGTATCCACCACTATAAAGAATTATTGTACACCTACTGATACCTCAAAATCTAACCCAGAAGGAGAGAGTATCATCATAATAACTGCAAACAGAAACCTAAAGGAAAAAAATGGATTTTCCACAGGGATAAGATGAATATCTAGAATTTAAAAAAGATTAAAAAATCAAGGAAAAGTTCTAGTAAAAATGGGAGAATAAATAAGTTAGATTAGAGAGTAGTAAACCATACCCCAGTGGTACTCACTGAAATTTAATGACCAAACATAAAACAACAATAATATGTCAAGAAATATTAGAACAGGGGACAGCTAAGTGGCTCAGTGGATTGAGAACCAGATCTAGAATTGGGAGATCCTGGGTTCAAATATGACCTCAAGCACTTTCTAGGTGTGTGAAACTGGGCAAGTCACTTAACCCCCAATTGCCTAGCCCTTACTACTCATCTGCCTTAGAACCAATACACAGTATTGATTCTGAAAAATAAGATAAGGCTTTTAAAGAGAAAACTAACCTGTAACAAATTAAGAAGAGATAACCAAAGAAGTATTAGATTCTTCAAAACCCATGATTTTTTTAAAAAGCCTAACTATATCACAAGAAATTTTAAATGAAAACTAATCAGATTAATTAGCCCAGAGATCAAGTGAAGATACAAAGAATCCACCAATCACTTTCTGAAAGTAATACCTAAAAGAAAAACATCCTAGGAGTGGTCAAAATCCAGAGCTTCCACAGAAAAAGAAAAAAAATCAAACATTGGAAAGAATGAATTCAATTTCCAAGGAACCACAATCAACAGGTTCATTTCATAACTGGAAGCTTCTACTGTAAAAAAAGAAAAACATTTAGAATATAATATTCTAAATAGAGAAAAAAAAGAGTATAACAAAATGATTTATCCTTGAGAGCCAAATATAATCCTACAAGGGAAAAAATATAATTTCACTAGAGGACTTTCAAGCATTTCTGATGAAAGAATTTAGCTAAGTAGGAACTATGAAATATAAACATAAGCTTCAAGAAAAACACAATAAGGTAAGTTTATTTGAGCAATTTGGTGTATGATGATGCAGTACTGACATTCTAATAGGGAAAGAAGAAATGGGTCCCTTCAGAACTTCAGTTTCTTCAAATGGAATAGAACAGGAAGTTCTTAACCTTTTCTGTGACATTTATCAACCTGAATAAACTTTTGGTATTCATCTCAGAATAATGTTTTTAAATACATCAGATAAAATAAATAGAATTGATTACAAAAGAAACCATTTAGGGTGAAATAAATTCATCAAAATATTTTTTTAAAACAAGTTCATTAACTCCAGGCTAAGGAGTTACAAATAAAACTTCTATGCTACTAGATTTAAGAAAAGAATAAGAAGAGAAGGTAAAAGGAATACATGAGTGTAAAAAGCTAGAAGGGATTGGAACTTGGTACTTCTCAAAAAGTGGATATGTGAGAAGAGTATGAAACATGGCAGAAGAGGTGAGAGGAACAAGAATCAAATATCAGAAGAATTTCATTCATCTGAAATAGACAAAGGAGGACTGAATACACAAACATACATATAAACAGATGTAGCAACACATAAAATTAAATGGGGAAACAAGCAGGGATGAGGGAACAGATTAAGAGGGAGAATAACACTGGAAAGTAAATATTTACAAAAAAGAAAAGTTCCAATCCCAAAGAGGAGACTAAAAGAAGAAAAAAGCAAAGAACTAGGTTCTGAGTGATGATATCATTTGCAAAATGGCTGAACAAACTGTGACATGCAAATATAATAATATATTATTAACTCATAAGAATTAATGAAAGAAACTATTTTAGAGAATTCTGGGTAGTATGAACTAGTGCACTGTGAAATGACCAAAATGAGGAGAATATTATATACAAGGATAAGAACAATATAAAAAAGAGCAACTTAAATAAAACTAAAAACTGTGATCAAAGCAATAACCAATCATAATATAGGACTATGAAGAAGCATGTTACCTACTCCCACACTCCCCTCGCATACACACACAAGTGAAAAAAATCAAAGGCCAGAAAAAATATTTCTGGACATAGTTACTGGGTGTATTTATTTTGATTGACTATTTTCATTTTGTTTTAAGCAATTTTTCTCCTCTTTTAAATTAGACATGATAAGGAGAGGTGCAAAAGAAGAGTTAACAAAAATAAGGCTGAATGTGGTCAGAAGGATCATTTGAACAACTTTTAAAATGCACTAAGAACACAAAGAAGCTTAGGTAAGCAAAGTAGTTTTAAAAATAATATATAATTTCTTATTTTTAAAAAATACTATGTAATGCAGACTATTTCATACTCAGTTCTTTTGTGTGTGCTCTGCTTAGTATGTGGAAATTTTCATTTGGGGGAAGGGATGGTGTTTAAGTTCAGAATTGAAATTTAAAATTTTTTAAAAAAAGAAGAGGAGAAATGCCCAGATCTATGTGAATTAGAGGACAAAATGAAAATAGAATTAACTAGTCACTTGCTTAAAGAATCTCCAAACTGAAAAAAAAAAAAAACTTCGAGAGGTCATAGCCAAAACACAGAACTTACAATTCAAAGAAAATATTTCACATAGGCAGAAACAGAATCATATAAAACACTCCTACACGCAATTCTTTCTCAAAGGCTTGGCTAAAGCTATTTCCATAACTATGCTGAACCAACTCTAGAATGCTGGGTTACAAGCTGGTTTAGTATTTTGTCCAAGTCCTCAGAATGTGACCCAGTCTCCTCAACCAACACTGTGTTTTTGTTGTTAAAACCCTTACCTTCCTTCTTGGAGTCAATACTGTGTATTGGCTCCAAGGCAGAAGAGTGGCAAGGGCTAGGCAATGGGGGTCAAGTGACTTGCACAGGGTCACACAGCTGGGAAGTGTCTGAGGCCAGATTTGAACCTAGGACCTCCCGTCTCTAGGCCTGGCTCTCAATCCACTGAGCTACCCAGCTGCCCTAATACACTTCCTCTGTAACATCATTTCATCCAACTGTTTTCACTGCTTCCAAACTGACTAAGGACTTTTATCAACTAGTTTGGTGCTTCTGTTGATTGATGAATTCACTGAAGTTATTCTCATCTAATAAGGGTATCTAAACTAGAACATTTGGGTAGTAATTTAAGTGGGATGGAATTATTGATTCAATCACCTCCCAACCCTTAGATTCATTCCTCACCACCCCCACTACTATAAAGTTTGTTACTCTCAGGAAATCTATTTAAGAGCATTTGGCAAAACCCATAATCTCAAATCTTGGATAGCTCTATAGCAACTTGGAAAGGTTCAACATCCTTCTTAAATGTTTTCTTCAGTGCTTTGTACTAAACATTCTCAGGAAAAGTCTATGTGGCATAGTGCATAATCAGATTTGATAATTAACTTTTTCCATACTTCAATCCTTTCACAAAGTTTTAGTGTACCAATTTCTTGTCTTGGTACTTAAAAACAATAAATAAAAGGAGAAAGAAAAAAGGGAGAAAACAATCAAGTCTCCCTTTTCAGAGGGGATGTCCAGACCCTACAAAGTTCTTCAAAGCATATGGGGCTCTCCCCACAACAATTAGGAATGTGAGATCGACATCACTCCATAGTAGGAATAGTAGTATCCAACCCCCTGCCTTCATGCAAGTTAGACTGTTGTTCAGTCATTTTTCAGTCGTGTTTGACCCTCTTCATGACCCCATTTAGGGTTTTCTTGGCAAAAATATTAGGGTGGTTTGCCATTTCCTCCCCCAGCTCATTTTACAGATGAGGAAATGGAGGCATGCAGAGTTATGCGACTTGCCCAGGGTCACACAGCTAGTGTCTGAGACCAGATCTGAACTCAGGAAAATGAGTCTTCCTATCTCCAGGACCAGCACTCTCTCCATTGTACCACATAGCTGCCCAAAGAAAAATCTAGCAAGGCACTAAATTGAAGAGGAAAAATAACAAAAATGTTTAACCAAGCAAGACTAATATAATAGAAAAGAATCAAAATTATAAAAGGCTTTCTTTGTCTTAACAAGAAATCTTTTTAAATAGAAAATTTTCAACCAAGGATGAGAATTCAAAGCCTCTCTGCACAACTGTCCTTTGAAGGGACGAGTACAAGTAAGGATACAGAGAGCAGTGAAAAGTAGCATTTAAATTTGTAACTTGAAATGACACTTCTCATTACCTAGTTGAAGAGTGAACACAAAATTTAAGATGTTATATTCATCTCTCTAGGAGACAGGATCAATCATATCACTCATTTTCACCTTGAGGAGAAATTTTCCTTCTCAGCACAGCAATACAGAAATGATCTAATTTGAAAATATAGAGTTCCAAAAAGAGAGTGCTATGATTAATAGTTAATAAACAAAAGCTGCCACACCAACTTGACTGATAAAATTGTGATTTTTATAC
Organism: Monodelphis domestica; assembly: GCF_027887165.1. Classification (NCBI taxonomy): domain Eukaryota; kingdom Metazoa; phylum Chordata; class Mammalia; order Didelphimorphia; family Didelphidae; genus Monodelphis; species Monodelphis domestica. Next base: position 274,657,752 of record NC_077227.1, read on the forward strand.
ACATACAACTTAGTATCAGATTTGGAGTTAGACAACTTTTCAACAAACAAAATTTCTGTGAATTCTACATATTCATCTTTTCTATAGTGCAATATTGCATTATATTCATATACTATAATTTGTTTAGTCATCTTCCAATTGATGAAATTTGCTTTTTTTCTTCTAGTTCTTTTCTACTTCAAAAAGTGACACTATAAATGTGGATTCTATATATGGGAACTTTATCTTTGACAACCATGGGGGTAAACATCTAGTAAGAATATTATTGGGAAAATTTATAATTTAATGACTTTTTAGTATTACTGAAAAATTATTTTCTAGAATACTCAGACCCAATCACAGCTCTGCTGAGGTATGTTAGTAGACTTTTTACACATATGTCTTCAAACATTGACTGTTTTTGTTTTTGTCAGTCTGATGGGTATGAAGTAAAACCTCAAGGTTGTTTTGATTTACATTTCTTATTAGTGATTTGGGCATTTTTCTATTGTTGATACAAGCATTTTCTATTATAGATGCAAGAATCAATATTTCACATTTAGAAAATTACCTTTATTTAGTAATTGATCACTTATCTATTGGGGGAATAGCTCTTGTTCATATATATTTTATCATTTATTTATATATTTTAGGTATCCTTTTATATCTGATAGCAGAGATACTTTCAGAAAAAAATTCCAAATTATTGTTTTCCTTTCTAATTCTAACTGCATTAATTTTATTTGTGTTAAACTTTCCAATTTATGTCAAAGTTATCCATTTTATCTTTTATATAGTGAGGATTTCCCATCACTGGAAATCTTCAAGCAAAAATTGAATGTTAAGAACATTGTGCATTCATGCTTTGTGTATGCATTGGCCTGGGTGACCTTGAGTCCTTTCCAACTTTTGGATTTTATGTCTAAGTTTTCAGGTATTTTTTCTTTCAAATAAGAAAGGAGAAAGGAACAATAGCTTCCTGCCCCTGCACACAAAGAGGGTTATCTGCCAATATCTTTTATTTTTGTATATGTAATGAGGACCTGGAACATGCACAGAGCATCTCTAATGTTACTCACCATATGAAAGAGGCTAAGGAGCCTGCTTCTGGAATAGTCTTGATTATGTTTAATAGAAGTAAATAACTTGGAAAGACATGAGCATAAAGCATAAATAGACATTTTATTACTTAAGTCTGCTAACCATATGGATAAAAGAAACCTTTTCAAATAACTATAAAGCCAAAACTGAAAAGTACCTTTCATGGCACTAGCAAGCAAAACCTCAGTCATTTTTCTTTGGCTACTCTCTTTTGGTTTGACAACCAATGAGAGATGATATTTTGACAGGAGAGACCCTGGGATTTTTCCCTTTGAGGCTGACATATGACCTAAGAAATGGGCATTTGTTCATTTCCATTTTAGATAAAGGGACTGGTGATTCATATTTTGTTAATTTTTAAAGTTCAAAAAAAGCAAGCTTCTGGGAATTCCAGGGTGCCCAAGTCCCAAAGTCTAGGGACTTGCAAGGAGTAAACCAGCTCTGGGATAATCGCAAGCATTTATCTGTCAGTCATGCCACATATGGACACAAACTTGGGGGGTCAATGTCATACTGTGAAAGAATTCTTTACTCTGTTGTCTATCTTGAGTTTAACACTAACTTAAGTACTCATACTTAGTACCTCACTAGACTGGAGACAGGATTAACTCTCCTTTGTCTACCTTTTGATTGAACCAACAAAAAGCTTGAACTAGATGGATGAGTTCGCAAGTCTCTTACTAAAATGGAACTCCACAACTCCAGAAACTTGTGAATCCTATGATCAGAGTTGACACCTTGAGAGGCCTTTGATAAGAGTTGACACCATCAGCACTATAAAAGCAAGCCCCAAACTCCCTCAGAGCAGATTGTCTTTGAGAAGATAGTTTGAAGAGAATGTCTTCTGGAGATCATCTTCAAAGGAGCTTTGCTGGAGACCTAGGCTTGGATCGGGGGCTTGGAGCTTAGCTTCTACTTGGACTCTGACTCCTGGACTACTTTGTGGGGTGAAAGGCTGACAGCTTTCCTAGTTTCTGGAGTGACTAACTTCCATCTTGGAGAAGGCCTGGTGGTTATTCACTACCAGCCTTCCTGGTTGAGAGCTAATTAATCTCTGCCTGGATTAAGATAGATAACCTCTCTAACCTCTTCATATTTCTCTACTTTATTGTTTCCTCTCCATTTTGTAAATATTTGTAAATAAATTTCTGACTCAAGATATAATAAATATTGGTGACCACATAATTTCATAAAAGTATTGTCCAACCAATAACTATAACCGTTATATTTAAAGAATTCAAATAAGTCTGAACATATTCTCTAGAAACCAGGTGAAATGGGGAGAATGTGATCCTGAAGTGTTAGAGAAATATTTGTATAGAGAGAATCTATTCCCAATGTTTTTCCACATTTACCACTTTGTCTAAGGATTTTCACAGCAAACTCATAGGACACAACTATGGTCCCCAGCATCCTTCACAAGGCAAATTGCTGGATAGGGTTTTCCAAATTTACTTAATAAGGTAATGATCATTTACTCTGTGACAAGCCCTATGCTAAACCATTGAGCCAATTAACTGTTGGCTCTGGAAGGCAGGATACCTCCACTGGTCAGCAACATGGGACATACCTGAACATCCTCATTTTGAGGGTTAATTATCCTGCAAATGTAACTTTCTTTTATTAAATCAGCAATGTCTAAACTCTTTGATCCTTTTTCTTCTATGCTAACAATCCTTTCCTTCTGCCTAAAGACATTTCCATCCCATTCCCCTAAAACACGCACCTGTGTTTGCCTTCTGTGGGGCATGATGGGGGCATTCAAGGGGAAATCTTTCTGTATATATAAGATTATACAAAGTGTTCTAAAGTGCTGGCTGATATTCCAGTGAGAAATGAAAGTCTTTGTGCCTGAACAGTAAGACGACACAGAATTACCATGGACAAGATAAGTACATGGTTATCCTCAGAGATATAGATATAGATACAGAGCTACCTCTGTCATTTCTCCAGTTGTCTACTTACTTTAATATACTTCACTCCCTCCTTTTTCCCACCTCCATCCCTGCCACATACATTTCCCTTTTCAGGTTACCTGCTACAAAATAATATTAGGAAAACAGTTAAATATTTAAAATAATGAAAGGGCAATACTTAGCCTGAAGTCCTTGGTCATACCTGAGTTAAAAAGCTTGTTAGTAATTAATCAGAATCCTAATCAGAAACCCTGGCACAGCTAAGTGGCACAGTGGGATAGATACAGTGCCAGACCTGGAGTCAGGAAGACATCTTCCAGAGTTCAAATCTGGCCTCAGAAAATTGCTAGCTGCATGACTCTAGTTAAGTCATTTAGTTCTATTTGCCTCAATTTCCTCATCCATAAAATGAGCTGAAGAAGGAAATGGCAAACTACTCCAGTAATCTTTGCCAAGAAAACCCCAAACCCCCCCCCCCAAATCAGTAGAGATTGTCTACACCAAGGACGTTGAACTCAAATAAAACAGGGTTCAATTAAACTGCATATAAGATGCCTGCCAGCTATAAGTTGACTTAGAAAATCATGTATTAGTATTATCCATGTTTTATTGTATTTTTATTTACTTCTTTAAATACTTCCCAAATACATTTTAATATGGTCCAGGTTGCACTCAGGAGTACTGTATAGTGACACCCAGCCACATGCTCGACACCTCTGTTCTGCACCAATAAAATCATTCTTCTTTTATATGAGAATCTTTCATATCTACCTATCAAATCCAAATGGCTTCTACTAGAAAAATATGGCTAAAAATGGGGAGGAGGAGATAATCAAAAATTTTTGCTGAATCATTATCCTCCAACCACAGATAAGCAAAAAATCGGTACCTATTAAATGAAATTGAAAGAGGATTTGGAGAAAAAGCACTTTGTTCAAATTCTAGCTATCTTTCTTAATACTCATGTGACCTTGGTTGCTCAATTTTCTTATCTATAAATTTGGACTGACTGACCTCTAAGCCTCCTTCAAACTCTTCAAATTGTTATCTATGTTCCTTTTCTCTAAAGTAGTTGATAGATTGGAAACCATTGCCAATTAAATAGTTAGAAATAAAGAAAGCTGCCTCATTTGACAAAGAGCAACTAGCTCCCACACACCTTCTCCAGCAAAAACGTGAAATTCACCTTGGATCAAACAGTGATGAAATGTTTGTGGTTCAGTTGTTTGAGTCCTATCTGACTCTTCATGACCCCATTTTGGGTTAAGATCAAGAAATACAATGGTGTTATTCCAGGAATGCAACTATAAATATAATTGACCATATTACTTAGGAGAACAAAATAATTATGTAATTTATCAAAAGAAAAAAGGTGTTTTGGAAAAATACACCATCAATTTCTTATTTTAAAAATATGAGAGAGAGACAGAGAAATATGGGGAACCTTCCTTAGCATAGTAGGTAGGTAGTTAAATAGTAGTGGTTTCAAAAGTAGGTCAATTTTATTGGAAAAGTAATGGTGGGAGACTCAATCAGGTGGAGCAGATATAGTTACAGATAGAGAGAGAGACAGAGAGAGATCTCATTACTGGTATTATGATATACAAAACAAATATAAATTAAAGGTGATGAATTTCTTATTATTTCAGATATTTGAGGAATTTGAGAAATGGGGAATAGCTTTTCTTATGTACAGTTATGATAATATTCTTTTTGTTATTTATTGTTCCTATTATAGAGAATAGATATTGACCATATATACACAGGAACTTTAAATTTGTGTTATCTGCCATGTTCATATTGATACTACTCATTTAAATCAGAAAGTATCATATAGGGGGCAGCTCAGTGGATTGAGAGTCAGACCCAGAGACAGGAGGTCCTGGGTTCAAATCTAATCTCAGACACTTCCCAGTTGTGTGACCCTGGGCAAGTCACTTAACCCCCATTGCCTAGCCCTTACCACTCTTCTGCCTTAGAACCAATACCCAGTACTGATTCTAAGATGGAAGGTAAGGGTTAAAAAAGAAAAAAAGAAAGTATCATATAACCATAGGAATAGTTGTGCCACCATTAGGACAGATGCACAGGCTACTGTAACCTTCTGGTATAAGTTTCTTGCCCTCAACCCACAGAAACCTCTTCAAAGAAAAAAAAAAACAAAAACTGCTATTCTGACTTTTAAGTCTGGCCCTTTAAGAAACTCCACCCCGCCCTTGGAGTGAGCAGTAGTAGCTGGCGGACTATGACTTTTGCTATTCCAAGATGGCTACCCTTCCCCCAGTCAGCTCTAACTATAAGGTTCTTTTTTTTTTTTTTTTAATAAAACCCTTACCTATTGGTTCCAAGGCAGAAGAGCAGTAAGGGCTAGGCAATGGGGTTTAGTGACTTGCCCAGGGTCACACAGCTGGGACGTGTCTGAGACTGTAACGTTCTAGCCTTGCTGGCTTCGCCACCTGTAAAAAACAAGGGAGGGTAGGATGGTTGTCTCACTGGAAGGAAGTAATCACCAGTGAAACAGCAGAGTGAACCAAGTGGTGAGGGAAGATATGGAGATTGAGGTGAATCCTGTTGATGGAGGGAAGAATAGCAAGATCTCTCCCTCCCTAGGCGAAATGAAGCAGGAGTTAGAGGTTACCTCTAGAGAGAAATAAAGGCGACTTTCTCTCTCCTTTCTCAAGGGCTATTTTAACAGACTATATCCTTGAGCACTAATGAGAGCACAAGCTTCGGGAAAAAGTTGACACTTCCGCTGCCAGCAGTTTCTGAGGAAGGCTTCTATTTGTCTTCCTCAGTGGAGTTGTGTGGCAGGCTTGGTCTGGGTTTGTCCCAGAAAGAGGCAGGACTCGATTTTTGAGTCTTGCCTCCAATCACCCAACCTCCCTCCCAGTTATAGAGGGAATCCAAACCCCAAATCATACTTGAATACTAAGGTTTTAATTGAGGGAGAGGGTAATGGGTTGAAGGAGGAAGGGAAAAGGTTGCCCTGTCAGGTTGTACACACAGTAGCTGTTCAAGAAGCTGCCTCCTGCCAGGGGCCACAAATGCCTCAGCCCCTTTGCACAAACTGACTGCTCTTTCTAACTCTATGCAATTTGTTATCCTAAAAGCTGAATCATAAAACAGTTTAGGGAAGGCAAGGGGAGACCAAGAGGAGCCAGGAGGCTGGCTCTGACTTTGAGAGAGTCCAAGCCAAAGACTTCTTCTGGGTCAGTGATTCTTGATGGCAGGTGAAGGAAAACAGCAGAAAGACATCTTTGTAGGAAACAGCTTTGGGATCAAAGGCAGAAAATCAAGGTCTTCTCGTACCTTTGGGGGGGGGGGGGAGGGAGGAAGGGTCCCCCAGCCACCACTCAGAAACTGAACCTGTTAGCTTCCAGTCCTGAGTTAGAAGACCTGGGGCTCACCATAATCGTCCTCAGCCAATTCCTCTCCCACAATCCTTTGCTGTCCAAACTGTCACCTCAATGCCTGTCAGTAAAAATGTAGGATTCCAACAAAGATCCCCTTGCCATCCTTACATGAGGTAAAAATCATCATGCTGTTAAAATATTTTATGCCTATGTTTCAAAAAACAATACAATAAGCATTTATTAAATGCCTATTATGGCAGCAGCTAGATGGGTCAGTGGATAGAGAAAGAGGCAGAAGATGTGAAGCACTACAGTTAAATCTAACTTCAGACACTTCCAAGATATGTGATCCTGGGCAAGTCACTTAATCCCAATTGTGTGGCCCTTACCACTAAAATTAGGAATAGTTGTGCCTAACCCTAGCTCCTTCTGCCTTGGAAGTAAAACCTAGTATAGACTATAAGACAGAAAAGGTTAAAAAAAAAACCCAACCTATTATGTGTCAGGTACTGTGCAATACAGATTATAAAAAGAAAACAGTTCCTTCCCTCAAGAAGCTTACAGTCTACTAGGGGACGCCAACACATAAGAGAAAGCTGTGGAAAAGAGAAGATTTTGAGAAGAGGGGCAGAATGAGGGGGAAGGTGAATCCCTAGGAGTGCAGCTGGTCAGAAAAATAAATTGGCTAGACTTCTCAGTCCTCTTTAAACAGAGAGTTTGGGAGAAGCTCTTTCCTCTGTCCTCCAGCCTACCAATCAGAGTCATAGAAGCTACAAAGGGTACTGATGAGATGTGAGTAGCAAAGTGATACAATCTCTATGAAAATATTATGGATGTATGTCTAAATCTAAGAGTCACCATTATGTGTAATGGGCATAGAGCTTTTTCTGATAAAATTCATGGTATAGCAAAGATATCAGTTATTACCACTATTTGATAGTGTTACAAATACTAGTTATACTCTAAGACAAGAAAATGAAGTTGAGAAAATAATCAGAGGCAAACAAGAAACAAAACAAGAACTATTGATTTTTTTTCTGATGATATTATGGTGTGGAGACCTTGAGAGTTCTCTAAAAATTAATTTAATAACTTCAGCAACATTGCAGGATATAAAATAGTCAATATCACTGTATATTACCAACAAAACCCAGCACTAAAAAAAAAATAAAGTGCATTTAAAATAACTATGGCAATTATATAAGACTTGGGAGTCTACCTACCAATATACAAAAAGGAACTTATATGAGTAAAAATACCAAACACTCTTTATAGGAATAAATATAGATCTAGATAATTAGAGCAATGATACCAGTTCTATATCCCAAAAGAAATCTAGGAAAAGGATCTATATGTGCCAAAATATTATGGAAGTTTTTTATAGTGGCAAAAAACTACAAACTGAAGGAGTACTCATCAATTTGGAAATGACTGAACAAATGATGGCATATCGATGTGATATAATACTATTGCTGTATAAGAAATGATCTGGAAAAACATGTTGAATATGTGAAGAAGAACCAGCAAAATAATCTATACTATAACAATATGAAGTTGAAGAATTTTCAAAGACTTAAAAACCTCTGATTAATTTGATGATCAATCATTATCCCAGAGAACTAATTATGAAGAATGTTACTCACCTCCTGAAAAAGAGGTAATAAGTCTAAATATAAAGGATGAGATGCACAATCTTGGACGTGATCAATATGTGATTTTTTTGCTTGATCGTTCATATTTGTTACAAGCATTTTGCTTTTTTCTTTTCTTTTTTTTTCTTTTCCAGATTGGGGAGGGGTATAAGGTGAATGAATCAGAAAGAAAATAAAAGCTTGTAAATGAAAAAAATTTTCATTAAAAATATATTATAAAAAAATAACCTTAGTAAGGATTTTTTTCACCCTAGCACTGCACATCATTAACCAGAAGCCCAAGGGCAATGGGAAAGGGGAAAACCAACAAAGCAAATATCAACAAAGGCAAATAAGCTAGGAGCCTTTTGGCATGACCCTCCGAGACACAAGTATCCTGTTGGTTTCTGACTCCAAGGCAGCGTTAATGAAGATTTCTCATGGAAAATATCACCAGGGTCATGGCCAATGACATGGTTTTACAACCAAGAATAGATTTACCTTGAAAAGTTTATTATAATCCTATAGGGGTTAGGATGAAAGGAGAACTTTTAATGGAGCAGAGGACCTTGAAGTATTCCTGCTAAAAAACAATTAGAGTCAAGTAGGAACTTTGAAAGTCCAAAGAAATCCAAAAAGGTCAGGCAAAGAGCATTTATTAAGTGCCTACTACATCCCAAGCATTGTGCTAAAATCCGGAAAGACAATGGCAAAAGATAATCCCTGCTCTTAAAGAGTCCATCCCTTATTCCAAATTTCAATGGTTCTCTATTACCTCCCTAATCAAATATAAAATTCCCTATTTGGCTCTTAAAAATCAATAGCCTAGCTCATTTCAATCTTTATTTCCCTCCAGGAATTCAATGATTCAGCTATACTGGACTTCTTGCTAATTTTCACCCACAACATTCCCATCTTTCAACTTTTCACTTGCTATTCCCATGCTTGGTACACTCTTTCTCCTCATCTCAGTCTCCTAGCTCCTCTGGCTTCCTTCAAGACTCTCCTCCATCTCTGTCTCTCCTTTCCTATCCTTCTTCTCTCCCCACCTCCAAACATTTACAGATTTTCCCACCTTGTAACACAAAGTAAAACTATTAAGTAAATTAACAGTGGCCTCCATTAACATATGCAACATCCCTCTTCTATAGTACCCCAATCTCTCATTTTAATTGTTTTTTTTTAATTAACAGAAGAGTATTTTCTCTTCTTGCCATCACCCACCCCACTGAAGAAAAAAGAAAATCTAATTCCTTGTAAATGTATAGTCAAATAAAACAAATTTCCCTATTGACTATATACAAAAATACATATGTCTCATTCTGCAACCTAAACCCTCTCTTGTCAGGAGATGAATGGTATGCTCCATTAGCAATTCTCTGGAATCATGGAGAGTTATATAGTTCTTAAACATTTCAAAGTTGTTTGTCTTACAATGTTGTTATTGTATAAATTGTCCTCCTGGATCTACTCATTTCATTCTGCATCAGTTTATAAAAGTCCTCAAAATTGTTCCTTTTTTTTTGATGTTGTTGTTCTCCTGGTTCTGCTCACTTCATTCTACATCAGTGCATATAAATTTTCTCATGTCTCTTTGAAATCATCTATTTCCTTATTTCTTATAGCCCAATTCAATCACATTCATTTACCCTAACTTACTCAGCCATTTCTTAGTTGACAGGCATTCCTTTAGTTTCAAATTCTTGCTTGGCAAAAAAAAAAAAAAAGCCATCAAAAATATATTTATACCTATAGGACCTTTTCCTATTTTTTAAAAAATCACTTTTGGGTAAAGGCTCAGTGGTAGAATACCTGTTTAGCAACTTTTTGTTTATATTTACAAAATGTTTTCCAAAATGCTTTTAGCCATTCACAAGTCCATTAACAGTACATCCATATGCAATATAGTTCTATTCCACTAGCCCCTCAGACATTTTCTTTTTTCACCATCTTTGCCATTCAGATTAGTATTTTTCACATGACTATAGATTGTCTGGATTTCTTCATTTGAGAACTGCCTTCTCATATCCTTAGACCACTTATCAGATGGCTTATCACTTATCAAATGGCTCATATTCTTATACATTTTAATCAGTAACTTTTATCTTAGAAATGAGAACTTTTTCAGAGAAACATGTAAAGATTTTTTCCCCCCTGTTGGTTGTTCCACTCTTAATTTTAGCTTTAGTGGACTTGTCTATGCAAAATCTTTTTAATTTTATGCTATTCAATGGAAAGAATATCAGATTTGGAAATGGGAGAACCTGGTTTCAAATTTGACCTCAGAAACTTCCTAGCTTTTTTACCTTGGGCAAGTCACATAACCCCACTTGCCTAGCCTATGTAAACCAAATTATTCATTTTATCTGTTTTGACATGAACTCTTCTTCCATCTATACATAATATTTTCCATGTTTCTCTAATTTGTTAATGAAATTACCTTTTATATTTAGATCACAGATCCATTTGTTATGGTATTGCCCTAAGTTGCTTTTCTTCTATACTTCTGATTTTCCTAGTAGTTCCAGTTCTCCTTCTTAGTCTCCTCTTGCCAATTTAACAATTGTCTTCCCTCTTACTTCCCATTAACTCTGTATGGTATATAATTGTTTACATGTTATCTCTTCCATTATAATAAGCTCCTTGAGGGCAGGGACCATGTTTTCCTTTTATCTCCAGCCTGGCATATAATAGGATTAATGAATGCAGACTGACTGACAAATGTATTTCATTTTCACCAGCAAATGGGCAAGAAGAAGAATCTTGATGTCCAAGACTTGGGGAATTCCAAGGTCCAGGGCTATTATCTGTCCAATTCAGCTCTGGTATTATGTATTCTCTACCTCAGATAGATAGAAAATAATCATTCTCTAGCCTTTTCTGTAAGTGTCATCTTTCTTGCTTTCTGTGTCTGTGCCTCATTCAATTCCTTTCCCCAAGAAATTATCCAAATGAATGAGTGGCTATGAAAAATGCTCATTCTTCTCTCTACTGGAGCCTCTGTCTCTTCCCCTTGTTATGCCAGAGCACACTGTCTAACTGGATGGCAAAATGAACTCTTTAAAATTCCCTTCTAGCCCCATCTTTGACAGAAGAACACACATACTCTGTTTCTCAGCATAGTTTCATCTAGTTATGATGACAACATATAAGTAATCTTTCTATGTGACCCTGTTTTCTTCTGCCTTCAATTATAATTACACCTCCAGTTCCAAAGCTATACCCTTGAACTTCAACTGAACAGTCAAGACACCAGCTAGTAATCCCTCTTGACTAGTTAACTGGATTCTTTTTAAGCTTCTGGGCAAATCCAAGTTACTTTCATATCCAGTAAATTTGGGAAAGAAAGGGTTAGCCTTTATCTTAAAAATCAATGCTCTTAGTTTTTACCTCACAAAGGAAATGTAAATTTGAATCATATTATTGAATTACACATGAACATATGTGAATGCATACATATGTAAGTATTCTCATATATGTTTGAAAATATCTGAATACCCTACAGAACTTTCTTCTCTTTCTCCACACTCCTGATTTGTCCCTGGGAAGGCATCAGATGGCTGAATGGGAATGTATACGAGTTATCAGCAGCCTGGGATGAGTATATATGAGTGAGTTCTTAATTGAATGTCTGTGTATGGATATCTGGACCTGCTTTCACTTCTTTTCTGGGGTAAGCAGTAGGGAGAGTATATCAAGGATTCTTAGCTGTGAGCTTTTTAAAAATACAGATTTTAATAGCTTTATTCCAGTAGAATAGGTTTCCTTTGTAATCCTATATTTTGTTATACACTGAAAAAATATTATCTTGAGAAGGGATCAATGAGCTTTACCAGACTACCAAAGGGAACCATGGTACACAGAAAGGTTAAAAATCCAGACTATTTACTTTCCTGTCCCTTTCACTCTTACTTGCTTTGACCCTGGTCCTGGAGTCTCTTGGGATGCTGAAGTAAACAGAGCCTACCCAGTTTGACTGTCCTGAGTCTCTGTGCTTGACTCAGGGCTTCATAGATGAATATTCTCACATTTCCTTTTTGTGGTATTTTAGATAAACATTTCTCCTGTCATTCTCGCTACATGAAAATAACTTGGATTTGCATAAACACCTTTACAAGAAACTAATAATGCAGTCCAAATAAAAACATAATGGATTCTTTTAAATTATATGCAAAATCCTCCAAATCTGTGCTCTGTATGATGGCCCCTGGTTCTCAAAGTACCACTCATAATTCCAAGCACAAGTGCAATGAAGAAAATGGGGTGAATATGAATAAAAAATTGAGACTGACATAAATTTATATTTATATACTTAATACCTAAGTAGTTCCAAAACATACCCATCATTTACTTTAACACCGGACTTCCCCATTAAAAGTTGTCTTTTTTTTACCTCTCTGCCCTCTACTATTCAACTAAATACAAATTCAGGAAGCTTTCTTTATATCAGACAATTAACTTTTAAGACACTAAGACTAGGGTAGGATTACAGAAATCAGGCAACAACTAAAGGTATAGTATTTTAACTCAGGAAGATTAATGATTTAAACAAATATAACTTAATTTAATGAGTTATGAGAAATTATTGCTCCAATAGGAATTTTCAAATAACAATGCCTTTAATGCTAAGTGCCATTTTCCTATAATATTATTAATGGCTTAAACATTTTCCCAAAATTCATAGTATTAAACATTAATGACTTAAACATTTTCTCAAAAATTCATAATATTAAAACCTAAAATATTACATTCAACAAGGGAAAAAAAGCATTTTCTCTTGAGAAAGCAGCACTAGAAATTACAGGCTTAGGATAAGTGTAATAAAGCTGGGGAGAGGCATTTTTTCCAACTAAAAGTTCCTCTGAGAGCCTGACCAAGTCCAAATGCTTGTGTTTATAACACCTGTTGATGCACTAGGTATATAACTTTCTCCTTTCTTTTTTTCATCATCTAGATTCTAGGAACAGCACAGACCTTTTTTCAGAAAAAGACAGGATAATGAGAACAGCTATTAGTATCTTTATAACCAAAGAACACTTAGAAGATTAAAGTCATTAGTGCCTGCCATGTGCCAGGCACTGTGCTAAGCACTGATAAGAAAGCAAGACTATCCCTACTCAGAGCTTAGAAGCTCAATAAATGTACAGTTAACCTCAAATCAAGCATTCCCTTCACTACTTCTATCCCCATCAAATATACACAGCATAGAAACAGACACTTAAAGGGACTTAACAATAGTAACAATTTCTCCAAAAGAAACCTTCTCAGGTTCCTAATTAAGATAGATACATTTCTATCTATAAATACATACATGTATCCATATATGTATGTGTGTATATACAAATATATACACAAATATAACTATATATGTATATATAACTAAAACCAAGTTATTAAACCACACAGTAGCAATATAAACAAAGCTTCTTAGAAAATACACCATTTGGCTATACTGGATTCTGATTTTCTCTTCTCAAAAGAAAAAAAAGAGCTCATTAGAAATCTCATTTTCATTTTCCAAGAAATTAAATATTTATTCATTTGAATGAAATCCTTACTCTGTCCATTTCAGTCTGCCACTAAGAATTGGACCACTAATAAATTCTGATTTTTTTCTAAAGCTTGTCTGACTTCTCAACAAGTAAAACCAACTGGGTCTTGCCCAAACCACTCAGAATAAAGTGCCTTGCACATGAAATATCCCTAATTGATAATTCAGGGAGAAAAACTGCCAGCTGACCCTACTTCCTCATCCCCAGTTTTTTAAAAAGTTGCATTTTTTTTTCAATCTTAAATCAAGTGGAGAATCTCTGAAGAAGACACTTTCAAAGAAAAACTAGAATTTCTAAAAAAAGCATTTTGGGGTTCACCAGTCAACACAAAACAGTCCATACTTCACAGACAACAAACACATTAACTTTTCTATGCCCCAAATGAAAATGTTGAGGAATACCATAATTGCAGTAGCTATTAGTTTCCAAAACGTTTTTGGGGTGTTTTGGGTTGTTGTTGCTGCTGTTCTCTGGATATCAGTGCCTCTCCACTCCTGAATTTCTAAAATTAATCCAATTAAGTAAGATATTGAATCAAATGTTGTACCTACCTGACTGGAAAAGAATCAGCTTCTTCAGAACAGTCTAGCCAGGCTAAGCATGCACATGGTTGTCTTGAAAGAATTCTCGGTGCTCTAGGAATCCTACTGTCCCCAAAGGTGGCTCTCTACCTCAGGAGAGCTTCCTTCCAGCTACCAAGACGGTGGGAAGTGTCCAATCCCCGCAAGCACACGCTAGTACAATGGCAGCTTTTACTAGGCAACTAGACGCCAAATCTATTACACCTACGGCGGACCCTCTCTGCTGCCTGTCTTCCCCAAGAGGAAGATAGAGTTCCTTCCTCCTCCTGACTGCTAGGATAAGTTTCAAAAGCAACTCATTCAGAGTAAGGGGCAGCTTTCGTTTTCTCGAGCATCCAAGTGGTTTAAAAAAAAAGTCAAGAAAGCCTGAGGAAGAAAAACGAGATCACGAATGATTCACCTGCTGTCAGTCATCGCCCCCTCTCCCCACGTCCATCCCACCTTCCTTTTGCAGATAATAGCGAGGGGGAATTACACTGACGCTCCCAAACGACCAAGCCTACGGTTTCTCCCCTGGAATTCTTCGTTCTGAACCGAAACTCTAAAAAGAGGCACAGTCATTTGGGTGACCCCAGGACGACTCAGCTGCTCCCCTTTAGCCACCTCCAATAGTCCTAGGGGGAAGAGGTGGCTAGAGGGGAGCTGCGGAGTTGAGATTTGTGGGGGGTGAAAAACACTGTTTCTGGCTCCTGCTAAAAACTAGAAAGTGATGGCAGAAGCATTTTCCCAGGGCCCAATTCCCTACAACAAAAAATAGACTAATAGGTACTTTTGAAGGATACACCTGAGGGGGCTGAGGCTACTCCCAGCACCCAGGCACCTGAAATATAGATTTAGAAAGGAGCAGAGGAGCACTTATCAGTTACAGGAGGCTCAAAGAGCAGGCCAGCCATTCTAGATTGAAACTATATAGCAGTCATGCAACTGACCCTACTGTTCTCTCTGGATAGACTGATACTGCTTAAAGCTGCCCCAGTCCATTTACTTATAAGGGAATAATTCCCTTCCCCTCCTTGAGACCCTCCAGGGTGGGAGCTGCTGCCCCCTTGTGGCATTTTAGATTACACCCCCACCCTACCACCACCACCCCCCCAAAAAAAGCACAAAATTTGTTCATCTATGAAGGGTAAGGAGGATGGCAATGGCAGTGTCTCAGATCCAACTGATCAGATCTGTTAAAATACTTGACTCCTTTAATCATATCATGCTAGAGGGGTCTTTGAAGTCATCTAGTTCAACAGCTTTGTTTTACATTTAAAGAAACTGAGGCCTACCTAGGTTAGGTGACTTTTCCAACATGGCAAAAGGAGCAGAGCTAAGAATCAGATCCATGTACTTCTTTTTCCAGATCTAAAGTTCTTTCCACTATAGTTTGAAAAAATGCAGTTGTTTGTATTCCCCAAAAGCAAATGACTAGGGGGCAGCTGGGTAGCTCAGCGAATTGATGGCCAGACCTAGATATAGGAGGTCCTAGGTTCAAATATGACCTCAGACACTTCCTAGCTGTGTTACCCTGGAGAAGTCACTTAACCCCCATTGCCTAGCCACTCAATGCACTCTTACTACTCAATACATAGTATTGGTTTCATGGCAGAAATTAAGGGTTTTTAAAAAAAAGCAAATAACTATGCATTTATTTATTTATGGATTTATAGTCAGAGAATCTGAATTTAATTCTCATTTCTTCTGTGTGACCATGCACAAGTCAATTAATTTCCCTGAATTTCAATTTTGTTATCTATAAAATGAAGAGGTTGGACTAAATGGTTTTAATGGTCCTTTCCAGTTCTAAATCTGGGCAAATTTCTATGCAGAATTGGAGAGGGGCAGCTAGGTAGCTTGGTGGATAGAGTACTAGACCTGGGATTTGGAGGGTCTGGATTCAAATTTGGCCTATGACACACTTCCTGGCTGTGTGACCTTGGGCAAGTCACTTCTCCCCGTTTGCCTAACCCTTGCCCTTCTAAAGC
The DNA here is from genome assembly GCF_027887165.1 of Monodelphis domestica. Taxonomy (NCBI): domain Eukaryota; kingdom Metazoa; phylum Chordata; class Mammalia; order Didelphimorphia; family Didelphidae; genus Monodelphis; species Monodelphis domestica. The sequence continues at coordinate 274,673,835 of NC_077227.1, forward strand.
AGAAAGTAAGGGTTTAAAGGGAGAAAAAAGATAAAGGAAAAGGCCTCCATCCCAAGCACCTTTGTGAAGGAGGGATAAATGTTCCCAAGCATAAATATCAGAAAGTATCAGACCTATGGTCCATCTGTTTGCAACCCCAAACTGCTTTCAGAGGGACTAATGGTTGTTTAACAGTTGTCTTCTCTGCTGCCAAACTCAGCAACCTGACAGAAGCTCTAGCTCTGGAGACAGGATACCTTGCTGCACAGTTTGCTTGCTGCTCAAGAATAAAGTCAACCTGCTTTGCCAGAGAAAAAGTCTTGTAATTAATTCAATTCAAAACTGCCATTACCTGCTATGCTACATACAGACTTACCTACTTTATAATGTCTCAAAGGGTTTAAATTTTTCCTATCGTAAAATGAAAGGAATCATACCCCTTGTTGTACCCAATTAGGCATCCATTAGAAAGCATCTGATTTCCCTTAACATGGAACAATTATCTATGAATCTATCTAAGCCCCTTTGTTGTTGTTCAATCGTGTCCAGCTCTTTGTGACCCTTTTGGAGATTTTCTCGGGAAAGATGCTGAAGTTCTTTTTCATTTCCTTCTCCAGATTATTTGACAGATGAGGAAACTGAGGCAAACAGGGTTAAATGACTTGCTCAGACCAACAAGTGTATTAAGGCCAGATTTGAACTCAAGAGATGTCTTTCTGGCTCCAGGCCCAGCACTATCCACTGAACCACCTAGCTCCAAGTCCTATCTTAAGTAAACATATACATTTAGAAAAATTCATCCATCTCTTGGTGTAAAGTTTCCAATGTTCTATACTTGACACAGAGAAGTCCTTCTTTTCCCTGGATTCATTTCTACATTTATTAAGTTCCAACTACATTCAGGACCCTGAGAGAGATAGGATAGGGTTACTATCCTCAAAGAGCATAGTAATAAAGTAATAAACCTAGTAATAAAGATAAATTTGAATTTCGTATGTACCTGGAAAAGCCCACGGTATTATGAGAATGTGGAGAAGGACACCGAGGCAGTAAAGCACAGAACTTATTTGGACATTGAGTAGTCTGTTTTGGCTGAAATGCATGATATATGTGTAAGAGTAATATGAGAAAAGCTTAGGAAGATAGGTTGACTAATATGGCAGCTATGGGAGTAGAAAGAAGAGATGTGTACAAGTGATAAATCCTTTCATCAAGAAATCCATAAACTTGGGGGCAGCTGGATAGCTCAGTGGATTGAGAGCCAGGCCTAGAGATGGGAGGTCCTGGGTTCAAATCTGACCTCAGCCACTTCCCAGCTGTGTGACCCTGGGCAAGTCACTTGACCCCCATTGCCCAGCCCTTACCACTCTTCTGTCTTGGAACCAATACACAGTATTGACTCCAAGACAAAAGGTAAGGGTGTAAAAAAAAATCCATAAACTTTTACTAAGATCCTAAAAGAAAGTTAGGTTGGAGCCAAGGGATACAGGGCCTTCAGTGACAAGACCAGAGGATCTGGGTTTGTTAGCTAATAATAGTTAGCTTTTGATAGTTTTTTGTTAGTTCATTTTGAATGGCTTAATGGCATACTAGAACGCTAGAACTGGAGTCAGACTTGGTTTTGATGCCTGGCACATCTTTTGAGAGCCTCAGTTTCTTCACTTATAAAATGGGGATAATTCTTATACTATCTACCTCACAAGGTGGTTATGAGTAAAATCTTTTGCCAAACTGAAAGCATTCTACAAATATGAATTTGTTTTTTTGAGTGGGAGAGAATCGTGATCAGTGTGTTGAAGCCAGTTCATACTGGAGTGTCAAATTTTCAGTGTCGGCATTTACACCCTAGAAATCAGCAAATGCAGCCAATCAGGGTTTGATTTATTGCTTAGTTGATTGTCTAGGCTTAGGAAACTGCAGGTGAGTGAGGGGAATGCCGACTCCAGGCATGTGAAGACTTTCTCCAGCAGAACAGGCAGATAAGAACAATTTGTTCCAATGACTATGACGGCAGGTACTGCCTGCTGACTACAAAGCAATGCCATATGGTAGAAAATGCACTGGCCTGGTCAAAAGACCCAGCTTCAATTTATAGGCCTGTCACACACTAGTTGGGATACCTTGGATGAATAACTTAATGTTTCTGGGCCTCAGTGTTCTTATCTGTAAAATGGAAATAATGCTTGCCCTGCTCTGCCTTAAAGGGCTATGGAGGAGTTAAAGCAATTAGTAAATATAGTTTATTAGTAGTATAAAAAGTTCAAATCCAGACTTAGATACTTACTATGCCACCTGAGCAAATCACTTAACCCTGTTTGCTTGGTTTCTTCATCTGTATAATGTCCTGGAGAAGGAAATGGCATACCCCTCCAGTATTTTTACCAAGAAAACCCCAAATGGGGTCATGAAGAGTCAATCATGACTGAACAGCAAAACAAATATATAAAGCACTTCATAAATATGTTTTTTTTAATGTTAGCTATTATGAGCAAAATAAGAGAATGAAATTGTGATCAAAAGAGCATTTGGAAATGAGATTCAAATTTTGGCTGTGTGACTTTGGATAAGTCATTCATCTTCTATAGGCCTCAGTTTGCTTATCTGTAAAATGAGGGCATTGGACTAAATGTTCTCTAAGGTTCCATCTAGATCCAAGTCTTATGAAAGATTTCCCAGAAAGAGCATTCTTGATGCCAGAAAAGAAGATGTGATCCTTTATATGATCACAACTTTGCCATTTTGCCCAAGGCCAACACCACGTATAGGAGGTCATTACTATCCAAGAGAATTCAAATGCCTCACTAACTCAAAGCTATTTGTGGGGGGGGGGGGGGTTGTGTTTTTTTAATAGTATAATTCATTTATACAGACACCCCTCCATTTGGTTTCATGTATTTACAGACTTTCCCACTGCAGAATATATAAGCTGTGATTAAATTTTTAGTCAGGCTGCACTGTACTTGTGTGTGTGTGTGTGTGTGTGTGTGTGTGTGTGTGTGTGTTTGGCAGATGGAAAACAAAACTCTAATGACTTCTTCTGATAATATCCTGAAAACATTTTGGGAAGACTTGACAAGCTTTTACTCCTAGTCAATTTTGTCAAGATTTCATTCTTCATGTCACTTCTTTCCCCATATTCATTTTTTATTCATTATTCTTAACATCTTTCAAATAAAGTTCAATTCCGTCTAGCCCTCTTCAACATGCTTTAAATCCCTTTGGTTTGTCCTTGATACTTTCTTCTTTCACATTCTGGCAAAGACCAGCTATTTTACTTTAAGACAAAACCACTCCTCTTTTTCCTTTTTGGATCAAAGCTATTTTTTAAAAAATCAGGAGCTCTCTAGGCCTGCTATAGGAATGAGATCTACCTATAAAGGAAAGTCTAACACTGACAGAGGCCCTGCCCAGCCTAGCAAATAAGTATTCAAGTCTTAAGTCCAAGAAGAACAATCCACTGGGGCTGCCAAATTTGCATTGACCTTGACCACTTTTATGAGTGACAAATAACCAGGATGAAAATCAAAGCTTGGCTTCCACCCCTTCCCTTTCTGTAGTTGCCTCCCTGATTCTGACACTACCACTCCAGGTGCCCTTGCTCACCTGCTGCCTCTAGCCTGCTTCAAGCATCCTACTCAAGCACCAAGGATAGAAAGCCAGGCCTGAAGTCAGGGAGACTCATTAAATGTGGCCTCAGATACTTACTGATTTTGTGACCTTTGCCAAATCACTTGACTCTGTTTGCCTCAGTTTCTTTATCTGTAAAATTAACTGGAGAAAGAAGTAGCAAACCACTCTAGTATCTTTACCAAGAAAATGCTAACTGGGGTCCCAAAGAGTCTGATATGACTGAACAACAGTAAAAAGTCTGCCTTCCCTGTGCTTCAAAATAATGTCTCCTCCACCTCTGCCCCACTGAAAACTTCATTCCTTCAGTGACATCAGAGAACTATGTGAAAAATGGACTATGAGACCTGGCTCCACAGCTTACCAGCTGTGTGACCTTGGACTATTCATGGGACTTCTTTGAAGCAGTCTATAAAGGGATAGGAATAACATCTGCCCTTACTACCTTCAGAGTCGTTGTTTAAAGGTCATAGGAGATATTAAAAACTCATTTGTAAGCTGCATAGCAGGACATACAAATGGAAGTTATTTTTTTCAAATCAATTCAACAAATGTTTGTTGAACTCTATTGTGTACAAGAGCCTGTGCCTAGGCCTGAGGGACTTACAAGGACTCATGTCAATCCCTTCCCTCCATGTCTAGGAACTTATGCCTAGTAGTAGGGAATAAGACCTTAAAAGAGAGGAAAGTGAATCCCAGGAGAAACCTAAAGGCTAGAGGACCCAAAGGAGTAAGGAAATGCTCGTGATTTGACCTTAGAAGATGATAGGAGAGATGACAATTTAACCCAAAGGCACAAATCACCAATATTCAACAACCTGCCATAAAGGTAAGATTGGAGGGGGGAGGGAAGTGAGGCAGAAGAACAAGGAATCTTCCCTCCAAATAAACACCTGAATACTCTGCCATGCCAAGAGGAAAACCATGCCAACAACTAATATGTCCCCCTTCTAGTCATCTTCTTCTCCTATGATCCCCCAAATCCCTAAAAGAACTTAAACCTCTATTTGGAGAAGACAGATTCACGGAGAGCTTCCAAATTCCTCTCTCCTGAATCCAGAGAGGAAGGTGGGGAGAAGAGATCCACATTGAATGAATGAATCAATAGAATTAAAAGACTTGGATTTCAGCCTCTAACCTCACCACCAGCCACCTATGTGATATAATCCTTTAACTACCCTATGCCTCAGTTTCTCTATCTTTAAAATGGAAATGAGGAGCAGCTGGGTAGATCAGTGGCCTAACCACTCTTCTGCCTTGAAATTGGTTCCAAGATGGAAAATAAGATCTTTAAAAAAAAGTGACAGGGGGCAACTGGATAGCTCAGTGGACTGAGAGCCAGAGATGGAAGGTCCAGGGTTCAAATCTGGTCTCAGACACTTCCCAGCTGTGTGACCCTGGGCAAGTCACTGAACCCCCATTACCTAGCTCTTACTGCTCTTCTGCTTTGGAACCAATACACAGTATTGCTTCCAAGATGGAAGGTAAGGGTTTAAAAAAAAAAGTGACAGACAGCAACGTAGGTACATTTAAACAGGCATGGAAGCCTTATGGTTCAAAGGAAGAAGCTCTGGTGCTAGAATTCTAAAGATGCGCTAGCAGGCTTGAGGAGAATGAAGGAAATAAACTCTGAAAGCCATCCCAGTCATTAGCAAATATCTGTCCAGAATCTACTATGTACAAGATACTGTACCAAGTCAGTGGGCCACTGCCTAGTCCATCTCTACCTAAGGCCTATTCTGTGACCGAGGGCCGTCAGTCACTAAGCAGTTGTTTTGCCAGCAGGGTCAGTTCAGCTAGGGCAGTTTCCTAGAGTGCTGTGGAGTTTCACACTCACACACACACAAAATGTGTCCCATACATGAGAACAGGCTGTTCTTTTTTAAACACCTTCGAAAGCCATGAAACCTGTTTAATAAGCTGTGAAACACTCACTCCAGGAAAGATTAAAAAAGAGACAATGTGGCACACATCATTTTGACTTACTCTATTGCTCCAAGGGAAAATGGTAACTCTTGCAGGTTCTGGCTTCCTCTTCCTTCATTGTGCCCCAAAATAAGTAGACATAAAACTCTTCCAAGGACAGTTAATACCATCCTTAAAAAATAACTATCTAGATCTGTTAGGGTTGTTAGTATAGACTTTAAAGCTGGAAGAGATCTTCAAAATCAGATAGTTCTGACCTCTCTACTTTATAGGTGAAAAAAACTGAGGCCCAAAGAGAATAAGTGAATTGGTTTAGATCAGAAGACAAGTAGTAGACCCAAGAGCCAAACCCAGATCCCTTAGCTCCAGGGCTAGTGATCTTTCCACTGAGATAATCTTTGTGGAGTGTTTTGAAAACTTTAAACCACTATGTAATGCTATCATCATCATCATTGACATCATATAATAAGCTCCACAAATGAATTGGCAGGAAGCCTACCCACAAGAATAGGAAGACTTCGCCTGGCAGATTGAGCATATGAGAACAATTTTTTTTCCAATGGCCATGACGATGGCTGAACCAGGAACTGTGAAGGGTATAGAGCTTGGTCAGACTTTGAAGATGCCAAGGTCATGCCTGGTCTTCCCGACATTTGCCTTGCCACTAGACTTTGATGACTCTGGATGAGGGGATGAGGGTGAGGATTTTGGGTAACTCTGCCTCACTTAAATACAAATCATGAGCAAGTTAATACATGACTCCATGAGTCACTGGTCTTCCCCAAAAACAAAAGATGAACAACAGAAATAAGCTATCATGCCACAGAGCCTCCATTAATAGTTCTTACCTGGAACAAGCACCACCAAAAGCACCAAGATCAATGAGTTTAAAAGTACTACCAAATCAACTTTTTAAAACCTATTCAATTAAGAATTAGGGGAGAAAGCTCAGAATTTGTGACATAGAAAACCACAAGCTACTAGGAAGGCTACCATTGGGGCAGGTAGGGAGCAGAATCAGGCAAGGAAAGATCATACCTTATATATATGGCCACCAAAAGTTTCCATCTGGTAGCTTCCTGTTTTTATAACCCAAGCCCAAAGCCCATTGATATTGGACTCTCCTAGTTGTAGGAGATCAATGCCCCACACTTGTGTGAGGGACAGAGGTTAAGTCAATGAAAGCAGAAGAAAAGAGAGTTCTAAGCTCGTTAAGTCCCTTCAGTTTCTTCCATCTTTGGGTGCTTTTGGCTTCTTGCTCTGATAGAAGATAGAGAATGCCAACCCTGTTCTGCTGAAGAAAAAAACTCTGAGAAGAGGCTGACGAGTACTCAGAGAAGCCCAGGCTACACAAATAATCCTCATCAAAACTAGGTTCTAAGTTTAGTTGTTTCAACTTGCTCTGTTGTTTCTTCAAAAACCAACAGCAGAAGGGACTCCATTCCCAACACCCTAAGACCATTTTGGCAAACTTATGGCACATGTGCAGGAATATGCCAGAAGGGGCTTCTCTTCTCCTCCTCTCCACAAGAACCTGAGGACATTTCTCACATGACCCACCCCTCTGCCCAGCAGTCTAATGGGAATGTTTCTTCCCTCTCCTGTCTGGGGTAAAGCAGGGGGCTCATATATGATATAGGGTTACAGTCTGGGCACTTGGTTTCTAGAAGGTTCACCATCACTGGCCAAGGACCTACCTTAGTTGCCATGTCCTAGTTATGATTCTGATTGCTGATATTGGAATTGTTAAGGAAAGAGTATGTCTAGAACTTTGGGGCTTTTGTTGACTGATTCATAAAATCTAATATGACATTGGAAGAAGTTTTAGAGATGATCTAATATAATAATCTCATTTCACTAAGTCTCAGAAACAGTAAGTTGACTTAAGGGCACATAACTAGTATTAGGCATAGGTGTAAAGATGGCCCTTGCTTCTTATTCCAGTCCTGGTAGTGGCATTCATTTTTTTCAAAAGAAATTAAAAACAAGGTTCTTATTATACTGCTTGATTAAAAGGTCCAAGACAGAAAGGAATAAGGTCAATCCTCAGCCTCATGTAGTTGGAAGAAAGTTAGAACCATGTTCCAACAGGCCATGTGACCTTGAGATAGACCCCTTCAAACTTATAAAAGAGCTGTGATTTCATCAGTATGGGAAAGTCCTGGTGAGGGAAATTTCTAGCTGTGTGACCCTGGGCAAATGACTTTACCACCATCATCTAGCCCTTACCTCTCTCCTGCCTTAGAACCAATACACAGTACTGATATTAAGATGGAAGGTAAAAGTTTAAAAAAAAGAAAAACATGAAAAGACTTGCACAAAATAACAGAGTGAAATGAATAGAACTAAGAGAATGTTGTATACAAAAACAACAATATTCTTCAAGCAGATTTTTAACACACACAATCTGTTTAATAACTGTGAGTGAGTGAGCTATTTTCAGTAATATAAATATCAAATCAACTGCAAAAAATTTATGAAGAAAAGTGCTATCCATCTCCAGAAAGAACTGACAGAAGTATATATTGTATGGTTTTACATATATAATAAAAATGTCATATTATTATTATATATGTGTTAGATAAATATTTGGCCCTCTCTATGTGGGGTAGGGAGGGAAGAAGGGAGACAACTCAGAACTTAAAATGTAACCAAAATTAATAAAATTAAATTCAAAAATTAAAAGTGAACAAAAATAAAGAAATAACTGAAGTTGTGTAACCATTGTGCCTTAAGAGAATATAAAAATTTTGCTGGTCAATTTACCCGTGGACCTAGATTATTGATTATTTTAAAACAAATAGTATGGAGAATTGCTATTCCCTGAAAGCAGTGATCCATGCTATTCCTTACTGAGCCAGATGCGACAAGCAACAGAAGATACAAAAATGAATCCAAAAATGCAGTCAGAAAAAGAAGAAAGAACTGAAGAATCGTTGGCTGTGGCATCAAATTGTAATGTACAATTTCATAAATCTTTCAAACGTATTCTAAAAAGGTAGCTCTCTAACCTCCTTTGGAATAAGATAACATAAAATAACAGGGCATGCAGAGTATCATACTCCTAGTAATGAGACCAAATAAAGATTGATATATATGCAGACATGATTTAAGAGACCAAGAATGCTAAAAAGATTATACAATTTTCCTTGAAACTACAGTGTTAAAAGAAAATAGTGGATAATTTTTTTTTATTTTCCACTGTAAAGTAGTTGATATTTCGATGCCTCTGATGCATACATCAGACTTTTATTTGTGTGAGTCCCCACAAAGACTGATTGTAAGCAACACATTATTTATAGAGAGTTGCCTGAGGCTCAGAGAAATTACTTTGCTTACCCAAGTTCACACAGCCAATAAGTGTCAGAGGTAGAACTTGAATTCAGCTCTTCCTAAAGCATTATGATCTACTTTGCAGTTGAACTCTCCAATCTATATTCTCTCCCTTAAGTGAAGGTGGGAAAACGGCTAGGTAAGACTTACTACACAGGAAAAATTTATGATAGAAAAGGCACTCAAGGGTTGATTTTTAAAAGATATTTCAGTGTCAAACAGCTAGTTTCTTCCATGGTTAGAGAGCAGGCCTGGAGATGGGAGGTACCTAGACAAGTCACTTACCTCCTGTTTTCTAGCCCTTACCACTCTTCTAAGACAGAAGGTAAGGATTTTTAAAAATTAAAAAAGCTATTTCAGGGTAGCATCTGCCGCCACATCTATACACACACACAAAGGTTCAAAGTTAACTTTATGAATGAGGATGCACTTGTAGCTTCACAGCTCATAAGGTAAACATCTTTATCAAGCATCTGGAGGACAAATTAGTTCAAATTAAAAAAAAACATTCAATTAGGAAGCATAATAATTAAAGTGACATACATTGCATGCATACATTGAATACTTTCTCCTAAGTGTTACCACATCAGTAGAGAAAGGGAAAGCACCCATCTAGAGAGCCAAGTGATCAGAGAGCATGAAAGAGAGAGAAAACATACAATCTATGTGCATACAAGAACATAGCAGAAGCCAAGTCACCTGGCTTGTAGAAAGCACATGCATATAGACATATATAGCTTGAGTGCATATGTAGTTAAGGCAAATTACAGCTCCAATGTTATGGCGCCAGGGTCTTCTGGTGATATCACCATTTCTCTTTCTTGCACTCTACCACATAGCACATCTCTATTCTTCATCATGGCATCACTTATTGGCCTCTTGGATGCCAAACAAGTCTGTCCTACCATTTTCTGGGTCTTAGATATTTAGTTTCTTCACAATCAACTCTTTGCTACCATCTTTTGGGTGCAATGGCTAGAAAACTTCTTCCTGTCAGGGAGACTTACAGTCCTTTGATAGCTAAGGATTAGGAGCCATCATAGTGCAGTAGACAGAGTATCAGGCCCATAGTCAGGAAGACTTGTCCTCCTGAGTTCAAATCTGGCCTCAGACACTTACTAGCTATTGTGACCTTGGGCAAGTCACTTAACCCTGTTTGCCTCAGTTTCCTCCTCTATAAAGTGAGCTGGAGAAGGAAATAATAAACAGCTACAGTATCTTTGCCAAGAAACCGCCACATGAGGTCATGAAGAGTCAGATATGGCTAAAAGAATTCTGCAGTGTAAGAGAGATATATATGATTGAAAGGACTAAAAATCCCCAGCTGTAAATAAATGCCTCATAATTAGTATATACAATAATTCTATAGGTATTCAGAAGAAGGAGAGTTTATTTCTAAGGTATTTTCAAAGTACTCAAACAATTTAAGTGCTCTTCTCTAGATGGCTGGATTTCAGGTTTTAAAAGTATTCTCTCACCCAGTGGAATTGCGCATTGGCTACAGGAAGGGGTGGTAGGAGGGGAGGGAAAGAATATAATTCTTGTAACCAAGGGAAAATGATCTAAATTGACGAATTAAATAAAATTTTAAAAAATAAAAAGTATTTTCTCTTTTGATACCTAGTTTTTGGATTGTCTTCAAGTTATTACTTCTAACTAGAAGACCCAGGTTTCTAAGTCTTTTCTACTTAGGCCATTTATTCTTCTCCTCTGGTTTATTCTGACCTTGTTATTTTATTGTTGTTTAGTCATGTCTAACTCCTTCATGATCCTTTTGAGGGCTTGCTTAACAATGATACTGGAATCATTTCCCTTTTCCAGCACATTTGACAGATGAGAAAACTGAGGCAAACAGAGTTAAGTGACTTGCCCAGGGTAAGTGGAGGTCAGATTTGAACTCAAATCTTCCTGACTCAAGGATCTGCACTCTATCCACTGTTGCCTTATTCTGATCTAGCCAGTATCTAAAGTAAAGAGAATAAGGTTTAGTCTGTTATGACTATCAAAAGTATCATAGGGTAATGAGAAAGAAAATACATCTGCTTTTTATAAAAGGTATCATGGAAAATTAATATTGTGAAATATTGTGAAATCCCGGTTTCTTTCCTGAGGGTATGAAAATAGGTTAGGATCTTTCATCTCTGTTAAGGATTAAGGGAAGACAGCAAGCTCTGAGCAGCCATGTTGAACTCCATGCAGCTGAACAGGTGACATTTTCCTTGTATGCAAAAAGACCCAACTCTCTCTGTAATGAAGTTCTGAGGGAGTAGTTGAGATCTCTAAGTCCACTTCCTCAGGGGCTACTTACTAATCTGAGATGTCTTGAGCTGTCAAGGAAAGGAGCTGAGTTGTACTTTCACAAGAGGAGATCAGTCTCTTTACCATCTTTTTTTTTTTTTGCCCTGCTAGATTGGGGAGAAAATCAACTGACCATGTTAGGTTGTCTTGACTGGTTAATTAGCAAATAATTTTAAAATTAAGAAAAAGAACCTCCAGAGAATTTCAATTGTTACAGTAGGTCCAAAAAAATGAGATGGGGGAGCTAAGTGGCTCAGTGGATAGAGCGTCAGACCTGGAATTGGAAGGACCTGGGTTAAATCTGGCCTCAGAAACTGCCTAGATACTTGACTCTAGGCAAGTTACTTAACACTGTTTGCCTAGCCCTTGCCCTTCTCTCTTAGAGTTGTTACTAAGAGATAAAGTCAGGATTTGAAAAGAAAAGAAAAATTAAAGAAGAAAAAAGAAAAATTAGAGCAAGCATGTCATGATCTGGTTTCAAGTCCTGCTTCTAACACACTAGCTATGTGACCTTGGGCAAGTCACTTCATGCCCCAGGAAGTCTGAGACTCTATTCCTACAACAACTGCCCAATCCAAGTCTTCTTCACCTCTTGCTCTCATAGCCTCCTAATTAAACTTCCTGGATGCAGTTCCTCCTTTCTCCAATCCACAGAGCTGTCAAATAGATATTCCTAAAGCCTAGACCAAAATATGTCACTCCTCTTCTCAAGAAACTGCAAGAGCTCTCCAATGACTCTAGAATAAATAGAAACTCTTCTGTTTGGTATTTAAAGTTCTACAGAATCCAACTTAGCCTACTTTGCCAGGCATGTGATACATTATTCCTCTTCATTCCAGTCAAGCTATCCTCCTACTCATGCACAAGATTCCATCTCCTATTTCCTTGCTTTTGCACAGATTGTCTCTCATGCCTGGAATGCTTTAATTTTCGTCTCTAGCCCACTGACTCCCTTGCTCAAGCTTCAAGAATCAGCTCTACAGTCAACTTCTTCAAGAGCCCTTTACTGACTTCCCTGTTGTTAAGGTCTCTTCTCTGTGCATTTATAATATATGATATGATACCACCAGGGGAGATGCCAGGGAAGTGTCTTCTCCTAAAAGTATCTCTGGCATCTGCTACATAAGTGAACTGGGCATACATCAAAGCCTGTAACATATATGTATATATATATATACACTGTTGCATTCATTGTTGTTCAGCCATTTTCAGTTGTGTCCAACTCTTCATTACCCCTTAGCAAAGATAATGGAGTAGTTTGATATTTCCTTCTCCAACTCATTTTACAGATGAAGAAACTGAGACAAACAGGGTCTTATCCAGACTTATCCAGAGTCATACTAGTATCTGAGAATTCAAACTCAGGAGGCTGAGTCTTCCTGATTCCAGGCTCTGAACTCTCCCCACTGAACCACCTATATACTGAATTTACTTATCTGTGAAGATTTCTCTCCCAATGAGAACATAATCTCCTTGAGATCAAGGATTATCTTCCTTTTGTATTTGTATCCCCAGTTCCTAGAACAACAACAAAAAATTGAAGATAAATTACTCCCTGGTCTAAAGGACAAGAAGAATGACAGATTTTACAAGGATATGTAGGACAAGTAAAGAATTATTTTCCCAGAGGTGTCAAAAACATGAAAAACTCCCTAGTGGGGAATGAACAAATTAAAATATAATTGGAATATATTTAACAAAATAAAAATACAACATAGATAATGTTAATTTATGGTTTTCTAAGTCAATATATGGTCTACAAAGGTAATTTTGATTTGAATTTGATACTATCACTTTAAACTATTAGGTGTTGATTCCCTGAAGATCGACCAGGAGGCAATTTTTAAAAATATTTTTGATACTGTCTCTAGAATCTTGTTTGTTCCTGTTAGCTGAAATCTGGGATAAAACAAGGAGAGGATTCTTCTACAAAAAAAAGTCCAAGACCACTCCTGCATTTAAATTCAATATACAATGTCTTCATTGGAATTAAACTTCCAGATTGTAAGGTAGCTCTATTATGGACTCAAAATAGTAAGTGCCACGTGTGGCAGTATTTAGAGCTAAGATCTAAGACTCAGTATCTCTCTTTAATATGCTTCATTAATGGCTTTTGTCTTTACACCATTTCCCTCTAGATTAAAATCTCTTTTGTGAAAAAGAATAATAATTAAACAAAAACATCTGATACAGAGACTATGCTTGACAATATGTACAACATTCCAATCCAGCAACTCACTGCCTCCTTCTTCATGGGAAGAAGTCTATTTCATGATCTCGCTTCAAGGCTTTCATTAGATATTACTTAGAGTTCATTTCAGAGATACATTTCTTCAGTTTTCATTTTCATTATTGTAGTGATTGTGTAGGTTATTCCCTTGCTTCTATTCGTTTTGTCCAGCAACATTTCCTAGGAATCTTCCTATGCTTCCCCAAATTCCTCATGTGCAATGATATTCAATTACATTCACAGGTTAGTATTCACAGTGATTCCCCCATCAATGGGCAATTGTTTTATTTCATATTCTTTGCTTCCACAGAGTACTGCCATGAAGACGTTGGCATATATTGGACCTTTGCCTCAATACTTTTTTTTTTTAATTTTAGGGCTTAGCCTATTGACTAACATGTACATTTGAATAGTAACTCCGTTTTTCTGTCTTTTGGCCACAATTAAGCATATTGTATAATGGAGTCGATCTATAGTACTCAATGGAATCATGTCTCCCTCTAGTGGTTGGCCATTCAAAGAAGATCTAGACATTTTTTCATGGGTGTTTTTCTACATAGGATGCTTGAATTATGAAATCATAATCATTAAATTTAAATGTCCTAAATCATAAATATAAATGGTGAGATCCACTGACCATCAGGACTGATAATCCTATGCTTATTGTTTTGAGTTCTATCCCAAGAATTCAACCATACTCTTATCCCTTAAATGGTCCAGTGTATTCCAATCTTTGGTATTGGTTCTATAGGCCATTCAATGTCTGTTTTCATAGCTTTATTACAGTAGCCATATAGCATCTTTTTACATCATATGTTGGCTCCAAAATATGTGCCATGCCTGCCTTTAACATAAAAATGCTACATTTAATATTGCACAATGTTTGGGCTTCCTTTGTTGAATATTCTAGAGATTCCCATGGAATCCAGGGAAGTTTCCTTGCCTTGCTTCTAAGGCTCCCCATCCATAGTTGGACTAACTTAAAAGAGGAATAAGAGGAGGGATGTGAATTGTCCATCAGTTAACACTGTCTATTGAAGCCTATTTAGGATATTATGCCTGTCCAGAGCCCAAATGGTTTGTGCTTTATTTTCATCCATGAGAAAAAAAATCAGCTTCCTCAAGTTGTTGTTTGGCTCCAAGGCAGAAGAGTGGTAAGGGCTAGGCAATGGGGGTCAAGTGACTTGCCCAGGGTCACACAGCTAGGAAGTGGCTGAGGTCAGATTTGAACCTAGGACCTCCCATCTCTAGCCTGGTTCTCAATCCACTGAGCTACCCAGCTACCCAGCTGCCCCCTCTCAAGTTGTTTTAAAGTGAAAAAACTTTCAGTTCTTTTGTGTGCCTATTTTTTTTTTTGGCTTGCATTCTTTCCTTCTTTTCCCTCCTCTCCCCAAGAAAGACCAGTCCAAGGGAAAGTTGACTTTCCAATACTCTCAGTCTTCCTATATTATAGGAATATGGCTAAATATACTTGTATATGAACATGTTATCTTCCCTGACAAAATGTAAACTCCATCATGGCAGGGACTGATTGATTTTCATCTCTCTAACTAAAGCACCTAGAACAGTGCCTGGCACATAGTGGGAGCTTGATAAACTTTTGTTAATTCACTTCCTGGTAGAGTCCTTGTCACTGACATCAGCTATATGTCATTGCTTTTTCTCAAGTGGGCAGTGTTCATTTTAAAATAATTTCTAAGCAAATGAGTATATACAAAGTTACAGTGTTGAAATTACTTAAGAGAACAAACACTAGCAAGATCTTTAATGGATCTAGAACCATGCAATTTTAGGACATTAATATCAAATTAAGAGCAGAATATGTATTCATAGGAAGGATAAATACTGAAGCTGAAGTTTAACTACTACTTTGACTAGACAATGAGAAGTCAGGACTCATTGGAAAAGACCTTGATGTTAAGAAAGGCTGAAGGCAAGGCAAAAGGAGAAGATGATGGCAGAGGATGAGATGGATAGTGTCGTGGAAGCAACATGAGCTTGGCCAGATTTTGAAAGATAATGGATACTAGAAGGGCCTGCCATGCTGCATCAGCTGACTGAACAACCAAGCAACAATAAGGATATATATGTGTACTGTCTAAATATATTAAAAAGTGACTTGTAATTGGCATGACCAGATGTCTAAGATTTGATCCATCTTTGTGGAGAGAAAAAGAACCATATTAGCTAGTACCAACCAGGAACCTAGGTAGGGGAAAGGGCAAGCAGGATGCAAGAACCACCATAGTTACTTGGCAGTATCTCCTATATTTTCCAAAAGGGGTTTCAGGTCAGAAATACCACCTCTCAAAACACTCTAGTGGTCCAAGCATGGATTCAGAATGAAAGTCATTTATTTCCCTGATTGCTCCAAGGTGAGATATCACTTAATCTTCACTTACCAGATTAAAATATATTATAAAATAGTTAGTAAACCTTTTTATAAAAAAAAAAACTCAGCAAATGAAAGTCAGAAAAGTTATCAGATCAAAATACAATCTTTCCTCACTGTATCATGGTTCAGTTATTGCAGCTTCACTGTATCATGGTTGTTTTTTTTTTTATCTAATTCTGTATCACAGAGTTTTTGCTATATCCTGGGATTTTGGAGAGGAATACCATACTATACACAATGGAAATGCAGTACACCACTACCATTTAAGCAAGTTTGCCAATATGAGATTGTACATGGCACACTATTGGCTGATGGGATGAAAGGCAACCAACCCCGGCTCTGTATTCTTCAGACATCCTGGGTGCTGATTGGCTCAGTGACTGTACTTTGCAGATTTTCACCTAACCTGAGGGTCTCTGGAATATAAATCCCACAATAGGTAAGGGAGAATACATCTAAGAATACATAATAGAATTGAAGCTCTCGGACTGGGAACAAGATAAAACATATTAACTCAAATAAAGAGAGAGGGAATAATCTCCCCAAGGGGAATATACTCTCTGCAATTTCTAGGGCTACAGGTACTGAAGTTCAGGGACATAATGGAGGAATGGCTCCCTCTACATATCTGCCATTTAAACAACCACATCTTGCTTATCTCTCAATTAATTTCCCTAGAAGTTTTCTTTCAAAAAATGTTCCAGAGGCAGCTAGATATCACAGTAGATACAGTGACAAGCCTGGAGTCAGGAGCCCCTACGTTCCAATCTGGTCTCAGACATTACCTAGCTATGTGACCCTGAATAAGTCATTTAACCCTGTTTGCCTACCCCTTGCCATTCTGTCTTAGAGTTGATGCTAAAACAGAAAGTAAGGGTTCAAAAAACAC
Source organism: Monodelphis domestica (assembly GCF_027887165.1). Taxonomy (NCBI): domain Eukaryota; kingdom Metazoa; phylum Chordata; class Mammalia; order Didelphimorphia; family Didelphidae; genus Monodelphis; species Monodelphis domestica. The sequence continues at coordinate 274,690,512 of NC_077227.1, forward strand.
CCCACAAAACCACTATATGTATCCAATTTCCTTACACAGGTATATATCTTCATATTCAGCATTATCTTAGCTAATTGGGAATCACACACACAGTGTAGTATTTTGAGTGCATAGAGTTATGTCTCAGAAAAAATGGCCACCTGCTGGATAGGGAGTAGATACTGAACTAAAATTTATAATGATTTTAAATTAATCATATTTTATTGTCCTAAGATTGCATATAATGGAAGTCTCAGCCCAAATAAAATTAACAGAATAAAAACATACCAATTGCTTAGAGGAGCAGTTAAGTGGCTCAATGAATGGAGCAGAGGGCTTGGATTCAGAAAGACAAAAGTCTAAATCCAACACCAGATACTTACTGTGTGACCCTGGGCAAATCACTTAACTTGTCTGCCTCAGTTTCCTGTAAAATGAGGATAAAATAGCACCTAGTTTTCGGAAGTGTTAGGAGAATCAAATGAGCTAATAACTGTAAAGCACTTAGCATAATATCTGGAGTGTCATGAGTGCTTTATAAATGATTGCTATTATTACTATCATCAGTGTTTATCTGCAAATCAAGGATCCAGGACAACCCAAGAGACTCAAGATGAAAAAGGCTATCTACTGCCAAAAAGCAACAGATGGAGTCTGGATGCAGACATACCATTCTTCATTTCATTTCCTCCATGAATTTTTCTCTGTTATAAATGATATGTATCTTCTTTCACAACATCATGGACATGGAAATATGTGTTCTTTGATAATACATGTACAATATATATCATGTTATGTGCCATCTTGGGAAGTGGATAGGGGTGAGAAGGAAGGAGAGAATATGGATTACAAAATGTCAGAAAACAATTATTAAAAATTATATATATTTAAGGAAATAAGTCTTGATCAATGAAACATGTAAAACCCAGCAGAATTACACATCACCTAAGGGTGTAGGGGGGAGAACATGAATTATGTAACCATGGAAAAATATTCTTAATTAATTAATTAAAATTTTCAATTAAAAATTATATAGATGTGTAGAAAAATAAAATTTTTATTAGAATGGGAGGGCTACATCTGGTAATTATTGTAAATAAAATAAAGGCAACAATAAATTTTATTTATAAGTAAAATAATAAAAGATAAAAGGAGACTGGGAAAAAAATTATTACCACTGTTTTGGGGAATGAAGAAGAGAGGAATGATAGTCAAAAGTCACTTTTTTCTCCTTCCCTCTTAATTCTTTCTTATCTATCTTATCTCATCTGGTCTGTTTATACCAAATCTCCCTGTTGATAAAGTGTGGGGACACTCAGTAGCTTCAACCAAGAAGTAGGTTTGGTGAGGGTTACATTGGACACCTGAGCTTTTCATCTACCACTGGCATTGGGATTGAATGGAAGATAGATAACAACTGCCATATGATCTTTCCCTTACCTCTAAAGTGAAATTTCCTTACCTCTGAAATTGAAAGAAAATATGAAATACAAAGTCTGCTTTTTTTTAAAGTCTTATCTTTCATGTTTGAATCAATACTGTATATTGGTTCCAAAGCAGAACAGGAAGGACTAAGCAATTGAGGTTAAATGACTTGCCCAGGGTCACATAGCTAGGAAATGTCTGAAGCCAGATTTGAACTTAGATTTTCCCTCCTCTTCAGGCCTGAAGACCACCTTTCAATAACTGTGATACTCTTCCCTCACTTTCTCCCCTCCTTCTTCTTGTTCCATCACAAAACCTATGACCTCTTCAGTTTGTTCTTTTCTGCTTTAAGCAGAACTTCTCAAAAAAAAAAAACACTCAGCTAAAGGGATTTGTGCTCGATCTTAATTAACTATGCTGTTGGTTGCTGTCTCATATACAGTTATCCAATGTTCTGATATAACTCCTTGTATAAGCTCTTCTTTCAATTTATGAGTCATCAGATACAGGAATTTCGCCTATGAGGAATGACCTAGAGAATGGAATCAATTCCATTTGAAGAAAGGGGCAGATTTCACCTTTGTAGTAAATAAGGTTCTTCTCCTTTCCACCGCAGTTTTGGAGCAGTTGAATGGCGGATTAGAGTTCTAGGTTTGTTGTGGTTGTTGTGGTTTGTACAAGAAAATGTTAAATTTTAATTCATAGGTTAGAAAATAAAGATGAAGATTTTTTTCTTTCAGTTTCAGAGACACCCTGAAATCAATGCTGGGAGATTGTGGACCCAAAGTTAAGACCCCTGATTTAAAGGGAAAGATAAAAACAGAGACAAGCCCAGACAGGGTTATCTTTTGGAGAGGTTGAAGGGGAAGATTAAGAACTAGTTTAATCAGTTTGTCTTAGTCTCCAGTTAAATGTAATTAGCATTTATATGAATGGAGATTATCTAGCTCATTATTTAATAGAAAGAGAACTTTTCCAAATGGCTTCACAAAATAATTGGAGAATTATTATACAGTGATAGGTCCTCATTTGGGACTTCATAGTAATTATTGGGAATACCCCTGCAGATACTACAGATTCTAAATTTGGCCAGTTTTAGTTTAATGTGATAATTGAGCAAAGGTACCTTGGGAATTTGTTTCAAAGATTCTTCTTCAAAAAGGAAAGGATGGAACAGCTGGGTAGCTCAGTGGATTGAGCCAGTCCCGGTTCAAATCTGGCCTCAGACACTTCCTAGCTGTGCAACCCTGGACAAGTCACTTAACCCCCATTGCCTAGCCCTTATCACTGTTCTGCCTTAGAACCAATATATAATAATATAGCCCTTACTGATCTTCTCTTGCAATGGATTATTTATTATTGGTTCTAAGGTAGAAGGATAAGGGTTTAAAAAAATAAACAAAAAAGGAAAGGAACACGTACCAAAACATTTAAAGTAGCACTTTTTGGGGGGTGGCAAAGAATTAGAAATTGAGAGGATATTCATCAATTGGGGGATAACTGAACAAGCCTTTGGTATAAGGGGAATAATTTCAAAAAGACTTGGAAAGAACTATGTGAACTGATGCAAAATGAAGTGAACAGAAGCAGGAGACCTTTACACATAGCAATACTGGAAGAATGATCAACTGTGAAAGATTTAGCTACTCTGATCATTACAATGATCCAAGATAATCCCGAAGGGCACATGATAAAAAATGGTATCTGCTTCTAGAGAGAGAACTGATGAACTCTAAGCACAGGCTGAAGCAAACTTTTTTCACTTTATTTTTCTTGAGGAAAGAAAGGGGAGGGGGGAAAGGGAATGGGGAGAACATGACTAATACAGAAATGGTTCGCATTATTCCATAAGTATAATTGATGCCTTTAGTGCTTGCTTTCCCAGTAGGTAAGGGAGGGAAAGAATTTGGAACTCAAAAAAATTGTTCAAGAATGTTAAAAAATAATTTTTTAAAGATAAAAATCCTTCAGTTTTTATATTCATTCAAAAACTTTTCATGATAAACTTTACTAACCTCTTCACAGGTATCCTTATCCCAAAGATGAAATGGTACCATATCATCAGAGGCAGCTGGGTAGCACAGTACATAGAGCATGGGAAGTGGACCCAGGAAGTCTTGAGTTCCGATTCTGCTTCAGACATTACTTGTGGAAGCCTGGGCAAGTCACTTAGAAGTTCTGTGATTTCGCATCCTCACGGAGTTAATAATAGCACCTACCTTTGTGAGGACTGAATGACTTAACACATGGAAAGCGCTTTGCATGTCTTAAAGCACTGCATAAATGCTAACTATTATTGCTCCAGCTCAACTGTGTTATATTTCTGAGATCCCCGAAGGATTTTTACATTCACTAGCTTCAGGAGGTCTGAACACAGCAGTTTGAATCACGTTATTATATCTTTCCTGAGCTTTTCCTCTCCTCCAAAGTCCCCATTAGATACAGTGCAAATGGCATATTGATTTCAAGCTCTCATTTACAGCACATTCAAAATACTTAACAATACAATCTGTCTGACCTACTAGTGCCTTCTGTTCCTGGTCATTCTCTGTCAATTACTAATGCACCCTCCCAGTAAATGGAGCCTTTTTTTTATGAGATTTTACTCACTCTTCCCCCACATTTATACCAACTTACAGATGGATTTGGAAATCAAGGAGGGGAAAAGAACATTGGTTTAGGTGATTTTTTCTTTTGTGTTATCAGGGGGAAATACTTACCTAAACCAATGTTCTTTGGGACTCCATTTGACAAAGACTCTGGAGTGATTTGCCTTTTCCTTCTCCAGCTCATTTTACAGATGAGGAAACTGAGGCTAACAGGGTTAAGTGATTTTCCCAGAGTCACACAGCTAGTACAGTGTGTCAAGGCCAGACATGAATTCAGGTCTTCCTGATTCCAGGCCTGGTAATCTATTTACTGTGCCACCTAGCTGATGGGATTAAATGATGCTCCAGAAAAATCACTTTACTTTGATTTATGGGGAAAAGGTGACAAATTAGGGGGGGGGGGACAAAGAAATTTGAACTGCAATTCAGATTTGGGCTTTTTTTTATATTCTTAGAAATCTATTATTTGATTTGTAGTCAATAAAGCAACCTTGCCAAGACAATTACAAAATATATTCACAATAGTTCTTCCTCACTTGTACAATTTCTGCCTGTTCATTCCACACTACCCATTGTCATAGCCTGACAAAGAGCTAGAACTAGAGTGAGGTGATGAGGATTCTGCCTCATGTACAAAAATTTAGTAGCCACTAAGTTTTAAGGCCATTGGTGGAACAGCGAAAAGAACACTGGGCCTGGGATTGGAAGATCTGAGTTCAAATCCAGTCCTAGACACTCCCTGTAGGACTGTGGTCATGTCATTTACCCTCTGACTGCCTCAGTTTCCTTGACTGAAAAATATAAGGATTGAATTAGATATTTGTATAAAAGCACTTAGCACAATTCTTGGCACATAGTGGGTGTTTAATAAATGCTTATTCTAAATAAAGTGGAGAAGTTCCATGGAGACTGGAACAACCTCCAGGAAGTGATGCAGAGCGAGAGGAGCAGAACCAGGAGAACATTGTACACAGAGACTAATACACTGTGGTATAATCGAACGTAATGGACTTCTCCATTAGGGGCGGTGTAATGTCCCTGAACAACTTGCAGGGATCCAGGAGAAAAAAACACCATTCATAAGCAAAGGATAAACTATGGGAGTGGAAACACCGAGAAAAAGCAACTGCCTGAATACAGAGGTTGAGGGGACATGACAGAGGATAGACTTTAAATGAACACTCTAATGCAAATACTATCAACAAAGCAATGGGTTCAAATCAAGAAAACATCTAATGCCCAGTGGACTTACGCGTCGGCTATGGGGGGTGGGGGGGAGGAAAAGAAAATGATCTATGTCTTTAACGAATAATGCTTGGAAATGATCAAATAAAATATATTAAAAAAAAAAAAAGAAAATTCTCAGATCCAAAAAGAAGAAATCTAGAGGATATTTCAATTGGAAAGAACACAATAAAGAATGAATAGATGTGATGAAAAAAATAAATAAATGCTTATTCTAGGAAGTAGCTTGGTGTCACAGTGGATAGAACACCAGGATTAGAATTGATTCAAATCTGGTCTCAAATACTTCCTAACTGTATGACCCTGGGTAAGTCATTTAACCCTGTTTGCTTAGCCCTTACCTTTCTGTCTTAGAGTTGTTACTAAGATATAAAGGGTTATAAAAAAAATAAAAATAAAATAATAAATGGTTATTCCTACCCTGCATCCCCAGTAGGCCCTTCCAGTCTTTCAGAAGCATAGAAAAACCAGCATCATTATTATTAGATCTTTTACCTATTAGATGTTTTTTACCGAAGGCAGGCTCTCTTTACTCTGAGTTTTTTCTCACTCACTCCTTAATCTCATGGCAACCTTTTCAGTAATATCAGAGGAAGCTTTAGTATTAATTCTCTTGCTGCAAAAATTGATGCTTATAGTTACCACAACTGGTGGCATCATTTCTAAATGGAATGTTTTTGAAGGCCATCCAGAAAAACAATGCAGTTGCCTTTAGACTCACTAACTCAAAGAATTTGTCTAATTGGAAATCAGACTGATTCTGCCTCCCAGAGAGAATAAAGAACACTATTAACTTTGAACACTTGAGTGGGTTCTTTTGCTTTTAAAATTTTCATCTGTGAAACTTATGATTCATTATATTTATTGGAATAATATTTAAGGCTAAAATATCTGCCTGGAGCCAAAGATAAGTGAGACTGAAAACTTTCTGTAAGGAGTTAAACTATTTTGAAATGAAGGTATTAAATATGTTTACTTTTTAATCTCTGAATTCTATCTGTTCATTAAGACACAGATATATAAAACTGTAGCAAATATTTCTGGATCCTGGAGATAGTCTGTTCCAAGTCAGCACTTTAAATCTCCTTTCTAACATACACATGTTCAGTTCGTGCTGTGTATTTTTGATCATTCCATGTGATTCGGGCTCTAATTTGATAAATGGATTCCTCTGACAGGAAAATGGTCTCACTGCAATAGTGACATTTTATCTTGTCAAAAAATGATTAGGCCACAACACCTTAATAAGACACAAATGACACAATAACACCACAATTTGAGGATGAATAAAGTTACTCAAAATAACATTCAATTACTTGGGAAACTTCTGATTTTGTAGGTGGGTGGTTCTTAATTCCTTCTTGAATGAGTAATCAAGAAGATTGTTTTCTTCCATTTGCTATTCCTCTAAGGTCTAGTCTATTTTAACCCCCCAACCCCATGGATTCTCTAGAACTAAGTCATACAAGACCATCTAGAATGATTACAGCCAGAAGCTTACCATGGGTCTTACTTGATTTCTACCTGACTTTTTAAATAAATACTTTTTAAAATTCTTACCCTCTGACAAAACCTGGTATCATGAAAAGAGGGCTATATTTGAGGGTAGAGGACTGGGACAATGAATCCCAACTCTGTAATGTATTAGCCTTGGACATGTCACTGAACTTTTCTGAATCCCAATTTTCTCCTCTGTAAAATGAAGAGTTTTGGTTTTATGGTCTTTGAAATCTTCTCCAGCCCCAAATCCAAGGACTCTAGGCTTTATTCTTGACATTACATATGACTTGAATAAACATATGATAGTTTGGGGGGAAAAAATATTACCCTCTCTTAGAATCAATGCTAAATATCCATTGCAAGAGAAGATCAGTAAGGGCCGGGCGATTGGAATCAAGTGTATTGACCAGAGATTCATACAGCTAGGAAGTCATCTGAGGCCAGATTCAAACCTAGGACCTCCGGTCTCCAGGGCTGTCACTCTATCCACTGAGCCTCTTAGCTGGCCATATAAAAATAGTATTTTATTTTCACAACAACTCTACAAAATGGGTGTTATTCCTTCCTTCCCATTTTAGAGTTGAAGAAATTGAAAAAAGTCAGTGTAGCTTACAAGTATCCCCTAAATGCCCTGGAACTTTTAACTATATGTTAAAAAATCTAGCTATGAAAAAAATAATCTATATACAAAGAGGACAATGAAATATTACAGAACAAATGTCCCATTTTACAACAGTATTGTGTGTAGTAGAATAAGAGTTGACCTTGAAGACAGAAAGACCTATGATCAAATCCTGACTCTTCCACGTGCCAGCTATGTTACTCTCAGAACCCCAAGGCACTAAGATGATAAGGTACAGGCTAAAATATAAATATAAACCAATACTATAAATTACACAATTGCTGATATGCAATAGTGGTGTTCCCACACTGATGAAATCTCAAATAAATTACAAATGACAAGTCAAGAATAAACCATCACAAAAGCAGCAAGGAACAAGGTGAATGAATAAGAGAAAAAAACCAGTGACAAACATTCCAGAAAGTGAAAATGCCGAATGTATTTTATTCATTCTCTAGACATCTTCCACAGGTCTTACATTCAAAATGTCACAGAAAACATTCTGTGGTCTGATTGGTAGCGATGAAGAAAAAAAAAAAAGAAGCCAAATGTCTTTTTTTTTGGTCATTCATTCTCCTGGACAGTCTTACAATCGCTAGAAATCTTTGATCTGCTGCTAGATGCAGTTAAAGAATCTTCATAAGCTTGTATGATGGGCTTGAGTTGATTAATGATATCCTTGTCTGGAATTTTGATGTTAAAGCCCATCATCTTCATAACAGATTCTCTAAATTCTATGAGCTATGAGAGGAGGAAAAAAGTCACACACACACACACACACAAGAAAAAGTAACATCAGTGGCACAGGATATTTTACATTAGTTTGTTTACTACATTCTCCATACTAGTATTAGCCATAGCCCTAATAGTATCACTTTTTTTTAAATGGATAATTGTAACAGAATCAAACCAGTCATTGGGTTTTTTATTTTTAAATTAAAACCCTGACCTTCTGTCTTACAATCAACACTAAGTATCAGTTCTAAGGTAAAAGAGTTGTAAGAGCTAGGTAATTGGGGTTAAGTGACTTACCTAGGGTCATACAGCTAGGAAGTGTGTTCTCCTGACTCCAAGTCTGGCACACTATCCACTGTGACACCTAGCTGTCCCATCAAAGCAGATTTTTAAATAATTTCCTATAAAAGTGTTCTTTTTGAGTATGAAAAGTCTCCATAAAATGATACTGAATTTTCAAATATATTTGTTAATATCTAATTCAAAATTTATTAGGCATTTACCTCCAAATACCTAATTGCATTATTTTTACTAGAGTAAATATAGTCTGACCCAAAGGTTTTAGTGCAATTTTAAGCTTTAGTAATAAATAATAATAAAATCTTATGAAAATTTAACACTAGCATGTCAAGACAACTTTGGATTTCATACCAACGGATCTACTTTGGAACCTCTGAACTGTTTCTCTTTAATGTTATGGGTGGAGTCCTCCCTCCCTTGATGGGAGATGATGTAGAGGTGCTATGCCACTGATCTATGGATCAAATGGAGACTTCTGACAAGAAGATCCACCTCTAATCCAGACTAGGGTTGGAGTCCCCCAGATCAGAGGGGCCCAGAAAAGGTACATCACCAGGGGCGTACGCTGGACTAGGGAAAGGAAGTAGCTCTTTTTTGCCTCAGAACTATGGAGAGAGAAGGTAGCTAGCTAGGAGAGTGCCAGCATGGGTGAGCACTGACTAGGGAAGCCCTGGCACACACACACACACACAGTTAGACTCTGGGCTTCCCAGAAGAGCACCAGACAACTTGCTCTCTGGCCATGGAGCTGGTCCAGTCAGCTGGAGGAAGAACCTTGCAAAAGGAATAGCTGGTCACATGTTACTGGTGCCTTTTCTTTCTTTGGCCACTTTTTATTATTTACTAAATAATTACAAATTAAAATACAGTCTCCTGAGAATTTTAATCTTAACAAGTTTTAATACTTTTAAACCATACTCAGACTTTTGGTCCTTATGGAGTTTATAGGACAGTAGAGGCTACATGAAACATGCAAAACCAACTATAATCTAATTCTTTATCAAGTTCTGTTGAGTCTAGCCTCACAATTTCCTTTGCATCCTCTTCACTATATTCATGTAAACACCACTTTTATTTAGCCCACCGTCATCATCTCTTAATTTTCAATACTATAATAGATTCTAAATTGGGCTTCTTGCTTCCATTTCCTCCCTCTTCCAATTTACCTTTGACATAAGTACCAAAATAAGTCTTCATAAGGCCAAGAACTGTCCCTATCAATCCCACATTCAAAAATCATCAGCTTCCTTATTGCCTCCCAGCCTGGAATATATCCACTCCTAGCTCCCTCCTATTGGGAATATATCCCATCCAGCTTCACACCTAGTATAGAAATGAGAAATTCAGCTGATGTAGTACTTCCTATAAAAAAAACTTGTTCCCATTTCTTAATACACTCTCTCTTCCAGTTGTCTTATATTTGCTCATCTATCCACATGAGATATCTCCCTGGTAAAATGTAATTTGACCACAGAAAGTGCTTGATAAATTTGTGTTCAATAGCATATACTCTGTAGAACATAATAAGTGCATAAGAACACATAATATAATAAAGCATTTTTCTTTCATCACTGTTGTATTTATTCAAGTAAAAACTATGGCCACAGAGTGGTGTGCCTAACAAATTTTGAATTCAATATTAAGAAGCATATTCAAATACATAACATCATTTTCATATGAGAACAAAACAATTTTCTAGAAAATGCAGTCATATGAGAAGTAAAGAATCCCTGACTAAAAAATAAAAAGGGATTTCCACAGTAATTGGAGACTTCAACTCGCTAAGCAACAAATATAAGAGACTGACTTTTACATGAAATGATGCTAAATTTCAAACAGCCCTTTAGACATTCTTCTTTTTAAAAATGGTTTTCATTAGGAAGAAGAAAAAAAGTACCTGTTTTTCTCGTTTTACTACTTCTTCAAGTGTTTTTTTGACTGTGTATAACTCATTAGTGACAGCTTCTAGCATCTGGTAGGCTTTTTCTTTGTCCTCTTTGGCTTCCAGCTCAGTAAAGTCTAATGTTGTTTTCAAATTCTTTACTTTTTTAGTTGACTTCTCCTTAATCGTTTCAGCCTTTTTTAAAGATTTTTGTAACTTTTCAATGGTTTTGTCCTGTGGGGGTAGGGATAGAATAATTACCACTCAGACAGAATAACTACATGATAGACAAGTTCATGTATCTTCCCCCCAAAATGCTGGGCAAATATAAAAGGGGAGGAAGGGAAAAAATATTTATTAAGTGTCTAATAAGAAGGACATCTAGGTGGCTCAATGGATTTAGAGCCAGGCCTAGAATTGGAGGACCTGTGTTCAAATCTAGTCTCAGATACATCCTAGTTTGGTAACCCTGGACAATTAGGACAACTCCTAATCCCAAATGCCTGGTCTTTATGGATCCTCTGCCTTAGTGTTAATTCTAAGACAAAAACGTAAGGTTTTGTTTTTAAGTGTCTACTAAGAGCAAGACACTGACGTAAGCGCTTTATAAATGTCATCTCATTTGGTCTTCACAACCATCCTAGAAAGTAGGTGTGAATATTGTCCCCATTTTACAGTAAAGGAAACTGAGGCAAGCAGAAGTTAGTGCCAAGGACAGCACAGTTAGTAAAGACTGGATTTCAACTGAGGTCTGGCTCCAGGGGCTAAACTCTATCCATTGCTCCATCTAGTTGCTCACAATCAAGAAAGAAAAAGACAATCACAAATATCATCACTACTGACAATAACAAAAATGGTTGTTAAAGAGTCTACTTCCAGTCAGGAAAAGTATGCAGGGCATTGTGTCCCATACCCAAAATTCAATATAAGTATAAAATGAGGTCTCAGCTTCAAGGATTTTTTAGTCTGTTTCAGCCACACAGAGAAACAAGAAGGAAAGTCTAGCCAGAATGTGGGCCAGTAAACTAGTAAAAAAAAATTTTAATCTTTACCTTCCATCTTAGTGTCAATACTATGTACAGAAGAATGGCAAGGGTTAAGCAATTGGGGGTTAAGTGACTTGCTCAGGGTCACATAGCTAGGAAATACCTGATTTGACCCCAGACATGTCTCTATGTCTGGCTCTCACTCCACTGCATCACTTAGCAAATTTCATTGGCTGATCCATAAGTGTATAATAAGATCCATTAGTCATATAGAACCTTATATTTGTTATCTACTTTAAGCCTTACGACACTATTAGATAAACAGTATAGGTGTGGTTCCCCTGTTTTTCAGATGAGGGAACTGAGGCTCAGAGCCTTTTCTAGCTGGTCATTCAAACACAAGAGTGCTGACTAGCTTTCTATGAATTGTGCCAACTGTCTGAATTGAACAGGAGAATCTGATTTAATATAGAAGTTGACATGGGGAACTGTACAACTGGGATACTCAGAGGAGAACTTAGAGGGGATCCAAAGGAAAACAAAAGATATAGAATTTAGAAAATAATAGTTTGGAAATTTTTCTTTAAAGGAGGGGAATAAAAGGAGACCTGGTTTGTTTTTTAATGAAATTGAGTCGTTTCATTAAGTAAGAAACACGAAAATCCAGGTGGAGTTTCTGAAGCAACCTCACTTATCTCAACTTACTTTAAGGTCACTGACTCTTGTCAGTTGTGTTTTCATGTTTTGATTTGACAATTTCATTTCACTGAGATCTTTCTGAAGTTTCTCCACTTTTTCCTCCAGTCTTAGACTTGTTGGGATCTGCAAACTCTGTTCAATATTCCACAGAATATTTTCTCTTTTTTCTTTCTCTAATTGCCTGAATTTCATTTCCAACTCTTCTGACTGGGAAGTTTTCAATTCATTGTTTTCCCTTTGAGTATATTCCTACATTGAAAAAGAAGTTTGTTTTTTAGTGTCTTAAAATAGTTATTGTTTCTAGGGTTACCCATACTGGAACCGTAGTTGATTAGTAAGTCATTCTTTTAACTGGGAGTTAAATTCATTAACATTAATACAACCAGTACCCACTTAGTTCCAGATTTGTCTCACCTGCCTGGGTTTCCATTTCTTCATTTCTAATATGAGAATCATAATCCAGGATTATTGTGAGGATCATATTTGACAGTATATTAATGTGTTTTAGAACAGAAAAGCCAGATTTTCATCTAAGCTATAGCTTGTTATTGTTTTAGGTTCTGTTTGTAAAAGGCACCTAGTTATTGATATCATATCATTAACTTGAAACAAACCTTTGGTTTGGTTGGAACGAGGTGTTATGTTGTTTCCAACTACACTTCATTTGACCATAGAAGCAATGCTTTTATTACTATTATTATTAAATTTTATTATTGGTGCAGAGTGGGATAGTGGAAAGAGCCCTAGATTTGGAAGAGAATCTGAGTTCAAATTATGGTTTTCACTACTTGCAAGACTGTAGTTCTTTCAATTTGATCACTATGTCAAAGACAGAATCAAGGAATCAAAACTAGACCCGGCTCATGAGTCCAGGCTCTGTCTGGGCTTAAATGGATGAGATACAGTCTAGAAAACATCACAAATCATTTTCTTTTTGGCTCAGGTTGCCTCTCTCCAGTATTGCCCCCAAGGAAATCTTAGGATGGTATTTGAACATAACACACATCTAGGTCTCCACAGATGTGAATAATGGCACTCAAGATAAGAAGCATGTATTTTAGGCATAAGATAACCTTTATTCTACCTCTCAGAAAACATAGAAAAGACTTATTTTGTTGTTCAGTTGTTTCAGTTCTGTCCAACTCTTTGTGCCCCTATTTGGGGTTTTCTTGGCAAAGATACTAGAGTCTTTTGCCATTTCCATCTTCAGCTCACTTGACAGATGAGGAAACTGAGGCAAACAGGGTTACATGCTCAGGTTCATAAAGCTGTAAAATGTCTGAGGCAAGATTTGAACTCAGATCTTCCCTACTCCAGGTCGAGAATTCTATCCATAATGCCAGGTAGCTGCCCTAGAAAGGACTCATAGTAGTCCATAAACAAATTCTACAATTTTCCTCTCTCTCTGATTTTTCCCCAGGCTTGAAATATCCTCTAGATTCATAAAAGAGAATCCTTGTAATGGATTCCCTGTGAGAAGAAATTAACCTGAAATTACTAGTGATGGAATATACTAACATTCCTCTTTTACCCCCAGAAACCCATAGTGAACTTCATAATTATGGCACTACCTGAGGGCTTGACTCTCTCGGATGGGGCTCCTAGACAGACACAACTGCATTGACTATAAAATCAATGTCAATATTAGGGGACAAAATTCATGTCTTTTGCTCTCCCATATTGTGGTATAGATTTTCCACTGCTGCCATGTGTATGACTCTCCTTTCATATCTAAGGCCAGGAAATCACTTCTCTTGATAAAAATCTGGATTGTGGAATCATGGTGCCCAGAAGATTCCTTTTCCTCTCTTATACCTTCTCAAACCACATGATTGAGAGCCCAAGGAGCTATCATGTGCCTTTGCCCTGTGAAAGCAATCACTGGATTCCTGGGGCAATATTGATATCTCCTCCCTCCCCACCTTTAACCCCTCATTGGCCACCAAGAGGACTCAGGTTCTCTCTGTTATGCTGAGCTATTCTCTGGAAAAGGGGAGGGGGGAGAAAAAAATTGAAAACTTCCTTTTTAAACCCTTACCTTCCATCTTGGAGTCAATACTGTGTATTGGTTCCAAGGCAGAAGAGTGGTAAGGGCTAGGCAATGGGGGTCAAGTGACTTGCCCAGGGTCACACCGCTGGGAAGTGACTGAGGCCAGATTTGAACCTAGAACCTCCCATCTCTAGGCCTGGCTCTCAATCCACTGAGCCACCCAGCTGCCCCCTGCCCAATACTTCCTTTAAAGACCAGCACAATGGGATCCCCTTGGAACTCTGACTCCTGATTGGCGAGCAACCAGTTCTCTCAAGTTGACTCTAGAAAAATCAAACTGCTAGATACCACTAAAAGGTTGTCAGTGGGAATACTCAGACCCTCCATAAAAATATAATCAGCCCCAAAGGCCTCCCAGAGATAGCTGGCATTCATATAGTGTTTTAAGATAAGAGCTATACATATATTACTTTAAGTACCAAAAAATAGTACAAATGTTTACTTATGTAACCATCCTAGAAAGGACACTAAAATCATTATTTTTGATAAAAGTCTTTGTTGATTCTGAGTCCAATTGATTTTGGTAGAGGAGAGAGAGAAAGGAAGAAGAAAATGTTATATATTATATATACACATATGTTATATATATATATAATATACATATTATACATAATACACATATATCTATAATGCATACAAAGACATAATATGTATATTATAGGTTTATAATACACAGACTTGTGTGCTATGTATATATACATGTGTGTTTATCATATGTGTGTACGTATAGTATACATATCTTATATGTATATATGAACATGCTTTAAATGTGTGTGTAAATGTGACACATATACATATTCCTAAAATGCAGTGGGAGCTAGCTTCCATTTGCAACAAAATTAAAACTTTTAGATGAGAGTTCACATTCAAAAAACATTTTTTTCTAACCTATAAAACTAAAAATTTTCAAACCAGATCATCTGATTTCTAAAATATTAATTACTCTGGATTAGTTTTCATTACACACTTTGGTTGTTTAAAAAGTAAATTCACCAAGTTTATTGCCATTGAGTTCCCCACTGGAGATCAAGCTTTCAATGGCACCAATTTTGTTCCATTTGCATGGAAAGGCCATTGGCTCATTCGAGTGTCGATGACTCTGTTACAGAGTAAGATTTTATCATCCCCATTGTACAGATGAGTAAACAAACACTGAGAGCTAAAGGTGTTTACTCAAGGTCACCTAACAACCAGTGCATGGAATCCAAATTCAAATTTCATCCTAAGTCTCTGGTTATATTTCATCGTGCTGCCTCTCTTGAATGGAATGAACAACAGCAAGGCAAAGTGGATGACTTATAATTTCTGTGACTGCCCTGTGCCTGGCTGGAGGCAATCCCTCATGTGTTAGCTGGGGGAACCTGCTTCTAGGCATAATGTAGTAGAGGGCCCAGAGAAGCAGGCTCACTAAACATCCACCAAGAAACTGCATCAGGCAGAGTACATTGTGCATGCTCCTGGACTGCCCATCAATTCACCAGGAATACTTTCTGCTCAAAAACGTCTCTCCTGTCTAGTGTCACTATCTGAAATTCCACCATTAGTTATTCTTAAAGGAATTTCTTTTAAAATTACATTAACAGGGGTAGCTGGGTAGCTCAGTGGATTGAAAGCCAGGCCTAGAGATGGGAGGTCCTAGGTTCAAATCTGGCCTCAGACACTTCCCAGCTGTGTGACCTTGAGCAAGTCACTTGACCCCCATTGCCTAGCCCTTACCGCTCTTCTGCCTTGGAACCAATACATAGTATTGATTCCAAGATGGCAGGAAAGGGTTTAAAAATTACGCTAACAACTACATGATAAATTTCCTCCTTTCAAAAATCAAATAAGTTTATAATGAGGGAGAGAATGGACTCTTAAATTCTGCATAAAATTAAGGGCATAGGCACTAACCAGTTTGTTGTCCCTTCCCACTCCACCCTCCAAAAAGTTAAGAATGCTAATAATAATATTATTTTTATACAAAATTGAGAATTGAGGCTATTAATATGATTTTTAACATATGAATTTCCCCTGTCAGATACTTCAAGGAAACCTTACTTTCTTCTTTTCTAAATCCCATCTCTCTTGAAAGGAATCATGAGTGGTTGTTTTCTCTTCAGAGAGCTTCAGGGATTTCTTTTGCTCCAAAAACCTTTCCTCAGCTTGGGATGAATTACACAAAGCTTCTTGGTAAAGCTGATGCAGATGCTCAATCTGCTGAGTTAGTAACCCGATCTCTTCCTGAAGGATATCAGTTCTCTGCAAGTAAATTACAAAAGTGGAATTTGTCTCGATATCTCATATTTGCTACTTACTTTCATGCAAATCCAGTTATTATGTAGAAATATATACATATATATAATTCCATTATGCTGACTCAAAATAAATTCAAAGGCAAGACTTTCCCTCAAGGAAATCTGCCATGTAGATCATTGGTTGAAATGAATAGGAAAGAAGGGAGGTTGATATACAAAAATGGAACACTTTAGTTTTAACTTAATAATGGAATCATCTAATAAATTTTCAGGACACCAGAAAACCCTTCCCAATGAAAGGAGCTAGAATATGAGGCAAAAACTATTTTTTATGTCAAAGACTTCTGCAACATACATTCAATCTAAAATCAACATCCATATTTGTGTGAATGAGAGGTGGAGAAAGAGATAGTTTTTGGTGTGAAGATTTCAGGGTTCTGAGTTATCTGCATTTGGCTATTGATGCAACTATTCTGATGAAATTTAGAAACTGGTTTGGCTTTTTATCAAAGCCTTATTGATACCTCTTTGGTTTTATATATGATAAATGAATCTACAGTTTGAAAATCATCACATATTCACTAGATATACTTCCAGGTGGCTGTAGGTGATCTCCCTTAGAAGTGATACAAGCAACATTATTGGGTTTTAACAAATGTAAACATCCTGAAATGAGAGATAGTAAAGCTGACCTTACAGATTTTTCCTCTTTCCCTTGCGCACTGTTGTGAAATCTCAATAGCAGAAATGAGCTTATGCTTTAAAATGAAGGATAAGCATTGCTTAAAATAGTAATCATTTAGAAACCAATTTAGACCTTACGGGCAGAAAATTTTCAAATGATAATGTCTCTGCTGGTATACTCACATATTTCCAAGATTGTTCATTAGTACTGATTTCTTGTATCCTTTCCTTCACAGCATCCTCTGTAGGTGGTACATTTACATTGGTGTTGCTTAGAAGAATAGCAAGTTGATTGATAAAACTCTGATACTGGTTCTGAGTAGTTTTAGCTTCCCAGTTGAGGGCGATTGGGATTTGGTCTATTGTAGAAATTTGTTTTTCCTTGTGGATCAAATCATGTTGACATTTATCCCAAGCCTTCTGCCCATCTCTCAGTCTCTCTAAGAGAAATAGGTTTTCTCTTTCCAAACTCTTGGCCAGGTTAGCTTCATCCCTGTCCTAAACATGCCAATATTAACAATTATTAACATTAAATTTCTGACTTTCAAACAGAATTATTTCAAAGTCATTCTATTACTCTCTTTAAGGTTAAATAATATGTTTGTAATTTCTCTTTCATTGATTAATTTAATGTTTATTTTTATTTAATTATCTCTTTAATATTTATTTAGTATCTCTTTATCTCTTCTTCTGAATAGAAATATAGTCATAGGCCATGCATAAAGAGTTGGCAGAATTTTCATTTTTAGAGCTGGAAGGGATCTTAGATTTCATCAAATCCAATCCCTTAATTTTAGAGATGAATAATTGGAGGCCCAGAGCAGGTGAGTAGGAAAAACACTAGACTGTGAGTCAAGAGTCTTGATTCTAGGACCTCCTGTCACCTGCCTTAAACAAATCATTTAATCTCCATACTTTTATGCATCTATAAAATGGTAATAAGAATGCTTGTGCTGTAATCTTCATCACATTACTCTAATGGTACAATGATATAATACACATATTAGACCACCATAGTCTCTAAAGCTCTGAAATAAAGGACCATTCAAAGGGCAATGGAGATGAGTATCTGTGGGTATGTGGGCCTGCTGCACATTACAAACAAGGAATTGTGAAGGAGAAGCCAAGTAAAGGACACTGTTAAGGAAATATATAAACAAAAAATAAGATGGACTGGTTGTATGACAAGAATGAAGAATATCTTACAGATAACTAAATGGCATCCTCTATTGATATCCTCATAACATTTGGAGACTCACTTGAGTTTTACCAAATCCTCCTCCAAACAACATTAAAATAACACCTCAAAATTAACTCTGGAGCAGCAGAGCCATTAAAAAGGTAGGAAGAAACAGTTTTCACACCCAAGACAGTTTAGAAGGTTGGCAAGAAACCTCTCTAACTAGGGTGAGGATGGAGCACATTTCAACACAGCATCAGACTATTCAAGAATTGGTGGCTTATGAAACTCTAGCTCACACATGGTAAGCAGGTCAGACAAATGAAAAGAAAAAAAAAAGATTACAGGAAACCCTTCAAAGGAAGAGGGCAGTATTGGTAACCATGGTCTTGGACAAAGTAAAATTAAAGATAGACTTATTTAAAAGAGATAAGATGGGAAACTACATTTTGCTCAAATGTACCATAGACAATGAAGTAATCGGAAAAGATTTTACAGCAAGTTTCTCTGAAAAAGGACTCATTTCTCAAACATATAACATATTTATAAGAATAAATTGCCATTTCCCAACTGATAAATGGCCAAAGGATATGAACAAGCAGTTTTCAAAAGAAATCAAAGCTATCAATAATCATATGAAAAAACATTCTGAATTACTAATAGTTACTAATAATTAGAGAAATTCACACCTATCAGAAATGGCAAATGTTGGAGAGGATGTAGAAAAAAATAGGTATACTAATGAAGTATGGGAGTTCTAAACTGGTTCAACCATTCTGAAGAGCAATCTGGAACTATACCCAAAGGACTATAAAACTGTGCATACCCTTTGATTGAGCAACACAACTACTAGGACACTACCCCAAGAGAACAAGGAAATAGGAAAAAGTTTTATTTTACAAAAAATATTTATAACAGCTCTTTTTATGGCAGCAAAGAACTGAAGATTGAGGGAATATTCATCAATTGGGGTATGTCTGAACAAGTTGTGGCATATCATTGTGACAGATTACTATTATGCTATAAGAAATAATGAGGGAAGCATCTAAGTGGCGTAGTGGTTAGAGAGCCAAGCCTGGAGTTGGGAGGGTCTTAGTTCAAATCAGGCCTCAGACACTTTCTAGCTGTATGACCCTGTGCAAATCATTTAACATCCATTGCCTAGCCCTTACTGCTTTTCTGCCTTGGAAGCAATACATAGTATGGATTCTAAAATGGAAGGTAAGGTATTTTTTTTTAATTTTTAAAATTTAAAATAATTAGGAAAAATTGGTGGCAGGATGTTTTTAGAAGAAGAAAAAATCATTGCAATACCAATAGAAACTGATGAGAGTAGGGCAGCTAGGTGGCTCAGTAGATTGAGAGCCAGGCCTAGAGACAGGATGTCCTGTATTCAACAGAAAGGTACTCTCTACGTGACTCTGGAAAAGTCAGTTAAACCCCATTGCCTTGCCCTTAGAATTCTCTTTTGCCTTAGAACCAATGCATAATATTGATTCTAAAATGGAAGGTAAGAGTTAAAAGAAAAGAAAAAAGAAGAACCAAGAGATTTTTGTGTAATAACAGCAATGTGCAATAAGAGCAATGTTGTAATAATGATCAACTTTCAAAGACTTGCCTACTCTGATCAATACAACAATCCAAGGCAATTCCAAAGGACTTATGCTTTAAAAAATGCTATTTACCTTGAGAGAGAACTGATCTCTTTTTCTCAGTTCATTTTGGTTTTTTATTGTTGTTGTTGTTTTGTGACATGGTTCATATAGAAATGTTTTGCATGATTTTACATTTATAATTGCTATATTGTTTGCCTTCTAAGTGTCCCCTCAGTGGGGGAGTGATAGTTAGGAAGGACACTCAATAAAGTTCCAAGTCCCAGCCCAAGCCAGAAATAAGGTACAGAATCCTACTGGGAGGCAGCCTGTACTGTGTGCCTGATCCATGTAAGCCCAGAGTGAGGCCAGGAGTCCCAGGCCAAGGTTATACTGAGGACATGAATCTCAATTTGAGGCAGTCTGAGGGAAACTCCTGGTCTGTGTAAAACCAGAACTAATTCCCCTCCCATTCCCACCACAAGAAAATCCCTAGGGTGCTGGCCTGTGGGAGCCCTGACCAACCTAGCCCTTACCAAAGTTCAAGTTAGAGCCCCTGATCAGGGCAGTCCACCTTATCCCTGATGTGATCAAGTCCAGAGTAAGACCAAAACCCCTCACCCAAGCCTTAGACTAAACTTTAAGTCCTTGCATAGGATATCTCACAGTGCTCTGAACTCTGCAAGCCATCAGCAATCTCAGGGGGTGATTGAATCAGCAGTGGGAGATGGCTTTCAGACTTCTCAGTCCACAGGCCATCATATCACCTTGGAAGAACTGAAGCTTGCAGAACCAGAAATAGATTTAAGGGTAGCTCTATCAAGGAAGAATGGAAATGTAAGAGAGTGCCCTCTCTAACCTGAAAACAGAGACCATCTTTAAGATAAAATTGAAAGTCAAGAAAAAGGTTAGGGAAATGACAAACATTTTTTAAAAACCTAACAAACCATAGAAAATTTTATAGAGACAAAGAGACTTAGAAGGAGATAGTGAAAGCAAAATGAACGCATGCAAAGATTCAAAAAAAATATAAAAACTGACCTCAGATTCTGGAAAAGCTCAAAAAGGATTTCAAAAATCAAATAAGAGAGGCAAAGGAAAAATGGGGAAGAGAAATGAAAACAATGCAAAAAGAAATGAATCAAATGAAATAAAATGTTCAAAAGCTCATGGAAAAAATTTCTTAAAAATTATAATCGGGCAATTAAAAGCTAATTACTTAATGAGACATGAAGAAACATAAACAAAAGAATGGGGGGGGGGGAACAGAAGAAAGTGTGAAATATCTCATTTAAAAAACAACTGACCTGGAAAATAGATCCAAAATAGACAATTTAAGAATTATTGGACTACCTGAAAGCCATGATCAAAAAAAAAAAAACCATAATACATAATACAAAGCCACCCTAATATTCTTGAACAAGAGAATTAAGTAGAAATTGAAAGAATCCATAGATCACCTCCAGAAAGAAATCCCCAAATCACAACTTCCAAGAATATTATAGTTAAATTCAAGAGCCTCCAAGCCAAGAACAAAATACTATCAACAGCCAGAAAGAAATAATTCAAATGCCATGGAGTTACAGTCAAGATTACACAGGACTTTAGCAGTCTCCATGTTAAAGGATGAGTAGGTATGGAATATGATATTCTAGAAGACTAAAGATCTAGGTATACAACCCAGAATCACATATTCAACAAAAATGAATGTATTCTTTCAGGGGGGGAAATGATCATTTTATATAATAGAAGATTTCCAAGCATTCCTGATGAAAAGACCAGTCCTTAACAAAAAACTATGTCTAAACAAGACCCAAGAGAAACCTAAAAATGTAAATAAGAAAGAGTCATTTTAAGGGGCTCAATAAGGTCAAACTGTATGTATGCCTACATGGAAAGAGGATATTTGTAATTCTTTAAAATTTTTATCATCATTAGGACAAAGGATATGGGAGTAAACTGATTAGGATGACGCAATATTAATATATATGTCAAAAGGATAAAGAAAAGGATTGCACTGAGATAAAAGGGAAAGGAGATGTGGAATGGGGTAAATTATCTCACCTAAAAAGGCGTGAAAAATTATTACAGTGGAGGGAAGGATAAAGGCTATTATAGGCAATGCTTAAACCTCAATTTCATTGTAACTGGCTCAGAGAGGGAATTACAACCATATTCATCTGGATTTAGAATACTATCTGACCCTATAGAGAAGTAAGAGGTGAATAAGACAAAGAAGGGGGCGGTGATAGAAGGGAGGGAGAAGATGGAGGGGATGGTAATATGAGCTCATCCATAAAATGGAAACAGGTAGCAGAGTGGATTAAAAACTAGAATCCTACTATATGTTGTTTACAAGAGATACATTTGAGGCAGGGAGACACACAGAGTAAAAGCAGAATTTGAAGTAAAAAAGCAGGAGTAGTAATCATGATCTCAGACAAAGCTGAAGCAAAAGCAGATCTGATTAAAAGAGATAAGGAAGAAAATTACATCTTACTAAAAAGTATCATAAATAATGAAGTAATATCAGTACTAAATATATATGCACCAAATGGTATAATCTCCAAATTTTTAAAGGAGAAATTGAATGAATTTCAGAAGGCAATAGACAGTAAAACTATACTAGTGAGGGACCTCAATTTCCCCCTTTCAGATCTAGATAAATCAAACCAAAAAATAAATAAGAGATAAGTAAAGGAAGTGAATGAAATCTTACACAATTTAAAACTAATAGACTTCTGGAGAGAATTAAATGGAAAGAGAAAGGAATATAATTTCTTTTCAGCAGTACATAGCTCCTACACAAAAACTGAACATGTATTGGGTCACAAAAACTTCACAACCAAGTGCAGAAAGGCAGAAATAATGCATGCATCCTTTACAAATAATAACAAAATAAAAATTATAATCAATAAGGGTTCATGGAAAGACAAATCAAAAATTAATGGGAAACTAAATAATCTAATGCTAAAAAAGGGTGGGTCAAAGAACAAATCATAGAAACAATAAATATGATTCACAAGCATACAACATATAAAAATTTATGGGATATAACTAAAATGGTATTTAGGGGGAAATTTACATCTCTAAACATGTGAATAAAATAAAGAAACTACAGATTAATGAATTGGGCAAGCCACTCAGAAAAATTAGAAAAAAAATTGACAAATTAAAGACCGAATTGGAAATCCTAAAAATTAAAGGAGAAATTAATAAAATTCAAAGTAAGAGAACCATTGAACTAATAAATAAGACTAGGAGTTGGTTTTATGTAAAAACAAATAAAACAGATAGCACATTGGTTAATTTGATTTTTAAAAGGAAAGAAGAAAATAAAATAATCAATATCAAAAGTGGAAAAAGTGAACTCATCACCAATGAAGAGGAAATGAAAGCAATCATTAGGAACTATTTTGTACAATTATGTAGCAGACCAGGCATGTTAGCATCTGGGAAGTATGATTGATGTATTGATATTGTATCATATATATTCATTTGCCAGATACATGGTCAGATCAGTTAATGATCATTGTATAGACAGTCCAGAGGGCATGAGAATTCCTGAGCCACCACAGAAACGGCATTCCTTTGAAAGGCACATGTCAGGTTAATCGCCACCTCTTTGATCTTGTCATTGTCAATTCAACCAATATTAAGACCCCATGTTACGTATTCATTGATCACCTCCCAATCCACATTCCTAAAACCTCCAATAAATACTGGGGAAGAAGCACTAATTTCTCTCTTACTTCCCTGGATCTTCTGACTTCTCTGTCCTATCTTTTCCTGCTGATCTTTATCTTTCTTCGTGATGCCGTCGCCCCCATGCTTCCTATTAATACTCAGACTCTCTTGTCTATAGAAGGCATCAAGGAGTTCTTACTCCCCATGTGTTTTCTTATTTCTCATGTTTCCCTTTAAATTATTATCCAAGGGAAAACATTAAGGAGATAGCACCTCTCTCCATATTTTTTAACCTTTTGTCTTGGAGTCTTTATTATTCACCTATTTTCTTTAGTCTCCCTTCTCCTTCTCACGTTATTACCCATAGGTAAAACTATATAACAACCGCAGGACAGGTCGTTATAAATTATATGCCAACACATCTGATAGTTTAAGTAAAATGGATGAATATTTTAAAAAATACATATTGCTCAGATTAACAAAAGAGGAAATAGAATACTTAAATAATCCCATCTCAAAAAAAAAAAACAAAGAAAGAAACTGAACACAATATCAGTGAACTCCCTAAGAAAAAATCCCCAGGGACAGATAGATTCACAAGCAAATTCTTTGATCCCAATATACATAAACTGTTTGGGAAAATAAACCAAGAATAAATCCTAACAAATTCCTTTTAGGACACAAATATGGTAATTACCTAATTAAAGAAGAGCAAAAACAGAAAAAGAAAATTATAGACCAATGTCATTAATATATATAGATGAAAAAATTTTAAGTAAAAGACTAGCAAGGAGAATACAGCCATATATCATAAAGATCATTCACTATGACCAGCTGGGATTTATACCAGAAATTCTGGGCTGGCTTAATAGTTAAAAAAACCAACAGCATAATTGACCACAATAACCAAACTAACAGAAATCACATGATTATCTCAAGAAATGCAAAAAAAGTGTTCAACAAATTAGAACATCCATTCCTTATTAGAAACACTAGCAAGCACAGGAACAAATGGGCCATTCCTTAAAATGATAGCTACCTAAAACCATCAGCAAGTATCATCTGCAATGGGAATTAGTTAGAAGTTTTCCCAATAAGATCAAAAGTGAAGCAAGGATGCCCATTATCAACATTATTATTTAATATTGTATTAGAATGCTAGCAGTAGTAATTAGAGAAGAAAAAGAAATTGAAGGGATCAAAGTAAGCAATGAGGAAATCACTCTTTGCAGATGATATGATGGCATACTTACTGCTAGAAAAACAACTAAAAAACTAGGTGAGATACTTTGGCAAATTTGCAGGATATAAAATAATAAATCCACATAAATCATATCAGCATTTATATACATCACCAACAAAGTTCAGAGCCACAAGATAGAGAAATTCCATTTAAAATAACTCTAGACAATATAAAATTCTGTGGAATCTACTTTCCAAGACAAATCCAAAAATTATATGATCACAATTACAAAACACTTTTTCACACAAATAAAGTTAGATCTAAACAATTGGAAAAAATATTAACTGCTCATGGATAGGCTGAGTTAATATAATAAAAATTACAATCTACCTAAATTAACTTACTTAATCAATGCCATCAACCAAACTATCAAATAATTATTTTATTGAACTAGAAGAAATCATAACAAAATTCATCTGGAAGAACAAAACATCAAGAATATCAAAGGAACCAATGAAAATAAATGTGAAGGAAGTGGCCTAGCAGTACCAGATCTCAAACTATACTATAAAGCAGCAAACATCAAAACAGTCTGGTACTAAGAAATAGAATGGTAGATCAATGGAGTAGATTAGATACACAGTATACAGGGGTAAATGATCTTAACAGCCTATTGTTTGATAAATGCAAAGACACCATTTTAGGAATAAGAGAGCTCACTCTTTAATAAAAACTCCTGTGAAAATTGAAAAATAATAGGCAGAAATTATCTATAGTCCAATATCTCACACCCTATACCAAGATATGGTCAAAATGGGTATATTATTTAGATATAGAGTGGTGCCCCTTAACTAAATTAGGGAAACAGAGTAGTTTACCTGGCAGATCTTTGGAGAAGGAA
The DNA here is from genome assembly GCF_027887165.1 of Monodelphis domestica. NCBI lineage: Eukaryota > Metazoa > Chordata > Mammalia > Didelphimorphia > Didelphidae > Monodelphis > Monodelphis domestica. The sequence continues at coordinate 274,716,008 of NC_077227.1, forward strand.
AGAATTTATGACCAAAGAAGAGATAGAGAACATTACAAAATGTAAAATTAATAATTCTGACTATATTAAATTAAAAAGATTTTTGCACAAAGATTAGAAGGAAAACAACAAATTGGGGAAATTTTTTCATAACAAACATCTCTGATAAAGGTTTAATTTCTCAAATTTATAGAGAACTAAGTCAAATTTATAAGAATACAAGCCATTCCCCAATTGACAATAATCAAAGGATATGAAAAAGCAATTTTCAGATGAAGAAATCAAAGCCATTAGTAATCATATGAAAATGCTCTACTTCATTCTTAATTAGAGAAATGCAAATTAAAACAATGCTGAGGTACCACCTCACACCTATCATATTGTACAATATAGCAGTAAAGGAAAGCGATAAATGTTGAAGGAGATGAGGCAAAATTTGGACACTAATGCATTGTTGGTGGAGTTGTGAACTGATCCAACCATTCTGGAGTGCAATTTGGAGCTCTGCCCAAAGGGCTAAAAAACAGTGCATATCCTTTGATTCTGTAATACTACTACTGAATCTGTATCCCAAAAAGATAAATTTCAAAAAGAGAAAAGGATCTACTTATACAGAAATATTTATAGCAGCTCTTTTTGTGGTGACAAAGAATTGGAAATTATGGAGATGTCTATCAATTGGGGAATGGCTGAACAAATTGTGGTACATATTGGTGATGGAATACTATTGTGCTATATATAAGAAATGATAAGCAAGATGATTTCAGAAAAAGCTGGGAAGATCTGCAAGAACTGTGCCGAGTGAAATAAGCAGAACTGGGAGAACATTGTACACAATGAAAATAATTGTACTGTGACAGAGGCTCTTCAGCCTGGCACTTTTTTTTTAGTGCCAGCCTCTGTCACAGTACTATATGATCATCTATGAAAACTTGGCTACTCTCAGCAATGTAATGATCTGGAACAATCCTGAAAGATTAGTGATGGGGAATGCTATTCACCTCTAGAGAAAGAATTGTTGGAGTCCTCTTTCAAAGTAGTGTGTTTATGGCTTTATTTGGCCAGGGTTGGTTATGTTTGAGAGTGCTCTATGACAATGACCAATATGGAAGTGTGTTTTGCATGACAATAAATATAAAATTTTAAATTAAAAAATATTTTTAAAAAAGGAAATGGAATTAGTTGTAAGGGATTTCATTGTACTGTTGTTTAAATGATTCCCCAAACCACTTCATGATGACAACAATGAAGAGAATAAAAATATTTGAACTGTAAAACTGATTTTTCATCTACTACCTCATTTATAGCAACCCTTTATCAAAGAAGTACAAGCATTTTTATTCTAATTTTCCATATAAGTAAATTATGATTGAAATTAACTGACTTGATATGGGCAGATAATATAGTTATTTAAGAACCGAAACTATAATTGAAGTCTCCTAACTCCCAAAACTTATTTCAGTAAGCCCACTCCCCCTTTGATGTGATTCTGCCTTATTACCATAGGAGAATGCCATAGGATGGTTTTTAACTCACTCCCCCCCCCCCCCAGATTCAATTAATTCCTTTGACACTAGAAAAGAAATTCTAAGTGCCCAAATTATGGTAAGGAACATGTGAGAACCAATAATCAGCTACCATGAGTAGCTAGATTGCTCAATGGATTGAGAGCCAGGTCTGGAGAAGAGAGGTCTAGGTTCAGATTTGACCTCAAATATTTCCTGGCTGTATGACTGTGGGCAAGTCACTTAATTCCCACTGCCTAGCCCTACTGCTCTTCCATCTTGAAACTAGTTCAGTCTTGATTCTAAGATGGAGGGGAAAGGTTTGATGAAGGTTTGTTTGGTTCGGGGGTTTTTTAATAGTCAGCTACTTGTGTGCTTCATTAGAAAAAGATGGACTAGCATAAGGGTCTTTGCACATTTGTTCAGTTTCCTTCAGAACTAGTCCACTAGAAATAGGATAGAAAAAAGAAAAATATGGGAGAATAACATAAATTAATCATAAGTAAAATAATCTTACCTTCATCACTAAAACCTGTAAAGGATCATCTTGTCCTTTCATATCTAGATTCATAAAAGAAGCTAATTTCTGTGTGGTATCCACCAACTTTTTCTCCAAGCTGGCTGCTTTTTGCTCTGCCTTTTCTCTTTCAACCAGCTGTATTCTGTGTAGATGAAATTAACAAGTCTTAATGGTATATATTTCTTATATGCTAAATGAAATAAATTACTTTCTCCAAAGTAGGACATTTCCATAAGAGGAATATAGATTCTTTGCTATGTAAACAGTTGAAAAATTAACCATGTGTGCAGAGAAGCTAGGAATAGCATAGGAAACACAGAGAAAAAAGATGTCCAATATAATCCTCTACAAGTAAGATAGCATAATATCTGTGTGTGTATGTGCGAATAGATGGAGAGGGATGGAAAATTAATAATATTAGCTAACCTTTATAGAGTGCTTTAAGGTTTACAAAAAAACTTTACAAATATCTCATTTTATCTTCACAAAACAACCCTGGGAGGTAGGTACTTATTATTATTCCCATTGTATAGATGAGGAAACTGAGGCACTGAGCAATAAGACTCTAGCCTTCTCAGTAGCAGCAGTGGACTGCATCCATAAAGCTAACCTTCCATTCTTTATATACTCAAACTCTGGTCTACATATTATCATCATGAACAACCAGGGGCCAACTTCTAACCATTCCTATTCCACCAATCCTTTCTTATGGCTCCAGGAAGGCAATCTACTTTTCAGCCAGTTCTGTGCCTTGAGTTGTTATGTCTTCAAAAATCTATCCCCCAGAATCTCCTCTACAAGAACCTCTGCTAGTCACTCTCTTCCCCATTTAAACTCTGACAGACTCCCTAAAGAAAAACAATTCATTTAACACAGACACAGAGAGCACCCTTGAGCTCTTGGTGAAAAAAAGTGAGTAGTAACTCACTTTCTACCTTTTTTTTCTTTTAATTTAAAATTTATATTTTAACTATATATATATATATATATATATATATATATTTATATATTTATATTTTAACTAACTAGAGGGGCTACACAATTCCAGATATGGCACTCAGGCAAATGACAAGCTACTAGAAAATGTGTTTTACTTTCAAGTGATGACTTACATGATATGTTACCTTTAATCAGTTCTACTTTTGGACTGTCACTCTTGTTTCAGACAGTGTCTCAACAACCAGACAAAATCATCTCTTTTCCCCTCCCACTGACCTTTAAGCTTATATTGATCTCTTAATCCTGATAAAAGTTTGGTTCCCAACTCAATTTTGGGCTCCTTTATTTTCTCTTCTGAAACAGTTTGGCAAATGCAAGTCTCAGAAGAAAAATCTGATTGTTGGATGGTCTGACAATAAGCAATTTGGAATTAGAAATAGGATACTGACACAATTCAAGTAACTGATTTGGACAGAATGATTTGTGGGTCTCCTCTTCCCTGAGTCTTAGGACTTCCTCAAGTAAGTAACCAGGGCTATATAATCCATACACATCTCTCTCAAAATCACAGAGAGAGAGAGAGAGAGAGAGAGAGAGAGAGAGAGAGAGAGAGAAATGATCATGGTTCTTCTTTATCCTAGCAGCAGCCTGGGTTCAGTTTCAAATCTTTTATACACAAGAAATGGAATAAATGTTTTACCTAACACTAAATTCAAAAGTGTATGTAATTTGACCTGATTTAAACTTTATGATTGTTAGTAAGTATGAGGATCTTATGAAATTAGTAAGCTGATGATGAAGCCTGTTTTGTAGAATCATGGAATTTTTAGAGATAGAAGAGACTTTAAAGTTCAATTCTCTCCTCTTACAGATAAGGAAATTTGAGTTCAGGGAGAGGAAATGGATTGCCTAAGGTCATCAAGCAAGTCAGTAGCAGGACCAAGACTCCAGGTCTTTTCCATGTTGTCCAGTAAAATTGTTAATGTATCATTCAATGTGTATACAAATTAGAAAACACCCTACCTTAGACGGTTTTCAAGTTCTACAACTCTTTCACTTAAGTCCCAGTTGCCTTTTTCAAGGTTCTGAATGCTGGCATTTTTCAAAGTCTTTATTCTGGTGGCTGAAGCATTGATTTCCTCTAGATCCCTTATATGATCTTTCAGGGACAGAATCTGGGAAGATTGTCTGGCATTATTTTCCTTGTAATTTTCTAGTTCGAATTTCATCTCTTGCAAGGAGGATTCTTTTGTGAGGATCCTGTTTTGAAGATTCCTTACCTATGTAGGAAGAGAAAATATAAAGATAGTATTAGCCTTAATACCAGAAAACTTTTAATAGTCTCCATTTGTAACTTTTAGAAATTCATGAGCAGAGAGATGTTTGTTAACAAAAATTAAACCTCCCTACATTAAAATTAAAAATGTAATGAGATCTATATATACATATATAAATACATATTAACCTTTAGTTTCCATCTTAGAATCAATACTGTGTATTGGTTCCAAGGCAGAAGAGCAGTAAGGGCTAGGAAATCGGAGTTAAGTGACTTGCCCAGGGTCACAGCTAGGAAGTATCTAAATTCAGATTTGAACCCAGGATCTCCTGTCTCTAGACCTGGATCTCTATCCAGTGAGCCACCTAGCTGCCCCCAGTAAATGATATTTCAAAAATAAAATCAGGGCATTCAGTGAGTCAATATCATTAGTGAAGTTATTCATGTTAACAAACACTAATACTACTTAGTGTGAACTAACCAGATTTCAATGGGCAGCCAGATGGCACAGTGGATAGCACTCTCAGCCAGGAATCAGGAAGACTTATTTTCCTGTGTTCAAATTAGGCCTCCAACCCTTACTGGCTGTGTGATACTGGGTAAATCACTTAACCCTGTTTTCCTCAGTTTCCTCATCTATAAAATGAGCTGGAGAAGGAAATGACAAAGCACTCTAGTATCTTTGCCAAGAAAACCCCAAATGAAGGGTTGGAGATGACTAAAAATGACAAACAATAATACTATTTGGGAATTTAGTGTTAAATGGCACTTAACACTTCTAGCATTGAAGTCCATAGCTTCTTTATCTAAGAGAGTCAATATTGAAGGGTTCCCTGGTTTAAGGAAGAAACAGAAAGAAATTACCTTTACCAAGGAGGATTAATACCTAATAAAATTTCTGCAACTCTACCTCACTTAAATCCAATTCATATGCAAATCAAGACATCATTCCATGATATAATGCCATTGAAGGACCAACAACATTAGTCAGCCGTGAATTTCCTATATCCCTCCTCTCCCTTAGATATTTCTCACTAGATCCTTCTTCCTTTTCAAACTTCTCTTTCTTCCCCTTCCCTCCTTTTCCTACCCAATAAAAGTAAGTTTCTTCTTCTCTCTCTCTCTCTTTAAAATACATGATTTAGTCTTTTCAGAGAAAGGTACCTCAGCTTCCCCCAATTAATTTCCTCTTCTATGGCCACCCCATCACCACCTACCTTTTTTTTTATTTTAGCCCCTAATCACACCCCACATTGAATAACAGAAGGACGTCCCTTCCTACTAGCATTGTCCTCTCTTGGCCCAGGTACAAGACTCGCCAAGTTCATTCTCTATGAATGGTATTAATAGATCTTGAGAGTTGGTCATTTTTCTCAAACCACACTTGAAAAGATTATTAGAACTTATCTTTGAGGAAAATTTTGACATCTCTACTTCCCTGTATCTGAGCAAATGAAGAAAGTCCTCTAAATGAAGGAAAATTGAGCTACCATTGCATTTAGTTGGTCCTTAACTATGAAACCTTAATCTAATTTTCCAGTTCAAATTTCTTTATTAGGATGAGTATGATCTTGAGAACTAGTAAGAGAGGAGAAAGAAAGACAAATTTACTTTTACTTGACATTGTGAAAGGACATTTGCTTTATAACCAGAAAAAGGTCAGGAACATTTTGTTACTGGAAGAAATTGCATCAATTACAAGCATTGTAATGCCTAACAGGAAAGGCCACCTGAGGACTGGGAGCTTTGAGCTAAAGATTTTTACTTTTAGAATGCTTTCAGGGAAAGAATAAGGAGGGTGCCTATTCTGTCTTAGAAATCTAGTAGAAAAATAAAATGACCTAAAAACTTCTATGTGGTTATGATATGCACCAAACAGATTTTATGTTAATATTCTATCAACATAAGAAAAAGTGGCATTTGCATAATACTTAAACTTTGCAAAACACTTTATATACCTCCTCTCACAGGACTCTCCTGGGAAATAACTATAGTCATTATCATCCCCATTTTATAGATAAGGAAACTGAAGGTATAAGTTGTTTAGGTGGCATGCCAATGGTCACACAGCTATGCATCAGTGACAGGATTTGAACCCAGGTCTTCTACCTACTCTACCATGCTTTCTTAACCTATTAAAGAAAGTTTATGGAGAAGAAAGAATTGTGTATGTACTCTAGGAATTTATAATCCAAAAGATCTGAAAACATTTAATATATTTCCCTAAATCAATTTACAAAGGTATCTTTCCCTGAAAAATACTTAGCGCAAGTGCTTCTTAGGGATCACCTACAATGGCACACCCTTGTAGAATATTGGAACAAGAACAAGAGATATGCATTCAGAGAGTTAAATGAGAGTTATAATTACAATCTGACCAGGAAAGAACATGCCTATTCCTATGGAAATCACCATAAAGTTCAACTTTGTCACAACTAGTCATATCTTTGAGCTCTAACATGTATACAACATACAATATTTTAAGTGCCTTACAAATACAATGTGAGCCCAAAGTTATGCTTTGAGACCTCATTTTTCTCTTACCTTGCCATAAGAGGGGTGTCCAACACTTCTCAACTCTAGGCATTGTAATTAAAAATATGCCCTGATACCTTTATCAGATAAGAATTTCTTCTTGATTGAGTTACAGAATCAATCAAAGATGTAAACTTAGTGTGAATAATGCCTATTGAATCCATCATAGGGATAGAGTTGTTACAAATTCAGTGAAACCAGATAAACTAGACAAGAAATGTTTTAATTGGTTGTAGAAAATCAACCTGCCTCTGTGGGGTTTTGATAATAAATTAATTAATTAAACATTTAAAAAGTTAAATCAGAGACTTCTGTGTAAGCATGGCAGCAGTCTAGACAAGGGAAGCTTCCTCTCCTCAACTGATTTAGACTACCTCAAAAGACCCAAAAAAACCAAATTCATAAGAATGAAGGGATTCTAAAGTAGGGCACAGAATTGAAGGTATGTGGGATTTGGGCATTTCCACACTATAAGGAGATGAAAAAGCTCCCACCCAAATGTGAGCTGATCTACCCTCCCCCACCCCATCTATGGAACCAGAGTCAGAACCAGAACACACCAGGATCAGCGAGTGAGCAAGGGGCACCTCTAGAGTGAGCAAGGGGCACCTCTAGAGTAAGTAAGGGACACCTCTACGTCTTCGGAGCTGACTAACCACCAAGGACATACCCCTGAGAGCAGCTACACCTGAAACCCTGGCAGTTTGGGGGGTGCAGACCACGGGCACTCCCTGGAAGGTGGTGTGGCCCAGGGAAGGGCAGCAAACAGCTAAAGCTGCAGAAATTTGAGAGCAAATTGTGCCCAGGAGCCTCAAACTCCCTCCACCAAAAAAAAAAAAGGCATTGACCCTGGAAAATTTTTATGGAGGAAACACCCAGGTTACAGAGGAAATACAGGAGGAAATTCAAATAAACCCAAAACCTTATTAAAAAATGGAAATTGTCCACAAGATCTTGAAGAATTCATATTGGAGCTTCTCAAAAAGATGGAAGCCTGCTGGCAAGAAAAGTGGGAAATAGTTCAAAGAGAAAATAAGTCTGAAGGACAAGAACACCCAATTGGAGAAACAGCTGGAAGCCACGAAAAGCAGGACAGACAAAACCGAAAAGGAAAATCAAAAGATTAAAGCAGAAAACCAAAAGATCACACAAGACCTGGCAGCTTCCACACTAAAGGACTGCAAGGCCTAGAACATGATATTCAGAAAGGCAAGAGAATTGGGTCTTCAACCAAGAATCACCTATCCATCAAAACTGACTATATACTTCCAGGGGAAAGAATTCATTCATTGTCATTCAATGTCATTCAAGTCATTCAATGAAATAGAATATTTCCAAGTATTTGTAAAGAAAAGACCAGAACTAAGTGGAAAGTTGGATATCCAAATACAAAGATCAAGAGAAACATGAAAAGGTAAATAATAGAGGGAAAAGAGGGGAAATGGTTTTTTTTTATTCAAATTCTCTTCTTTAAGGACTACAATTAGATCAAATTATATGTGTGTGTGTGCATATATATACTAATATATGAGGAAAATGTTATTTGTGACTCTCATAAATTATATTCATCATTATTGTAATTAGAAGAATCATACACAGGAAGATATTGGGGCATTCAGGGCTATAACCTAATATGCAAAAAAAAGAAAAAGGAAGGGGGGAATCAAAGATGCCACCAAGAGATACTTGAAGAAATAAAATAAATTGGATAATCTTTATCACACAAAGATACACATGGGAAGGGGGGGGAAGAATACTCTTATAAGAAGGAGAGAGAGTGCTAATAAGTAATACTTAAACCTTACTCTCAGTGAAATCAATTCAGAGAGGGAAGAGCATTTAGATCCATTGGGATCTTGAATTCTATATTATCCTACAGGATAAATGAGAAGGGAAACCTAAGGAGTGGGAGGGGGAGGGAGTACAAACAGGGAAGGAAGGAGGGGGAAACTTAACAGACCCTAAAAAAACAAGAAGCAAAGAAAAAAGGGAGGGACCAGAAAGGGAAGCATATTAAGGGAGGGGATTAGGGGGATTGACTAAAAGGAAACCACTGGTTTAAAAGGATATAACAAAATAAGAAAGGACAGAACTAGGAGAGGATATCAAAATGCTAGGGAATTCACAAATGACAATCATAACTTTGAATGTGAATGGGATAAACTCACCCATAAAACGTAGACAAATAGGAGGGTGGATTATCCAAAATCCTACCATATGTTGTCTACAAGAAACACACCTGAGGTGGGTAGATACTCACAAGGTCAGAATTAAAGGTTGGAGCAAGACCTATTGGGCTTCAACTGATAGAAAGAAGGAAGGAGTTGCAATCATGATATCTGACAAAGCCAAAGTAAAAATAGATCGGATTAAAAGGGATAGGGAAGGTAAATACATCCTGATAAAAGACAATGAGGAAATATCACTAATCAACATGTATGCACCAAATGGTATAGCATGCAAATTTCTAAAGGAGAAACTAGTAGAATTGAAGGAGGTAATAGATAGTAAAACTATACTAGTGGGAGACCTGAACCTACCACTATCAAATTTAGATAAATCAAATCAAAAAATAAATAAGAGGTAAAAAATGTGAATGAAATCTTAGAAAAATTAGAGTTAACAGATATATGGAGAAAAATAAATAGGGATAAAAAGGAATACACCTTCTTTTCAGCAGCACATGGTATATTCACAAAGATTGACCGTGTACTAGGTCATAAAAACATGGCAAACAAATGCAGAAAAGCAGAAATAACAAATGCAACCTTTTCAGATCATAAGGCAATAAAAATAATGATCACTAAGGGTACATGGAGAGCCAAATCAAAAATTAAACTCTATGGGATGCAGTCAAAGCAGTACTCAGGGGAAAATTGATATCCTTGAGTTCATATATTAACAAATTAGAGAGGGCAGAGGTCAATGAATTGGACATGCAAATCAAAAAACTTGAAAGCAAACAAATTAAAAAACCCCAGAAGAAAACTAAATTAGAGATCCTAAAAATTAAGGGAGAAATTAATAAAATCAAAAGTGATAGAACTATTGAACTAATAAATAAGACTAGAAGCTGGTATTTTGAAAAAAAAACAAACAAAATAGACAAAGTACTGGTCAATCTAATTTTAAAAAAGGAAAGAAGAAAACCAAATTAACAGTATCATAGATGAAAAGGGAGAGCTCACCTCCAATGAAGAGGAAATTAAGGAAATCATTAAAAACTATTTCATCTAATTATATAGCAATAAATATGTCAATCCAGGTGATATGAAGGAATATTTACAAAAATATAAATTGCCTAGATTAACAGAAGAAGAAATAGAATTCTTAAATAATCCCATATCAGAAAAAGAAATTGAACAGGCCATCAAAGAACTCCCTAAGAAAAAATCCCCAGGGCCTGATGGATTCACAAGTGAATTCTATCAAACATTCAAAGAACAGCTAATCCCAATGCTATACAAACTATTTGACATAATAAACAAAGAGGGAGTTCTACCAAATTCCTTTTATGACACAAATATGGTACTGATTCCAATGCCAGGCAGATCAAAAAGAGAGAAAGAAAACTCCAAAAACCAATCTCCTTAATGAACATAGATGCAAAAATCTTAAATAGGATACTAGCAAAGAGACTCCAGCAAGTGATCAGGAGGGTTAATCACTATGATCAGATGGGATTTATACCAGGAATGCAAGGATGGATCAATATCAGGAAAACCATCCACATAATTGACCATATCAACAAGCAAATCAACAAAAATCACATGATTATCTCAATAGACGCAGAAAGGTTTTGTACAAACAAATCCAATGTAACCAAAATTAGAAGGGAAATAAACTGGGAAAAAATCTTCATAACAAAAACCTCTGACAAGGATCTAATTACTCAAACGTACAAAGAGCTAAACCAATTGTACAAAAAAGCAAGCCATTCTCCAATTGATAAATGGACAAGGGACATGAATAGGCAATTTTCAAAGAAATCAAAACCATTAATAAGCACATGAAAAAGTGCTCTAAATCTCTAATAATCAGAGAGATGCAAATCAAAACAACTCTGAGGTACCACCTCACACCTAGCAGATTGGCTAACATGACAGCAAAGGAAAGTAATAATGAATGCTGGAGGGGATGTGGCAAAGTAGGGACATTAATGCATGGTGGAGTTGTGAATTGATCCAACCATTCTGGAGGGCAATTTGGAACTATGCCCAAAGGGCACTAAAAGACTGTCTGCTCTTTGACCCAGCCATAGCACTGCTGGGTTTGTACCCCAAAGAGATAATAAGGAAAAAGACATGTATAAGAATATTCATAGCTGGACTCTTTGTGGTGGCAAAAAATTGGAAAATGAGAGGATGCCCTTCAACTGGGGAATGGCTGAACAAATTGTGGTATCTGTTCATAATGGAATACTATTGTGCTCAAAGGAATAATGAAGTGGAGGAATTCCATGGGAACTGGAACAACCTCCAGGAAGTGATTCAGAGCAAAAGGAGCAGAGCCAGGAGAACATTGTACACAGAGATGGATACACTGTGGTACAATCAAATGTAATGGACTTCTCCATTAGTGACAATGCAGTGATCCAAAACAACTTGGAGGAATCTATGAGAAAGAAGACTATCCACATTCAGAGGGAAAACTGTGGAAGTAAAAACACCAAAGAAAAATAGCTGCTTGATTACATGGGTCAAGGGGATATGGCAGGGGATGTAGACTCTAAATGAACATCCTAATGCAAACACCAACAACATGGAAGTGGGTTCTGATCAAGGACACATGTAATTCCCAGTGGAATTGTGTGTCGGCTATGGGAGGGATGAGGAGGGGAAGAAGGAATAGAAAATGATTTTTATAACAAAGAAATAATGTTTGAAATTGACCAAATTTAAAAAAAAAAAGCTAAATCAGAATTCAACATTCCCAGTATCAGGCCACATTGGTGATCAAAAAGTTTTGCTTGATCTCTTGTCAGGGCTCTTGGAGGGGAAGGGAGATGGAGACCAGAGGGTACCCTTGTTAGTTCCAAAAGAATGGAGGAGATGGATGGACTTTCTTATTGTGGTTGGTGGTCATATCCCCAGACAACAGGGACTGATGGCTGCATCAAACATTAGGAGCCAAGGACAAAGTAGACACAGCAAGGAAAGATAATCTTAGGTCTCTACATGGGCACTGACCCCTAGAACCCAGCAGAGACCCAAACCCACCAAAGGGGAGTTTCAGGAGGACTGCACAAAGGGAGAAAATTCACCAGGGACTATGTTACCCACCCCTTTGTCATGTGTTCTTTAAGTTTGAACCCACTTTTCCCTGGGCTTCATATATGTTTATGGGGAAATGACCTGGCTTTTTGCAGTAGGATGGTTTTGTACCAACTGTTCTTACTATATAGCACTTTAATAAATATAACTTTCTCTAAATGAATTAACTCTGGCTAATTGATAATTAACAGGAGAAGCACACTGGAAGGGAGCAATCATATTACAAAACCATCCCATTGGAGTTACTCTTAGGACCCTAGGAGAAAATTAGTTTACCGCCCTTTGGGGACCTACATAAGAAGGAGTTAGAACAGTGAGTCTGGCAACATAGCAAAGGCAGAGAAGCTACATTGCTATAGTATTGATGAAAGCTATTCAAAGATAGAGCACCATAGTTGTATCCTGGCCATGCCTCATTTTATGGATGTACATTACCAACATAGCTTCCATTCCACAATGGCACCAGTATTATCATCAAGCTTTCCTTAAGGACATATTGGTCCTGTGGTTTCTGTTTTTAATAATCCTTTTTGTTCATGACAGTGATATTTTTGTAATTCTGAAGTTCTGTAACCCTCCTTCATGGTTTTAAATGTTTCAGAGTTCCTAATTTTATTTTAATTAATTAATTACCATAGCATTTATATTTATAAATAATAATTTAATTAATAATTAGTTAATAATTATTAAGAAGTTTTTATGTTTGATCTGAACTTGATAGAATGGATGCAGGTTAATACCTAACATATACCATTTGGACTAAGGTAGACAAGTTCAGGTATTCTTTTTTATTTTAAACCCTTACCTTCTATTTAGAATAAATACTACATATTGGTTCCAAGGAAGAGAGGTAAGGACTAGGCAATGGGGGTTAAGTGACTTGCCCAGCATCGCACAGCTAGGAAGTGTCTGCAATAAGATTTGAACCAGGGTTTCCAACTCAGGGCCTGAAATTCAGTTCTTCTGAAGAATTCAGCTAATAAGGGAACAAATTGTCCAACTGTTTGATTATTTTTTTAACAATTTAACAAAAAAAAATTATTTTTTATTTGGTCATTTCCAAACATTATTCATTGGAAACAAAGATCATTTTCTTTTCTTCCCTCTCCCCCCCCCCCACCTCTCCCATAGCCGACGTGCGATTTCACTGGGTATCACATGTGTTCTTGATTCCAACCCATTTCCATGTTGTTGGTATCTGCATTAGAGTGTTCATTTAGAGTCTCTCCTCAGTCATATCCCCTCCACCCCTGCAGTCAAGCAGTTGCTTTTCATCGGTGTTTTTACTCCCACAGTTTATCCTCTGCTTGTGGATAGTGTTTTTTAGATCCCTGCAGATTGTTCAGGGACACTGCATTGACACCAATGGAGAGGTCCATTACCTTCAATTGTACCACAGTGTGTTTGTCTCTGTGTACAATGTTCTCCTGGTTCTGCTCCTCTTGTTCTGCATCACTTCCAGGAGGTTGTTCCAGGCTCCATGGAATTCCCCCACTTTATCATTCCTTTGAGCACAATAGTATTCCATCACCAACATATACCACAATTTTTTCAGCCATTCCCCAATTGAAGGGCATCCCCTCATTTTCCAATTTTTGGCCACCACAAAGAGCACAGCTATAAATATTCTTGTACAAGTCTTTTTCCTTATTATCTCTTTGGGGTACAAACCTAGCAGTGCTATGGCTGGATCAAAGGGCAGACAGTCTCTTATCACCCTTTGGGCATAGTTCCAAATTGTCCTCCAGAATGGTTGGATCAATTCACAACTCCACCAGCAATGAATTAATGTCCCTACTTTGCCACATCCCCTCCAGCATTCATTACTTTCCTTTGCTGTCATGTTAGCAAATCTGCTAGGTGTGAGGTTGATTATTTTTTTAAACTACTTAGAGATTTGGGGATTTAAGTTTAAGCCTGTCATGACCAAAATTTCCTCAAAATAGACCCTAGTGCAATGATGGTGAATCTACGGTAAACAATGGCACACAGAGTGCTTTCTGTGGGCACTCAGCCACCCTCCCCCACCAAAATTTCATTACTAGATAGGCAGAGAGACTCAGGTGGAGCTTTTCTCCTCCCCCTCTGCACCCTACCTGATGACATTTTTTCACATCCTCTGCCCCTCTGCCCAGCAGTCCAATGGGAGCCCACAGGAGGTAAGGTTGGTGGCTCATAGGCTGCAGAGCTGGAGGGGAGCAAAATGTTCATACTCCCTCCCCCTCTCTACATGTGCCTCTCATCACCTGCCCCTCTGCTCAGCAGTCCAATGGGAGTGCTTTCTCCTTCTCCTGAGTGGGGTAAGGAGGGAGCACAGCATGTGGTCTCTGGGGTGGGGGGCAGGGCATTTGTTGGGGGGGCAGGGCCCAACACTCCATCTCTAAAAGGTTCTCCATCACTGTCCTAGAGATATCTAATAATAATGATGATGATAATTACCATTTATATAATAATTTAAGGTTTGCAAAGCACTTTGCCAAATATTAATATATTTTATCCACACAACAATTCTGAGAGGAAGCTGCTATTATTTCCCCCATTTTACAAATGAGGAAACTGAGACAAACAAAAGTTAAATGACTCGTCCAGGGACAAAAGATAGTAAGCTTGTGAGACTACTTCAGTTCAGGTTTTCCTGACCCCCAAAACAGGATTTTATTTACTGAGTCTCAATTATCTAGTTGTTTCTTGCACTCCATCCCCCCACAGGGGGACGTGGCAGCTCTCTTGACTATCATTCTCTTAAATGTATTGTCTTCCCCACTAGAATGTAAACTCCTTGAATGTTATGCTTGTTTTTATTTCTATCCCCCGTGCCTAGCATTTAATAAATGATTTTTCGTTTCTTCCATTACTACATTTCACCATTTTGTGAAACAATACAATTTTATTTTTCATCATTCTTCCCCATTTTATAAACTCTAAAATGGTATTGCATGTGTCTGCAATAAGTTTTTTTAACCCCTAAAAAAGGAACAGTTCCAAGGCACAATAGAGGTAAGGGCTAGGTAGTGGGGTTAAATGACTTGCCCAGAGTCACACAGGTAGGAAGTGTCTGAGGCCAAATTCAAACCCAAGATCTTCCACCTCCAGGCCTGACTCTCCATCCACTGGGCCACCTAGTTGCCCCTGCAATTTGTTTCTTACTGGTAAAGAGATGAAGTATTTGCTCTCTGTGATGGTATCTGGACTCTTTTGGTTTCTTGCTTAGGATAGTTGTTTTGCATTATGTTGTCTCTAAGCAATGGTAATAAAGTCAATGCCATCTCTTATTTTCAGATTTGATAGCTTGTTTAAACAAATTCTCGTCTTTATCCTTTCTCCTGATTTTGTATTGACTTTGCTTTTGCTCTAAACAATCAATGTTATGACTAAACATAGATAGCTGATTTGAAATAGTTCCTAAATTGGTAACCAGACATTGCCTGTGCATTTATCTTAATTATATCTTTAATCCGTTTTGGATTTTCCAGTCAAAATCAGGAAGGAAAAGACTAAAAAAGAGTAAGGCTCTTTATAAACCCCAAAACAAAGAAATACTGAGAAGAAAAGCAGCTTTTAAAAATACTCCTACAATATGAATAGGCAATTTTCAGATAAAGAAATCAAAACTATTAATAAGCATGTGAAAAAGTGTTCTAAATCTCTTATAATCAGAGAGATGCAAATCAAAACAACTCTGAGGTATCACCTCACACCCAGCAGATTGGCTAACATGACAGCAATGGAAAGTAATAAATGCTGGAGGGGATGTGGCAAAGTTGGGACATTAATTCTTTGCTGGTGGAGTTGTGAATTGATCCAACCATTCTGGAGTGCAATTTGGAACTGTGCCCAAAGGGTGCTAAAAAAACTGCCTGCCCTTTGATCCAGTCATAGAACTGCTGGGTTTAAACCCCAAAGAGATAATAAGGAAAAAGACTTGTACAAGAATATTCATAGCTGTGCTCTTTGTGGTGGCCAAAAATTGGAAAATGAGGGGATGCCCTTCAATTGGGGAATGACTGAACAAATTGTGGTATATGTTGGTGATGGAATACTATTGTGCTCAAAGGAATGATAAAGTGGGGGAATTCCATGGAGACTGGAACAACCTCCTGGAAGTGATGCAGAGTGAAAGGAGCAGAACCAGGAGAACACTGTACACAGAGACTGATACACTGTGGCATGATCAAATGTAATGGACTTCTCCATTAGTGGCAATGCAGTGATCCTGAACAACCCAGAGGGATCTACAAGAAAGAACACTATCTACATTCAGAGGAAAAACTGTGGGAGTAGAAACACAGAAGAAAAACAAGTGCTTGATTACATGGGTCGATGGGGATATGATTGGGGATATAGACTCTAAATAAGCATCCTAGTGCAAATATCAACAACATGGAAATAGATTCTGATCAAGGATGCATGTAAAACCCAGTGGAATTGTGCATGGGCTACGGGAAGGGTGGGGGGAGAGGAGGGGAAGAATATGATTCTTGTAACCAAGGAATAATGTTCTAAATTGACTAAATAAAAAAATTTAAATACCCCTACAAAAGAATAAAAATCAAACAAAACTGAAAAATGGGGAGGGGGCTGATACAGCTTTTTTAATGGAGCCATGGAAACAACTAAAATGATAGAAAGAAAAAAATAGATGGAGAAAGAACTAAAACACAATAATCCAAGACTTTAAATGGATACATTATTCATTTAAGTAAATTAACCCAAAATTAACACTGAAAAGAAAATCTGAAGACCAAATTAAAGAAGTGCTTGTAAAAATCAAAAGTCATGAGAATTACTGAAGTTAAAAATAAAGATTTTTGGAAAAATTACAAAGAAATATTCAACCTTAGTCAGTTTCTCAAATTAGTAAAGTGAGTTTGCTCTGCTGACATGGGTATGGAGTCCTCCAAAATGTTCAATTTGGGACCTAATGACCCTGTCAAATACCACTCAATATGTCATTCAAAGGAGTCTGATATTGATTTTGCATTCATTTAAAAAAATATAAAATACCATGGAACTACAATCAGGATCACGCAGAACCCACTGGCTTCTACATTAAAGGATCAGAAGGCATGGAATATGATATTGAGGAAGGTGGAAGATCTGGGTTTGCAACCCAGAGTCACCTCTCCAGCAAAATTTAGTATATTCTTTCAGGGAGAAAAAATGATCATTCAAGAAAATAGAAGATTTCAACAAGCATTTAAGTGTCTGATACATGTCAATAATTGTGCTGAGTGCTGAAGCTACAAAAATAAAAAATAATCCATTCCTGTAAGGATTTTACATTCTACTGGATTTTTCATGATGTTATCTAAACCAAAATAAGATTATAAAAAAACCAAATTATAATTATGCTCCATAAAATTACACAGATTATAGCAGGATAGTATAGAGGCATTACTTTATATCATATCACATTATTTTATATTATTACATTTATTTTACTTTGTTATACCATCTAATAAACTTATTTATTTTCTTATTTTTTAAACCCTTACTTGCCATCTTAGAATCAATCATGAATATTGGTTCCAAGGCAAAGGATTTGTAAGGGCTATATAATGGGGATTAAGTGACTTGCCTAGGGTTACACAGCCAGGAAGTATCTGAGATCACATTTGAACCCAGGACCTCCTATTTCTGGGCCTGACTCTCTACCACCTAGCTATCCTATCCTCTTTTAAATTAAAAAAAAAAAACAACCTTACCTTCTTTCTTACTATCAATTTTAAAAAAGAAAAGCAGCAAGGACTAGGCAATTGGGGTAAAGTTCAGGGTCACACAGTTAGGAAGTATCTAGAGGTGTGCTTTGAACCCAGCTTCTCTCGACTCCAGACCTGTCATTCTATCCTTTGTCCTACCTAGCTATGCCCCAATAAATTAAGAACTTATTATGTGCCAGGCACTGTACAAACCACTGGTGATACAATTAATAAAAAGAAAAGCATACCCTGCCTTCAAGGAACTCACCATCTAAAGGAGTTAACACCACACAAAAGGCAGGAAAGCAGAGGGTTAAGATGGGACACTAGGGGTTATTTTGTGAGGTATTTTATCCATGAAGTTGAAATCAGGAGAAGCAGCAGTTGCAAAATTAGAGCTGAGAAGCCAGTCTCTATTCTCTTTAAAGGAAGGCACTGGGAGGAGTTTGGTACTCTGCCCTTCAGTCTTCCAACCAGAAGGGAGAAGTGGCTGAGGGAGATGGAATCCATCAAGGCTTGAGTTAGCAGCATAGTGATGAGTTTAGAAGTGATGATCTTATCCTGGGAAGGGTATTTGGTTCCATGGCATTGATACTGTCGATGTAGGGTAGAAGATGCACAGTACTCTATCCATAGTATCAAAGTATCTTCTGCCTTCTTGTTCTTCATTAGTTTTGACCTGTCTACACAAGCTACAATCCTATTCTTGACAGTGACTAAACAATCACATTTGCTACATCTTTTAGCTCCTTGGGTTGCAGCCTGTCTGAACCTAGTGACTTGAACTCCTCAATAGCAACTTTGTATGGCCTCTTCCTATTTATCTTTGATTTCCCCCTTATTGGCCATTCTTGGTCTTTTCTATATCAAAAGATTATTCTCCAAGGTTTTGCTTCAAGAAGCAAAAATCAAACAGAGTCATAGAACTAGATGGGATCTCAAAGACCAACATCCTTTTTTTTTACAAATAAGGAAATTGAGGCCCAGAAATAGTAAGTGACTTATCCAAGGTCCTATAATTAGTCAATGTCAGAGGTAGGATAGGACTCAGGGGTGTGTTGGAACTTTGAGAGCCTGCTGTTAAGTTTTCAATGTGTCCACTTAAACTTTGGAAATCATCAAATGCTACAAATCAGAATTTGAATTATAGTTTTTAAAAAAGTTTTAAGTTTAATAAAGTTTAAGAAGTTTTAAGAAAGAAAAAGTTTTAATAATATCAGTTGAACTTAAAAGTACATTGAATCCAGGCCTGGAGATAAGAAGACTTGAGTTCAAATGTGGATTCAGACTCTGCCTAGCTCTGTGACCTTGGGCAAGTCACTTAACCCCAACTGCCTAACCTTTACAATTCACTGATTCTAAGACTAAAGGTAAGGATGTTTTTTTAAGTTTACTGGAAAAATATTTTTGGGAGGGAGAGCTCGTTAAACATTTACCACTGAGATGAGAAGCCAGGCTCTCTGACTCCAGAGCCAGTACCTTTCCTCTGTCCGACAAAATCTTCTCCCTTTTCCTCATCTATCATTGCCCCATCCAACCCACACAGTATTTCTTCCTTCTTTGTCATCCTCTCTGTCCACTGTAGTTTAAAAATTTTTTGGTTTTGATTTTTGTTGTTCCTAGGTTTCTTTTCCCATCTCAGTTCATTCATAGCTTTAGCACTCTGTACACTTTTCTTTTTAGGTCATGCCATGCTTTTGTAAGCCTTTGCTTCTGTTTTCCATAGCAGAACAGTCTTAGCACCTTCTATCATCATCAGTGAGAAACAGAAGAGGTCTCACATAGTAATGAAGGCCATTCTGTTTCTTTATCTGTTCCCATAGGTTGCCATGATCAAAAAGTGAAACATTTCCTAGTGATAAATCTCTTCTTAAGTAAGTTGATCTTCAAAGAACAGATGCAGCCTTTTGCTGGACTTATTATAAAAATCCACCTATCTAAAGTGGGAAAACAAAATAAATGAAAAATGTGTATTGTCCAAATTGTGATCTATAGACAGGGAACCCACTGAGTTAAATCATCGGTTCTAAAATATTTCCTAAACTCCAGTCCTACTGCCAACTGTGTTTTGGACAGTTCCACCTAGAGGTTCCATTTTCATCTCAAGCACAACAATATCCAAATGTATATCCCCCCTCCAAAACATGTCCCTCCTTCAAAATTACTTCTGCTGAAGGTATTACCATTCTCCCAATCACTGAAGTTTGTAATCTTGGAGTCATGTTTTACTGTCCTCTCTCCCTCAGCTCCATATCAATTCATTTGACAAATATTTTTGGTTCTGCCTTCATGACATCATTTACATCTGTCCCCTTTCTCTTCACTCACATGAATACTGCTTAGTTAAGGGTCTTAGTTAAGCTGCTCACCTCATCTCATCTCCCTGGACCTCCTAAAAGTCTCCTAATTGGTGTGTCTATATCCAGCCTCTTCCCTCTCTAAGGCATCCACTACAGGGTTGCCAAAACAGTATTTCCTTTAAAAAATAAAACTCTTACCTTCTATCTTAGAATTGATCAATTCTAAGGCAGAAGAAGGACTAAGTAATTTGAGTTAAGTGACTTGCCCAGGGTCACACAGCTAGGAAGAGTATGAGGTCAGAATTGAACCCAGGACCTCCTGTTTTCAGAACTAGCACTCTTCCATGTTGCTCCCTAGCTATCCCCAAAACATTTCAAAAAACGCAAATATAATTGTGTCACTCCTCTACTCAAAAATCTTCAGTGACTGACTCCCTGTCTTTAGGGTAAAGTAATGACGTTTTATATAGTATTCTGAAATTTGAAAATCATTGTAAATATTTTATCTCCTTTGAGTCTCATAACAACCCTATGAAAAGTATTTATAGGTAATGAATGGGTATCATTATCCCCCATTGTACAAATGAGGAAACTGAAACTCAGAGGGTTTAAGTGACTCATCCATAGTGATACAACTAAGTAACAGAGGTAGGATTCATACCTAGTTCTTCCTGTCTCCCAGTTTAATGTCCTATCAACTATATCATATTGCCTTTTGCTACAAATTTCTCATCCTCCTATTTAAAATTTTCCACAACCAGATCCAATCTAGCTAGTATTGCAGAATTACTTTAGACTATATATCTCTCCCTCTCCTCTCATGCATTATACTTTCCAGTCAAACTGGCCTATTAGCTGTTTCCTAAATTTGACACTGAATTCCCTCCTCCATGTTATTTCCAAGATGCCTTTTACTGTATGCCTGAACCATATCTCCTCCCCCCTACCCCCCCCTCTCTCAGAGGACTGAGAGTCAGGCCCAAATATGGGAGGGGCCTGGGTTCAAATCTGGCCTCAGGCACTTCCTAGCTGTGTGACCATGGGCAAGTCATTAAACCCCCATTGCCTAGCCCTTACTGCTCTTTTGCCTTAGAACCAATACCCAGTATTGACAGAAGGTAAAGGTTTAAAAAAAAATTTTAAGAATTCCTAGTTTCCTTCAAGATTTATCTCAAGTGCCACCTTCTATGTGAAGTCTTTCTTGATCTACTCCTACTTCCCCTTGCTAGTAACATTTGTTCTCCAAATTACTTTACAGATACTTATTTGGGTATGTGTATCCTGCAATAGAACAGAACAGAAGTGCCTTGAGGACAAGGAGAGTTTCATTCTTGTCTTTGTATCTGTTAAAGATAGATGTTAGATCTACTACAATGCCTGACACATACTAGGTGCTTAATAAATGTACAATGAATCGAAATTTAATATTTCATGGTTACTAGTGTAGCTCTTGAGTTTTCGGTTTTTGTTATTCCTTGATCTCATCACAGTACTAATGCTTCTCCTTTTCCTGCTCTACATGCATAATGATGTCTTTCCTGATATGTTACACACACAAGCCATTATTAGTAACACACTACAAATGATATTACTTACATCTACCATGTATCTTTCCATTGTTCTTTGAGATGTCCACAATTTTAATTTTTCCAAGATTGTAGTGCTCCATGGTTTATGGCCATAGAACATCACTGGGAAGAATAGTAGTTTTAAAAAAAAAGATGAACTTTTGTAACAATGAGCTTAGGATCATTAAGAGCACTATGTAGTTTCCCCATGTTTTCTAGCCTGATCTCTTCCTTTAGTCTTCATTCCCAGCTCATTGCTTGCTTGTAGAATCTATATGAGATTCAGAATTTTATGAAATGTGCAAGGAGAGAAGTAACATAAGGCTGAAAATTTAGGGTGGTGCCAGATCATGGAGGGTCTTAAAAGCTAGGAAAAGGTGTCTGACCTTAGGGAAACGCTGATGGTTTTTGAGAAGCATGGAATAAGCAGATTTATGAGGCAAAGAAGACTTCTGGCAAAAGTATGAATTGGAGATAAGAAAGGGGGAAATTTGAAGTTGGGAGACCTGTTAAAAGGATATTTTACTTGTCTAGGCAGATAGTCATGAGGGTCTTCACCAGAATGGAGGTAATAGAAATAGAGAGAATGGCAATGGATGTGTGTGAAAAGTGTGTTACATAGTTTTCCATCATCAAGAGAAGCAGCTTCTACCAAGATGGGGCAGGTCATCTTCACCAACTGCCAACCAACTGCCACCTCCAAGGCAAGCAAGCCATCCTAGCTAAAGCAGCAAGGCACTTGGAGAAAGAGAAGGTGGCATGTGCCAAAGGAATCAAGCTAACATCAGCACCTCAACCACTACCTCCCCTGAGACTCAGATGAAGACAGCCCAAGACCCTGAACCTAGGAGCAATAAGAGCATCATTGTCCCCTAGAACACTCTGTTCCTGCTTCTAATAGGTCCTGAAGTCATAAATGAGAAGAGCATTCATTGTACAGAAAGGGCCCACCTTCCTCACCATCACCAACAGCTGACCAACTGCCACTGATGGACTGGTAAGCCCAAGAACCCAGAGAGTGGAAACACTCCTTAGACCAACCAGTCATACTTCCAATCCGGCCCTTGAAGCCATCATCCCAGGAAGCAACCCAGGAAGAAGATGGGATCTCTCAACTACTTCTTCAAGTCGTAAGCCCCCTCTTTCTCAGTAATCACAATTACTTAAAACTCAGAAAAGAAAGTGCTCCCCACCTAAGATCTTTACACTGTCAAATGATTAAACATTATAAATGAACATGAATGAATCCATGAAAATAACATTACAGAAGATGTATTATTGTATGCTTTGCCACTGCCCACATAGGCCCTAAACAAGACAAGTCAATAAGCATTTAATTTACAGCTACAACGTATATGTGTTATCTCTCCTATTCGAATGTGAGTTCCTTGAGAAGATGGACTATCTGCCTTTCTATTTGTATCCCCAACACTTAGTACAGCTTTGCACATAAATTTTTAATAAATTTTTTTTAATAAATGCTTTTTCATTCATTCAAATGAGAACTGAGAGGGAAGGAAGAGTCAAAGCAAGTGAGGTTTTGAATACAGGAAACAAGGAGGAAGCTAATGCAAGTAGAGTTAAAACTTGGAAGATTTATGCCCTTGGCAAGTATCTCAAAGAGTGCCCTCAGTTAAGGGAAGAGAGGAATATACCATCTCAATAGAGGGACACAGACCCAGGATATCATCCTAAAGCTGATGCTGAAAAATCCAACTATTCAGGAGAGGGAGCATATTCCAGCCTGTCACCTGACATTTTTTTAAACCCTTACCTTCCATCTGAGAATCAATACTGTGTATTGGTTGCAAGGCAGGGCTAGGCAATTGGAGTAGTGACTTGCCCAGAGTCACATAGATAGGAAGTGACTGAGGGCAAATTTGAACCCAAGATCTTTGGTCTCCAGAACTGACTGTATCCACCTAGCTGCTTTCTCTGCCTTATTTTTATTAACCAGGTACTAAACTGTATTGTTTCTAGCTGCAGAAACACAGCAAGTGCTTTCAGTACACTAAATTTAGTGCCCTTCAAGGGACATGAATAGGTAATTTTCAGATAAAGAAATCAAAAACTATTAATAAGCACATGAAGAAGTGTTCTAAATCTCTTATAATCAGAGAGATGCAAATCAAAACAACTCTGAGGTATCACCTCACACCTAGCAGATCGGCTAACATGAAAGCAAAGGAAAGTAATAAATGTTGGAGGGGATGTGGCAAAGTGGGGACACTAATTCATTGCTGGTGGAGTTGTGAATTGATCCAACCATTCTGGAGGGCAATTTGGAACTATGCCCAAAGGGCGCTAAAAGACTGCCCTCTGATCCAGCCATAGCACTGCTGGGTTTGTACCCCAAAGAGATAATAAGGAAAAATACATGTACAAAAATATTTATAGCCATGCTCTTTGTAGTGGCAAAAAATTGGAAAATGAGGGGATGTCCTTCAATTGGCAAATGACTAAACAAATTGTGGTATATGTTGGTGATGGAATACTACTGTGCTCAAAGAAATTATGAACTGGAGGCATTTCATGTGAACTGGAAAGACCTCCAGGAATTGATGCAGAGTGAAAGGAGAAGAACCAGGAGAACCTTATACACAGAGAGGATACACTGTGGCACAATCCAATGGAATGGGCTTCTCTACTAGCAGCAATGCAATGATCCAGGACAATTCTGAGGGACTTATGAGAAAGAACACTATCCACATTCAGAGAAAGAACTGTGGGAGTAGAAACAACTGCTTGATCACATGGATGGGGATATGATTGGTGATGTAGACTCTAAATGATCACCCTGGTGCAATCATCAATAATAGGGAAATAGGTCTTGATAAATGACATATGTAAAACCCAGTGGAATTGCTCATGGGCTATGGGAGGGGGTTGGGGAAGCGGAAGGAAAGAACATGAATCTTGTAACCATGGAAAACCATTCTAAATTAATTATTAAATAAAATTTTCCAATTAAAAAAATCATTGAAGCCAAGTGGATAAATTTTTGCCAAAGAAAAGAGCATATTTTTTAAAATGGCATTAAAGCTGAACCTTGAGGAATAATCACCTAAAGAAATCAAGAAAAAACAAGAGCTAGTGAAGGAGATTAGAGAAAGAGAAGCAGGAAGAAAAGTAGGAGGAGAATAAGGAATGTGTGATTTTTAATGAATTATGGGAAGAGAGAGTATTCAGTAGGATAGTGTGGTCAATTAACTCAAAAGTTGATGAGTATTCACAAATAAAGAAAACTTTTTTGGAAAATGTCACTCCATTTGTCAGTTAGAAAGGACCCCCTTTGGTGACTTTTGAGAGAAAGCAATTTCTGTCAACTAAATTAGAAGTTAGATTGCAAAATTATTACCCTGACTAATCTTTTCCAGAAGTTTCACTAGACACTTTAAAGAACCCTCCAAAATCAAAATCAACACTTTTTTAAAAAATTCTTTGAAAAATTTATAGAAGTTAGTCATTCCACTTTTAATACCAATTAATACAATCACTGACAAGAAGATTTTAGAGACTACGTTACATTTGGACATCCTTCTGACCCTTTGCAAACAGGTATACCCAAAAGAGAAGGGAAATTTTTCTTAAATACTTAAAAAGAGCTTATATTAGAAAGTGGGCACTTTTCTGGAAATGTGTCTATATATATATATAATTTTATTAATCAAGAAACATTGATTGTGTCAACCATCTAACCTTGGAAGATCAATAATCCATTGATTTTTTTTTTTTACAATAAAATCTGTGTTGCCTTCACCCATGTTTTCCACTGCTATACTCATCTATCACTCTTCTTTTAATCAGTGTTAAGGAAGAAATGACTAGGTAGCCCAAGGAGGGCTTAGAGATGGGAGGTTGTGGGTTCAAATTTGACTTCTGACACTTACTAGCTGTGTGATCCTTGATAAGTCACTTAACTCCACTTACTTTGCCTTTAGAGTTCTTCTACCTTAGAATTAATACAGAAGTTAAGAGTTGTTTTGGGGGGAGCATCTCGGTAGCTCAGTGGATTGAGAGTCAGGCCTAGAGACAGGAGGTCCTAAGTTAAAATTTGACCTCAGACACTTCCTAGCTGTGTGACCCTGAGCAAATCACTTAACCCCCATTGCCTAGCCCTTACTGCTCCTTTTGCCTTGGAAGCCTTGGAACCAATACACAGTATTGATTCTAAGACAGAAGGTAAGGGTTTAAAAAAAAAGTTTTCTTAATTAAAATTTTTCAAAAATAAGTTATGGAAGAATAATCATCTGTCTTCATGACTCAAAATTTCCCTATAAATGGTTGCTTCAATGAAAATCAAATAAAAATTGCTTTAAATGAGAGTACATTGTATTTCTCTGAGGTCTGATAGTATATTGCCATTCATACAAGCCAAATTTCTTTATGATTCTTGGTTTTAAGGCATTTTAGTGGTGCTTTTTAAAAATTTTAAATGTTTCCTGGTAGCATATAAACCCCCTTGTGGCATTATACCAGCACTGTTGCTAAGAGATGACAGTCACCAACCAAAAGTCCAGAGTATACTCTCTTACCCCATAACTTTCCCCAAAGACACTGTTTGCTTAATTTTTCCACAGTTCACAGTGGCTCGTTTGCTAAGTTCCAGAAATACATTTGATTAATTTCAGGAAAAATAAAAATTTTAAGGGCATCCAAAGAGAAGAGTAAGTTGGTTTGCAAGAAAATGTAATTTGTGATGATTAGGGTTAAGAGAAAAGGGAAAAGATGATTCATCTTGGAGATCAAATAGTATTAAAAGCATAAGAGTTGAAGATAATTTTAAAAATAATTTCAGTGCAATAAAACAAAAAAGGAGGTCATTTAAAAATCTTGATTTAACTAAATCGAGCCAATTGAAAGTTTCCACTTGGACTCTTTCAATTTCATCTACTGGCTCACATGAGATAGTTTTGAGATGGTTTAATTTTTAATTTATCATTATCAATTTCTTTTCTGAATATGTCCCGCCTCTCTCTCCATATTTGTTGGGCATTTTGTCATTAAAACTATTTAAAGGGGGCAGCCAGGTAGCTCAGTAAATTGAGAGCCAGGCCTAGAGACAGGAGGTCCTAGTTCAAATCTGGCCTCAGACACTTCCCAGCTTTGTGACCCTGGGCAAGTCACTTAACCCCCATTGCCTAGCCCTTATTGATATTCTGCCTTGGAACCAATATACAGTATTGACTCCAAGACAGAAGGTAAAGGTTTATAAAAAAAAAACTATTTAAAAAGAAAAAATAAAATAGCTCAAACAAATAATCTTATTAGCCAGGTTTGATATATGCAACCCTATGGTCTTCATCCTTCTCTGCAATGAAGAAAGGGAGGAGCAATTTCTCAATTTTTCTTTGGCGATTAGCTAGGTCATGATAATTACACAATATTCAGTTTTATTTTATTTCTGCATACATTGTTGCAGTCATGTATATTGTTTTCCTGGTTCTGCTTACTTCATGCTGTGTCACTTCATTTAAGTCTTCTTATGTGGACATGAAATCTTTATATTTCTTGTTTCTTATGCATTCCATTTAGCCATTCTTCAAATGATGAATATCTACTTTATTTCCAGTTCTACATACTACCACCAAAAAAGGTTCTTCCATAAATATTTTGGCATTTTTAGAACCTCTCTTTGATTTCATTCTCCTTGAAATATATGCACAGGTATTCAATTGTTATTCTTGAACTGCTGTTTTTCAGTCATTTCTGACTCTTCAAGAGTCTTCAAGAACCATTTGAAGTTCTCTTGGCAAAGATACTGAAGTGGTTTACCATTTCTTTCTCCGGCTCATCTTGCAGATGAGGAAACAGAGGCAAATAAGGTGAAGTAACTTGCCTGATCTGATGTTGGGTTTGAATTCAGGTCTTCTTAACTCCAGACCTGGCACTCTCTCCACTTTACTACCTCGCTGCCCTAACATTAAGATTAGTTGGAAAACTAGACTTCTACTCACATAGGTAGGGAACCTAGGAAAAGTGATCTTCTTTCTCTTCCTTTTTTCCCCTTCTTTAAAAGGGGGAGAAGAATCTCTAACTCTCCACTCACCTCACCAAGTGGGAGTGAAGGTAGATTAATAATTACAGAGTAGGGGGGAAGTTGAGTGGTTCAGTTGATTGAGAGTCAGGCCCAGAGATGGGAGGTCCTGGGTTCAAATCTGGCCTCAGACACTTCCCAGTTGTGTGATCCTGGGCAAGTCACTTAACCCCCATTGCCTAGCCCTTACCACTCTTCTGCCTTAGAACCAATACACAGTATTGATTCTAAGACAGAAGGTATGGGTTTGTTTGTTTTTTTTAATTAGAGTATTGTTGACCCTACAGAAACTCCACTGGTATTGATAACAACCAGAAAGGAAGAGACTAGGAAGATTGTTGTTGTTCAGTCTTTTCAGTCATCTGACTCTTTGTGACCCCATTTGGGGTTTTCTCAGCAAAGACGCTATAGTGGTTTGCCATTTTCTTCTCCAGATCATTTCACAGATGAAGAAACTGAGTCAAACAGGGTTGACTTGTCCAAAGTGACACAGTTAGCAAGAGTCAGAGGCCAGATCTGAACTCAGGAAAATGACTCATCCTGATCCCAGATCTGGCGCCCTATCCACTGTACCACCTAGCTACCCAGGTATTAGCTATCTATTTGCAAATTGGCATTAATTAACTTTCTAACAGCAGCCCCTATGTTTATACAATATGGAACAAGAGGCACTTCCAGAGGTTTTTGCTGGTGTTTTTTTTTCCTTTCTTTTTTTTTCTTAAAACTCTGCCTTCTGTCTTAGAATCAAACCTAAGTATTGGTTCCAAGGCAGAAGAGAGTTAAGGGTTAGGCAGCTAGGAAGTGTCTGAGACCACATTTGAACCCAAATCCTTTCAATTCCAAACCTGACTATCCACTGAGCCACCTCACTATCCCAGTGTTGTTTTTCAAACTGCTGATATCACCATTTCATCTAATGAAGCATTCGCCGATGCCAGTAGATGATTAATATACACTGGAAATTCCCCCCTTTCCAGGGGGAAGTAGAACAAAGGGTTAATCTATGATCTTCTCTTCAGCCAGTTACTTTGTTCAGATTGGTGAGGAGAGGCTGGCTATGGAGTCAGAAATTGTGCCACCTCTAACACATACCAGTTGTGTAATCATGGGCAATTCGCTTAACCTTTCTTGAGACCGAGTTTCCTCATGTGTTAAAAGAGGGTAATAGTATCTTTAATATCTACCTTACAAAGTTGTAGTAGGGCTACATACTGGCTGTCTCCAAAGTTTTTAAAATAGTTTTTAGATGATCTCCCTAGTGCAATTATCAATAATATGGAAATATGGAAATGTAAACCCCAGTGGAATTGTGTCAGCTACAGGGGAGGGAGGGAAAGAACATGAATCATGGAACCATGGGAAAATATTCTAAATTAATTTAATTAATTAAATAAAAATTTTCAATTAAAAATAGCTTTTAGGACACCCTATAAAATCAAAGTCCTATATCATTGTCAGTTATTTTTATTTGATTCACACGTGCCAAGAAGCAGCTTGCTCATACTCCCTCCAGTAGTTGGCATTCTGCCTAAAGACCTTCTTTCCATTCAAAAAATTCAGAGCCTCCCTTTGGGGGAGAAAGAGATATTTGGGTCTTATGGAAAGCATGGTCCTCTAGAGGGTATGTTGCCAGCAGCATGGTAAAAAAAAATTTATATATATATATATATATATATATATATATATATATATATATATATATATATATATATATATATATATATACACACACACACACACACATACATACACACATATATTAGTATCAACACATATTTACTGAGGAAGAATCCCCCTGAAAACTGTTTGCAAATGATCCACACACCTCTGTCTGAAGAGTCTTGTTTTTCACCAGCAGGCCTGCATAGTCAGTATGGATTTGGTCAGCTCCCCTCTTGGAGGATAGCATATGGTCTGGAGAGAAAACTGCTTCAAGAGGTGGGTCAAAAGTAGCCTGAAAAGTGAAATTGCAACCTAAGCATTTGAGCCTTTAACACCAGCCTTATGGATAAAACTAAAAATTTACCATCCCACCAGTCTCTCAAGAAGAAAATAAGGAACCTCAATATTCTTCCCTACTAGTCTGGCACACAGCCCTACCATGACTCCCAGCCAGGGGTCTTTCTCTTCTTTCTGAGAAACCATATTTAACATTTCTCCTGTGTGTATGTAGCTGTTTGCCAGTGGTCTTCCACATTAGAATATCAACTGCATGAGGACGGGGGTCTTTTGCCTTTCTTTGAATCCACCATGTTTAGCATAGTCACTGGCGTATATATTGTTATTGCTCAGTCCTTTCATTCATTTCTAAATCTTTGTGATCCTATTCGGGAATTTCTCAATGATGTTACTAGAGGGAATTGACAGTTTCTTCTCCAGCTCAGTTTGCAGATGAAGAAACTGAGGCAAATGGACAAACAGCTAATAAGTGTATGAAGACAGATTTGAACTCAGGACAAGGAGGCTTCCTGACTCCAGGCCCAGAACTCTATCCACTGTACCACCTAGCTGCCCTGACTGGCACATACTCAGAACCTAAATGTTATCTAATTTAACTTGGCCTACAAGGGATGCTATCTACTTAGATGGATATGTGGTATTCAAAGACCATGAAAATTGATATTAAAACATTGAGGAAAATTTGTCTAACATCCAGTAAAAGTTTTGCAGTAACTTTCAGCTGCAGTAGGTCACCAAAAGGAGATGTCTTATTATTTTGGTACTAGGTAGAACCCATTTAATAAATCAGAGAGGACCTTAGGGAAAGAAACATGAGAGTTTGTGAGAAAATTGAGGCCCAGAGGCGTGAAGTTACATGTAGTAGCTTACTCATTTTCTTCGGCCCTCATCTAATTTTGTTAGAAACTCGTATATTATAATTCAAGGTTATCATCATCATCATCATCACCATCACCATTGTTATGAGCTATAGTTTTCTCTAAGGTGCAGATTTTTTTTCTTTATTACAAGAGCTCCCCCTAATGGTAATCAGGAGAAAGAGTCATTTTTAAACTGAGTTAAATTAAACTTTCTGAGTGAAAGTTAATGAAACTAAAAAATAATGGGAAAAACATCTTCTGTCCTTTCAATAATCATAAGGAAACCCTACACCAAGATAAACTCAGAATGGATGAATGACCTAAATATAAAGAAGGAAACTATAAGTAAATTATGTGAACACAGAATAGTATACTTGTCAGATCTTTGAGAAAGGAAAGACTTTAAAACCCAGCAAGAGCTAGAAAAAAATCACAAAATGTAAAATCAATAATTTTGATTACATCAAATTAAAAATGTTTTGCACAAACAAAACTAATGCATCCAAAATTAGAAGGGAAGCAACAAATTGGGAAACAATCTTCATAACAAAAACATCTGACAAAGGTCTAATTACTCAAATTTACAAAGAACTAAACCAGTTGTACAAAAAATCAAGCCATTCTCCAATTGATAAATGGGCAGGTGACATGAATAGGCAATTTTCAGTTAAAGAAATCAAAACTATTAATAAGCACCTGAAGAAGTGCTCTAAATCTCTTATAATCAGAGAGATGCAAATCAAAACAACTCTGAGGTATCACCTCAAACCTAGCAGATTGGCTAACATGACAGCAATGGAAAGTAATGAATGCTGGGGGGGCGGGTGGCAAAGTCACATCAATGCTTTGCTGGTGGAGTTGTTAATTGATCCAACCACTCTGGAGGGCAATTTGGAACTATGCCCAGAGGGCAATAAAAGACTGTCTGCTCTTTGATCCAGCCATAGCACTGCTGGGTTTGTACCCCAAAGAGATAATAAGGAAAAAGACATGTATAAGAATATTCATAGCTGCACTCTTTGTGATGGCAAAAAATTGGAAAATGAGAGGATGCCCTTCAACTGGGGAATGGCTGAACAAATTGTGGTATCTGTTCATAATGGAATACTATTGTGCTCAAAGGAATAATAAAGTGGAGGAATTCCATGTGAACTGGAACAACCTCCAGGAAGTGATGCAGAGTGAGAGGAGCAGAACCAGGAAAACCTTCTACACAGAAATGGATACACTGTGGTACAATCAAATGTAATGGACTTCTCCATTAGTGGCAATGCAGTGATCCTGAACAACTTGGAGAAGTCTATGAGAAAAACCACTATTCACATTCAGAGGAAAAACTGTAGGAGTAGAAACACAGAAGAAAAACAACTGCTTGAATACATGGGTGGAGGGGATATGACTGGGGATGTAGACTCTAAATGAACATCCTAATGCAAACAACAACATGGAAATAGGTTCTGATTAAGGACACAAGTAATAATACCCAATGAAATTGTGGGAAGGGTGGGCGGAGGGGAGGGAGGGAAATAATGTGATTATTGTAACCAAGGAATAATATTCTAAATTGACTAAATAAACTAATTCAAATGGGGGGAAAATAAATATGTATGCTTTGAGAAAATTAAAAAATAAATAAACTGTATATCACCCCCCCAAAATAAAAAAATAACCATAAGGAAAAGATGAATTGTCCATGTAAAATTTGATGCCATAAGAATTTCAAAGCACAAAATATATTTCCCATAGTTAACGGTTTTCAACTAAGAAAAATCTTAGTTCTAGAGAACAGATTATTCCAAAAGCAGAATATAGATTGCATTTTCAAATTAGGTTGCAGTAATGGTTGATTTTCCTTTAATGATTTTGTTTGTTACAAAAGGAGGCAGGGCAGAGGCTGGTAGATGGCTCCATGGATTGAGAGCTAGGCAATTGGAATTAAGTGACTTGCCCAGAGTCCCACAGCCAGAAAGTGTCTGAGGGCAAATTTGAATCCAGGATCTTCAGTCTCTAGTTCTGGTACTCAATACACTGTGCTATGAAACTGCCCCTGGTGTATTACTTTTCAATGAGAAACATAACTGCCAGAGGATTGGGTATTTATATTGCCTCAGTAACAGTAATAGTAATAGTAATAGTAATAGTAATAGTAATAGTAATAGTAATAGTAATAGTAATAGTAATCCTTGTTTGAAAACCTGACCCTAATACTTTCTAATAGCATGACCACAGGCAATTCACTTAATCTCTTAAGATCAGTTTCTTCATGCATGTCCTTTGATCCAGCAATACCATTCCTGGGTTTGTATGCCAAAGAGATAAAAAAATGGGAAAGGTTCTGTTTGTACAAAAATATTTATAGCTGTGCTTTTTGTGGTTGCAAAAAATTGGAAAATGAAGGGGTGTCCCTCGATTGGGGAGTGGCTGAACAAATTGTGGCATATGTTGGTGATGGAATACTATTGTACTATAAGGAATGATGAAGCAAATGTTTTCTTTAAGAAATGAAAAAACCTCTATGAAATTATGTGGAGTGAAATGAGCAAAACCAGAACATAATACACAGTAACTGAAACATTGTGGGACAATCAAATGTAATGGACTTTGCAACTATAAATAATGCAATGATCCAGGACAATCAAGGGATTTATGAGAGAGAATAGTATCCATATCTAGAGAAAAGCTATGGGAGTAGAAATCCAGAAGAAAACATTGTTTATCACTTGTTTATATGGGTATATGATGGGGGGTGAAAAGATTACATTACAAAAAAAAATATGGAAATAGGATTTAAGTGATAATATGTAACCCAGTGAAATAGCTGATCAGCTTGGAGATGGGGGAGGGAAGAGGGGGAAGGAGACAACAAGAATCATGTAACCATGGGAAATTTTTAAAAAAATTTAAAAAAATCAGATGACCTGGGGAAAAAAAAGATCAGTTTCTTCAGGATTATTGCATCATAAAATTTAAGACTTCAGCATAATTCTCAATAAAAATTAAGTGGTTCCCTATCAATTCTAGGATCAAATATAAAATCTTCTATTTGCCATTCAAAATCTTTCAAAACTGGCTGCTGCTTACACACCTTTCTAGTCTTCTGACACCTTACCCACACCCTTGATCTTTCCTCCCTATACTCTGGAATCCAGTGGCATTGGTCTCCTGTTATTCCTCAAACAAGAAACTCCATCTCTCAGTTCCAGGCATTTTCACTGATTGTACCCCATGCCTGGAATGCTTCCCCCTCCTCATTTCCATTTCCTCACTTCTTGGCATCCTCCAAGCCCCACCTAAAACCCCATCACCAATAGGAAGACTTTCCTATAATTTCCTTTATTCTACCACTTTTTTTCTGTTGATTATTTACAATTTACCCAGAATGTAATTTGTATATTACTAGTTTTTATAGCAATCTGAGCTCCTATATAATTAATATTTGGAACCCCAAAATAAAATTAGATTGATCAAGAAAGGAAAAAAAATAGAAATCAGAATAAATGAAATTGAATGCTCTCATGGAATACTTCATCAAGTGCAGCTAAGGTGGTGCAGTGGATAAATGCCAGGCCTGAAGTCAGGAAGACTTCCTTTCCTGAGTTCAAATCTGGCCTCAGACACTTATAAGCACTGGACACTGGGCAAGTCACTTAATCACATTTGCCTTAGTTTCTTTGTCTGCTTCACTTCATCAAACATCACAGTATCTTTACCATAAAGAATTGGACATGACTGAAAAATGACTAAACAACATCAAGATATGAGAGCTATTGAAAAGTCATTCTCCAGGCTAGAGGCAGCTAAGTGGCAAAAGGGTGGTACATCTGGAGTCAAGAAGATCCGAGCTAAATTATTCACTGTGTGACCCTGGACAAGTCATTTGAACTTCATTTGCCTCGATGTTCTCAACTGTAAAAAGGGGCCCCTCTACCTTTCAGAATTTTGAGGATCAAATAAGATAATATTTGTATAGCACTTAGCACAGTGCGTGTATAAACTAATTGATGCCTAATTTCCTCCTCTATTTCCTAGGTATGTACTTTACCTGGCAAGTGGGTTTTATATTCATGTTAGCTGATCAGGATGCTGTGCTAGAGAAATATTCATCAATTATTGTGGAATTATGGATTATTAGAGCTAGAAGAGACCTTAGAAATCACATAGTCCAACCCTCTTGTCAAGCAAATAAAGAAACTAAGACAAGAGCCTATCCTGTTATGAGGATGAAATGAGATAATATTTATAAACTGCTTAACACAATGTATGACAAACAGGAGGCACTATGTAAATACTAGCCATCATCATCATCATGAATATTATTAATCCTATACACCCATAAGGATTGCCACTATTACATAGATAGCACAAGAATAGCATCCAGATCTTATGACTCCCAAGATCTTAATATCACAATAGACATTTCCATTCTGGCAGTCCTTGCCTTTACCATTTTTTAACTTTTTATTTCTAATTTTCATATATACTTTGCCAAGCTTACAGCTTATTTTATATTATTTTTCAAATTGATTGCTTTTTCCCCACACCTTTACCTTCTGTCTTAGTATCAATTCTAAGGAGAAGAGTAACAAAGGATAGGCAACTGGGGTTAAGTGACTTGTCCAGAGTCACATAGCTAGTTGGTGTCTGAGGCTAGATTTGCACCCTGGTTCTCCCAACTCCAAACCTGGCTCTCTATCCACTGTGCTACCTAGCTACCCCTAAACTGATTGCTCTTCAGGAATTAGGAAATTGTGGGGAAATTTAATTCAAAGTCATAGTAGCTGAGTTCTACCTGTGTGACCTCAGGAAGTCACAACTCATCTGGGCTTCTATTTCCTCACTTGTAAAACGTAAGAGTTGAATCAAAGAAGCCCTGATGATCTATTAGGTTCTAAATCTGTAATCTTGAGATCTTGAGATCCTAAAAGGAGCTCACTAATTATATTCACTTGAATCAAAGAAGAATGTCTTCCCCTGACTCAGATCATTTTAGGATGATCTATTAGCCTCAATCATCCATTACTGCATTAAATGGGCATATTATCCGAGGATTACTTGTCAGAAATGTCAGAAAAGATCTCAAAAAAGATATATACAACTGGAAAAGTAGGTAGACTGTTCAAGTTACAAAAGCTAGGGATGGCAAATGGATAGCCCACACAGTCCATTGCTATCTAGGTAAAATCTAAGAGGCCTAGATGTTCGGAGCACATTGGGCAGATCATCTGTGTAGAATCTGTAAGACAACAAAGACAAGAATCACATCTATTGATACAGTGGGTATTCCCTCTCTTCACCACAGGAGGGAGTACTCACATGTATGAAACTACAAATCTATCAATGTATTGGATTAAAGAGGCAGGATGATAGGGTAGAAAAAGCACTTAAAAATGGAAAATTTGAATTCATATTTTGGCTATGTGATCTTAGGTAACCTCTAAATTTCCTTTTTGTTGGGTCTCTGACTCTTCATGACATCATTTGGAATTTTCTCAACACTGAAGTAGTTTGCCATTTCCTTATCCAGCTCATTTTACAGATTAGGAAACTGAGGCAAACAGAGTTAAGTGACTTGCCAAGAGTCACACAGCTATTAAGTGTCTGAATCCAGATTTGACCTCAGAAAGATCAGCTTATAAATTTTAGTTTCCTCATATGTGAAATGGAAATAATAATACTTCCAATGAAAGTATACAGTGGAGTAAAGAAGCATTGAAGGATTAGGAATCATTAAGCATTGTCCCAGCTTTCAAATAGAAAAAGGCAAGAGGATAAATACTTGAAACTAAGTACTAAAAGTTTGAAATCAGTTTTTAGGGAAAAATTGAGAATAAATTATCAAAGAAAACTTTGTAAGAACTCTGAAAAGAAAGCAGTGATTACTACAAGCCAGCATTAAGACTAAGGTCTTTCCTACTTGTACAAAAATATTTGTAGCAGCTCCTTTTGGAGTGGCAAAGAATTGGAAATTAAGGGATGTTCATCCATTGAGGAATTGCTGAAAAAACTTTAGTACATGTTGGTGACAGAATACTATTGTTCTGTAAGAAATGATAAGATGACTTCAGAAAGAGCTGGGAAGATCTGTAGGAACTGATGCAGAGTGAAATAAGCAGAACTGGGGGTACATTGTATATAATAACAGCAATATTGTTCGATGATTATCTGTGAAAGCTTGGCTACTCTCAGCAATGCAATGATCTGGGAAAATCCTGAAAGACTTATGATGGAGAACGCTATCCACCTCCAGAGAAAGAACTGTTGGATTCATCTTTCACATTAGTGTATTTTTTGCTTAATTTGGTCACATGACTTCGCTCTTATGACAATGAACAATATGCAATTGTTTTGCATGAAAACAAAAATTAAAATTTTCTAAAAGATTAAGGCCTTCAAGATTAGGTTGGATGTTTACCACTGGAACATGAGCCTTCATTTGTCTTCTCTACTGGCCCAAGCCCATTCTAGAATCCATCCTACACAGCCAGTGGGTCACCTTCACATTTTTGCCTTTCCTCTTTCACCTCTGTGAAGATTGGATTTAGCCATCTTCTGATTGTAACAATGAAGATACTTAGCTCTTTCTTTATTGTGAAGATAAAATTGTAATCTCTGATTGTAACAATGAAGGTACTTAGTTCTTCCTTTATAGTGAAGCTAGAAGTGTAAGCTACAATCTATTTTTAGATTTTTAACTACAAAAAGGTGTTAAGTAACTACAAAAGGTGAACTCAACAAAACAGGATTTAAGTAAACCAAAAAGATAAAATCTAACCAAAGAAGGTGAGAACTAAAGAATGGGCAGTCCTGGAGAAAAGCATCTACTGTGATTGGTAGACATGAAAATTTAGAGGTGGTGCCACAAGAGAAAAAGGTCTTTAAATAGAGGGGGGAAAGACTTAAGTGACAGTCAGTGACACAGGCTTGGAGTGAAGGATGGAGGAGCAACTGGAAGACCGACACCCAGACTTCTTTTAGACTGTCACCAATGGTGAGTGAAAGGCTGACAGTGACTTAGCCTTATCTGGAGGTTTCTCTCTCTCTCTCTCTCTCTCTCTCTCTCTCTCTCTCTCTCTCTCTCTCTCTCTCTCTCTCTCTCTCTCTCTCTCTCTCTTCCTTAATTTCTTCTCTCTATATTAATTAAATCACCATAATTCCCAGCTGACTTGAGTATTTTATTATTTGGGAATTTTCCCTGGTGACCAATTATTTAAATTTTAAGTCACAAAGCTCAAATTATCTTTACACATTATCACCTGACCTACTTGTATAGTTTCAGTACCACTAGGTCTTGCTATTTTCCCCGACTCCTCACTCTCCTGAATCTTTAGGACATCTAACAGCTGAACTTCCTGTATTGTCTATCCCCAGTTAAAGCATGAGCTCCTTGAGATGAAATACTATTTCCATTTTTTCTGTTTGTATCCCCAGGACTTACACAGTGCTTGATTTTATAACTTTTTTAAATTAAATCACTTGGAGCTGTTGAAGAAGGTTTTCTGTTCAAATATGGGCTAGATTACATGTTATCCCTTAATTAACCCCACATACCCACCCTTTTTTTAAATTTTATTTAGTCAACTTAGAACATTATTCCTTGATTACAAGAATTACATTATTTCCCTTGCTCCCCTCCCCCCACCCTTCCTGCAGCAGATGCACAATTTCATTGGGTATTACATGTGTCCTTGATCAGAACCTATTTCCATATTGTTGGCCACACACCCACCTTTAAGGAGATAGGATAAAAAGATGTGATGTGGGTGGGGGTACAGCTAGGCAGCTCAGTGGATTAAGAGTCAGGCCTAGAGACAGGAGGTCCTGGGCTCAAATTTGGCCTTGGACACTTTCTAGCTGTGTGTGTGGCCCTGGGCAAGTCACTCAATCTCCATTGTCTAGCCCTTACAATTCTTCTGCCTTGGAACCAATATTCAATATTGATTCTAAGACATAAGGTAAGGGTTTAAAAAAAAACAAAGAATATGATGTGATTAGGTGGAAAGAGAGGCATTATGGTATACTATATTAATTGAATGCTCAACTTGGAATCAGGAAGATAACAAAATAAGGAGATTAGATTCAATTTCCAATGCCCCTTCCTACTCTAAATATCTATGAGCCTAAGGGTAAAATCAATGAAGTAATGTCAATTATAGAGACACCTAGAAAGAAATATTACAGGACTCTATCCTTGGCTCTGTTCTGATAAACATTTTTATCAATGATAAGTATAAGACCACAATTGGAATGCTTAATAAAATATGTGAATAACATAAAACTGAGAGGGATGGCTAGCATATTATATTATAGAACTGGTTTACTCAATGACCTCTTATCATCCTATAGTATAGTATAGAAAAATTACAGGAAAAAAAGTCTAATCCTATTCCCAGGGAACTGATGAGGAAACAATTTCACTCTGTGAAAAACACAGATCCAGATTTTTGAAAATACTGTTAGCCACAATTCCTACATTACTTTGTTTAGGTCATTTTCTCCCCTTTGTTGTAAGAAAGGATGCTGATGGTAGTGGATAATAGAAATTGCAATTTTTTTAAAATGCTGTTTTTTAAAAGCCTCAATAAATATTTTAAATAAACAAGTACAGGGTGTTGAAGGAGGCATGTCTAGAAAGGAGATTATATGAAAAAATACTCAGAGGTTTTCATGGATTGCAAGCTCAATATAAGTAAACATTATGACAGCATGCAAAAATGTTCCTTTTTAAATCTTATGCTATCCTTTTTAGTGACATCTATATATAGGTATTAATAACAATACTTTGCTTCTCTCAGAAGCATTTATACTAAAAAAAAAGGTTTCAGCTCTTTTCCCAAATTAGATGGCAATGGTACCCTAGAAGACTTGATCACCATGGATCTCTGGCACTGTGGATTGTGGATGAGGGGAAATATTTATGGTATCCCTTTAAAATTTATACAATTTCCTACCCTATCTATTCATAATTATCCTGGTTATTTAACTATAGTTACCTCAGGGGAAATCATGAAATTAACCATAAAAATGTCACTTTTATTTACTT
Organism: Monodelphis domestica; assembly: GCF_027887165.1. Taxonomy (NCBI): domain Eukaryota; kingdom Metazoa; phylum Chordata; class Mammalia; order Didelphimorphia; family Didelphidae; genus Monodelphis; species Monodelphis domestica. The sequence continues at coordinate 274,755,498 of NC_077227.1, forward strand.
TAATTTATCACTGTTAGTGGGATTAGGGTAGTTAGGAAAGAAGATGAAAAGATTTCTGGAAATCCATCAGTTGTTTCCCTTCCCCTACAAATGAAGCAGTCACTGATGTAGAAATGAGACAATGTCATCATTTTGGGGTATATGTGTGTGTTTTGTGTATTTGGTCACCAATGAGAGGTTACTTAAGGTGGAATTAACTGATCAAGGAGCAGTGAAGGAAAAAGTAGAAATATGGCATAGGCATGAAGCTTCTTATGGAAAGGAGGAGATAGTGAAAAAGCATTGGACTTGATTGACACTATTTACCAACCGGCACCTTCAATTTTCTGTTGGTGAATCAGGGCAAGGCTGAGAGTGAGAGGAGGAAAAGCACACAATTTACTTTTCATAAATGAAGGATGTTCACAAATTAGATATCTATATATTAGGGAATATATGTACTGTGTTTTATTTCAAAAAACCTAAACATCTGTATCCCTTTCCCGGTAATTGATGAGACTATGGATGCTGTTCTTCCAGTTTGCTCTTTCTACTGAAAGACATGTATAGGATTTCAGAATTTTATATCTCACAGGAATATTTTTTAAAAGGCTTTTCTGTTAGCCTTTTTACAACTTACCAGTGGCCAAACTGGTCCAAGACCAGGTTCTAATTCCCTTCAGCCCCTCATATACACATAGAACCTATAGCACCCACCACCACCACCAAAGGAATCTCATTCTTTCAGGAAAAGAGATCAAGATAAGTTCACCCTGAACCACCATTAACAACCCTCATCACCAACAAGACATAAATAAATCATACCATCATTGATGGAGTGTATAATGCCCAGATGGGCCAAACTGCTTCAGCACTATAGCTAGCAACTATACAATTGCTGGTGGGTAATGTCATTAACCAAAGGAATTTCCAAATATTTCATTTTAAAAGTCTTAAGTATCATGACTATAAATTGTGTGATCCTAAGGAAAGTCGTCTATGCTAGATACTAAATTGTCATTACTTAAAGCAACAGAATGTATACTTTCATCTTGAGTTTCTTTTCCTTAGAAAACTGGAAATAAGTTGTAATTGCAGTTATGAATTTTAAACCTAGAAACTAATCTTTTCTCCTGAAATTACTTTATTTGGTTAATTGCCTATTTAAGAAAGAAAGGAAAGAAATAAAGGAGGCAAAGAAAAAAGTGAAGGGGGAGGGAGGGAAGGGAAGGGAAGGAAGGAAGAAAGGAAGGGGAAAGAAATATTTGGTGACATCTGAATAGTAGAGCTTTATGGAATCTTAAGAGATTACTATTTTGTGGACAAAGGAACAGACCCAGAAAGGTGAACTGATCTCAAAGTCACACAATAGCAAAACTGAGATTTGATAAAAAGGTCTCCTGAAACTAACTGGATAGTGCTCTTTCCACTATACTCTGCTGCCTCTAAATGAAGAACCACCCAAAAATATTGAGTTAGAAAGAACTTAAAAAAAAAAACTTGAAAAAGTATTAAGTCTAATTCCTATCTCTAGCATGAATTTCTTCTATAATACTCTTGTCAAAGGGTCATTGATGCTTTGTTTGAAGAGTTCCAGCAGAAGAAAGCTCACTACTTCAAAGATATTCCACTTTTCTTTTGAAAAGCTCTAATTGTCAAGAAGTTTCTCTTCATATTGAAGTCAAAAATATGTCTTCATGTATATTCCTAATACAATTCTTTTTCAGGGGGCAAGGAATGAAATGTGTATGCTATTTCTTCCTAGTAAGTTGTATTAATACTAAATATTATCTCTTATAGAATAATTTTAGACTAGATAATAGAAGTAGAACATTTTAGATTGATATAAAAATTTTTAAGGTATACATACATACAGTATCTCTAATTAGATAGGTAGGACTGACATTGGCCTTACCATAACTAGGGAGAAGAATAGAATTGACATTTTCTGCCTTTTTACCTTCTTTTTCCCCTCAATCTTTTGTCTAAGAGGACATTTTTTATTAAGTTCTAAACTATTCCATTTAGAATATGAGCCATAAAGATATATTGATCAGGTGAATGAGTCAATATTAACTGACTATTACTTCTACAGTTAGAAGCAGTCATAAAGTACATCATAAGTACTGAAAGAAAATTAATTCTGCTTTAACATTATTGGAAGAAAATAGTTCATTATTAATTGCTTTAGAATTATTAACAATGAAGCCAAAGAATATACTGGGGGAGAGTTTCATAGAATTTTAACTCTACCATTTCCTAATAAGCATAAGAAAAGGTATTTGTGAAACATATAACATATAGTCTCTTCAGTTATGGGAAGATGAACATCCAACAAACTTTTTTTCCCTTTTTTCAATGAGAACATAGATTAAAACCCCAAACAAGTTTGCAGAAAACTATTGTACAATGTTATATCTTGGGTGTGGAAAGTAAGTGGAAAAAAATGTTAGAATACCTGTCCCACCCCTGGGTTGTTTTTCCGAGATGTATAAGATGATGGATGCCTGACTTTCGATGACATGGTCTCTTGTAGCCCTTTGCTTCGGCTAGCAACAGACCTTCCTGAATCTGATTGGCTTAAAAACTGGAAAGGATCTGCCATTGCAGAGGTAGAGGAAGCATGAAATAGATCTTCTGGTAATACAGTTGGTTCTTTGAGGAGCCAATATATGTATCAGTGATGAGGGCCACAAGGCCCACCTAGAGTCAACAGCAACGTTTTCAGAGAGGTTCCACTGCAGTCTTTTTCACTATTTAGCAAATTCTCTCCAGTTGGACTCTGTTACGTGTGTTGCTTGAAGCCAAGGAGGTGGACTTCATTTCTAAAGAAATCATCAAAACACTGTGTTTAGATTATAACTGTTGCAGTAACTTGTATGTGTATACACACTCACACGCATATGCATATATATATAATATGTAAGATATATGTATACATACTGTACCACCTTGCTACTCAGATACATAATTCTATATACATATATAACATAAATGAATTCTATATTAAATTATCATATTAATGTATCCAATTGAGTAGTATTGGCCTCTATAGTTAAAAACAAATGATATCTGAAAGAAATTAACATCAGTCATTTCCATCTTCACCTTAATTAATCAGCTCCTATGAACAAAGACTTGCCAGCAATGTAAAATTTGCTGAGTGAGAAGGTAAAAAGTGTAATCCAATAATTTGGGGGTTTGTTTAGGAGCGCAGACTTGGATATTGGATAGAATATTTGTGTTCCTTTGATGGAATTGACCTTGAATAGAGCAAAATAGTGAATTAAGCAGGCAAGGTATCCCTAGGAAATCTGGTGCTGTAATTAAAATGTATGACTTTGGTATCCTCTCATTTCTTTTTTTAGCATTCTCCCCTGGGGTATCTAGTGTCCCAAATGCCCTCAGTCCTTATTGCTTGACCCCATTTTGTCCAAAACATCTCTCTTCCAACCTTTACCTAAAGCCTTTTTCAATCCCAAATATTCTAACAGATCTCTGCTCTATCCTAGAGAAATGCTAGACCAATTTGCTCTGTTAAGCTAATAGCTATTAATGTAATAGTGTTCTTGGCTTAAGGAGTTTGAAAGATGAATTCAATGGGGATGATTCCAGTACAGTTTAGTTAGGAATAAATAGATTAAGACATTTGGGGTCTTCTGGTGCTTGTCCCTCAAATATAGATTCCATAATAATAAGAATAAGAATACTTTTCTACTATGTCATCTTTTTGCTGTTCACAAAATCTCTTCATGGATATTATTGACTTACCTTATTTGATCCTCATCATAATGCTATGAGATAGAGAAGGAAGGTATTGTTACCCTCATCTTTCAACTGAAGAAACTGAGGTTCAAAGTATAACATTTGTCCAAAGTTGTATACCACATAGGCCCTTTCTTACTCTGACTTTGCTTAAGCTGCTTCTATAGATGGATATGTATTCTTTCAAGACATTTCTTTTCATTTTTCTATGCTCCCATTTTATGAATTTTTTGTTCAATAAAGACAATCTTTTCTTAATGAGAGTTTCATTGATTTTGCTTTTGAGAAAAATCCAGATGCAAACATATTATGTATCCTAAAATACATGAAATATGTCATTAAAGTTTCAATGTAACTTGATTGTCCTATTTGGCAGGTTTTAGTATTGCCCCCCCCCCAAAAAAAACGAGCTCTAAAATGTATTAACTGAATGGTTTTGAAATATAATGTCTATAATATAGTAGTGGGACTTACCATTTATAAGGACTATAAAACAGGAAGCTGCTTGGAGATCAGATCCACCCTCCTGTGATTTTGATGGCTATATGTCTTTCACTTCTACCTTTTGCCAAAGGAGTCTTACAAATGCTTTCAAGACTTGAAAGTAGAAGGATATGATGTATTACACTTCCTCTAGAAGATAGTTGAAGTCAGTTTTTACCATATTGGTTAAATAGAAAAATGTAAATCTAAGACCAATCCCAAGAAGGGTCCTGTATCTTGTAAAATGGCTGCATTGCTTTGCCTATAGAATGTTAGCCCTTCAGATAAATGGTTACTGAACGATGACATCACAAAGGATCTGACACTTGCTGTGATCTCAACTGAGTTCATTTCAACAAGTACTTATTATTAGCCTAGCCTATGGCTAAGGATACAGAATTGAGTAAAACTTTAAAGATCTGGATTCAAATTATTACTCATTACATGTGTGGATATGAACAAATCATTTCATCTGTTTCTTTCACCTGAAGTTTCTTTATGAGTATAGAGGAGAATGAATTTGAAGGTCCTTCTAGTTTCAAGTTCTATACTTAACTACCCTTGCCCACAAGAGGCTTCCAGTCAAGTAAGAGGGAATAACATAAATACACAAATGGCTATAACACATAAGTGCCAAAGAGAATTGAAGACAGAAGTATCATCAGAGAAGAGAGGAATCCCTTGATTGGATCAAGGAAGTCTTCATGGAGGAAGTAGAACTTGAACTTGAACCTTGAAAGATGGAAGAATATCAGTCAGATATAATGATTTTTCATGTAGTCAAATTAAAACCTTAAGTAGTTTCAATAGTTTCTAAAAAAATATATCAAACTGATCCCATTAAAAATCAAAATACAAGAAAAGGTGAAAATTGTGTTTGGGATCTTTTTGCCTTCTAAAAATTATTTTTTATTAGAAAAAATAAACAAAAAACCTAAGCCTTCAATGCAACAGCATAAAAATAGTTGTAAAAGGTTGAACTTGAACACTTACCTTTTCATTATTTACCAAATGACAAAAGAAATGAAGAGTGCCTAAATTAACAAGTAAACACAAACATTATCCATTGTATTTGAGAATTTTGAAGCTGTTTGGTTTTTTTTTTTTAACTTAGTTGACAGTAATGTACAATTACTTTTTTTGGTGTTTTTTTTTGGGGGGGAAAGAGGGATCTGAGCCCAAGAGAGATAAGTAGGCTTTTCTGCTGTCGACATGGAATCTAGAAACCCCCAACTTGTAGCCTAGATCTGATGTTTTGGGACTAGCTTATAAATTAGAGACCCCAAAGTTTGCACTTGTTTCCTGTTCTTATGAGAATCCACCCTGAAGGGAATCTCAGGCTAGCAGTTTCACACTAATAATACACCAAAGGTAACTGACAATCCTAGTTAGGTGAGGCTAAATTTGAACATTCCCATTTCCTTGTGGCTATGGTAATGTCAATCATCTTTCCCTGCCCCTGGATCCTACAAAGAGTATCTAGGTTCTCCAAATTCTTTTGTTCCTTGAGGTTGTCAATCTAGTGTGGTTGGCTCTCCCAGGGGTCAGTGACCAGAGCAACCAGAGTTTCAGGGCTCTGCATGGGTGTGTAGCATGCAACTGTGTGGAGGCCTTGAGGCGAGCTCTGTACCCCTTTCCTTGATTAAACAGTGGTCTATTTAATAGTTTGGGCTTTGTCCCAGTTAACACCTCATTCTCTGTGGCTCCATCTGCTTTCAATTTGGAAAATCTCTTGAAGATTAGATATGGCTTGTGTCTAGGTATTCCAAAAATGGACTAAATGGGGTATTCAAGGTATTCAAAGTGTGAAATAGATACCAAGTATACGACAACTATTTCTTTCCTCCACCACAAAGGAATGCTTAAAAAACAAAACAAGATTTGATCACATAATTTAATGGGGATATGATTGGGGATATAGGCTAAAGGAGCACCCTAGTGCAAATATTAATAATATGGAAATCATTGACACATGTGAAACCCAGTGGAATTGCTCGTTGGCTACAGGAGATGGGTAGGAAGAGGGGGGGGAAAGAACATGATTTATGTAACTATGGAAAAATATTCTAAATTAATTAAACTTTAAAAATAAAAAAAAGATCCAAAATTAAGCTTTTGAGTTGTCATTGCCATTCTACCTTTCTTCATAATTCTTTTCCATTAATTCTCTTTTATGCTAACTCTTAATTTGTTTATTCATATCTTGAATTCATATTTCTATTTTGAGATTCATACCATACTACCATACTATCCCAGCCAAGCCATTAACATTGCCAACTTGAAATTTGGAGACCCTAAATCTGCCCCTTTCCTGATTAAAGACTTGGTTTTTCTGACTACTTTAGAAGTTTTGTGTTGTTTCTAAGTTAACAACATTAAACACCTTTCCAATGGTTTAGATTTGGCTTCATTTTTGTAAAGGTGTTTATGTAAGCACATTGTATCTCTCTGTAGATTGATTTCCAAATATTTAGTAATAGTTTTTAACTTGCTACTTTGCTGAAGCTGTTTATTAGTCCATTTAGGGTTTTTTGTTGTTGCTTCTCTTGTGTTTTCCATATAAATATCCTATCACCTGCAGAGATATTTTAATCTCTTCTTTCCCAGTGTTTAATTCATGCAATTTCTTTTTCTGGTTTTATTGTTATAGTTAAAGGTAACATTTCTAGAGTTGTGTCAACAAGGGTGAGAGTGGAATCCTTGCTTTACTCTTGATCATTAGGGGGAATTTCTAATTGTTTTTGCATGACAAATTTTTTTTGTCATTTTTATTTTTATATACATTTTTTAATACATTTTTATATACAAATATTTATATATATGTAAAGAAAATCCTTTAAAAATATCCTTTCATTTATATATTTTTAGTAGTTTTAACATAAATAAACACTTTTATTTTAGTGAGGTTTTTTCTTTATTAATATAATCACTGGACTTTATTTACATTCATTATCAGTGAACCATTTACTAATAAATTATTTTTATACCACTAGAATATATCCACCTTGATCAAAACGAGTAACCTTTTTGACACATTGCTATAATTTATTTATTTAAAATCCATCTCTAGGTTTGGCTCTTAATCTACTGAATTACCTAACTGCCCCCTATAATTTATTTGTAATCGCTTTTCATTAATGTTTATTAGTGTTATGATCTATAGGAATTTTTTTACTTTGCCTTATCCCACCCTGAATTGGGCCTCTGGACTGTTACTTATTTCATAAAAGGAGTAGAATGATTTTCTGAACTGGGTCTGACTCAAACAAGTCACCTAGTCATTCCTGTTGTCAACTTGGAAAAACACAGAACCATTAAAGTAGTCATAAAGCCAAATCTTTAATCTGGACAAGAGACAGTGCTCAAGATTCAGCTGCCACACAGAGTCAAGCACTTAATAGCACACAAAGCCAAAGCTCTGGGACTCTTGGAACAGTGCCTCTGGGAAAATGCACAACCAGGGATATTTTTCCAAAGAATAATAGAACATAGGGGTCTTATATGCCTTTTGGGGAATTAAAGACTGGAGAGTAAGATTGATTAGCTTTACAATGGCCTCAAGGAAATGAGGAGTCCAGAGCTGGAATATCAGGGAGAGGCTGATGCTTTACAATGGATACAAAAGAAAGATAATAGCCAGGGGCTAGGATACCTGGGAGAGAATTTCTAGGATTAAAAGGGGTACTTAAGATTTGATTATCTACTTATCCCTTTAGAGACCTAGGTTCAAATCTGGCCTCAGACACTTCCCAGGTGTGTGGCCCTGGGCAAGACACTTAACCCCCATTGCCTAGCCCTTATCTCTCTTCTGTATTGGAACCAATACACAGTATTCCAAGACTGAAGGTAAAGTTTGTTTGTTTGATAAAAATAAAAAAATAAAGTTTATTGTTCATTTAGAATCCAGGTCCTCTGGGACTCCCCTTAAGGCAAGTTTCCAAGGGACAGGAGCAAAATTGGGAGTTCCAAAAACACAGTTGACAGTGTTCAATTCTGGACTCTGTTAAGAGAAGATATATTTAGCCATAGGAAAAAAATATATATATTTAACAAAGATAAATACTTGGGAGATAGCTATGTGGACCAGTAAATTGTGAGTCAGACCTAGAGATAGGAGGTCCTGGATTCAAATTTGAACTCAGACCTATCCTAGTTGTGTGACCCTAGGCAAGTCAAGAGAGAGAGAGAGAGAGAGAGACAGAGAGAGAGAGAGACAGAGACAGAGAGACAGAGAGACAGAGAGACAGAGAGACAGAGAGACAGAGAGACAGAGAGACAGAGAGACAGAGAGACAGCTATGCAACAAAGCATTCCTGATGCCTCTCAAGAATACTCAGTATAGCAGGAAGTAATGGCAATAGCCCGAGCCTTTAGTCCTTGGAGCCAATGAATAAAGTCTCAAGAATGGTTTTGATGTATTTTAAGGAAACACTAGCCTAACTTGAATAGAGGTGTGGGTAGGATATTAGATATTACTCCTATCACAGAAGCTCTCTTTATTTATTTTTGAAACCAGGAATGTGCTGGAAAATATTTAACTGGTTCTCTAGAAAAAAAAATGCACACAGCATACTTTTAAGTTTACTCTGCATTATTAGTATTTTCTCCATTAAGTCTAGATAATTAACAAAACAATAAAAAATTGATTTATAGCATTTTCCAACTTCCAAGATGTAAATGCTTACACTGAAAATTTAATAATTAGCTTTCGAGGCTGAGTTGAGCTGGCTTTATCACATGCCTGAAGAGAATTATTTCTTCCTTAAATATTTAATTATATTTACTAACAAATCCATCTGATCCTGATCCTTTCTTCTGTGTCAGTTCAACTAGGCTTTGTTCAAATTTTCTTTTTGAGATAAGGTTGTCTGCATTATATGTTCCTTGCTTTGACAATTTAGGAAGTTTAGGATTTAGGATAGTGGGAAGATGGAAGAGTAGGGTGGGAAGTTTTTTTGTCCTAAAACTTCCCACAAATAACCAAAAATAACTAAAAACCATTAAAAGCAGCAAAAACAGATACAAGTCCAAAATGTAACTGAACAGCTAAGGACAACTAGGCAGAAAGGTTTCTAACTTCCCTGGCCTCAGTCCCACCAGAAAAAAATCAGAGAGAATCCACAAAACAAGCTGAAGGGCAAGATTAGCTACCTCACCTTTTGTGCCCAGGGTGAGGAGCCTTCAACCCAAGAATACCACTGAAATATGAGTCCAGAGACAGACGGCCCAAGAATAGCTGTGTTTGCTGCAGCTTGGCTCAAGATACCTGACTGGCCCACTGTTGGGGGACTGAAGGAGTGGATGAATGCCACGCCCTAAATGACAGGAACTCGATCCTCATTGCTAACAAATGAGGGACTTTGGAAACCTGAAGAATGAGGTCTGGGCACTTGCACTGTCCCAGCTGCAGCGGTACAAGAGAAGTGGAAGAGTAAAGGAGTGTCTACCAGTGAGTTTGTTTGCTGAGAGACTGGGGCCCATCTGCCGTGGTCACTCCCAGTAGAATGATTGTTGCCACAGTCGGGGGGGGGGGGGGGGGGGGGTAGGGCGAGGAGGCCGACTGGCTGCAGTAGCAGAACTGCCTGAGAGCTCTGGTTGGAGTACCTGAGGTCAATCACTGACTGGGGCTTTAGCCAGGGACTGAGAATATATTTGACTCAGGACTGTAATAAATAGGAACCAGGAAAAACACACACACAAGAAAATCCTGAAACCTGAGATAATGTGTGTCAACAAAATAGGAACTCTGGGACTGCAGCAAAAAAGACAACAATTAAGTCTATTGACCTGACCACTAAAATTTAATAAATAAAATGAAAAAGCAAAGGGGAAAAGAACCCAATTATTGATAGTGTTAACTGAGAGAAAAAAAACTATTAAATAGTTAGAAAAACCACTCTTTAATCAAGGAAAGGGGTACAGTGCTCTCCTTAAGGTCTCCACACAGAGCTGTGTGCTACACACCCACACAGAGCCTACACTAGAGACTCTGGTTGCTCTGGTCACTGACCCCTGGGAGAGCCAACCATCCTAGATTGACAACCTCAAGGAACAAAAGAATTTGGAGAACCTAGATACTATTTGGGGGATCCAGGGGCAGGGAAAAATGATTGACATTACTATAGCTACAAGGAAATGAGAATGTTCAAACTATACTGACAGGATACAATCAAGCTTGGAAAAGGAATCAACTAGAGGCTGAGGTGTAAGGGAAGGGGCTACTTACAATGGATACTAAAAGGATAGTGCCTGCCCAGGTGTGAGTCTTCCTGGGAAAGGGTCTCTGATACAATGGGGAAGGCTACCTAAGACAAGAGTGCTTAGCATTTGATTAGCCCCACCTGACTGTGATTGTCATTTACCTCAGGTCTATTATTCAGTGTGAAACTACTAGCCTGAGATTCCCCTCAGGGTGGATTCTCATAGGACCATGGAACAAGTACAAACTTTGGGGTCTCCAATTTAAAAGCTAGTCCTAAAACTTGAGGTTCATCAGATCTTACTAGGTCACAAGTTGGAAGTTTCTGGATTCCACATTGACAATAGCTATTATGGGGATAGAGAAGATTAAGGTGCAAATTTAGAGGACAGTTAAGTAAAAAACACTCTTCAAAAACAGTAAAGAAATGCAATAAGTGGCCACAAACTCAACAAGATCTTGTGGAGATATTAAAAAAGAACTCAAAATGAGGGGCAGATGGATAGCTCAGTGGATTGAGAGCCAGGCCTAGAGATGGGAGGTCCTACGTTCAAATATGGCCTCAGACACTTCCCATCTGTGTGACCCTGGACAAGTCATTTAACTCCCATTGCCTAGCCCTTACCACTCTTCTGCTTTGGAACCAATACACAGTATTGATTCCAAGATGAAAAGTAAGGGTTTAAAAAAAAAAAAGAACTCAAAAGCCAAATGAGAGAGGTGGAGGAAAAATTGGGGGGGGGGGGGGAGATTAAGAGCACTATAATAAAATCAAGAAAATTATGAAAGAAAGACCACCCAAAAGGAAAAACAGATTTAGAAATTTATGGAAGAAAATAATGAACTAGAACTAGAATTGGACAAGGAAAAGCTAGTGAAATCAAAAATAATAAAGCAAAATCAAAAGAATGAAATAATAGAAGAGAATATGAAACATTTTATTGACATGGGCACTGTACCCCAGAAACCCAGGCGAACTATTGTCAAGGAACTCCCTTGTTTTTTTTCTGACTCTAAGACTAAAAACACCCAATGACCCCACCTAGGGTCCTGAGATGACTATCTTCCTTTGATCATCCTCTAGATGGTCAGAAAGATGCACCTTCAGACCACACCTCAATCCTATCAGACATCTTTTTGTCCCCTAAAACTAAGGAATCTTTATGTCCCCAGGCAGATTCCAGTATGATCACCCCACCTCATGCCTGAGTGACTAACTGTTGTGAAGAATGTATAAAATCCCCAGAACTGATGTCATCAGGAGGAACAGCCTTTCCTTTCATGCTGTCCTCCCAGGGAACTGCTCCCCATCTTGCTGTTCTACCTTGCTATCCTCCTGGCCACTCTCAACATTACTTTCTAAATTAATAAATATCTTTTGTTTTTAAGCTAAATTTTGGAGTCATTGCATGCTTGCAAAAGGCATCCTTCCTGAACCCAAAGGGGTATCCTTCCATGCCCATACCATTATCACAAAAACAATTGACTTGGAAAATAGATCAAGGAGAAACAATATAAGAATAGTTGGACTCTCAGAAAGTTAAATTTTTTTAAAGAGTTTATTCCAAGAAATCATTAAAGAAAAGTGCCCAGGAATTTTAGAAACAAAGAGTAAAATAGAAATTGAAATAATATACCAATCACTACCTAGAAGAGATCCAAAGATGAAAATTAACAACATTGCTCAATTCTACGGTCTTCAGGTTAAAGAGAAAATACTACAAGCACAAGAAAACTATTTAAATATTGTATAGCTATAATCAGAATAACATAATTTAGCAGTCATAACATTAAAAGAATGCAGGACATGGAACACAGAATTTTGCAGAGCAAGAGAACTGGGTTTACAACCAAGAAAAACATATCCACCAAAGATGAGCATAATTATAAAAGGGGGAGGGATATTTAATAAATTAAAGGAGTTTCAACTATTCCTGGAGAAAAATCCAGAACTCAGCAGAAAATTTGATCTATAAGAAACACATAAAGGTAATGAAAGACCAATCATAAACAAACCAAAAGGTCAAATTGTTTGATTCTAGTTTGAGAAAATGTCATCTATGGCCCCTGGGAATAGCATCATTGCCAGGTTACTTTGAAGAGGTAAGTATGGATGGAAGACTTGAGTTCAAGAGAATGTAATATAATGAGCTGAAATGGGAGTGGAATAGACCAGCAGGCAGGTAGAGTGGAATGGCTATCTCATCAGTGTGTGGAAGACTGGGAGTACTAGAACCCAACTCTCATCTGACTAGGGATAAAGAAAGAACAATAGACACAATTAGAAGGGTAAAAGTGTTCTTAATGTACAGAGAAATAGGAGTAAAGGGGGTTGGGATAAGGGAAGGATAGGGAAGAGAAAGAAGGACAAGGGGATAAGAAAAGGAAATGAAGGCAGAGATACCTAGAGGGCAATACATATCAAAAGATAGGGGGTTAAAGTGAAAGGATTAGGAGAGCACAGTTGAGGGATAAATTAGAGATTTGGGGAAAGTGGATGGAATAAAAAATAAAAGATAAGGAGCAAGAGATAAGGGAGTGATCTTTGGAAAGGTAAATCAATTTGGAACTAAGAGGGCAAGAGGGAGGATTTGGGGGAAGGGATGTGAATAGGAAAGGTATTGGTCAAAGGAACCTGGACAACTGAGGAGGGATATGGCAGAAAGAAAGGAGGACAAACATTGAGGAGGAACAGAGTAGATGGGAATGCACAACTAATAACTATGACATTGATGTAATGGGATGAATTCATATAATCAGAGAAAATGGATAGCTGCAAAGATAAAAACAAAAAACAAAAAACAGGGCCTGACAATGTGGTGTTTACAAGAAACACACTGAAAATGAGAAACAGAGTGAAGGTGAGTGGCTGGAGCAGAATATAATATGCCTCAGCTCATCCACAGAAGGCAGGGGTAGCAGTTGTGATCTCTAACAGAGTTGGGCTAAAATGGATATACAGTGATCCCTCACCTATTGTGGGAATTACACTCCAGATTCTGATAGATGAAAATCCCCGAAGTAGCAGGAGAACAGACGAATGCTACAGTCACTGAGTCAATCAGTGCCCTGGATACAGAACACAGTGCTGGTGAAGGGCACCCATGGGTCCCCAGCTGTTGGTTATGAGTTAGTTCAATCCACACTCCCACCCCACTCCAGGAACATCATCTGTCTCAATTCAACTGGGCTTGGGGACAGAAGAGGTGGTCTGATGAGCCCCTGCTAGGATCCCTTCTCCATTTGTTCTTGCCCTAGCCTGGCTGTGTGTCCATAGGCCTCATTCCTCCTCAAGGTGAACTCATGTCTCTCCCTCTCTCCCTCTCCCACCCCAAAAATGGGGGAGATTGAACTCCAGGTGCTAGGGTTCTAGGGCTCAGTCCTCCAGTCAGTGTTCTGTCCACCAAGACCCCCTTCCTACTCCCAAGCTTGAATCCATCTCAGAGGTTTGGATAGAAAGGTGGTCCCTCCTGTGCTCCCAGGTCCTGTTATTCAGTCCTGCTGTCCAAAGCACCTTACCTAGGCTCAGCTTCTCTCTTGGTTGGGTCTTGGGTAGGGGGAGAGTTGCTGTTGGATTTTTCATAAATAAAATTTTCAATAAACTGGTGGTTTCTTACAAAAAAAAAATAATCCTGGGGTATAGTGAAAATTCCACGATATAGAATTACATATATATATATATAAACAATGAGTTGCAATAAGTGAACCACAATATAGGGAGGGATGACTGTAATTGGAAGAGATGACCAGGTTAACTATATTATGGGGGGAAGTTACTATGGATAATAAAACATTGTCAATATTGGACCTGTATGCACCAAGTCTTATAGCACCCAGATTTTTAAGGGAAAAACTAAATGAGATACAGATGGAAATAGATAACAAAATAATAATAGCAGCAGACATTAATCTTTCTCTCTCAAAACTAGATAAATCTAGCCAAAAAATAAAGAAAGAAGTTAAGATGATGAATAGAACCTTAGATAAGATAAATAAGATAGATATCTGGAAAGTCCCCACACATCTGCATAATGTTAGTTAAGATCTAAGACTGAGCATACACATAATCCAAAAATAATTTCTGGTGGAGCAATGGCTTAGAGAGTATAAATATTTTGCAAAAGTCTTACTTCAATAGTCATACTATGAAGTTAATCCTGCACCCCTGAGGAGTTGTGCACTGGAACAAAAGTTTCACTGTGTATGCCCAAGTTAGAAAGATTTGTTTTGGAAAGAGTATGGTCCTGGCAACAGATTGTGTCTGTTGCCTAAGGTCCAATCTAGCAAAACATGGCCCTGGTAATATATTTTAACTAAGAACCAGAAGGGTGAAAGTTATCAAATTAAATGCTGATAGGAACATGAAGAAACATACCAAATATTAAATTACTAGAGCACCTGTGAATTTTTTTAAACGAGATAGAATTATACATTAAAAGTTGTAAAGCTGTTCATGCTTATTGACCTAGGGATCTCATTACTCAGAGTAAAACTTAAGGGCATTTTTCAGAGGGTAAAAAGGCTGTGTTTGTATGAAAATATTCAGGGAAGTTTTGTTTATCATGAAAAAATAATTCAAAATAACACAAATTCAATGAATGGGAGAAATGGCTGAATAGATTGTGATATTTAAATGTAATGGATTGTATCAAGATATTGAAGTAAAAAATATTGAAAATATAAAGAAAATAAAGGAAATATATAAAGAGATGAAAAGAGAATAAAAATAATACATACTATGGTTACATAAAAAAGTCAAAAATCAAGAGAAAAAAATCCAGATAAAACAAATTCAAAGGGAACTCAAAAGCAGAGGATGTTTATATTAGCTTACATATTTTTTAATAAATTGTAACCAATGTGGAGTTTATGGTCTTGTACAAAATCTTTTTAATGCATTTGTTTTTCTTGGTGGCATAATAAAAAAAATTTTTTAAGGAAATTACTTTAGAGAAGATGCTTTAAAAATAATTTTTTTTTAACTTGGGAGGTTTTCTATTTTTGTTAGAACTTCATTTAAAAATATTCCATTTTGCCATAATGGTTTTAATTTTCTTTATTTCCTCTTCTTTTTAGTTTTATAATTTGGTTTTCTTCACTCTTGTTTTGACTAAATTGGAAAACTGTTCATCAGTTCTTTTGAAAAAAAAAATTGGAGCGGGGGAATGGCAGTTGAGTAGCTCAGTGGATTAAGAGCCAGGCCTAGAAAAGGGAAGTTCTAAGTTCAAATTTGGCCTCAGACATTTCCTATCTGCATAACCCTGGACAATTCACTTAAACCCCATTGCCTAGCCCTTACTACTCTTCTGCCTTAGAACCTTTTTTTTAGAACACTTACCTTGGAACCAATTGATTCCGAGGCAGAAGGTAAGAGTTTAAAAAAACAAAAGTTATTTCATTTTATTTATTCAATGTTTTGTATGATAATACATGTATAACCCAGATTGGATTGCTTGCCAGCTCCAGGAAGGGAGATAATTTGGATTATATAACTTCAGAAAACTTATATGGAAATTTGTTATTAAATTTTTTATATGCTATATATAAATATAAATTTTACTTATTCATTATACTTACCATACTGGGGACAATACTTCAAGTGATCCTAGGGATATGTGACTAGAATAGCACTCAGTGTTATATCTCCTTGAACTATCTGGCAAAAAAACAATTTGAGCTAAAGTGAATGTATAAACCAGGTTTAGCAATTCCCAAACCTGTCTTGATCTCATTTACTCTGCTCAAGACAAGTTTCTATATCTCTTTAACTGTCTCTTTTTCCAAGTTTCTGCCTACAATCTAAGAGAAACAACATTTCTCTTACAATTTATTTGCCTCATTTCTGCCCCCATCTCAGTTTCTTCTTCTCAGAGTGACCTGAAAGAATTATTCACTCAAGTACAAACTAAAGCAGATTTTCAGAAGATAGACTGAAAATAAAAAGTACAGTGTTAAAATTCCAGGAGAATCAATGTTTGCAGAAAATGAAATCTTAACTCCAACATTCTTTTCTACATTCTACCTTTTGCTGCTGCCATAGATCAGAAGTTTTTAAACTGGGATCATTAATTTGTTTCTTTTTAAAAATTTCAATAACTGTATTTAAATATAATTGGTTCCCTGTTTAATCCTTTCAGTTTTATTTTATGCATTTAAAAATACTATTCCTATAGAGGGATTCATTGGCATTAACAGACTGCCTAAGGGTCCAGGACACAACCAAAGAGAAAAAACCCTGCCCTAGGAACAAGGGGACCCCAAAAACATAGGTAGAGAAATATTCCACAAGCATTTTTAGTCTCAAAGATAAAGGAGATTGGATGAACTTTCTAGACTCCTTCAATTTGCTGCTTAAATAAGGGTTATCACTTGAACACCTAAGCCACCCTCCTGGGAAGATTCTAGCTTGAGTCCTGTTGATTACTTCTTTCCTCTCCACTTTTTCTGGTATTTCTGTTCATTGTATTGTATTGTTACTCTTTTTAAAGTACTTCTAAGTTTTGTGACATTGTAGCTTCCTTTACATTTATCCTGAGCTATTCTACTCTCATTTCCTATTCTTTGGCATCTCAAAATACAGGAAATGCAGAATAAAAACAAGTACTAACTAAATGTGGGAGGATGATTCAGCAAAGTGTTGGTAAATTATCCTCAGACTTTTGTTGTTGTTTTCAGTTGTTTATAACACCTTTAACTTTCAAATGTCTCTTTTTGTGTTTGCATTGGGATAATTTGTTGCTTTTCTGATTTGTTCAATTATATATTTAGTTAAGTTGTCATCTCTTTCACTTTTAAAAATATAAACAGTCAGAATACAAATCTGCCTCATAGGAAAACTTTAGTAGCAATCCATCAAATTTGTTATCTAAAAGTGCTACTGTCATTATGATGTACTTTTTGTTGTCTTTATGATTTGTTTTAAAAACTATTTTATTGGGAGCTTAGTAGGGCGGAGCTGAGGAGAGTAGGCAGAAGCCCAGTGGAGCAGGACACCACTAGGGAGCCATGGAGAATGAGTAAAAGTATGAGGATTATAAGAAAACAGCTGCGTGGCTTTTATCCCATAATGAACATCGGCCCCAAATAGCAGTGATCTGAGGTTCTGGATTGGGGGATTTGGTAAATAGAGTGTCCCAACTGCAGGCCTTTGACTACAGTGAGATACCCAACTTCCGTCAGAGCACAGTACCAGGTCATGCAGGGCGATTGGTATTTGGATACTTAAATGACAAATGCTGTGTGATGATGTAGGGTCTATTCCACGTGTATGGAGTCTATGCACTCTTGAAGGTGGCATTCCCTGTGAGGGTTTTCCACCTTATGAATGTGCATGCGTTAATTGCCACCAATGCTGCTGGTGGACTGAACCCTGAATATGAAGTTGGGGATGTTATGCTGACCCGAGATCATATCAACTTGGCAGGTCTCAGTGACCAAAATCCACTCAGAAGACCCAATGATAAAAGATTTGGAGAAAGGTTTCCTCCCATGTCTAATGCTGATGATCGAATTTTGAAGGCCCATGACATATGGAAACAAATGGATCAAGAACGACCACTTCATGAAGGAACATATGTTATGGTGGGAGGCCCCAGCTTTGAAACCATGCAGAGTGTCAGTTTCTGCAGAAAATAGGGGCTGATGCTGTGGGCATGAGCACGGTGCCAGAAGTGATAGTGGCTATCCTTCATTGTGGCCTTCGGGTCTTTGGATTCTCCCTTGTTAGAACAAATCAATCTTGGACTACGAAACCCATGAGACTGCCAATCATAAAGAGGTACTGATAGCTGGGCAGGAGGCTATCAAGAAGTTGGAACAATTTGTCTGTATTCTTGTGGAAACCATTCAGCCACCATCAGAAAAGACTTTTTGACCTCTCCTTCCCTGCTGTCTACTTTCCATTCCAGATAGTGGCCAGCTTCTAATCCTTGCTGAGCCACTTAGCTCCCTCCCCTAAGGTGTTGGTAGAAGAACTGGGTATTTCATCTCTTTGGAATATCTACTTATCCTATTAGACCTCTGCTCCCTCCCCCCCCCCCATGTTATCTAATTCTCTTTTTTATTCCTTTGGTGCCTTCCTGGATCATTCCATTGTAACTCCTAACCCACAGCCAACATTCTTCATTCCACCTCTAATGGATGTGAGGATTAAGCCCACATTGCACTAAAGCTGCTGCTAATATTTTGAAAGGACTACTACTCATATTCCCTGGGGCATATTCTCTGCCATGCTATGACTTCTGAGACTTTGGTCCCAGACCAGTATGTTTTACACATTTTCCTATGCAGGAATAAAAAGATAGCCAGACAGAACGGTTTCTGCTTTTCTGTGCAGGGTGGGGATAAATATAATTTAAGCTCCAAGAATTTGTATCAAAATATGGATTGAGGCATGATGATGACAGAGGGGTAGCCTGCTTTCTCAGTTAATAGTGTGTTTCAGTGCTTGTATATTAGTAAATTGTGCTCAGGACATTAATAGGCAAGACAAGGAGCTATGTAATGTAGGGCTTCTTTTTAATGTGTAGACACATTAAGTGCCACTGTTAGGTGTTTTCAGAGAGAGATAAGATAGTTCTATCATCCAAAAACATTTGGTTGGTAGAGGGATGTGAGAGACATACACAATACCATAGAATATAGTGCAACATTTAAGAGCCAGGGGAAAAAAGTTGAAAAGTTATTTAGGCAATTTATCAACAGAAAAAAGGAATTCAAAGTCCCACAGGAAATTACCATTCCAGGTGTAGGAACCAAGAACACATACTAAGAAGAGGGATCAGAGGAATTATCTTCTTTCTTAGGATTCCTCAAGGAGGAGGATAGTGTGGATAAGGCTAATGGGTCTTAAATGCCTGGTTAAGGAATGTGGGTTAAATATTTTCAGAGAGGGAGACAGATGAGCAGAGTTGTAGGGAATAATAGTGCATTAGGAGGGTGACTACTAGCAGCATCCCCAAAGTAGAACAGAGTATCAGTTTAAAAACTTGGAGAATAGTCCAACTCGTGGCCTGAACTAAACTGGTATCAGTATTAATGGAAAAGAGTAATACATTCAAGAGATGGTAAAGGTAGAAGACTTGGCAGCTGATTTGGGAGGTTGGGAGAAAGTTAAAAATGATCCCAAAGATTCTGGCCTTTAGTTGGGAAATAATGGTGCTATTAAATGGAAATTTGGAAGAAAGGTGAATTTTATGGGGAAAAGGAATGAATTGTTTTCAATTTGTCTATGATGTCTAGTTGTAGCTGTATAGCAAGCAGATAAGAGCTTTATACAGGGAATGGTCAGAACTGGAGATAGATTTGTGATACATTTGTATAGGCCAATTGTTCTGGGAATGCACTGACAAACCAAGGAGGGATCTTATGAAGATTTTTTTTCCCCTTTGTCAGAAAGGTTCATGGGGTGGAGGTAGGGCAAGGATAGAACCAAGTTAATAATTAAGGGGTGGGAGATAGTCATAGGGGTGAGATTTTGCCTAAAGGTAAGGATTAGGAGTTAGAAAAGTCACATTCAGTTTGGCAATTAGGAAGTCTGGAAACTTTAAAGAATAGTTTCAGAAAGAATGAGTAGCAGCCATCAGATTGCAGGGGTTTGGGTAAACAAGTAGTCAGGAAGTAACTAAATTAACCAATGAACTAGGGTTTTCCTATATGTATAGTATTGTGACTACTAGGATAAAACAAAGGAAATAGTGTTTCCCTGACAGCCCTTTCCTCCAGGACAAGTAGCCCTTTCACACTACCTTATGGTAGGTTAGATCCTCTACTCTGTGTACCTCAGGTTCTGTGAGATTTAAAATGGTTGAGGTCTTAAACTGTAGTGATTAAAATAGTGGAAGATATAAATTGTGATAGATATAAGAGAGGGTGAGTAAATTTGACCGCAGAAAATGTTTCTCTACAGTGTCTTGTTTTAAATTAAATATAAGGTGGTCGCCAGGGAATATATTCCCAATTATGAATATGCCCAAGTCAACTGGGTTTTATAGAGAATTTTAATTAATAATACAATGAGTAATCAAAGAAAGAGAGAGAGAGTAAGAAAGGAATAAGTATGAAGGGCCTCAAGCCAATATGGCCTAGACCTGAGTCTTAAGAGAGAAATCAGTCAGTTTTTTAACACTCACCACAAGATCTGTCTAAGCAAGGATTCTAGTGACACCAGGCCAGCATCATCTCAGCTGCTTTCACCAGCTCCCTCCTCCATCTAAATGTTTCAGAATCAGTCTTCCTCAAAATGAGTTCTCCTCAATCTGAATGTTTCAGAATGACTTCCAGCTCTTCTCTGAGCTGTTATTTTTAAGGGCAAAATCTCCTATGTCACCTCCCCTAAGTTCTTCCATCTACCAATCACTGTAGATGTTTTCCAAAAGACAGCCCATTTTGAATTCACAGCTGAGTATATTAATCTCTTTAGAAAGTCAGAAAAAAATGCTGCTGTGTCGACTACTTTCATTAAGAGAAAACCTCTGAGTAAGTTTTCACCTTTTAGGTCTAAGTAGTTATGTATACTTTTATGCCAAAGGGGACTGCCCCCTAACGGCTTTTTGTCAATGTGTTCAGAAATTATTGGTTTTATTCTTTTTTCTCTTATCCTCACACTATTGTAATCTTTTAAGTTTATTATGTTTTTATGATCCTTTTGGGGAAAAATTAATTTTTCCACAAATGATCACACGGGGGGGGGGGGGGGGATGTAAAAAATAGACTCGAATACAGGACTACAATCCCCATGAGCCTTTGCTCCACTTCCCCAGAATGCCTTGTAATCTCACCTGGGCCGAGATCGAGAAGATATTTAAGCAAAGGCTTTTGAAGGGCTCGGGCTTTTTGGACTTCCATTTTGGGAGCAGAGGCGTCTCTTCCATGATGTGAGGTTATTTTGTCTAGGCCTCTGGCCTAGGCACATGTTTCTTACTTGTATATTCTTAATCTTTAACCTTTAATAAACCTCTAAAAAATATATATTCCTTGCAGAGAGAAACTAATTTCTAATTGCCTCAGTCTCCCCCTCTCCCCTAAATTTTAATCTTTACAGTTTACAAGTTGCCCCACCTTTATAGGCACCTAGCATCCCATTGTATCAATTCCAAAAACAGCCATGGCTCAAAGAACTCCTTTCCTTTATAAGTATGGTTTTCAAGTACTTTCATTGTTTAATAAGGAGTTTTCTGACCTAAAGCATTCTTAAGTATGGGTGGAATAGAGGTCCTCCCATAGCAAGGAGTTTTCTCCCCTAAAGCAGTCCCAAGTAGGGATGGGGTAGAGATCCTCCCATAGCAAGGAGTTTTCATATTCAAGTAGAGTTCTCACTATCTGGTAGGGAATTATTTCAAGTAGGGAATTGGAGGATTCCTCAATGTGGAGTAAAATTTTTAACATTCATAAGTCTGTGAAATTTTAAGGTTTACAGTTCCTAGCCAGTGCCTTATGCTCTGACCCCTTTATCTAGAAAAACACACTTTTCCCAGCTAGCTATTAACAGGAGGAAATGGTTTTATTTCTAATGGGAAATTTCACAAATTAATGGTAGGTCTGTATAGGAGGCAATATTCTGGGCTGGACTCCTCACCAAGTCTATCAGGATGTCTCTGACTTTCTTACTTAGCTATGCCTAGCACCCAGGTAGCCTATGCCATGTTGTCACACTTCATGGCACCACCTCATTAAAACAGTTGTTTCATATAATCTGCCATTAGCGTCTGCTTTTACTTTGGATAGAAACAGCAATTCTGGACTGAGACTACCTTCTGCATTTCTCTTTTTAAGATAAGCACCCAACTGTAACTTCTTTATATTAATTGGAGAAAAAGCTCTATTTTAGGATCCCTATTAGGGTGGATAAAATTAAAGAGCTGGATTTGGTCCAGGAATTTACAAGCTTCTTCTGTATCTTTTAGTACCATGGTTCAGCTCATTGGTAGCACTAAAAAGTTGGAACCACAAAACCCAAGAATTAAGGGCCCAAGAGTGTCTGGTGACTTATCAGGACTAAACAGAATTATTAGCAAATATAATTTACAATATTTGGTGGGAAGACAGGTCAAATAGAGATTCACAGATTTCCTATTTACAAAGCTCATGTAGGATTTGTACTCTATTTGGTAGTATGTTGAACACTGGAGTAAGATGACTACTCAATTTTACTTTGATTTGAAAGAAGTTGAGTGATTTTGTCGTGTCCCAGCAATGTAAAAATTAACCTTGGGAGAGATTTATAGTTAAATTTCATGCCCTTTCTCTCACTATTTATTCCCTTTGCTTTATAGTCCTGGGAAACAATTCCTCTCTCCTTTTTATCCTGTTTAACCTCTTTTAAAAAATGCTTTAAAAAAAAGACCACTAATATATGAACTTTCTCTCCTTGATTCTTGAATAATAGCCCTTTGTACTTGATTTAATGTTTCTATATATTCTATTTTCACTATAGTTACATTTACATTTTGTGTATATTTCATATCCTAAATGAGTATATACTATGAGAATAATTGCCTTAATTGCATTTTATCTATCACCTAGTTTAATAAATGGTCACTAAATGACTGGAAAATCTTAGTAACTCAAATTTCTAATAGTGCTTAATTTCTCACACCAATCAATGAATTCTGTGTGCATTTTTTTCATTAAAAAAACCATTTTATTATTTAACTAATCTCCTTGCTCCCATACTTCAGTAGTTCTGTTTATTCAGGTTGACATAACTTTTGTACATAAAGTAAATCTATATGATTTTTTCCTTTCTATATTTACTTGGAAATTCTATGTGCACTAAAGCATGACCAATTTTTGTTAAAAAATCCTAGGTTTGTAAAGAAAATATGTTGTTTAATATTTCTATTCAGTTCTTTCCATCTATCAAACCAGTGTCTTTTTCAATTCTGTTCAACTTCTTAGACTTCATTTGTCTTTTTGTTGGACTTGTCCAATTCTGAGAGAGGAGAGTTAAATTTTTTTCCACAACTATAAGACTGCAAGTTCAATATGAATCATTCATAAAATACTGTAGCCAATAATCCTAATGAAATCTTTTTTTTCCTCTTTCTTTTTTAAATTTTTTTAAACATTATTTTATTTGGTCATTTTCATACATTGTTCATTGGAAACAGATCATTTTATTTTCCTCCTCCCCGACCCCCCCCCCCCTTCCCTAGCCGAGGCGTGATTCGTCTGGGTATCACGCGTCCTTGCTCTGAACCCATTTCCTTGTTGTTGGTATTTGCATTAGGGTGCTCATTTAGCGTCTTTCCTCGATCATGTCCCCTCAACCTCTGTAGTCAAGCAGTTGCTTTTCCTCGGTGTTTTTACTCCCTCAGCTTGTCCTCTGCTTGAAGATAGGTTTTTTTTTTCTTTCTCGTAGATCACTGCAGGTTGTTCAGGGAATCCTAATGAAATCTTAGGCTATATTTAATGTCCAGGACTAAGAACCTAAGATTGCTGGCACAATCTGCCTTAGGCAGCTCACAGTTTAAGTATCATATTAATTCTGGGTGCCACATTTTGGGAAGAATATTGATAAGTAGAATGTGTCCAAATGAAGACAAATAAGATTGTGAAGAGCTTCAAGATCATGGCTTGTTAAGACTAGTTGAAAGATCTGTAGAAAAGAGAAGATCCATGACATTATATACAAGGAAATCATCACAGTAAGGTACTTCAGCAGTTTACTCAAGGTCACTTGATCTTAGGATGTTTAGCCAGGAAAAGAGCTAAGTTCGTATTTAGCATTAGTATATTAGTATAGTGATATTATTTGTGCATGTGTGATGCATGATACTGGCTATCATCAGTATTAACTGGGAAAAAACACAGAACTATTAAATAGTTAGAAAAACCACTCTTCAATCAAGGAAAGGGGGTATAGTGCTCTCCTCAAGGCCTTCACACAGAGCTGTGCACTATACACCCAAGTCCCAAGACTGGTTGCTCTGGTCATTGACCCCTGGGAGAGCCAACTGTGCTAGATTGACAACTTCAATGAGGAAATGAATTTGGAGAACCTAGATACCTTTTGGGAAACCGAGGGACAGGGAAATACGATTGATATGACATTACCATGTTTACAAGGAAATGGGAGTATTAAAACTAGCTGACAGGCTACAAGCAGGCTTGGGAAAGAGACCACAGCAGAGTTAGCCAGAGGTTGGGGTGTCAGGTAGTGACCCAATTATAATAAAATCCATAAGCAGACCCCGATGGAAAACAAAAACATGTCAAGGTCCCAGCAGCAGTATGTACCAGATAAGGACTTGGGGGCCATACATGCTGATGGGTATTTAAACCTTTACATGCACAAATTACAATTGGAACTCCCATGCTGAGCTCCCCTGCTGAGCACCAGATCAATAAATGACCCTTTTGCTTAATTGCATTTTCTATTGGTCTTCTGTGGTGGTGGGCGAAAGCCCGGATCCTAACATTTATTGTGACACAATGTGAGAAGAGACAGAAAAACCTGTGTTCAAATTATGCCTTAGACTCTTAAAAAAAATACCTTACCTTCTGTCTTAGAATTAATGTTAAGTACTGGTTCCAAGGTCAAAGAGAGGTAGGGGCTAGGCAACTTGGCTTAAGTGACTTGCCCTGGGGTCACACAGTTAGAAAGTGGCTAAAGTCAAGTTTGAACCCAAGACCTCCCTTCTCTAGCCCTGGCTCTCTATCCATTGAGTTACCTAGCTGCCCCATCTTAAGACACTTACTATTTTAGTTGGCTAAGTTAACCTCTCTCAGTGTCAGCTTCATCTTGTGTAAAATGGGGCTAATAAAACCAAGCTCACTAAGTTATTGTGAAGTTTAGATGGGATGATAAACATAAAACCACTTTGCAAAGCTTAAGGTATTACATAATAAATTAG
This sequence comes from Monodelphis domestica, assembly GCF_027887165.1. Classification (NCBI taxonomy): domain Eukaryota; kingdom Metazoa; phylum Chordata; class Mammalia; order Didelphimorphia; family Didelphidae; genus Monodelphis; species Monodelphis domestica. The sequence continues at coordinate 274,780,779 of NC_077227.1, forward strand.
TTGTTATTTGCTATTTATTATATATGTTTATTACATTATAGTTATTATTTGTGGTATCTTTAAAAAATTTAAAAATGAAATTATTTTTCCTGTTTAACAATATTGTATATTTTAGCTTCTAGTTTTTTGAAATTATAATTGCTACCCCTGAATTTTGAGGATCAGCTCAGATAGAATACATTTTATTCCATTCTCTCACTTTCAATCAGTATATATCTCTTTGCTTTAGGTTTGTTTCTTTTATGCAGTTTCTTACTGAATCATCTTTTAAAAATCCATTCCTATTCTCTTCAACTTGCATGACAAAATAAGCCTATATTTGTGAATGTAAATATTTTATACCTATATGTATCTATATGATTATGACTCTAAAATTTACAACCATATTAATCATTTTACTATTCTTTTGGTGCCTTAAACATCGATCTTTGATTTTGCTGAAATTACATTTTCTAAGCTAGGGCTGCTAGGTGGCACAGTGGACAAAACTCCCTGCCTGGAGTCAGAAAGATCTGAATTCAAAATGGCCTCAGATATTTACTATGTGACTCTGGGCAAGTCACTTAACTCTGTAAAATGAAATTGAAAAGGAAATGGCAAACCATTCTAGCATCTTTGCCAAAAAGCTCCAAATGGGGTCATTAAAAGTAGGACACATGTAACAACAAAGCTTCCCATTCCATCAACACCACCCCTTCCTTCAAAGAGTTATGTAATTTGAGGAACTATCCAAATCACTCTTACTTCATCAATTGCTTGGATTTCATCTTTAGTACCTATACTCAAGGTATAATAATTCTTTCTTTTCCCCTTTTCAACCACTTTCCAAGATCATCTGTTATTTTTTAATCCATCTTCCAGGGTCATCAGTTCTTTTTTAATATCCTGTGAAGTACTGCAAATCAATTTCTCATTAATTATTCAGTAAGCATTGATTGTCTGCTAAGTACTAGGGACAGAAATGCAAAGACTATATTTACTCTCAAGGAGTTTATATTCTAATAAGGCACATATAGAATGGTGCAGAATAAATATTAAATATTTAAAAGAACAAATACAAAGTAGTTAAATATGAAATAGTTAGGAAGACAAGGTACTAACATTTGTGGTTCTTGTTCTCTCTTGAATGGAGAGAAGGACTCTATGAATAATAATTTAAGAAGGACTGCATACTAGGAAATGGTTATGGCTAGAGTCACTTCGACGAGAAATGGAATATTATGTATAAGGGGCCATTCTGGATGGATTGCAGAGTGTGGTTTGGGGAGAAATGGACAACTCGAATAGAAATACAGGTTGGGGCCAGATTGTGAAAGTCTATAAAAGCTAGACCAAGGAGTTCACGTTTTATCCTAGTCAACCTTGAAAACACAGAATCACTAAAGTATTTAAAAAGAACAAGTCTTTAATCAGGACAAAGGAGACAGAGTTCTTATGGCCACCACACAAAGTCATACCCAACACCCAGCTAGGCTCTGAGACTCTGGGAACAATGTCTCTAAGAAAATGCTATGGTTTTATTTTATACTTGATCTTAGCCAAAAGGCCAAGAAGTGATTATTGTTTTATTTTATTCTTAGCACTAGAAGGACTCAACTATAAGGACCAAATTTTTGCATCAATTGATTGTTTATTTGGGAATTGTGTTTATTTCTTTCCCTAGATCTTTCTGCCTTATGTAAAATTCATTGAATAATACTCAAATGAAAATTTTGTCTGCCTCCATAACTTTCCTATTTCAATGAAGGCTGTGTGGCTACTACTAGGCATGGATGGGAGATTGAACTATAAGATTCAGTGAAATGAAAAAAAAAACAACTCCTCTATTATTTCCCAAAATCCCAAAAATTATATCCCAAAATAATGATTTTAAGTGAAAACTACTATTAATTTCCTGAAAATATTTTAAGCAGTTTTGTGGAAATTTCCCAAAAAGCATAGAAGTGTTTTATAGATAACATCTTATTAACAATAATAGAATTTTAGCTGGAATAACTTTAGAGACAATATAGGCAAGTTCTCTAATTTTATATATGGAAACATAAAGCCCAGTATGGCTTTGAGATTGAGCAAGGAATTATTCAATACCATATTTGGGTGCACTTTATAGTGACTACCATTAAAAAAGATTCTATAATAAAATTTAAAGGTTCATCACTCTCTCCCATTACTTTGCACCAAATTCATTCATTGAATGCCCTATTTCCAAAGGACCTTAAAGATAAATGATCAAAACCTTCATTTTACTTATGAGGAAACCGAAGCTCCACTGCTTCCTAGTCCAAGGATACGCAAGAAGACCTGGATTCCAACTCACTCTTACTCCAAATCTACCTCCTATTATCAAATAATGTTATTAAGTGCTCGATTTGGAATCCAGAAGAATTGGATATGCATCACAGAAGTGATGGGTATGCATTTATTAAGCTTGCTCCTTCCCTGGAAGGGAACCTGTGATAGATGCCCCAGCAGTCTCAATTGGATTCCTAATCCGTAAAACAGAGATAACTTCTACGTCGTTAGTTAATAATATATCAAGTTGTTTTTTTTTTTCCTAATTGCTCTTAATCTGGATTGGAGGGTGGTGGAAGTGGTGTGTATAAATCATGAGACTTACATAAGTCAGGAGACTGAAGTTTGTAGAATCAAAGTACCTGATTGATTTGTTTACTTAAGGGGAAAAAAACAGCATTATTCTTTTACTAATGATACATAAGAAAAAGCCTGAACAACACTGAACATATCTTTGTGCCAATTACGAGGTGCACAATATGGTTCATTGCAACACTTCCGACCAAGGTGAACACAGAGTTCATCTGGGTTTAACAGAGCGGCTTCTGAAAGTTAAAAGGAGGCGTGAAGGTTCCTGTTTGTCCCTTCAGGGCTTCCGTAGTTGAGCGGGCAAAGCCAGCCTCAGAAGGAGGTTTGCCAGGAATTAGTTTAGCGGGCTGAAGGGCCAGACCTCTCGCCTCCTTCCCCCGGATATACGGATGCACGCAAAACACACGCGCCACCCGCGGTTCGAGGGAGAAGGTTCCCCTCCGAGGCCGGGGCCACGCCTTCCCTTCGCCTCCCCTCTCCTACGTTCCTTGATTGGCTAGAATCGAGGGCTGCTTGAACACACACAGGCGCTCAGAGTCCTTTTCCCTCCGCCTCCCGTTGTAAAGGCGTGTTCTGAAACCGAGGATCTCCCGAGCTAATCACTAGTGGTTTCTTCTCTCTCGTCTTCTTCCTCTCCCCCTACTCTTCCTCCTTCCCGCCTAAGGCTCTAGAGTTACCGCGCGCGGAACCCACCTAGATTCGGCGCCTGCGCAGTAGTTACCGAGTGTCTTGGTGGCCAGCACGTGGGGCCTATTAGCCTTACGCCGCACCAGGGTGTCTTGCTGCTGGAGGACTGTGGGAAGCGAAGAGAACTGTAGGCAGAGAAGAGCCATGGCACCGGCAGAAATTCTCAGCGGGAAGGTGGTCTCAGCGTAAGCAACAAGTCCTTACAACTTGGGGGGCAGGGTTAGACTTTGGGTTTGGAGGACCCACACTTCATTCATGGGGCCCACCCTTTACTCCTTTTTGAATGTTGCACAGAGAGAGGGAGTGAAAGAAAGCAGAGTTGTCTAGGGCAGAGCTAAGGATCGCATAGGAACATGAAAGGGGATGCACTCTGTTCTAGAGGTGGTCCTGATCCTAGAGGAGGGTTCAAGTTCGTGGCAAGGCTTCTCCAAAGAACCTGCCATCTCCGAAGGCTGTAGGACATTCCCTCGTTGGCTTGGGACTTGGGCTCCCCTCTTCTTTAATATATCTTCGTAAGATATGAGGATCGTCATATTGTTTGGAATTCTGGCAGTGTTCTGAGATGATCTGGAATCTAGAAGATATTACCATTTGCTTAGGAAGAAAGAAAAAATTGATTTCCACTTTCTCCCACCCCTAGTACTGAAAACTGGTAAATGGGCTATTTTCGTTGTTGCTGACTTTGAGAACCTTTCTGGGACTGGGGAATTGACAAAACTTAACATGCCCCAGAAATACAGTTGGTGACTGTGATTGTCAGAAACTTCTCTGGGAAAGTGCCTTATATTTCTCTTCCATGGAGAGAGAGATTCTAAATTCCCCGAGGATTGATTTGGTGGGTAGAGTGTTTTAATGAATTATTGTAGATGTGAAGGTTGTGAGTAAAGGAACAAAGTTCTATTCGGATCCTGCTTCCGGAACCCTTGACCTTGTCTGTCACTTAATAACTGATTCGATTTAAGTAGGAAAGTCCTGTGAAAGCTGTACTGTCCCTTAGTGCACAAAGAAGGTATTGACTCATAGCATAGATGCTCCTAAGCCATATTTTGGGGGTTTAGAAATGAGAAACGTAAACTGAATAGTATTAGAGGTTGCCCCTTAGGGTGAAGACATTTTAGTTTCTTTGATCAAAAACTTGGTAGAGTTAGGGGAAGGGACTTAGTGGGTGGCTGAATGAATAATTGCTGCCTTCTAGTGTAATGGGAAACTACTTGAGATTATTTTTTTCTTTTCTCATATACATTTTTGTTTAATGTTCAGTCGTTTTTTTGATTCTGGGCTGACTTTTTGCCAAGGCCAAGATACTGGAGTGGTTTGTCATTTCCTTCTCCAGCTCATTTTACAGATGAAAATGAGGCAAACGACATTAAGTGATTTGCCCAGGTTCACAAAATTTGTAATTGTCTGAGGCTGGATTTGAACTCACATATTCCTGACCAGACCAGGTGCTCTATCCACTGTTCCTTTTAGCTGCCTCCTCTTAATGTACATATTAAGCACATAATGAAAGCTTGTTGAACTGAATTCAAGTATTTGAAAGGTTGTGTTGTGGAAGGGTTTTAGGTTGTTGCTTGGTTCTAAAAAGAAATAATAGATCAATAGCCAACTCTCTTTTCACTTATGATACAGTCTCTTTCACATAATAGGTACTTTGTAACTATTTATTAAACTGAACTAAGCTAGTTTGCTTTTTGCTACTTATAACTGTCAACATGGAATCTAGAAACCCCCCAACTTGTAGCCTAGTAAGATCAGATGAACCCCAAGTTTTAGGACTAGCTTGTAAGTTGGAGACCCCAAAGCTTGTACTTGTTCCCTGTTCCCTTGAGAATTCACCCTGAGGGGAATCCTAGGTTAGCAGTTTCAGACTGAATAATGGACCCTAAAGTAAAAGACAAGACACTTGAGGTGGAGGTTAAACCCAAGCCCAGTGACTCTTCTTATCTCCAGAAGCCTCTCCCAGTCTATTACACCCTCCTTTCAAGGATCGAACTGGGGACCTTCAGCTTATGAGACTGACACCCCACCTACTGCACTAAAGAGTCATTGAAGGGCTGGACTATAAAAAAACTGAACAAATCTGTATTCCGCTGTCTGGGATAGCAGAGGCTGCAGCGCTGGCTGTGATGGGCTTGTCACACCTTGCACAGGCCCATCACTGCCACCGCTATACCGGGCAGCAGTATACACAGTGTGGAATCCCCTCCCCCAGATTGCCACTCACCATGCTTACTCCATTGTGCAGCCACATAATCCTTTGCCCAGCACCTCATTCTCATTCAGTTCCTCTCAGAACAAGGTGTCACACAAAGGATTATGTCACAGGAAGTAGTACTGTATGTGAGCAACGCTGTGCTTTGCTATGCCTCCACATATAGTGCTCCTCTCACTGACTACCCATGATGGAGGTGCCCCTTCCCGAAGTGCAGTGGGGGCCGGATAAATGGCTTCGGGGGACTGCAGTTTGGGGACTAAGATATATTATAGTATAATATATTTGAGAAAACTGAAGCAGACTTAGGTTAAGTGATTTGCCCAGTCTCACAGCTAGTGTCTTGAGACTTGATTTGAACTCAAATTTTCCTGACTCCAGGCCCAGTGCTATATCTACTTTGTTATCTAGCAACATCAAAGGTTGAATCAAAAAAACAAAATCCAGAGAGCACTTATAGTTTGGTAATTCTTGGTGCTTTATAGATAAATTATGGGCTGTTAACAACAATAATACCTGTCTTCAACCCTGTTATAGTCAGAGATAAGATGTGCAGGTGGTGTGAGCTTTCACTCTAAAGTTGATTCATTAATTTATATTTCATAGTCTTCAAAGCTGTTCCTTAAGATACCCAGATAGTCTTTCTTTTCACTGGAGAGATTTATTTAAAAATCACTTGGAGGTCCTTGAATGAAAGGATGTTGTAAGTCAGAATGTGAAATATTAGTGTATCTGACCTTATTAGGCATTCACCTTAGGTTTACATGTGTTGTCAGAGAATTTACACATTGCTGTCAACTGTAGTGATTTGATGTTATAAAATGCTTTTCTCACAACAGACTTTTAAAGTAGATTAATGTAAGTAATATCTCCATTTTAGAGATGAAAAACATTGCACAAGGAAAATATTTCATTAATTAGCCATTCTTTATTTTTTGATCAATATACTTTGGTTTTGCTTTAAAATTAGTGAAGCAGACTAACAGGCCACTTTCTTCTACAAGGAGTTAGTTTGGTAAATTTCTTTAGTTTACTTTGGTAAAGTGAAAAATATTCATGCTTCAATGAATACCATGTGATGTCACAGTCAATGGCTTGCATTTATGTTTTATCATATTTTATGGTGAAATATTTTCAGGCAAAATTGGATCATGGAAGCAAACATCAGTGGCAAAAAGTTAGAGTGAACAAGAGATTCCTAGAATTTTAGTCAGGGAAGGAACATTAAAGGTCATCTAGTGCAAGGTTCTTCTTTTTTAGATCTAGTAACTAAGACCCAAGGAATGAAATGAATTGTAAGTCACACAGCAAATTAGTGAGAATAAAAGCTAAGACTGAGAATCTCAAATGTTCTATCTCTTATGTTAACTACAAAAAGTTTATCTTTTGTAGGTACTATATAATCAAGGTAATTTGTACTGTAAACAAAGCCATATAATATCCTTTTTTTTTTTAAATAAGGAAAATAAATTTCTAAGTTAGTAGCCTTTTATGATCAGGCCTGTAGTTTGGCCTTGGAAAATTCTTTTGGAATTTAGTATATCATGAAATCAAAGTAGTCATTTGTACCTTTGAGAAAGAATCAGTAAATTTTATTGTATTTCAGGCAGGAGAATTGAATCATTAAATTATAGAATGCCAGTGTCGAAGTTGGGGTGGAAAGTTTCAAATAATTGTTTGGAGGTTTTTTTTTTTTTTGCATTTTTAGTGGAAATGTTTGTTTGTGTTTTTAATTTAACAAGAGTGACCACACAAAGTAGTATTATTTACTTGTGTAACCTCTTAGTTTCTCTATTATGTAAATTATGAAAATACTATACTCTTGGGTTTTTCCCCCTCATGGCAGCCTAAAAAAAACAAAACAAAACAACAGATTGAAAAGAGTTAGAATCTGCAACAAATTCCCTAAAAATTGATTGTAATGTATCTGAGGTCCTACTTTTAAAACAAGTATTTACATAATCCTTACTGAGAACATAATTACTTTAATTTCTTATCTAGATTTACTGACTTGTGAAGAAAATTTTCCTAATAATTAGAACCTTCTAAAAATAGAATGTCCAGGTTGTAGTGAATTCCTCAGGACTAGTGCCTGTAAGTGAGTTTTAGACACAGTAAACAACAAATGGTAAAGTTGATTAATTATAATACATATTACTCCTTTATGTTACTCCTCCATATTAACTTTGCCTAAATGTAATCTGTCCTGCCCATTTGCAGTCAGACCAACAAAACTGGCTAAAAAAATGGAGAAAAACTAAATTCCAAATTCATGAAAGTCAAGTTTCAGTTGGCTAATATCCATTTGACTGGAATAAAAAAAAAATTCTGCCATTGACACATTGAATTGTTGTTTCAATGGTTGGTTAAGCTTTTGACCAAGAAGAGAGTGCCCCTAACCAGGGCCAATAAAAATATTTGTCTTAATCCAGGTAATCTGGTCAAGAGAACTTTAAATTGAAAATGGAAGGAGAGAAAATTGCTTAACTACAGCTACCAAGTTTCTTATCATAGAGAGTAACAGGTACAACACCATAAGAAGAAAAGCAAAAAGAGGGTCAGCAACTCATGGAACACAGCATTCAAGAAGAGAGCCAGGAGTAAAAACCTATAGCTTTCAGATGTCTTGTATAGATACATAAGTATGGGTAATAAACAGGATGAACTAGAAAGCCTAATGCTGAGAGGCGAATATGATCACATAGGCATAACTGAGATATGTTGAGATGAGATATATAACTGGAGTTTGGACCTGGAAGAACAAAACTTGTTCAAAATAAAGATAAAAGGGGTTGTGGAATAGCATTTTATATTAGAAAGATATACTCATGAGTCATAGAGCAACTAGACAAGGAAATAGAATAGAAAACATTTGATTACAGAAAGTGTCTAAGGCCTGTGATTTGGTGCATTTGACATAATATTCCCCTGCCTTGAACTCTTTAATTTTTAATTATCTTTTTTTATATCACTTTTATTTTCCAGAATATCCTTCATTGAAAACATGTAATTTATCACTTGTTTATATGGATATGTGATTTGGGGTTTTAAAGGATTGCTCTTTTGCAAAATTGAATAATATAGAAATGGGTTCAAGTGATTATATATATATATATATATATATATATATATATATATGTATGTATGTATAACCCAGTGGAATTGCTTATCAACTCTGGGAGGAGGGAGGGATGAGGGAAGGGAGAAAACATGAATCATGTAACCATGGAAAAAATTTGAAAATAATTTTTTTTAAAAATCCTTCATTAATTGACAATAAATAAGCATTTATTTTTTTTTTAAAAAACTCCTCCTTTCTGTCTTAGAATCATAACTATGTATTGGTTCCAAGGCAGAAGAGCAGTAAGGGCTAGGCAATGGGGCTTTAAGTGGCTTGACCAGGGTCACACAGTTAGGAAGTGTCTGAGGTCACATTTGAATGTAGGATCTCCCATCTCTAGACCTGACTCTTCAATCCACTGAGCCACTTGGCTGCCCTCAGATGAGCATTTATTAAGTGCCTGGGTGGCCTAATGGATAGCAATGCTGGTCTTAGAGTCAGGAAGACTCATCTTCCTAGGTTCAAGTCTGGCCTAAGACACTAGCTGTGCTACCCTGGACACTTAATCCTGTTTGCCTAAGTTTCCTCATCTATAAAATGAGCTGGAGAAGGAAATGGCAAACCACTCCAGTATTTTTGTCAAGAAAGCCACAAATGATATTACAGAGAGTCAGACATGACTGAAAAAAATGAGCAAAATGTGCAAAGCACTGTACTAGGTGCTTGGGATCCAAGAACAAAAGTAAAACTAGTTCTTGCCCTCAAGAAACTTAAATTCAAATCTAGGGAGCCAACATGTACATACATACTTAGATACTAAGTAGACAGAAGGTAATATGAGATGGGAAGGTACTAGCAGCTAGGAGGTTTTGGAAAGGGTGTCTTGTAGAAGGTGGTACTTGAATTGAACCTTGAGAGAAAGGCCAGGCCTAAGACACTTCATGTGACCCTGGGCAAGTCATTCAGTCCTAATTCCTAGCCTTACCTCTCTTCTGCCTTGGAACCAATACCTAGTATCAATTCTAAGGCAGAAGATAAGAGTTTTAAAATAAATAAAATGGTTATGAACTCAGTTTGGGACATACTAAGGATGTCTACAGGACATATTGTTTGAGATGTGAGACTGAAGGTTAATAGAGAAGCTAGGTGTGGATAAATTGATTCGAGAACATCAGCTTGGCGATAATTTAATCATTGAGAGCTGATGAGATTACCAAATGAGATAGTATGGAGAGAAGAGGGCCCAAGAAAAGCTCTATGGGAAACCCAGAGGTTAGTAAATGTGACTTGGATACAGATCCACAAAAGGAGTCAGAGAAAGATTAGACAGACAGGTAGGAGGAAAACCAGGAAAGAACTGTGTCCAGAAAATCTAGAAAGAAAAGTATCAAGGGAGGTTATCAGAATGCAGAGAGATTAAGAAGATGGAAAGATGAGGATTGAGAAAAGGCCATTGGGTGTGGCTGAAAAGGGACTGCCGACAGCTTCCAAGCAATGATGAGAATAGAGATCAGATTGTACAGACTTGAGAAGGAAGATTTGAGAAGGAAGAGGAAGCAGCTATGTAGATAACTTTCTCAGGAGTTTTTATCTGCAAAAGGCAGGAAAGTTAGGATATAAGCAGGAACAAAAGGATTAAGTGAGGGATTTTGTGTATGGGGGAGATATGGGCATGTTTGTAGGCTGTAGGAAAGCAACCAGTATGTATATAAGGAGAGATTAAGAATAAGTGAGAGAATGGGGATGATTGAGCAGGGCAATCTGAGATGAGATATAATGAGGTCACCTGGCATGTAGAGGAGTTAGCCTTGGCAAGAAAAGCCACCCCTACTTGTGAATCAGGTAGAGGAGATAGTGACAAAAAGCACCTTATGAAATTGAGGGGAGCTGTTGGTGAAAGGTTCCCATTGTTTATTTGTTTTGTTTGTTTTTCAGTAAAATATAAGCAAGGTTTTCAGCTGAGAGGGTAGGGAGGGTTGCCATGGGAAATTTTAGGGGGGGGGGGGAATGAAAAGGTTTAGAAGAGCTTCTGTGTACAGTGGGAGTGAGGATTACCCAGGAGCAGGGAGAACGCAGCTGACATGTTAATAAGTGTGGTCTTAGTGCATTAAGGAATAAAATAGCCTATACAGGCTTTACTATTAAAATCAAATTAGTGTTATTAACTGACCAAAGAAGTCATGGATCTTAAGATCATAGATCTAATGCTGGGTAGGGAATTCAAAGTTCATCTTGTCCCAATCCCTCATTTTTTGGTCAAGAAACTCAGGCCTAGGGAGGTCTTGGGTACTTGCCCAGGTTTATACAATTAGTATCAGCCATGGGCTTTGAATCCTGGTCCTGACTCTGCAGCCAAGGGTTTTTTCCTACATAGTCACCCTGAATAATAGGAACAGGGTTCCTCACATCTTCACCTTTCACATTTTCATATTTTCAATCCTGCATCAGCACTCCACTAGTTGATTTATAAGGTTACTAACCTCAGGTAATTAACCTCCTTAGAAAAGAAAAATAAGATTTGATACCATTAACAATCATCACTTAGCCATTATCAATAATTCCCAGATGCTGAATACATTTTGTGGTCATCATAAAGGGCAATTTAAAACAGTTTCTTTTGATTCTTAGTGTCATATATAGAAAGGTACAATTTTCATGAGTGTTACCTAATGATAGGAGTGTACCTTCTTTTGTATCATGGATCTCTTTGGCAGTCTGGTGAAGCCAGTGGACCCCTTTCCCCCCACATTTATAACTGATAAAAAATTTTAATTTCAAATGGAGATTAGTGAAAGTAAAGTTGCAATTTTTTCCCCATCCAAGTTCATGACACATGGACTCCAAGTTAAAAGCCTTTGTACTGGATGTTCTGTCATGTCCCAGTGGGTTTTGTCCATTTTCCTACTGCTCCAAGGATGCCAACAGTGGACATGGTAATAGATTGGTTTTCAGTACCAGGGTAGAAAGTATCCATTTGTAAGAAATGGAGGAAGTCAATTTTTTTATCATAAGCTTTAGCTAACCAAATGGTAAGATTCTTAGACTTCCTCCTGGGATTATTCCAAAGCAGTGCCTAGAATCTAGATAGTACATAGTCCTTAGGGAAGAATATATAGTCTGGTCAATCTTGCATTTCAGAGAGAGTTTTATTAAAGGGGAGAGGACAAGGGAAGAAATAGCTTGTGTCCCAAATCACCAGTGGATAATTCTGTACTGGAGATGCCCCACAACTCAAAGGGCTTAGAGGCATTTCTTTTTTTTAAGACACATTTATTCAGCGTCATAATCAGACTATTACATTTAGTAATCAACAGCATGGGTGCAAAAAAAAGTCTACATTAAAACCCTTTGTTGGAATGTTTTACACTTTCCACAGAACAGAAACTAAAATAACCTGTTATACAATTAATTGCAACTACAGTCCTGGTGGGGTTTTTTTGCCCTTACACAAAAAGTATTGTCTAAAACATGTCTTGTAGCAGCTAGGCCCTGCCACTACTATGCTTGGCTGAGTTCACACATCTGTTGTAACCTATAGCTTCCCTGTCACTTCTCTGGCTCTCCTCTCCTGCTAAGCTTTGTTTCCTAACAGTAATTAAAATGTTCTGCCACTGCCATAACTACTGTTACTAATGGAACCATTATAGCCACCTTGGTTATGTGGTTTGGCAAAGTACTGGCCCCCACCATAAGGGCCCAAGCTCCGGCTTCCAAAATTTCCTCCCTTTGTGGGACCAGTTTGAAGACTGATTGTTGTAGTTGCCAAAATCATTGTAGCTTCCACCACCTCCAAAGTTGTGTCCATCATTTCCAAATCCAAAATTGTAGCCATCTCCACTTCCACCATCTCCGCCACCACCATGATTGCCACCAAAACCACCTCTACCAGTGAAGTTCCCACCATGACCAAAGTTACCATTTCCACCAAAGCCACCTCCATGGCCACTACCAAAGTTTCCAGAACCACTTCGGCCTCTCTGACTAGAAGAAGCACTGGCCATTTCTTGCTTTGACAAGGCTTTCCATACTTCACAGTTGTGGCCATTCACAGTATGGTATTTTTGAATGACTACCTTGTCCACAGAATCATGGTCATCAAATGTTACAAAAGCAAAGCCCCTCTTCTTGTCACTGCCTCTGTCAGTCATAATTTCAATCACTTGGATTTTTCCATATTATTCAAAGTAGTCTCTTAAGTGATGCTCCTTGGTGTCTTCTTTGATGCCCCCCACAAAAATCTTTTTCACAGTTAAGTGGACACCTGACCTTTGGGAATCCTCCCTGGAAACAGCTCTTTTTGGTTCAATGATTCTGCCATTGACATTGTGAAGCCTGGCATTCATTGCTGTATTGACCTCTTCCACTACGGCATAGGTAACAAAGCCGAAGCCCCTGGACTGCTTGGTATTGGGATCCCTCATCACCACACAGTCTGTAAGTGTACCCCATTGCTCGAAACAGCTCCAGAGACTCGTCTGTCATCTCGAAGCTCAGACCTCCAATGAAGAACTTCCACAATTGCTCAGGCTCCTTGGGGGTCTCTGACTTTGACATGGCTAAAACAGTGGCAGACCCTGCAGCAACCCTTCTCCAACAGGGTCAAGGACAGTAAGGGGCTGGCTAACTAGCATACCCAGTGGCATTCCTTAAAAGCAAGATTTTCTATAAGCTTGAGAACTGAGGGTAGGAGCCCTTGCCCTAGACACAGGGCAGGACACCTTTATGGAAGAGTATAAAATAAAAAGAAAGGGAAAGAAATAAGCATTTCTATAATGTCTGCTTTTTGCTGACTAATTGTAAGCATTTTATAAATATTATCTCATTTGATCCTCACAACAATCTTATGAGGCAAGTGGTGTTACTATGCTCATTTCACAATTGAGGAAACTGAGGAAAACTGGTTAAGTGACTTGCCCAAAGTCATACAGCTGGTAAGTATCTGTGGTCAAATTTGAACTTGGGTCTTCCTGACTCAAGGCCCAGCTTGAGTATACTGTATCCCCTAGCTGCCTCCAAATACTGAGGCAAATAACAAACAAGAAGTGGGTAGCTTAAATTGACCAATCTTAGAAGGAGAGATCAGATAAGCCATAAAGAGTTGCCCTGCAAAAGGACACCAATCCAGAAATCAGATCTACCAAACTTTTAAGTACAAACAATTCTTATGTTGTTTTTTTTTAAAACTCTCTCTTATTAAATATACTAAATATTGGTTCTAAGTTAAGTTGTTTGGGTCATAACCCAAGACCTCCAGTCTCTAGGACTGACTATTTACTAAGCCACAAAATTTGAAACAATAACAACAAAATATAGGTTATCCATCTCCTTCTACTAGGCAAATATTAATTTCCTAAAGTGAAGAAAGAAAAAGCCAAGAGAAAATTATAGACCATTATGGTATCATTAATGCATATTGATTTTTAGAAATATTGCTATATTCATGAAAAAAAGTCATGAGCAAGTAGGATTTATGAATAGAATGTAAGAAGGGTTTCATTCTGCAGGGAGGGGGTATAGGAGGCGAGGAAATTTAGTGAAATAAATCTCAACACCAAGAGAAAAAACAAGACTACCTGAATTTATCACTAGAGAGAAAGTCAGTGATAAACTATAGTAAATATTCTTGTTAAAAAATTTTAACATAAGAAAATAACACTCCCATAATATCATATAAGTACCTATTAGAAAAAAGTCAATTTTATATACATATGAGAAACACTAGAAGCATTTCCATTAAAAGCAAAAACTAAACAAGATTGACCACTCTTGCCAATCCTTTTTAAAGTGGCTTTAGAAATCTTAGCAGGAATGCCTGAAAAAGAAATCAAAGGAATAAGCATTTACAGTGAAGCTGTTAAAATGTCTGTAGATGATGTTTATATTCCTAAATCAAGAGTTAATAATGGAAATAATTGCTTCAGTAAAGAATGATAGGTATATAAAGTAAACCACAAAAATTCTGCATTTCTTTACACACCACTAAGAAACTGGAGAAACTGATAGAGAACTATCTTTTACAGTAACCATAAAATGTGTCAAGTATTTGTACATTAATGTATCTGGACAAGAAAGTCAGTGTAGCTAGAGAGAAGTTGTAAGGTCAAGAAGATTTGAATCCAAATACTGCCTTTGATACATAGGCCAGGTGACCACCAAGTAAACGTAATACTAACTCTTTGCAGCAGGAAACCCTCTAAGGCTTCTAAGTTGCAAATTAGTAGGTCATCTGCAGTGGAGGAAATTTTCTCACTGGGAGTCCCTCTCTCCAGTGCAATCATTGATTTGATCAACCAAAAAACTACTCATCGACATGCAGTTATGGATTGGGAGAGAGGAAACAACTGTTACTTTTTTTTTTTTAAAGAAAATTGTATTTAGTCAATTTAGAACATTATTCTTTGGTTACAAGAATCATATTCTTTCCCTCCCTCCCCTCTTCCCACCCCTTCCCATAACTGACAAGCAATTCCACTGGGTTTTACATGTGTCTTTGATCAGAACCTATTTCCATGTTGTTGATGTTTGCACTAGGTTGTTATTTAGAGTCTACATCCCCACTCATATCCCTATTGACCCATGTAATCAAGCAGTTGTTTTTCTTTGGTGTTTCTACCGCCATAGTTTTTCCTCTGCATGTGGATAAGTGTTCTTTCTCATAGATCCCTCTGGATTGTTCAGGATCACTGCATTGCCACTAATGGAGAAGCCCATTACATTCGGTTGTACCACAGTGTTATCAGTCTCTGTGTACAATGTTCTCCTGGTTCTTCTCCTTTCACTCTGCATCAATTCCTAGAGGTCATTCCAGTTCACATTGAATTCCTCCAGTTCCTTTGAGCACAATAGTATTCATTCACCAAAATATACCACAATTTGTTCAGTCATTCCCCAATTGCAGGGCATCTTGAAATGTTATATTTTTTAAATATATGCATAAGACCTTTGCAAACAGAACTCTAAAGTGATTTTTACAGATCAAGGAAGAACTGAAAAAAATTAGAGAGATATCTTTCTGCTTGTAGTTTGTGAGCACAACACATGTACCTACATACAAACAAGAATCAATGTGGCATACTGGATACTGAACAGACTTCAAAATCAGATCTGTCTTCAAGCCAAATTGTATTGTAATACATATTAGCTCTTAAAAGTCTTCCAGAGTTCTCTGAATTCAATTTTTTTTCCCTTTGGCACAATATATTTTTAAAATGTTTTAAAAATGGGGGCAGCTGGGTAGCTCAGTGGATTGAGAGCCAGTCCTAGAGATGGGAGGTCCTAGGTTCAAATCTGGCCTCCGACACTTCCCAACTGTGTGACCCTGGGCAAGTCACTTGACCCCCATTGCCTAGCCCTTACCACTCTTCTGCCTTGGAGCCAATACACAGTATTGACTCCAAGACAGAAGGTAAAGGTTTAAAAAAAATGTTTTAAAAATATCTTTATTTTGAACTTAAACATAACAAATATGAATTTCTTTATACAAAAGGAAAAAAGGATTCTAAAACAAATTCTGTTACAATTTAAGCGTTTGTTAAATCTAACATGATAGTAATAGAATTGCATCTCTTAGTCTGATTTCCTTCTACTCTTCTTTCTATTTCCTGCTGAGTATTTTATTTTTTTTCAGTAACTGCCTCATGTTTTATTGTATTCCCCATAATTCTTGCCAAAGTATTGGGCATGATAATTATTCAGTTTTCTGTTTCTTAATTGTCATTGATCAACTTTGGAGAACATTAACTTTTTATTTTATTTATTGTCATGCAAAACACACTTCCATATTGGCCATTGTTATAAGAGCAAACCTCCAAATAAAACTAAAGATGTGAAAGACAGTTCTAACAATTCTTTCTCTGGAAGTGGATAGCATTCCCCATCATGTCTTTCAGTATTGTCCTAGATCCTTAAATTGCTGAGGGTCCTGCTGAGTATTTTTTCTAAATGTTTATGCCCTTTTCTTTTTTCCATCTTCATCTACATAATAATTTTCCCTTTTCTACAACTCTGCTCTCAAATTCCTTACAACAAATAAGCATACTTTTTATATATAATATAGGCTTGTAATTATTTTATTTGCTTAATACATAATCAATACACACTTTGACAGTGCCTGAAAAGTTATGTCTCATTCTTTACCTGTATTCCATCACCAATCTTAATCATCATTCTTCTGAAGTCATGATTGGTCACACAATTCAATATTCTGTTAAATTCATATACCACAATTTTTTCAGCCATTTCCCAGGTCATAGGGACCAACTTTCCATCTAGTTCTTTGCTCATACAAAAATTGCGGCTCTAAATGTTTTTTACTGCAAACCTAACAGCCACCTGAAAAGAAAATTCAGATTTACTTACTGATAGTGGCATGCTAATCAAGACACCTTGAAAATACCATCTCATATCTTCTGCTTGGCAAATATAATGAAAGCTGGTGGAGAAATGTGGAGATTTTATAATATAAATTTGGATGGGTCCATGTCCTGGTGCAAACATCTTGTAGAACAATATGTAATCACTAAACTGATCATGCCTTTTAAACAAGTGACCATTTATTGTTTACCAAGTGTCAAATACTGTACTAAGTGTGGAGATAAAGACAAAAAACCTGAAATAAACTTTTCCCTCAACTTAAATTTAATGGGAAGCTCGGAATGTGCACTTATAATTACAGATTAGGGCAAGGCTAGAGATTATAATAATTAAATATTTGGTTTGACAAAAGTAATAATGGTTAAAAAAAAGAATTATGGTTGCTGTTTATACAAATTAAAGTTAAAATATGAGTCAGTAGGCTGAAACTATCACCCAGCTAAAAATACCCTAAATCCTAATCCCAGTGCTTCCAGACCACAAATGCGAATCCAAATCTCACCAGTCCACCATGGTGTCATGCCAACAAACAAAAATCAATGCAACATAGGGCAGTCTCTCATGCCAAGGAGGCAGGAGTCTAAGTGTCCCTCTTCAGCCCAAGTCTCCAATTTGGGAAGCCAGAATCCAAAGTCCAGATCAGGAAGCTGAAATCCGAAGGGCCAAAAGATGCTGAAAACCACCCAGAACCTTCAATGCATAGGAGGCCAAGACCATCAAGAATCCTATTAGAGCTCATGCTCCGGAAACTAAGAACCACCAAGAACGAAGCTCCAAATCTCTCTCAGACTCCCACTTATGTACAATTTCCTCCACCCATCAACTCTCCTCACATCTCAGAAATCAATCACATTCCGGGGGTGTGGGGGGGAGCAGTGCTTGTGGCCTTTTAGGGCGAGAACTTTCTTTGTTAGCAACTTACTGAGTGTTAAGTAGGGGTACTTTTAAGTTCTTGATTGATTAACTTAAAATAGACAAAGAAAATAAAAAAAATTCCCTTTCACAAGATTAGAACTATGATTTCATTGATAAAGAGAACTTACTCCTCAGTGAGGAAACTCTTTCTCTGCTATTTGTCTTAGTTTCCTAGGGCACTGAGAATTTAAATAACTTGCTCAGGGTCACACAGCCAATTTTGTGTATCAGTGGCAGAGACTGAATCCAAGACTTCCTGACTTTGAGGCCAATTCTCAGATTTTTGTGTAGTAGGAAATGTAGTTTCCAGGTATAGTGAATAGTCAGTGGAAATATACCACCCAAAAAGGTTATGTCCATTAATTCCCCCAATTGATAATTATTCCTTATGACAACTTTCTCTATGAGTTTAATTGAGAAAAAGAAATGAGATATAGGACTTGATTTTTTTAAATCATAAAAGAAAATCAATTTTATCACAAAATTTGAGAGTTGGAAGGGGTCTCAGTGGTCATCTAATCCAACTTGTACAAAAATATTCTTCACTGTGACTATTCTAATTATTAGAAAGAGCTGTTTGCACACCTTAGTTCAACCATTTCATTCGTCTGTCTGAACCCTTTGTTTTGCTCCTAATTCTGCTCCTCAAAGCCAAACTGAATGAGTCTAACTCTTCTTTCACATGAGAGTCCTTCAGATACTTGAAGAGAGCTATCACTTTTCCCCTGCATCTTCTCTTTTCCAAAGTAAATATTCCTAATTCTTTCAGTAAATTCTCAAATGACATGGTCTCAAGATCCTTTACCATCTTTGTTGCCCTCTTCTAGACACTGGCCAGCTTATCTTTTTTTTTAAAATAAATTTCAATCTTGAACTGAACATAATGCTCTAAGTTGTGATCTATTGGAGGCAAAGTACATCTCCCTATTCTTAGAAGCTATCCCCTCCTAATACAGTCTAAAATCACATTAGCTTTTTTTTGGCCATCACAACTACTTCCTAAACATTTCCCGCTTTGTTCATATTTCCTTATTCTTGCCGCATCTCATTGGGAAGCTGATTTTTATGTGTACCCAAGTGCAGGACTTTACATTATCCCTATTGAATTTCTTTTTGTTAGATTTAATCCATTTCTTTGGTCTATTAAGATCCTTTTGGATCCTGATTCTGTCACCCACTTTTGTTAGATGTCTCCCTAGTTTTGTGTTATTTGCAAATTGATGGTTGTATCACCTACAAGCCTTTATACATGTTATTTATTTTAAGAAAAAAAGTTAACCAGCACAGGGCAAAGCACAAATCCCTGGTGCACTTCACTGAGGACTCCTGCCATTCAACCTTAATAGCTACTCTTATAAACTTGGCCATCCAAGCAGTTATGAATCCATCTAATTGTGTTATCCCCTAGTCAAAAAAGGGAAATCAAAGTAAACTGACATGCCTAATTTTTTTCCTTGTGACTTTTTAAATTATGAACTTGACAAACAAAAATAGGAACATTTTCATATACAAAGAACAAAAAAGGATTTTATATGAAACTGAATGTTCTATTATGTTGACATGCCTAATTTTTGAAAACGTTCCTCACTTCCCAAGGACATTTGTCCTTTTCCAGTCTTGTTTTTGTGCTGTTTCAAGTATTTATAGTGGACCTATAATCATATCTACCTGTTCTTCCAGGAATATCATTAATTCATATGGGCCAGGTGACTTGGATCTATCAAGTGTGTAGCTAAATGCTTTCTCTCTCCTTACTTATTTTGGGCATGTGACAAGGAAATCACTTTAAAAGACCGATATATATTAATTTAAGGTTGCCAAGGAATTCAGCTATGTAATTCCTAAATGAAAACTCAAGTCAGCAGTCAACCTTTTATGGAGTTTTTAATTACAAACAGGAGGAAGAAAGGTATTAGAGAGAGAGAGAGAGAGAGAGAGAGAGAGAGAGAGAGAGAAAGGGGAGAGAAGGGAATAGGGCTTAAATACCCCCTCTGTTTAGGCTGGGTCAAAAGACCCAAGCCCTTAGATAGCTGAGGCAAAGAAAAGAGATCAGTCCCTATCACTCACGTGACCAAAATGGAGAAACACTCAGGGGCCTCCACCTCCAGCCTCCTTCAGAGCAAGCTTCTCAGAGCACCACCTCTCAGAGCAAAACCTCTTGAACCCCTCCAGTCCTCAGACCCCGCTATCTTTAAGGAAACCATCTAAGTTCCCTCCCCTCAGTTCTCACATCTACCAATCACTGTCCATGTCTTCCCTGTGCCAATGGTGGCTCTAGCTTAACCCAGGACCGCCCAGAGGTCTGCCCCTTTGCACATGTCTGTTGACGGTCATATTCTCAAATAATTAAATCTTGATCCTTGCTGCAGCCCTTCCTAATCCTTTTACTCTGAGTAGGGTGGAGATTGTAGTTTCAAGACCTGGTTCTGTCATTCCAAGTATCTCTATTGTATCAATTCTAAAATCAATCATGACTCAAAGAACTTCCTGTTCTATGCTTAAGCATAGGTCAAAGCCCTTTCCATTGTTTAGCAAAAGGTTTCTGTCCTAAAGTAGTCTTAGGTAGGGAGGAGAAGTATGAAATTTTCCAATGGTGAAATTTCCAACATTCATAAGTCTAAGAAATTTTAAGATTTACAGGCATCAGCTTCCTGTTTGTCATTATAGTGCAATTGAAAGGGAAAAAATGGAAACAAAATGAGAATGAGCAACATGAGCAACTCTTATCTGCCATCATGCCATTTATACCAAGCAAAGGTCTTCTGCCTTCTTTAGTCCTCCTTTTTCTTCCTGTAAAGGTTTTTTTAAAAAAATCCCATTTTGTTACCCTTAGTTTCCCTTGCCTGCTTCAACTCATTCTGAGCTTTAGTACTCCTCATACTTTTTACTTCTCTCTATATTCATCTTTTTTCCTTATCTTTTTCTTTTCTACATTTCTTTCACAGCTAAGCTGGTCAATGAATTTCCTAAGCATCTTCATTGGTCAAATTTCATTTTTCTTCCTTATTGGAATTATTTCTCTTTGTGGCTTTAGAATGACATTTTTGAGCATTTCCCATTCTCTCTAGTCTTTTCTTCTATAACAGTTTTTAGTCCATGAGAATTTAACTATCTTTCCCCCTAAACCCTTTGAAATATTCTTTGCCAAATCTAGGGTATATATCAGACTATGCCCAGATTTCCTTTCCTTCTCTGTAACAAATTCTAGTAGGAACAATCATTTAATTGCAGATTCTCAACATCATTTTTATATTCATAGTTACTACATTTGAAATAACCATCAGTAGAAATAACTTATGTGACAATGACTGGAGAATAGCAGAATAAATAAAATATATTAATGTAATATAATAATATGGAGCCTTAAAAGGATAAATATGCAGAATATAAGGAAATAAAGAACTACCTCTATAAACTAATGCCAAGTGATTGGCCAAACTAGTATTGGATCCATAATGACTGCAACTGTATAAAAATGAAAGACAAAGCCAGAGATATCAGACCTTGAAACATCTCTAAGAGGACATAAAACAAAAACAGTTTTACTTATTTGTTAATTCTAGTGTCTCTAGTACTTGGAACATGTGGCATTTTAATTGCGAAATGTCTTTATTTGTTTTAAGGTCAGCTTTTCTTCTTAACTAGCCAGTGCAAGAAAGCTTAAACACTGAAACAATGCCTGGGGCCCAAATTTATCCTAAAGTGAGTTTTTGCCTAGGTGCATATTCTTTGTGTTTCATTCTTACCTTTGTTATGAATTTTCCATTGTCCTGTAATTCCAAAAACAGTGCAGGGAGACTCCTCTCCCTATAATTTTTTTTAGTTTTAATTTCAGGCAGAAAAATACATCTTAATTTTGTAGGTTGTGAGTTCTGATCAATACTTAAGGGACTAATCTTTTATTTTTCTCCCTAGGAAAGTAAGAGAGAGACTGAAGAGCCAAGTTATTGAAATGAATGAGCAAGTCCCAGGTTTCAAACCAGGCCTGGCAATTTTACAGGTATAGTGATGACTTTATAATTTGACCCATAGGAAATGAGCAGTTTTCATTTGAAACATTCTGTAGAATTATAATATTACCTCACCACACACTATGCATACTTTGAATTTCCAGATACATTATTCTACTCCTTGTGAAGCCTTTGCTAGGCATGGATGCTATATAGCATAATTTTCTTCCATTCCTATTATCTTGCCATTGTTGCTATTTGTGGCAAATTATTCCCCATTAGAAAGGTTGGGGTTGCTAAAAAAGAAAGACAATTTGATGGCCTGTGGTTATATTCTTGGTACATATTCTCTGCTGTACTTTTTTGTTTTGTTTTTTACTTTTCCACAAATTGTTGAGTGAGAATCAAAGGTATGATATAAAACTGTGCTTAGAACACTCAAGGACTGATTATTTCTTGGTTTACTTGCAGAGGTTTATTTAAAAAAGAAAGCATATGTTGCAGTCAGGAAATTTAAGTTCCCATAACACTATTTCAACAGTACTTTGTTTAAAGGGCATTTATCTGATCCTTCTCTCCCTTATTTGGATAGGTTAACCTCCAATGTTTTCATTAAGCAAAAAACATTCTTTTCACTTGGCTGCTTTGCAGGTATTTATCAGAAAGCACATTTGTGATGGATTTATCCTAGATATTTGACTCTCCTAACACACAGATCATTGTAATATAGACTGTGATTAGACAATGAATTGGGGAAATAAGATCAATTAGTTGTTTTTGAAAACAATACTTGTCTTTGATATATATCTATATATCTATCTATATATACATATATACATATACATATGTATATGTATATATATGTATATGTGTATATATATATATATATCTTGAATGACCTAATCTGTGCCTATTTCACAGGCAGGTAAGTGTGAAAATAACTGCTTGATAGTAATGTTGAGTCTGAATGGACAGATGACTTATAATGAAATGGGAAGTATTTATTAGTAATACTGGAATATTTAATTCATTTACAATCAGTAATATCAAATTTGGATTTTATTATGCATTTATGCATTATCCAGGGAATAAGATTGTTGTAAAACTCAAGGACAATTTCTTGCTATCATGTTTTGATGAGAGAAATGCCTTGCATATGATATGGATATTTGAATAAAGCTGCCTTTTTACAATGTACCTGATCCTTGTATAAAACATAATTTCTATGGAGACATAATTCCTGGGTTTCAAAAAGAAAACTTAAAAATAAACTTTTAAGGGGGGCAGC
This sequence comes from Monodelphis domestica, assembly GCF_027887165.1. Taxonomy (NCBI): domain Eukaryota; kingdom Metazoa; phylum Chordata; class Mammalia; order Didelphimorphia; family Didelphidae; genus Monodelphis; species Monodelphis domestica. Next base: position 274,803,866 of record NC_077227.1, read on the forward strand.
TGGGTAACTCAGTGGATTGAGAGCCAGGCCTAGAGATGGGAGGTCCTAGGTTCAAATCTGGCCTCAGCCACTTCTCAGCTGTGTGACCCTGGGCAAGTCACTTAACCCCCATTGCCTAGCCCTTACCACTCTTCTGTCTTGGAACCAATACACAGTATTGATTCCAAGAAGGAAGGTAAGGGTAAGGGCATATCTTAGGGTATTAGTGCATTAGTGTTCAAAGAATTTCAACCCAAGTTTCACCCTTCAGACATGGGTATACCAAGTAGAGGTTCCTGCCACCATGAACTCAGAGGCACTTGGGATGAATTCCTCCTTAATCCAGCTCTGGATTCCCATCATTCTTGTTTTGAGTTTCCTCTTCCAAGGCACTCTCGAAGTGTGAGGGTCACATCCCCTCTAAGCTGAGCCACTCTCCCTACTTCCAGGGTCTGCAGTTGGAGGGTTTCAGACTTCAACTCTGAGCCTGCTATTTGTGGTATTCCTCACTGGCTAAGAGTACTTCGACCAGAGCTAAGACTTCTTCCTCTTGAGATCTAGGGGCATTGGACTTTTAATCCAGTTTGCTGTTTGTATTGTCTTTTGTTTACTCAGATTTTAGGCTATTAAGTGTATCTAATGGTTTCCAAAGGTTAAGTATTTCTGGGTTAAATTTTTCTAGCTGCATTAGGCAAATTCCCAAAAGTTAACTATAATATGGTTATTTCATTAAAAAAAACACTATTTTATCAAAAGTAAAACTTAATGACTTTTCTTTATATCATACCTCATTATCTGTGTGTTTGTTTGTTCTAGGTTGGAGATAGAGATGATTCAAATCTTTATATAAATATGAAGCTAAAAGCTGCTGAGGAGGTAAAATCTAAGCTGGCAGTACTAGTTAGCACAATGATCCCATCACCACACCTTTCCCTTATAATTCTCCTGCCTTTATCCTAATTTGACTTATTTTGCAAATTAGAAATAAGTGACTTCTCACTAGAGCCTCTATCTTTTATTTACATGCTCTGCTTCTTAAACAGAAAGCTCAAACAGAAAAATTAAAGAAATACAACAAATCTGAAATACTGTGGGGAAATAAATAAATGGATAATTGTATGGCAGTGGTTCTCAAACTTTTTGATCTTGGAACTTCTTTACACTCTTAAAAATGATTGAGGACCCCATCCAAAGAGCTTCAGTTTATATGGACTGTATCCTATCACTATTTTTCATTTTAGAAATTAAAGGTTTTAGTATTATGAAAATAGTTTTAGCTTTTGTACTCTCTTGAAAGGGTCTTGGGGATCCCCAGGGAATCACTTCATTGGCCACACTAAGAATCACACTAGGGATTCTGAGACAGACTCCTTTTGGACAGGAATTTAATGAAAATTTTTTTTTAACCTTCTAACCCTTTAACCTGTGTTTAGTCATCTGTGTCTAAAAAATAGATCCCTATCTCTTGGTCCTCCCACTTTTCCTAGCTAGTTAATTCATTTAACATTTTACATTTTCCTTCTTACAGATTGGAATTAGAGCCACACATATTAAGCTACCCAGAACTTCAACTGAGGCAGAGGTAAGCTGTTAGGCTCATGTGGAACAAGCCTTTTCATGATTCCATTTCATGATTATGACTTACTGACATTTTCAGGGCTGAGGTGTACATATATATGTATGTGATGGTATGTATGTGTACATACCCATATAAAAAGACTGCTCTATATTCAAGAATGCCTTACTTCAAGGGAAGGGACCCAGATTAAATGGTTTTATCCTGTAATACAAGTGATTCAATATTGAACACACATCTGTTAAGTGTCTGCTGTGTTTAGAGTATTGTCTTAGAAACCAAGGGAGATGCAAAGAATAAAACATACCTGATCCCTGTTCTTAATGTAGGTGGATATGGCAGGTGGATATCACATAAAATAACTCTAGTACATAAGAAAAGGTGCAAAGAACTTAGTTCTGCATAACAGGCTCTACATATGAAGTGATATAAAAAACTTAACATCTATATTGCATCCATTATTTCTCATAAATGTCTTCTCCTTTACTGTCAAGGGATCACTGCCTTATTTCAACCCTCATAGTTAGAGTATAGAATGTCTTCTTAATTGTACCAGTGTCCATTCTTTTTTCCCTTCTCTTAATTCATCCTCTTTACTTCTTAAAACACAGGTCACTTCCCTGTTCAAGAAGCTTCTTTTTCTCTCCAGACCCTAGAATAAAACATAGACTCCTCTGTTTGGCATTTAAAGCTCTTTATAATCAAACCTTAGCTAACTTTTCCAGACTGATTTGCTATTCCTCCCTTCATCTAGTCTGTATTCTAACCAAACTTGCCTACTTTCCTATTTCTCACACGACTATCCAGTCTCCTTACCTTTGCACAGGCTCCTTGAATCCATTTCCTTCTCACCTCTCCTACCTTTTAGAATCTCAAGTTTTCCTTTAAAATCTAGCTCAAAATCTGGCCCCAGACACTTCCTAGCTGTGTGACCCTGGGCAAGTCACTTGACCCCCATTTCCTAGCCCTTATCACTCTTCTGCCTTAGAACTAATACACAGTATTGAGTCTTAAGATGGAAGGTAAGGTTTTAAAAATAAACAAACAAACAAATAAATAAAGCTTAGCTCAAATGCTATTCCATTTCCATGTATCCATAGATCATGAGGCCTTTTCTGATCACCCTGACTGTTAATAACCCCTCCCCCCCAAACTGCCTTGTCTCTTTTATATACTTGTGTGTGTGTGTGTATGTATACATATATATATATGGTTTTCTATAGAATGTAAGCTCTTTGAGGACAGAAATTTTTTTTTTGCCTTTATAACTATTTTGCTTTTAGTAGTTTTTTTAAAACCCTACCTTCCATCTTAGAATCAGTAGTAAGTATCATCTACAAGGCAGAAGAGTGGTAAGGTCTGGGTAGTGGGGGTTAAGTGACTTGCCCCGGGTCACCCAGCTAGGAAGTGTCTAGGGTCATATTTGAATCCAGGACCTCCCTCCTGTCTTTGGACCTGGCTCTTTTATTTATGGTATCATCTCTCTTATAGGTTCTTAGAAAATGCTTGTTAATTGTTTGATTGTAGGCATTTAATAAATGTGTATTTAATTGATTCACAAACAAAAGCATTCCAATAGTATATAAAAAGTAAGTGTAAGGGCTAGAAAATGTGTATTTTTTAAATAAAAGTTTGGACTGGATTATTTAATAGTAGAGTCGCTAGGACTTTAATTAATTCCAAAGAGACTTATTTAACAATTTATAAAATATAGAGTGAAAGTAAGAAAATTAGAGAGAGGATAGGGTAAGATAGCTAGCCTAAGCACTAAGTATTTTGCTCCAGCCCTGGCTCAACCCAGCCAGGACTAGTTAGTCTTTAGCCAGAGGGGCCTCAGCCTTGAGCCAAGGATCTGGGGATGCAGGAAGCCTCTCTCAAGAGGGTAGATGTCTCCTGAGGCTAGTCCCTTCAAAAAATCCAAGGAAAGGGAGTCAGCCTTTCACTCACCATGTGTCAGTCAGTACAAAGAGAAGTCTGAGATCTCAAGACCAAGCTCCTCCAAAGTCAAGTTGAAGACTGAAGAGAGTGAAGAGCCCCTTCACAGGAAGAGCTTGGCATTTTTAAAGACTGTTTTTTTCATCACTTCCTGTGACTTCCTCCACTTTGATGTGTACCAATTACATCTAAAACTTTGCTTAGGACTTCCCAGAGGCAGTCAGTTGATTCTGATTCATCACCCACTATCACACACGTGGGTCACAGATCTCCCCCACTCAAGTGCGAGTGGAGTGTATATGCCTTTGGTGATTAAATCTAAAAATGGGCAGGGGAGAGTTAATCTTCGCATAAGGCTTATGATAGAGTCCTAAATGACTAAGTAAAGGGACAGACTGAGAAATAGAGCAGCATATTGAATAGAGAATCAGCCTCTTGCCCATTCCAAGAGTCAAGTCTTACCATCTTATGACTGGGCAAATTACTTAACCTGTCAGTGTTCCAGGTAACCCTCTAGTGCTATATATTGTAGGAGTTACCTTCTTCTGTCTAATGATCTGCATAGGAATTTCTTCACTGAGAATGCCTTACAACAATGAAATCACAGACCCGGAGCATTTTCCCCAAGAGATTCCCATGACTCCTCTCTCATCCCCCAGTAAGCCATTTAAAAAAATACTACCTCAATATACTTCTCTACTACTGAGATATTATTGGGGGGGTTGATCTAACAGTTAAGATATATGCAGGACCTATATCACTATATCATAGTGAGTTTTTTCTTTCAACTCTCTGAATTATAATTCTTAGAGGGAAAATGAGACTGAATATGTTTTGCCTTATAATATTCTTCATTTCTAACCTCTAACTTTAAATTTTTAACTTTGTTTTTAGGTTTTAAAGTATATCACATCTTTGAATGAAGATCCTACTATACATGGAGTCCTGGTCCAGTTACCTTTAGACTCAGAGAAGACCATTAATGTTGAATTGGTGACAAATACTATTGCTCCTGAAAAGGATGTGGATGGGTGTGTTTGACTTTTTGAGTCACTTGTATCTTTAGAATATCATGCCAATGTTTAAAACAATTCAAAACTTAATTCCTTTTTCTTATTGATTTTGCCTTCAATGTTTCAGATTGAATAGCATCAGTGCTGGGAAGCTTGCTAGAGGTGATTTAGGAGACTGTTTCATTCCCTGTACACCTAAAGGATGCTTGGAACTTATCAAAGAGACAGGTAAGGCTAGTTTTTCAGAGCCTCCCTTTTTTAAAGGTCTTTAATGTTTATAATTTCTGTTCATTAGTTTCACATAAAACAGCAAGCATTTACTAAGGACCTATTCTGCCTTGGGCATTACTAGATACTAGGGAGCTACAAAGTATATAAAACAACTTCCTCAAACTTGTATTATAACCGTTAGAAATATGTCTGTTTATGACAAGTTAATTAAAAATCCTCAGTTTTGCTTTTTAGTGTAATGAAAATTTAAATTTAGTTTTCTATAATTTCTCTTTTTTTGTCTCCTTTCATCAATCAGCAAGCATTTTTTTAAAGAACTCTTACAATCTTAGAATTGATACTATTAATAGTATCAGGTTCAAAGGAAGAATTGCAGAAAGGGCTAGACAATTGGGGTCAAGTGCCAAGGTCTTCCCGAGTTCAGACCTGGCTCTTTATCCACTGAGCCACCTAATTGCCCCTGTCAACACACATTTATTAAGCATTTACTATGTGTTAGACTTTGATAATTGCTGGGTAATACAGAGCAAGGCAAAAAATAGTACCTGGCCTCAAGAAATGTACATTCTAAAGAGGGAGTCAACATGTAATTAACTACATATATACATATATAGAATAAGTGGGAGGTAATTTCTGAGGGAACGTCTTTAGCAGCTGTAATATTTATAGGGAAAATGTGTTGAGAATTGAAGAACAGGGGATACTGAAGGTTTTGTAATGGGGAATGGAGGAGTTGAAGGGAGAGAGGGAATATGGCTGCCGGTGAGGTAAAAGGAGAGAGATGCCCCCTGCCAAGAGGGTATTTTTGAAAAATGGGGCTCCTGAGAAATGGGCCACTTATAATAATCTGAGGGGATGTCTTCTCTATGGAGTGATGTTGAAGATACCACAGAGCAGGTAAGCACAAACCCTCCTGAGGAACAAGCCTCCCCCCAGACCAGGGTTACCCAGCAGGGGTCCAATAAGGACTGTTTATAATTGAATGGCTGTCCTGAGGTTCAGCACCCTCTATGTCCCCTAAAATTATAGTCCTCTTCTATGACTGTGGTTATTTAAATAAAGATAAATTTTAATAACAAGTTTGGATTGGGGAGGTATCAGGGAAGAGGGAATCGGGATTTCCCTAGATGAGGTTTGAGTCTTTCCTGGCTGACGCCCCTAAAGACTAGCCTTATACTTCAAACTGCTTCCCTTAAGAGTCCTTTTGTCTGATGACACGATCACAGGGATCCAGGTGGAGCACACAATTGGGAAAATCAGGAATAGAGGCACTTCTATCCAGAGACAGGGAGAGAGGCTCCTTCCAGGGCCAGGGCCAGGAAGAGAGAATGTCAGGAGACCAACTGCCATTCTTGTCAATATCTTCTCTCTAACATTCCAACTGCTGTTTATTCCACCTGATTGGCAGAAAGTCCAAAGCTTGCTTTAGTTTTCCTTTCCACAATCATCCCCTTATTTTTGTTGTGACCTTCCCAAGGTCACTTTTTATTATAGTTACCAATCTACTAAATCTAGTTTCTAGTTCCCCCAAAATAATTAACTTCCCTCAATTACTCTTAGTGCTATTCTATGCTGATTATCTGCTCTAAGGAATTCTATGCAGGAAAGTTTGGGTAAGGGTAGTTTTAGGGTTTTACAATAAATTTAGTACAACAAATATTTGAAAAAAACCATTACAAAGAAATTTGAATCTTAGTTAAACTAAAACAGTTTTCCTATTTTATATAGCTATTATTATTTGCAAACTATTTTATCTCTATATTTTTCCATTAAACACAATTTCAGCATCAGCTTTACAATAAACAATTAAAAGTTTACTATCTGCAAGTCTATTCCTATGTATAACTGTCTATGCTATGTTTAACATAACTTACTCCTAATCCATTCCCTATTTATTATAACTATTCTCTAAGTTCCTAGTCTAATCTATAACCTAATCTTATGTACAACATATATAAATGCTATGCTAAATATTTACACTCTATCACTATGTTACCAACCTAATTATAGTATATACATTATTTATAGAGATTATTTACACATAATACAATAATATACATTATTCCACATCCTGATGTCAAATAGAAATATCTATTGATCTTTTCTATTTGCCTAAGACCTTATGGCACTAACTATATACATATTTACATTTTGCATAAATACAATTTCAGACACTTGTTAATTTAAACAAGGTCTCCCAATATGTCAGTTTATGATTTTGTGTTTTGTGTCTAATGGTGGTGTGTTGAATTAATACTTATCAAGTTTCTTCAGATTTCCACTTCTCGTGTTGACAGACGGATCTCTTCTTTCAAGTTTTTTAGTGATGTATATGTGAAATTAATTTTGTTTTATTATCATTTGACACACTCAGTCTTACATATAAGTCCCATTTTTAGTTTGTCCTTTTCTTGTATTAACAAATTTACAAAGTTCAAAGTGTTAGCTGGCCATTTCAGCTTTTTCTCTTTGTTTCTTTTCTCTAGCAGCTTTTCTTCATTCTTTTCCTCTGGGCTAGTTTAAAATCTTTTCCGCAGGGATGCTTTTCCTCTGGGTTGCTTTTCCACTGGGATGCTTTTTCCTCTGGGCTGGAAAGTTGTCTTCTTGCTGTGGGATGCTTGACTGCTGGGATCTTGTTGTCTCAAACATTATGTGTCACTATTGTTTCTCTGTGGTGTACTTTTTGATATTAATCAGTTTTTGTTTTCATTTCTCAGCACTAGCTTTTGTCTAATTATCTTCTATGTCTGTTCCGGTGAGGTTGACTTTTTCTGCTTTTATGTGGGAACAGTGGAACCATAAGTCTTTCTCCACACATCTGAGGGAACTGGGAAAAATTGCCTACAGATGAGATTTGAACTGAGTCTCAGGGAGTTCTTTGAGAGCTTGTTCAATTTCTTTTTCTCATATGGGGTTATTTAGGTTTCCTATTTCTTCTTCTGTTAATCTAGGCAATTTATATTTTTGTAAATATTCATCAATGTCACCAAGATAGTCATATTTATTGCCATATAATTAGGTATAAGTTTTTAGTGATTGCCTTAATTTCCTCTTCTTTAGAGGCAAGGTCTCCCTTTTCACCTTTGATACTGTTAATTTGGTTTTCTTCTTTCCTTTTTAAAATTAGATTGACCAGGACTTTCTCTATTTTTTTTGGTTTTTCAAAGTACCAGCTTCTAGTTTTATTTATTAAACCAATAGTTCTTTGACTTTGCAATTTTATTAATTTCTCATTTGATTTTTAGGATCTCTTAGTTTTCATCTGAGGAATTTTAATTTGTTCACTTTCTAGTTTTTTAATTTGCATGCCCAATTTATTGACCTGCCCTCCCTAATTTGTAATATATGAACTCAAGGATATAAATTTCCCCCTAAGTACTGCTTTGGCTGCATCCCATAGATTTTGAAAGGAAGTATCTTCATTGTCATTTTCTTCAATGAAATTATTGTTTCTATGATTTGTTCTTTAACCAATTTTAATATTATTTAATTTCCAATTAATTTTTGATTTGCCTCTCCATATACCCTTACTAATTATTATTTTCATTGCATTGTGATCTGAAAATGTTACATTTATTATTTCTGCTGTTTTGCACTTTTTTCAATGTTTTTATGCCCTAGTGCATGGTCAATCTTTGTGAATGTATCATGTGCTGCTGAAAAGAAGGTGTATTCTTTTTTGTCCCTATTTATTTTTCTCTACATATGTATTAACTCTTAATTTTTCTAAGATTTAATTCACTTCTCTTACCTTTCTTATTTATTCTTTGGTTCGATTTATCTAGTTCTGATAGAAGAATGTTCAGGTCTCCCACTAGTATAGTTTTCTATTTCATCCTTTAGCTCCACTAGTTTCTCCTTTAGAAATTTGGATGCTATGCCACTTGGTGCATACATGTTAAGTACTGATTTCCTCATTGTCTATACTGCCTTTTATCAGGATGCAATTACCTTCCCTATCTGTTTTGACTAGATCTATTTTTACTTTGGCTTTGTCAGATATCATGTTTGTGACTCTTGTCTTCTTTTTCTCAGTTGATGCCCAATAGATTTGGCTCCATCCACTTACTTTTACCCTGTGTGTGTGTCTTACCTTCCTCATGTGTATTTCTTGTAGATAACATATGGTAGAATTTTGGTTTATAATCCATTCTGCTATTTGCTTGCGTTTTATGGGTGAGTTCATTCCATTCACATTCAGAGTTATTACCAGTTGTGTATTTCCCAACATTTTGATTTCTACTCCTAGCCCTTCCTTTTCTTCTTTCACTATTTCCTTCTACACCAGTGTTTTGTTTTTAATCAGTCTCCCTAATTCCCACCCTTATTTTACTTCCCTTTCTACCCCCTGCCCCTTCTTATTCCCCTCTTATTTTCTTTACAGTCTTTTTAAACTACCCCCCCCATCCTCTCCCTCCCTTGTACTATTTCCATTTGTTACCCTTCTACTTCTCTGTAGGGCACAAATCAGTTCTCTGCCTCAATGGATTTGATTGTTCTTCCCTCTTTGAGTCAATGTCAATGGACATAAGAATTGAGTATTTCCCATCTCCAACCTTTTTACCCTTTCAGTGTATTGGTGTTCTCCCCCACTCCCACCATGTTCTTTATCAAGATGTTTCTGAGTTCGTTCTTTCCTAGCACAGCAGAGCTAGATCCAGAGAGCAAGATCTCAGTTTGTCTGTCTCTTCAGAAGCCAGAGGCCAACTGCCAGAACACTGCCTGCTCTCTCCTCTCTTCAAAGTTCCAAGCTCATGCACAGACCTCTCTCTTGCCACATCCACTCAGCAGTTTTAGAGATACCTTTCCAAAATTCCTTATCTTATCAAACCTAATCGATATCTATTTTCTATTTCATTCCTATGATCCACCTTTGAGCAAAGTGTGGGATGCTTTGTTAAAAGCATTCCTCACTATTGCTCACACCTAAATATGCTATTTCCCCATTTCCCATCTTATACTATTATCGTATTCTATCAAAAAATAACAAACAAAATTCCTTATATTAATCTTAGGTTATCCTATTCTTACTCAGTTCCTATCTATATTCTAGAGTTATTAGTAAGAGAAAAGATTACAATAAACAGAAAAAAATCAAACGGAACATACTTAAAATCACTTGCAAACATGCAAAATGAAAATATTACAAATATAGAAATTCAAAAAAGCAAACATTTGCAAGAATACAATAATGAAATCTAAAATGCAAACTTTTCAAAAAATAATTACAAAGAACAAACTTGCATTCTAATGCTAATACATAAAACAAAGCTATCTAAAACAATGATCTTAGAAAAATCTTGTAAACTTTGAAAAGAATATAAAGTTACAGAAAACCAATGTAGCTTCTGCTTTTACAAAAAAGTATCTAAATATGCAAAAATTTATGCAAACTGCATCTTTAAAAAATCGTATTTGAACAAGTCAAAACTTTTTCTATGCTAAAACCTTATCCTGTTCTAATAAGGAAACTAAAAATTCTACACAAAACTGAATCTACTATTCTAATCCTTGCAACACTTCAACTTCCCACAAATATACAGAAATCTGTACATATTCACATGTATGTACAGTTATTTTGTACATATATACAAATATTCACAGATCTGTACAAAATTTTACAGTATTTATAAATTTTCCTATTCTATGTACCTAGTATATTACAAAGTATGTACAATATATATTTACAAACTATTTACATTGTGCATATATTAGGAAGATAGATTTCCCCCCTTTGAAACTATCAAAAATCATATAGATTTTCATTTTTAAATACATTTTTGTGTTCTCTGATGTTATCTCATTGGAACATAAAATTCCAAATGAGGTAAGACCTCATGAATCTATTGTATACATTTATTATACTTTTCTTCCATGGTGATTTATGTGTATCCATTTATTGCTATGAATACCATCACCTGGTTAAGATTTTGCAACAGTTTGTGATACATGTGTCCTAAATGTGTGTGTTACATGTAAATAAATACTTGCCAGATCTTCACAATCACCTCTTCTGTTCCTATTTTCTGTCTCTGCCCTCTATCTTCATGCTCCCATGGTGCTGTAATATGTAGTATTATTTGTAACTATAGTGAAAATGTGCAGTGTTACAGTGACACAGAATTCTTACAGTTTATGTCCATAAACAGTCGGCCTTCCTCTTCTGTGTTGGATTCTTGTGCAAAATCTTTGTTAACTGTAATCTGGAACTACAAAAGGTCAAGAATATCAAAGAAATTAATGAAAAAAAATGTGAAGAAAGGTGACTTAGCAGTACCAGCTCTCAAACTGTCCTATAAGGTAGTAATCATCAAAACAGTCTGTTTTTTCTGTCCCATTCCATTTTGGAGGTAAATTCCTTCTGCAGTGAGCCAGCCAGCAGCCGCTACACAAAAGGGAATATTTATCTGGTTATGATTTGAGGAGAACAGAAGCTGGAGGGATGTTTAGGGAAACTGAGGTAGACACATACACAGATCAGATAGCAGGGAGGAACCGCACAGAAGAGCTCCTGTTATCTTTCTTTGTAGGGATACAATGCAGAAAGATAAAAATAATCAGCAATATGTGAATCCGGTATGAGGATAGCAATCAGTTGAGAAATAACCTCTGACAGATTGAGAGTTTATGCTCTGAGTGCGGTTTGCACTGGCCTGAGGTCAGGTGAGAAGGAAGGAAAGATTAAAGAAAGAAGATCTTGAGGGAAAACAATGGGGCTCCATAGAGGGAGCTATTCCTGGCATGCAGCCAAGTTCCAAGTAAGAGAAAAGAAAGGTAAGAGAGGGCCGGTCTGGCAGTTCCTCTGTTTTTTATTAGGATAATGAGGTAAGAGGTACGTAATATATATGCAATAGCACACAGTGGATTGCCATTGGTTCAAATGTAAATTACGACAAGTTCCAGGGGTGGAGTATTCTAACCAGGTGAAGACAAAGAAGCCTGGATTCACCCAGAATGTTAAGAATCCTGAGATCAAAGGTCAAGACCTTTACTGCCATGCGCAGGTCTGACCATGCGTTTCTTAATACAATTTCATAGATCAAACATCTACCTTAAACATACACATGTGTGGACTGTTACACCTTCAAATTCACAGTTAAGATTTATATCTTTTCATCTTGTGTTGTCATTTTTAGTCTCACTTTGCTCCCATTCATATGGAGTTTGCCTGAGACTTGTGAACTGTAAATTTAATGACCCAGTTTTGTTCCGTTGATATTCTTCTCCTTGTTCAGTTCCTGATCCCATGTTTTTGATCCCATCTTATTCTTCTCTCCATGTTTTACTTATGACTTACTCCTTACCTATTTTGCCTTCCCTCTTAAAATCTCTTTTGTCTTGTTCCTCTCCCCTCCTATTTTCCTATTTTAATGTGTTTTTACATTAAAATATATTCTTTATATGTGGAGGTACGATTCTGTGGACCACCTTTCATCATTTCTGATGAAAGTGACACTGATAGGATGCCTGTTCCAGGGAGAGCAGTAGTAGGGACTTTTTTTTTTTGTGATTCAATGCTGTTGGTCTTATGCACCTCTATTATATATTACATTATATATTATGTGCCTCTATTTTATATATATTTGTACCTCTATACCTTTTCTCTTTTTGTATATTCCAGTATAGTGTGTATCCCCAATATAGTCCCCTGTCCTTTATTTTTTTTCTCCTGATACAGTAAAAACATTCTGTTATTTTACCTTTATCATTCCTAAGGACTTTAGAATTCCAAAAGTGATTTGTTTCTTAACATCTTATTAGCATACATAACCAGTTCATCCCCTAATTAAACAAATGTGTGTGTCCTTTTTCTGTGTCTCTCTTGATTCTTATGTTTCCATTTCAGATTATCTACTCAAATCTATCTACTTATAAATTCTTGGAAATCCTCTTTCATGGAAGTTAAATTTTTTTCACTGTAAGATGATACTCTGTTTAGCCAAATAATTTATTATTCAATATGGGCCTCTGTCTTTTGTTTTTTGTAATATCATTCCAAACTTTCTTCTTCAAAATGGTAGATGCCAAATCTTGAATGATCTTTACAATTGGTCTCTGGGCTTTGAACTCTTCCTTTTTTGGCTATTTATAATATTTATGCTGTCATTGTTGGCGCTTTCTTTTAGGAGGTGATTGGTAGATTCTTTCTATTTTCATTTTTCTTCCTGGGTCTAAGCATTCTCAGCGGTTTTTATTTATAATTTCTTGATATAGGGCAGCTAGGCTTTTTGGAGAGAGTCAAAACTTTTCAGAAAGTCTTGATAATTTAACATGAACTCTGACCTATTTTCCTGACCAATTGTTATAATATTCAGTTTTTTGTTGTTTATTTTTTATGTTTTAATTTTTCTTGTTTCATTGAGTCATTTTCTGTTTGACTTTTTCTAATTTACAAGGCATTCAGTTCTTGGATGAGAGTTTTCCATCTGGTCTTTTAAGGTGATTATTTGCTCTTTGTTGCAAGGGCTCTCTCTTCCTCAGGCCTAATACCTCAAACACCACCTCCACCCAACCCCCCCAACCACCACCACCACTAGCATCTTTTGTCTCTGTCCAAGGTATTTCCTCATAGTGTTGTTTTTATTGGTTTGCTCATATTGATTGTCTTGGGGTCCAGGGTGGGGGTTGGGCAACCTATGCTTCCCTCAGACACTGCTCTTGTACTCCTAAAGGGAGTGGTCAGACCTCAGTGGGTTCCATGTACAACAAACAGGATTAGGACATTCCCTCAAGGGATTTCAGTATTGCTCTAGCATTGGGTTTTGATTAGATCTACCTCCTTGACCTCAGAGTTCTTAGGCCCTTGTGTCAGGCCCCTTTTCCTTCCTCCTTGCTAATAGACCCAGGAACTGCTGGAGCACTCCCACTGAAGCTGCTACAAAGACTTCCTGACCTCCCCAGGGCTCTGGACTGTTCCCCTGCCTTAGGTAGTGCTACTGCTGTTCTCACACTGGGTTTCTACCTGTGGGGTATGGGGTTGCCCCCAACCACTAGGTTTAAGTGGCCCCTCCCAGACAGAGGCTGGACTCTTCACTTTCCAGGGCCTGCTTTGTACTACTCTCTTGACCTATCCCAATTGGTCTATTTCAAGGTTCCTACAGGACCTTGTCAGTGGGCATCTTTCATTTTAGGGGGATATCAATTAGGGGGTTTGGGCTCCTGTGAGTCATTTCTCCTTCCAGGTCTAAGTTTTCTCCTCTGCAAAATGGTGCTAGACTAGATCTAAGATAACTTCTAGCTCTAAATTTCTGTGGTCTTGAGGCCCATCTAATTTTTCCAGCCCCAACTTCTGCCCAGACCCCCAGCTGTAAGAGAAATGTGGGCAAGGAGAAATCTTAACATTCTTCCAATGTATTGTTTTCTTGAACTCAGGGAAAATAAAATTAGACAACCATTAATGTAATCTCTCCTTTCTCTACAACCTGTTCTCCCCTCCTCCTGCCCTTTGTTGCTTATAACTATTTCTTATAATTTAATCTGGTACCCTCTACCATACTGCTGTTTAGCTATGTGTCAATTTTTTTTTTCATGTTGTGTGGGTTTTCTTCCCACTCTGCTATGACTCAGTAAATGAATTTCGCTTAAGCTGCTTTCAAAAACCCACAGCAAGAAGGAACACATGTCCAAGTCTCAATTTTTTACTCAAACTTAAAACCAGAGAATTTCCACCCAAGAATGGAATGAGGTAAAGAAACTTGCAAAGGTTTTGGCTTATGAGAGAAGTCCATGTGTGTGTTCACTCATTCCCTTTGATCCCATTAAGAGATGGGCAGCATCATGAACAAAAATACCTCATGCCTCTGTGTTTCAGATTGATTCTGAGGTTTCTTTCAGGAATACAGATTGCTGGTAGGCATGCTGTAGTGGTTGGACGCAGCAAGATTGTTGGTGCACCAATGCATGACTTGCTTCTGTGGAACAATGCCACAGTGACCACATGCCACTCAAAGACTGTCCAGTTATCTGAGGAGGTAAGATATTTAGGAAATAGGGTATGCTTAAGATTTATCACTGTTAGCTGACCAGAGGTATGCTTTGTCAGTAGGTTTAGGAGATTGGGATGTCACAAAATAGCACTTGGATATTGACAGTTTATTTTCTGACTATGCTGAAATTCTTAGCATAGGACAGGCCTAGATTCTAATGCCTTTGTGATCATAGGCAAGTGTCTAAATCAAGATGTTCAGCCAGATTTCGTATTCATAAGATGAGGCAAATACTTCCCTTTAAAGAAATATGTCCTGTGGAATTGAAGGAGACAGTATCAGAAATAGCTTTACTTGGGATTTTTAATAATGTCTTTGGCTCATTTGAAAGTCTTCCTCTCTACTCCTTCACAACCCCACCAACTTTCTTTTACAATATCTACAAAAAAAGTGATTATATCCTTATTTTATAGGTGGGGAGATTGAGAGGCTAAGTGACTTATAAAGTTTGCTTGATGTAGTTTAGAGAAAAGAAAAAGAAGGTTCCTAATGTTATCTTTCCATTCCAATACCCTTTCCACTTCTAGATTTTACTTCTAGTATCTGTTTGTATTTACTGGTATGATGGGGGGGGGGGGGGTCTCTTCCTCTTTTGACAGGTGAATAAAGCCGATATCCTTGTGGTTGCAACAGGACAACCTGAAATGGTGAAGGGAGAATGGATTAAACCTGGAGCTATAGTAATAGACTGTGGAATCAACCATGTTCCAGGTTAGTGCTCCAGTTGTTATTTTTGGAAGAGTTGGGGAGAGTAGAAGAAGCTCTTTTCTTCTTGGAAATAAGTCAGAAATGCACATGTTGAATGGAGAGGTGAAAATTTGGGCTGTATATGGACCTTAACATGGTGGGGAATGTGGGGAATAAAGATGTGATTTTTGATGACATTGATGAAATCTAGTTTATTGAATAAATATACAGTGTAGCCTCTAGGCTTTGTTTCAAGACTTAAAGTGAGGGATAATTTTCTTTTCCCCTTCTAGTCTTAAATATGAGGTACAGTTATTAAATTGCTAGGAAAATTAGTCACTGTCAAGTTTTCACCATATTTAATCTCCCTCCCACTCTCTCACCATGCTTTTAAGCAGTAACTCATAATTGATAGCTCGTTTTTCCTGCAGTGCAATTATCTAATGGGTTATAAAGAAATTGCTCTCCTACAACTCATCACTTTCACTGCTTCCTGATGACATTGGATTTCTTCTCTTTAAGACTTTATATCCTCTATATAACAAGATTTCAGCCCTTACCATTCTTTACCTTTGTCCTTTGTGAGATGCAGGCAGAGGGTATAAGAAAGTTAATAGATGATGGCCAGTTATTCCTGCAGGTTGTCATAGAATGTTTACTAGAACTTGAAGCTTTTATTAGCCTTCCCTACAAGCTGCCTTTCTCAGAGAACATGTATAAATAAAATAAAAACATCTTTCTTACTATTATTCCTCTGTGTATTGCTATTGCCAATGCAGAACATATAAACACATGGTCCTCTGTAAAGATGGTTCTCGTGTTCCATGAAAAAGATAGAATCAAAAAAAAGAAAAGAAAAAGATTGAAAACAAAACATGACACAACAATAGCAGAGGGAATGAGCCCAAAGGCCAAACTTTCCAAATGTTGATTTTAGATAAATCCTTGTCCCCTGCAAAGTGATGCTCATGCCTTGGTTATTATTTTCATTTTTATCACTTTTGTTGTACATTCAAGGGATAAAATAATCCATCCTACCAGAAACCCATGGGGACTGTGTCAATTAAAAGTGGAAGAGAGTGATTGGATTAGTGAGAAGAATGGAGATTATGCCATATGAGAATCATCTGAGGGAACTGAGAAGTTGTATCCTGTAAAAGAGAAGTTTTAGAGGGAACATGGGGGCATTTTCCAAATTGTTGCAGGAAGAGGGATTAGACGTCCTTTGTTTTAACTGCAATGGGCAAAACTAGGACCTATAGTTAGAAGGTTCAGTTCCATGTAGAAAAATATGTCCTAACAACATGGGCTGTCTAAAAGTGAAACAGGTGGTCTCCTTGTTGAAAGGTTGTGAGTTTCCTCTTATTGAATTTTTAAGCAAAGGCTAGAGGACTGTTTGTTGGAGCCATTGAAAAAGGGATTCTTCATTATGTGGCTTTTGGATTAAATAGCCTTTTGAGAACTTTTCTAACCTTTAGAGCCTAGGATTCTGTGCAAGCTTCCACCTCTTTAGAGGCCATATTGTTCATACCTTTCCATTACTAAGGCAAAGAGAAAGAAGACTGTCATAAAATTTAGCTATCTAGGAGTAAAACTTGGTGGTTTTGGAAATTGCTGAGTGATTACTATGCGGGATGCTATTAGTGAAAACAAGGTGATGGTTTGCAAGACTACCTTATTGTTGGACTAAATCTGAGAGTACAGAAAAAGAAACTTGAAATGAGCCCAAAAGCTAAGCTGTAGCAATAGTTGAATCTAATATAAAGCTTTCAGAGGAGTTTTGTGTATTTTTAGCTGTTCTATAAGTTGAGGAACATCATTATCAACATCGCTTACATTTGCATAGAATCTTATACCTTTCAAAGCACTCACTTACATGATCTCATTTAATCCTAGAACACTCAGTAAGTTTGGTGGAGGAAGTGGCATTTTCCAACATTATAGAGGAGATGGTTTTTAAAGGCAAAACTTGGATCAGGGCCTATGTCTCTTAATTCCTAATTCAATGTTCTTCCCAGTATAACCTTCTTTACCCCTGGAAAAATGAAAGCAGAGAAAAATGATGACTGAAATAAGGTTACATGCAGAGGTTGAAAGGTCCCATTCACAATAGAATTCCAGATTTTGGCTCTGAACCTTAGAGCTACAAAGTCTAGACCTCCTTCCCCTTTCCTAGGAGAAGCAGTGAAACTGAGTGTGGGAGGTTCTTTATGTGAGGGAGTATATGGTGTATCCTTTGTTTTTGTTCTCCCAAATAACTATTCTTTGCTAGTAAGATTTGTAGTTGTTCTTGGCATCCTTTTGAGGGAAGCGTAATTACATTCTTTGCCTTTTGCACACATTTATGAAGCTGCTCATCTTTAGAATTGGATGTTGAATTGTTCCTCAGCTCATGCAGGGAGCTTACAGAATGCTGACAGTTGCTGTAGAAACGGGATCTGGCAGCTGTGACAGGGTTCAGGCTTTGTGCCCCTAAAAACTCCCTTTGTGGGGCTTGGTAAATTAACATTTTAAGAAGGGTTCATTATGGAACTGTTAATTGGCATAAAGAATAAGGAACAGCTTCAGTTTTCTTTAATGCCTGGTGTGAGGCAAAAGGATTTTGTGTTAGTTTATAAAACCCTAAGTATTTTATTACATCTTTTTCTTCTTTTTGTTTTTGTTTTATTTTAATAATTTAACAACTACCATTTATCTTAATTTTTGAAGAGAAAAAGGGAATTATATCTGTAGGAGCCAACATCTTAAGTTTCTAGTTAAAACTCTCAGATAACTGTCCCTTCAGCAGATACTACAGGAAGCACCGAATTAGCAAAAACATTGGATGAAGAGCTGAACAGTCCATGAAAAGTTGATTGGTATTTCCTGTATCTATAAGGATTTTTCTGTTTTTAAAAATTATTCTATAGATAGTACAAAACCTAACGGGAAAAAAGTTGTGGGGGACGTGGCTTATAATGAAGCAAAAGAGAGAGCTTCCTACATCACCCCAGTGCCTGGTGGAGTTGGACCCATGACTGTGGCAATGTTAATGCAGGTACTCTTATTTAAAAAAAAAAAAAGTAACAATAATTAATTTTGCAACTTTGTAGTCTTAAAGAATTGCCTGGAGAACAGTTGAGAAGTTGTTACTAGCCCACAATCATGTTGCAAGTCTATGGCTAGAATCTGGACTTGAATCCAATTTTTCCTGCCTCCAAAGCCAGCTCTATCAATATTAAATCATGACTGCCTCTCAATCAAAAGCTGACCACAGTAATAACACTGGTTGTAATTTATATAGTACTTTAAGGCTTACAGTGCAGTTTACATATATTATCTCATTTAATCCTGATGACCCTGTGAAGCAGGAGCCCAAGTATATTAACCCCTTTATACAGTTGAAGAAACTGAGGCTCAGAAAGGTTATATGGCTCAAGTGGAGTCATAGAACTACTAAGTATTAGAAAAAAAGATTCAGTCTTGGACTGCCTCTGACTCTTCATTGTGAGAATGTTTTAAATATACTGTATATTAATTCATATTTCAGGACCCTGGGTTAGAAAAGCATCAGTCAGTTCCTGTGTCAGGGTCCTGGTTTAGAGGGATTCCTTCCAGTCTATTGACTTTTGCATTTTCTTTGTTCTTGGAAACTCCTAGGAATGTGTCTTCTCCCCCTCCCCTCCCCCAAAAACCTTAGTTAAGTGATAACAGTTCTTTCTCCCTATGTGACCCCATTACCTATGGGGTAGGGAGGGGTTGAGAATCTTGATGAACAACCTTCTCATTAACTGTTTGCCAGTCAGAGATATCTTGGGCTGTCCTAGAGAAGAGCTGAATAATGAGCTCCCAAATTGGATTTATAGCTCTGCCTTAAAGGACCTTTGGGGTCTTTGGTCATTGAGGAGGCCACCGACCTCTAAATCTACTGGTTATGTGCTAGGCTAATGACAGTACTGTCATAGAAATTGCCTTGTTCTATCTTTCTACTCTCTTCTTGAGGAGAAAATGGGCAGTTTTATTATAGATAAGGAAACTGAGTGAAAAACTCAATGGTTTACCCTAGGATCCGTGAGTGAGAGGACTGGCATTATAATTCAGATTTCATAACATTTACTTAGTCCACTGTTTTTCCACATGACTGTGTGTGTATATCTTGAAGCTAGTTCCTGTTGCTTTTTCAAAGATACTGGATGTCCCAAAAGTCTTAGTAAGCTTAATTTTAAATGTAATGGCTTAAAGAATTTATAGGAATAGGCAGTAGTAGATAGTAAGATTGAATAATAATGAAAGGTAACTGCCATACAACCATTTGAACACCTTTAAAAAAAGCATCATGTATAGTGTAGAATCAGGAATCAGGAGACATGGGTTCAAATGTCACCTCTAGACAATTAATAACTGTGATTATCAAGTTACTTAACCTCTATGAGCCTCAGTTTCCTCATCTGTATGATGGGAGTTATGATATCTGTATCACCTATTTCCCAATGCCGTTGTGAGGGACAAAATGAGATACTTTTGTTTCATTACTACAACAGATTTATGATCTCTTCCTATAGCTAATCCCTCTGACAATGACTTTCACAGCCCATCCATGCCTCCCTATCTTGCTCAATTCATACTTGTATACTTGAAGAAATTTGCATCTGGAGGCCTCCTATTTTATGATAATAGATATGAAAAGTACTTGTAAAAATTAAAATGCTGCATATGTCAGTTATCATTATTACTCAAAGATGCCTTTGAAATTTTTTGAGTGTTGTTTGCCTTTATTACAGGCTTTCCCTCATGCATGTGTTTGTGGTAGAGTATACCAGCAGACAGCATCCCTTGTCAGTTAAAAAGATTGTACCATTTCACTCCATTGATATCTTTAGCTTTGTTCTATAGGACCTTGCTTTGTAGGGTGTGTGCTATCACCTAAAATAGCAACACGTACAAGATTTTAAAAAATACATAATTTGACTGCTGCCACAAAATTATAGTATCTCACATTCAACAGATGAGTTTAGGGAAAGGTAGGAAAATGTTTTTTATTATTTAAGAGAGAATATTTAAATTTTTCAGAATAGCATGATGTTTAAGAAGGGAACATAGGACAATGTAAGTATTGCTACACTCAATCTAATCTATATTTTAAATGATAAACTATGTAATAGGTTCATAGTTTTGTATATAATTGCCTTTTTCTGTCTTGTATATGGAAATGTTCATGTTTTTTATTTCCTTGTTCGTAATTTAAAAAGAAAAAATATATGTATACACACACATACATACACTTTCTGAAAGATGTGCCTGAAAAGGGAAAAAAAAGATCAAAGTAGATAATTATTTCCTTTTGTAAGATTATGTTAATCTTTTGTGTGTGTGTGTTTTTATTTTAGAGCACAGTAGAAAGTGCTAAGCATTTCCTTGAGAAATGTGTGCCAGGAAAGTGGAACATGCAGTATAACCATCTTAGCCTCAAGACTCCTGTTCCAAGGTAATTTTAGTGCTGACATTAGAACTGCCTGTCCTGAAATATGTAATTTGTATATGTTTATGGTATTTCTAGAAGCAACTTTACTCTAAGGGGAACAGTATTTATTAAATTGACTGAATAAAGCCCTACATAAAATTTTCTTCACATTTCTTTAAAGTGACATTGAAATATCACGTTCTTGCATACCAAAGCCTATTGGTCACCTTGCTAAAGAAATTGGCTTGCTCTCTGAAGAAGTGGAATTGTATGGTCAGACAAAAGCCAAGGTTCTGCTGTCCACCTTGGATCGCCTAAAACACCAGCCTGATGGAAAATATGTGGTTGTAACAGGGTATGTTTTTATGATACATATTACCAAGTTGATTAATAACCCCAAATTTAACCAGTTTTTTTTGTCTTTTTATCATGAACATATCATTGACTCATTCTTTTCTTTTTTAATCCACATTCTCACTCTCCTCTGCCCCTCCCAAATGAAAACCCTCATAAGGAAATAGTATAGGTGAGCAAAAAAAAAATTTTCTCTTGTCAGTCGTATCGGAAAATATAAGCGTCATTTTGCACCTACAATCCATTACTTCTCTTCCAAAAAAGTTGGGAAGTATGTTTCATATAACCAGTCTTCTGGAGTCATATTGGTCTTTGCATTGTTCAAAGCCCTTAAAACTTTCAAAACTGCTGTCCTTTACATTGTTATAGTCATTGTCTAAATTGTTCTCCTGGTTCTACTCACTGCATTTAGCATTAGTTCATACAAGTCTTCTCAGATTTCTCTGAATCAACCCCTCTTGTTATTTCTCACAATGCAACATACATACATAAGGATTTGTACTACTATTTTTGAAGTAATAGGTCTCTGCTTTGTCTCAAATGATGCTCTGAGTATTTTTGTACTCATAAACATCTTTTTCCTCTATCTTTGATCTTTCTGGATTATATTCCTAATAATGTTATTGTTACTGCCAGAGGATCTGCACAGTTTTTTAATGAGAGTCAGCATTTTAGAGCTAATGAGACTAGTTCCTGCTACCATTTCTAGTGCAGCACAAATTTCCTGGTATGTATGACATAGAGGGAAAGATGCATTATTTTTCAAGTTAATTCACTTGTCTTCATTTTATAGCTAGTGAAATTTCTCTAGGGAGATGAAGTGAATTGTAGAGTCAGGTCTAGAATGTAGGTCTCTCAGCTTCCATTCAAGGCTTTTTACATTATACTGTAGTAAGAGGAACATAGAGGGTAAGTGGGAAAACAATGCTTGTTATCTAATTTGAGGCCCAACCAATTTCCTGGACTAACAAATGGACAAATTTAAACCTCTCCCCCTCCCCCATTGTAATTCCTGCTTAGTTAAGAATGGAAATAAAGTAGGACATAAATTTAGTTTCATAGTATCAGATCCCTAAAAATAATAGAAATTATGCCATTTCAGGCATGTCTTTCTAAGGTTTTTTATAATGGTGGAGTAAGAGTATGGTAGAATTTGTGACACGGAGGGTCTTGGTGCCAATAGATGAGGTTTCTGTTCACCATTTATTCTAATTATATGACTGCACTAGGTGGTTCTTTTTTTGTTCTAAGGCAATTACTAAAGTTTCAGTAAAAGATTGGATGAAATCCAAGTGCTGTAAATAAGTTGGGTTTTTTTGCTTTTCTCTGTTTTTCATTTTTATATTGAAGAATAACCCCTACACCTCTGGGAGAAGGGAAGAGTACAACCACAATAGGGCTGGTCCAAGCTCTGGGAGCACATCTTCACCATAATGTTTTTGCTTGTGTTCGACAGCCATCACAGGGCCCAACCTTTGGAATAAAAGGTATTCACTAGTCTTTGATCTTATGGTCAATGAGAACCTTCCCATGGAGTTTCCTTTCCTGTAGTAAAACCCTTAGATTCTGGCTATGATCAGATTATTAAATTGTAAAGTACCCTTTATAACAGTCCAGATTTTAAAATTATTTCAATTATACATTAAATTTACTAACTTCTAATAATGGAAATGTAAGGTATCTTCTTCTGATGGTTAAAGGAGTAGCAGGATAATATGATTAATCAATTCTGTTAATTTGCTTCAGATGTAATTTGGGTGGAGGTTCATGACCAGAATCTTGACCAGATCTTCACTAGAATCAGTCGTATTCCTCATTTGCTTTGCAGTTGGTATTACAAAAAGAGCTGATATTCTGTTTTTATTATATGATATCTTATTGTTCAAATAACGTCAGCCATGTCTGAAAAAAGACAAATGTTCAAAAGACAAATGATACTATTTTATATACCTATATATGTTACATAAATATGATATGCTTCTAAAGTGTTACAAAGTACTTTCCTCATAGGACTTTTTTGAGCTAGATAGCATCATTATCCCCATTTTATAGATAAGGAAACAGATTCAGACATTTGTTTGTTTTACATAATTAAAAGTATCATAATATTTTTATTATTTATTGTTTATTTTTTATTAGTAATATTAATGATAATAGTAATAATAATAATGCTGGTTATAATACCAGCAGTTGAACTATGGTCCCCAAGTCCAGAGTCTGTTGCTCTTTCCATGATATCTTATTACCTTGGTTACTTGTCACTTATCTCTAGTAAATGAAACTGAACCCTAATGCAAGATTTGTACCCTCCTTTTAAAAACCTCCTTCAACACAATTGGTATATACTTCTAATTCTTATGAAAAGAACAGAATCCTTTTACCTTCAACTTAAAATTGGTTTTTAATAAGCTCTCATTAATAACTAATAAACTTTCATCCTTGCTTATATGATAGTCCATTTACTATAACAATTCTTATTAACACTATTCAATGCTCTTCCTATTAGTCTGTTTACCTTGCAATTCTGCCTTTAGCTTATCTTAACCTTTCCTTAAAAGCATCAACTAATATAATTTGGAAAAAATTAATCTTCTTTCTAAGCCTGTGCACCTTCCTATATGATTTCTCATACCAATTTATCACCTTTTCAATGATCAATGACAGCCCTATTTTAGATATTTCTTCTTAGATGAGATCCATAGTATATCACAGTAGTTTGCCTTTCTTGCACTTTCATTGATTCTAATTTTGAGATCTTTGGATCCAAGAAAAAATAAAGCAGTAGCAACATCTCATAAAAGATTCTCTCCCATGTTGGTATATTTAGAAAATGTTTTCTTTATATTCCTATATCCCTTTCTAACATCATTTTGGCATTTGTGAGACTAGAACCAACTTTTTTCATCATTTATTTGTTTGTTTGTTTATTTATCAAACATTTATTTATTGTTTACTTAAAATTTTTTTTAAATATATTTCAACACCCAAATTACTTTTTAATGGTTCAGGTCAAAGTTCCATTTGCAAATTCTAAAATTCTAAAAAAATTTTTATTTGAAAATTTTTACTTAATTTATTTAGAATATTTTTCCATAGTTACATAATTCATGTTCTTTCCCTGCCCTCCACCCACCCCTTTCCATAGCCAACGAGCAGTTCCATTGGATTCTACAGGTGTCATTGATCAAGACCTATTTCCATATTATTAGTATTTGCACTAGTGATCATTTAGAGTCTACATTCCCAATCATATCCCCATCAACTCATGTGATCAAGCAGTTGTTTTTCTTCTGTGTTTCTACTCCCATGGTTCTTTCTGTGGATGTGGAGAGCATTCTCTCTCATAGATCCCTCGTAATTGTCCTGGGTTATTGCACTGCTGCCAGTAGAGAAATCCATTACAGTCTATTGTGCCAGTGTATCCATCTCTGTGTATAATAAGGTTCTACTGGTTCTGCTCCTTTTACTCTGCATCAATTCCTGGGCGTACCAATTCACATGGAATTCCTCCAGTTCATTATTTTTTTTTTGGCACAATAGTATTCCATCATCAACAGATACTACAATTTGTTCAGCCATTCCCCAATTGAAAGGGCATCCTCTCGTTTTCCAATTTTTTTTGCCACCACAAAGCATGGCTATAAATATTTTTTGTATGTCTTTTTCCTTATTATCTCTTTGGGATATAAACCCAGCAAAGGTTTATATCCCAAAGTGGCTGAATCAAAGGACAGACAATCTTTTAAAGACCTTTGGGCATAGTTCCAAATTGCCATCCAGAATGGTTGTATCAATTCACAACTCCACCAGCAATGCATTAATGTCCCAATTTTGCCTCATCCCCTCCAGCATTTATTACTTTCCTTTGCTGTCATGTTAGCCAATCTGCTAGGTGTGAAGTGGTATCTCAGAGTTGTTTTGATTTTAATTTCTCTAATTATAAGAGATTTAGAACATTTTTTCATGTTTGTGAAGAGCCAGGCAACATTGTCAAGGTGCCTTAATGAAACACAAGAAAAATGTAACTTGGAAATTGAGAAGAATTCCAATTCTGGTCTGCTTTAAGTTACCCTCTAACCCTGTACCTTGCTATGAAATGTTTTGTTACGCATCTCCTAAGTAATTGTGATTGATTGTGAAAGTTGATCAAAAGCAACAATGATTCTCCTAGCTGGTCATCCCACAGGTCATGGGGAACTAACCTCCAGATCACTTTGTCTATATCATTCATCTCCATCACGAATATTTCTGTTGTAGCAACATGGTAAAAGATCACAGAATGTTGATTAAATGATTTGTTAATGTGTGACATATCCAGTTATCTGTAGAAGATCGTGTATGTTGAAAAATAATCGTGTGCCAGAAAAGCATGTACTCACCGAAGCTATATAATAAACGCAAACTCTGTGTCAAGGCACAACAGCTGTCTGATGCCTAAGCACAGGTCTGAGCACTCAATTGTCTCTCACCTCTTTGTTATTCACCTGACTGTTCCACCTAGACAGAAGGACCCTCAACTCTGAGAGACCACAGGCTCGGCTCTCAAAATGTGTGCTTATTGTTAGTTTTGATTTCTTTTTCTGAAAATTGCCTTTTGATGTCCTTTGCCCATTTATCAATTGGAGAATGACTTGCTTTTTAGTACAATTGATTTAGCTCCTTATAAATTTGAGTAATTAGACCTTTGTCAGAGGTTTTTGTTCTAAATATTTTCCCCCAATTTGTTGCTTCCCTTCTAATTTTGATTGCATTGGTTTTGTTTGTAAACAAAAAAAACATTTTTTAATTTAATGTAATCAGTATTATTTATTTTACATTTTGTAATATCTTCTATCTCTTTTTGGGTCTTAAAATCTTTCCTTTCCCATAGATCCGACAGGTATACTCTTCTATGTTCACCTTATTTACTTACAGTTTCCTTGCTTATATTCAAGTTATTCACCCATTCTGAATTTATCTTGGTGTAGGGTGTGAGATGGTGATCTAAACCTAATCTCTCCCATACTGTTTTCCAATTTTCCCAGCAATTTTTTTTAAATAGTGGATTTTTGGCCCCCAAAGCTGTGCTCTTTGGGTTTATCATAGACTGTCTTGCTGAGGTCACTTACCCCAAGACTATTCCACTGATCCTCTCTTTTGTTTCTTAACCAGTACTGTATTGTTTTGATAATCCCTGCTTTATATTAGATTAAGATCTGGTACTGCTAGGCCAACTTTTTTTATTTTAACCACTTTTGATGTATGATTTTAGAAATCTTTTATACGATTCCCTGTCTCTTTTATGTTTTTAAATAAACAGGAACTTTAAAACCTTCAGCAAGCTGTTGTTATATAACAACTTAAGTTATTCCCTCTCAATGAAAGGGATCCTCTTGTATTGTTTTTGTCCCATTGTCCTTGTATTTCTGAATAAATTTTAATCTTACAAATTCTGCTTTCTTCATACCAATTCCTTTTTTTTTTAACCTGTACCTTCTGACTTAGAGTCACTACTGTATATTGGTTCCAAGGCAGAAGAGCAGTAAGGGCTAGTCAATGGGGATTATTAAGTAACTTGCCCAAAGTCACACAGCTCGGAAGTGTCTGAGGCCAGATTTGAACCTAGGACCTCCCATCTTTAGGCCTGGCTCTCAATCTACTGAACCACCCAAGGGGGGGGGGGGAAAACATTGGTGTATTTTCTTGTGGAATTATTTATCAGATTTAAAAATTTAGCATTAAAGGGGACCTTGTAGAACATCTATTCTTCAACATTTATTTTACAGTTGAGGAAACTGAGGACCAGAGAGAGTAAGGAGCTCTTAACTAAATGCTTATCTTTTGAATAGGACTTAGTGTTTCTCAAAATTGAGACTATTGGGAAACACATTTCCAATGGAAATGACACTATTTTTTTACTTTTCTCACTCAACTTTATTCACTGTAATAAAGATCTTTATTTTAATATTTCTTAAGTAGAAAGCAAATATAATCTTAAATAGATTTCTCCTGGCCATTTCAAAAAATCCACAACTGTCTTAATTGATTATAAAAATGTTCAATTTCTTCTGATTTTGTAGAGAAATTTCAGTGTAGCTACTAATTAGATCATCTAATTTCTGGTTCAATTTTTAGGTGGAGCTGCAGGAGGGGGCTATTCTCAGGTTGTTCCAATGGAAGAGGTAATTTTCATTTTTCTTAGTTTTCTAACACTAAAGCCTTTTTACTTGGCAGGTAATTTCTTTCTGTTAGTATGTGAGCAATTTGCTACTCAATAAAGCATCTTGAAAACAGATACTTCTTATTTTGTCAACTTGTTTGGAAATTTCATTCATATGCCTGTCCATTAAGGTTATGAATGTTTTTTGCCTAAACATTAATTTTTTTAAGTTTCTAAGTTGTGGTGAGTGAATTGGAGCATGAGATTAAAAAGGAACTCACACATGTAAGAGGATATCAAAGCTTAGAGAATTTAAAAGTGTTATGAGTCAAGCAAATAAGGTAGGGTTCATAAATATATATGGGGTGTGCTAAAATATAACTACATAGTAAAATACAAACAACAGCTTTTTTACTTACCTATGAGATGTGAGAGACAAATGAAGTTGATTTTTAAAATGATCTTCTTGTTTTAGCCAAGGACAGCACATGTCTTTTCTGGGCTCTAGACCATGTTAAGGAAAGTCACATTGACCATCTTGGGGGGAGGTTCTTTTGTTAGCAGGTTACTGATTTTTTTTTTTCAAAAATTGAATAGGATATTTTCCCTATAAGTAGGCTATTGTTAATACTCTACCCGCTTTAGCATAATATTTGGTTCAGTTGCCACAGACTATAGAAAGGATGGGAAGCTGGAAAACTATGATGTGAAGAAAAAAAATTTTTTTTTTTATAGTTCAACCTCCATCTCACTGGTGACATCCATGCCATTACTGCAGCTAATAATTTGGTTGCTGCTGCTATTGATGCCCGCATATTCCATGAAATGACACAGACAGACAAGGTATGGTAGAACATTTGGAAAATAAAACCTTCCACAAAGAAACTAAAGATTACTTGAATTTGAAGTATTATGATATAGTTTTGGTAATGATGATTTTTTTTTGCTTTTTAAAAGTTGTTTCTTTTCTTTAAGGCTCTCTTTAATCGCCTGGTACCTTCAGTCAATGGAGTGCGGAAGTTCTCAGATATTCAAGTCCGTAGACTGAGGGTAAATTTTCATTTTGTGATTTGAAGGAATTATTTTGGGGTGAGGAAAGGAAATAAAGCTAATATTGGCCTATTGTTGAGTCATGCCACTTCTACAACTGGAGTTCCAAAGACCTCATTTTACTTAAATGATGCTGTAACAGGGATTGTTATAAACTGTTAATGATTTCAGCCACAAATTTCAAGCATCCAATTCTCAGTTAAAATATAAATAATTTATGAACAATCCAACCAAAAGGAGATTATATATAGTAAGAAGAATAATGCTTTAGAGTTAGAGCATTTTTTACTTTTTCACTGTTCTCACATCTTTTTAAATTTTATTTTGCCTTCACAACCATCTATCAAGATAAGTATTTTCCCAATTTTACAAAAGTGGAAACCAAGGCACCAAAAAAATGAAGTGTATTATTTAAGATTACAACAAATTGAAGTCAGGGCCTGCACTTAGATTTCCTGAGCCCTAACCCATTGTATTTTCTACCAGAGGCAACCTCTGAAACCTCCCAGTCATATCATTTATTTGGATGCTTTTTTTACATTTCTTAGCATGTCTGTCACCTGTGGTCACAGAGTCATAGATCTAGCTAGAGCTAAAAGAAACCAGAGAGGAGACTGAGTTCAAACTTCTCTTATTAGGAATGAGGAATCTGAGGGATGGTAAGTGATTTGCCCAAGATTGAATCACTAGTAAGCAATAGAACCAATACAAAGTTTTAGTATTAATGTCTCATCCTAGTTGAGGGACTTAATATGGATATTGCCATGTCGGCAGCAAAATTCAGTGGCAAAATTTGCATTTTAGATATTGTGAAATAAAAAGAATAGAAGGTAATTTTGCCAAAGAAAGTTTAAGTTCTGTCTGGAATTAGATCAAAGGAAAATAAATTCTTTATGTTTTTCAAAACAAACAGGCATGCCTCTTAGACTCTCCTAACTGTGGGAAGGAGGCAACAGGTTGAAGCTGGTTTGTTGAAATGATCCCTGCCCAATTAAAAAACTTGGCAAATAAGTTGTCCTTTCAAAGGCAAATTGCTTGTCCTGTCAACATGCACACACACACATACACACATAATGACATACATGGATGTACCTCCCTTCCCCTCATCCAAGGCCTTCAAATACAAACATGTTGACAGGACAAGCAATTTGCCTTTGAAAGGACAACTTATTTGCCAAGTTTTTTAATTGGGCAGGGATCATTTCAACAAACCAGCTTGTTTTTCCCAGATGTTAACAATCCAGTATAATAATGAGAGCAGAACTGGCCTTCTAGAATTCCACTGGCTTTTCTTGAAGTGTCATAGAATTATTACTCCCATTTGTTGACTTTACTTAAAAGCACTTAATTTCCAAGGAAATAATATTTTCTTCATATTTTTCTTCCTATATGTTTAGAGACTAGGAATTGAGAAAGATGATCCTACCACCTTAACAGATGAAGAAATAAATAGATTTGTGAGATTGGATATCGATCCAGAATCCATAACTTGGCAAAGAGGTATCAGAATGATAAACCTAGTTCATATTATTTCCATGTCAGCCAATAAAAGTCAGTATGTGCACAATGAAATTTAAGATGTTCCTTTGAAGAAGGGTCAAAGCTAAGATGGAGGAGAAGGTGCCTCAAAATGAATTTTGTAGTAATATAACCCACAAAAATATAGGGTGAAATAATTTTTCAAGTCAAAACAAATTATAAGACTGTCACAAAAGATCTAGTGTACCAGGCTGGAAGTGGAGGGCAAAGCAACACACCAAGGCAGGCCCCACCACAGCAACAGGCCTTGGGGGCAGCTAAATCAGCAGCAAAGGCTTCATGAGCTCTCAGCCACAGAATATTCAGATAGCAGTCCTGGGGTGCAGTCTCAGGATGAGAAGGACCACTAGTACACACTGTTGCTTACAGGCACAGGGGAGTAGGGGATCCCGTGGGGAAAAGAGTGCTTGTGGTTTCTCACAGACCAGAGTTGAGGCTGGGGGACTATCAAATACATCTCTCCATATATCATGCCACTTTTGGAAGAACCGAAAGCAGATAATTCCCAGATCCAGCTTGAAAGGCAGCTGCATAAAGAACCTGATACTTGGGACAGTGCTCCCTTCACTATAGTTATAGAGCCAACTCTAGCAATTTTTTAAACTAAAAAAGAAAAAAGAAAGGAAAGAAAAAGGCTGGAGAAAGAACAAACAAAAATAAACAACATAAAAAGTAATTTTGGTGATAAGGAAGACCAAAATACAAACTCAGAAGAAGGCAACCAAGTTAGTAATACTACTGCATCCAAATCCTCCAAGAAAAATATCAATTGTTTTTATTATGCCCAAAAATAACAAAATGAAGGAGCTCAAGAAAGATATCTAAAATCAAATAAGAGAGGTAGAAAAAAAACTGGGGGGGGGGGGAATGAAAAGCAATACTGGAAAATCATGAAAAAAAGAGTCAACAGCTTGGAAAAGGAGTCACAAAAAAGTACTTAAGAAATGAATATCTTAAAAACAGGATAGGCCAATTGGTAAATGAGGAACAAAAATCCAAAGAGAAAAATTGCTTTAAAAGCTGAATTAGCCAACTGGAAAAAGTTAATACAAAAATGCACTGAAGAGAAAGACTATCCTAAAAGGAAGAATTGGCTATATAGGAAAAGAGGTGCAAAAATTCACTGAGAAAAGAATTATTTCAAAAGTGAAACTAGCCAAATGGGAAAAGATGTACAAAAGTTATGCCTTAAAAATTAGAAATGGACACAAAAAACAAGTCAAAGTCAAAATAATAAAAAGATAGGAAAAATTGTGAAATATCTCATTGGAAAAACAACTGACTAGAAAAGTAAGTCCAGGAGAAATCATATAATAATTGTTGGACTACCTAAAAACCATGATCAAAAAAAGAGTTTAAACATCATCTTTCAAGAAATTCTCAAGGAAAACTGCCCTAATATTCTAGAACCAGAGGGTAAAACAGAAATTGAAAGAATCCACCAATCGCTTCCTTAAAGAGATCCCAAAAGGATAACTCCCAGGAGGGAATAATATACCCAAATCACAGAATCCCAGGTCAAGAAGAAAATATTACAAGCAGCCAAAAAAAGAAACAATTCAGATATTGTAGAGCCACAGTAGATATAACCCAAGATTTAGCAGCTTCTACATTAAAGGATCAGAGGTTCTAGCATTATAGGATCAGAGAGAAAAGAAGCTAAGGCTTCAACTAAGAATCACCCAGCAAAACTGAGCATAATCCTTCAGGGAAAAAAAGAAGAGGGGGGAATTCAATGAAATAGAGGACTTTCAAACATTCTTGGCAAAAAGATTACAGCCAAATGGAAAATATGGCTCTCAAATACAAGACTCGAGAAGCATAAAAAGGTAAACAAGAAAGAGAACACCAAAGACATTCGATAAGGTTAAACTATTTATGTCCTTAGATGGGAAGATGATTCTTCTAACTCCTAAGAACTTTATTATTATTAGGGCAGTTAGAAGGAATTCATGTAGAGTATGAATTCAATATGATAGGGTGATATAAAAAATTAAGGGATCAAAAAGAAGAATGCATTGGGAGGAGGGGGAAAGGAAAAAGTAGAATTAGATGAATTATTGCCCATAAAAGAGGCATGAAAGAGCTTTTATGGTGGAGGGGAAGAATTGGGAGGTGAGAAGGGAGCACATGAACCTCATTCTCATCAGAGTTGACTCAATGAGGGAAGAACATTCACAATCATTTGGTTATAGAAATCTGTCTTACTCAGCAGTAAAGTAGGAAGGAAATGGGGATAAGTGAAGGGAGTGGGGCTGATAGAAAAGAGGACAAATTGGGGATATGTGATGGTCAGAAACTAAACAGAGGGAAATAGGATGGAGAGTAATACACAGTAATCCTATGGTGTAAAATTTTTTTACAAGTTTCAAAAGGGGCATTTCTTTTTTTTTTTAAACCCTTACCTTCCGTCTTAGAGTCAATACTGTGTATTGGCTCCAAGGCAGAAGAGTGGTAAGGGCTAGGCAATGGGGGTCAAGTGACTTGCCCAGAGTCACACAGCTAGGAAGTGGCTGAGGCCGGATTTGAACCTAGGACCTCCCGTCTCTAGGCCTGGTTCTCAATCCACTGAGCTACCCAGCTGCCCCCAAAAGGGGCATTTCTTAAATACGGAGAGAAACCATGTCATGCTCCAATTGATAAATGTTCAAATGATCTGAACAAAGTAATTAAAACTCTATAGTCTTGCAAAAAAAATGCTCTAAATGGCTATTAAAGAAATGCAAATTAAAACAACTTGGAGGTACCGCCCTACATCTCTCAGATTGATTATTATGACAAAAGGAAAATGACAGAACTTGTAGAGAATGTGGGACAATTTAGACACTAATGTATTGTTGGGGGAGTTGTGAACTGATTCAGACATTCTGGAGAGTAATTTGGACCTATACCCAAAGCTTTAAAACAGTACATGCCCTTTGACCCAATAATACCATTACTAGGTTTGTATCCCAAAAGAGATAAATAAGGAAAAATACAAGAACCTACATGTACAAATATATTTAAAGCAGGTTTTTGTGGGGGGCAAAGAATTGGAAGTGAGAGGATACCCATCAATTGGGGAATGGTTGTGTAAGTTATAGTATGTGAGTATAATGAAATTCTATTGTGCTATAAGAAATGATGAGCCGGAAGAGCTCAGAAAAACCTGGAAAGATTTATACAAATTTAAGCAGGGTGAAATAAGAACCAGAAGAATATTGTACACAGTGACAAGAATACTGTACAATGAACAACTGTGAATAATTTAGTTATTCTCAGCAATACAGTGATCCAAAACTCTCCTAAAGAATTCATGATAAAAATCTCCATCTGCTTCCAGAAAAAGAACTGAGGGAGTCTGAATCCAGCCCAAAGCAAACTTTTTCCACTTTATTTCTGGTTATTTTGGGGGTTCAATTTTCCTTCCACAAAAGGATTACTATAGAAAAAATGTTTTATATGCTTGCACATGTAAAATCTATGAGACTGTTCATAATCCTAGCAGGGGGGTAGGGATGACACAGGAGGGAGGGAGAGAATTTGAGACTCAAAATTTTTGGAGACTTTTTATATGTAATTGAGGGAAAAATTAAAAACATTTTTTTTTAAAGATGTTCCTTTGAACTTTATGTCAGTAACAGCCAGCATAAACATTGCAAGGCTCAAATAGTTATGTATGTTGTCCTAACTTGACTGGTTCTTGTTAATCAGTTGTAATCAAGAAATACTTTGTTGGAATGGTTGAGTATTCTTATATGCCAGATGTTCCATGTGAATTGAATGAATTTCTAGGAGTAATTTTCTACATAAATATAAGATACTTGTCAATTTCAGTTTTTTGTAAATGGTATAAATTGTTCATACAATAAAGGTCAGTTATAAATGAAGGGCTGGCAAGGTAATGTCAGATTTTTCTCAGAACTCAAATCTGGTATAAATTATTTTATTTAGTAATTATCTTAATGTGCCTAATCATTTATATCTCATTTTATTCAACTATATTACCAAAACTGAGGTAGTCTTCAAGTCTTAAATTCTAGTTCCTTAGTAACTCAGTGAATGAATGCAAAATATGCCAGTTATGGTGTGTTTCCCAACTTCCTCCATATGGCCTTAATTTTGTATGCAAAATTACCATGACCTAGAATTTTCTTTGATACATAAGCCAGTGTCCATTTCTGCTGCTCTCTGACACCCTCGGGAAATTTTTCTTTTAGTCATGACTTTTTTATACACTTATACCAAAATCATTGACTTTTTATTATTGTTGTTGTCTCAGTGATTACTGCTAGTTAATGGCAATTAATGTGTTATTTTAATGTCAAAAACAGCATTGCATAGTTCTTTCCACTAGAATAACTTTGAACAGATGGCACTATGACTCATCTTTACAAGAAATATTCTGAGAATTACTTATGAAATTTTAGTTTCCCATTCACTTTATTTCTCTGCTTTATGTGTAATTCATACTTTCTATCTTAAAAGTAGAGATAGAGAAGGATTTGAACACATGATAGAACTCACTAGTCCCATTGCTTACTATGTTTGATTAAGAGAAAAATTAAAATTCATAGATACAAGCCTCCTTTCTTCTTACCCAAATCTGACCGGATGCATTGATAATTCCCATATCGTTATAGAGCATGTTACTCAAATTATGCTCGAGGCCTCTAAAAGCTGACACACATTCATTCCAAAATACATTCATTTTTACCCTATTTATGAACTTCTATAACTTCACAATGTTCCAGAAACCAACCAGCCATTACAGATTAGCAGAATAAATGTTATACTTTTGAAAAAGGTAGTCTAACATCAGTTTCGCATTAAATGTGTGATATATTTGGGGAATGCATAAATAAAATCAATTTCCTATAAAATATTTAATAAAAAGAATTGTTTCCTAAAGGGGCCAAATCTTTTTTTGGGGGGGGGGATCAAATCTTAATTCTCATTAGCTAAATGAAACAAATTATACCATCTTCCTTAGCATTTTGAATTTTATTACTTGAATATGATTTATTTCTGATTTCTTATTTCATGTTCTCTGCATTCCCAACGGGCCATTAATTATTGATTAGATATTATTCATTTTTCATTATGAAGTTTAAATGACATCTTAAAGATATAATTCTTATATTTGATTTTTTTAAATAGCCCTTTTTCCATGTCTTCCTTTACTTTGGTAGTGCTAGATACCAATGACAGATTCCTGAGAAAAATCACAATTGGTCAGTCACCAACTGAGAAAGGACATGAGCGAACGGTAACTTTTTTCTTTTTTTACTTCAAGTAAAAAAACTTTTGTTAATTAAGCCCTCTTTCCCTTCCTTTCTGTCCCTTCCCCCTTATACCTATCCATGTTTAAACAAATGTTTCTTTTGCCTTCTCACTTTTAAAATGAAAGTGAGTAGGTGTGTGTGTGGCAGGGAGCTCTGACAGCCTTTGCAAGGAATTTCCATTTGCCACCTGAAAATTTTTTCCTAGGATATTTGCATGAAGATGGATAATCTCAAGTGAATATATTTGCATGTCAATTGGTTGTAACTAACTTTTAAAATTTTGTTGTATATTCCATCAAATTAGAGAGCTTCAGGACCTATAATTAAGTGGACACATCGTTTTCTGTAACAGTTTCTTCTGTGAGTCTCTTTTTGCTAGGGAAGTCATAACTTCTCACAGATGATCAGTGTTTACTGCATGAAAAAAAATTTAACATCTTTAGAATTAATACAGCATTTTAAAAGAGCTAGAATAAAAACTAGCTTTAATATGCACCTCATTGGCACCAAGCAATCATTCCACTAGCATTTCAAAACTTCCTTTCATGCAGCTGGTTATGTTATGTGTTTTTTGGTCTCCCCTGTTAAATACAGTGTTTTTCATAGTATCATTTTGTCAGTAGGCTCTCTTTTTTTAAAGTATTCCTCTAGAAATACAATCCCTGTTACTTGGACTAGAGAGCTAGAGAGTCATTTTATTTTTATTGTTGACTTTTTCCCTAATGTATTTGGCCATTTTATTAATATTAATAAATCATTATTTCCCTCTACAATAGACTCAATTTGACATCTCTGTGGCTAGTGAAATCATGGCAGTTTTGGCACTCACCAGTAGTCTAGAAGATATGAGAGAGAGACTGGGCAAGATGGTGGTGGCAAGTAGTAAGAAGGGAGAGCCAATCAGTACTGAAGATTTGGTAAGGTGGATTTTTAATTCTTGAAGTCCAAAAAGATTTTGTCTCTAATATATTGATACATTCCATCTTTTGAGTTCTTTCAACCTGTTTCCACTATACATGTTTTATAATTTCATTTTTATACTGGTAATAACTTTGAGATAGATACTGTAAGTGGTTTTACTATGGATAAAGATATTAAGGCCTAGAATTGTTTTAGGTCACTTGCCTGAAATGATCATCCTAGAAAACCAAAGAATTGGATTCTCTTTCTAGATTCTTTTTCAGCTTTACTGGGTCTCAGTTATTTCAGCTATTCTACATATGGCTCCTTGGCACTGGCTGTCTCTAATGCCTGGAAAGTACTCCTTCCTCAACTCTTCCTCATAGAATCCAAGGATGCCTTCAAGAAGAAGCTTAAGGAGTAGCTAGGTTATGAAACAGGCCCAGAGATGGGGAGCCCTAGGTTCAAATGTGGCCTCAGACAGTTTCTAACTGTGTGACAATTATACATAATATATAGAGAGTGAAAATGTTTATATTTTTAACAATTGTATATGTATAGATTATTTAAATATTGATATTTCTAAACATTAAATACAAAATATATTGGGATCAGATTATGAAAGGTTTTTAAAGCTAAACAAATTTATATTTTAGCCTAGAGGCAATAGGAATCATTGAGGTTTATTGAGTTATTCAGTTAAGGATATGAGATAGTCAGATAAGCACTTGAGGGAAATTAACAGCAATATGGAGGATGAACTGACGTGGGGAGCAACTTGAGGCAGAGAGACCAATTAGGAAGCTATTGCAGTAACTTAGATGAAAGGACTAAACTAAGCATATAGCAATGAGAAGAGAGAGTAGCAGGATTAAAATATATTATGGAATGGAACCAGGAGGATTCAGCTACTGGGTTGGCTATGTGGAGTGAGAGAGAATGAACAGTCTAGGATAATGCCAAAAATAATTGATTTACATGCTACTTTAATGAGTTAAGTATAATACCAAATCTGTGAACACAGGAGTGTGGAAGGAGGTGGTACCTCTGACAGAAAGAAAAGGGAAAAGATAATGAGTTCTGTCTGTTGGACATATTCCTGTGACATTCCATTTAAAATGTCTGTTGGTCAGTTAGTGCCAATTGAAGCTTAGAGAAAAGCCTGGGGCTGGTAGATACCAGTGAGTGGTTAGGAGAGATACTTTTTAAAATCCATTTCAGTGATGCAGTCCCTGAAGGGTCATAGAGAGAGGAGTGGGTGCCTTAAAGGAAGTATGAAGATGCCCACAGGGGGTACAATGTGGAAATGAACCAGTAAATAAGACTTAGAAGAATAGATAAAGAAGAGAGAAAAGTGTCACAAAAGCTCAAGAGAGTATCCAGTAAGAACAGCAGACTGCTTAGCAGTGTCATGTGCAACAGAGAGGCTAACGAGGATGAGAATCAAGAAACATCAAATTTGGCAGCTGAGAGATAACTTTGGAATAAGCATTTTCAGTGGGGATGAAGTAGAAACCAGATGGCAAAAGATAAAGGAGTGTGAGGTGAGGAAGCAGAAGTAGTGAGTATAGAGCATTTTCTAGAATTTTGGCTGGAAAGAAAGAGGAGAGATAAAGGATAATAACTTGGAAAAGATGGTAGAGTTTGGTAATGGGTTTTTAAGGATGAAGAGACTTAAATATGTTTGAAGACAGTAGGGAAATAAGTGGATAGGAAAAAGTAGAAGATTTGAGAGAGAGAGGGGATGATTCAAGTTGAAATCTGCTGGAGAAGTCTAGAAGAGATGATGTCAGTGACCTTGGCAAGAATATGGACTTATATATATCCTAGTCTTCTCCAGATGCTTGTCTCTTCTCTTTTTCCTCCTTTGATGTATTTTCTGCTTCCTCATGCAGCACCTCAAGGAATGTGAAATTAAGTTGAAGTATGGTGACTTCTCTGGCATTTATAAAAGAAAAGAGTTTGAAATCTGGGCAGATCTTTTCTATTTTTACCCCTTTTTTGCTAACCTTCCATTTCCATACTCTCAAGGTGATTTGGCAAAATTGGGGTCTCACAAACTTTTTGTAAACTTATTTTCCCTTCTACATCTCATTCTTTTGGGAGATAATACTGCTTATAATTTTCCAGCCTCTGTTATCTAGATGCTGCAAACTAATTTTTATAAACTATGTTTCATAACCTCTGATCTTGGCTTGGTTAGGAATTCTTCCCTCAAATTATAACTGAAATAGATCTTCTACTGTTCTATTTTTTTATTTCTATAATTCATTTGTGTATTCATTTCTTTATATTGAGTGCTATTTTCCAACACATTTTTCACCCCCTTTCTCTATATTCACCTTTGCATTGAAATAAATGAGCATTCAAAAGTGTTGATTTAATTTTGTGGATCTTAGTAAGTTATTTTGGTGTTACATTTTGTCTTTTTTTTTAAGTAATGTTGATATCTTTTGTTTTTATGTTACAGATGTTACTCTTGATTAAATTCTTCTTACAATTCCTCCACATTCTTATTGTTTGTGCAGGTGTTGGCACATAATTGGCAATTATCTTTGGTCTGATCCTGAACATTTTTTTTTGAGTCTTACAATCCAAAATATCCAAGAATACTATGGCTTTTGGATAATTCAAGGATTATTACCTTCATGCTATAATGTAGTATCAGAGCAGGAATTTGTTAGAGAAAGCAAATATTAATTACTCTTCACAAGTGAAAGGAAAGAAAGTTTCTTTTCTTCAAACCAATGTGGGAACAATTCTCACATATGTAGGTAAAAGCTTTTGATTGAGAGGCTTATTAGTCACCCTTGCTTCCTGAGGTTCATTTCTCAAGGACAGATGCTTTTCTAAAAGTCCACTTAAATGTTATTTATGTCTATGTAACCTTACTAAGAGAACAGTGGTAAT
The DNA here is from genome assembly GCF_027887165.1 of Monodelphis domestica. Classification (NCBI taxonomy): domain Eukaryota; kingdom Metazoa; phylum Chordata; class Mammalia; order Didelphimorphia; family Didelphidae; genus Monodelphis; species Monodelphis domestica. The sequence goes on from NC_077227.1 coordinate 274,842,869, forward strand.
TTCATCACGTATCTAGGTTAACTTTTAAAGTGGTGTGATTTACTTGAAACTGCTGAAATATGTTCATGTTTTCTGAAAGAGGGGAATTGCTAAATGCTCATACTGTATATTTGTGCTTATAGGGAGTCAGTGGTGCGTTGACAGTGCTGATGAAGGATGCAGTCAAACCCAATCTCATGCAAACATTAGAGGTGAGCCTGGCAGTTTTTAATCATCCATGAAATGGCTTTATCACTAGATAAAACCTATGTGAAGCAGATAAGTCTTCTCTAAAGAGAGAGTCTACTAGCTTGTAACTAATTTTCTATCCCCCAACTGAATCATATGTTTTTTCTCAAGTTTTTCATCACCTACAAAATGGAAATCAATTTAGCAAATATCTATTAAGAACCAGCTGTATTCAAGAACTATACTAAACCCTGGGAATATGGAAGACAAAAGTGAAGAAATCCACTCCCTAAGGGGCTTACCTTCTATTGGTAATCTCACACTATTGGATCGAGAAGTTTAAAAGTAAATCTTGGTATAAAAGTAGTACTAGGAGGCAGCTGGGTAGCTCAGTGGATTGAGAGTTAGGAGGTCCTAGGTTCAAATCTGGCCTCAGATACTTCCGAGCTATATGACCCTGGGCAAGTCACTTAACCCCCATTGCCTAGCCCTTACCATTCTTCTGCTTTGGAACCAATACACAGAATTAATTTCAAGATGGAAGGTAAGGGATTTAAAAAATAATAATGATAAAAGTAGTACTAAACAGTTCCCCTCTGAGAGTCAATTTTTCCTGGTTCTCCTTTAGAGTTGGTTGAGGCATTAGACTTCTAAATACTATCTAGCCATGTCCCTTTTTCTCGATAAGGAAACAGGCCCAGAGAGGCTGTGTGACTTCCCCTTATTTGTCCGGGTTGCCAGCAGCAGAGTAGCAGAGCAAGTTCTCATCTCAAAGTTGGAGTTAGAAGTACATCTCATTGTTATGTCTTAATTTCCACAGGGGACCCCAGTATTCGTTCATGCCGGACCATTTGCCAATATTGCACATGGAAACTCCTCAATCATAGCTGACAGGATTGCACTGAAGCTTGTTGGTCCTGAAGGGTTTGTCGGTGAGTTTGTTGAATTTTCAGAATAGAAAAGGCAAGCCGCCCTAGCTTTTTTTTTTTTTAACATTATTTTATTTGGTCATTTTCATACACTATTCATTGGAAACATAGATCATTTTCTTTTCCTCTCCTCCCTCCTCCCGCCACCCCTCCCCTAGCCAACGTGCGATTCCACTGGGTATCACATGTGTCCTTGCTCTGAACCCATTTCCTTATTGGTATTTGCATTAGGATGCTCATTTAGAGTCTCTCCTCAATCATATCCCCTCCACCCCTGTAGTCAAACAATTGCTTTTCCTCGTTGTTTTTACTCCCACAGTTTGTCCTCTGCTTGAGGATAGTTTTGTTTTGTTTTTTTCTCATAGATCCCTGCAGATTGTTCAGGGACATTGCATTGCCACTAATGGAGAAGTCCATTACGTTCGATTGAACCACAGTGTATCAGTCTCTGTGTACAATGTTCTCCTGGTTCTGCTCCTCTCACTCTGCATCACTTCCTGGAGGTTGTTCCAGTCTCCATGGAATTCCTCCACTTTATTATTCCTTTTAGCACAATAGTATTCCATCACCAACATATACCACAATTTGTTCAGCCATTCCCCAATTGAGGGGCATCCCCTCATTTTCCAATTTTTTGCCACCACAAAGAGCGCAGCTATGAATATTCTTGTACAAGTCTTTTTCCTTATTATCTCTTTGGGGTACAAAACCAGCAGTGCTATGGCTGGATCAAAGGGCAGACAGTCTTTTATCAACCTTTGGGCTTAGTTCCAAATTGCCCTCCAGAATGGTTGGATCAATTCACAACTCCACTAGCAATGCATTAATGTCCCAACTTTGCCACATCCCCTCCAGCATTCATTACTTTCCTTTGATGTCATGTTAGCCAATCTGCTAGGTGTGAGGTGATACCTCAGAGTTGTTTTGATTTGCATCTCTCTGATTATAAGAGATTTAGAACATTTTTGCATGTGCTTATTAATAGTTTTGATTTCTTTAACTTAAAACTGCCTATTCGTGTCCCTTGCCCATTTTTCAACTGGGGAATGGCTTAATTTTTTGTACAACTGGTTTAACTCTTTATAAATTTGAATAATTAGACCTTTGTCAGAGGTTTTTCTTATGAAGATTGTTTCCCAATTTGTTGCCTCCCTTCTAATTTTAGTTACATTGGTTTTGTTTGTACAGAAACTTTTTAATTTGATGTAGTCAAAATTATTTATTGTACATTTTGTGACTCTTTCTGTGTTTTGCTTGGTTTTAAAATCTTTCCCTTCCCAAAGGCCTGACATGTATACTATTCTGTGTTTGCCTAATTTGCTTATAGTTTCCTTCTTTATATTCAAGTCATTTACCCATTCTGAGTTTATCTTGGTGTAGGGTGTGAGATGGTGATCTAAACCTAATCTCTCCCACACTGTCTTCCAATTTTCCCAGCAGTTTTTATCAAATAGTGGATTTTTGTCCCAAAAGCTGTGCTCTTTGGGTTTATCATAGACTGTCTTGCTGAGGTCACTTACCCCAAGTCTATTCCACTGATCCTCTTTTCTGTCTCTTAGCCAGTACCAAATTGTTTTGATGACCGCTGCTTTGTAATATAGTTTGAGGTCTGCGACTGCAAGGCCGCCTTCCTTTGTATTTTTTTCATGATTTCCCTGGATATCCTTGATCCTTTGTTCTTCCAAATGAACTTTGTTATGGTTTTCTCTAAGTCAGTAAAAAAGTTTTTTGGAAGTTCAATGGGTATGACACTAAATAGATAGATAAGTTTGGGTAGGATGGTCATTTTTATAATATTAGCTCGTCCCACCAACCTAGCTTTTTGAGTTTGTTATAAACTAAGCTACAGTAGGAAAGTTTTCTCTTGCCTTTTTTCAGTGACTGAAGCAGGATTTGGAGCCGACATTGGAATGGAGAAGTTTTTTAACATCAAATGCCGATATTCTGGTCTCCGTCCTCATGTAGTAGTACTTGTTGCCACTGTTAGAGCTCTTAAAATGCACGGAGGAGGCCCCACAGTAAGTACTGAGATCCAGCCTTGTTAATTATGAATCATTTGTTTAGCAAACACTTAAGAGCCTACTATGTACAGAGTATTTTTTCACTAATAAGTGCTACAGGTGATGCACAATACACAGAATCATTGTAAGATAAAGCAGTAGGAGGGTACTGCCCATTTTTGGTTGAAAGTTTTTCTTACCAAGCCCTCATAATGAATTGTCTGAGAGCAACAACATCTAAGTAAATGAAAGAGTTTGCTTAGGAGCTGCTGGGCATTTTCCAACTCTGTGCATACATATAAGTTTGTGAGCACACATCCCCAGCCTCAATCCCCATTAGTAATAGTGTATAAGGGATCAAGTGCAAGAGAAAATAGCACTATCTTAAATGGGACATAGCTTATTTAATTCCAAAGGAACTTTTTTCTCTCCCTAGTTAATGATTTGCAAAGAAATGGATGTTTTCATTAAACTGTTTCTTTAATGAAATGGGAGAGATGGAGAAAATGACCAGAAATAAACTGGGACTAGTATTCACATAAAGAACAAACAGAACTAGTGAGACTTTCATAGAAAAAAAATTTTGGCCATAAACAGAACCCTATATTCAGACAAGTGAAAGGATGGAGATGACAAAAAAAAAGATACCTTGATAGTACAAAGTGCCTTATGAAAAATATTTAACAAGGAAATCTCATTAACTAAAGTTGGATGACCTCAAAGGTGATTGTGAGAAATTTATCCAATATCTTAATTGATAGTATTTGAATCTGACTTCATAGTCAGATTTTTTTCCCAGGAAATTTTTCCTAGGCTAATCTTTCCAAATCCAAAGACTGATTCTCTAGCCTAATGATTTGGTGTAGTCCTATGCTCACCCTTAAGACAATGAAATCCCTCTTTTATGCCCAGGCTATTCTCCTTGATTCAATTTTCTCAATAGCTGATAGGTACTAGTAGCAGACCTGTGATCCAAAGGTTCCTTGAAAGTTTTATGAAAGAAATATGAGGAAGAAGGTTTAATGAGAAACAGACAGGCCTAGGACTCAGTGGAACCTGGGTTCAAATCTGGCCTCAGACACTTCCTACCTCCAGTGTGGCTCTGGGCAAATCACTTAACCCCATTTGCCTAACCTTTTGTCTTGTTTCGATTCCAAGAGAGAAGGTAAGGGTTTTTAAAATAAAAGTCTCCCTATCTCAAGTCTCTCCTTATTCCATTCCAGTCCATCGTCCACTCAGTTTTCAAACTGATTTTCCAAAAGGCTAAGGCATTACCATGTCACCACTCCCACATACGTGCCTTCTCAGTAAACTAGTGGTTCCTTATCACCTCCAGCATCAAATATAAAATCTTCTGCTTGGTATCATAAGCCCCAAATAACTTGATTTCTTCCTACCTTTCTAGTGTTCTTGTTTCTTTTCTTTCTCCCCTCTGTCCTACCATATCCATGGCAATTCAATAACACTGGGCTCCTTGCTGTTCTCACACAAGATGCCCCATCTTCCAGCTTTTTCATTAGCTGTTCTCTGTCTAAAATTCTCTCCTAAATTCTGCTTTTCCCTTCCCTGATTTCCTTCAAGTCCCAACAAAAATCCTACTTTTTGCCAGAAGCTTTTATTGATTCCTCCCTTACTGCTAATGCTTTCCCTCTTGTTTGGGCATAGTTGTCTGCAATTATGTCTTCCCCGTTAAACTCTGAGCTTCTTGAGAGCTCTGTCTTTGTCTCTCCAGTGCTTAGCACAGTGCTGGTACATGGTGTAGACTTATTAAATGCTTACTGACTTGTGGGCTTGACAAGAAAATAAGCATAAGACAGAATTTTAGAATTTAGTTATGCATCTTTAGAGGCTACAATCAGATAATTCTTTTTACATACCAAAATGTAATAAAAATCCAAAGAAAGCAAAGCAATTGTATCTTGATACAGTGTGTTGGTGATACTGTTAGGATGCTTCTTGTATAAGATCAATTGTTCTGTTAAGAAAATAAACATTTTGATCATTTAGATTTGGAACTTAATCTTTGACTAGAAGTTCCCTGTAGACAATGAAGACAACCCTCCCCCCCCCCCAAACACATGTAATTATTTTGGTGGAGATACTAATCATACTTGATAGTAAATAAATGTGAATGCCAATAAATATTTTTGAATTGAGAAATATGTGTCCTCAGGAAAAAGGCCTAGATCCAAATTAAAAGCTAAAATAAAATCACATTTTGGAAATGCCTATTTACTGATATTTGATTTTTCTTTCTCTCCCCCTTCCCTCCATCTAGGTCACTGCTGGAGTACCTCTACCAAAGGATTACATAGAAGAGGTAATCTTAAGCATGAATCCTAGACTACCTGTTTCTGGAAAAAATATGAGGTCAGATGGCTGAAGTTTAAATCCCAGCTCTGGCACTTAAATAGCCACAAAACTGTGAGCTAGTTACTTTACATCTCAGAGCCTCAGGTTGCCCCTCTGTAAAATGGTAATAGTAATTACATTGTTTTGAAGCCATAAAATGCCATAAAAATTTGAATAATATTATTATTTTTTCGTGTGTGTCAGTGGCTTTGAATGTATGAGTTACCTGTTGTGGTCCTTCTTCATTCGATGTGTGGGCTGGTTTAAAGTGGAGCCCATTAAAAATGTTGACTCTTAATATATATACACTCCATATTGTCCATATATTCCTCTGTAGATTTGAATTTAAAAAAGAAAAATTGACATTTTTTTTTAAAAATCCATCATGATTAGTTTCCTCAAAATTATTTCCATTTGTAATAATAAGGAGGCCTTCTTGCTGCTCCTCATTGCCAAAGAAGTATGTGTAGCAGAAGCCTGACTACAGTTTATATTTATGTTAGCCACTTGCCTCTCAAAGAAAAAAATTTTTTTTCAGAAGCATGCTGGAATGTTTGTTTAGAAGTAGTTTATGTGAGAGATCAGAAGTCAGCTGCTGTCACAGATCTTCAGTTCTTGCACTCTAATCTAACTACTTAATTTTGCATCCTTATTCCATTTAAAATGTTTGGAAATAGGCCATTATCTGTTGCAACTGAGGGTCATTCTTATAAGCTTAAATTTGCCTTTTGTGGTTATTTTGTAAATAAGAAGTATAGGAGGTAAATTTATGCCCTCCTGCCTCTCTACAGATTTCTTTCCTCATTTAGAATGACCACACTGGCCAATTCAATTTATGTCTTCATTTGCAAAACATTACATTCAAATCTTCATTCTCAGTCAATCTTGACAAACTGAGTGCTCATATGTTAAAGGGAAGAAATATTCCAGCCAAAATTTGAATTTTTTTTGTTCCTTTTAAATTGTTGTCATTAAGTACGAGAAACATTCTTAAGAAATGGAAACAAGATATTGAGAATTTGTTGGACAAATTTTCTAACTAGTATCAGACTATGTTACTATCATCCAAGTCACTCTAAGAGACCTATGGTGGACGTTCGTTTAAAAGGAAAAGCACATATAATTTCTTCAGGAAACCAAATGTTATAATTGTCCATCTCATCTGTGTGTGTGTGTGTGTGTGTGTGTGTGTGTGTGTGTGTGCGCGCGCGCACTCGCCTGCCCCCAAGCATACATATCTTTCTAAACCAGAAGGAGGAAAGTCCAAATAATAATATATTCAAGTATTTCAAGGAAGAAAGTTTGAGTTTTCATTTAATATTATGAATTTATGTTAAACTCATCCCAGAATGTTTAAGACCAGTTGAAACTAAGAATAAAGGCATTTGGGTGTAAATTGCACAAACCCATTTGTTATTTTCTTTGTCAATTATCAGAGTGACTTGCTTTATATCTGGGGTCGTAATGGGACACTTTTACTGCTACCTCAACAGTACTTTTGTTGCCTTCATAAGACATTACGCTTTTTCTTACTACTTTCTTACTTTTCATTACAACTTTTTTCTTTTTACAGAACTTGAAACTGGTGGAAAAAGGCTTCTGCAATTTGGGCAAACAAATCCAAAATGCCAGGATGTTTGGTATTCCAGTAGTAGTAGCTATCAATACATTCAAGTAAGTGGAAAGAGAAGTCAATAAAGAAAGAGATAGTTGTATACAAGTATAATCCCAGCTACCAGGGAGGATGAGGCTAGCAGATCTCTTGCTCAGGAGTGAGCTGCAATGGGCTAAGTCAATGTCTACACTTAAGTTAGGTGAATATGGTAAGCCTTAGGAGCCAAGTGCTACTGGGTTGCTTTAGGAAGGTTGAACTGGAACAGGTCAAAGCTCCCGTGCTGATCAGTAGTGGGATCTGGCTTGTGATTAGTCCCTGCACACCCAGCCTGGCTGGCTGACTGGGGAAACCTAGATTTTTTAACTTGCCCTAAAATGTAATTGAGGTATTTTGTATGATTGTAAAATGAAGATGATGATACTTAAGACAGGAATACTTATACTTACTCAAGAGGGCACTCAGTAATAAATCTTAAAGCATTGTACAAAGTTATTATTATTGGGTCAATTATCATATTTTGAGGGATTCTTATTGGAAGTTTTATTGTATTCCTAGAAGGAACTGACTGCTTTTTTTTAGGTACAAATGCTCATTTCGGAGTGACCAAATTTAATGATGGAATATGTCTTCAGAAGGGATACAGTGCCTTAGGTCACGCTGGGTTATTGAAATGTCTTGGCCAAAACCAATTTTTATTTTGCCACAAAGTCAAACATAATAGCTTCCCAAATGAAAGAGGAATTAAAGGCATGAGTATAGAAAACTTGACCCTAGTGTTTAGCAGAGAATGAACAACCTACCTTAAAAATATGTGAATTAAATTACATCTTGTTTCTATATGAGTTCCTATCACCAGGCTCCAGGGATGGAGGGATTTGCTTCTTTTGTTGGCGTTATACAGAACATTTCCTCTGGCAGAGCTAAACTTCTCTCAGTAAATGGAAAAGATGAAGTCTATTGTCTTAACTAAAGCTCCAAGATAGAATTTAGCTATAAAACTCTCTTTTTATTAGTGATGTGGAGGTAGGAGTGATGTTCCCATGTTATAACCGAACTATCAGAACCCTGATAAGTCTTTAAATAAATATGTAAGTGCTGATGCTATGCCTAGTACAAGAGGTCCTTTCCAGCACTATGTCTGCTATGTGATTTTCTGTCTTATAATTTGTCATTCTATTTCACAAAAGGTATTTCGCTTTTTTGTCATCTCCAAGTGTGTCATAGTCTCTTATGTTTAATAGCAATTAATCCCTTTTAATAATTTACATCTAATCACTTAACTCCATTGTCTGACCCATATCACTCTTCTGCCTTGGGGCCAATACACAGTATTCATTCCAAGACAGAAGGTAAAGGGTTTCTAAAAAATAAATAGTTTATATCTAATAGTCAGTCTATCACCAAGCTTATAAAGTGCATACTCCATGCTGGGGGCAATGCCAAGCACTGGGAATACAAATAGAAGTAAAAAAGAAAGACCAACTTGCTCTCAAGGAGCTTACATCTTCAAGTGTAGCCAAAAGGATAACTGAATTAAGACATCCTTAATCATGTTGAACACGGATCTGTGTGGTAATACTGAATGCTGCCTTTACAGGACTGATACTGAAGCAGAAGTGGAGCTGGTTGCTCGTTTGGCTAAGGAAACCGGAGCCTTTGATGCAGTGAAGTGCACTCACTGGGCAGAAGGAGGGAAAGGGGCTACTGCCCTTGCTCATGCAGTCCAGAGAGCATCACAGGCACCAAGTCACTTCCAGCTCCTCTATGACGTGGAGGTGAGTGGGGTCTCTTTGTGATCGACTAACCAACTGGACTCTGCCCTGGGCACTCTTCTATTCTCTGTGTTCTCACTTGGTGACTTTATCACCTCCCAAGAATTTAATTATTATTTCATTGTTATGCAGATGACTCACAAAAGTGTTAAAAAGTATTGTGCTACTGGTGCTAAATTCATACCATGATTTCCCATGTAGACCAGTTTATTCCTTGTTCCCTGAGAACAGACGACACTGACTCCCAGCTAGTTGTATTGTGAATGTATTCTTCTATTCAGATGAAGGAGAATAGGAAGAGACTAGACGAATCAGATCATCTCCATCCCAGCTACTAGAATAGTAACTCACAGAAGCCATCAGGTCAGTCTGGGGTGTACCACTAAAGGGCAGTATACTATTTACAAAGTCCATTGCGGTAGGGGTCCTCTCTTACAGAGTCACGTTTAGAGTTCATTCTTTTATGCTTCGTAAGATCTTTGGACCTAAGAGGTCATATACACTGGCAGACAGAATGAGAGCAGCAATACCCTAATAGGTTCAACTTGAAGAATGGACAGCCCCTTTCTTACCACCACTCTCTGATTTATCTATCTCAAGAGTTCATTGAGACCTTCAGGTGCAAAACAGAATTGCCTCCACAGAATTTGATCACTTTTGACATTAGTGAGTAAATTAAATTCTTTCAGGTCCAGCAACCGTGTTCTTATAGAATTAACACTATAATGAAATAAGCTTAATTCACAGAGTGATTTGTTTTGTTTGTTTTAAATCCTATGTTCCAGATGTTTTGGAATATTATCAGGCATAAAACAAGATTAATAATTAGCACCTTGGTTTGAAATATAAGAATGATGTTAAAACATCATATTTTTTCTATGGGTTTTTGGGTGTTCACCTATGGGTGTTGGTGTTCATTTTTGATACCATGGACTTTGAAGTATGATACTTGTATAGGGCATTTTGGTGAAAAGAATCATTTTGTTGAGAGTTGAGAAATTCCCTATTCATATACCCTTTTTCTTCTGAGACGTTGAATTCAGTAATCAACATCTTCTACATCAAGAAACTTCATTAAGCTAATAGAATAGTCATTGAAAAGATAGTGTTGTAAGTGTGGCTATGGAGTGAAGGGAATGACAAGAATCCATCAGCTTTTCAACTTTTAAGTAACTGATTTTTTTCCCCTAAATCTTCCAAAAACATATGAATCTCAGGCTTTCTTTTTCTTTTCTTTTTTTTTTAAGCCTTACTTTCTCTCTTAGTAACAATTCTTAAGACAGAAGGGCAAGTGTCAGAGAAAAGGGTCACTTTTTGGCTAGATCACAGAAGATGGAAGTAGGGAATAATATCCAGGGAAGGCTGGAAAGGTGGGTTTGGCCAGATTTGGTAGGATTTTTCAAAAAACCCTTACCTTCTGTCTTCGAATCAATACCATGTATTGGTTTCAAGGCAGAAGAACAATAAGGGCTAAGTATTAGGGGTGACTTGCCTGGAATCACACAGGTAGAAAGTGTCTGAATCCCCATTTGAACCTAGTACTGCCTATCTCTAGATACTGCTCTCAGTCCACAAGCTATCTAGCTGCCCCTTGGTAGGATTGAAAAAGCTAAACAGAGAAGTTTATATTTTATGTTCACTTTGGTATAGTGGGAAAGAGCACTGGATTTGAAATCAGAAAAACTGCGGTTCAAGCCTAAATTCTGCCAAGTGACCATGGACAAAAAAAATTAATCCCTCTGTGGTTCTATGCCTTCATCTGCCACATGAGAGGGATGAACTAATTAACCTCTAAGGCTAATTTGTAATCTTATGAAAACATTAAGGGACAGCAAAGTAGCACAGTGGATAGAGTACCAGGCCTGCATTTGGGAGAACCTGGGTTCAAACTTGACCTTAAACAAAGTAGTGAGGATCAATTGAAAGTTTTGTATTTTTATTTTCTTTAATCAGCAAAGCAACAGATTCAGAGATATCCTTTAGACAGATAACTCTGGGACTAGTGTATAAGATGAATTAAAGTGGTAGGTAGAGATTAGAAACTATTTGCAAGAACCTAGTTGAGAAGAAATGAGGGCCTGAATTAGGATAATAGTCATGTGGATGAAAAAGAGACCTTCACTTGAAAGGCATGGCAGAGATGGAATCAACAAGACTTTAGTGACTAATTGAATGTGGGGGTTGAGAAGGAAGGAGTGAAAATAACTGAGAAATCTCTCCTGGGCAACTAGGAGATTGTCATTAAGCAGAGGTAAGAAAAAAATTGGAGGAGGATCAAGGTTTATAGAGAAGATTATTTTAGTTTAAAATCTGTTAAACTTGATATACTTCAGGCAGTGAAGCTGTCCATTGGGCAACTTTGGACTGATTCTCAGGACTTAAACATATTTGGGCATATTTCACATAGAAAGTGAATTAAAGATGTGGGAACTAAAGATGTGGGAACAGGTGCATTCAATGAAAGAGAAAAAACAAGGAAATCAATGAAAAGGCTTATGTCAGAAGAATAAATTCTAGGTCAAATGAAATAAAACAATATTTATTAAACTCCTACTATATTCCAGGAACTATGCTAAGCATTGGGGATACAAAAAATGATCACACCAGTCTTTGCTCTTAAGGAAGTCTTGTAGTCTTATAGCAGAGGCAGTGTGCAAGTGATCATCATGTACAAATGAGATGTATCAAAGAGGGGAAGGTGCCAGAATAGAGGAGGATTGGGAAAGACTTTGCAGAAGTTTGGATTTTAGTTGGGATTTGAAGGAAACCAGGAGACATATGAGGAGGGAGAGAATTCGGGGGGTGGGGAGGGCGGCAGCAAAAATGCCGAGAGTTGAGGGTCAATGGTACAGTGATTTGAGAGATAGACCTAGAGTCCAAGGTCTCAAATTTGGCCTCAGGCATGTTGTAGCTATGTGACCCTGGGCAAGTCACTTAACCCCCATTGTCTACCTTACAGTTCTTCTGCCTTAAAACAAATAAATAGTAGGTAGAGGTGATTATGTGTGTGTGTGTGTGTGTGTGTGTGTGTGTGTGTGTGTGTGTGTGTGTGTGTGTGTGTGTGTGTAATTATTTTGGTATAATCTGGATATAATTTTTGAAAAATTAAGAAAATGCAAAATAATATAAAAATTGAGATTATCATGGTGAGGACATAGAATACGGTTCAAAGTTTTCATGCTTGCATTATTTGAACAAGTAACTAACAATGAAAATGAAAAATAGGTATCCAGAATGAAATGAATGGCAATCATAGAAGTTTAACTATACTAAATCCGCTTCCACATTAGAAATACCAAAAGAATCCAGTAAATACCTTTTGTCAGTACATATTTGGCTGCTATAGCAAGTGAGGAAGTGTGGCAGCACTAGTTTAGGATGAAAACACTAGTTTCAGTTAGTAAACTTTTTTGTAAAATTTAACAAGGAATCATGATGGGCAAAATTACTTCATATTGTCTCAGAACCACAGAATATTGTCTCAGAAAGCACAGAAAAGCTGTGAAAAGTTAAACCAGCTTAATTAAAGTTTTTTTTTTTTTAAAAGACAACTAGGTAATACAACCAGGCATGGAATCAGATGGTCTTTGGTTCAAATTTGGCCTCAAACACTTATTAGCTTTTTTTTTTTTTACAGTTTAAACATTCTCTTATTTGGTCATTTTCAAACATTATTCCTTGGAAACAAAGATCATTTTCTTTTCCTCCCTCCCCCCACCCCTCCCATAGCCGACGCACAATTCCACTGGGTATCACATGTGTCCTTGATTCGAACCCATTTCCACGTTATTGGTATTTGCATTAGAGTGTTCATTTAGCGTCTCTCCTCAGTCATATCCCCTCCACCCCTGTAGTCAAACAGTTGCTTTTCTTCGGTGTTTTTACTCCCACAATTTGTCGTTTGCTTGTGGATAGTGTTTTTTCTCCTAGATCCCTGCAGAATGTTCAGGGACTTTGACATTGGCATTTGGCATTGACACTAATGGAGAAGTCCATTACGTTCAATTGTACCACAGTGTATCAGTCTCTGTGTACAATGTTCTCCTGGTTCTGCTCCTTTTGCTCTGCATTACTCCCTGGAGGTTGTTCCAGTCTCCATGGAATTCCTCCACTTTATTATTCCTTTTAGCACAATAGTATTCCATCACCAACATATACCACAGTTTGTTCAGCCATTCCCCAATTGAAGGGCATCCCATCGTTTTCCAATTTTTGGCCACCACAAAGAGTGCAGCTATGAATATTCTTGCACAAGTCTTTTTCCTTATTATCTCTTTGGGGTACAAATCCAGCAGTGCTATGGCTGGATCAAAGGGCAGATAGTCTTTTAGCACCCTTTGGAAATAGTTCCAAATTGTCCTCCAGAATGGTTGGATCAACTCACAACTCCACCAGCAATGAATTAATGTCCCTACTTTGCCACATCCCCTCCAGCAGTCATTACTTTCCTTTGATGTCATGTTAGCCAATCTGCTAGGTGTGAGGTGATACCTCAGAGTTGTTTTGATTTGCATCTCTCTGAGAGGTGATTATTTTTTAATGCCCAGAGTCAACAGATAAAAATGTCTTGTAGAAGGAACAGCAAAGAGGTCAGCTCAATCACAAAATATGAGAGGGTGTTTTAAAGCATATGAAAACTGGAAAGGTAGGAAGAAGTTAGATTAGGGAGGGCTTTGAATGCCAAATAGAAGATCTTTATATTTGATCTTGGAAGTGAAAGGGAGCCAACATTTTGTTGAATGAGGAGAGTAAGAGGAGTGACATGTGTAGACTGATGCTTTAGGAAGATCATTTTGACTAAAGTGAAAAGAGATCTGAGGCAGGAACACCCAACCAGAAGGCTACTCCAGTGGTCTAGGCACGAAGAGCCTACATCAGAATGTTGGCAATCAGAGGAAAGAAGGATATGTGTACAAGAGATGTTACAAGTGTCAAAATAAACAGACCTTGGCAACAGATTGGATTTGAAGGCTAAAAGGCAGGAGTCTTCGGTTAAGAAGGTGGCAAGAGAGGGGAGCATGGAAAAGTAAAAAGTATGGAAAAGCCACCATGGTGAGTGAATCCTTAGGGATAAAGGATAATAAAAATATTGTCTTGGTGCTGTGAGGACTAAGTTGAAATTATGTAACCTAAGTGTGTTTCATGATTTTTCTCCAGCTCCATTCAGTAGCATGTGAATAAGAGAGAAGGCAGTGGATAGTAGGAATAATCCAAGGCTGAGACATTTGTCAGGGCAAAATCAGCAATTAGATTAGGGAACAAGGACCTCCAGAGAACACAGTAGTATAGAATGGAACTGGTTCACCAAGGGGTCATGATGGAGAAGGAAGAAAAGTGTAGCCAGCAATGGAGGTAATGTCCTGGGGAGAAGAGTAAAGATGAAGAGGATTGGGGTTACCTGGGAAAGGTAAAATGACAACAGATGTGATTTGATAAGATAAAGGCATTTCAAATTTTGGAAACAAGAAAGAGGAACAGTTGTAGGTAAGGGCAGGATCAAGATCCCTATGTGTGGATGAAGTAGGAAATGAGGGAGTTAAGGAGCTGAGAAGTTAAGAAAGTGTCCTTATTTACACCAAAATTTCCTAATATAAAGGTAGGAGAGAAAGACTGAGCCAGGTGCTTAACTTATTGAACAAAGAAGGTGAATGTCCTAGAGATCAGATAATAGCCCCCAGAATCTTGATGTGGCGATAAATATGGATTGAGAAAACCTCAGAGACATTGGTAGCAATGGTGGAAAAGGGGTATACATGAAAATGCAGCTGGAAAATATGGCCAGGAGTATCTGTGCCCTCAGGAGGGAACCAGATCTTGGGGAGGGATAGAAGATAAAAAGAGTGGGACAGGAAAGGTTTTAAAATAAAAAGCAAGTTGACTTATGGAGCAAGTATTTGAGATGGGACATGGAGAGTGGGGGGGGGGTTGGGTTTGAGGAGAATTAGGAATAAGCTAGAGGTCAACTGAGGGTCAGAATAGTGAGGGAGATGAATCATTTCAATGGGGATGGCATGGTAGAATGGAGTTTGTTAATCATTGAGGAATAAGTTCAAGTAGGTTGTTAATATCCCCAGGGGTTTAGTCTCCACATGTGTAACTGGAAAAGGGAGGAATTATTGGGAGGAAGGTACAAATTTAGGCAAATTACATAGAGGGAGTATAATGGATGGCAGTAGGTAAGAGAACAGCCTAAAGGAGCATGAGAATGAGAGAAAATGGTCTTACCTACTCAGGCAAGATCCTGAAATTTTACTTAATAAAAATCAAGAAGATACAGATGATTGGTTTTTTTTGTTTGTTTTAATTTTTGGCAGTGCCTTCTGGGAGCTTTTTACACAAGAGACATTTTCTCCAATATAGCTTACCCTCATCCCATAGAACCCTTCTAAGAAAGAATTTTTTTTAAACTAGTTAAAACAAAACCATTACATTCATATGCAACATTTGGTACTCATAGTCTTCTATCACTTATGAGAGGAGAAAGCCATGTTTCTTCTCCTGCTCCGTTGGGCACTTTCTATGCCATCTACAGTGCTTGTGATTCCTATATTCAGCATCAAAAGAAATGTCTGTAATTGTAGAACAGCATTTGGAAAATCTGACATATCTGGAAAATAGAAATATTTTGTGCCTTATTCTCTCCCCCATATGTGAATATTCTTATAAGTGACTGCATGACAATCATTCACTTGTCTCTCTCTCTCCTTCTCCACCAATACACCCACCCTTCAGCTCCCTGTTATAGACAAGATCAGGAGAATTGCACAGAAAATCTATGGAGCAGATGACATTGAATTACTGCCAGAGGCTCAGCATAAAGTTGAGGTCTATACAAAGCAGGTAGGAGTTTATGGTTTTTATTTTTCTCTACTATTTTAATGAGAAAACAGAAAGAACAGCACTGAAGTAGGAAATTCTGTTTCCATTTTTACCAGTATCTATAAGACTTGGGGCAAATTGCAATTTTCCTGGGCCTCAGTTTTTTCACCTATGAAATGAGGGATTTGGATGAGATCATCTCTGAGCCTTCCCTCCTTCTTCCTCTGCTTAAGTCCCCCATCCCTTGGCCAATTCTGCCCTGAAATGTCTTCCTTCAGAAAAGTATTATGCTTTCATTGAATGTTAGTTCAGATTTTCTCATGTTGGGCATGCTGCATATTACGGATGTGTGTCAGAAAAATATGGAAAGCATTGGTAAAATGTTGTATCTTTTGCCTTATCAATACAGCTGCTCCATACTATATTATTTATATCCGTGAAATACTGGAAGCAAAAATCTTCAGCTGTGCTTTAGATTTTTAAATGTTTTAATCTCTCATCCAACTAGTACCTGAGATATTTTTAGTCTTTGATAGCTAAACAGAAGATACTTGACATTGAGGTGGAAGTTATTTCTGTCCTGTTTAGATGAGTACAAAAGAAATTAAAGTCTTTTGGCTTTATAAAGAAATGTAAGGAACAGTACAATGACAATGTTCAAATGATTGTTTTGTTCAGTTAATATAAATATTTCCTTTCTTGGTTATTCCTTCCCACTTTCCTCCCTGCTTTCTAGGGATTTGGAAACCTACCCATCTGCATGGCTAAAACACATCTGTCCTTATCTCATAACCCAGAGAAGAAAGGTGTG
This sequence comes from Monodelphis domestica, assembly GCF_027887165.1. Taxonomy (NCBI): domain Eukaryota; kingdom Metazoa; phylum Chordata; class Mammalia; order Didelphimorphia; family Didelphidae; genus Monodelphis; species Monodelphis domestica. The sequence goes on from NC_077227.1 coordinate 274,859,335, forward strand.
CCCATGGGTTTTGTTCTTCCAATTCGCGACATCCGGGCCAGTGTTGGTGCTGGATTTTTGTACCCTTTGGTGGGGACGGTAAGTGCTGCACAGAGAACTATCCTTGGTATGTTGTTCATAATTATACTTCCTATTTTAAGTTCATTACTAGAGTCACCAGTAAGTGGCTAAATGAACAAAAACATTGTTCCCAAAGGAGAAAATTGGAGTTGGACCTATCAGAATGATTAATCCTGCTGAGGTGCACTGTTTGGTGTCATTTAAGTATGATGCAAGTACTGCTCTGGTGAATAATAACCAGGGGTGTGTTTCCAGTTTTCCCACTTCTATTGTGACTTTGATTGAGTTCAGGATGGGCCTTGTTCAGAGAAGAAGTAGGTGTAATACATTATTTAGGGGCACTGGGAAAGGCTCTATTTCCTACTCCTACCCCCTATCCATATCCCTCAGAGTTTCATGGCAGGTGTCTGAAATTCTACCATTAGAACTTTATTCCTTTGGATTAAGGAATTGTCCCTGTTGAAATGTAGATACCCCAGGAGGGAGAAGACATTAAAATAGTCATTTAGATTTTAGTGTATTTTCTTCGTTCTTTCTAACTTGGAAGCTAACTGAGAACATTTACAAAAGGGATTAGGGAATGAGGGGGGGAAAGGCTACTTCATACCCAGTCCCAATTTGCAGTTTTGTCTCAAGCTAACTTTTTAAAAATTTTCCCTTTCTGTGTCCTAGTGTCTGATATTTGTCTGATAGTTGAATATACTACCTCTAGGCACCAGATTTCATTTCTTTGAAACATTTACAAAAGCTGTACAAAAAAGTTGATATATTTAAATCAACTTACCATGTAGGTGAAAGGTAACAAGTTACTGTGTTTTAGAAGACAAATAAATGTTTAAACAGAAGAGGTAATTGAAATTTTTATATTGGTATGTCTTATAATGTTCAGTGTTAATTCTCTCTCCTGGAATTGACAAGCCCATTTTAAGGACTTGAGCCAATTAACTGAATTAACAAATAAAAATGATATTAAGTTATCATTTTAAAATAAAACAGTTATATTTGAATTGCTCACAATCATTTCTGATTATATCCTTCCATTTTACCACCCAGTAAGCTATTCCTTGTGGCAAAAAAAAAATTAAGGAGGAAAAAAAGCAGGCTATTAAAATCAACCAACATATTAACTGTTTCTGACAATATATGCAGTTGCAATGAAAAGAAAGAAATGCATTTACTCAGTTTTCTTCTGGATCAAGCCTTATCATTACAATTACATAGCATTTAGGTTGTAGATTGTTCTTTCCATTTATATTGTGGTCATTATATGTATTGTTTTCCTGCTTTGTCTTACTTTTCTCTCTTCATTAGTTCATTCAAGGTTCCCTTGATTCTGTGAAATTTTTACACTTGACCTTTCTTATTGTATAATAGTGTTATGTTACATTCATTGACACTGCTTGTTTAGACACTTCTCAAGCTATGAGGAATGTGTCCAGGTCTTTTGCTACTACAGAAAAAGTTGCTATGAATATTGGGACATATTTAGGGAATTTTTTTCTGCCTTGACCTTGGAGTATATACCTAGCAGTAGGACAGTGATGGCAAACCTTTTAGACACCAATTACCCAAACTACAAACTGCATGGAGAAGGGAAGGGGAGCATCTCTGCCCCATGTCCCTCTAGCTTTCTAGTAACAAATTCTGGTGAACTCTGGGCTAGGGTGACAGTGCTCTGAGTGCCTCCCTCGTGTGCTATAGGTTCACCAACATGGCAGTAGGATATATAGATCAAGAGGTATGAATGTTTTGTTCATTCTTTACTAATCCCACATCCATCATACAACCATCTTTTAAAGTAAGAATATTAAATAGCCAGGACCTTCAGCACGATATTTTTCCCTTTTAAGTAACTCAGTGTTTAGTAGCTATGAAAATATTACAACTCTATTATTCTGCATTGATAGAATAAAATAGAAATATAAGTGGAGAATTAAAGATACAGACAAGAAATAAAAGAAATAACCCAGCAAAAAGAGCCTACTTTCCAGATAAGAAAAAGAAGCAATACTCTGCTCAAATTTGCCATTTGGCCTATATATCTAAGTCAGTGGAACTATAGCAATGCACTTTAAAACATTAACTGGAAACTTTTCATCTGTTTGGACACATGTAGATTCATCAATAATTTTGATTCCAAAATTGACGTGTGTACAGTAGTTAGCAACAACTCAGAGAATTCCATTATTGAATTTGCCTATCACCCAGGAAGACTTCCTGAAAATACCAGATAACAGACTTCCCAGAAAAGGTTCTTCCAGCCATTGTGGTTCTCTGAGCAGCAGTTGGCTATGACCTCTATCAGAACTCTTGTTCTTTATTCTACAGATTGATAACTTTTTACCAGATGATATCTTGGAGACCTTGCAAAGTCCTGTAGATTATTTTAACTTTTATACTGTTATATTCATATACTGTTATATTCATATGAGGTGTTCACTATTAGTTTTACTTTTTTAATATCTTTGTCTTTCCTGTTTTTTTTTAATATAATTAGTAGATCTTTACAACTTTATTTTCTGATTGGTCCTGTTCCACCCCTCCCCCCCACTCCCTGTTCCCTACCCACCTTCTCCTTAAACTCCAACTTATTCTCTTTTCAACTTCTGCTCAGAGCATTTAGCACCAGATTCTAACTTTATAGATCTCCTAAATCCCTAGATTGTGTTTCAGGAATTGCTGACTAGTATAGTTGATCCCATTAGGACCCAATTAATTCAAATAATGCATCCCATGCAGTGGTTGCATTGTTTGAATTGGCACTGCATATTTCTGTTGGGTTAGAACCAATTACCGTATTTTATAACTTGGAAGAGTACAAATTCAAATACATGTGACCACTTCATAGGATTCATTATTTGCACTAATCAGGACCTAGCTGTGCCTAGAAATGTCAACATTAGGTGATACGATTTCAAAACTGCATTGTATTACAGAAGATCCTTCAATTGATCAGTTTTTCAAAATTTCACCTCAAATGCCTTGTTTTCAAACTACGTTTAAGTAGCACTTGCATCTTTTTTAAAATAAAAATGTACTGTGCAAAAGTTGTTTTTAAGCTATTTTGATTTGTACTTAACCTGATTTCCCTGTCTACTCCCTCCCCCCAAAAGTATTACTACTAGGAAGTAAAAGCAAAGGCTTCAGTGATTTAATAATGCATTTATTTTATAGCTTCTCTTCAGTTTTTGGAAGTCTAAATTGAACTAATAAGAACATTGACAGTAAAAACTATGTTCTCTAAAAAGCACTTTTTGCTTAAGTACACATGAGTCATGAAGAATTGCTACCTAAGTATATATTTAGTTTTGGAAGTAAATTACTGAGTCTGCTTTCTGAGACTAATCCATTCTTTAAAACAACAACAAAAAAGAACAACAACCCTTACCCATCTCATTTTACTTTGTCTAAAAGCAAGCAAGATAATTGAACCCTTTTACACTTTGTACTTACTCTTGTTGAGCAGATTTCTTTGTTCATCTACCTGTTAGAAACCAGTACATGGGACAATTTCATGAATCAGGTTCTTAAGTTTGGCTGAAATGGCTGTCTTTCTTACAGGTCTGCTATTAATTGGGCTGATTACAAGAATTACAAATTGAGCTTTCAGCCTTTTTTTTTTAAATAGAAGGCAAAATTGGCAAAAAAAGACAAAAGATGTAGCTAGTTGATGATGGAGGCATTTCTGGAAGACACACTACTATCCTGTTGTGTGTGGTCTTATTCTCAAAAACAGCTTAGAATTATATAGAAAAAAATGACTAAAATATCCATTCCCAGACACATTCCCCCTCCTGAGCATATACTCCAGGGAAGTCAAAGACCAAAAGAAACGTCCCCTATATACCAAAATATTCATAACTGTACTTCTTGTGATGACAAAGACCTGGGAACAAAAACTGTATTGATTAGGGAATGGCTAAATACTAGGATATGTGAATGTAATGGAAGATTATCGTGCCAAAAGAAGTGACATATAAGAAGAGCTTCAAATAAACCAAAGCAGAGAAAAGGTAAACAAAGGCAGGAAAACAATAAATACATTGACTGCAATGGCATAAATTGAAAGAACAGTAAAGTGAAATTGAATACTTGGACCTAGAGAAGGTAAGAAAATAAACCTCCCTCCTTTCATTGATAAAGGAGTAGAGGACTATATGGTTATTAAAGATTGCATATGTTGTCATATGTAAGTGATGTATTAGTTTGTTTCACTGAATTATTTTAATTTTTTTCATCTTTGTTTCAAGACAATGTTTTCAGGGTAGGAGTAGGCCAGTGAATATATTCAGAAATTAATGTATTATAAAAGCAAAAGGCATTACTAAAACTATTCAAGTAGCCAAAAATAATGCAAGAAGTCAGCATAGTGTTGTAGAAAGGACATTGCACTAAAAGTACTGAAACCAAAATCACAATCCTGGCTTTTACTAACTAGTTGCATAACCTTAGAGAGATTACTAACCCTCCAGGTTCCTCATTTATAAAAAATAAGGCATTGGACTTGATGAACTTTAAGATTATTTCAAGCTCTGATCTGTGATTCTATGATGTTTACGTGGCAAGTGGCAAGTTCCATAACTATACATTTCTACTCCCTTAACTGACAATGAGAAAAATGACCATATGACTTTGTTCTTTGGTTTCGTTCTATGTGAGGAAGGTAGAGGGAAGATTATTAGGGTTATAATTTTCATTTTTGCAATTCCACTTTGTTGTTTAGATGAGCACAATGCCTGGTCTCCCAACTCGGCCCTGCTTCTATGACATTGACTTAGATCCTGTATCAGAACAAGTGAATGGATTGTTCTGAATTGGTAAGTTGTACTCAAGGAGGAGCATTTTTATGAAAATTCTCGAACATAAAATTAAGCATTAAAATTAATTGTAATGTTCAGCATTGGTTTAATTTCTCTTTTCTTCTCCAGATTTAAGTGTATCTGCCAGGAACTACTTTGGAAGTTTACCCAGAAGCCTGGATTTGTAGTGTCATTACATTATCATGTGTAGATTTGTTTTAAATCATGGAAGACTTTATAGGTCCTTAAGCAATTCAATTGAATAAAATAATTTAAATACATTTAATGTTATTACTTGTATTTAATTTCAACATCTCTTTCCCCTTCTATCCCTTACCTTTTCCTGATATAGAATTACTACCACCTTTGCTATATGTTTAATGTGCCTACTTCTACTATTACTTTAATATCCCCCACTGAATAGGTTACAGAACAGGATTTCAATAAGGGTAAGATTCTAAGTATTTAGTGCCCAAAACTTGTCTCATAATTGAGATAGTAAAAGTAGAAAGGACCTTTGAGATCATCTGACCCAATACTTTCATTTTGCAAATGAGGAAATAGAGGCTCCAAGAGATGACATGGTCATCATAGAGATGGTCTGATCACACATAGAGCTAAGGGCAAAACCAGCACTAGAACTTGGGTCTCTTGAGTCCAAGGTTCTTTCCGTCATAGCACATGTTTCCAGAGGCATTCTTGGCTCTAAAGAAGAAGGTTTTCTCCCTCAGTTTTTCCACAGCTTTTCATCTCTCTCAAAATCAGTGACTCTGAAGTTGTCGGATGTGCTAAATAATTCCTGAGGCAGTTCATTTGGGGTTGGTTTATCTGTGGAAGTTTGGTTAGGTTTGGTTCACAATGTTGGAGCTATCTTCTGTGGCTTATTCTCCCTCACCTAATCTATCCAATATGTTGCCAACCTGAACCTTATTTCAGATCCTCTTGTCACTTCTACTTCCACCACATCTCATGAGTCTCCTTTCCAACCTCATGGCCAACACCTCTGTTGAGGCCCTTTTCATCTCTTAGCTGGACTACTACAATATCCTAATTGGTATCTCTATCATCTCTTTCCTCTCCGTATCATTTTCCACACAATTGCCAAGCACAGATTTCACTATATCATTCTCTGAGAAGCTCCAACAGTTCCTTCTTGCTTCTAGGATAAAATACAAACTCCTCTCTGACATAACCCTTTACAACCTGATCCTAGCCTACCTTTTCAGACAACTACACCTAGTCAAATTGACCTCGATGTTCCTTTCACCGAACATTCCCATTTCCTATTTTGCCTTTTCAAAGACTGCCTTCCATTCCTGGAATGCATCCTTCATTTCCACATCTTTTGTTCATTCATTTCAATTGTGTCCTATTCTTTCATGACCCCATTTGGAATTCTTGGCAGTGATCCTGAGAGTGATTTGCCATTCCTCCAGCTCATTTTACAGATGAGGAAACTTGAAGCAAAACAGGGTTAAAGTGACTTGCCTAAGATCACACAGGTAGTGTCTGAGGCCAGATTTGAACTCAGAAAGTTTTCTTCCTGATTGTAGGCTGGACACTAGTTAGTCTGCCACATCTTAGATTCCTAATCGGAAAAAACCAACAAGAAGGTTCAACAGCTGAGATGGCAATACAGCAAGGCACAGTGGAGTGCTTAGGACATGTTGGAGCACAAAAGACAACACGGCCATCCAATGCAGCTGAGGAAGTCTCCAGGTGTAATGACCTTTCGTGCCACTGGACCCAGGCTTCCAACGCCGAGAGAGTGGGACTGTCTCTGTGCATCGACTTTTCCACTTAAATCTTCATGCACAAGTGTCTTTGTGCACACATGCACAAAGACAATCGTCATTCTCAGCTTCTGAGACTACTACCAATTTCCTTTGAAACGCAGCTCAAGCCCCATCTCCTATAAAAAGCCTTTTTGACTACCATGCTAACCCCTGGTTATTACTGGCCCCTCTGTATTTCTTTTGTATATGATATATTTTCTGTGTACTTATGTTTTATTTTTATTACTCAAATAGAATATAAATGCCTTTGGGGCAGGAACTGTTTAATTTTTGTTTGTAGTTCCAGTGCATTGGCATAGTACTTGGTACATAAACATTTTATAAATGCTTGTTGATTGATAGATTGAATTCAGATAGGCAGTGAATCAGATCCAGAATTCATTAGATCAGATTTGATTACATGTGAGAAATTGTGCAGTGCTTTTAATGACCCCAAGCTTCTTCCTGAAATGTCTTTTTTAAATTAATATCTGCTATGATTCTGTATGCCTGTGAGTCATAATATATTATAATCTTTGAAGAATTAGTTGCAAACCAACCAGAGTTTAATGGAAAGGTACCTGGCAGTCATGAGTGGGCAGCAACATGTTGCTAATGAAAAATTGCAAGCCAAAAAAAAACATAGGATAGCACCCCAGAAGTACCTGAAAGTCATGTAATAAGAGCTTAGTATAACTAATGGACAACTCCCATATTCTCTTGCTCATGCTTTCCCTTTCCCCATGAAGAATTTATGGAATGATATGGACAATAGCTATACAGGATGAGGGCGTGAATGATTTGCCATCTGTACTGTTGGAGAAAAAAAAATATTCATTTGGATGAAATCATAGATCCATCCAAGAAAGGACTAAGAAAATATAATGGGGAACTACTGTTTATAAATCAAGAGAATAAATTAACTGCTTCTGCCCTTCAACTACCACATGAAGGTTATCCTTTCATCATCTTGTGCCAAATGTGGGAGCCTCCTGTTCTAAGAACAGGTGTCTGAAAAGGTGGGTACCATTCTGAGCCCCTAAACTTTAGTGTAAGCTGTTCCCTTGGGGGGAGAGGATGGTAGAGTCAGGAGTACTATCTCATTCAGGGACAGAAAAAATGGAGACACCACCCTACCCTCCAGGAAGTTGCAGGGAAATCCATGGCTGGGACTGGGGGGGTGAGTTCCAAAGGCAAGAAATCTTCATTTGATAGCATTCTATTTTAATGAATTATTCTTGCTAACTAGGCAAGTAAACATTGTCAGCAACCACAAGTTTTGGATGGCCCTGGGCGAAAGCCTCAGCTGCTTTCCCTAGCTACAGCTAGTTCTATTTTCTTCCCCCACTTTCCACTCAATGGGGTGACTAGCTTTCTTTATAAAGCCATAGAGCCCTATAGAACAAGGTCTATGTCTTATACCTCATTTAAGTACCAGAACCCAACATAGGACATGCCCTACAAGGTAGCTTAGGAAAGGTTTGTAGCTCCCCTTCTACTAAATGATAGTGAGAATGAGGCTTGAATGTTGGGAATGGGTGGCCTGTGAAAACTATAGAAGACCCTTTAGAGCATGTTTTTTCTTATCTCCATCCCATTAGCCAAAACAAAAATGAGAATTGATGCTCAAAGCCCCAGGGTGCTTCAGCTTTTCAGGAAGCTCTTACTGCACTTGGGGTAGTGAGAAGTGGGATGCTCTTGGAGCCAGGAGATAGGGTTCCAATAGTAGCCTTCCTTCTCAGAGCACTCACTCCATCTCTCCTCCCTTTGCCCTGGCCATGCTGCCTGCCTGAATTGTGCTGCTTCCTCACCTCTGCCCTCTTTAAAACTCAGTTCAGGCACCATCTTCTGCATGAAATCTTTTCTGATAGCCAAGTCCTGAATGCTAGACTGTCTTGCCTCTCAAACTACCCTATATTTTAAGACTTTGAACATATTTGCATTTGTGCTCTGCATATAAAAAAATGTACTTGCATTGCAAGTCGGGAATGGTTCATTCTTTGTGCTTGTATCTACATCAATCACCTAGCCTAGTACCTGGCACATAATAAATGCTTACTAAATAGTGGTTGATTGATTGGTTAGTTGTCTGCCAGCAGATGAATAAGGCACGAATTGATTCTCTGTAGCCTACAACTACCTTCATGATTATATTAGTACAGTCCGTTTTCCGGCTGGGCTCTCCATTTCTTACTAAGTCACATGCTCTTGCGGCTATAGGACCTTCTCCCCTTCCCCCTCCCCATTAAGTGCCAGACGCCAGTGTAAATCCATCACCCAGTCTCATCTCACCTTCCTGCCACACCTTTCCTTAGTCTTCCATCTCACCTTTGGAGAGTCGATATGGAGAGGAGCAATAAATTCAGCCTCCTCCTAGAAGGGTCTTTTCCATTTCTTTGTTGTGAGTGGCATTTTTATGCTCTCTGGGAGGCCCTCTTTCCACGTCCCTCTAGTGTCTGCTGTCTCCCCTTTAGATGCCCCGAATGTCAGTCCCACTAGTGTGAAGAGGTGACTTCTTAGTGCAGGGAAAGAGCTCCCGCCCCCACTTTTTCCCCATTCTCAGTCTCCTCCCCATCTCCATCCCCATCCCCATCCTCAACTTCATCACCACCCAGCACTCCCTTGACTCCCCCGCTGCCAGACCTGGTCCCAGCCCCCTAGACACAAGCTCTCCCACCCTCTAGCGTTCCTCCCTCCCTCGTCCTACTCGCCTCCCGTTAGCTCTGCTGCCTCTACACTTGAGGCTGCCGCCCCCTCCAAATGGGCAGGCTCCCCATCTATTGGTGCTGCCTCCTGCCAGTCTGCTTGGGCTAGCTCCGCGGCAGTGAGCTGGGGAAGGGGCGTAACCCAATTTCGAGCTGCACAGCTGTCTAGGGCTGCAAGACGGGAGCGGTAGGTTCAGCTTCCCGCTCCCAAGGAGCTGGGACTTGAGAGACGTCCGTAGTCCGGCAGAGGCGAAAGGTGTGAACCGCAAGGTGTCTGGAAGCTTCTCCCCGCGCTCCCGAGAGCGGCAAGATCCTGGAGTTTGCAGGGCCAGCAGGCAATCTGGACGTGGAGACTGTGTGTGTGTGCCCCCACCAGGAGCTCGTCAGGTCCTGATGAGTTTGCAGAGAACCATGGCCATCCTTGGGTAGGTAAGTAAGGAGCTAAGGGCACTGAAGGTTTCAGGGACCAAAAGGGTGGCAAAAAAAATACATGTGACTGCCGTCTTGTGGAAGATGGAGTGGGTGGGGAGTTCTACTTCCCAGACTCTCTAGAGTTAATGGAGAACGTGGTGAAATAGCCCTAGGGAACCCCCCCCCCCCCCTCGTTCCAGGTCTCATACACTAGGTCGGGCTGTAGGGTTAAGGGTAAATTCTCTCCTACCGTCGTCTTTTGTCCCAGATTGCCGGACCTGGCTCCATCTTATCACAGCTTTGGAGAACCTTTGCAAAGCCTGTTTGATTAGGATTCTCTCGACCCCAGCCCTCTCTTTAGGAAATCTGTAACAGTCATTGTGGTTAGTTTTTAGTGGAGTGTTGGATTAGCTTTGAGATTCATTAATTTACTGCGTTGTGCTGTAGCCCATTTTAAAAAGTGTATTCTATTTTATATGTAGTTGTTTTTTTTAATTCGTGTTTTCAGGTGGGGCTTATTAGAACTGAGAAAATATAATCACATTAGTAATAAATTCATTTTGATCAGATTTCAATTAGAATTTAGTAGCATCTGAGGGGAACACCTGTTACGGTATATTGTAAGATGTTTCTTGTATTTGTTGGATGGAGTTTTGGGCCCTCTGTTCTGACTTTGGAAGGTCCAAGTTGAAATCCTTCCTACCTCTAAATTCATGATCCTATAAATGCTTCATAGTTTTCTTTTTACAATCCAAGAGGTTAGTTTTAAGTTGCCTTTTAATCATGGTTTCACCATTTTTCCCCTGTGGGTCAGTAAGGTTCCATCTGAAAGGGGAAAAAAAAAGGAAAACATTTTGTGCTCTCTTTGTTTGAAGGAAGTAAAGAGATTGGGGGAGGGTGGGGTGGGGGGTGGGGACGTGAGGTTGTAACTAGTGCAAGTGTGAACACTATTTCTTCCAGACAGTGTATGGAAAACAAAGCTCCCATAAGAAACAATGTGATAGAGTAGTTTCAGCCCTGGGCTAAGAGTCAGGTGATTTCCTGGCTGTGTACCTAACTAGCTTTGTGACTTTAAACAAGCTATAGAAGTATACACCTAGAATCAAAGGGGATCACAGACAACCACTACCCTAAGGTTATCAAGAGTAGGATTTGAATCCAAGTCCTCTGACCTAGAGCCTTTGGGACTCTATTCACTGGACCATGGTTTCATCTGTGAAATGATCTCTAAATGACCTCTAAGGTCACTTGCTAGTTCAGATTTTTTGTGGTTCTACAAAAGCTGCTGATAAACTGATTATCTGAAGAAAAAATAAAGAAATGGCAGTCAGCAGGCTGACCAGAATGAATGGTAAGAAAGCCAGAAAGCTGTAGGATCTTCCTTCATGCTTCCTTCCTTCTGCACCTTCCACTGGTTTCTCATGTATGTAGTGCACTCACTGTACAAGGGAAGGAAGATTGCTTCCAGTGGGAAGGCATAGCTTGCAAGGCTATTCTCTTTTTTTTTTTTTTAAGTTTAAAAGAAATGAACAATATGTAGTAGAGTGGAAAGCATATTAGATTTGGACCGACAATGCTTGGGTTAGATCCTCCCTATATAGAATGTGTGTGTGTGTGTGTGTGTGTATATATATATGTGTGTATATATATATATATACACACATGCATATATGTATACATGCATGTGTATGTTTTCCTACATCATTGTTTACATGTCTTTCTCACTAGACTGTGAGCTCCTTGAAAGCCAGTACTGAATTTCAGATTGGGGGGCTGGTTTTTGTGGGGTTTTTTAGCATGGGGGGATGGGAGTTGGTTTTTTCTTTATATCCCTAGCTCTTAAGAGCACAGTGCTGAGCACAAAAATTGGCATTTAATAAATCCTCACTGACTGCTTATGTGACTTGAGGCGAGACAATTAAAACAATCTGAAGTTTCCTCCTCTGTAAAATGAGGGGGTTGATCTCTAAGGACTCTTCTAGCTAGAAATTCATGATCACATGAGAATTCTTTTTTTTTTTTAATCCTTACCTTCTGTCTTAGAAGCTATACTAAGTATCAGATCCAAGGCAGAAGAGCAGTAAAGGCTAAGCAATTGGAATTATGTGACTTGTCCAGGGTCTCACACCTAGGAAGTATCTGAGGTTCCATTTCAAATGGTTCAAATGGAAGGCCAGGTCTTCCTGACTTGCAGCCTGTCTCTCTATCCACTGAACCACCTGACTGCTACAAGCATTCTTTTCAAATTTCTTTAAAAATTATGATTTTACTAATGGATTAGGATTGAACCTATGCTTTTAGCATTTAAAGGAACTCCTGGATAGGGAAACATTACCAATGCAGGTAACATTTCATTTGTAAATTATGAGGTTATTTAGCACAATGGCCTCCCAATTTTTATTGCTCATACACCCCTATCAGCAAAATATTTTTAATGTTCTCCCAATATATGTATATTTATTTATTCATAAACTATGTACATGTATTATTGCAGTGGTAATTGTATATTATTAAAATATACAAATAATAGATATTCTTAAAGAATGAGATAAAGATTAAATAATATTTGATCCTAGAGCTGTGTTGGCAAACCCATGGCACACATGCCAGAGGTGGCTGCTCCCCTTCCCCTCTCCACACACACCTGAGGACATTTCTACCATCACGCATGCTTCTGTCCAGCAGCCCAATGAGAGTGCTTCTTCCCTCCCCTCTCTGGGTAAAAGGGTGGCTCACATGTGACATGAGAATACAGTTTGGGTTCTCAGTCTCTAAAAGGTTCGCCATCACTGTCCTAAAGTCAATAGGGAGCCATTGATGTAAACCATTGCTTTAGGAAAATCACTTTAGTATAATTAGAGAGAAAATAATATATTAATTAGTAAAAAAAAGAAAAACATCATTTTAGCAGCTAATTGGAGAACAGATTAAAGGGGAGAAAGTTGAGGCAGGGAAATCTATGAAAACAAGTCAGGCCAGAGGTGCTGACAGTCTAAACTAAGATGATGGCTGTGTAAGTAGAGAGGACAAATGTGAGAGATGCTGTAGGGGTGAACAGGACAAGCTGTAGAAATTGATTGGATATGTAGGATGAGGGAGAGTGAGAAGTCAAAAGAGATTGTTAGAGTTGTACCAAATATGACACTGAAGATAACCACTTGGGTGCCAGGAAAAAGGGTGGTGCCCTTGATAGAATTATGGAAGCTTTATATCTATTGAAATTTATGATACATTTTGCAATCCATCTAGACCACCCCATCCAAGTGGGATTCACTCTGTCCTACTCAAAATGAAAAAAGGGCAGGGTTGATTTCCTGAAGCCATGGAGTAGAGATGGCTACTGCAGCTAGGGGATGACCTGGGGTGTAGAAAATGAGTATGTGGGGGAGTTTTCCCAATAGAACCTGAGGTGCCAAGTAGCAGTATAACCATCCTGAAGGACCAACACCAAGGAGGAAAATAGGGAGATTGGGAACTCACCCAGGGGAGGGAGGGGACAAAGTAAATGGAAGCTTGGAAGATAAGGGTAGGTATGGTTGTATGGGGGCAAACTTCATGATGAACCATCATTGAGAATGTGGAATGAGATCTATTTTTCTGCCCTCCAATTGATTACCCATTCCTTGGGGACAAGCCAAGTCTTCTGGTTGGAACCCACTGATTGAAGGTTAAGGAACTTTCCAAAGGAACATTTCTGTTTTGTATCACCTTCCAAATCTCTCTGACATTTCACTACTTCTGGTTTGCTTTATATATGTGTTTGTGTATATATACATACATGTATATGCATATACCTGTCTAGCTTTCCATATTTCTTTGAATGCTTCATATTTCTAATTTTTACAGCATCACAATATTCTATTTATAATTAATATGCCATATACACATGATTCATTCCGCTTTCAGCCTTTGAATATATATCTTTACATTTTTTCTGTTATGAATAGAGCAGCAATAAGTATTTGTGTACAAATGGGTCTTTTTAATGCTGTTTTTTGTAGGCAGTTAGGTAGCAGGATGGATAGAGCATTGGACTTGGAGTAGGAAGACTTGAATTCAAATATGGCCCCAGAAACTTACCAGCTATTTAACTCTGGGCAAGTCAATTGATCTCTATTTGCCTGAATTTCCTCATCTATAAAATGAGGATAATAATAGCACCTGTCTCCCAGCGTTATTGTGAAGTTAAAATGAAATATTTTCAAAATACTTTGCAAACCTTAAAGTGCTACATAAATACTAATGACTTATTATTGGGGGCAGGAGAGTGGATACAATCTTAGCATTCGAATTCTGGGTCAATCGGTTTTGTGATTCATTACTTCTTTTTTTAACCTCTTACCTTCTGTCTTGGAATTAATACTAATTATTGATTCCAAGGCAGAAAAGTGGTAAGGGCTAAGCAATGGGGGTTCAGTGATTTGCCCAGGATCACACAGCTAGGAAGTGTCTGAGGCCAATTTGAACCTAGGATGTCCCATCTCCAGGTCTGAATCTTTCCACTGAGCCACTCAGCTGCCCCAGATTCATTACATATCACTCTCCAAAATATTGGCACCTGCTTCAATCATAGAAACAATATATTAGAAAGCCTGTTTCCCTTCAGTTGATAGGTCAAATCAACACCATTTTTTTGTTTTGTTTTGTTTACACCTTTACCTTCTGCCTCAGTATCAATTCTAAGACAGAAGAGTGGCAAGGGCTAGGCAATGGAAATTAAGTGACTTGGCCAGCTAGGAAGTGTCTGAATCCAGATTTGAACCCAGGATCTCCCATCTCTAGGCCCTGCTATGAGACAGAACCTGAGCTACTTAGCTGCACCTAAGCATTTTTTAAGGGTATGCTAAATGCCACACATTGTGATAATTCCTGGAGATACAAAGAAAGACAAAAAAGCAGCTCCTGCCTTCTAGGAGTTCATATTCTAATGGGAGAGACCATGCAGAGGACTATACAAACCAAGTAAAGATGGAATAATGTGGGGGGGTGATCTCAGAGAGATGGTATTAGCATTAAGGGGGATTGGGAGAGATGGGATATTTGCTGGGGCTTGAAGAAAGCCAGGAGATGGAAATGAGGGAGAGAATTTCAGACTTGCCAGTGAACCTGCCTGAGTTTGGAGATGGAATGTCTTAGGTGAGGAAGAGCAAGGAGGCCAGTGTCACTGGATCATAGGGTACATGGAGGGGAAGGAAGTGTAAGAAGACTGTAAAAGTAAGAAGGGGCCAGGTTTGAAGGGCTTCAAAGCCAAACCGCCAAAACACTAGGGGCAGCCATAGGTGGCATAGTAGATAGAGTGCCAGATCTAGAGATGGGAGGTCCTGGGTTCAAATGTAGCCTCAGACACTTCCTAGCTGTGTGATCCTGTCACTTAAGTCACTTAACCCCCATTGCCAGCCCTTATTGCTCCTTTGCCTTAGAATCAAGACTTATTATTGATAATATGGGCTATTTTTAAATTAAATTTTAAAAATTCAAGTAGAGGATTTTATATTTGATCTGGGAAATAATAGGGAGACACATAGAGAATTTACTGAGAAAGGAGGTAACATGGCCAAGCCTGCATTTAGAAAGGTCACTCTGCTAGCTGTATAGAAGATAGAGCAGTCTAGAGAAAGACTTAAGATGGAGAAACCATCCAGAAGCTTATTTAGATAGTCTAGCTGATAGGAATCTGCACCAGGGTGGTAACAAAGTCAGAGGTGAGACTATACAAGAGATGCCACAAAGTAGAATCCACAAGCTTATGTTTTTTTCAAACAAGGCAAGGTTCAGAGGATGGGTGGGAGAGTAGGAGCCAAGAAAGTTTTTGAAGGGAAGAAAAGGTTATGGGACATGGAATTGGTTAGGGATTTATTAGTATGAGAAGACTGCCTTGCCACAGTGAGGGCTCAGTTAGTTTAAGTTAGGGGCAGCTAGGTGGTACAGTAGATACTAGAGCTCCGGTCCTGGAGTCAGGAACACAGAGTTCAAGTCCAGCCTCAGATACTATCTGCGTAGCACTGGGCCACTCATTTAATCCTGTTTACCTCAGTTTCCTCATCTGTCAATTGAGCTAGAGACAGAAATGGCAAAACTACTCCAGTATCTTTGCCATGAAAATCCCAAAGGAGAGTCATGAAGAGTCTGAAACAACAGCAGCAACACACTAGGCAGCTCCTGAATGTTGTGATTTATTTTTTGGCTATCTTTGTTACACCATCTTAAGATTTCCTTTATTTGCATTTCTTCTATAATCATTCTAGAATCAATGATGTCTGTCAGTGTGGTAGTGTAGTATCTTTATTCATAGGTTTTTCAGAAGTAGCATAGTAAGAGTAGAAATAGCATTAGACTTGTAGTCATAAGATTTGGACTTGGATTATACTTAGAGTCATAAGATGTTGAGGCACCACAGTGGATAGAATGCCTGTCCTGGTGTCAGGAAGACTCCTCTTCCTGAGTTCAAATCTTGCCTCAGATACTTATTAGCTATATGATCCTGGGCAAGTCACTTAACCCTGTTTGCCCCAGTTTCCTCAACAGCAAACCACTTTAGTATCTGCCAAGAAAACCCCAAATGGAGTCACAAAGAGGTGGATACAATTGAACAACAATAACGTAAGAGTTAGTTTGATTTCCAACAAGAATGATGATGGCTGAACTCCTCAGCCTTAGTTTTCTCACCTGTAAAATGTAGATAATACTATTTGACTCATAAGAAGGTTATTTTAAAAAAAGCTACAAAATGTATTTTTCTTTCATTTTTACCCTCTTTATTTAATAGCCTACATTTAAGTAGTGCCTTAAAGTTAACAAAAGGCTTTAAATAAACTATTTAACTTGATCCTTGCCACAGCCCTGTGAGGTAAAGGCTATCCTTATTCCATTCTGCAGTTTAGTAAGCTGAGACTAAAAGAAGATCATATAGCTGACATGAGTGTCTGAGGGACAGGATTCCAATCTTGACTCTAACTGCAGTGCTCTGTTCATATCCCAACACTTATAGCTACTTAGCATGCACACTAAAGTGTTAGCCATTCAAAACTGGCCATATCATCATGATTTTATTTCAGAAGCCATAGTCTTCAAAATACTTAACTTCCATAGCCTCACTTTTAGATCTGCTCAAAAAAACTTCTGGTACACTGAACTCACAATGAATAAGAGACTCAGTGAGCAATTTGATGATACTCAAAGCCTTCTGAGAGAGTGAAATGATATCATAGCCCAAATGCAATTCTGGCTTTCATAATTTGGCATTAGAATTAGAAAAACAATGTAAAATTTCCTTATTTGGGACCTACCAGGGCTGTTTACCACAGATGGGGAGTATTTGATTAAGGCAAGTATTTACCTGCATCATAGAATCCCTTAATCTGGTCATGCAAATAACATTTTATCAACAAGAGATTTATATTGACATCTTCCAAGAAGAGGCCCCTTGTCTGTTGTGTTCTCATTAACTAAAATTCTTAGGAAATTTGATGAACTATTATCTCATACTTTCTTTACTATTGCCATACTTTTCTCATGGAGTGGGTGTAACTTTTAAATGTCCTGTGTCTGGTGCATTATTTCAGCAGATGGCTTTCAAAAGAGCATCAGAACCAAACTTTAAAATGCTGGCAACAAAATAGAAATTAAAAAACCCAACCCATTTATACCCAGAAAGAGAAAGTCAAAGAGGTAGTCAAAATAGCCCACTTTTAAAGAATGTATTTTCCCAATTATTGATGGCTATTTTATGATTACTCTATAATAGAAGTAGCCCCAAGCGAGCACATGAGATTTTTACCAACAGAGTTACTACAATTTAATTCCTTTAAACAGGCCATTTTCCTTATTAATGCCTAGAACCTAGTTAGAACTTCATTATACTCTAGATTAGAGACATTTATATCATGTATGTATATATATATATAAATATATATATATATATAGTGAAGATTAAATTAACTCTCCCCTGCCCATTTTTAAATTTAATCACTAGAAGTATATATACCCCACTTACACTTGAGTGGGGGAGGTCTGTAACCCATGTGTGGGATAGTGGGTAACAAATCAAAATTGACTGACTTCCCCCTGGGCAGTCCTAAGCAAAGCTTTAGCTGTAATTGGTCCATGTAAAATGGAAGGAAGTCACAGGAAGTGATGAAAAGAAATGGTTTTTAAAAATGCCAAGAACTTCCTGTGAAGAAGTCTTTAGATGTTTCATCTTTAACTTGACCTTGGAGGAGCTCTGGCTGAGGACCTCAGACTGCTTCTATTTTCTTTAGAACTACCACATGGGGTGAGTGAAAAAAGACCTACTCCGTTCCTGAATTTTCTAAAGAGACTAGCCTCAGGAGAGGCCTCCCCTCTTGAGAAAGGTTTCCTGCATCCCCAGGTCCTTGGCTCAAGGCTGAGGCCCCTCTGGCTAAGGACTAATTAGCCCTGCCTGGATTGATCCAGGAGCCAAAGCAAAATATTTAGTGCTTAGGCTATATATCTTACCATATTCTCTCTCTCTGATTTTCTTACTTTTGCTCTTTCTATATTTTATAAATAAATTGCTAAAAAATAATTTTGGAATTGATTAAAATTCCTAGCGACCCTACTCTTGAATAATCCAGTCTAATCTTTTATAAATAACCCCTTACATTTTCTCCCTCATAATACACACAACATATAAACATATTTATATACATTATATATTTACATATTACTTATAGATATTATTTATGTACTTTTATATTTGTAGATATTTTTATATATTCATAGATTAATAGATATTATTTATATTTTATATATTTATAGATGTTTATAGATATTATTTTAATATTTATAGATATTATAGGTTTTATATACTTATAGATATGTGTATATGTAATTTATATTTTATAGATATTATTTTGGCATATTTACATTATTTATATATTATTTCTATTTTATGATAGAAAAGTTTAATTTTTCTAGGTACACACACTTAAAACAAAGCAGGAATGGGGAATTAGAAGAAATGGAAGAATTTTAATTTCCTTTAAAAGTAGTTCTTCCCCCTAGAGGAAAATGAGACCTTTATGACTTCCATTAGGGAACATGCATTTTATACAGAAATGAGTCTGATGATGCTATCTTTCCTATATGTCTATCTGTATCAGTCTCATGAAAATTGCATAAATAATTAGGATAAAATCACCACTCATTACTAAATTTTGTAGAACATATTAAGAGGAATTTTTTTAAGACGAGGGAGAAAAAAGTTGTGGCAAAAGCAAGGCCAGTTTGTTTTTATTTTGCTATCACTGCCATCAGCTTTCACCATAGAAACATATGGTGGAAAAATAGAAGCATCTACAGAAAAAAGTGAAATGAAATATGACTTTCTCTTCCTTTTCAGGTTGATCATCCCACTACAGAAGAGTATTCTTTAAAAAAAAAAGAAACAAACAAACAAAGAAACTGAACTACAAAAGGGCTTTCTTTCATGGAGAAAGTAGAGGAACTGCAAACCAGAGAGGACTTGGATGTTTTTTATCCAGAAAGAGTCACCAAAAATATCTTTGTGGAAGAAGGGTACTCACAAAAAGAATAACACACACACACACACACACACACACACACACACACAGAGAAAAGCCCACTGCCCTTTGGGATGAAATTTTTATCAACTGTCTTTCCATAAACGACAATAAAAGGAGAGCCAATTTTGTTTTCCAGAGACTGAAAGAGTGTAATGCAAAGTATGGAGACCACAGTGGCAAAAATTCAAATAGAGAGTAAGGATGAGAAGGAATCTGTAGAGATAAGTCCTCAGGCCGAGGAGCAGGTTGAAAAAGCATCCATGATTTGTTTTAAAAGAAGAAGGAAATCCGTCAAAGCTTTGAAGTCAAAGAATTGTTCTGAAAGAGATCACCCAGCAGCCCATCATCCAGGTCCGTGCAGTGCCAAGGATCACACAGAAGTGGAAGCTTCAGATCAGTTTCAGTCAGCAGGGGGGACCTGGGCATCAATCCGACGCCTCATCACTCGACAGAAAAGGTCAAAATCTTCAAAGAAACAAGTCCCCTTAGATGCTAAAGCAGATCCTATAGAAAACACTGAGGACACCAAACCTGTTAAGAAAAAGACGCGCTCCAAAATGAAAATCCCCTGCATAAAACTTTCTAGACGGAAGAAAAAATGTAGCCATTCCCAAATGACTGAAGAATCTGAATGCAATCTGAAAGTTAAGGAAGTTACAGACAGCTTAGATACAAAGATTCAAACTGGTCAGGATGATACAGCAGTAAAGGATAAATTAATTACAGACATAAGTGGAGGTAGCATCCAGGGAGACAATGTAATTGTGCCCCAGGTTAGTAACATCAGCTCTTCTGGGGAGAATGTGGCTTCCATAGAACTTGGAGCTGATAATGAACCTAGCACCATTCATACTGCAGCATTAATCCTTGAAAAAACTATTGAGAAGATGGAAGAGAAACAGGTTGTAAACCTTCATCAAGAAAGCATCCCCGAGGCTTCGGAAGTGGGACACCAGCTCCCTCAGGAGACAACAGAGATCGATGATGCTGTGGCACCCGATGAAATCCCCCCAGAGACACCTGCAACTCCTGAGACACAGATCATGGAAGAAACATCTAACAGTGTCATAGAACAGGAACCAAAAGAGAAAGAACATGAAAATGGAGAAAGTGGTTTAGAAAAGAATGAGTCAAATGACACCACAGTATGCTTCAGCAAATCAGATTTCAACGAAACTGCAATGGGCACAAAGATGCCCCAATTGGAAGAAAGCAAAAGGATGGAGCCAATTGCCATTATTGTAACAGACACTGAAGTCAGTGAATTTGATGTAACGAAATCAAAAAATGTCCCTAAAAAGTTCTTAATATCAGTCGAAAATGAGCAAAGTGAGCCATTCTCTAATGCTCTGTCATCCACAGGGGTTAATGATTTTGAGGGCAGAACTTCTGAGCAGTATGAGAAGCTTTTAATGGAAACTGCTTCCTCACTTGTCAAGAATGCCATTCAGTTGTCTGTAGAACAACTGGTGAATGAAATGGATTCTGATGATAACAAAAGAAACAATCTTATATAAAAGACCAGAATTTTAGCACATGTTTTCTTTTCGTGGAAACCTAATGAAGAATTATTTTACATGTTATGATACCTTTAATTCAGATGACTCATTATGGATAAATTCCCAGGCTCCAAACTCAACAGCACCCATTCTTGTCAAGTTGAGATGAGAATCTGACCCAGAAATGTACCATATTGCTCCTTAATGTTCTTTGATGACAGGACCTTGTTTCATAAAGCAATTTAGTTGTGCACATACATCAAGCTTACATTTGGTTTCAAAGACTTTTTTTTTTTTTACAATTCAATTTTGTTGTTCTAATTGTGAATAAGGTGAGCTAGTTTTGTAGATGCGTGAATTACTGTGATTGAGTTAGTTAGCCAATGGTCTTACTTCAGAATCATGTGCCATATTGCATTTTCTTAATTTCAGTGGCATATGTGTATGTTCACAAAACGCAGTTTTAATTAAGAAGAAGCAGTTTTCTAGTCTTGATTCATCTAAGCTATTGGAAAAAATTGCCTAAAATGTCTTCAGATAGCTTGGCAGCTGTAAACATCTACCTTAACTTCTCCTTTTTTTCCTCTAATCAATGCCCTTGTTCCTCCTTTTCTAGAAGAGACATCCTTGATGGGAGGAATAGGGAGAATAGTGAAGTATCTTTACTTATTGCATCACCACACCTTCTTAGGTCCTAGACCTAAGTGATGATGAAACCTATTCCTTTCAGAAATCACTCTGGAATTGGCCACTTGTGGTTCTACCTCCCTCTAGTACAGAAAGCTGAAAGAAAATGAGCTCCAAAGCTTAAAACCCTCTGAAGGGCTCAGCCATTTTCATTTTGGGACAGTGTCAGTCAAATTGGGCCAAAACACCCAGTTACTTATTATCTCCTTTGTTAAAATAGCAATGTTGTTTCCAAAAAAATCATGGCAAACTGTTCTGGTGTTTGCAGAAATAATTTTTACTTAAGCGAGTCAGCAGCTTCATGATAGAGAAAGATGGATAAAGCATTTTCCATATCCTATTCAGAGAACAAGAACTTTTTTTTTCCTTCTTTCCAAATATAGCTATACTGATATGGAAAAAGATCTGTATAACAAATTAAAAGGAAGTTGGCGGTTTTGTTTTGTTTTTTCTTAAAGAGAGGGAAAATAAATACATTATTACCTTTTGTCAGTGGTAAGAGTTAAACCAAATAATTGATATGATTGGCAGAATTTAGACTATCTTGAAAGGAGCACTGTGCCACAATTATTCAGGTATAATTTAGGAGAG
This sequence comes from Monodelphis domestica, assembly GCF_027887165.1. NCBI lineage: Eukaryota > Metazoa > Chordata > Mammalia > Didelphimorphia > Didelphidae > Monodelphis > Monodelphis domestica. The sequence continues at coordinate 274,881,407 of NC_077227.1, forward strand.
AGGCCTTGTTAATTGCATTTCATTCTGTTGTGAAGAAGGGGAGAGAAGAGAGGCTCATGGTTTCTGTTCTTATTAGTGATTGCCTTTCTAGCTCAGAGGGAATAATTTTGCTGCTTCCATGTCTAACCAGAACAAATGCCCACAATGTTTCATAAGACTACCTCATAGGTCAGTATTTGGGTCCCAAAGCTTGATTTTGGCAAGCTTCAAATAGGGTGTTCCTGAAGGTAATGAAAAGCTTTGACTGGATTTGTAAGGTATAAGAGAGTTTCATGTCAGAAAGAAAAAAAATGAGTCATCTAGGCAATTAGAAATTAGTACTTGGTTGTGTGAATTCTCATATTTTAAGGGTCATATACCTGTGAAATCCATTTTTGTTCTACTCCCTATACACAGTTGCAGCAGAGAAAATTCTTTACCCTGAAATGGGAAAAATAAACCAATTGATAGGCATGACAAGCAAGAATTTTAATTCGAATATAAAAGGGCAAAGTTGCTCCCCTAGATTTATGTGTCCTTTGTTACTTCCAAATAGGGAAAATATATTAGCATTTTCTCGTGCAAATATGTCATTTACAGTTGTCTTCAAGGCTTATTTTTTATTTTAAAAACCCTTACCTTCTGTCTTAGAATCAATACTAAGTATTGGTGCCAAGGGAGAAGAGTGACAAGGGTTAGGCAACTGGGGGCAAGTGACTTGGCCAAGGTCAGGCAGCTAGGAAGCGTCTGAAGTTACATTTGAACCTAGGACCTTCCATCTCTGGGCCTGGCTTTCTATCCACTGAGGCACCTATCTGCCCCAGTGTATACTTTTAGGGAACACGAGGAAAGACCCCAAAGTCAGATTCTTAAAACTGTATAGATTTTACTTTTTAAAAAATCACTTTGGTCAGTTATCTTGATTATAGTATCTCTAATTCACTCTATCTGGTGCTAACAGATTTGGATGTTTTTTATAACTACCAGCAAATACTGTGCCATATTTATGAAGTAAAGAATTAAAAAACCCTTATGTACATCCTTATGTACTTTCATTTCATGAAGGATTCAGTATCCATTTATTGCAAATGCCTTTGTGCCAATGGACTTATTTTAATTTTAAATAATTATTCAAAGAGCATCAAAGATAGAGCTTTTACTAACCACTGAAAATGTTTTGAAAGGAGTGCCATACCATTAAGCAAGCAAAATTTACAATATAAATTTTATGTTGTACCAATAGCACATGAACATAATATTATCCACTAAATGCAGAAAATGACTTTTAAACTAGCTCTATCAATTGCTATTGGTTTTTCACCAGTTTAATATCAGTAATTAGCATATTACATTGGATTACTTTTACAATGAGATATATCGTTGGTTGCTTACATACTAAATTCATTCTTCCATTATCCTGTTGTTAAGTGATTATCTAATGAAATTAAATAGTACTCCAGTCAGAAAAATTAGTCCAAATGTAGATTGATTGATTCTATTCAGTTACAGACTTACAGCTTGATGTGTCTTCTAATGAGTTGTTCAAATCATTTTATTATGCTGGAATTTAGGGGATATCAGTTGGGGTTTAGAAATCTTTGTGTCAAAGATTTCCTTCAGGAATCATGATTGTTTTAAAACTAGAAGAAATGTGAAGTTTTCTTTATTCTAATCCCAGTTCATTTGTTAATATCACTGAAATAACCAACCAGTAGATAGTGTAAGGAGAAAATGTTTATTTTCATACAATTACTGATTTGCAAATGCCAATCTTCAAATATGCCTGCTTGGGCTAGGAGTCAGAGTTTCACTTTGATCTCCAAATTTGGTTAGCCACAGTGGTTTACCATGGGTTCATTTTTTAAAAAACTCTGTCCCTGCTCTTGCATTGAGAGCATCAGTTATCAGGTTTCAGTCTCCTGAATATCAAAATTCCCCTCTGTTTTATGCACATTATTCCCTTAGCATTTTCTCAAAGCTCTTTACAAGATATAAAAATAGCACCCACTAACATTTAAGTAAAGGTGACAGGAAACAAAAGAACCTTCAAACAGAAAGTGTTCTCTGGCACCACCACCCCCTCTTCAAAGAATAATAAGCATATGGCAGAAATTTCTGCCTGTGTGATATGGGCTAGAGAGCTACACACACATTATCTTTTGAGGTGATCACTGCAGCACTGATCACCAACTTATGTCAACTATGTTAATTAAGTCTACTTAATGGGGTCATGGGATTTTTCTAATTAATCAACATATGTTCCTGGTAAACAGGATTATTGTCTAGTCTGGGCTCCTGAGTGCAACACAGTGTTACTCTTAAACAGTTTGCTTTAATTTTTTTTTCCCTATTGGCTCCTTCTTAACAATTCAGGACTCATTACCATTAAAAAATCAGTTAACATCTGATTTTGCTAGGAACCAAAGTAGAATACTGACTTTACAATAGTTCATGACCTTTAGGATTCCCTGGTTTCAGATACCCAATTTCATAGGGATTATCTATAGTTTTGTCTGATGCTGAATGTATTTTTCTTTTTTGCTAAAGATCTTTGGTTTTAGAATTCATGGGATAGAAACCCTCTAAGACAGGGAAACAGGGACTCTGAACCTGCGGCTTATGAACTTAAAAAAAAAAATCTTTTGACAAATAAGGTCAATAGAGTTGATTTGCTTTATAATCCTATATATTTTCTTTTATGCATTTAAAGACGTTATTCTGAGAAGGGAGTGGGGGTCCATAGGTTTTACTTGATTGCTAAAGGAATCCATATTATGAAAAAGGTTAATAATCTCCTTAGAGAATCTTACGTTTCATTTTGTAATGATATTCTAATTTACTGTGTAACTTGGGTTTTGAAGGCTGCATTGGAGTGTATGCCTTTTTTTTTTTTAGTTTGCATTTCCATTTGAAGGGTATTTAATTAATTTTTTAAAACCACTTGTTCACATTAAAAACATTTTGTGAGAGCCTACCGACTGAGCTCCTCATCCCCCACAATTTGGTAGACTTGACTTATGACTCTCAACCTTCAAGGAACCCTGCAGGTTCAAATAAGATTCTGCCATAATACAACAAAAAACCTAGGACCACTCCTTTCTGGGCACACCTTGGTTTGATTTCCAGACTTTGAACCTCACTTTTTCTTTAAACTAAAGTTTTTTAGAACTTAAAAAAAGAGGATTGTATATAAAGCTATAAATCTCTATTCCATACTGCTTTATATTTTTAAAATATGTAAAAAATTCAAAGTTGTCCTATTTGTCTATGTTCCTTCTGAATATTCCTCTCTTCTTTTCTATGAATTTTAAAAAATATATATATCTATAACCCCCTTTTATTGGCATCCCAATTAGTAGCCTTCCTGTGTTCCCCAAATCCTTCCCAATTAAAAATAGGGGAAGAAAGAAACTTTGTAACAAATTCATGTAGTCAAGCAAAACAATGCCACACAACAGATATGTCCAAAATTTTTCAGAGTTGTTTTTTTCTTTTTCAATGTTATTTTAAAAATTATTCTCCTGGTTCTGCTTATCAGTTGATAGGTCTTGCCTTAATTAGCAATTCTTTGCCCCCCCCCCCCAACTCCCTTTCTTGACCCACCCTTTCCAGTTAAAGTTTGTTTTATTTTAATTATTTCTTCCCTGGTGTTATCCTCTCTCTTAAATCTACCCTTTTCTATCGTCATTAGTTCCCTTTTTTAGTTTAATATATTTTCTGTGTTTGTGTGTGTGTGTGTGTGTGTGAGAGAGAGACAGACAGACAGCACAGACAGACAGACAGACAGAGCCAAGTACATTTTTGCCTGGTTCAAATAAAAGTGAAGTTCACTGCTACCTGCTCATTCCACCCCTTCCTCCATGTTTGTATATTCTTCTTGTGCTCCAACACTTTCTTCTTTCTCTGGATATTAGTATACCTTTGACTCTCTTTTCTTTTCCTTTCTAAGATGGTCAGAACAGAATCTATCTATCCCCTGGGTCCACTCAACACCTTTCAAGGACATTCAAGATCTGGAAGAAACTTGTTTCTTCTTCCCCATTATATTGGCCTTTCCAGGCATGTATTGGCTCATGTGTTAGCATTTCAGAATTCTTACTCAGCTCTGGTAGCATGAGGAATACTTAGAAGTCCTCTACACCATTAACAATCAATTTCCCCCCTTCAAGATTATACATAGTTTTTATAACATAAGTTCTACCTGATTAAAAGTTATCATCCTTTGCTTTTTAAAATACTGTGCTCTAAGATATCTTTTCACTTATAATAGAAGTTGCTAGGACCTACCTATGTGATCATCACTTTGGTACACTGGTATCTGAATGTTTTCTTTATAATTGCTTGCCATATTTTGTCTTTGACATGGGAATAATGGATTTTGCCTCTGAAATTCCCATGTATTTTGAATTTAGGATATTATTTTCTTTCAATAAGCAATTGGTGGATTTTCATTTTCTCTCTCTCAACTTTGCCCTCTGGTTCTAACAGATTAGGAAATTTTCATTTATGATTTCTTGAAATATAGTGTACAGATTGTTGTAAATGGTTTTTAAGAAGTCTGATGATTCTTAAAATAGCTATCCTTGACTTATTTTCCAGGTCAATTGCGTTTGATGGTGAATAGCTTACATTTTCCTCTATTTTTTTAATGGCACCATTTTGTTCTAATATTTCTTGTAATTTCATAGTATTCTTGATTTTTTGTAGTCTATTCAAATTTTCAAGAATATACTATTTGAGTAAGATTTACCACTTTCTGTTCTACGTTATTTATTCCTCCTTGCAATTCTTTCCTCCAGAACTTTGATCTCTTGCCTCATTTCTTCTGGGTATTCATTTAGTTTTTGTTGAAGACTGATTTTTTTTTTGTCCTTTGAATCTCTGCTTACAGTTGTTGTGGAGTAATTTTCTTATTCCAGGTTGAATATTTTACAATCTCTGAACCTAATAACAATTGATAGTAGTCAGTGTATTCTCATGTTTACTCATATCTTCAGCCTTAGGCCCTAAATTGGGGCTTTGTGCCAGGGCCAGGCTGTGTCCCCCACTACTTCTAGGTGGGGTATTTGGCCTTTTGGTCTTGACCTGAGTCACTACAGCTCCTGAAATGAACTCCACCTCCCAAGATATGTCTATGCTAATACATTCCGTGGATTTTTAGGCCCCCTCCTGGATCTTTGAGATTTCCGTATTCTGGATCATCAGGGCTGTTCTATAGAAAGACTATAGATGATGTAGAAGGCTAGGGCCCTCAAAGTACGTGAGCCAATCTGACTGTATTCCAGGGAGACCTATGAGTATTTCTTGTAGGAGAGCTCTCGACTCTTGCTGTCTCTGGATCCAGAGCCTTGCAGGCTGTTGGTTTCTCTGGTCTATCCTTAGATGTGCTGGGAAGGTTATTTCTTGCTTGGCTTTGGTACAGGCTCTTTTTACAGGGCCCCTTTCTCATTGCCTATGGACTTCTGGCTGACTTTTTAATTCTGGGGTGGATTCAGTCATTTACTGTAGTTTCTCAGTGGATTTCTTGATCATTATTCAGTCTGGTGCTATCTTTTAAGTTTTTGCTGAAATAGTTAAGTAGGAGCTGGAATACCTGCATTTGTTTAAGCAAGCCATCTTGGCTGTCCTTGACGATTCACTTTTATAAATGAGACTATTTCATAGAGAAGTTCTCATGTAGTAACTGAAATTTTTTAAGGGTCAGCAGAGAGCACGGAGTCAGAAGCCCTAAATTCAAATCTCTACCAGATTAGATGTTGGACAAATCTTTGTCTCTCTGCGCCATTGTTTATTCATTTAGAAAATAAGAAGGGATTGGAATAGGTAGCCTCTAAGATCCTTCTCAACTCTAAAGGGCTATGAGCCTATGGCAGGGGTCCTTAACCTCAGTTAAGATTGATTTTATGGTGTCCATGAACTTGGATGGGGGAAAAAAATCTTTATTTTCATGAACCTTTGGTTTTCTTTATAATCCTATGTAGTTTTATTTTATATGTTTAAAAACATTTTTCTGAGGAGTCCACAGACTTCGCAATAATGCCAAAGGGGTCTATGACACACACAAAAGTTTAAGAACCCCTGTTGTATGTCTATGATTCTATTATCAAATGGAAGTATTATTAAGTATAATTAATTCTGCCCTGACCTAGCCAGAACTAAGTAAATCTGAAAGTATATTGAGCTTTAAACAGCTCCATGATGTATTCATTTTGAATTTGTGAACAGGTGCAGGAACAAAATTCAATGCTACATATATTTATAGTAGTACTTTGTCTTGAAAATGTTAAGTAGAAGAGATATTACAAAAGTTCAAGTTGCATTTGTGATTCTCATTAAAATGGCTATAGAGTTATATTTCTGTAGAACAGAAACTACTGTCAAAGAAATTGTGATGGAAAAAAGATGTCTTAAACTGAATTAATATGTATAAATTACTAATACAGATTAAATATGCTCTATCGGGTCCATGTCGTCTTTTGCAGAATGTGTCTGATCTATCTCTTATATGTGAAACATGAATACATTATGTTTCTTTCCTACGCACAGAAAGCTCATTAAACTACTAAACATAGCTCAGCTAAAAAACCTCATTTTTCCTTTAGGCTTTTGATTGGGCAAAAAACCAAAAGAGGCCAATCACTGCATTACATCACAGCCCTCTCTTATTACCACATATGCTTTATTTAAAGTGAGTATGCCTCTGGTAAAGGATAGCAACACTTAAAAAACCCAGAGGAGATACGAGTGAATTTCACATATGCCACTGGGCAGCTGGAGGACAATTAGGACTTTGGTGGAACCAATTCCAGCTGGATTGCAGTTGTTGATTTTTTAAAGAGGCTCATTTGCTTTCCTTAATGTTTTACCATTTTTACTTCACTGTTTTCATTCATCACAATTTTTTATCATCTTAAAAGCTTTATTTTTTTTGACAGTTACAGATATGAAAAAATGCCTCTTTCAGAGTTTTGAAGGTTACTGGCTGACAAATTATGTGATATTTGCTTGAGATTGAGGTAAGCACTAATCTATCCCCTGCAATTACTTAAAAAGTTAACTCACTCTATTTCTTCTTAAGCACAATAAGAATCATGATACTCAAATAGAACCTCCATGTATAACACTCTTTAGGGGGTATTTATGCCTATGCCTATATCTTTCAAGAGACATTTAATAAGGTTCTTATCAGTTGCCTTATCATAAGGTTTTGCCAGTACCACTGGATTCATAATAGACCAAATGAAGCCAAATCCTGCTCTGAAGTAAAAATAATGATAATAGTAATAGTAATAATAATAATGATGGGTAGCATTAATATAGCACTTTAAGGTTTGAAAAGCACTTTACATACATTATCTCATTTGATCCTCATGATAACCCTAGGAGGTAGGTGCTAGTATTAGGATCCCAATTTTACATATGAGGAAACTGAGGCAGAGAGGTTAAATGACTTGCCCTGGGTCACACAGCTAGGTAATATCAGAGGCCAGATTTGAAACAAGGTGTTCCTGATTTCAATGTCTACGTAGCAGCCTCAGTTTATATATCTTGCACAAGGCACTATATTTTATATATATATACTCTCCTGACTCTCCCCAATGGTGCCTTGTTCCTTCAAATGGGCTGGGCTGTTTGGCTGCCTGGTTGGTGGCAATTCATTGGTAGGTGGTGATGGTGGTGGTGGTAGTTGGCAGCTGTTTCATCACAAAGATTGCTTCCCTCCATGACTGCCAGTTTGGAAGCAGAGCCAATCCTTTGTGGGGGACAAAGAGTGGGGAAAGGGGCACTGCTCTTCCCAAGGCTATCTCCACTGGGCTCTGAGGGGAAATAGGTGGTCAAGGGAGTAGTCATGCTAATCACAGTCTTCTCTCTTCAGCCATGATCAAGGAGAGAAACACTACGGGAACATTCATCTTGACTAGATGTCCATCTCCAGTGTGAATTTCTCTTTGGTATCCAAAAGGGTGCTACATATGCACGTGAGCCTTCTATTCCATTCTACATTACTCATATGGTCCTTCTGGTCCAAATGTGGCTTAATAGTTGAAGTATAGAAGAATATCACTTATATAGGACTATACTTGCTAGCTTATAACTTGAAGGTAACAGTGCTTTGGAAAGGCTTGGTTTCTATCATTGCAAGGATGCTTCCTGCAGTGGGGCTTGTTGGAGCCCCTCTAACTGAATTTTCATGACCAAAAATGGCCCCAAATTACCTAGCAGCTCACTTTCTAGTGATGTCTCTCCAAATTCTACTAGGCTTTTAAGTCTGAGGAGAGAACTAGCCCATTATAAGATTTGGAAGAGCTTTGCCCTCCACCAGAGTAGCCTTTGAAAATGCCAGACTCCCTCCACATCCTGCTGAAAAATCAGGATAGGAAAGAGCAATACTCCAATGGACAGATTGGAACAAATGGGAAAATGGCAACAACCTTCAGCTCTAAACAAGCACAATGAAACCAACTACATGCAACAAATGAGTCCAAATCCACCAAATGAAAATATAAGCTACAAGTTTAGAGGAGGCAGAATTTTATTTTTCCAAATTATAGGAGCAGCTAGAAGAAACACTTCCCCCCAACCCATAAAGAGCTATCTAAAATGAGATGAGGAGGAGGAAGGGGATAGGTAAGTGGCTCAGTAGATTGAGAGTCAGGCCCAGAGACAAGAGGTCCTGAGTTCAAATATGACCTCTGACACTTCCTAACCCTGGGCAAAGCAATTAATCTCCATTGCCTATCCCTTACCACTCTTTTGTTTTAGAATCAATTTTGATTCTAAGATGGAAGGTAAGGGTTTCTTTTTTTTTTTTTTAGTTAGATTAGGTTATCCCAAGCAACTGCAAAGAAGGAAGTCATGTTTGTAATTAAACACAAAGTCACTAGGGTGGGGGTGATCTTAATCTAACTCCTCAATAATGAGGCATTCTTTTCATTTTAGGAACAGCCTAAGGCTATATATACATCATTCAGAAATTTACATCTCTTAAGGTTTTCTTTTTCTTTTTTTAAATTTTATTATTTTTTTTAAAACCCTTACCTTCCATCTTGGAATCAATACCATGCAAGGCAATGGGGGTTAAGTGACTTGCCCAGGGTCACACAGCTGGGAAGTGTCTGAGGCCAAATTTTAACCTAGGAGCTCCCATCTCTAGGCCTGGCTCTCAATCCACTGAGCTACCCAGCTGCCCCCAAGGTTTCTTTTTTAAATAGCTCACTGTCATTGTGACCCTTTCCCCATGGTTCCCTAGTATCCCTAGTGGAGAGGAAAAACATGGGTAGCAATGGCATCCTCCCTTTCCTACAATCACCAGGCACTTTGATGTCAGCTCTTCTGTGCCCCCCACCCCCATCTCAAGGTTTCAGGAAAATGAAGAGTGGCTGGGGAAGGCTAGCCTATTTTTTAGTATTATATGTAGAAATGAAAAGGGGAAGTTGGAAATAAATGCCTGCTTTTCCCACGAGTTCTAGTACTGGATATTTTATTTATTTTATATAGAAAAGCTTTTAAGTAGCCCTTCCTTTTTAAAATAAAAAAGTGGAAAATATGAAACATGTAATTAGACATTACTATATATGACCTATTGCTATATATATATTTTATACATATTACTATATGTATTTTGCATACCTTGCCAGAAGGCACCAATGTTTATATATATCTATATTTAAATATGAAAAGCTTTTATGTAGCCCTTTTTAAAATGAAAAAAGTACAAAATATGACACACAATTAGATATTATATATATTTTTATGTATAATTTTCATACTTTGCCATAAGGCACTACTATGTGTGCATACATATATATTTAAATATGAAAAGCTTTTAAATAGCTCTTTTTAAATAAAAGGGGTGAAATATGAAGTGTAATTAGACATTATATAACATATAATTTGCATTCCTTGCCATAAGGCAGCACTGTGTATATGCATATATTTATAAATATGAAAAGCTTTAACATATACATTTTTTAAATGAAAGAGCATAAAATATGAAACATATAAGACATTATTATGGAAATTATTCAGTTATGAAACATATACCACCACCTCCCTTGCCCCTAGATCTCACTGCCAAAATCCTTGAAAGGGCACATACATTCTCCATTACAGCCACCATAGTCTGAAAGATCTTTCATTGGAGTCTTTAATCCCCCTCCAGGAGTCACACTTTTTTTTTGCCTTTTTTTCTTGTTTGTTTATTTGTTTGTTTTTTGCTGCATTACACTGTCAATAAATTGATCCTATTTTTCAAGTCATCAATTTAATGAAATACAGACATCTTGAACTAATGCTTCCAAGAAACTGACAAAATACAGAGATTTCGAATACTGGTTAATCTTGTTTTTTGGTAACTTGCTAAACTTTGTGAAGTCATCTCTTAAAGAAGGGTTCAAAGTACCCACACTACTGTGTTAATAACACCAAAGGTTGGGGGAAGATAGGTGGCTCAAGAAATAGAGAACCAGTCCTGGAGACAGGAAATTCTGGGTTCAAATCTAGCCTCTGACACTTTGTAGGTGTTTGACCCTGTGCAAGTCACTTAACCCCCATTACGTATCCCTTCTTGCTCTTCTGCTTTGGAACTGACCCTTAGTCTTGATTGTAAGACAGAAGGTAAAGGTTGTTTGCTTTTTTTAAACCACCCGCAAAGGTTTCTTTTGCCAATTCAAGGTCAGCCTTGTTCCTGTAATTTCTTTAGCTTTAGTTTATCTGCTAATTCTTCTGGTGTAAGCTTTTTAGATTCTTCAGACTCTTCTAACCTCTTCTTAATTTCATTTTGTCTCTTCTGTGGCCATTTTTTTTCTCTTTCATTTCCTCTGCGACTTTCTTTTCTTCTGAAACTTTAGTTTCTGGGTTTACCTCCGTCTGCTTTTTTTTTCTCTCTTCATCATCGTCATCCCGGTTTTTCTTATCATTGTCATGCTCTACGGGTGCGAGGGGGAAGAGAGCCACATTAGGGGCCAGTCCTGTACTAATTCGGTAGGCGCCAAAAGCCACAGAGAAGCCTTTCTCCCCTCACGTCACCCCGCCCCCAGCACGTCCCCCGCACGTCCCCCTTCTGTACGAGTATTTCTTACTGAAAGATGAAAGAGACTCAGAGCTCGGAAAACCGTATGGTGGGGATGAAGTGTGGGCTACGTATATGCAAGAAGGGATTCTTCTCATCCGGGCTCCCTGGTGGTGCTGACCAATCTGGAGATCCATTAGAAAAGACATCTACAGGCAGCTTTTAATCTACTGGTAGGAGATCGCCGCTTATCGGAGAAAAGGGTGAGGAACAAGAGTTAATTGAGCACTTTGCCTGTGCCATGTGGCTAGATAGTGCCGTGGATGGAGTGCTGGGCTCACAAGCGGGAAAACCCCACTTCCGGGGTTCAAGTCTAGCCTCAGAAACTTCCCAGCTGCGTGACTCTGGGCAAGTAATTTATTTAATTCTGTTTGCTTCAGTTTCCACATCCCTAAAATGAGCTGGAGAAGGAAATAGTAAACCACTCCAGTATCTGTGCCAAGAAAACTCCAAACCGGGTCCTGAAGAATCGAACAGGGCTGAACCGAATCAGGCGCTGTTCTAAGAGCTTTAAAAATACCTTGTTTTTCCGAAACTTGATCACATGGGTCAAAAGGATATGGTTGGGGATGTAGACTCTAAACAATCACCCTAGTGCAAACATCAACAACATGGAAATAGGTCTTGATCAAGGACACATGTAAAACCCAGTGGAATTGCATGTTGGCCACGGGAAGGGGGGGGGGAGAATATGATTCTTGTAACTAAGGAATAATGTTTGAAATTGGCCAAATAAAATTTTAAATCTTGTTTTTTTAAGCTCTGCTCTCTAAATGGGAGGAAGAAGTAGATGCGCACTTAGGTGGAAAATTTAAAATTGGACTTGTTTCCCTGCTTAATGGATTACTACAGGTCCTCTGCTTATTTTCTCATGGCCACAAGCACTTACTAACAGATAATTAAAGTATGAATATAATGATTTTGCTAAAAATATACATATATTTAAAATATAGAAATATATATTTTACATATAATACAATATGTTGTGTTGCTATAAATATAATACATAAACTATATTTATATATTTTATACTTTATAGAAATTTACTTATTATGCATCATATATGTCCTATTTATTTCTATATTATGTGTGTATATATATACACACACATATATATATAATCTCATTTGATCCTCACAACCACCCCAGAGGTTATAATTAATTTATAATTGTTAGAAATATAATAGATAATATATTAATATGTAAAATATAATATATTATAACTGTTATAATTAATCTTATAGTATTTTTCCAAAGATGTAGGGAGGACTGGTTCATCCTCTAAATCAAGTCATCCATAGGCAGCTACATGGCTCAGGAGATTAAAGATAGTGTTAGTCCTGGACCTGAGAGGACATGGGTTCAAATCTGACCTCAGACACTTCCTAGTTGTGTGATCCTGGGCAAATTCCTTAATCCTGTTTGCTTAGCTCCTGCTCACCTGTCTTAGAGATCTGACTAAGATAAAATGCAAGGGTTTATTTGTTTTTTTTTAATTACTTATTAAACATGTGATAGACCCAGGAGACCACCCACAAGAAGATGACATGAAATGTCCCACTCTTTCAAAAGCCATTTCACCCTTGCCCTCAACACATAGAGAAAGACAGTGGATCTTATGAGTGGAACCTCGTAGCAGAAGTGGTCACAGGAGACACCAGCTCTGTCTGGTCAGGCTGGCCGAATGCCACTTTGTGGGAAGAGTAGTGGCTATTTCATGTTTAGCTCTTCCTGGCCCCATTTGGGGGTTTTCTTGGAAAAGATACTGGAGTGGTTTGCCATTTCCTTCTCTAGCTCCTTTGACAGATGAGGAAACAGAGGCAGAACTAAGTGACTTGTACAGGGTCGGTCGGCTAGTAAGTGTCTGAAGTCAGATTTGAACTCAGGAAGATAACTAACTCCAGGAGGGGCATTCTATTCACTGGGCCACCTAGTACATGCTCCACCATATTGCTCATCAAACCTCTGCAGGTGACAGTGTTTCTGATAGTCAATAGTCATTTTCACTGAACATTTTTTAGCCTTGTCCAAAGATGTTAGGGGAACTGGTTCATCCTCTAAATTAAGTCATCCATGTGGCAGCTAGGTGGTTCAGTGGATAGAGTCCTGGAGTGACGAGGATCTGGGTTAGAATCTAGATTCAGATTTTTTCCTATTTGGGTAACCCTAGGCAAGCCATTTAAGCCCACTGATTGGTGAATCAAGGCCCATGGAATCAGACTCGCTGAGCCACAACAAATAATGCATTTAACTAGGAACTGGAACACTTCTAAATCTGGAGATGCCAGGGGACGACGTTGCCTTGGTTCCAAACCTATGCAAAATAAAGCAAGTGCTAAAGTCAGGTGCTAAGCCAAAAATAATAACGAAACCGAGTTTATGAACATTAAATTGACACGAGCTAAATTGTGGCATATTTTTTCCATGTGAGGTTTGACATAAATGATTGAGTGTTGCCACCTTCTGGCCAAACAAGCATTAGCACCAAAGTACTTGATAAAATGATTTTCCGGTAACAAGAGGAGGGAAGAAACATGCACTTAATTAAAATATTAATTTTTTTACATTTTAAAAAGTGTTTTTAAACTCTTACCTTCTGTCTTAGAATCAATACTAATTATCGGTTCCTGGGCAGAAAAGCAGTAAGGGCTAGGCAATTAGAAATTAGTGACTCACCCAGGGTCACCTCTGAAGTCACATTTGAACCCAAGCCCACCCATAACTAGGGCTAGGGTTCTATCCACTGGGCCATCCACCTGCCTTGAAAATGAGCATTTATTAAGTACTGTTAGGTGCCAGGCACTGTCCAAAGCACTTTACAAATATTATTTCATTTGATCTTTTAAACAACCCCATGAGTTTAGGTGCTATTAAGATCCTCGTTTTACAGCTAAGGAGACTTGCTAGAAGTATTTGAAATTTAAAACTGATTAGGTTTTCCTGTCTCCTCACCCAGCCCTCTCTCAGTTCAAGTCAGTAAACATCTCTCATGTGGCAGCGAGGTGGTATAGTGGTTAGACTCCTCATCCTGGGTTCAAATCCAGCCTCAGACATTTATTATTGGGGCAACCCTGGGCAAGTCACTTACCCCTGTTTGCCCCAGTTTCCTCATCTCTCAAATGAGCCAGAGAAGGAAATGGCAAAAACCCCTCCAGTATCTCTACCAAGAAAATCTCAAGTTGGGTCACCAAGAGTCACAAAAGGTTGAAAAGACTAAACAACAAACATTTATTTATGCCTCCGCTGTACTGTGCTAAGCTCTGGAGATGCAAGAAGGGACAAAAGACAGTTCCTGTTCTCAACAAGTTTAGTACCATCTAGTTGCAAGAATTTGGATCAATTTATTTTCCTCTCAACATAGGAAAATTCTAAGGTATATTTTATATATAAATATAGGATTTATACATATAGTAAGGAATAAATATTTTATATACTTTATATTGTTAAGGGTTAATTTTGGTAGGAGTTTGACAAAAGTGAGGAGAGTTTAATAAAAACACTGTTTAATTTAGAAGTTCAGATAGAAAATAGAAAGGAGGAAAGTAAGATTATTTCTCTAACATTTTATTACTATGCCTAAAATCTAAACCCTATCTAAAATTTCTAAAAAACAACCCTATTTTTATATTTATATTTTATATAATTGTCTTCTGAGGTCAGGTTCTTCTGCCCGGCAGTACCAGACCTAAATAGCTACATTGTCTCCCTAGAAATTTATTCCCTACCTAAGCTAATCAATAAACATTATTCAATTACAATCTCCTTAAATCCATTTCTCTATTCCAACTGTCAGTCGTAAAACTGCCTGTCACAGAGACACAGACAGAGCTCCAGCTCTCTAGGGAATTCCGAGGCAAAAGAATCCCTCAAACTCTCAACTGTCTCTCCTTATTATAACTTCCTCATCTTCTAGGTCAGTGATGAGCAACCTTTTGAGCTTGGTGTGTCAAAATTCGCTAAAAATTTGGGCATAACTCGGGTGGTGTGTCACTTTGAGAGAAAAATGCCCTTCTCGGCATGCGGCCCCATACTTCTCATGTCATTGAAAATGGCTATGTGTGTCAGTGCTGACACAGGTGTCATAGGTTTGCCATCATGGTACCTAGGTAATGGAATCTTCTGCTCTCTCTCAAAGTAGCCTCTCAGTTCTTGGCTCTTCGAAGTCTTTTGCTCTTAAAGAGATAGAGGGAGATTTAGAAAATCCCTTTAACAATATATAAATATAGCATTTTATATGTATGTGCATATATATAGGAAGAAATAAATGAATATTTCATATACTTTTACATAAATATAGCAGTTTTACATATAGGAAGGAATGAATATTTTGTATATGTTATATATAAATATAGGATTTATATATATAAATACATATATAGGAAAGAATAAATATTGTATATACCTTATATATAAATGTAGGATTTATATATATATATCAATTTTTATATATAAATATAAATAGGAAGGAGTAAAGAATGCTTTAAAAATGAAGTGTTTCATTTTTTAAAGGCTTAATAAAGAGAAATAGGACTAATAAATCATTGAGACTAATAGTTTAAGTGAAAAGGCATTGCATATAGGGATGCTTTTTTTTTAAAAGCCTTATCTTCTGTCTTAGTAACAATTCTAAGAGTGGCAAGGGATAGGCAATGGAATTAATGATTTGTTTATGGTCATAGCTAGAAAGTGTTTGAGGCCCCATTTAAACCTAGGTCCTCCTAATTGCAGGCCCAGTGCTCTATCTGTTGTTCTACCTAGCCGCCCCTAAGCAATTTTTTTTAAATCCACATATCTTTAATATTTCAACTGATATTTCTAGCAGCCCAACATAAAAAGCCACATCATGTAATTTAGCTGAACTACTTTGAAGACTTCAAGTTGCAGGTAAGCTTAAAACAGCGATGGCAAACCTATGGCACAGGTGCCAATGATGGCATGTAGACCCCCCTCCCTCCCCCAAAGTTCATTACTATAAAGGCAGAGGGATTCCAGTGGAGCTGCTCCCCTCCCCCTCTCCACCATGCCTGATGACATTTTTTTCACATCCGCTGCCTCTCTGCCCAGTGGCCCAATGGGAGTCCTTCCCTCCCTTATGTGGGGAAGAGGAGGTGGGATGTGTCCAGCACCTGGTCTTTGTAGGGGGGGGGGCTGGCACTTTTTTGGGCGGTGACCGGCACAGCACTTGGTCTGGAGTGGGGCGTGCACTCAATCTCTAAAAGTTTCGCCATCACTGGCATAAAACATTCATGAACCCACTTCTCCTTCCTGAGTAAATTAGAAAAATCAGCATTCCTTTGCTGAAGCTTCCGCAGAAATTGTTTGCATTTCCACTTATTGCAAAAAATTTCCAGCCATTGCAAAAATCCTATTTTTGGAAGGACAGGATTAATGGTTATTTTAATTTAATTAAATGGTAAATTTAACTTTAATTTATTAATTAAATTTTTAAAAATTTAATTTCACAAAATTTAATTCCATAAAAATAAATTGAATTAACTAATTTAAATTTAATTAAAATTTTTAAAATGGTATATTAAATGGTTAATTTAATTTATTACTACCTTACAACCACACATCTCTCTAGCTAGGAAGTGGCTCTGACCATATTTGAACCTTCTGTCTCTAGGCCTGGTTCCCTATCCACTGATCCACTTAGCTGCACCCAAAGGCTTTTTACCATCCTTGTCTAGGGGATAGTAGGGAGCAGACCAGAGGAACTTTTTTTAAAAACCTTTACCTTGGGGGCAGCTGGATGGCTCAG
Organism: Monodelphis domestica; assembly: GCF_027887165.1. NCBI lineage: Eukaryota > Metazoa > Chordata > Mammalia > Didelphimorphia > Didelphidae > Monodelphis > Monodelphis domestica. Next base: position 274,898,218 of record NC_077227.1, read on the forward strand.
TGGACAGGAGGTCCTAGGTTCAAATTTGGCCTCAGACACTTTCTAGCTGTGTGACCCTAGGCAAGTCATTTAACCCCCACTGCCTAGTCCTTAGTGCTCTTCTGCCTTAGAACCGATACACAGTATTGATTCTAAGACTTAAGGTAAGGATTTTTATTTAAAAAAACAGAACAAAACAAAGCAAAAAACTTTATCTTCCCTCTTAGAATTAGTACTGTGTATTGGTTCTAAGGTACCCTTTTCAGAATGAAATTTAATCTTTTATTAAAATCTCAGCTCACAAAAGAAGTTCCTTCAAAATATGAGAGAATGTTATATTCAAACTATGAAAGACCTACTTATTCTCTGAAATGCAGGGATCCTCGACAATCCCAGAGATTAATGGTGAAAAATGCCATCTTCCTTCAGAGAAAGAACTGATAGCATCCGATTGCAGACTAAAACATACTACAATTCACTTTTTTTTCTTTTATTTTCTTTGTAGTCTCTTCTACAAAATGACTAATAGGGGAAAATATTTTACCCAATTGCACAGGAAAAATCTATGTCAGATTGCTTACTGTTTCAGGAAAATTTTAGAACACTAAAAATAAATGAATGTAAGATAATTGTTCTTACATTTAACTGATGAAAAATATTGTGTTTTTTTTTTAAAGGAATGTCTATTAAGCTTGTAGAAAGAAGCTAATTTATCAAAATTCATGCCCTGGATGGTATGTGTTTGTTTTCAGTCAACAATCAGTCAAAACATGTTTAAGTACTTAACTATTGGCCAGGTACTGTGCTAAACATTAAAGACATAAATAATAAACAAAGAAAAATAAAGGAAAAAATATGGGCCCTGAAAAAAGTTTGGAGAGACTGTGAAGCCTGGTGGCTAAAAGTGCTGGTCATGGGTCTTCCAATGACATCTCCTGCCCTAGACTTTGTGATTCATGGGGAAAATGACTGAAATCTCTAGGCTTCCTGTAAATCCTTAAGACTGATTAACTAAATTATAGGCAAACTGAACTTTTAAGTTTTGTTTCTTTTTAAATGCTACCAAAATTCTCTCGCTGCTTATCATCTCTAAATAACTGGTTTGAAATTAGCACAGTTCAAATGTCCAGAGAACACGACAACAGATTTGGCTGGAAGATAAATGGGACAAAAATTCCAAAGCTCAAGGCTGTGCTTTTGTGGGTTTCACCTTATAACCACGATAATACAGAAAAGAAATTGCTTGTCTTGTCATTTTAACCCATTCACTATGAGGATTATTCCACATTAGTCCCCTTTACACACTTTATAGTTTGGGCTAAAGTGACCTTCTTGCCAATCCTAGATGCCTTAAACTGCTCCCTCCTTTCTACTTCCAAAAATTTCTAACTTTTCTAAAAAAAAAAAAATTCCAACAACCCTTATCTTCTGTCTTTGAATCAATACTGTGTATCAGTTCCAAAGCAGAAGAGCAGTAAAAACTAGGCAATTGGGTTAAGTGACTTGCCCAGGGTCACACAGCTGAGAAGTATCTCAAGCCAGATTTGACCCCAGGACCTCCTGTCTCACCTGGCTTTTAATTCACTGAGCCACCTAGCTGCACCCAAAGGCTTTGGCTGTCCTTGTCTGTGGGTTGTAGGGAGCAGACCATAGGGACTTTTTTTTTTTAAACCCTTACCTTCCATATTAGAATCAATCTTGTGTATTGGTTCCAAGGCAGAATAGCAATAAGGCCAGGCAATGGGGGTTAAGCGACTTGCCTAGGAATACACTGCTAGGAAGTGTCTGAGGCCAGATTTGAGATTTTATTTTATGTATTTTAAAATTATCATTATTTATTAAATTTAATTAAGATAAAGATTTAAATCCCATCTCTAGGCCTGACTTTCAATCCACTGAGCTACCTCAATGCCCCCAATGACATCAAATTTCTCAAGATTTACCTTCTCCGTTTCTTCTGGCTAATTAATATAGTTAATATACTTATAAAATATTGCATACATTTATTGTATATTTTATCTATTATGTTTACATATAAGATATTATATTAATTTACATATGTATATTGCATATTTTGATAATATATAAATTTATATATTACATAATTATATAAAATAAGCCCAATATAGTATATGTAATAAAATATAAATAATATATTGATACATAATGCATTGATATATTTACTATATATAAAATAGTTAATAAATTAATATAAATTCATTTTAATGTGCTTTGCAGATAATTTTTTAAAAATAAGTTGAAGGTTTGTGACCACCTTGCGTTGAATAAGTCAGCACCATTTTTCCAATGGTGTGTCCTCACATGGTATCTCTGGGTCACAATTTGGTCATTCTCATGACATTTCAAACTTTTTTATTATTACCATATCTGTTATGGTGATTTGTGATTAGTAACCTTCAATGTTACTATTGTAACTGTTTTGGGGGTGCCACAAACCACACCCATACAGGTTGGCCAACTTAGTGGCTATGTTCTGACTGCTCCACAAACAGGTCATTTCCCTTCCTTCCTCATTCCCTGAGACACAACAATATTAAAGATTACATAAACTTATCTGATAAAACAGTGGCAGGGTTTCAGATTGGCTCCAATTTTAAAAGAATAATTCTGCTCTGGGTAAAATGAAATCAAACAGCATCACCTACTAACAGAGAAATCTTTCATGAAAGAAAGAGTCAATGAATGCAGCAAACTTCATTGTTTTCTTATTTTAAGAAACTTAATTATCTCAGCCTTCAGCAGATATCAACTTGGAGGCAAGATGCTCCACTAGCAAAAAAAAAAAAAGATTAAAATTCAATGAAGGCTCAGAAAAAGGTTGGCATTCTTTTGGCAATAAAAAAATATATATATATATATATATGTATACTTTTGAAAATTTTATTTAGTCAATTTAGAACATTATTCCTTGGTTACAAGAATCATATTCTTTCCCTCCCCTCCCACCCCACCCTTCCCATAGCCGATGTGCAATTCCACTGGGTTTTACATGTGTAAACCAAAACCGATTTCCATGTTGTTGATGTTTAGCAATAAAATATTTTTAATTAAGGTTGTTTTCTGAGACATTTTTATAGTATTGAATATTTAATTAGACTACAGTAGAGTAGAAGAGTAAAAATTTTACTGGGAAACCAAAAAATTCACGTGACTTGCTTTGTTGTGATATTTGCTTTACTGTAGTGGTCTGGAACTGAAACTAAGCTATCTCTGAGGTTTGTTTGTATTATTAAATTTAATTCATAATCTCAAATTAAAAATCAACTGAGTGATTGGGAGAAGTAACCAAGGGTAGTAGGAGAAGGGAGAGGTATTCTGGGAATGAAAAATTAATTTCATATAACTTCATGTGGGTCATAAAGTAGAAGGAATATCATTTAAAAAACCTCTGTATTGGGATTAAAAGTATTTATCAATTCACATGAAAGAGAGGATTCCCTCCGAGAGCCCAACAACTTCAGTTTCAGAGCTGAACCATCAACAGCGTCAATAAGGAAATGCAACAGATCTCTTGCCCAACTTTTTCACTTCTGCATATATTGATGGTATGTAAAATAAATGGAATATTTTTTAATAAACAACTTTATTAGCATATTATAAACCATCCTTTCCCCAAATATTTCACAAATCTAATGTTTGTAGAAATAAGCACAAACAACCAGTACTTTAAATTGTCACACAAATTTATTTTTTCTTGATAAAATACATTAAAATACATCCCTTTCAGTCCAATCAAAAGATGACACAGCATTTTATTTTTAAAGGAACAAGTCTTTTAAACATTTTAAATTCATTATAAATTGAGCTGCATACTTTGTCATACAATGAAATAGTGTATTTATTCTTGGTCTTGGTCTCATCTATTTGCTGTGCATTACCTGTCATTTGAAAGCTCTTACAGGGGCTTTATTTTTTTTAACTATTTAAATTTTATAATCCAAGTATTTTTTAAATACTTACAATTGATATTTGATCCAACTGACAAAACCGTAGGCACATAACTGAGATGAATCAACAATAGGAAAAATGTGGCTCTCTCAGTGTCAGCTTAAGTGTGCAAGATGTGTCTTAGACACATAATAAGTTAAAGCACAATGGATTAAAGTCTTGAAAAATCATGGGCTTGGCTTTTCTGGTACTTAAAAGATTTCATCTTGGGAGAGGAGAGTTAGGGAAGAAGGCGGACACCTTGACCACAGTTTTCCAAAACAGTTCAACTGTACAAACAGAGATTTATATCACAGAATAATCATTTATGGATTTGGGTAGGAAGAATTTTAAAGTCAATGGTCATAAGAAAATACTATACAGCTACATTTACATTTGAAAACATACAAGGACGCAACAACTAAACTAGATGGGGTTTTTTGTACTTTTCACACAGCCTGTATTTTGATCTAAATTACTATCAAAAACAAGACTTGGTCTTCAGTTTCAGCATCAAGAACTTGCCTAAACAAAAAGGCTTTAACTGAAACAGTATCATCCCAAGACTATGACATTTCCTTTAACCTTGTTTAAGGTCTTGCTTCCAACAGCGTGGTTTAAAAAGGACGTGAATGGTTATGTTTCATTATCCCTTTTTCCTTTTCTGTGTGTATTACCTAAAAAAACAAAGGGCTTTCCTTTCCCTGTTCAGCAAACAATGTTTTTGCAGGAGCTGAAGTTAGCTGATTTTTAATGATGCTGGAACACGAATATCTCAGACTAAAACTGATTGCGCGTTTAAATTTTAATATTCATGGAGTATCTATCCTAAGCCTCAGATCTTAGGAATTAACTCCTCCACCTTGATACCCCCGTAAAAGGAAGCAGTTAAAAGGTTAGAGAATTTCTGTGTCTAAGGCATTCTAGCATGAATGGCCTGAAATACTGAAGTTCCATGTTAGACAACACATGGGTCCCTTGCATGTGGGACTAATATATATATATAACATATTATAGATCATAAAATATATTAAGACTGAGCACTCTTGACCACTTTGACATTAATCCTCTGTGAGGTAAGTATCCCTCTGATCCACTTAAAGCCAGGAAAACAGAAGATCAAAGCAAGAAATAAACATCCGGACAATTATAAAAACACCAAGTTTTTAGTCTCTTTGTAAGGCAGACTAAATAACTTTCTCTGAATACTGACAAAATCCATAGTAACAATTAGACACAATCTACCTGATTAAAGAAACAAAACAGAACGCTGTTCTATCACAAGCAACGTTGTTAAAAAAGCATAGCATGTTCTGGAATCTGGGTCCCCAGCAGTCTGACTCAAGCTGGCAGATAAGAAATGCGCAACAAGGAACCCACTAGATTTCAGGTCTGGAAAAAGGCAGGGAAGATTTCTAAAGATGACTCCTATAGGACATCTGTGGATTGTATTTGTTTAATAATGTGGTCATGCTTATTACCAGAGAGGCAGAATGGACTGTCAGAAAGCTCCGGTTCAAACCCAGACCCTGACATTTATTGGCTATGGCCACAGGCAGCCGTCAAAGGCTCTAAGTAAATCACAGATAAGTTGCTATCTGAACTCAGCAGTTTCCTATACTAATAAATTAAAGCCATAAAAACACCTCCATTTACAAAGAAGTACACATTCTGAAGAACTCAAAACTCATTAATGATTTGATTAATCAATCAATTAATAATTCATTCCTACAGCATCCCTGTAAATGAGGCTGAAATTATACCCCTATGTTGAAGAAGACAAAATCAAATCTCAGATTATTTTGCTGAGATAATTGTTTTTAGAGTCTTTCTTTTCCAGTCTTTGTGTCTATTAGGACAATACCAGACTTAGAACATCACGGCAGGCACGCAGAAGGTGCTTTAACAGAAGCTTGCTAAATGAATGAACAAAGGAATGCATGTATGTATGTAGGAATAAATGAACGACTGAAGGCTGGGTTCAGTCCCCACACCACCACCACTTGACCTCTGGGATTCAGGTTTTGGGGTTTTTTCTGTAAAATGGAGTTAGTAGTGCTTTTCCACTTCCTAAAACAGAGAGATAGCATGAGGATTAAGGAACGCCCATTTTACATGAACTTTATAACTTCCTAATAAAGGAGCTATAGAAATAATATAGACTATATGCTTATTTTGCATTTTAGCCAACCAATATTTTTCTTAAAACTGTCCAGACAAATCAGAATAAACTTTGTTCAATCAGTATTCTTCAATCTGTGATCTCTCGGAGGCAAGAGTAGGATGTCTGACAGCCCTCCCCATATATCCTCATTCTTCCTTCCCCTGACTATACCCAACAAACACAAAAACCTAACGCCCACTATTTAACTATCTACTTCCTGTTGAGTAACCTTCAAAAGTGATAGAATTCATATAAGGGAAAATTACAGTTCAAGTTCATTCTTAAAGGGAAGTATTACATTTTAATTTAGAGTATAAACTATTTAAAAATAAATTATGAACATTTTTCTGGCGAAATACAGCCAGTTGTGGCTTATGGCCTAATTGGAATGAAAGAATGACATTAAAGTTATGAAATTACTTTGTTTAATACCCCAAGCAGCAATCCTACCACAACCAATGTCTGGCGGGAGACATTTGGCCACAGTTCCCTGTGTATCAACCCTAAGCCCAGATAGGACTTTTTGTCAGAAGGCTCACTAGCCTTTTTTTATTCAGCATTCAAGAAAAGTTTATTCTCTTCAACTTAAATGCTTTCCCTGAAATATCATCTGTGTCAGTACTAGTTGGAAGAGTTTCTCAAGTTCCTCCTTAAATGAAAGGCAGGCAAGGATAATGGTAGACTCAGGAAACAACATGATGTAATAAATAAGCTTAAATAAGTCTATTATTTTCTTATATTTCAGTTTTAATTATAAGTCACTACCAAGAAAAATTCTGCTTTAGAACAACCTTCTTCTGTTTTGAAATTCTGAGTGTTGTAACATGTTTTAAAATAGAAGAAATAAGTTAACTTTATCCTTTGGCATTCTAATAACTGAAGTCTACGAGACCAGTCAGAGGAGCAAAATGAATCATCTCCTCCATAGTTCTGTTTTAGTCTTGGGAAGAGTACTATCTAGAATGAGAGTTACATTAACCTATGAATGGGAGGGTTTTAGACACAGAACCTGAAATACTATATTTAGTTCCTCACTGTTGGGATAGTTGGCAGCTAAATAGCACAGTGGATGAAGCATTGGGCTTGGAATCAGGAAATCTCATTTTCTGGAGTTCAAATCAGGCCTCAGACCCTTACTAGCTTTGTTTTGTGACCCTGGGCAAGTCACTTCACCCTGATTGCCTAAGCTATAAAATGTCTATAAAATAAGCTGGAGAATATCGTGGAGGAAACAGCTCTAGTATTTTGTCAAGAAAACTCCAAATGGGGTCACAGTCAGACATGACCGAAACAACTAAATAACAATAAGAACTGAAAACACAAAAATTAATATTATCTTTGTTGTATAGGTGACAATTCTGAGACTAAGGGAAAATGGCTCACATTTATTATGCTTTAATCTTTATAGACTATGTTTTATAAAGGACAGGGAGTTTTAAAAAAGTAATTTAAGGGGGCAGCTGGGTTGCTCAGTGGATTGAGAGCCAGGCCTAGAGATGACAGGTCCTAGGTTCAAATCTGGCCTCAGACACTTCCCAGCTGTGTGACCTTGGGCAAATCACTTGACCCCCATTGCCTAGCCCTTATCACTCTTCTGTCTTGGAGCCATACCCAGTATTGATTCCAAGATGGAAGGTAAGGGCTTAAAAAAATAATTTAAAAACCGTACTCATGACTAATGAAGGTTACATTTCAGTACTCAATTCTGCTATTTTATACTTACTATGTTTATTTAATAATTACTTATTTTCTATCTAATGAAAACATTATGGAATATTATTTGTAGGGTAGATTGTGGTTTATATGAGATATTGACCAAGAGTGATGCTCTGGAATATCCTTTTATAACAGAACTGATCCACTTCAAATTCCATAGGGCAATTAAAAAAATTCTACATTCTGGAATAACTTAGGTGACCATCTACAAATAAACTCCTAAATTGTTTCACTATTTTAGCCATATTCTAAGGAATTATCAAGTGAATTAATGGAAAGTTTGCCTTTTAATTAGTCCTTTTGATGTACTGTTGGTGATGGTGGTTTCAAATTATTCTTACCACTCTGGAGATGCAATCTCTTGGCTTTTAAAATCTTGGATGACAGGGTAAACGATCCAGTCATACCTAAAGGGGCATGAGAGTTGGAATTGCAAATAAAAACTACTATATAAATTTGTTTTGTTTTGTTTTCAAAACCAGTGGTATTATCGTAGAGGAAAAGTAGCTACTCTACCAGGATGGTGTCCACATTTTCTTGTGTGAGATCAGACTCTAAAGTACATGATGAATCTAAACGGTCTTGAGACAAGCCAGAACTTTTCAGAGGGCCCTCAGACCAGCTGTCGCAATATGGCTGAAATCTCGGGGCCACTGTATTCCCAAAACCTGGACACCGGTTATATTTATAATGTTTACCTTTATGTGTGTACATGTGTTCCAGCAACTGGCTCTTCCGGAGAAACTTATGACCACAGACAGTACAGCCGATTTTTCTTTTTCTTGAAAAGGAAAAGTTACAGTTTAATTCCACTGGCTCTGTGTCTTTGGAGATCAGAGACAGCTGACTGATCTGCAAGGGCTCCATGGTGCCACGGTTCAGGTGGTCTGGCTGCTGCTCGTTTTCTTTGACGAGGAAGGTATTGAGACGGTGGCACTCGAGAGCCTCACTGCTTTCGCCGATTGGATGGACCTCCCCGAGGTCATTACTCTCCAGGATGGAGGCTGGGACCCCGAAAGGAAGAGACCCTGATACATGAGTGTGGAGGTGTTCTCTTAAGTTACCACGTGAATCAAAACGTTCCCCGCAGTAATGGCACAAGTGAATTTTGATGCCACTTTCAGTAAAAGTTGGACCTGTGACCTCTGAAGACGGTGAGGGGTGGCTCTGGGAGACAACAGATTCAGGGTCGCATCTCTCCTGCTTGATAGACACTGGAGGTTTCTGGAGTTCATCCATTGCCTGGGAGGAGGTGTGGGATATCTGCTGGTCTGGAGTGCCATCATCTAGACCGATAGCGAGAGAGAGCTGCAACTGTGGATGGTCACCCTGGGCAATGTTTCTGTTCCCATTGCTATTGGAAGGGTTTTCTTTCATCTCCAGTCCTTCCTTGGTGGTGGTTTTCTGTGTGGTTGAGATCTGAATCCCATACAAATTAGAAGATTGCACAGTCTCTGGAGAAAATACTTGGTTCATTTCTGTGGCAATGTGAGAAAGGTAATCTGCATGAAGAAATCGAATCCCTTCTTCCAAACGACCGTGATCCACAGTCTGCTTTGGCCCTTTCCCAGTGTACATAATATGTAACAAATAGCTGAATATATCAGGTTGGATGTCAGTTGGTTGTATTTTTATGCATTCACTGTTTTAAAAAAACCACCAAAATACAAAATTGAATTTGTCAAAGTAGACAACTGTTCTTTCCCCATATAATAAGTTACTTTGATAAAGTAGCATGATATTAAGCTAAAAGTACTTCTTTATAATCATAGTAAACCTGGGAATGTCACTGAAGAGAGTAACCTGAATTTATACTTATCGTTTTCAGGTCCCAATGGCAATTGTTTAATTATTCAGTGTCACTGTCATACTTCTGATTCTAAAAATTCAAAATTGAAGGTAGAATATACAGATGGAAAATGGAAATTTTTTATATTTAAATATTTATAACTATATTGTATTAACATTTCTATTTTAACATAATAGTTTAACAATGTATTATATATAACAACACTCATGTTTACTATAACTACTTATTGCATTTTAATGCATAATTATTAAGTCATAACATTAATTTTATTTTAATATAATAAAATAATACTTATATTTATAACTATATTATACTAAAATACTAGTTGATTTCTACCTACCTAAGATGTATTTTTTGCATGCTTTTTTTGGTCAGACTTGTGATTTAATTGATATAGGGGATACTCCCAGGAAATTCCCTTGACCAATAAATATCTAGAAATAGCTCTATAGCTAAAGTCTTTGGGGTACTTAGATGTTAAGCAACTGTATGGGGTTACACAGCCAGAACGTGACAAAGGTCTGGATCCAGGTTTACCTGACTCCAGAGGCTAGCTTTCCAGCTATCACCCATACTAATACCCTGCTCAGATAGAAGGTAAACTAGCTACTGAACAAACAAATGTATACAGTTATAATGACTTACAATAAGGACTTTCAAAAATCTTTGTAGGTAAATTAGCATTCAAGTACTAGTGAGATACATAAAACCTGTGGGCAATGGTCTAATTCCATCCCCAACTGAAATATTATCAATAAAGGAAACAGGCTAGAGCCAGCCAAGGACTTCCTTTTGGTCTTCATGAATTCCCTACTTATTTCTAGAGTTGATTGTCCTCGAGTAGGTGTTTATGTACACTATGTATTAGCATGCTGTCATGCTCCTGGGTTCCTGGTCTCTGCAAGATCCAGCCCAACTCACAGAGCCCATTCCAGCTTTGGTCTACCTCTAGCCAGACGGCCTACTGTTTTTAGTCAGTTTTTAGGCCAGTTATAAGAGTTCCTTTATTCAGTGGAACTAATGATTTCATTGAGATGGGTGCTCCCTGAATTAATACAATTATGACCCATTGACAACCGATTCAATGAAGAACTTACTTATCTTCCCATAAATTCTCTGTAGAAGATCAACCCAACACAGCGAAAGCCTTTCACTTTTAACATTTTATAGGTTCTAGTACAGGATCAAACCACTCATCTCTGCTGCCTGACTGCCCTGCCTTCATATGCTTTGACACCACTAAATTCTATTAATTGAAATTTGCTAATTAAACAATACAATATCTTAACAGTCTTACAAACTCTCCCAGGATTTTTAGAAATTGGAACGAAAAGAACAGAATCAATACTGGCAAGACAGCTTTGAAAGATATTGGTTAATCAATAGCAATCTCTCTCTCACACACACACACACAATATTTAAATATATATAAATGGTAAGGTCACAAATATATACACACATAAGTGTGTATGTGTATATATGTATGAGTATATATAAAAGAGGGAGGGAGGGAGGAAGGGAGGGAAGGAGACAAAGAGGGAAAAAGAAAAGCAAGCTAAAAACAACAGAGTCCGACAGCTTCATGTATAACCCTCTTTTTCTGTTTTAATGTAAGCTATTAAAACTTAAAATCATACTAAGATTTTTGAGATATCCTGGAAATGGAAATGTATTTGTGTTTAAGTTTGGAATAAAAATAGATTTAAAAAAAGAACACCAATGGACTATGATCAAGGCCAGATTTGTTTTCTTAAAAAATGAATCAATGTCAAAGATACATTTGATATCCAATAGGATAAAGTATGCTTTCATGATGAAGAATAAAAAAATCTTGTGAAAATTGAAGGTCTTACTTCTAAAGTAAAAAAGGCATTCTATTCCAGACAACGATCAAATCAGCTAATAATAAGGATTCTGTCTGCAACAGGAAGGATGAGTACTGGGCTTGGAGTCAGACTTCAAATCCTAGCTCTGCCACTTACTACCCATGTGATCCTGGGCAAATTATTTCCCATTCTGAACCTTCATGAGAGTGTTTGATCTCTTTAGTCCTTTCCAGCTTAAATCTAAGAGTATATGATTTTAATACTATGAAATTTATTCTAAATTTCACACATGGTTTCTATACTCTTTAAATATATTGTCAAACTGGGATGAATTTAAATCACTAGTTAAATGACTTGTCCAGGGTCATATAGTTGGTGTACATCGGGGTTACATCCAGATTTTCAACTCTTTGGATTTTATAAGAACTTTCCTCCCTCCTTCATTTCTCACTGAAGCTTAAAATCAAATCCACATCCTTTTTTTGAGAAATGTGTATGTACTTATATTTGTCTGTATGTAGAAATACATATAAAACATACATTTGCACACATGTGTGTATACATGTTGCTAAGTCACTTCAGTCATGTCCAAGCTATTCCTGACCCAGTTTGGAGTTTCTTGGCAAAGATGCTGAAGTGGTTTGCCATTTTCTATTCTAGCTCATGTTACAGCTGAGGAAATGGGCAAAGTTAAGTAAATTGCACAGGGTCACACAGCTAGTAAATATCTGAGGTCAGACTTAAGTCTTCCTGACTCCATGCCTGGTGCTCTATCCATTGGGATACCTCTCAACCCTATATATTCACATCTATGTGCGGATATGCATGAAAAACCTGGACTCTGAAGCAAAGCTTATTTGTAATTATAGAGAATGATTGCTACATGAGTTACTCAATTTCTTTATTTCCTTGGGAGTCATTCTTCACATTTTACTGGTGAGAAAACCAATATATACTTATTATTTAATAGACATGCTAGAAGAACCAGAGGTAGCATATATGAAGGGTTTTAAGCTCCCATTAAAAGCTGTCATCTAAATTCAGTGTTATCCAGCAATACAATGATCCAGGACAATTCTGAGGGACTTATGAAAAAGAATGCTATTCACCTCTAGAAAAAGAACTGTGGGAGGAGAAATGCAGATGAAAAAATATGATTTATCCTTTATTTATCTGGAAATATTATTTGGGTTTTATAAGATTATTCACTTACAAAAATGAATGATATGGAAATATGTTTTGCATGATAATATGTATATGTTTGTCAACTCGGGTGGGGAGAAAGGGCAGGGAGACAACATGAATCTTGTAACTTTGGAAAACTTACATGTAAATTTGTTATTGGAATAAAATAAAGATAAAACTAAAAAAATTTTAAGTCAATTAAAAACTTAAATCTGAAAGTCTTAAATAAACTCAGTGTTATCATAACCACTATAACTGTATTATATAACATAGTAAATAGTAAAACTCAAAAGGCATGTCTATATTAGACTCAATGGGGTAGTAAAGGAATCATAGTTTAGTTAATGAATATATATTTTTTAAAAAAGATGATTTTTTTAAATCCTTACTTTCTATCTGAGAATCAAGACTGTGTATTGGTTCCAAGCCAGAAGAGTGGTAAGGGCTAGACAATGGGGGTTAAGTGACTTGTAGAGTCACACAGCGGGTAAGTATCTGAGGTCAGATTTTGACCTCAATCCAATGAGCCACTTAAAAAGATTTTTCTTTAAAATGATTATAATCTAGTTTTACTAAATAAGGCAGTCCTACTTCAAGGTTCACATTATAAGGTACAATATTATAATGGAAATTTAGTGATTTCTAGTATTAAAAAAATTCTGATTTTCAAAAATATATTCTTACCTGTAGAGTATATATGATAATACACACTTTCTTCCTTTTGGTCGAGGGATGGTCAACTAAAGGTAGGAAATATGACCCCTACCTTCACATACATTTACTGTGATGAGTAATATTTTATAATTTATTTCCTCTTTGCTAAAAGGGGAAGTCCTAGAGGCGTATAAGGCTTAAAGGAAGTGACTATAGGGGGCAGCTGGGTGGCTCAGTGGATTGAGAGCCAGGCCTAGAGATGGGAGGTCCTAGGTTCAAATCTGGCCTCAGACACTTCCCAGCTGTGTGACCTTGGGCAAGTCACTTAACCCCCAGTGCCTAGGCCTTACTATTCTTCTGCCTTGGAGGCAATACACAGTATTGACTCCAAGATAGAAGGTAGGGGTTTAAAAAAAAAAGGGAAGTGACTTGTCTTTAAAAAAAAACAACTCAGAAAGTATCAATGAATAAATACACAATCACTTGTATCCTTACCTAGTTTGGTGAATGAATATCATCTTGAAATAGTTAGAAAAAGCAGCAAGCACTGCTCGATGGGCTTTAAAGTAAACATCTCCAATGGCAACTGTACAATCACAGAGAAAACCAAATTCTCGCTGCATATTCAACTGCTGCAGGAGGACAAGGCTATGGCTGGCAGTATCCATGGTGTCTCTGAGAGGGAAAAAGGATGACATATATGTGGATGCTTAACAGAATAAGCCATATTTTCACACAACTCACTTTATTTCCCCTGGAGGGATTACAAGAAATAGAGCAAAATTTAAACATTTTCCTCTCCAAAAATGCAAATCTTCAAAATTGCTCAATACTGTGGCACAACTGGGCAATGTTAAAATTTTGCTAGTACAAACTATTTTTAAAATGTTCCTGATATGAAATTACAGCAGCCTTAATTGAAATTATATTTTAAAAAAGGGAGAAATATCAGTCTTTCTACTGCCACTTTTCTACCTACTTCTTCCCATTCCCCCAAATAACCCTTTTTCCTATTTCATCTCTTCCCCATTGTTTTTATCAAAACACATTTATTAAACACAAAATTTCACATGGCACTATGGAAAACACTGCATAATCAATGCAATAGAGACCAAATTGATCCCTGTTCTTTAAGAGGCTCAAGTCAAGCTGTGTTTACAGATTCCATTTAACTAAAACAATATTTATTCTATTTAAAGTAAATTAAAGATTCATTGATTTAATAAGCATTTACAAGTAGATAAAAATATGAAACATTTTCCTCCCCTCAAGAAGCTTGCATTAATTTGGTGGGGAGGGGACAGAAGAGATACACACTTGAAAAGTAGAAAAGAAACATATATATATATATACACACATGTGTGTATACAAATATAAACATATATGACATAATATAGTTTCTGAGGGAAGAGGTTACAAGCAAGTAGAGAATTCAAGATAGGCTTCCTATTTTAGACTGGAAGGAAGATATTTTTAGGCAGAATAGCTAATACTATTATTAGGAATATAGAATGTAGTGAATGGAAAATAAGTGGCAGAAACATAAGAGCATTGTAGAGAGTAATATGTAATAAGCCTGGAAAGATAAGCTAAAGCCACATAATAAATAAATGGCTTTATAATTCAAATGGGACTACTAGGTCATACAAGAGTAAACATTTTCTTCATTTTCTCTCTTAACTGAAAAAAAGGATTGTGTGTTAAAAGTAGGGAAATAGCTAAAATCACAGGATGAGAAAGCAAGATGACCATGGGAGATTCTTAATCTTTAAGGTCATCACTGAGCAGTACTTCCTCACCAGTTACCACACTATGAGGAGGGCACACAACACCTGATTTTTTTACAAAGGGATTATTCTGAATAGATTCTGCAAGAAACTCATTTTACTGCAATAAGAAGCAGACATTAACTTCAATCCAACTACACAGGAAGAGGTTGAGACACTGTTGTATTCCAGCCCACAAGAGTATCCTGACCATCAAAAAGAGAGGAATTAGAAAGAGAATTCAAGAGAAATATAAGGGGGGAAAAAGTTAAAGTCATTTCAAGAGGAAGAAAATTCATTTTGAAAAGAGGAAAACAAGTGGTCAGCTCCGCAAAGAAAATATAAAATTAGAAGTATTCATACTAAAACCTTAAAAAGATTACAAACTTCTCAAAGTAAATATTACAAGACAAAAGGAACAACTAATCCCTGACAAAAGAAAGCTCCCTTGAAAGGGAGCATGAAACCACAACAAGATGTTCCAGAATGGTTCAAAAGATGAATGGAAACCATAAGAAAAATCAGAGAGGAATAAATGTCAGAATTTATGGCTTACACAGAAGGAATAATTAGCAGAATGGAAAAATTGAGTCTCTCTCAAGAAGTAAAAGAGAGAACACCCCCATCATCATCCTTCCCACTCAAAAGACCAACAAGAATCATCTTTTATCTGGAAGACCCAGCAGAAGTCCTTCTTCCATTGACCTCCACTCATATCATTTCCAACTCTTTCACTCGGACTGTACCTTCTAGCCTTTGTCTCACAAAGCCACACTATAAGGACAATAAAACAAGAATCCATAAGAGTACAATAATAAAAAAAATGAGTTAAGTGCTTCCATATGATCCAGAATTTCACAAAAAGAAAGCCAGAAGCTAGCAATAGGTGAAAAGAGGGGACACACTTGGGAAGCCAGTAAAAACCCCAATATATAAACCTGAAGCTTCTGATATGGGGAGAGAGGTCAAAGGAGAGATAATATAAGTAAATCCCAAAGATAATGAAGAAATACTATTAAAGGACTCCTAGGAAGTAAACCCAAGCAAAGAGAGCAACTCCACAAGTCAAAATAGAACTATATAGGGGGGAAAAAGCCTTAGCCATGAATATTATATGAATGGCTAGAAGAAATTAAGCAAAGAACAACAAGAAAAAGAAATTAAAATCAAAATAAGAACTTTAAAAGAAAAAATGGGAAAATTGTGTGATGGTAGCAATATTCTGATGCCTCACCCAATGCAGGATGGGCTAGTTTTTTCCTTTAAAAAAGGGGGGGAATGAAATTGTTTCCTAGATTTAATTAGCTAAGAGGACTTGGGTTACACCCAATGAAGTAAGTGGATGGTGGTTGAATATAAAATTCAGGATTCACATCCCCATGAAAGGCTGTTTCAAATTACTAACATGCAAATCAAAGCAACATTTTATTCTGCAAACTGGCATAGCTGATCAAAAGATGTCAGTAGTCAGTGTTAGAGAAACTGTAGATTGATAGCCAGTTAGTTCTTCATTCTTAGTGGTACTGTGAAAAGTGACTAAAATGTCCATAAGAATAAAGTCCCAATATTCACTAAAAATTTATAGTAGTACTTTCTGTAATAGCAAAAATTTGGAAACAAAGTAGATGTCCATCAATTGAGGAATGGTTAAATAAATTGTAGAATATTCACATAATAGGATATTACTGTGCTGTAAGAAAGAATAAATATAGAAGTAGAAGAAAATTAAATACATGACAACAATGTAAATAGAAACACCAAATACAAAAAAATCAAGATGAATATTACATAAAATTATAAAGATCTAGCAGAACTCAAGTGAAAAGATACGTAGAACACTTTTTTGTGTGTAAACATAACTTTTATTTATTTTAAAATATTTTTCCATTTTTACATGATTAATTTTCTCTCCTTCCCCTCTTCCCTCCCCCTCCAGGTGCTGACAAGCAAGGTCACTGGGTTATACATGTGTTATCACTTGAAACCTATCAAATGACAAGATTTGAGTGGCATCCCTAAACCACTCCTTTGCAGTGGTAAAAAGTCCATAAGTGTAAGACATTACATCTATTTTTAGGCTTTTTCAATACATTTATCAGTTAGCCTGAATTTTTTTCTTTTTAAAATTTCTTTTAAAAATACTGTTTGCTATATGGGATAACTTTCTAAGGGAGTAGGGGAGAATACTGGAGATAACTATGATTATGTGAAAAACAAGATATCAATAAAAAGAATATTTTTGAGTCTGGGCCAGAGGAGCTGCTCCCTAATCAAAGACCACAGCATTACTAAAACCAGCAGAACAAAGATGCACTCAACTGCATCAAGGTTATATCCCCATTGAACATCTATTTACTGCCCTCAATGTCCTCTGAACATCCTTTCCCTTCTATGGCTAAGTAAACCTTCTGTTAACTGTTAGATTGACTACAAGCATCTCATTTCATTTAAATCTTAAACCTATAATACCAGCCAGCCTATACTATGTTTGGACTACTACAGAGAAAAAGCATAGAACAGAAAGTAGAAAACCTTACTCTGGTTTGGACCTCCTTAAAAAATAAACAAAAATATCACAACTCCATAAGATAATGAGAAATATTAGAATAAAATCAAAAGATTAAAAAGAGAAGAAAATGTCATATGCCTACTAGCCAAAAGAATATCTCAGAAAATGGTTCAAGGAAAGATAATTTAAAATTATTAGACTCCCTGAAAAACATGATCAAATAAATTGGATAAAGAAAAAATAGAACAAATTTAAACAATCATCATCTGAAAGAAAATTCTATCTGAAAACACCCAGGAATGTCACACCCAGAAAGGGTCAAAAATTAAGAAACCAAAGTCAGGTTCACAGAAGTCTAGGCTGAAACTATGATATAGAAGAAAAATCCTGAAGATGGTATTTCAAAAGGCAAACTATATAGGCTTACAACCATGAATGTTACCCTGTCACTTTGGTGTGTATAATATTACAGGAGAAAAAAAAATTCTACCTTTGGTAGAATAAAGGGCTTACAAGCATTCCTGATAAAAAGATTAGAGCTGGGGGCAGCTCAGTGGCACAGTGGCTTGAGTGCCAGCCCTAGAAATGGAAGATCCTGGGTTCAAATCTTCACTCAGACACTTCCTAGTTATGTGACCCTAGGCAGGTCACTTAACCTGCCCTTGCCTAGCCCTTACCACTCTTCTGCCTTGGAATTAATACACAGTATGGATTCTAAGATGGAAGGCAAGAGTTTAAAAAAACAAAGGAAGAAAAGATTGGAACTGGGCAGAAGGAAGCTTGGAATATGACATTCCAAAAGGCAAAATGGATAAAGACTTACATATTATATTATATTTATTTATTATAATATACAACTTAATATAAACCTACTGGGGAAAAGTATTCATGAAATAGAAGATTCAAGGAAAGGATAGGGAAGGTTTAAGAAGCAGGACAGGATACATGAACAAGTAGTTATAAACAAAAAAAACCAGCACCTGGGAGGGAAGCAAGAAAGCCACCAATGAGTTAAAATGAATAGGGAATCCAGTAATCAGAAATAAAAATCTTTGTAGCAAGTTTCTCTAAAAAGAAAACCCTCATATTCATGATAGATAAGGAACAGATTCAAATTTGTAAGTGCAAAAACTATATTCAGGATTTTTTCAATATATTAATCAGTTGGGCTAAATTTTTCCTTTTCTACTTCTTCAAAAAATAGTATTTGTTATATGGGATAGCTTTCTGAGGGGTAGTGGGTAGGGGAGGATACTTGAGACAAAATATGATTGTCACTAAACTGTTCATGCCTTCAGACCTAGAAAAAGCACTACTAGGCAATTATCTTAAAGAGATCAAAGAAATAAAATAACCCATATATAAAAAATATTTATTTTATTTTTTTGTGAAATGGCAAAGAAGTAAAAATTAAGAGAACACCCATTAATTGGGGAACAGCTAAACAAATTTATATTATATGAATCTAATGTAATAAGATTATCATAACATATTATGAAAGGATGGTTTCAGAGAAACCTGATAAGATTTGTATAAATTGATGCAGAGCGAAGTAGGTGAATCAAGGAGAACTAATATTATAAAAAATAACTTTAAAAGACTTGAGAACTCTAATTAATACAATGATTAATTAATATTCCAGAAAGCTGATGATGGAGCATACTACCCACCTTTTGGTAGAGAGGTGATGGATACAAGATGCAGAATAAGAGAGATATTTTTGGACACTGTCAATATAGTAATTTGTCTTGTTTTATTATGAATATTGTTACAAAGGTTTTATTTATTTTTGTCTTCCAATGGGGAAGAGGTGAAAGGATAAGGATGACAGAGATAGGTAGGTAGGAAGGAAGAAAGGAAGGAAGGAGGAAGGAGGGAAGGAAGGAAAGAAGGAAGGAGGGAGGGAATGGAGGAAAGAAGGAGGGGAGAAAGGGAAGAAGAAAGGAAAGGAGGGAGGGAAGGAGGTCATTGTGGCATCTCTGAAAAAACAATTGAAGATAAAAGAAAGCCAAAATAGACAAGCAGGAAAACTTTAAAAGCCTTCATGTCCTTTGATGAAATGATACCACTACTAGGCTTAGACCACCAAAAAAATAATAAAAAAAAAAGAAAGGACTCATATGAACAATATCTATAGCAGTTCTTTTTTTTTTTACTATAGCAAAGAAGTGTAAATAAAGAGGGTACCGCTCAATTGGGGAATAACTATCCAAATTATGGTATATGAATGTAGTGGGAAATTATCAGGACATAAGAAACAACAAATAAGATAAGATTCAGAGAAAACTGAGAGAGCTTGTACAAATATATAAAATAAAATGAGCAGAAGTAGGATAATTTATACAGGTATAGGACTGTAAAGGAAAATAATGATACAACAATGAAATGACCAATCATGACTTCAGAAGACTGGGGATGATTTCTATTTCCCACCTCTTGGCAGAGGTAATGGACTACTAATGCAAAATGTGACACAAGTTTTCAGCTCTAGACAATGTTTAGATTTTTATTTTGGTGAACTATGCTTGTTTGTTATATAGAAGGGAATTTTTTTCAGGGGAGAGGGAAGAGTTTTGGAAGGAGTGGGAAGATGATAATTACATCCCCTTCCCCCCAAAAGAAAATATTATCAATAAACAGTTTAAAAAATATAAGAAGACAACAGAACAAGTTTCAGAGGTAGATACACACAAGCAAGACACTGTTGGAAATTTAATATATACTTGATGAGAAGTTGGTCATCAATCTCACTCTCTTTACCAGTCATCGAAGTCCAATTGCAAGACAAAAATGAGGATAGCTGGGGATGGATGGCCTCTTCCCTGTCTGACCAAGCTTAGGTGCTCCACAGCGCCAGCTTCAGCCTCCTTCGTAGCCATTGGAACAAACTGTGCTCATCTGCCAGGAGAAGTTTTCACACGTTTGGAGTAGAAAACCTCCTAACTCACCCACAGGTTTGAGGTCTGTCTAAACCCCTCAACCTGGCTTAGCCTTCCTGCTGAGACAGTTTTTTAAAAAATAGTATTAATTTTTCTCCAATTACATGTAAAAACAGTTTTCAACATTTTAAAAGAACTAAGTCTCCAATTCTCACTCTCCCTCCCTCCTCACCTTTCCCAATAATAAGCAATCAGCTATAGATTTTACATGTGCTATCACATAAAACATTTTTCTATATTAATCCTTTTGTGAAAGGAAATTCAAACAAAAAATTGGCAAAGTGGAAAAAAGTTTGCTTTGGTCTGGAATGAGATCAGTTTTTTTCTCTGGAAGCAGATGGTTTTTTTTAAAAAATTTAAGTCCTTTGGGATAGTTTTGGATCACTGTACAGTATTGCTGTCACTGTGTACAATATTCTGGTTCTACTTACTTCACTCTGCTTCAGTTCATAGAAGTCTTTCTAGGTTTTTCTGAGCTCCTCCGGCTCATCATTTCTTACAGTGCAGTAATATTCCATTATAGTCAAATATGATAACTTACTCCTGCTGAGACAGTTTTGCCAGGGTTTTTATGAATGCTGCACATGTACAGTACAGCTTCTTGGAGCCCCAGGAGAGTTGAGCACCAGGCAGGCACCGAAGGTGGATGAGCAGCCCTGAAAAGGGCTCCCTCAGCAAGCAGAAGGTGTTGGTCCTCCCTGAACCCCTGATATGCCCCGCAAGATGAAGGAGGCATGCTTAGACAGTAGTCTGTCTCTAAAAGATCCGGGAGGGGGTGCTACTTAGCTGCAAACTTAATATTTGTTTGGCACTGTGATGTGCAACCAAAACAAAACAAAACAAATGAGATCTTGGTAAGACAGAGCTTCCAGCAGTTGGGAAGTGATAGAACCTTTCTGTTCCCTCACTTAATCAGATTGCAGCTGGAATGCTAAACATTAGTCTAGGAAGAATACTGCTAGGTGGGGAGCTGGCAGAGGTCAGCCAGGATAGCTCTTCTGATAAGTTGAAGGAAACAAGAGTGTTTAGCCTGGAAAAGATTCAAGAAGGACATGATTAACTCTCTTCGATGAACTGAATGGCTATCATGGGGGAAAGGGATCAGACCTGTTCTATCCGGCTACAGAGGGCAGAGCTTCTACTGGTGGAAGTTGCTAAGAAAGTCTGATGTTGGGGAAAACTTCCTAATAATCAGAGCTATCTAAGAGTGGAATGGGTGGCTGCTACTCGTTATTAGTTTCTCTTCACTGAAAGTCTTCAAGGAGGGGCAAGATATTAACTTACTAGATGGCCCCTGGAGTCTCTTCCAATTCTTGCATTTGACACTACTGATTTAATGCAATGGAATATTGTTGTGCTGACAAAAATAACATATAGGAGGAATTCTGAAATATGAGAAGACATATATAAACTGATGAATAATAAAAAGCAGAGAAAAGAGCATATTTTATACAATGACTATAATAAGGAGAAGCAATAACACTTTAAAAAAGCATTTGAAATATGATGAACTACAATGAGCTAGATCCCAGAGATTCCTAATAAGGAATCAGTGTCCTGGGTGGAGGGATGGTAACAATGGAAAAGGCAAAATTAGAATAAAATTTTTATTTAAAAATTAAAATATAATTTATTTAGTCTTGCCAATAGTGAAAAATCAAAAAGTAAATATTTTTATAGTTCCCACAATGAATTCCATAGCTGCTGAATTCAATGGAACTAAGGAATAGTGACCTAAAAAAGCATAATAGGTTTGGTTTTCTTTTTCTGTTACATCTCCCTTGATTATTATTTACTTAATTATCATATTAAGTAGCAGCTTCTGGAAAATATAAAGAGGAGAAACCACTACTAAAGTACATAATTTTCTAAAACTATTTTTCATTAGAACTTCCAACATATGCCTGGATTGATCTTTCTCAATACAAACAACATTCTGCAGAGCTAATGAAATCAAATACTATTAAAGATTATAAAAGAAACATAAATGTATCTGTCTAAAAGTTGCTATTATTTGCTTCCAGAACAGGTTTTCTAAGGATGGGCCACAGACAGCATGGTTCCAATGTAGTGCTTTTAAGAATAACTATTGTTGGGGTCAGCTGGGTGACTCAGTGGATTGAGAGCCAGAAGATCCTGGGTTCAAATCTTCACTCAGACACTTCCTTGCCCTGAACAAGCCACTTAACCCCTCCCCCCTTACCTAGCACTTACTGCTCTTCTGACTTGGAACCAATACACAGTATGATTCTAAAATGGAACATAAAAGGTTTTTTTTAAAAAAAGAATAGCTATAGTTGGATACCATTTTTCAATGTATTATTTTCACCAATATCTTTAACTTACAGTGATAGATTTTCTGTGTATCTGTGTATGTGTATATAAAAGCCGCAAAAGATAGATTTGACAATATAACTAGTAGAAATCTGAAATGAGCTGTCAAATCTAAGAAAAAACGGTTTACTGAACAAATGATAACATATCTTTTTATAATGATTACAAACATGAGAGACAGAACTATAATACTGGAGGACATTTTGAAATGCTTGTTCTATTGTTTGGGTTTAGTTTTGCAAGTTTGTGTAGATATATATTTGGTCTAGATTCATGATTTTATTGGTTTAAAGAACTCCCAAGGTAGATACTCTCTCCAGTGATAAAGATATGCACCTCTACCTTCTAGACTTAGGAGTTTCTTAAGGGCAGTGATCTCAGTAACAGATGCTGTAGTCTGATCCCATTTTTTTTTTATAAATCCTTACCTTCTGTCTTGGAATCAATACTGTGTATTGGCTCCAAGGCAGAAGAATAGTAAGGGCTAGGCAATGGGGGTTAAGTGACTTGCCCAGGGTCACATAGCTGGGAAGTGTCTGAGGCCAGATTTGAACCTAGGACCTCCCATCTCTAGGCCTGACTCTCAATGCACTGAGCCACCCAGTTGCCCCCTCTGATCCCAATTTTATCACACATTCATTGGGTCCCTCAAGGCAGTTATAAACTAACCTGTTAGCCAGACAGTTACATTAGTAGCTATAAAAGTGTTAGTGGGAAAATCCACTCCTCATTTATCCCCATGGTCCCATTCCTAGCTTTTATAGGCTAAACACACTAGGTGCCTTTTAGGAGTTCTGTGCTCTGAGACAGTGAATATGAACCCTGTCTACCCCGACTTTTTACTTGGGGCAGCTCAAGGTAAGTTTCATATAATAAGTTGGCATGGATCACAGCAAATCTTATTATCTTTCTTTAATTTAAAAAAAAAAACCTTTATCTTCTGTCTTAGAATTATTACTAAGTATTAGTTCCAGGTCAGGAGAACAGTAAGAGCTACATAATGTGGGTTGAGTCACTTGCTCAGGGTCATATAAGCTAAAAATAGTCTGAGGTCACATTTGAACCCTGGACTTCCCTTCTCTGAACCGTCTAGCTGCCCCCTACCCCAATTATGTCATTTTTCTCCCCTAAACCCATCTATTTTCTAAATTTTTTTAATACTGTCAAAAGTACCACCAATAGAGGTTCACAACTTCACTGTGCCATCTTTAACTCCCCACTCTCTCATCCTAAATCAGTTTCCTTATCTTTCTCTTGAATACATGTCCCCTTCTCTCTATTCCCATAGCTACCACTGTAGTTCAGGCCCTCATCGCCTCTTCCCTGGATTATTGCAACAGTCCCCTATGGAATCTCTCTGCCTCAAGTCTCTCCCCTCCCCAATCCATCCAATCTAAGTTTCCAAGTGATTTTTCTATAGCTATAACCTTGTAACTCTCATAAATAAAGTCTATTGACTCCTTATTAGTTCTAGGATTAACAATCATTTTATATTTAACTTATCCATTAAAAATTTCATAGTAGGAATACCTGCTCAGAAATGTTTTCTGAAAGTAGAGCAAAGCTTGGAGACTACTGCTTTAGGATTCTGTGAGGTTAAGTGACTTTATTTATCCATCCATCCATCCATCCATTTATCTACTGAGATAGTCTTCAAGTGATGTTAACATGTCAACATGAAATACTACAATGTTAAAGAAAATTGTGGACTGACCAAACTGCAATGGAAAGATGTCTGGTGAGAATAAGTATAGAAGGAGCACTCTCATCAGTGTAATCTACTAGAGAATTAACCACATTAAATGTGATAATAATTTTTGTATGTATTTACTTCTTTGGCTACCTTTTTTCTTTCTTTTTCAAAACTATAAGATGGATACAAATATCTATGATAGCATAACTTGAGTTCTCTTTTTTGAATCTTTGTTATATCATCTCCACCAAGGCCAAGGAGATACAATATCCATAACGGGTACTTTCAAAGAATAATTTGTTATAATCAGAATCTTTCTTTCTGCCACTGACTTCCTTAGACTTTTTAACATTCTTCAAATATGAGAAATAAAGGATTGGACAACCTATTGCACAATAAAACATAAATATATCAAGTTATTTCTGTCAAGTTAAGTGAAATTTGTCCTATAGATAATATTTTGTTGGCCTGAATACTTAGACCTGAAGATTCTTTTGGATAAGAGTAATGCTGATGTGCTCCCTGAAAAAACCTTGGGTAGGGATACAAACCTAATATTAAGTTATTAGTGAGAAGCCTTCAAAATCAATCATGGTTTATGTGAGCCCAGAGCTTTAAGATATGAGCCACAGGTCATATTTATATTTATTCCCCAATACACTACAAATTCCCTTAAGAAAGGAATGTTCATTTTTGTTTTTTTTATTCTCTACTCATAGAACAATGCTTTGCATATAGTAGATGTTTAATGTTTGATGAACTAGATTCTCCCTTAGGTTCCTGCTGGACATAAGACTGTTACAGAGGACCATTACACATTTTCTGAGCTATAAATATACAAAAATAAAAAGGTCAACAAATTTAAAATGTCTGACATAATAATAGTTTTGCATTTATATATTGATTTATACTTTTCAAAGAGTTTTCATATGTCTTAATGTGGGGTACTCACAGAAACATGTGAGGAATATTACCAAAATAATCTATACATAAAATATGAGGCACTACAGAAATCAGTTTATTCTGGAACACTCAAGAAGGCAGAGGAGGATGTAGGTACTTGGTTCAGCATTTCTATTTCTAATATGCCGGATATAGGTAAACTATGTCAGATGAAAGCAAAATATAATAAAAATATTAAAAATAGTATAAACTCTAAATTCTAAAACATAAAGATCAGTCCCTTGTAAACTGATTATATAAAAGAATATTATGATTTTGAGAAATTTTTTCCAAGTAAATATTGGTGAAAAAATTCTAACTCCCTATACTTATATTCACATTATCTGACTCCAAGGCAAAAATCTAAAGACTAAAATAAAACCAGTATTCAAAGCTTACTATAGGAATTCCCTTTCCTATTAAAAAATTTTAGAATACTGAGGGACAGGGCAGGAGAGATGAGAGGATAAGAAGCTCCAGATAACTTTAAATGAGCAGGAAAATTCTGACTTGGCAACTCCTAGATGTTGATGTTCAGTTCTTTGCATCTATCACCCAGTTCCTAGGACACTTGGTAAAACCCTTAAAGTAGGTCAAAAAAGAAGAATGTTAACACTAAGGCAGTTAGGTGGTACAGTCAATAAAGCACTAGGCTTGGAATCAGAAAGACTCATTTTCTTGAGTTCAAATCCAGTGTCTGACACTTACCAGCTGCATGACCCAAGGCAACATATTTAACCCTATATGCTGTAGTTCCTCATCTGTCAAATGAACTGGAGAAGGAAATGACAAACCATTTTAGTATCTTTGCCAAAAAATTCCCCAATGACAATCCTTAAAGACTTATGACGGAGAATGCTATCTACCTCTAGAGAAAGAACTATTGGAGTAATCTTATAAATGTACCAGTGTATTTATGGTTACATTTTGGGGTTTTGGTTATGTATGAGTTTGCTCTTGCAACAATGACCAGTATGGAAGTATGTTTGGCATGACAATAAAAATAAAATTTAAATTAAAAAAAACTCCACCAAGTAGGTCATGACTGAACAACATTAGAGCAAAATATAAACAGGCCTAACACTCCTTCCCCCTCATTTCTATCTCATGGCTTCCCTGACTTCATTCAGGTTTCAGCTAAATTTCTACCCTTTTTTTTTTTAAAGCTTTCCTTCTGTCTTAGTATCAATTCTAAGACAGAAGAGTGGCAAGGACTAGGCAATCAGGGTTAAGTGACTTGCTTGAGGACATACAGCTAAGATGTGTGAGGTCAGATCTGAATCTACATCCTCCCCATTCCAAACCTATTGCTCTATCTACTGAGCCATCTAGCTGCCCCTAAATTTCCAAGCCTTTCTGAGTCTTCTTAATGCTTGTGCCTAGCTCTGCTAATTTATCTCCAGTGCAGTGTGCAGAGTGTGTTTGTACATAGTTGTTTCCATATTGTCTTGCCCATTAGGCTGTAAGCTCTTTTAGAGAGGGATTGTCCTTTTCTTTGTCATCAGCACTCAGAATACTGAATGGTACACAGTAGGCACTTAATAAATGCTAATTAATTGGCTGACTAAAAACACCAGCAACCTTCAGGTGAAATGACAAGGGAAAAAAAGATACTTTTTTATGTAGTTAGAAAATAGAACTATTCTTTTTTTGGTGGGGTAGGGGTGGAGGATCTGTGATTTCATCATCCAGGTGTAGAAGATCCCTTCGCAGATGCAGATCAGCAACTTATCTGCAAAATATAACAACCTGTTCATAATCACACAACTAATATATTAGAAGCAGGCATTAAACCCAGTTCTTCCTGATTCTATGATAGGTTTCTCTATTTATTATGCCAAAGTACCCTTCTTTTATTACTCATGAATAGAAAATAAGATCATAGGTATTTAAATAAAAAAGAGAAATTTAAGAAAACAGCAATGTAAACTATAAAGCCACACCCATAGCACAATGCTAGAGTCAAATAAAAGGATCTGATGTGAATTGAGGCTTCTTCCTCAGTCCAACTATATGCTATACCAAGAAGTCATTACACTTTAGGGCTAAAAAAAGACACTGTACTTAAGTGCTCTGAGTTTTCTTCTTATAATAATATTAATTATTATGTGCACAACATCATAAATCAACTCATTATTACTGAAAGCAAATCAATTGTAGAGAGTTTATAGAATGATTATAGGAACTAAAAGACAGGATGTTTAATTATAAGCAACACAAAAGAAAAAAATAATTCAACCAATAATTGCACCTTCTTTTCCTTCCCCACTTTCAGTAATGGAGCAAGCAAGGAAGATTACATTTTCTACTATAATTTTTTGGGGTTTTGTTTTTCCTGAAATGAGAAGAAATAACCTTGTTCTCAAAGATTTCAGTTGGAAGCAATAGAAAGCCCCTAACTCTTTTCTGGACCTAATCCATTTTATAAAATGGATGAATTTTTCATTAGCAAATGTGATACCTCCAAGTCACATTGGATCAATTCAGTACATAATAACAAGGAAAGTATTAAGTAACACTTCCCAGCAGAGCCCTGACCAGGACTTTTTTTTTTTTTAATGGCTCAGACACTTGGGCCCCTCCTCCCATCTAGACAGCCTGACTCCTTTAGCATCCCCCAACTCCAGAGCTGGGATAGGGAGAGTGCCACTCCACTTTTCAAGGGCAATAAGAGTCCTGAAACCACAGGCGCCAATAACCCCTCACAGGCCTCTTCCCCCAGTCTTCCTTCCTGGTCCCAAAGAGGGAGGGAGGAGACAGCAACTGCCTCCCCATAAATAATGCACATTCAAATAGGACCTGTCCTAGACCAAATGGTGAAGCTGGCAAAGCTGTAACCATCCATCCCTCCTACCAGGGACATTCAGGCTCTAAGAACTAGCCCTCAAGAAGCCCAGAAACATCCCTCCACAAGCCTTCCCTTTCTCATTCATTCATTCAACAAATATTCACTGATTTGGAATACTTCAAAGAGAAGCCAATTGTGGCCTTAAAACAAAAATCCAAGGGGTGGCTAGGGGGTTAGGTGGATAGTGAGCCAGGTCTGGAGACTAGGAGATCCTGGGTTCAAATATGCCTGAAGATATTGCCTAGCTGGGTGATTTTGGACATTTATTTAACCTTACCACTCTTCTGACTTGGAACCCATACTTAGTATGATTCTTAGGCAAAAGGGAAATGGAGAGAGAGACAGTCAGAGAAAAGCCGGGGGAATAAGGGAAAAGGCCTTCTAGGTGGCTCTGTAAGTAAAAATCCCATAGGGAGGGAGGGAGGGAGGGAGGGAGGGAGGGAGGGAGGGAGGGAGGGAGAGAGAGAGAGAGAGAGAGAGAGAGAGAGAGAGAGAGAGAGAGAGAGAGAGAGAGAGAGAGAGAGAGAGAGAGAGAGAGAGAGAGAGAGAGAGAGAGAGAGAGAGAGAGAGAGAGAGAGAGAGAGAGAGAGAGAGAGAAAGTTATGTAGAGGAAAAAAAAACAGAAGTCACTATACTGTCGTGTAGCCTTGGGTAATATGCTTAATTATGGTCTCTGGGCCTCAGTTTCCTCAATTGAGGGGGTTGGCCCTCGTGGTCTAGAAGTTGCCTTCCAGGTCCAATATTGTAAACTGTACTTTTGACACTTGAGAAATTCCTGTGGAAGAGAAGGAAGGGACTTAAGCGACTTTCGAAGACTTAGTGACCTAATCTACATGGAATATTTGGAAAGGATGGGCAAGCTATATGGGCCTTGGTGAGTGATGATGACACCTGTAAATAAATAGTGCCAAAGAAAAGCAACGACAGGTGGAAAGTAAAGGTACTTGATAGGAGACTAAACTTGGTATAAGGTGATGACAATAAACTAATGAAATAAGTCATTGGGAAGAACTTCGTGCTTCAGGAATTGTTCGACCTCAAATTGAGCAGTTATAGTGAGGGGGTGTGGGGCTAAATGTCAGAAAACAAAATAGCCCTTTGATTCCGTATACTGGGAATAGATCACAGGCAGGTGGAACTTGGAGGAGGGGGTAGGTTTTGCAATCCATCCCAGAAGCAAGCAACCTGTTCTCCAGGTCTCCATCTCCTGGATATTCAGATTCACACTCATGACACTCCACCCCCACCCCCCGCCCCGAGGCAAAGGGAGCCTAAGCAGAATCTTGAGGACTGCCTCACTTGGGGCCGACAGAGAAGCTCTAGATTCTGGTGAGAGGCAGCTGTCCCTTTAAGGTAGCCGTCTCCAGGCCGCCCTCATTCCACGATGGTGGCAGCACCATCCCGGGCCGAATGCACCCACCACCGCGGCCCCCAAGGGCACCAACCCTTACCACCCAGAGATGGGGAAGGAGGGGGAGGGCAGGTCCTGCGCATCCTGGCCCCGGAGGGCGCTTCGGGTTGCCATTTTCCTCCTCCCTTTTTTTTGCACGTCCAAACTGAAGCAAAACAAAACAAAACACCAAAAAACCCACCCACTCTCCCCGGAGCTACTTGCATCTGTCTCGCGACGGGTGCTGGGAGCTTGCAAGCCTCCGCGGAGTGGCTCACGCCCGGAGTCTGCAATCGGAACGGAGAAACCCAAAAGGGTTATGGAGGTGCATCCCTTACCCAGGTGCCGCCGCGGCACTGCCCGCTGCTCGTGGGGGAGGGGTCTGGAAAGAGGGAAGGGGGAGGGGCGGGGGGGGAGTTTCAGCCTCCTCGCTGGGGACCTGGCAGCGGCTCGCGCGCTCACCCAGCGGCCCCGGGTCTCGCGCGGCTTCACGCTCTACTCCACCCCCCCCTCCCGTCAGAGATGGCCCACGTGACCACGCGCGTGGTGGCAGTGGGGGAAATGAGGGACTCGAAAATGAGGGCATGCGTGCGTACCGTACGCGCGCAGGTGGACGGACTGGCCAGGTTCAGCTTTTATTTGCTTTGCTTAGCTTTGGCCGGTCCCAAAATATAGGGATCGGGTTGGGGTATTTGTAGGCTGGCGGGTTACACGCTTAACGAGCGTACGCACGTAGTGGCCCTTTTCCTTTACTTTTATTAATAATAGTGTAATAAAAAGCACTAGTTTCCCTGCGGAGATAAAGGGGTCGGTGAAGACCAACTATGCAGAGCTCCTGGTTAAGAGAAGAATTGGGGTTCGGGGGTGGAGTCTCTTACTAAGGAGACTCAGAGCCTTGATATATCTCGACTCCAGAGCAATGTTGGTCAGGGTGGAGCACGAAAGGGTTGAGTTGCCCCGGTTCAACAGGCTGTCGAAGCCAAAAGAGATGGGGATTGTCAGAAGAACTAGAATTTAAGACTAGAGTCTTTGAGACCCGGCTCCAACCGAATTAGAAATACTTATACAGCGCCAGCGCTATTGAATCGGAGATGCCGAGAAAAGTCCTCCTATTTGAACCTCACACGTCAGAAATCTTTAACGTGTGGGACCCGGGGGTGGGGGAAAAAAACAGCATCCGGACCCCGAGGGAGTTGGGAACCCCAGCCTAATTCCCCTATGCAGCCTTAAAAAAAAAAAATCCTCTAAGGGAGAATCCCGGGGGTTATCCTTCCCACCCCTGCTAGAAGTTTGTGAAAACCCTTCCAGTACGGATAGTGTCAGGCCCGACGCAGAAACTTGTTGCAGCCCCACAAGCTGCCGCGAGTGCCCTTAGGAACGAGCGAACGAGTGACTGAGGAGGGAGTGGGTGGGCGGGAGGGGAGGAAGGGAGGGAGGGGAAAGCTGGCGGACGCCGCCGCCGCCGCAGCCGCCAGCGAACGGGTGGGCAGACCCTGAGTCGCCGCGTAAGCGGGGCCGGCTCAGTGCGGTACAGCAGGCGCGGCTGTGCGGCAGCGGAAGTCCTTTGTTGCAGCGCAGTCCCTGGCAGAGCAGGATCTGAGCTCGGGGAGCAGCTGGAGCCCAGGGTGCCTTCGTCACTGCTTCCGAGGCTTTATTTTCTTTTTTGCCCCTTCGCCCTTTCTCCGCTCCGCCACGCGCAGTTTTACCTTAAAAGTCCACTGAGCCTCCCCCACCCCCCGCAGCCCCAGGTCCTGCGGTGGCCGGTGAGTAGATTCCAGCCAAGAGAAGGGGGGAGGGGAGGGACTGACGGGACGGGACGTTCGCACAACTTTGCGGCGCAGCTTTGGCCTGGCCGAGGGCGAGGGCCCGGGAGGAGCGCGAGGACGCGCGGCCGGCGTTGGGACTGGGACCCGGGCGCCACCAGTCTTCCCTTTGGGCCTCCGGGGCCGGGAGGGCTGCGCCCATACTAGCCGAGGAGCCCGAGCCCGCTGGCCTCTGTGCGAACGAATTCCGAAATTACTTCTTTTCTTTATTTCTCTTTTATTTGCTTTCTTGGCGGGAGGCCTTAGGGTTCAGTTTGATTGACGTGTTCGGAGCCCGCTCCTCGCCCCGCCACGGGTTAGGGGGAACGCGAGGGTTGGGGGAGGAGGAAATGTCCCGAAGCCCAAACTGACTCTTGCTGGGCTGGCGGGGAAAGACGTGCAGACGGTGGGCATTCCTTGCTATGCTGCCACCCACCCACGTCCTCCGGCCCGCAGCACCACATGCTGTTATATGTGCATTGGAAACTGCGTGGGTTAGTAGTTTGGACCGTGTTAACTGGAAAAAAAAATACCTTCCGCTTTCAACCAACTACAAAAATGGTTAGCGCGGGACCGCCCAAAATATTAAGCCTTGGGTTCGATTTCTGCCCCTCCCATCATTATCTCCTAAATGTCAGTCAGTCGAAGGGGGAAAAAAGAATTCCGAACCGAGAATGAGAAGGGAACCCTCCTACCCCCATTATTGAAATAGTGCTTTGTTTTAGAATGTATGGTATAGGTAAATTCATAATTTAATGACATGGGTCGAGTCTTAAACGTGGCAACTTGACTCAGCCTTATCCGTTTGTCAGAAGTGTAATGCTACACTGCAGGAAGCTTGCACCAATGTGTGGACTGGGTCTGGGAGAGACTAACTTTGGGTGGGTTCCAGAAGGTTTTGTGGTGTCTTGGAATCGATTTCTTAAGCCAAAGTTGACATATTCTTGAGATTTTTTTAGGAATTCAGTTGCCACTGTGGAAGATCTTTGGGACATAACCTCAGCCTCAGGGATTAGTAGCATAGCAGACTTAGATTGTTTTGTGTAAGTAGGACAGTGTCATTTGGGGCCAAAGATGGAGATACTTGTGAGGAAATGGGGAAAGCTGAGACAAAAAGTCAAAAGTTGGGGGCTGCTATCGAGTTTTCAGAATCTTTAAAGTTGTTTTTTAAATCTCCTGCCCCAGCATAAATGCTGGAAAGGTCATAGGCTACAATACTTGATTTGGCATAACTTGTCATTTTGGTTTTCTCTTTTCTTTGGTAACCAGTTAGGAGACAGTCTACTCATTTTTAAATAAGAAGATGAAACTGAAGCCCGGGATAGGTGGTTTGCCAAAAGTCAAACATAAAAAGTTAGTAACAGACCTCAGTGCTATGTTTACATTCATGTTTGTTCAGTCCACCAGCACATGAATTCTTTACCTAGACGATGACATCATGGCGAACATATTTCTAGTTCAACTACCTTTGCTAGTACTCTTGCCACCCTCTTAACATAATAGTTTTGTGGGGAGTCCAAGGGCTGCCCACACGAAACACACGAAAGGGAAATCATACCTTAACTGAGGCCTTGTACTATGTTAAAGCAGGAAATCAAATATTTTACCCACAGAACTTGAATACAAAGGTGACCTGACTCCTCATCACTGCTGTGTTCAGTTTTGGTTAAGGGGCTTTCCCAAAGGTTGAGAAGCAAAGCATTATGGTATAATAGGTTGTGATTCTCAGTAGATTTTGGTACTGCCAGAATCCTACCCCCAGAGCCCTATATTCCTTTATGTACTATTCAAAATGTGATTTGCATTATATTTATGGATAGGTCTCATCATTTCTAATGGTAGTATAAACTCCATCAGGTGATCTTGTTTACTCTTTTCTCCCTCTGGGCCTCCTAGCACAATGTCTGACACAAAGTGCCTAATAAATTCTCCCTTCTTAATCTATCTTGTGTCTTGATTTCACTTTCATTAAGAAAGTTAGAATAATGTTAGTGTTCCTGATGTTCCCTTCCCCTCCCCCAGGCTAGGAGAGATTTGGTCCTTAAACCCAAAACTATCTTCCTTTTTCTCACCACCCTTATCTATTTTGAATTGAAGGAGAAGCAGATGCAGTTATGTAGGACTTTTCTCTTTGGAAGTGCTAGGTCTCTTTTCCTACCATTTTATACTGATAACTAAAAGAGATTGTTTATCTAATTTTCTATTTGGTAATTGAAAAGGCACAGTTAATATTAGACAAACAAATCCTCTGAATTACATTGTTTTCCAGTGTGACATGTACTTAGTGAGGGGACCACAATTGGGGGTCTTTTGTAATCAAAGCTGGTCTTTCCACCCCCAATCTGCCTCTATTGCTAATACTAGAATGATCTAGCACAGATCTGCCCATGGTACTCTTCTTTTCCAAAATCTTCAGTCTCCCTACTTAGGTTCCAGGCCCTACAGCCCTACATAATCTAACGCCTCCTTACCTGATTTGTAAAATAACACCAAGTAATTAGTATTAGGGGATATGCCTACTTTGAAGACCAAAACATTCAGGCATAATGACCACAACACTCTCTTCCTCATGTCAAGGTATCTTGAAAGCCTAATAATTACAAGGTTTCTTGAAATCATGTACTAAGAGGAAAAAATTCTTAAGGTGGGGATTAGTAACTGATAAGTTTCAAGAGGGAGGAGGGCAGAACTGACCCAAAACTGTATATTGGGATATAAGTAACTCACCCAGATGAGACTTCTAGATACACTGAACTTTTTGGCCTATAGCATTCTATTTATTAAAAACCAAGGTGATTTGGTAGGGAAGAGCACTGTATTTAAAGTTAAAAGTTTCAGGATAGAAGGGTTCAAATATTAGGTATGAAACTTACCAGTTGATTAGCCTTGGGCACCTTTCTGGAAGGTAGTGTCCTCATCTCTGAAATAGGGTTGGACTAGTGAACAGAAATGTGACTTTATAGGTCACATAAAAGTACAGCATTACTTATTTCAAGTCAAATCTCTGTTAAGCACCTCTGCTATGTCAAGAGAACAATGAAGATATTTTGCATAGGATTCAAAATGTTACCTAGAAGGATAATTGTAAGCAAATTTCATATTTGTCATCTGTGTACAGTGTACTTATTAGTTTACAGATTAACTGATCTGTCTTATTCATTCAGAAAATGTAGGTGAGGGTAGTCTCTGCCTTCCTGAAGTTTAAAATCTCCTAGAACGATGAAACAAACATAACTACACTATACAATATTAGATGATAAATGCATCATAAAATTGATATTGTGGTAGCAGGAGGAGAATGTCAGTCATTGGTGTCCAGGGGGAGTCATGGAATGATTCATAACAGAGGTGACATTTTTCCATTGGGGTTTAAAAGATGGACAGAAATTTAACAGACATAGGGAAATAATGTGAGCAAAGAAATATAAGAAGCAGTGTTGTATTCAGATATTGGGCTTGAAGAACACGGTTGTTGTTCAGTCGTGCCTGACTCTTCTTGATCCCATTTGGGTTTTCTTGGCAAAGATAATGGAATGGTTTGCCATTTCCTTCTCCAGCTCATTTTACAGATGAGGAAAACTGAAACATCTAGGAAGTGATTGGGGCAGGAAGAACTACCTAGATTCAGACCCCATGCTTCAAGTATTTCTCTTTCAGCCTCAAGTTTCCCCATCTGTAAGTGGTGATAATAGTAGCATGATCTCACTGGGTTGTTGTATTAAATGAGATGTCTGTAAAATACTTTGTAAAATTGAAAGCCCTATACAAATGTGACCTATTATGGTGCTGGGAAAGAACAGAGTGTAATTCATTTAGATTGGAGCATATTAATAACAATTAACATTACCATCTCATTTAATCTTTACGCCCATTCTATGAGATAGGTACTACTGATATGGGGAAGAGAATAATAAGAGAAAAGCTTGGAAAGGTAAGGAGGTGTTAGATTGTGTAGGGCCTGGAACCTAAGTAGGGAGACTGAAGATTTTGGAAAAGAGGAGTACCATGGGCAGATCTGTGCTAGATCATTCTAGTATTAGCAATAGAGGCAGATTGGGGGTGGAAAGACCAGCTTTGAGCATAGCTGGTTGGGAATGAGCCTGTAAATAACTAGGGTAGTAGCAGTGGGAATTGGGTGGGAGAAGGGAGAGATGTTGTGGTGGGGAAAACCTTGGAACTCAATCATTTGGCCTCTGACCTGCACAGATGCAGAGTATTAGGGGGAGGTATATTATGAGTTAGCAATGAAAGTGAACAGATGGGCCAAGAAGATGGAGTATCAATGAAGTGCACCTGAAAAACAGAGCAGACTAACAGCTCCTTACAAAGATCTTGGAAGACAGCTCAGGCCCCAGATCTTAATGCCATTCCTCCCCCAAATTACCGTGTTTGCTTTATATATAGCCTGCACGTAAGTCTTGCCCTATAGATCCTTAAGCTGCTCGAAGGGAGGGGCTTTTTAATTTTTGGCTTTGCATCCTCAAAACCCAGCATAACATCTGGGTCACAGTAGCAGCTTAATAAATGTTTGTTGATTGAGAAGATATGAGCAGCAATAGCTATGAGTCCTGGGTACTTAATTTTGCTTAACTAGATACTTGTTATATGTGAGTTCTAGAAGGATTTGGAGTTAAAACTTAATTGAAAATAAAGATGGAAATAAATGATAGAAAAAATATATACCTGATTGCCTTTCCTCTTCTATATACAACAGGAAAGGCAATCAGGTATATATCAGGTCTTCTTTGGGCTTGAAACAAGGCTTTAATACTTTGCTGAATCTGTGATCTCATCAACGTAGGCATTTCCCAGAACAGTGGCGAATACAACCCATTCATATCTTCTTAGATTGTATGACTGGTCCTCGCCCACCCCTGGGGAGGAGGGTGCAAAGGGACTTTCCTCTGTTGTTGTATATTCTGGAAATCCTGCTGAATCTTGAGGGCTGACCACCAGTCTCAAAATATGATGACCTTTTTGGCTATACTCTGACAATCTCCTTAACTCCCCTCATTATATGCAGTGCTACAGCATTCTCACACCCGTAGTACTTTCCTCTCCTGCTCTTCTATCCTTGTTCTTTTGATGTGACTAACTGAAGACTATATTATTCTATGATTTGTAGCAATTTGGCATCACTGGGATATTGATATCTAAAAGATGGGTCTTTCTCGCAAAGAGAAGTTCAGGGTCATTAAAAGCACTGCCATTTGCCAAATACAATTCAGCCTGCTCTCTTCTTATTATTCATTTCTGGGCCTGGTCTGTCTTGTCGACAACATCTGTTCAAGATATATATACTAATGGACTAGCTACATGGGCTGTCTATCTCTGAGTAGTTAACAAATAGAGTAAGATCTTGTTTTCTCTGCATGTTCCTGCTGGTATGACTGTTAAGAGGTAGTGTACTGTAGAATATTGTTTGCAGCCTGTTCTTTTTCTCATAATGAAGAAGGCCCTTCATTATTCTCATAATGATTTCGTAGAAGAAAAATAATGTGGGTTGTTATGTTTAAATAGATATAAAAATTTAGTTATGTGATCCTTTAAGTTAATAGATTTATATTTTATTCTGGGCTTTTCTGTTTCATTTCATTGAATATTAATTAGGGTCCACATACTGTGAAATGTCCTACAACCTAGAGTTGAACATGAAAAAAACCACATGTGAGAAAACATTGTAACCACAAAATCGGAGGGGGGGTAGAAATGAATAATTCAATAAAATTATAACTAAAATATTAGCTGACTGAGGAATGCTAAAGGGGAGAGCCTGAGCCACTCTAAAAGCAGGGAAGAAATGTCTCTCAGGACTGAGTCCATAGGAACAGAGTAATTGTGGGCATTTAGAAGTCCCCTGGGCCAAAGGTACATAAAGAGATATTTCCTGTGTCCTTTTATGGAGGGAGGGGAAAGCTAGAATGTACTGTCGTTTTGTGAAGGGGTCATTTGTGCTTTTTTAATGAAGAAACTAAGATGTAAAGAAACTAAAATAAATTGCTCTTGGTCACACATGGTTACAAACAATCAGAAAACAAGTCTCCCAACTCAGTCGTGCTTTCTACCACAATCAATTAACAAGCAATGATTAAACACCTTCCTTTATGCTACTCACCTTCCTAGGCTCTGAGGACTCAACTGTAAAAAAAAAAAACACTGTCCAAGTTGATTGCATTCTTTTGGGGTAGGGAACACATTTATATATGTATGAACAAAATAGTTGTGTGTTGGCACCCCCATTAGATTATGAGATTCTCAAAAGCAGGGATTGTCTTTTTGTGGCCTTTCTTTGTATCCCCAGGACTTACCATGGTGCCTGGCACAGTCAGTGCTTAATAAATGCTCCTTAACTTCCTGCTTAAATACATGGGAGTTAAAGGGAATAGGCATAGAGGCAACTAGGTGACTCAATGGATAGAGAGCTAGGTCTGGAGACGGTAGGTCCTGGGTTCAAATGTGGCCTCAGATACTTCCCAGCTGTGTGACCCTGGGCAAGTCACTTAACCCCCATTACCCAGCCCATACCACTTTTCTGTCTTAGATCCAATACTTAGTTTTGATTCTAAGACATAGAGTAAGGTTTTTTAAAGGGTGGAAATGGCATTAGCAGCTGGAAAATCAAGAAAGGTTTAATATAGAAGATAGTTTTTTGAAGGTAGTTCCTTTATTTTCCCCAAAAGATTCTGCCTTCTCTCCCTCCTACCTCCTTCTTACTTTACCTCCCCTTGTTAAACACACACACAAATAGGTGTGTGTCTGTATGTCTGTGTCTCATTCTTCACTCTGAGCTCTTCACCTCTCCATTTGGGAGTATGTTGGTCATTGCATTGATCAGAGTTGTTTACAATATTGTTGTTATTTGTATACATTGTTCTCAGGAAATGAGGAAATTCTGTGAGATGGTGGTGAGAAAGAAGTACATCCCAAGCATGGGGTGGGACCAGTGCAGTGCAGTGGAGACAGGAAATGGAATATCATAGATTGGGGAACAGAGAGAAGGGCAAAAATACTACCGAGCCATAATCGGTTCTGAGAGGCAGCATGAAGTGACATTTGCTCAGGGTTTGGAATTTGAAAATAAGAATTCAAGTTAAGACTTTACCAGCCACTAACTGTAACTCTGGAAAAGCCATTTACTTTCACCATAATCTGTTTCCTCCTCTACTAAAAATAAATAAATATATGTAAGCCTTGCATCCAGAATGTATCACAAAGTTCAAACACTTGAAAACAACTAGAGGTCCCTATCAGAATCTCTAAAAGAACTTTTTTTGCTCTGATTTAGGTAGATATAATAATAAGTTTGGCTCCCCCACCCACCCATTCTACCAACAGACTATAGAAGCAAATTATAATAGAAACATTGATAGAGTGAGAACCTGAAAAAGAAGGAAAGGCTAAAAATAATATAAAAAGTAAAAACAACTCCCATGACATCATTCAGTGTATACTCTTAGGAAGGCAAGGGAGAAGATGACCAAAGTGGTTAAAGTTTGGCATTAAAAAGATGCTGGGTAAGCAAGGTGTTGTGATATTAATGCTACTGCTACTGTTAATTCTTCTCAAAAGTCCTACACCAGTGCCTCAGCAAGTGACCCAGAGCAGACCCTTCTTTCTCAATGGCCATGACCGCAAAGCAGAAGTTCTGGTCAGTCTTGTCCAGCTGGTAGGACTCAAATAGTAGCTTGGAGAGCCTGATCTCCCCATCTGACAAGATAACACAGAAATGCTTTAAGGTAACTCTGACGTGTTCTGTATTTGACAATGACCTTTTCAGTTACAAAAACTCATGAAGTTTTTCCTACTAAGGCAACATTTTTTGGAATGAATATTCAGCCTGAAGTATAACTACTCTAAATAATAATAGCCAACATTTATGTAGAGTCTTAAGGATTGCAAAGTAATTTACCAAACATTATCTCATTTTGTACTTATGATGATCCTGGTAAGGGGAGTGGTAATATCCTCATTTTACATGTTAGGAAACTCAGGCAAAATGGCTTGCCCAGTGTCACAGAGTTAGTATCTGATACTGAGTCTTTCTGACTCAAGTACAGCGCTCTGTTGCACTACAGAGCTGACTCTTCATCTACATATATTTTTTGAAAAATTTATTTAATTAATTTAGAATTTTTTTCCATGGTTACAATATTCGTGTTCTTTCCCTGCCCTCTCCCAACCCCGCTCCCGTAGCCTCTTTGTCTATATTTGATGCATCCTTGACCTTTTCTCCTGAAGACTCATAGCACAGATTCAAATCCATCTTTGGCTGCCCCCGTCCTTCCCCAAATACTCCAAGGGAGGGAATCTTGGGCCGCCAAACAGACTGTGGTTCTTTTGTCCTGACTCTTGACATTACCTAGATAAAAGTGGATCATCAGTGATCCCAGCCTCTCCGTACATGGCCAGCCTTTCCAGGCATCTCATTTTCTAATGACCTCCTCCTCCTCCTGAGTCCACTGTTGCCTGTAGCTATCCGCCGTGTGCCCTTCCATTGCCTTCTGGGTCACCAATAACTTTAATCCTTCTGAAATTTTTGTATTCCGTGACTTACAACTATACGGCATTGACAGAAGAATATTGCTATTTATTTTTTAAGCCCTTGACTCCAAGGCATAAGAGTGGTAAGGGCTAGGCAATAAGGGTTAAGTGACTTACCCAGGGTCACACAGCTGGGAAGTGTCTGAGGCCAGATTTGAACCAAGGACCTCCTGTCTCTAGGCCTGGCTCTCAAACCACTGGGCTACCCAGCTGCCCCCAAGAATAATGCTATTTTTAAAAAAAGATCTTTGTTTCAGGAAGAAATATTATAAGCATTGCCCCGTTTCCCACTAGTCCACTCTCCATTTCCTGTGTAACTCTGGGCCCAGCTCTCTGTGCAGTTTCAGTGTCCAAGATACATGTATGCGTATAAACAAATCCATGTGTGCGTTGTGTGTGTATATATGAGTGTATATCTCTTACTCTCCATATACTTGGTGGTAGGCTGGCTTGGAAATCTAAAAGGTCTGAGGTTGTTTCTCAGACCTAGATGGCTTTCTTACAAATGAATTTTATGATTAAGGAATATTCTATATTGTCGAACTCAGAGCCTGATACAATTTCTCTAATCATATAGCTAGACCAGAGATGGAAATCAGTGATCAGCCACTTATTAGTGTGGGTATCCCTTCCATTCTTGAACATCACAACTCATTTCCTATCTTCTCATTCTCTACTAATCTTGTTCATATCCTTCTATAAATCTTGTGAAAAGAATCTGCCTGATGCAAAAAAGGCTGTCGTCTTTGTCTTTTAATACTTCATGGGCTAGCTATAGGTTAGTCCTCCCAGGAGCTGCATGATCACTCCACTTTCCTTTCCACTCATTTATGCCCTTGATAAAAGTCTTTTATGCCTTTTTTGTTTGTTTTTAAGTTATCATGGTGATCTACTGCACCCTTACACTTACTTTGCAGGCCCTTTGGGCCAACTAATAAACACTTTTGGAGGGTTGTAATATTATTTGCAAACATAGAGTATCACCAGGAAAATATTTTACTTCCAAAAAATGGATTTTGGTGGCAGGAAGAAGCTTAAAATCATGAAAAGTACTGTACAATTTCCTAAATAAGTTCCAAACCATTCTCTCATTTAATTCTGGGCAGAGTTCATTTCTCTTGTACAACCACACAGTTTAAATGGTGAATTATTCCCTACTGTGTCTGGCACAAAATGAGCTCAATGCTTGTTGACTGCACTAGAGGCAGTGTTGGCAAGTGTGTAGAGCATATCCTTTAGAGTCAAAAGGACTTGAGTTTACATCATGCCTCAGACACTTAGCATGGGGACACAAAATAGATCTGTGTTAAAAATGAAGCTCTCAAACTACATGGGAGATTATGGAGGTAGGGAAGGGGGCAAGGACCTCATAGTTATCACCTAACTTTCCTCAG
This sequence comes from Monodelphis domestica, assembly GCF_027887165.1. NCBI lineage: Eukaryota > Metazoa > Chordata > Mammalia > Didelphimorphia > Didelphidae > Monodelphis > Monodelphis domestica. The sequence continues at coordinate 274,939,658 of NC_077227.1, forward strand.
CCTCAGTTTCCTCATCTATAAAGTATGGATAGCCTTTTCACTGCTCTTATAAAGTATTGGGATACATGCATAAAAAAAAATAGACAGTATCTCTCTAATTCAGGGATCCCTAACCCTCTCTTTGTGTAGCATGACCTCCTTGGCAGTCTGGTGAAAAACCTGTAAAGCATTACTCATAATGTTTTTAATTGCCCAAAATAAAAAAAAATTTCAAAATCAATTATGTTGGAAATATAATTATTAAAACATTTTTTAAAACTTCATTGGACCTAGGTTAAGAACCTCTGCTCTGGCTAAATCTGTGATGTACATACACACTGATATAAAACTAAGCATAGAAATATATAACAGAATATGTTTCTAAAACTCCATTGAAACTCAGAAGGACTTCAGTTGAATTACCTCAAACATAGAATTGGGAGTTGAATAATTTTCATACCAACATCTAAAATTTGGAAAATACTTTCAGAGACCATCTAGTCCAACATATACTGACCAAGAATTGCAGTTACATAATTGATCAGTGGTTATCCAGCCTCTGCTAGAAGACAGCTAATAAAATGACACCGATGCAGTCTGTTCCACTTCTGGACAGCCTTTGATTGTTAAAAAATCTTGACAACAAGGAAAAAATCTGACCCTGCAGCTTCTAATTATTGGTCCTATTTCTGCCCTCTGGGAGCTTTTAGAACAAATATAATTCCTCTTCCACACAATAGCCTTTAAGATACTTAATGACCCAATAAGTTTCTTCTTCAAGCTCAACAACCCAATTCTTTTAAAAATAAAAAAAAAATTTTAAACCCTTGCCTTCTCTCAGCAATTTGAACTCAAATCATCCTGACTCCAAGCCTGGTGCTTTATCCACTGTGCTACCTACCTGTCCCATCCCCAGTTCTTTTGACTGCTCTATAGATGGTTCCAGTCTCTGGGCACACATTAGTTTGTTCATATTCTTCTTAAAATAGATCACTCTTAACTATACACATTTTTCCAGTGGTGGTCTGTCCAGGCCAAAATATACAGTGGGATTAACACTATTTTTAGGGTTGCCCAGTCTTTTTTTTTTTGGCTAGTATTAACACCTTGTGTAAATCTTTCTCTGCTGTCTGTCCTACAATGCAAGTAGCTAGGTTATACCCTATAAGAAAAAAACTGCTCCAAAAACAGATAAATTATAGGGTTGCTATTTGTATTACTAAATAACCTACTACAGAAAAATCCCCTTATGTAGTAGTAGGGGAAGCCACCCTAATGTTTGTTTTTACACAAAACCATTCTTAGACTGAGAGCTGGGAGACAGAATTCAAAGCCATATTGTATTGCCTGTTGAGGATTAATCAAGAGATTATCACATACCGTGAAAATTAGTAAAACTGACAGAAGCTGGAACAGCCCGTGTTGGAGGGGTTGGGGGGGGGGAGGGAGGTGATGATCGCTTCAGCGATTCAGGTGTGATCCAGCTTCTGGTTATAGTTTGGGAGTTATTCTAGAAAAGTGATCAAAACTATCTAAAGGCCAGCAATCCCACTATTAGAGTCTCTTTGTGATAACAAAGAACTGGCAGATGCCCACTGATTGGGGAATGGCTGGGGGAAAAACAACCCACTACGGAGTAAGAATGGAATGGAATATTATGTAGTAAGTGTAGTAAGAAATGACAAATAAGGAATTGGGAAAAGCTTGGGCTCACTGAGTCAACCGAAGGAACTTCTAAAGATGGGAACCAGACTTGCAGATGAAGACAATCCCTCTAAGGCAGCTCAGAACCTTTTCTACACCAAGCCTGGTGCTTTATCCACTGTGCTACCTACCTGTCCCATCCCCAGTTCTTTTGACTGCTCTATAGATGGTTCCAGTCTCTGGGCACACATTAGTTTGTTCACATTCTTAAAATAGATCACTCATAACTATACACATTATTGGGGAAATACATAAAGCAGTGAGAAGTTAAGTGACTTGCCCAGGATCACCCAGCTAGTATATGTCAGAGGTAGGACCTGGGTAGTTAGGTGATACAGTGGATATAGCACACTAGACTTGGATTCAGGAAGACTCATTTTCATAAGTTCAAATATGACCTCAGACACTAGTTTTGTGACCCTGGCAAAGTCACTTAACCCTGTTTGCCTCAGTTTCCTGATCTGTAAAATGAGCTGAAGGAGGAAATTGCACACTACTCCAAGGTCTTTGCCCAAAAAACCAAATGGGGTCACAAATGACTGAATAATAATATATAGCTCCTCTTTTGTGCCAGGCATTGTGTCAAGTACTTTACAAATATCTTATTTCACATTGTTCACAATAACCTTGGGAGATCATTATCCCTATTTTGCAGTGAGAAAACTGAGACAAATCAGTGACTTGCCCAGGGTCACCCAACTAATAAGTGTCTGAAACTGGGTTTGATCTGGCCTTCCTGACTTTCCCTAACAGCACCACCCAGCTGCTTCAGAGCCAGCTCTCTGTGCTCTCTGCCACACTTCTCAAGCTGATGCAGAGCAAGAAAAGAGAGTTAACTGAGGTAGTTTTATGAGTTTCATAGTTATACACTTTGGTTACAAAAAAAAGTAAATAAAAAGATCGTTAAACATATGATACCAGTGGAATCACACGTCGGCCACGGGGGGTGGGAGGGAGGAAAAGAAAATGATCTTTGTCTTTAATGAAAAATGCATGGAAATGATCAAATAAAACACTATAAAATTAAAAAAAAAAAAAGAACTAGGGATGGGATTTAACTGGTTTGCCTAGGGTCACACAACTAGGGAAGGGATCAGATTTGAACCCAGGACCTCCTATCTCCAGGCCTAGCTGCTCTCATTATTATTAATTTTATTATATTATTACTACTACTACTCTCTTATTCTCTTCTTTCAAATATTATTATTTGATTGTTATTATATATCTATTCTCATTCTTTTTTCCTTTTCAATGAGGTTGACATAGAAATCCCAGGTCAAATTGATATCCTGCTATTATTCTTTTTTTTCATTTAATGTTCTGAGGACTATTGTACAGATGGTTAACAAAACTGATTTTTGTATTTGAATAAAAGTTCTGGCATGTAAAAAAAAAAAGATCGTTAAAAGCCAAAGTCTGAGAACCTTTTGTTAAAAACTGATAAAGACCCCAGTAATAGATAATGAAGCACACCCTCTCTCCTAACAGAAAAGAAGCATCACTAGGACAAAATGTCATACCCTGTCAGGTGTTTTTATTAATGGGGGTGGGGTATTTATATTAAAAGGCTTAATCTAGAAAAGGAGAAACGTGATAAAAAATTCAGATAAACATTTCTGAAATAATATCTGTAGAAATGATTAATGTAGGAAAATGTTATTATAGAATTCCTCTTTGTAGCTATTTATGTCATCACCTCCAATTTCTTATCTTTGATATTTCAACTCCCCCAATCTCTACAGTAATTTTGGCACTTTATTGCCTTCTATTGTTTCTACTCCAAAAACCTGAAGATATTAATCTCTCACCTACTCTCTATTTAGATAACATACAAGGGACATTTCAAAATGTTTTCAGCTGAGAACATGGGAACTCAAGATAAACCCATTAAAAGTTAAAAGGGGCCAGGCCAGCTGGGTGGCTCAGCAGATAGAGGACGGATAGAATGGACTTACCAGGAGGTTGTAGATTTACTCACACTGGAAATCTTCATGCAGAAGCTGGGTGACTTTGTTGGCAGTGTTGTAGAAGAGATTCCAATTCTGCCATGGATTATACTAATTGACTTCAGAGATACCTTCCCAATTCTGATTTTGGTCATTTTAGACATATATATTATATAAACCTTAATCCTCAGAATTCCCAAGGTACCAAGGACCTCAGTGGCCATGTAGTTTAACTCCTGCCTTAAAAAGCAATTTCTCTATAACATATCTATATATATTACAGCTGATTCCCCCTTTCCTTGGGCCTTTTCTTCTAAACGTTCTCATTTCCTTCAATAGATTTACCATCCCTGTATACTCTGGCTTATTGATGTCCTTCCCAAAACATGGAAACCTAAGCTTAAATATGGTCTTCCAGATGTGATCTGACTAGAGCAGAATCACACCTGGAGGGTATTGACTAGTGTGAGGTAGGAGGTGAGTAGCAAGTAATAAACATTTTTTAAGTCATCTCAACTCTGAAAAGTTAGACTGGATTTTGAAAATGGTCAACAGAAAGGCTTGTAAAATGAAATGAAAATCAGTTGTTTTAGTGGCATCACACCCTAGAACACTACAAAAGTCCCTCAGTTAAATCCACTACAATACCAGAGAGGTTTCATCTCTCACAGCAGAAACAAAGTGGATGAAAAATATAGTGGCTTGTATGGGTGAGGTGTAGCTAGCCTGTTGAGTTCATCAATATTTATTTTCTAGACAGGCTAAGCAGATGAACCTAAAATGAACCTAAAAAGTAGAGAGATAGTATTTTGGACATTTTCACACCACCAGTCTCTTGATGTCTGATTGTAATCCAAATTGCATACAATGCAAAAAGATCCATGGAAAACTGGTTAATAGACATAATTAGGGTGTAGTTGCTGCTAACAATGACCGTGCAAAAAGTGGCATGAAAGACATGATTCAGGACAGGTACATGGAAGAAGTACAAAAATGTGAAATAATAAATGCACAGCCTAAGAGGTAACCCCACCATGTTGAAAGAATAAGAGGAAGGCTTCTACTTAATGGAAAAACATAGACAAGGACTATATGGGGTGAGATAGTAAGAAGGAATCATAAAATTTAGAACTAGAAAGAATCCTCTCAGTCATGATTTGATTTGATTTATTTTTATTTTTAAACCCTTACCTTCCGTCCTGGAATCAATACTGTGTATGTAGGGCTAGGCAATGGGGGCTAAGTGACTTGCCCAGGGTCACATAGCTGGGAAGTGTCTGAAGTCAAATTTGAATTTAGGACCTCCCATCTCTAGGCCTGGCTCTCAATCCATTGAGCCACCCAGCTGCCCCGCAGTCATGATTTTATATGCAAAAGATCCAAGGCCCAGACAGGTTAATTGACTTGCCCAGAGTCAGATTGGCAAGCAGATTTGGGTTTTTAATCCAGATACTCTTAACTGCAAATTCTGCAATATTCCCACTGACATCATTAATGAAACCATAAGTCTCTTCAAGTTTGATGAATAGTACAAATACTGTACAAAAACCATTGGAAATTAGGAGTCCCAGACTTACCCACTAACTGTGCTGTGACTGTGGCAAATTCTTTTACCTTTTTCTTCTTTATTTTTTAAATGGGAAGGTTGGACTAGATGATCTCTTAAATATTTTCCAGGCTTAAAATTCTATAAATATATATGTGTGTGTAAACTTTAGTTTAAAAATGATCTTATTTTAATTTAAGCTGCCTTCTTGGAAAACTGCCAGGGAAAGTGTTCACATAGCCACCAGGGGGACTCCTCAGCATGCGTGGATAGTTGCCTATCTAGACACAAGAAACAATGAGTGCTTTGAACGGAATTTTGATGTTTATGTGTTCAGCTTTAGCTCCATTGCTTCTCTGTCTCTAGCAAACCAGTTTTGCTAGTAAGGTAATTGGTACTGTGAACTGAACTAAAGTAACTTCTCATATTTTATTCATGTAAACAGAAATAGTTAGAGTATAAAGCACTTTTATTTTGAACTTTTCAAGAAACTTGATTACAACATAAAGTCTGTAGTCTTTTGATAATTTGTTGGGTGTGATCTATACTTTTTTAAAAAGTACTTGAGGTAAAAACTGGCTTATTAAATTTGAATTTGGGTAAAATTTGTTTAATAAAATGAATTTTTATAAAAGTTACTATCAAGAGGTAATAACACTTAAGTCTGACAGGAATTTATTCAATAATAGCATTGCTCTAATTAAAAAGTATAATCGATATAAAAGTTCAGTTAATAGTAAAACAATATTCAAAATAGTCTTTGTGAGACCAGATCTGCCAGCTCCCTATATACAATTTGTACTGCATTATCTTTAAATTAATATTTAATAATATTTAACAAATTAATTAATAAATTAATATACCATATAATACCAAAATAATATACCATACTAATACCAATAACCCAGACATAGTTTTTGTTCAAATAGATGTCCTGAATGACAAAAGCACAAGAACAGGAGAAGGATGGAAATACTATATTTACTGCAAACAATCTGTATTTTCATCATAGGATCATAAGCTAGAGAACATTAGATGTCATCTCTTAACTCCCTCATTTTTGCAAAAGAGGAAACTGAAGCACCAGTACAGTAGGATGGGGTGACTTGTCCAAGATTACGCAGGGCGGCAGTACATCGCAGAACTGGAATTTGAATGTAGGTCTTTGAACTTCAAATCCAGCACTCTTTGCATTGAAGTATACTCCTTCCATTAAAGATACTTCTAGGTCACTGTAGAGTGAATCCTTCCTCACCTTGGAGATATTTTAATAAATTTCCGTAATCCAGGCCCACACATTCCAGCTCAGTAGGGCCCTGTCAGTACTTTTCCTCTGCACACCTATATACTTAGAGCCCCCAGAGGCACCTCCATATAAGAGTAAAATATCAAAGAAAGATTTTAGTAAGTAAAAATACCCCACACATACACAAGCACAGTTTGCGTCAGTTCACGTAGATGTGCATTCTCCCAAAATGACAGTTGTTTTTATAATACCTAAATTTGGGAGTACAATGAGAAAGGGCCTTAAGAATTACTGCAACAACTCAAATTTATAATTTATGATTTACAGAGTACTTTTACTAGAACCTTCAGTTATCTACCTAAGGCTCAGAGAGGAATTGAATAGGGATTTAGGAACTATTGGGTGGGATGGAGTTTTTATCAGTTACAATTGTGACATTAATAGAAATGTAGATGTCATACATATAAAAATTAGGATTCAAAGAGCACAAAATCTTGCTTATTAGCTTTCCAGGTTCTCAAAACTCCACCCCCCACCCCCCAGTATTTAGGCAAAATATTCACAAGGGAGAAAATTTATTACAAAAATTTAAGATAAAAAAGTTTTAACAAATCAAATTCCTATCACAAGAAGGCTTTTAAATTTGAATCATTATTGTTCCATGGACATGGTGTTTTTAAAGATAATAGAGTGATTTGCTATTTTTTTTTTCTCCAGTGGATCACCTTTCTGTCAATGGATCCTTGAGGCATAAAGAGATTAAGTGACTTATGTAGGGTCACACAACTAGGAAGTATATTTTGGGAAATCAAGTCCTTCTGGGTCCCCATGCACTAGCTGCCGCAAGTACTTGAATAATACTTAGTTTTTGGAGATGTAAACAAATACAAATACATGTTTAAACTCAGAGAAGAAACCCAAAGGAAAAATATTCCATTAGGCTCTCTGACTAAAGAGGAAATGCCTGGAAACAAGAGGTTCCACTCCTTTTGACCTAGCATGGGTTAAATGCCACCCAGCATGGTGTAGTCGAAAAGGCAGGAGATTTGGAATCAGAGGACATCCATTAAATACTAGCTACACCAGGCACTTCGAGGTAACTGTGGAGAACTCACTTTTGGTCCACATTACTTGTAAAATGAAAGTATTTGAAACACATGATTTCCAAGGTCCAGCTTTTAAACTCTCAGAATTAAAAGAGACTTTAAGGGTCACATAATCCAATCCCTACATAAAGCATGAATTTCTCTCATAATATCTATGGGATAAATAGTTAGAATGTAGTAGGTCTGTTCTATGATAAAGGAAAAATGTATTCAGTTGCAGACTTTAAGAACTTGGGGTTTGAGACAAGTAGAAGGGGCAGTTTACTTGGAGTTAGGAAAGACCTGTGTTCCAGTAATACCTCTGACATTTATTAGCCAAGTCCCTCTTATAGTAGTAGTACCACCCCACAAGGTTGTTATTGGAATCAAATGAGAAAGCACATGCATCCGCACAGCTAGGTGGTTCAATGGATAGAGAACCAGGCCTGGAGACAGGAGGTCCTGGGTTCAAATTTGGTCTCAGACACTTCCCAGCTGTGTGATCCCAGACAAGTCACTTAACCACAATTGCCTAGTCCTTAGTGCTCTTCTACCTTGAAATTTTTACTTGGTATCAATCCCAAGAGAAGGAAATAAAAGAAAGTACATGCATCATTTGACAAATCTTAAAGCTCTGTACTAGCTTTGAATATTATCTTATGTGATCTAACTATGTAAACAGATCAATGTGGTGTATAGTTAAGAAATTCTTGAACCCCTAAAACTACATTACCCAAAATGCCTTTCTGCATTACCCAGAATCCTTTTCCTGTGTCTTTGCATTTAAGTGATTGTATTAAGTTTTCTGTGACTCCTCCCTCTCTTCTTCCTTGTGGCTGAGTTAGGTGGAAGTTTTATTTTAGTTGTTATTAATAAATCTTATAAATATAATACTTGAGTTATTGTATATTTTAAAATCCACAGTGGACATCTTGAGACCCAGTCTAAGAAAAAATCATAGTTGACCTGCCTGAAGAAGTTATTTATAAGGCTTAGGAAAATGTTGAATAATATTAGTCTAAGGCAAATGTATTGATATCATTATGATATTTTACATGTCATCAAGGTAACTTCTGTTGAGTCTAAGGACTTTTAAAATTATGATTCTTTACACAATGCACCATATAAAGTGAATAATTTATTACAATTGTGTCCAAATATAAATCAATCTTGCACATAAAATAATGTAGCATACATATTTATAATCTAAATAACCACAATCATATTAAGGCCTTGGATGGATTTGAATGGGGTTATGGAGTTTTTCAAAATGAGGAATATTTTCTCTTCATCTATGCTTCTTGGAATATCTAGTTTCCTTCAAAGTTCAGCTCATGTGGCACTTCTTACATAAAGGCTTCTTCTGATTTCCAACAGCTATTAATGCCCTTCCTTACCTTGTATTATGTAAATACTGATATATGTACATATTGTCTCCTTGAAAATAGACTTTAGTTTTTGTATTTATCTCCAGTACTTACCCTAGTGGTTGTTGATTAGGTTGATAAACTTTATAGAATAAAAAATTCCTTAGGATCAAATAGCATGATTATTCTATCTCAGCCCTTCCAAAAGCAGTCGTTCAACATTTTAAGCTCTGAACTATTTTTTCCTACTTGCATTCTTTTCTTCTTGTGATGTTTGCTACCTCATCTGAGGTTTGCCAGCCATGTTACTTTTTTGTATCCTCCTACAACTTCTAATTAAGTGCTAGTTGGTACTGAATGCTTTTTGAAATTACATGCCTTTTGTAATCAGTTGTCAGCTACAAAGTTGCTTATTGCTCATAAAAGTAGGTTGAGAATTACTTAACACATTTACACAAAGCTAGATTATAGTTATTTCTAAAGTGGACTTTAGGTTAACATTAAAAATCACATGGGGGAGAGAGGGGTAAGGTGTCAGCTAGGTGGCTCAGTGGATAGAGAACCAGGTTTAGAGACAAGAGGTCCAATGTAGCCTCAGACATATCCGTGTTGGGTGACCCTGGGTAAGTCACTTAACCCCCATTGCCTAGCTCTGACTGCCTTTCTGCCTTAGAAGTGATACATAGTATTGATTCTAAGACAGAAGATATGGGTTTTTTTAATTACTTTTTTTTTATTTAAATGTGAAGGTTATTACAGGTATACTTATTACACTAGCCTACCATCTGTATCATATTTTTAATGTTTTAACATTAATTTATTTCCCTTAAAAAAAAAACCAAACTTTCATCTAAGAGGGGGAACATTAGAGCTTTAAATGTGTGGTTGACTTTTTTGTTTGTTTTAGAGACTGCATCTCCCTATCTCTACCAGTAGTAAGTGCCCGTGGCCACTCGTGGGCTAACCATCTTAGTGCTTTGGCCAGTTCTGTTTTCAACCTGGGCCCATTTACCCCTCTTTAAATGGACTCTGTCCAGCCCCTGCTAACAAGGGCTCATCCTATTGGTGCCAGATTTAATATTGACACTTGATAATTTTTCACCCATTACTTCTCAGAATTCAGACTCAAATGATTCAACTAGCTTCAGAATTCTTAGCAACAGAGAGATTATAGGTGTGTATCACCAGGATGAGCTTTTAAATATCTTTTCAAGCCTGGAATATATTGTACCTGAAAGCTACTATACTCTGATATCAATTTGTTATAAATTGGCCTTAGGTTTGAACCTTATTAAGAATATTTTAATACGTAAGTGCATCTGTTATCCCGCTGATGTAGAGAACAGCCCCTCAGTAGCCTGCTATCTTGTGTGATCCTTGTTCTCACAAAGAGAGTCTATACTTAACGATACTGGAAGTTTTCCTGTAACCCTTTTTACATTTTGAAGGTACCACTGGAGCACTCAGGATGTTCATTGTCCCTAACTGGCAAAATACCTATAAATTATACCTTTATTCAGAAATGACATTTTGACATAATTTTTAGCAAGTTGGCCAAGGTCTGAAATAGGTTAAAATACTGCAAAATTAAGTCAATTGAAGTTTTAGTGAGAAAGTAAACTTGAAAAATTATGGTTGTACCTAGTTTGAACTATTGTTCATGTGACTTTTTTTTAATAAAGACTGTTTAAGTTGAATGTAGTAGGTTCAGACATTTTAGATAATGCAAATTAAATTTTGACTTGATAGAAACAGAAGAAAAACAACTGCTTGATCTCAAGGGTCAATGGGGATATGATTGGGGATATAGACTCTAAATGATCATCCTAGTGCAAATATCAATACTAGGGAAATAGGTCTTGATCAGTGACACATGTAAAAATCGGTGGAATTGCGAGTCAGCTATGGGAGGGGGTGGGGGGATGGGAAAGAACTTGAATCATGTAACCATGGAAAATTTTTCTAAATGAATTAAATAAAAATTTTCAATAAAAACACAAAAAAATAAAATAAAAAATACAATTTGACTTGAAACCAAAAATTATATCTTAACTTTATAGGTTTGCATAAGAATGAAAGTCTCTGAAACTTTGGGAATTTTCCTCTTCATTTAAAATCAAATCTGCACTAAAGCTACCTCCTATCTCCAAGATTAGCCATCTTCTTCCAGAAGCCTTGCTTCTTTATCTTTGAAGAGTATATACATAATACATTCCTTCAGAGAATCAAACTTTGTTCATTTGTGGGGGAAATGGCACCAAACTATAACAGTCAAAACCATACTATCTGCTTGGGACAACTAACTAACCATTTACTTTGGGTCACTTCGTTTATTTAAATTACTGTTATTTTCACTTTGTGGTCTTTTTAACCTTCAGAAGCAAATGTCTTTTCTGGTCTTTTTTAATTCTTCTAAAATGTATTTTTATTTTCCCCATATATTTCTAATAAAGTCCAAATAACATTGGTTTTTAGGGTGTGGGCATGGAGGTTCTATACACATTTCTTATATATACAAAACCTGAAACAAATCTTAGTATCTGAAACAAATAAGGGGATAGTCTTCATTATCTAAGCAGTTTCTAAAGTATGTCACATTCTTTTATTTAGGATGAGATATTTCTAATTTGATTATAATAAAAAAGTCAAATTAGTCCAATTTTCATTAAAATTATACTTTTATAGTTTTTTTTCCTGTTACATTTTCTGATCTCAATATCTTTTTTTTTGTAGGTCCATAATTAAAGTAGAAGATGGCAAGGCCCAGCCACAGCAGCTACGTCCTTCAGCAGCTAAACAACCAAAGGGAATGGGGTTTTCTCTGTGACTGTTGTATTGCAATTGATGACATTTACTTTCAAGCACACAAAGCAGTTCTAGCTGCTTGCAGCTCTTATTTTAGGATGTTTTTCATGAACCATCAGCACACTACTGCTCAACTGAATCTTAGCAACATGAAAATTAGTGCTGAATGCTTTGATCTAATTTTGCAATTTATGTATTTAGGAAAAATTATGACAGCTCCTGCCAATTTTGAGCAGTTTAAGGTGGCAATGAACTACTTACAGCTATACAATGTTCCTGACTGTTTAGAAGACATACAGGATGCAGACTGTTCTAGTTCAAAATGTTCGTCTTCTGCTTCCAGCAATCACAATAACAAAATGATATTTGGAGTACGAATGTATGATGACACCATAGCAAGAAATGGCAGTGATGCAAACAGGTGGTGTGTAGAGCCAAGTTCAACTGTCAATACATCACAAAATAAAGAGCCTGATGAAGAATCTTTACAGTTAGGCAGCTTTCCAGAACAGTTATTTGATGTTTGTAAGAAAAGCTCTGTGTCCAAATTATCCAACCCAAAGGATCGTGTGTCGCGGCGCTTTGGAAGGAGCTTTACCTGCGACAGCTGCGGATTTGGTTTTAGCTGTGAAAAGTTATTAGATGAGCATGTGTTAACCTGCACTAATAGACATTCATATCAAAACACAAGGGCATATCACAGGATAATAGATGTTAGAGATGGAAAAGACAATAATACCAAAACTGACTCTTGTGAAAAGGATTCTTCCAAACCATTTTCTGCACAAATAGACAAATATAGAGGGGACACAACCCAAACCACCAGTGATTCATCATCAGCCACTGGAAACAGAAAAAGCAGTACAATAGAGTCTGAAATAGCTGGTGAAGAAAAGAGTAGAGCTGCCGAGAGAAAAAGAATCATCATCAAGATGGAGCCAGAAGATCATCCTAAGGATGAATTCAAAGACTTCAATGTTATTAAAGTTTCTGATAAAGATTGCAATGAATCCACTGACAATGATGAATTAGAAGATGAACCTGAAGAGCCATTTTATAGGTATTACATCGAGGAAGAGGTCAACATGAAGAAAAATGCTAGGAAACTTTTAAAACCTCGGATGTCTGTGAACACAGATGAAAGAAACAGTTTGGAAAATGCAAGACACCCTAACAAGGATAGTCCTGTACAAGGAGATACTGAAGGTGCATCATGCGAACTGTGTGGACAAACTATAACTGAAGAAGATCTGTCATCTCATTATTTATCAAAACACATAGAAAATATCTGTGCTTGTGGGAAATGTGGTCAAATATTAGTCAAAGGTAGGCAACTTCAAGAACATGCACAAAGATGTGGAGAACCCCAAGACTTGACAGTAAATGGGTTAGGAAACAGTGAAGAAAAAATGGACATGGAAGAAAATCCTGATGAGCAGTCTGAAATAAGAGACATGTTTGTTGAAATGTTAGATGATTTCAGGGACAATCATTTCCAAATTAATAGTCTCCCCCAAAAGCAATTATATAAACATTCTGCGTGTCCTTTTCGATGTCCTAATTGTGGTCAGCGTTTTGAAAATGAAAACTTAGTGGTTGAGCATATGTCCAGTTGCCTAGACCAAGACATGTTTAAGAATGCCATTATAGAAGAGAATGAAAGAGATCATAGAAGAAAACACTTCTGCAATCTTTGTGGAAAGGGATTTTATCAGCGTTGTCACTTAAGGGAACACTATACAGTCCATACTAAGGAAAAACAATTTGTCTGTCAGACCTGTGGAAAACAGTTTTTAAGAGAACGCCAGTTGCGACTTCATAATGACATGCACAAAGGCATGGCCAGGTATGTCTGTTCCATTTGTGATCAAGGAAACTTCCGAAAACATGACCACGTACGGCATATGATTTCTCACTTATCTTCCGGGGAGACTATATGCCAGGTCTGCTTTCAGATATTTCCAAATAATGAACAGTTGGAACAGCACATGGATGTTCATCTATACACATGTGGAATATGTGGAGCAAAGTTTAATTTACGAAAAGATATGCGATCTCATTATAATGCCAAGCATCTGAAAAGAACATAAGTGATTTCTACTGTAAGAGTATTAACTTGACAGCAAACAAAACACCAAAGCAAGGAATATGATATATTAGAATTTGATTTTATAAAATGAATTGTTGGGGAAAAGCATATTTTATGGCCTTTTTACCTTTTTTAGTACCTTTGTTTAGAATCATTAAGCATATACTTATCATTTTTACTGTTATTTTTACTGTTATTAATAGAAATTCTTTTTAGTTTTTTCCTTAGCTATAATTAAAATTACTTTTAAACATAGACTTAAAAAGCACAATGTTATCCCTTCAATGACTTATTAAACTCATAGTTCCATATCAATAAGATGATGATTTCACTATTTTCCATGTGTTTTTCCTTAAGAATTATCTTGTGAAATTTTAACTAGAACATGAATGGATATCCTTGACTTTTTTTTTATTTTTAAAAAAGGAAATCAGTTCTGAGAAACTAGTCACTTTATTTGTAACTGTTCTGTCAATATAGCAGTGACTTAATTATTGTTCTTATCATTAATGAAGTCCAGATTCTGAAGTTGACAAGGATATCAGATTATTAGGTAGATTGATTGAATTAAATCTAACCTTATAATTTACATGTAGGCTTGAGACCATACACTGAAAAAGCCAAAAGAAGTGAAAAAAGTGACACCGGAGTGAATTTCATTTTAAAAATACACTGAATAAAGAAACAAATTACTTTATTACACTTGAGAGATCAAAGGGGATAAACCAACCAGTTCTAAGATACAAATTTTAAAATGATACTGATATTATATCTTTAATATTCAAATTTGTCAAATCAAAAATATTCTAAATTCCAAACTACTTTAATTTGGTAACATATTGCTTATAAATGGACTTTAATAACATTATCATCTAATTAGCCAAAGGAAAATGATTTTTTTGTCTTTAAAATCATATAGTTTTGAAACTGATTTTTAAAAGATTTTTAGCTAAACCACTGTATATTAATAAAACTAATCAAAATAAAGAAACCAGTTCTAAATATTGTTATTCTATAAAAGCACAATGCTTGGAGAGCAAATACTAGTGTGTTTATTATATAACTTTGGAGAAGACATGGGGCAGATATTAGTTTTTAATCATGCTATTTCTCTGTAACAGGCTTGTATAATTTTTGACAATACCAAATATATGCATATGTGTACACATCTGTGTGTATATATATACATATATCTGTATCTATAAAACAATGTGGTTCAGAGTATAACCTGAAGTGTATTATGATTCGTCAAATCAGTATTATTGTTAGATGCTAAAGCAGGGTCTATTTAATTACATGTGAGCTAAGATATTGACATAAAATTTATCTATCAAACATTATGTAAGCTGTCATGTGATTTTTAAGAACAGATTTATTGCCTAGACCCATTTAAATGCATAGTACAAATGGATGGTGAAAAATGATGTTTTTAAAATAGCATTTTATATTCTTTAAATATTATTTTGTGGACATGAACATTAGTTTTCAAAACCATTGTTTCACAACGAAATTTTAAGGTCCATAAGTCATGCTGTTGTGTACATTTTGCTAACAAACAAAAAGGGAACTCCCAGAGAACTGAGACGCTAACACAAGCTTGGTTGAAAGAGAAGTATTGTAGTGCACATTGTGAGCTAAGATATTTGCAATGCTGTGGAGAGGTGCCAAATAACACAGAAGACAAAGCAGAACTAGAGCAACATGATAAGAATTGTTTTAATGATGTAATAAGCAACAACAAAAAAATCTAGAAGAAAGCAAATAAGAATCCTAGAAAGAAGGAAAAATCTCATGGATATGATAGAAAACATTCAGAGGGGGCAGCTGGGTAGCTCAGTGGACTGAGAGCCAGGCCTAGAGATGAGAGGTCCTAGGTTCAAATCTGGCCTTAGACACTTCCCAGCTGTGTGACCCTGGGCAAGTCACTTGACCCCCATTGCCTACCCTTACCAAACTCTTCTGCCTTGGAACCAATACACAGTATTGATTCCAAGATGGAAGGTAAGGGTTTAAAAAAAAAAAGAAAGAAAACATTCAGAAAAAAGACTTGGCATTGATTTTCAAATTAGAATATTGATTTCTTGTGGCATAGAATATTACTCAGGTAAAACCATTTAATGTTTGGGAAATAACATTTTGAAAATACAAATTAAAAATAATAGGAATATAAAGTTACAATTGGAAATCTGAAGGGCAATTAAAAGTTTTATGACAGAGATGGGAGGTCCTAGGTAAAAGTGTTATGACAAATACAGGCACCTGGCAATAGTTTTTCAAATTAGGTAAGGTAGCAGCAGACAAAATCAAAATTTCAGAATTGTGATTATTGTATACTATTAAATGTGATTTTTCCTTGAGATAACTTTATCTTACAGTGCCTTAAATAGAAGTAGGTGCTTTATAAATACATTATTGAATAAGGAAGGAGGCAACACAGTACAATACAGATTGCAATCTAAATCATTTGGATTTGGAGTTAGAAGACCTGAATTCAGTTCCCCTCCTCTCTGAGCAACATTAACTTAGTCACAACCCCTTTTGACTTCCTATCATCATCAGTAAAGAGGTTAGATTGGAATGGTCTCAAAGGTCACTTCTATCTCTAGACTATCTCCATGAATGAGTGCATTTCCCATGGGTCATCTGTCTTGTATTGCTCTTTCCACCACCATAGAAAGGGTCTGCAGTCTTTTTTGGAAAGCACGACTTCCATTCAGGTAGCAGAGTTCAGTTTAGAATAATTTGGTGTGCTAGCCAGGGACTGACCTAGTAAATAGCAATGATAAAGGTTTAATTACTTATGAAACAAAAATGTCCCTAGGTGAAGAGGCTGAATGGATGCTCATTTAAATGCTGTCTCCCTTCCCTCCCCACCCTCCCCACCCTGCATTTTGTGCAACACACTTGTTTCTGTTCCTACTGTGAAACTAACGTAATAGCCATTAGAGGCTCTTAAAAGTAGAAGATGCCCAGGAAGACAAAGTGTTAGGTGACAGGATGAGGGAGGGAGTATTTCTATGTATGGATGGCTGCAGCGTGTCATTTGTAGGGGAGGAAGAGAAGAAAACTAGTCAGTGCTCACATACCTGAATCCACTTCTCTCTTGCTTCTTATACTCTGAATCAGGGACATTCAGCCCCTTAGTGTACTTACAACCATAAGGAGATGCATCAGGGAGCGTCAGCCTAAGATTGTTGTAATTGTTGGATCATTTAGTCATTTCTGACTCACCCTGTGGACCGTACCAATATCCAGGCAGTTCTCTTGGCAGAGATGCTGAAGTGGTTTGCCGTTTCCTTCTAGCCCAGGGTCACGCAGCTAGGAAGTATCTGAGGCCAGATTTGAATCCAGGTTCCATTTCTTTTAGACAGTCACTGAGGCATGAACTTGACTCTTGAATTTCTTCTTTGGATACTCTCCTTACTTACCAAAGTCCTTTCTAAACTATCAAGCCGAATCCTGCAAATGATGTAACCAGGGCAGAAAACTGTCACCTTCTGAGGCCTTGTATTAGCTTATTTGGCTGGAATGAATGTTACTGAGGCATAGAACTTGTTTAACCTTCTTCACCTTATGTTTCAGTTAAAAAAATAAACTTTATAAGTAAAGAACTTGACATTTTCTCTCTCTAATTTTAGGTTCAACCCAATATTTTAGCCTGTTTAAGGCTACTTTCTTTAAAATCCTGACTGTCATCCAGTGTGTTTACTATCCTTCCCAGTCCTATATCATCTGAAATGATGCTGTTTATACTTTCTTCCAGAACATGGATAAAAATGTTAAATTACATAGACTCGAGGCCCAGACCAAGAGGCTCTGCATTAGGAACCTTGCTCCAACTTGATATCAAGCCATTAATGAACCCTTCTCTGGATAGTTATTCCACCTGTCAAAAAAAGAAGAAACTTCACTATTGTCTATCCCACAGCTCTCTCTTGCTTACAGATTCTGTTTATATTCTTTGCTGAGATCTGTTTAAATTGAACTTAAAACATTTCTGCAATATACTAGTAGTAAATAGTCTGGCATAACTTGTTCCAATGCTTTGTGCATACTACTTATGTTTATAGGTGTTAAGAACCCTCCTTTAATAATATTTTCTAGAATTCTGCCAGAAATTGATCAGGCTTACCAGCCTACTTTTTTTTTAACCCCTTGCCTTCCATCAGTACTGTGTATTGGTTCCATGGCAGAAGAGTGGTAAGGGCTAGGAAATGGGGGTTAAGTGACTTGCCCAGGGTCACACAGCTAGGAAGTGGCTGAGGCCAGATTTGAACCTAGGACCTCCCATCTCTAGGCCTGGCTCTTAATCCATTGAGCCACCAACCCATTGACACTTTTTTGAAAATCTGAATAACAACCTTCCATTCCATGATGTATCTTTTTATTTTTTTTCAAACTCTCACTTTCTGTGTTAGTAACCACTCTAAGATGGGAAGAGCAAGGCCTAGGCAAACAGAATTAAGTGACTGCCCAGGGTCACAAAGTTAGGACACGTCTGAGGCCAGATTTGAACCCAAGTTTTTCTGACACCAGGCCTGATGCACTATCCCTAGCTGTTTCCCTAGCTGCCCCTCTCCAGGATCTTTCAAAGAAAACGGACTGGTTCAGCAGTCACGTTCTCCAGTTCCTCCATTACACTTTGAAATTATTTTTCTAGGCCTCATGGCTTAATATCAAAAGCACTAGATGCACTTTTATTTACCTTGGGATTCAACATCCTTTTTAGTCTAACGATCATTCTTTGATAGAGAAAATAAAAATGAGTCCAATAGTTGTGCCTTATTTCAGAGCCATAGTTATTGTCCTAGTTAGGGTAGCTTAGTTTATTTTTACTTTTTCATTTTTATTTTTTAAAGACCCTTACCATCTGTCTTAGAATTAATACTGTGTATTGGTTCTAAGGCAGAAGAGTGGTAAGGGCTAGGCAGTGGGGGTCAAGTGACTTGCCCAGGGTCATACAGCTGGGAAGTGTCTGAGACCAGATTTGAACCCAGGATCTCCCATCTCTAGGTCTGGCTCTCAATCCACTGAGCCATCCAGCCGTCCCCTTTGTTTTCATTTTTAAATTATCAACCAGAACATCATCAACAAAATGAAGATACCTCTACTATGTAGCTTTTTAAGAATATATATTAAATCTCACATTTTTGCCCAGCTTTTCTGTGATAGAGTAAGGTTTTTATAAAGGACTTTTAAACGCCCTTTTTGTTTTACCTAGTGTTTATAATATTTTATGATATGCTTCACGCTGTTCTATGGGCCATGTCACACATACTCATCTGTACTAAAAACAGAAAGACAGTTCATTCACATTGGTCTTTTTTAGACAATTCCCTTTTCCCTTCTTATTGGAATTTATAGATCTGTTGGAAATTCCCAACAATTAAAGCACTGGATAGAGGTAATAAAAAGACATTGGTAAACTAGTCATGATTAATGCCTTAATTCTAAATTTATGTAAAAGTCAAAGATAAAGTCAGACTGCTAAAAAGTTAAATGTGTATATTTACATGCATCCTTTTACGTTTTTGTGGCTATAGAAAATCTTGCTATATATCCCTTAGTTCTACTTAAGTTCTCTAATAATAAGAAAAGTATTACTCTTGCCCCATCTTTTCTTATTCTGCTTCCTTAATTTGTCAGAGGAAATGCTAATGAATACCATGCAAGCCCCCTAGTAAATTCCAGGACAGCCTAACTTTAGGGACTAATTCTTATTGTCTTATTGCCCAAAATGGGATAGAAATGGAATGGAGCTTTAAGAAATTTGGGCAAATTGAATTAACTGCTCACTGGACTTTGCAACTGTTGTTTCCTGTAAAATCTTATTGATTTCCTCTCCCTGACCCATACTTCCCAAGAAATATATTCATAGTCTTACAGCAGAATCAAAGGAAAGAAAGTGGGAGCAGCTGGGTAGCTCAGTGGATTGAGAGCCAGACCTAGGTTCAAATCTGGCCTCAGACACTTCCGAGCTGTGTGGCCCTGGGCAAAGTCACTTGACCCCCATTGCCTAGCCCTTACCACTCTTCTGCCTTGGAACCAATACATCGTAATGATTTGAATATGGAAGGTGAGGGTTTTAAAAGAATCAAGGGAAAGAACAGTGGGTTTGGAGTCAGGAAGACCTAGATTCAAATTCTACCTCTTTATTCTTGGGACCTCCATTGCCTCATCTGTAAAATAAAGGGTTGATCTAAGTGGCTTCGGTAATCCTTTCTGGCTCCAAATCTGTTTTTCCTTGTCCTTACCCATGTTTTCCATGTGATTTCTAAGTCTGTATGTGGAATCCAGGATTAAAAATCTCTGCTCCCTTCGGTGCTATAAGGCAAATGCACAGAAAGAGTGCTGTGACAGACTAGGATTGAAAAGCCCTAGCTCTACAACTGACTGTGTTACCTTGCGTAACATTTGACCTTTGGTCCTCATTTGGCAGCTTGGAATCAAAAGACCTGAATTAAATCCAACCTCAGACAAGCCATTGTGATCCTGGGCAAGTCACTTCATTTCAGTTTGCCTCAGTTTCCTCATCTGTAAAATGAGAATAATAATAGCACCCACCTTATGTAATATTTAATAATAAAGGTAATAAATAATATTAAAGATGAAACTGAAAGAACAACAGATAAAAAATGGGAAATCTTCTACGGAACACCTATTTCCATCCATGACACTGGAGATGCCACATTTAGACTAATGCTAACAGGGATATACAGAAACTCATGGCACCAAAAAAGAAGGAAAGGACTTCTAGACCAGTTACAGAGGAATTCTACCTAAATACAAAACAGTTTTGAGTTTAGATGGACTCTGATAGCTGAAACAGGATACTGAATGCTTGGGGAGGGAAGGTATTAGGGTTGCTGAAAAAAAGATAAAATGTCAATAATTACTCACCTGCATGTCTCTAAAAATAATGAGAGTAAAGTACATATTTGGACATCCTTGATTAGGGTATGAGAAGGGGAAAGTGAGGCTTTTGGAACTTCTATAGCAGATCATACTTTATGGTAATACAAAATGACAGAAAGAAGCAGAGAATGCATGATCTCACAGTGCTTCCTTGTTTGCTGACTATACAAAAGCCTTTGATGCAGCAGAGCAAATGCTGCCTTGAAAGTTCTCTTCCCTGCATACATTCAAATCATGCAAAATTCCTTGACAAATAAAGTAGCAGATAACTTTGTCCAATAACCCTCCACTTAAAGACATTGTCAATCAATGAATAAGACTTAGAGATGTATTTTTTTTCCCATTTGAATTTATTTAGTCAACTTAGAACATTATTCCTTGGTTACAATAATCACATTATTTCCCTCCCTCCACCTACCCTTCCCCGTAGCCAATGCGCAATTCTGCTGGGTTTTACATGTGTCCTTGATCAGAACCCATTTCCATGTTGTTGATGTTTGCACTAGGGTGTTCCTTTAGAGTCTACATCCCCAGCCACATCCCTTCGTAGAGATGTGTTTTTGCCACATGTGTTTGCTGCTCTCTTGAACAATATGCAACACTAAATCCAAACTGGACAGCAGTTCTCTTTCGATGAAGAAGTCCTTCAAAGGCACCCGTGTGCACAAGATATTATGTTAATTCTGTCATGCTTCAGACTATTCAGAGTCTCCTAAAGGAGTTCCAAATTCAAAAGTGTTTGGCCTGGAAAATACAAGTAGATGAAGAATGCCTGTTGTCTAGCCTGTGATACATACTATTACACATATATTGGACAGACACTAGATGGACAAGGAAATAAAGGACAGCAGGCTAGACGTTGCATTTCCAAAATTGTTCAGTGCTTTAAAATAGAAGACCTAGGGGGCAGCTGGGTAGCTCAGTGGACTGAGAGCCAGGCCTAGAGATGGGAGGTCCTGGGTTCTAATCTGGCCTCAGACATTTCCTAGCTGTGTGACTCTGGGCAAGTCACTTGACCCTCATTGCCTAGCCCTTACCACTCTTCTGCCTTGGAACCAATATCAAGTTGTGGGTCACCCAAAGAGTAATGGAGGAATGCACAGTGAGCATTAAAGGCAACAACACATTACCAATGAAGAATCACATACAAGAAAAGAAATCATATATAAGAAACAGCATAAAAGGTATTATCAGAGAAACAGAAAAGGTAGTTGGCCAGTCATGGAGTGAGAGCAAGCCCACATGGACAGTTCCATGACCACCCATTCTTTGTCAAGAGATCAAACATATTGGATGGATCTTTTGTGAAATGTTTATGAGAGAACATGGATGAGAGTCACATGTTAGGTTTTATATGATAACACATGTATAACCCAAATCAAATATTTACCATCTTTGGGAAGGGGGAGTGAGGGAGATGATTTGGATCTTATAGCTTCACAAAACTTATGTTGAAAATTACTACATATATTTAGTGAAATAAATTATCTTTAAGAAAGTCACATAAGAAGGTATGAATGGGTGATGATTTGTACCACTGAAGGGAATATTCATGTGAAATCACAAATGTAATTAGAATTGAAAAAATGAATTGTTAATCATGAACAATATTTTATAGATATGTCAGTGACTTAGTACTACCCTTTTCTCATTTTAACTAAACCAGAATCCTAAATAGCAGCATGTGGTCAGCAATTGGGACAGATATAGATATATAGACATGGATACACACACACACACATATAATATACATATAGTCAAATAGATGTGTTGTTTGGTCCCCTCCCTGTGAATCTCACTCTGATTATCATATGCCAATGATCATCTCTTCCAATTCCAACATCCCAGTCATCTCTTACGACCTACTTACTGATGCCCCCTTTGTATCCTCTTTCCACTAAATGTCCTTTATAATTGTCTCGTGCTCAAGTATACTAAGTGATTCCATACTTTTTGCAATAAATTATTATTAGGAAAGAATAATAAGGCTGTATTTGATGGTTCTGCCCTAAACTGCTAAATGCAATAAAAAAAAAAAAGCAAAACAGCCACTGCCCTGAGAACTAAATATAAAAGGTACCTATGGGTCAGTAACTAAACTAACGAGAACTTGTTTTCACCAGAAATAATGCAGAATGAGAGATTAGGTTAAGAAATGTGTTACATCTGTCATAGGATCATAGAATTAGGCTTGAAAGAAACCAGAGTTCATCTAGTCCAACTCCTTCATTTTATAAATGAGGCAAGTGACATACTTAAGGTAGAGTCAAGATTTGAATGAAAATCCTCAGACTGAATCCATCCTTCTTACCACTACACAATGCTGTCTTCTTAAATGACAACAGCAGTATCCAAATGACATCTTGGGTGTCTCAATCATCTATTTTGTTTCTGGTTTCCATAGCTGATTATACATGGCTACAAACCATGCATCAGTACCAAGTCCTGTCAAGGTTTAATGCCATTCTTGATGCCTGATGCTAGGACCTGGTCCAAATGAAATCATAGGCTTGGTTTTCTTCAACATTTTAAAAAGTAGATAAGCCCTAAAAAAGATAGGTCCTATCCTCATCATCTTGAGAGCTACCTAAATATTCATCTTACCTCCTATAAAGTATATTTGCTTTGGCGTATTTATTTAAGAGCTATGGTAATAAACACTTTACAAATAACCTTGAGAAAGGAATTAAAATTTGAAAGTCAAACACCACTCTTTCAAGTAGCAAAAATTATGTTTTTATTTCTAGCCATAGATTTTTAAAAAGATATTTCATTTTCCCAATTACATGTAATAACAATCTTCAACATACAATTTCCAAAATTCCAAGATCCAAATTGTCTTTTTCCCTCTCTTCTCTCCTCCCTCCCAGAAATAGTAAGCAATTTGATGTGGATTATTGTACATGTATTATCATGCAAAAAATACTTCCATACTGGTCATTGTTGTAAGAGAATACTCATATAAAACCAGTCACTCCCCGGAAAAAAACACAAATAAACTAAAGTGAAAAATAATATGCTTTGATCTGCATCTGATTCCAACAGTTCTTTCTCTGGGGATGGATAGCATTCTTTGGTGTAAGGATTTCAAAATTGTCCTGGATCATCATATTGCTGAGGGTAACTAAGTTAGGTGTAGCTTTTCAGGTGTTGCAGTGCCTCTGGATTTTTTTAAGTGATAAAATATTAACCAGAAGTATTATGTTTTGTGATTTTGAGCAGTCAATTTATAATATTTTTCTTGAGTTCTGTATTTTTATGTATGGCAGTGATGAAATAGCATCATCTAACTTCTGGAGGACTGAAAGTTCTGATTTTGGAAAGCACACAAGGAAGAATCAAATCAACACAAAATTAAGTCCAAGTAGAAACCAACTGTAAAGTGGCACCATCTTCTTTGACTTTTTGAAAGACTTCAGTATCCCCAAAAGTTCTAGATGCAAAATACCAAAATAAATCAGCAAAGACCATATAACATTTTTGGTTAAGATAAAACTAAAATATCATATGCATTATCCCAAAGGATCTTGTGTAAAATCAAAGTAACAAATATGTATTGTGTTAAACTAATAATTTCCTGAGTTATAATTTGCATTTTATGAAATTGTTAAGATGATTAATAAAAGGGAAAAAAGCAGTCCTCCCTGAAATCTATAATCCAGACCAATGGTATCAAAATAACAACAACAAAAAAATAGAGGCCACTAAATTACATAGAAAGACCCCTTGTAGGCCACATATTTATTTGGAAAACCAAAAATTAACATTTTTTATGTTTTATTGTATATTTAATTTATTTTGTTAAAAATTTCCCAGGTACATTTAATCTGGTTCTAGATACTGTAGGGAGTGTTATGGGATGCATGAAATATGTGTTTTGACATTTCTGATCTAGACTATAAGCAAAAACCAAGATTAAGTATTCTTTGGTGTAAGGATTTCAAAATTGTCCTGGATCATTGTATTGCTGAGGGTAAATAAGTTAGGTGTAACTAATATTCATATTAGGAAAAATTCATTGATTCACCATGATTTGACATTGTCCTCTCCTTTTCCTTCTAGAGAAGGGGCATAAATTTCTGGTTAAACTACAAAAATCACTTTTTATGTGTTTACTAGAACAAAAATGGTGTTACCTTTAATTATTGCTTTAAAGTCATTTGACTAGACAATTAAGAGTATTAGATGTTTATTCTAAGACATGGATTGAATTTAGTAGCATGAGCTAATAGAAGTATTCTTTTTTCCCTTTGTAGTGAAGCTAACTGTAAGTGAATATACCTTTCCTATACTGGAAAGAGTTCTAAATTTGGGATCTGATGATTTTGATTCAGATCTTAGCTCTGCTATGTGTGACTTTGAGCAAGTCACTTTGCCTTTCTGAAATTCAATTTTTTATCTGTAAAATAAGGGCAATAACACTTTTAGTCCCTACTTCATTGTGTTATGAAGACCAAATGGAATAATATATATATTTTGTAAACCTTAAAGGACTTGATGAAGATTAGCTATTTGTTGTTGCTGTTGTTCCAGTCTTATGTTTTCAGATATGGCGACTTCCACAGATGAAACTCCATCCACCCATGGAGATCAGCAGATATTTTGAAGCATGGAGTAATAGGAGAGTTGCCTGGGCCCCTGAGTGCTTAAGCAACTGATCCAGGCTCACACTGACAGTGTACACCAAAGGTGAGAAGGCTTCAGTGCAGGTCTTCCCACCTCTCAGGCTGCCTCTCATAGCATCTAAAATGGTCAGATTTAGGACACTTATTATGAGTTCTACTCGAATTCTTCATCCTGGTGCGGTGGTGATACTAGGTGTCAAAGGCATAGACATCACCAGTCCTCTTGACTTTTGTTTTTCCACTAGACTTCAATGACTGGAAGAGAGAGTGAGTTCTATGATTTTGTGCAACTCAGCCTCACTTAAGTCCAATTTATGCAGAAAAAATTAAGGATTCACATTAGGATCAGATTTAGTGTGTAAACCACTTTGCAAACCTTCAGTTGCTATATAAATACTAACTATTGTCATTATCATCATCATCATCATTATTATGGATTAGTAAGCTGAATTTGTAGACAGGACTAGATGATCTCTATGGTCTCCTCTAGCTGTAAAGTAGAACCCCATGATGGCAGGATAGTGCCTTGTTGACTAGTTGACCAAAAGGGTCAAGACTATAGAGGAAAATGTGACCCGAACAGGACTGATGGAATGGGAGGAGGGAGAAAAAGACAGGAGTTCAGTGACAACAACAAGCAAGCAGACTGAGTCTATAAGAAGGGTAGCAAGACAAAAGATTGATGTGAGAGGAGAAAGGGGGCAGAGGATTACTTTTTTTCCCCTATTATGACCACCCAATAGGAAAAATTGAGAACCATACAGCAATAAAAATTAAAGATCAGTGCTCGCTTCAGCAGCACATATACTAAAATTGGAACGATTCAGAGAAGATGTCTGCAAAATGACAATCTATAAGAAATTCAGGAAAATATAATGCATCATGAAGAAAACTGATTACTCTCTTTAGGATACAGGATGAGAATTTTAATGCTTGGTTACAAATTACTAATGTACAGGACATTAATAAAATTGCTCTTTCCAAAGAAAAAATAAAGATCAACATTCTGTCTTTAGGAGAATTTTTTGTTTGATTTTTTTAAAAGTAAAATTGTTTTACACCTAAGAATGAAGAAACAAAAACTTTTTTTAATAAATACAATGAATAGTAAATTTCAACATATGTTTCTCTTATGGGAAATTTAGGGACAGGAAGAGGAGGAGATGCATGGGCTGCCTACTCTTAGATTCCTACCTTATTTAAAAAGTCCAACTTAAATGTGACTTTCTCCAAGAATCCTTTTTTCCCCATCTCCAAGCTGGTACCTTTCCTATTTTGGCAAAGCACTTTGTATGAACCTTTGACACTTCTTTTTTTAATTTTAATTGTCTGAGTGCCATATTCCTCTATCAGTCTACAAGCTCCATGAAGGCAGGGAATATGTTTTATAGAAACTTTGAATCCTCCCCTGCACTTGTCATGTCAGGGGCTTAATAAATATTGGATGGAGTGAACTTGTTTATTATTTCATTAGATATACAAATTCTACAAGGTAAGTAAATAGTACATTTACTATTGTCTGCTTTTTACAGATGAGGAAACTGGAGCTCAAAGAGGTTAAATGTCTGACTTGTCAGGGATAGAATTCCAAGCTATCCAGTCCATCATTCTCCTGTTTGCATTTGCCAATCCAACACTCCTTTTACTCGTGACCTCATTCACACAAAGAATTAAGGAGACTAGGAGACAGAGAAAGACAAAAGAGAGAAAGAGGCAATAGATTATAGGGCCTTGGTCACACCAAGGTTCATAGTGCAATCCCTTCTGCTCTCTAAATAATAAATCAAATGAGATATTTGTAAACCACTTAGCGTAGTGCCTGCAGGTACTACTATACAAATCCTAGTTATTGTTATATTATTATTTTTTTAAACCTTTACTTTCTGTCTTAGAATCATTATTGTGTATTGGTTCCAAGGTAGAAGTGGTAAGGGCTAGGCAACTGAAATTAAGTGACTTGCCCAGGGTCACACAGCTAGGAAATGTCTGAGGTCAAATTTGAACCCAGGATTTCCCATTTCCAGGCCTGGCTCTCAATCCATTGAGCCACCCAGCTGCCTCCTATTACAATTATTATTAAATTGAACATTATTCATAGTCTTCTTTGTGCACTTAATTTGGAGGTACTTTGAATAGGGAAGGAAGGAACAGCAGGCCAGCCAGGGTAGAGAGATTACAGCAAGTTATGCTGAAGAGTAGATTAAAATCAGGCAGGGACTAGAATTTTATTATGTAGTTTATGCTCCAAAGGAATTTAAGATATCTAAAAAAAGTACAGTTTATTTAAAATATACATACTATGTAAAAGAAAAAGCAAGCTGTAATAAGATTTGCAATTTTCTGTTCACTTTCATTGGTATTTTTTAAGTTCACAATAAAAAAGTTTAAAAATTTTAAAATAAATGTGCATATTATCATAATATCTTTGGCCATAGCACAAAACAAAGATATAACTAAAATAAAAGCTCAAGTTTCAGATTATAGATTAGAGGGCTGTCTATTAAAGAATATTAGTCAGAGGACTTTAGTTGGATAAACCTATAAAAATACAATTCATATTCTGAATGCATTTAGTATTAAGGTTGGTTACTTTACCTATGTGGTCAAAATAGCCACAAATGAAATTCTTCTACCATGGATATAATGTAATTTTAAAAAATCTTAGTTGACATTAAAATTGAGGTGCCCCAAATTTAATAATTTAAAGTTTATTTTTAAATGATCAATAATTAATATGCTCAGGTAAAATAAAATGTTTCACAGGCATCCAAAGGACTATTTTAGTACTGATTTATGTTGTGAAGTTGATTTTATAATTATTCTTGAAACTGAAATGTCTAATCAGTACAATGTTATCAAAATGTTCTTTTCTATAGCAGAGTTCTTTTCCAAAGTGCTAACAATCTTTTAAAGAGAATAATTAATATAAATGTAGTATTTCATTTCCTACCCAGATGTACACCCTGGGCTTCTTTATCCTGCCCTAAGAATCTCTTTCTCCTGGAAGATCACTTCAACTCTGGAACTCACAGCTCATCAGGACTCTCCCCTATGGGACTCCTCCCTCCAATGGGAGAGTGGAGAACTCTCAGAACTTCCATTTAAGGGGTGCAAGCAGGCCAGCCCTATCCCTTCATTTCCCAGCTGGCTGCAATCTTCTGGACTTTCTCCATTACCACCTTCCATTTACCTCCTCTCCTTTTCATATTCCTTTTATATGTTGTTTTCCCATAGTAAAACATAAGTTCCTTGAGGTCAGGGACTGTCTTTTGCCATTCTGTGTATTCCTAGCACTTAACACAATGCTTGGTGAGTGGTAGGCTCTTAATAAATGTTTACCATTCAATAATACTATTCCTGCCCCCAGAGGCCTACTATTGCAAAAGTTCTTTACAGCCCAAATTTTACTCTGTCAAAAGTTTAGGTTGCCATCTCAAGTATGAAACAATTAACTTTATTGTGTAGAATACTAATGCAAAGAAAAAGGTCAATATACTAATTAATATATTAACTAATAAATTTAAATGTATCAACATTAATAATACATTAATATAAGTCCAATGTTCTAATTTAACAATCTAAAATACTAAACCTAAGAAAAAGACATGGACAATAAAAACAGAAGCTTGTTATTGTGGCTTCAGAAAAGTGTTAAAGATGTTTGAGGTGGTCATATTATACCTCCTCTGTGTTATCTATGAGAGTTGTATCCAGTAGCTATATGAAAAATCCCTTTTATTTCTAGTTCTATGTACTATAGAATGATTTTTGCTAGAGGTAAGTGTGGATGCCAAATAGGCATCACAGCATTCTATAGAGAGCAGGCCTTGCAAGTCAGGAAGACAAGTTCAACTTTTACTTTTTGGCTTATTGGTTGTGTAGCTTGGGCAAATCACTTAACCTGGGCCCAAAGGCAACTCTCGCTGACTAAATTGCCCAGCAGGTGTCAATCTGCCTTGATAGAGGGGAGTTTCTTCTCAGGGAGCTCATCAGAACGCATCCAAAACTGTGGATGAGCCCCACCTGAATATCAAAGAAGTGAGCAAGCTTTTTATGAGGCTTACCATCCTTTCAAACAAGTTATTTATGGTTGTGACAAAACGTTTCTCTGTGTTATGTTCTATAACAATTTCTATTGGTGCATTCATTACTGCTTTTGACTTCTCCCCTCTCATTAACTGAAAGGTAAAAATATGTGCTCTCATAAAAATAAGTGAAAAAAAAAGGTGGGTATCAAGCTCTTCATACTCACTATTTAGAAACAGTAAACTTGTAGATACTTGTCAGTGTTATCATTCTTTTGCCCTCTTTAATGTTTGTTTCTCCCGTTTTTGCTTCAAATCCCTTGAGAGAGAAGGTTGGAATCCCAAGAACTGCTGTTTGTGGTTTTAAAAAGACTAAGTCAGAAAATTAGAATGACTAGTGAAATGAGTTTAAGTTGGAAGCTGCCATAATCAGGGAAGGGAAACCTCAAATTCTTGGTGCCTGACTTTTCGGGAAACAGTTTTTACTCCTCCCAGGTGTGTTATATACCAAACATTTCTCAATCAGAACTCTGGGATTCTAATGTCTCCCCTTGCTTCTACCACTGAGATACAAATGGCCACAGGATTTAGAGCTGACAAGGACTTCAGAGATCTAGCTTCCTTGATTTACAGATGAGGAAAGTGAGGCCCAGAGAAATGAAATTATCTTGCTCAAGGTCACATAAAGGAATAAATAGTAAAACAGTTAAGCTTGTCTTTGTTTCACTACAGCAGTTATTGATTAAACCTAATAGTGTAATCAGATCAACAAAAAAAAGAAAAATAGGGTGTTCAACCAGTTGATACATTGTGTAAAAAGAAGTTAACTTTAGATGTATTTAGAGTCACCTTGAGATGACTGTGTAGTGTGGTTTGAGACCGAGGCAGAATCTGAGACGGGAGAAGAAGAGACTTTACAGCAAACACTTACAGCGCCTACTGTAAGTAACTGAAAATACGGGCAGCAGGAGAAAGGATGGAACAGGGTTGGAGATTAAAGGAAAAAATCAAATTCAAGGCCGAAAAAGTGGTTTATTTCGCGCTCCTAAATTGAATTATTGACTCCCTGATATTGCACAAGACCCTCCATCTGCTCATTCACTGCATTTTCAGTGGCTGCCTCCCTCTCTCTACATCTCATACCTGGTATTTTAGCTTCAAGACCCATTTCTGCAAGAAACCTTTGTCGGGGTTCCCCACAATGCTAGTTTCTTCCCTCTGGGATTACTTCCAATTCACACTATATAAATAATGTACCTCCATAATTGTTTATGTTTTATCACCCCTACTAGAATGCAAGCCCCTTGAGGGTCAATTTTTGTCTTTCTCTGAATCTCCAAAGCTTAGGATAGGGCCTGGCAGGAAGGAAGAGCTTGCTCAATAAATGCCTAATGACTACCGATTTTTGTTTGTAAAAAGTCACTTTGCAAGTGAAACGATCTCCAGCCAGCCAGCAAGCCAGCGGTAGGCTTTGTAAAGCAGGAGCCCTTTTTCAGCCCCGAAGCCTTTATTTTCCCTTCCTCGGAAAGACAATGTAAGAGAAGCCGGGTTGCTGGGGAAACTTGATTCCCCACTGGCCTTTTAGGGCTCATGTTTTAAAGACCATTAACTATTTAAGAGCAGTTGTGAGGTGCTGCACAGAAAGGTCACAAGGCTTAGACTGTCCAGGCGTAAGTATTTTCATTTTTTAAAGCCCTTAACTCTCTTTTTCCCTAGGAAGCTCGGTCCCTTTAGATGCTCAGAGTCTTGGAGCAGGAAGGGATGAAGTAATTGAATCTTACAACACCCTTTCCCTCACCCACTTGACAAATGGGAAAATTGAATCCTAGAGAAGTTGTGACCTAAGGTTTGAACCCAGATTCTCTTATTCCAGATCCAAAGCCTAACAAGGGAAAGGAGGAATCTTTGGGCAAGTCTCTCAACCTATTAAACCCAGTTTCCTAATAAAACGGGTGTAATAGCATCTATTTCATAAGGTTGTCGAGAGGATAAAAATGGGAGAGTTGTAAAAGCCCTTTGCAAACCTTAAAAGTGCAATATAAAGCAATCGATAACTAATAAGAGCCATCAGTATTATTGTCAACACGTCGCCTCTCCGGGGTAGATGGAAGCCAGGGGCATTAGGGAAGGGGAATGGGACATGCCCGGATCCTGGGTGCTATATCACCCCTTGGAGCTGCAGCGATTTTCCACAGGCACCAAATAAGGGTCACCAGCACCCTGCGCGTCCCCGCAAGCTCCTCCGAGCGCGCGCTCCCTGCGTGCTTAACCGTGACATCTGCCACTGAACTCAAACTTTCCAGAAGCACGACGGACGTGGCAGTAAATAACCCACACCGCCCCCGAGGCTCTCCCCGTTTCTGCTCGTCCGCTCCAGTCTTCCGCGTCTCCGCCCCACCTCGGTTTCTCCTTCCCCCAAACTCCTACTCCTCTCCTAGCGACCCCAGGTCCAGGCAGCCGCCCGTGGGTACCGAGCTCTGCTCACTCGCTGCGCCCCCTGCCAATCAAACGAGCGTCAGACGATCCCGCCTTTGGTACACTCGGAAGGCGGTGGAAAAGTCCGAGGAGTGTAGACGGACGGGTCACGAGCCCAACGCCCCCCAGACCCGTCCGGACTTCGCGAGACGCGGACGCCCAGACTCGTAGGGGAGGGCTGGGCGCGGGGGGGCGGGGGATCATTTGCATAACGGACGCCTTCCTGCCTTCTCGCGCCGGCTCAGGTCCCGCCCCACGCCCTGCTTGAAATCTGTTGGGCCACCGGCCCATCACTCCGGCCGAGGAAAGCCTGTGGCACCGGCTGGAAGGGTTTGTGCGGGCGGGCCCGGGAGTAGATTGGTCCTGGTGGTTTCCAGAGGCAGTGGGAGGTGGTTATAAAAGCGGAGTCCACGGTGGGGGGTGCGACCCGGAGAGTCGAGGTGTGGGGCGGGACAGAGGGGAACCTAGCTGCTGACCGTTGACGCCGCGGTTTCTCAACGCCTGCTTTCTTTCCTCCCTTCCTCTCGTACTCTTTGCTTTCTTTCAGTCAGGATGTCTGCGCGGGGCCCCGCCATCGGGATCGACCTGGGCACCACTTACTCGTGCGTGGGCGTTTTCCAGCACGGGAAAGTGGAGATCATCGCCAACGACCAGGGCAACCGCACCACCCCGAGCTATGTGGCCTTCACAGATACCGAGCGCCTCATCGGCGACGCCGCCAAGAACCAGGTGGCCATGAACCCCACCAATACCATCTTCGACGCCAAGAGGCTAATCGGGCGCAAGTTTGAAGACGCGACGGTGCAGTCGGACATGAAACACTGGCCGTTCCGGGTGGTGAGTGAGGGCGGGAAGCCGAAAGTGCAGGTGGAGTACAAGGGGGAGATTAAGACCTTTTTCCCGGAGGAGATCTCTTCCATGGTCCTGACCAAGATGAAGGAGATCGCCGAGGCTTATCTGGGGGGGAAGGTGCAAAGCGCCGTCATCACGGTCCCGGCCTACTTCAACGACTCCCAGCGCCAGGCCACTAAGGACGCCGGTACCATCACCGGCCTTAATGTCCTGAGAATCATCAACGAGCCCACGGCCGCGGCCATTGCCTACGGCCTGGACAAAAAAGGGAGCGCAGGGGGAGAAAAGAACGTACTGATCTTTGACCTCGGGGGTGGGACCTTCGATGTGTCCATCCTCACCATCGAGGACGGCATCTTCGAGGTGAAGTCGACAGCCGGCGACACCCACCTGGGTGGGGAGGACTTTGACAACCGCATGGTGAGCCACCTGGCTGAAGAGTTCAAGCGCAAGCACAAGAAAGACATCGGCCCCAACAAGCGAGCGGTCCGGCGCCTCCGCACCGCTTGTGAACGGGCTAAACGCACACTGAGCTCCTCCACTCAAGCCAGCATTGAAATCGACTCACTCTATGAGGGCGTGGACTTCTACACCTCTATCACCCGAGCCCGGTTCGAGGAGCTCAATGCCGACCTCTTCCGCGGGACTCTGGAGCCAGTGGAGAAAGCTCTTCGAGATGCCAAACTAGACAAGGGACAGATCCAGGAGATTGTGCTGGTGGGTGGTTCTACTCGTATCCCCAAGATCCAAAAGCTGCTGCAAGATTTCTTCAATGGCAAGGAGCTTAACAAGAGCATAAACCCTGATGAGGCTGTAGCATATGGAGCGGCTGTTCAAGCAGCGATTCTTATCGGAGACAAATCTGAGAATGTGCAGGACCTCCTGCTGCTTGATGTTACTCCGCTGTCTTTGGGTATTGAAACCGCAGGTGGAGTGATGACTCCCCTGATTAAGAGAAACACCACTATTCCCACTAAGCAGACCCAAACCTTCACAACTTACTCCGACAACCAGAGCAGTGTCTTAGTGCAGGTGTACGAGGGAGAAAGGGCAATGACCAAGGACAATAACCTGCTCGGCAAGTTCGACCTCACAGGTATCCCTCCTGCTCCCCGTGGGGTGCCCCAAATCGAGGTAACTTTTGACATAGACGCCAATGGCATCCTCAATGTGACTGCAGCAGACAAAAGCACCGGCAAAGAAAACAAAATTACCATAACTAATGACAAAGGCCGTCTAAGTAAGGACGATATCGACCGGATGGTACAAGAGGCAGAAAGGTACAAGTCAGAAGATGAAGCAAATCGTGATAGAGTTGCTGCTAAAAACGCAGTGGAGTCATATACCTATAACATAAAGCAGACAGTAGAAGACGAGAAACTGAGGGGCAAGATAAGCGAACAGGACAAGAACAAGATCCTGGACAAGTGTCAAGAGGTGATAAGCTGGCTAGACCGAAACCAAATGGCAGAAAAAGATGAGTTTGAACATAAGCAGAGAGAGCTTGAAAGAGTCTGCAATCCCATCATCAGCAAACTTTACCAAGGAGGACCGGGTGGAGGCGGTTCAGGTGCCTCTGGGGGACCAACCATTGAAGAAGTGGACTAAAACATGCACTCCCAGTCATCAGCAAACCTTTACCATTCTCTACACGTTATTATTTTTTTTCGTTTATACTTTAAAGTGTCAGTGTGCCAAGTACAAAGTTTATTGAAGAAAATCTTAGCCTGCTGTATGCATATGAAAACAAAGGTACAACAACTTAGTTTAGTAAAGGTTAGTTCTAAAGATTGTTTATTTAAAAAAAAAAACTAATGTTCAGGGTTTGTCTTTAATGCATTTTGTGTGTTTGCTAACTTGAGCATTTTTTGTTAACACTTAAAGTTTGTGCATGAAGATTTTGTTTGAGGAGGAAAAAAAAACACCTATAGGAAAAAAAAAACCGTTTTCCCACCTGTCCTATGGAAGCTTTGGTAACAATAAAATATTGAGAAGCTTAATCTGCTTATTTTTTATGTACTAGTGTTTTTAAGATTCGATTCGTGGCTTTAAAAATAAGTTTAACAAATCTATGAGAACAATTTGCAATAATCTTAATGAGTGCTTAAATCATTAGATACTTAGTTGACAGATTGTCATTGTAAAAAGCAAAATTGGTCTCAAAATGACTGGTGCTTTCAAATATTTACTTGATTTTGCTGTCTTATAAACCACAAATCTAATAGAAGTTTTTTGGTTACTCTTAAAGACATCAAAACTTGATATTGTAGGGATAGACAGATAGAAGATAGGATAAAGAGAACTGAACTTTAAATAAATGTGTCTATGTATGTAACTTGGAGTTGCATTGTAAAGTCTGACAATCTGCATAGCTGATAGACTAAGTTCTCCAAAGAGAAGACTGGGGAAATGTCCTCAGTATATAAATCTAGAGGGGGCTTTTGGATGCTCTCTTAAGAACTAATAATA
Source organism: Monodelphis domestica (assembly GCF_027887165.1). NCBI lineage: Eukaryota > Metazoa > Chordata > Mammalia > Didelphimorphia > Didelphidae > Monodelphis > Monodelphis domestica. The sequence goes on from NC_077227.1 coordinate 274,974,786, forward strand.
CATAAGAGTAAAATAAGCACACTGCCTTTGGAAGGGAATAGAAACCAGTAGCAGAAACAAATTATTTCTTTAATGTGTGAATACACAAAACTTGGACCAGCACACTTATCTGAACTGGCAGTAATGGATTAAAACCATGACTTCTAACATTCAAGTATACCAAATTTAGTAAAAATCTGGGAAGGATGAGGAAAAAGAGGGGAAGGAAGTTGACTTCTCCTGTATAGGAATTCCTGACCTTTTTGTGGCAGATTTCATAGAGATCATAAATCTAGAGTTAGAAGTGATGCTAATCCATCTAGTCCAATCTCACTATAGTCAGGAAACTGAGGTCCAGTGGAGTAATGACTTGTCCAAGTCCAATGACTTGTTAAAATGTTGGAGGGCTATCTATTTACTACAACTCTTAAAATAGGGTAGAGTAAAAACTATATGCTCTATTATAAATCATGCATAATTAAAGTGATATCCTTATAAAATTAAGAGATCTCTATTCCCTTTTAGCACCAACAAGACTACATAATTTGTTATTTAAAACTACATATATCATTTTTATGTTTAATGTTTCTCTAAGGACGACAGAAGTCCTTAAAACGTACACAGGAAACTGGTTCAAGAAGCCCAGAATTATAGAGGTAAGATCACTATAACTTTTCCAAAATTTAATAACATTCAACACTTGGGCTTTATAGGCTATTCTTTCATATGGGAGAGGGAGGGGATTGGGAAGCTATTTGCTGCTACATAAAATTACATTTAAGTTTCTCAGGCATTTGACTTTCTCCTTAAAAGAGGAAAAACAATATTGAGAAATCAAAGCTGTGTCAGGGGAAATGGTTAACCCAATCTTTTCTTCCTAATTTTTAGACAGACTTTTTTTGTTTTCAATATGAGTTAGCTTCAGAAGGAATATGTAAATCTGATGTTCCTTTAAAGTCCATCATCATAGTCAGTAGAAATTAAAGAGTCTTAGAAGTACTATAGTCCACAGATGAGGAAACTGATGATATCCAAAAGGCAAATCACTTTTTGATTTGCCCAACAACACAACACTACTGTCAGAGTTGGAACCCTAGACCTCAGTCTCTAGAGTTCAAGTGTACTTTCCCCTCAACTCTCTCATGTTACATGTTAAATGATAGAACAAGGGATAGCATCTATCCAGTTTTAAAATCAGCACAGGAACACAAGGTTTTTGTCAGTGACCATATATCTTATCTATTCTTTATATATTTTAAGATTCCTTAAAAAAATTTAATTTTGGTGAAATGCAAATAATTGATGTCATTTCTCTTCAGAAAAACTCTTAAGACATCTGAAAATCATTACTCCATTTAGGAGAGCTAGTGTCAATTCAGTGGAATGACTTCATATGTGAGAAAGGCATTTGAATGATTAGATAGCACCATATAAAAAATCCCCAAAACTGCCCAGAAGCTAAATGAGCTGGGTGAATAGTGATCTTCCTAAAGGGAAAAAAAATACAGAATTCTTGTTGTTATTGATGTAATCATAGGTCTTCTTTTTAAAAAAAAAGTGTTTGCATTTTAGGCTCTTTTTTTTTTGGTGTTTTATGTTCACTTTTTATTCAGTCTATTTAAAAACTTAGTGTAGTATTCAGTATAAGGATGGTTGTCTTAAATCTTATCTAAAGGCATTTATCTTAATACTTTATATAAAGGTTTTTATACTGAAGGGCCAAAAGAATCTTAAGGCAAGTTATCAAGGATACTAGTATTCTTACATTCTACAACTTTAAAAAAGATCTGTAAAATGTGCCTCTTGTTCTATTTCTGCTTTAACCTGAGTTTGAGTTTTAGCCAGGACATTTGTTAAACTCTGATTATGAGTAAATTCTTTAGACCTATTTCCTCACCTATAAAATGGGATTACTAATACTTGTGATACTAATCTTGGAGAGTTCTGGAAAAAAAATAACATCTATACATCTTACGACACTATATAAGTTGGAACTGATATCATTTGTATTTTGCCAAACAGATTTAGGGATATTAATTTAGAGTTTTGAGAACATCTTGAAGATATATGATATAAGGTGAAAAGCTAAGACACAAACTTAAAGAAAAAGCTGGTTTCTTGCAGCTATTTAACCTGAAAATTAAATGCAATGAACACAGGGCAGTGATGGTGAACCTATGGCACTGGTGCCACAGATGGCATGCAGAGCACTCTCTGTGGGCACTCATGCTCCCCCCCACCATTTCATTACTAGAAAGGCAGAGGGACTTGAGCAGAGCTCCTCCCCTCCCCCTGTCCACTGTACCTGATGGTGTCTTTTCACATCCCCTGCCCCTTTGCCTAGCACCCCAATGGGAGCACATTCTCCCTCCCCTTTATAGGGTAAAGGAAGGGCAGGGTGAGTCTGGCACTCTGTCTGGGGGGTGGGGTGACACTCTCTCTAAAAGATTCACCATCACTGCAGTAGGGAGCAGCTAACTTCCCTTTTGTTTTCCACGGGGGATATTTCCACTAAGTAAATTACTAAGGAAAGTCACCAAAATAACCCGTTTCCATCACAAAGTTTGTAATGGCAAACCAAAGTTTTCCCTAGCCTTAATCTTAGTAGTTTTGAGAGGCAGTGAAAGTATACCAAGGGGAAGGCAGTTCACATTTCTAATCCTTTTGCAAAGGCTCACAACAGCCCTGTGAGCATATATTCCTATTGTGCGGAGGATGAAAAGGGTGAAATAACTTGCCCAGGGTCATGTAACTAGTAGGTATCAGAGCTAGCATTTGAAGCCAGAGCTCCTAAATCCATCACTCTAAACTATGCCATATTGCCTCCCATATATTAAAATACAGTCTCAGTGATATATTTCTCTGTGGCGGGGATGGGGGAAATAATCCAAAACTAGAAGGATAGACAATTATGTTTAAGAAAGGTTGGTGCAAGTATCCTATAGAATGATCAAGGGAAACTAAAGATTATGAAATGAGCATATTGAAATACCCTATACTTAGTACCACAGACCACATGCAAACTGTCTTCACTTTGTGTAGCTCCCTATTAGCTTATGGTAAAAGATTTGTCTTAGAACATTATACTTTTAATGTATATTTTTCTAAGGGTAGTGATGATCTTTTATACTCTTTAAGATTTTGGCTGAAGATGAAGATCTCCGAGAACAACAAATTTGGGCCCAGCAACGTTTTCTCTTATTTCATGATACATATATAGGTATTGCATAAAGAAGGTCATAGTAGCTGTGGAGTCAAAATAGTATTCACAAATTTTAACTTCTATAAAGGAGTAAACGGTCCCAATGAATGGATTAGGGATACCAATCATATAATTTTAAATTTGGGTCATTGGTAGCTTGAGAAATTGGGAAAGTTATCTTGATCATAGATTGATGTTCTGTGGCTTTTTCCAGTGCAAGTCCTATAAACTGTTTATCTGTTCTAAAATTGTGATTTTGTAAGTATTCTGATACTTACCATCAACCTCTTGAGAAACAAATTGGAGCTGAATTCAGTGATCCTATATTAGCAGTTCTAAATTTTTTAGTCAGCATATATATATTTAATAGCATGAAAAGCTACTAAGGATGACCCTCAGTCTCCCTGATCTTTGATTTCTTCATGTACTGTATTGGATGAAAGGTTAGTCCTCTCTCTTCAAAGCTCTAAATGATATACTTCTGGTTTAGGTTGGGCAACAGTAACATTACAAACACATATTTGCTTTCCCTGTAATCATCTTGCTAATGTGGGTGGAATATTTTAAAGGGCTATACTCAGAACCACTTCAATTGAATAAAGAATCATTTCTTAGGGAAAAAAAACAAAACATGGAAATAAGGCTAAATCTTTTCAGACTCTGGCCTTTATCTTTGCAAGGTAAAGTTTGGTAATTTGGAAAATTTGTGGAAATCTAAGTTATACATTCTATATATGTATTTGTTGTGCTGGCTTTTTGCAGATAGCAGATAAAGTTCTTGACCATATAACACCCACCCATTCACCCCTAATAGGGACTAGGTTTTCCAACCCTGGAGAATTGATTTTACAGGGTAACTAAAAGTAAAACTTCCTTGAATTTAGCATTGTTGTTGTTTAGTTGAATCCAACTCTTTGTGACCCTGTGGGCTGTAGCACACTAATATTGTTCATGGGGTTTTCTTGGCAAAGACACTGGAATGGTTTGCCATTTCCTTCTTCAGAATTTGGCATTACTTTTAACATGTTAAAAAGAAGTATAATTTTAAGTGAACTAATAATTATTCTCAGTATATGCAGAGAATTCTAAAATTACAAAAGTTAACTGCATGTATTTAAGACCATGATATATAAATGTATGTATAATTTATGCATAAAACAGGATAAATTCAAATTCTATTCCTAACAATGAAGCTGGGGAAGTTACTATTAAGATATTCCTGGAAAAATCAATGCTTTACATTATATTTAGATCATCCACAAGAAGTCTTGCTAATTTAGAGCATTAATAGGTATGTTATGGTAAGGACAGGTAGAACAGTGGGTAAGGTTACTGGATTGGAAGTCAGGAAGATCAGAGTTCAAATCCCATCTCAGATATTAGCTGTGTGACTAAATAAGCAAGCCACTCTAACTCAATTTTCTCATCTGTAAAGAGGGAATGACAGCAGAAACCTCCCAATTTTCTTTTGAGGATAAAATGAGATTGCCTCTAACTTCTTAATAATGGTCTTGTTTTTTCTCCTAACACACTTTAAGAAAACTCAAACTGTAAAAAAAAAAATATTTTAATAAAGATTCTGCTTTATTAAATCATTGTCCTTTATACTCACCCCAGTCCTAGGTGTTGTGGGGATAAACCAGTGTAAGAAATAGCAAGTTCCTTTAGAGTATTTAAAATCCTTGAACTTACACAAATTTTACTTGTACTTTTACTCAAGAATACATCTGTTGTGCCAAGTTACAAGTAAATATGGCATTGGAGATGCTTAGTCTTTATATAGCTATTGATTTATTTGTATCTACCCAAATTTCCTCATCACCGGCTGCAGAAGCATGGGACAGGTTTTTGTGAAAGATGTTAAAAATACATCCTGAAAGTAAGAGGTCACCTGAATTGAGATTATGAAGATGCTGAATATTTGTTTACCTATAAGTAGTGAGGTCTTTCTGCTTTGATAGATGTCTTAATTCACCCCATGATCTCCTTAACCATTGGTCAGTCTGCCCTAAACAGCTCCTGGATAAACTACTTCCTCAAAATTCATCTCTAAAACAAAAGGCACTAATTCAATAATGAATTGGATGAATTTCCTGTAGCCTCTAGGGAAGACTCAGTACCTTTCCCCATTTAGTTAGAGAGCCTCAAAAAGGGGTAGGCTTTAGACAGAGGGGTTTATCCAGGAGTAAAAAATCAAAGTTAACCTAGTACAGTACAGGGAATACTTTTGTATATTAGTGATCAGACTATCTCTCGTTCTACCTACCTTGTGCTTTTTCCATGACTAATTTGCTCCAGAAAGTCTGTATGAATACTTATGTACACACACAACCTGGCTAGGTAATGGTGGGAGGAGCAGAGCATGCAACTAACATATATGGATTTCTATTTATCTTGATTTACAATTCAAAATTAATCTTCCTAACTGTAAACCAACTCCCAGAAGTTTGAAAGGGATTTTTGTACATTAAAAAAATTAATATGGGAAGTAAGGAAAATAGTATGTCTAACCTAGGGACAAAGGAATGAGCAGTGCTGAGTCTCCCATTCAAATCCTGCCTTTGTGTAACCTTGAGCAAGCCCCTTAATCTATTTAGGCCTCTGTTTACTCCTGTAAAATAAGAGTTTGGATCAGATGGTCTTTGAAGTCCTGTCTGGATCTACTTGTATAAGGATCCTTTGAACTAAAATTTGATTTAGAGCAGCTTAAGAGAAGACAGAAAATAATATTGATTTTCTGGATGGCAACAAGTGGAAATGTTAACAATCAAGCTGATTAAACTAATAATCATCTTAAACTTTCTCCAAACCATATATACATTAGAGAAATAGACATAATTCAAAAGTCAAGTCTAATGGGCTTTTATTAGATTTATAACAAGATCTTTTGCTGACAGCTAAAGGTGGGCCCTCCGAATAATTAAAAATTAGAAGTCGACACCTAATCAGAAAATGCATGGATAAATTCAGCTCTAAACCACCTTAGAATATCATCTCATGATATTTTGGTCTAGTGAAATAGAGTCCCAAAGCTAAGTCCTGTTCTATATAAAGTTAGAATGTCTGGTCTGAGACATAAATACCTATATCCCTTGGAATGTACCATTATCTGGAAAAAAGATTTAAGGGATTTTCTTTGTAGGGCTAGCGCAGCAATTATGTACGAATTCTAGTTCTCTATTTTTCCTAGACGCCAAAACGTAGAAAAGTAATGGAAATGTTTACATTTCAAGATGAAGACAGCCCTATAGGCAGCTGAACTCCAAAAAGGCTTCATTTGAAATCCTCTATGGTATATTGTCTCGTAGTTCTGTGCACTTAATCTGGTGGTTGTGGAGAAGGGGTTTAAAGGAGGGGAAGGACCTTTAAAAACACAGAATATGTTATTTACAAAGCACCAGCACACACTCCTTTTCAAACTTTATGACAACACCGCGAGCTGGGCGAGCTCTAAAGTGTTATCCCAGTTTTAGAGATGGGCAAACTACCATCTCCGGGAGGTGAGTAAAGGACAGTGCCCGGCAGTAGCTGGTCGAGGTTGAAGATAGAATCTAGAGGAGGCATTCTCTGAACCAGCAGATCATGATGGTGCTCTCTGTGACGACTCGCCACCCCACGCCTACTATAAGCAACGGAGGCCAGAGCACCGTCCTGAGACATGGAGTTAGAGAGCGAGGACTCCGAAAGTTCTTTAGATAGTGATAAAGTGGCTTTTGCAGCGGTGGCTGCCAAGGCGGCGGCGGCAGTCGCCGCCATACCTATTTCCCGGCTGCGGCCTTGCATCCACCAGACATTCCGCCAGAAGAGCCAAAATATCGGCCATGGGCGGAAGTGCTGGTCGTTCAAGCACGCAGTGTTGGCGGCTACCAAAAGCCACAGCCATCACATCTTGGAAAGCTTCTTGCCCAGCCAGCACGTCCTGCCCCGACTGGTGCTGGACAGAAAAAAGAGTGAGCGCGGGGGGCGGAGACGTCCAGGCACGTCCCGAACATCCGAGTCCGGCTCGAGAAAGGGGCGGTTGAACGTTTTGAAGGCAAGTGCGATACCAATCCCCCGACCCCGGCTTTTCACTCCCTTTCCTAGTGCAGCAGCAAGGCAGTGAGAGGAGAAGGAAGAGGCGGAGGCAGAGGCAGAGGCAGAGGCAGAGGTAGAGGAACGCCCGCCCCTTCGGATGCCGGCGCCCCGGCCTCGCGCACTTTGCTGTGGAGCTGTCTGCAGAGATTCCCTCAGTTGCGAGGTAAAAAGTGTCAGCCTCGCCGCTGGGACTGCTGTGCGCCTCCACAGACGAAGCACCCGATTGGACGAGGGAGCCGCAAGGAGATCCGAGAGCGGATTGGCTACAGTAGGTGGAAGAGACTTTGCATTCGTCTGCTGCCCACAAGGGCGGGAGTTAGGGGCATGGGAGTTGGGCGGTGCCTTTACCTAAAAAATAGGGGTGGGGGCATTATGTCCCTTACGCATCTGATCCAGCGTCTGTTTCGTCATCTCGAGTTTGTGTGCTCAAAAGTTTTCTGTCTGGGAAACTCTTAAACCTTTGGAGGGCGACACCTCTGATTCAGTGCTGAGCCCTCAAGCAAAAACAAGATAACATTCGAAGGGATCAAATGTCTGTAAAATTGCATGGACTCTCTGGGAGCGAGCTTGAGTAGTACCCGCGACAGTGGGGTTTAGGATGGTTTCAGTTGCCTTAATCTTTTCATTCGGAGATATTCCAGGGTAATGACCTCGATCTACAGTGACGTCAGGGTAGGCTCTTCCTTTAAGGAAAATCTTATATCTGAGTAGAATGGCTACCAGGTCGTCCTTTTGACATTATTAAATAGATCCCAGAGTCCAAAAACAGTGGCAAATTGTGACCTTTAGGCTCTCCATAGAAAAGTATAGACATATCCCTTCCCCAAAACTCCAACCAGGGAAGTATTGAAAGCACAAGTTCAAAAAGGGAAGGGGGTGGGGTTGTACTTTTGTGGAAGCAAGTTGAATTAAGCTTCTTCCTAGATCTTCATTTAAGGAATCACCAGAGAAGAGTAAAGATGAAGATACTTGGGATTTCATCGAGACTTATACCGATAAGTGATACTTTTAATAATTCATTTTTTGCCACTGTCTTTTGCTTTTCAGCCTTCATCCCCACCCCTAGGGAGATGGTACTGGGATCATGAAACCAATACTCTTAAATTAAAAAGGTAAAAAAAAAGTGAAATACTCTTAATGTTCAAAAAAGCTAATTAGTTCTTACTGAAAATTTGTTGAAGTTGTCAAAAGAATGTCTAGAAATAGCTTTGTTTCCAGAATGTTAGTTACTTAATGTGTATACTTACATAGAATATTGAACTTTATAATTAATGACATAAGGGTTTTTTTCCCTCCAGATTGTCATTTACAGAATTAACAATATGATAATTTAGAGCAATAGGTTCTTCTTAGAAAGACTTTTACATCTTATAAAGTGCTTTTCTCAGAACAACCCTGTGAAATAGAATAAATATTATTTTGCCATTCTACAGATCATAAAATTGAGTCTCAAAGTTGAAGTGAGTTTCCCAGGGTAACTAGTAAGGGATGGAATAGGGACTCCTACCAAATCTGATTTTCAGCCCAGTGATCTTTCCTCTATACTCTTTCCACTGCTCAGATAGTTTAAATATTTTATATAATATCCATATCAAATAGCCTAAGTAGTTATTTGATTACTTTTCCTCTTCGTTAACTTCCCAAAAATATGGCATTGTATTTAGCTTAGCTTTTAATGAATAAATGTCTTCTATATATAAGGTCTCATATGTCAATATATAATAGTTTTTATAACGATCTTAGATAATATTTAAGAGATCTTTCATTGTAATAGGAAAACACAGCTTCATCTACCTTCTTCACAAATGAAGAATGTAGTTACAGATGATGAAAATAAACATTCATTGGCATATGATTTGTGTAACAAACTGATACCATTTAAAAGATTGGCATCATTTTTATTACAAACCAAACATTTGTGAATTTTAAACCTTAAAGAATAATTCTAGCAATTCATGAGCCTAAATCAATAGTTTTTTTGCTCATTCCCACATTATGTATCCCAGAAACTTCTATTTAGTAATTTATAAAATATCAGACCCTGTGTTTGTAATCACTAAGACCCCAAACTATCAGGGAAAAGGTTAAGAGAGTTGTAGGTTTTTGAACCAAATAGTCATGGTAATTAATACACATAGATAGAGAGGAAACAGTGGAGTGAGAAGTGAGTGAGAAGTGAGAAGTGAGAAGTGAGAAGTGAGAAGGCCTGGGTTTGAGGTACTCTTCTTTCCCCAACCCCTAACCACCACTTACTTGCCTTTGAAAATAGCCAATGAATAAATGACTATTTAACCAATGTGTGGCATCTGTCTCACAGGGTTGTTGTATCAACATATGTATTTAAAAAATCACTTTATAATCGAAAAAGACTAGAATTATTGGAGCAGCTAGATTCACAATGGATAGAGTAATGGGCCTGGAGTCAGGAAGCCCAGAGTTCAAATTCAGCCTCAGACAGTAAATCAGATATATGATTCCAGGCAAGTCACTTAACCCTGTTTGCCTCAGTTTCCTAATCTGTAAAATGAGCTGGACAAGGAAATAGCAAACTACTCCATTTTCTTTGCCAAGAAAAGGTGATTTAAAGGGATCATGAAGAGTCAAATATGACTGAAAATGCCAGGACAACAACAAATATAAAAAATTCTATGTTAATTTTTTTTCAATTTTCTGGAATTTTCCCATCCATGTCCTCTCTCTTCCCCCTTCCCCAAGACAGCAGGTAATAAATAGGTTGTACAGGTATTATCATACAAAAATATTTCCATATTCATCATGTTGTGAAAGAAAATACATATTGCTTGCACTAGAGAAAAATTAATGGAGGAAATAAAGTCAAGAATGCCTCAGTCTATATAGACAGACTAGGTCACCTCTTTCTATGGTGCTGGATATCCTTTTTTTTTGTCATGAATTGTCCAGATTGTCCTGGATCCTAACATTGCTGATAATCATACATTATTGATCATATAGTTCATAATTTTTGCTGTTACTGTGTACAACGTTCTCCTGGTTCTGCTCACTTCACTTTGCATCATTTTATATGTTCCAATTTTTTGGTGATTGTTTTGTTTCTCATTTCTTATGGTACAATAGTAAATAAATATAATTATTATTATGACATAGTAATAAGAAAAGGCTTGAGAATTTGTATGCTGATGAACGTTACTGACACATTAACCTAAACCTTCTTATACTTTAAGACTATCTCAGATTTCCCTGTGTGAGAATAAAATTGGACCACATCTTTCCTTTCACTTAAAAAAGCTTCAGTAAGTAAAACCATTTTTTATTTGCAATATCATCCAAATAGTTTGAAATACTGATTTAAAGATATTCCTAAGCCAATGTTTAACCTTCAAGCATTCTTTTAATTACCAAAATGAAAGGCATCCATTTCACCCCTTGAAAGGGTTTCAAGTAATGGTCAATGATACACTAGTACTAGAGTGAGGGGAAAAGTACCTTTGTAGCTTTTGTGCCACATGTAATGCTTGAATATTGATGGAATGGCAGATACTTTTTCTTTAAGTTCAAACATATCATGTCCCAGATGAAAACATAAGCATTGAGATATTCTGAATACCCCTCTTAACTTATAAACAAATAGGGCGCTGATCTGTGCCTGAGATACCGTGCACTTTGAAATCCTACCCAGGCCAACCCCCTGGCAAGGAGAGAAGGGGTAGGTTTTATAACTTAGGGCCAGGGTGGCCTCAGAGACAGTGGTAGGCACAAGATTCCTAGAACAGAGTAACTACCAGCATCAGGCATCACAAAGGCTGCCCAACCCTTCATATACACCAGTTTGTCAGCAGATAATACCTCTGGTCAAAGTTCTGTCTGTGCTTAAGGTATGAAGAATATGAAGGAATATCAAGGTGCTTGTAATCTACTTGGAGATAAAAATACATTTAGAATATAATTATTAGATAAGATACAGATAAAAATACAACATATTGTTTTGTGGGCTGGGGAGGAAGTTAGACCATGTTTGTAGAGTAGGTGGGACTTGAGTAAGGTCTTCAGAGACAACTTAGATTTAAATGGATGATAGACATTTTGTTTATATATTTATTTTATGTTAACAAATCCAATTTTTTTATTTTAAATTTAATTTAAAAATTTTTCCCATGTTACATGATTCATGTTGTCTCCCTCCCCTTGTCGCTCTCCCCTCCCAGAGTTGACAAGCAATTCCACTGGGTTATACATATATTAGATAATCGGCATTTAAAATTGAGAATAGAGTGTGGAGGCATGGGTAAGAAAAGGATATGTGGGAATGTGAAAGATGTGTTTTGAGGACAATGAATGGATGAGGTATTGCTATTTAGTTCTGTCTGATTCTTTATGACTCCTCCACTTGGAGTTTTCTTGTCAGAGATACTAGAGTAGTTTGCTATTTCCTTCTCAAACTCATTTTATAGATAAGGAAACTGAGGCAAATAAGGTTAAGTGACTTGCACAGTGTCACACAGCTCTTACATCTCTGAAGCTGGATTTGAACTCAGGAAATGAGTTATGTGCCACATAACTGCCAATAAATAGTCTAGTCTAGTTAGAAAAGGGATTGTACGTAGAACTGTGGAAGAGACTAGAAACTAGAAATGTTAGTTGGAGGAGTTTATATAAGGCTTTGGATGCTACCTTGAATGGCTAAGTATTCTACAAGTATCCTAAAGGTGTATCCCTAATCAACTATCTTGGTTTTTATAATTTGGGGTGACATTTTTGTCAAAAATAGATGAGCTGGCTTAGTTATGCAAGGAATAGCCCCAAACTTTGGCCAAAAGCACAAATCCTAATTATGGCTCAGATAATTTCCTATTTGAAAATTTCCAAGATTCCTTTTCTTCTGTTTCTGTGGAAGAGGCATGAAGAAAGAGAGGATTTACAAGACAAGACAAGCATGCAAACCAAAGTAAAGGACTTGATCTGTCAATCAAGGTGAAGATGGTATCTTAACATGGACAAGTAAGATGTGGACACTGAGTCAGTGGTTATGAACACCTTAGCTACAAATCCAGAAACCTGTTTGTGCTGTGGGACTGATTGAAGGCACACATCCTACTGATGGTGCAGGGGGACATGCCAACTTATTCCCTGAAGAAAATAATAAAATTGAGGGAAAGATTCTTATCTCTACCCAGTCAAATGAGAATGGAGATAAACATAAATCTCAGACTAGTGGTAGAGTAGGATCTATGATTTTTAGCAGTATAGAAGATCTGCAAGAAGAAACTTGCCTTGTAAATCCTCTCTTTATGCCTCTTTCACAGTTTCTCAGAATAATTTCTTAGTTTTTCTGGAGTATCCATTTGCCCCATAAAGTTGTTGTCACAGGCTGTATTGGCAAACCTATGGCACCTGTGCCAGAGGGGGCTGCTCCCTACCCCTCTCCACAAGCTCCTGAGGATATTTCTTACATGATCTGGCCCTCTGCCCAGCAGCCCAATGGGAGTGCTTCTTTCCTCCCCTGTCTGGGGTAAGAGGGGAGAGGGAGCTCATGCCATGGGAGGGTTTCAATTTGGGCACTCCCTCTCTAAAAGGTTCACCATCACTGAGTCTAAAGTTTTATCTTATGTTAATCACAAATTTAGACTTGAAAGAGACCTTGAAAAGTCTTTTGTTGGACCTTCCCATTTTAGAGATAAGGAAAAGGAGTCCCAAAGAAGTGATTTGCCTAAGACCACTTAGGCAAGGAAATGATAGAGCTGGTATCTGAATCCAGGTTTTCTAATGTGTTCTACTGAATCATTGCAGCCTACAAAAAACAATTGATAAGTTTACCCTTAGGCTGTGTCCAAGTTCTTGGCTAGCCTCAATTTAGTAGCCCTCATCTTCACATAGTATCTGTCAACAAGCCTGTCTCTTACTACTTTAATGAACACTTCTACCAATTTAACATTAAGCATCAGAAGGAAAGAAAGGAAAGAAAGGAACAGAAGGGTTTTAGGTCTTTAGCTAGAATCTCTGCTGAGACTAGGACATTTGCTTAGGGGCAAATGGCCTGGGTTAACCCAGGACCCTACTTTAAATCTTCCAAAGCCCCATGTGTTACCAGTTTTTCATACTGATCAAAATAAAGGCAACAGCTAGTAAAACTGTATGAAGAACCTGAGGTGATGCAAACCAAGGACTTATTTGAGCTATAATATAATGAAATATAGGACATCTCTTGCCTTTAGTTGGGACTGGGGGGTGGTGGTGGAACATAATGATTATGATGCAGTATCAGGAAAATATGAAGAATGCTGGGTCCTAACATAATGCTAACTGTGGGAAAGATTGGATTCCATGAGTATCACCAGAACAAAGGGAAAATGGTGTTGTTTTCTCAATATCTTTGAATACCAGCAACATGATACAATGGGAAGACCTTCAATATCTGGAAGGTAGGATGTAAGCTGCTTGAGAGCAGGGGCAGGGGAAAGAGCACTGAACCTGGAGTCATAGGATTTGCGTTCAAATCATACAGTTCTTCCATTTTACTGCCTTTGTGACTTTGGGCAAGTCACTTAACTCTCTGGGCCTCAGTTTCTTCTGTACAATGGAACTAGACTAGATGATTTTATTCTATTGATTTGATCCTATCATCTCTCTCTCTCTCTTTCTCTTTTTTTCTCCCTCTCTCTCTCCACATATATATATTATATCTATGTAGATATATCTATGTAGATATACAATATGTAACACATTTATTACTTTTGCTTTCATTTTTGTATGTCCAGCACCTACCATAATGCCTGGCATAAAGCAGGCACTTGATAAATATTTGTTGAACTGAATTACTTATTAACCTTGTGAACCACCAGCAAATCCCTTAACTTTTCTGTCTCTTTTTTTCCATCTGTAAAATGGACATAATTATAGAATACCTACTTCTCTCACCAATGTTTCTCAGAGATTCCAAACAGATGTTATTTTAGGTGAGCTTCTGTTGAGATTCCATGATCTGAGGCAGAGCAGAGTGCCAGATAAATTCTGATAGGTGTGACCAGAGAATGTCCACTGAGGGCCGAGTTCCATGATTCCCAGGAACAAATCATTTAAGAGGGATGCCCAGCTGACATGGGGAACAAAAGGAAAGATAAGACTTCTGTAGTGGAAAACCAGAATTTCATATGTTAGGTAGGGAGCCCTTGAAAGTTAACAAAGCCAAATGAGAGAAATGGGGATCTCTTAGGGCAGCATTAAGTCCCAGAAACTACAGATTGGACAAAAGATCTGACATTGAGGAGAAGCAGAATGGCCAGGGAGCCATTGCTCCATTATGCTTTTAAAGGGCCAGTGAACTAGAACCAGATACCAAGCAATTAGAAATGGATAAATTACAAACTTCCTCTATCCATGTTGAGCAAATGGATGGATTCCTTCTTTTAAAAGTGACAAGATAGAGATAGAGTAGGCAAATAATGGCCCAAGGAAATCGCCTACTCAGACCCAATAAATCTAGGAATGCTCTGTTCTTTAGAAGATCTTAACCTTGGGTCAGTTTGCCCTAAACAACCCCTGGATAAACGACTTCCTCCAAATTCAACTCCATAACAAAAGGCACTAATTCAGTAATGAATTGGATGAATTTCCTATGGCTTCTAGCTCAAGAATGAGGGCTAGAAACTGAGAGGAGTTGGTAAATGTTTTGCAAAAATGTATGCACAACATATTTTTAAGCTTAATTTGCATTACAAACATTTTTTTCCAGTTTTAAGACTAGACAACAAACCAAACCAAATAAATCAAGCCCTGATTGGCAGTGGTTGTAGATTGATGAGGTATAAATGCTCACAATGAAAATTAACATTTAGTTTTCAAAAACCCAGCTGACTCCATCATACTCCTGATAAAATTGAGCAGAAAGTATCTTTACAGAGAAACAATAGAAAGTATCTCACTTTAGGACATTTAGTACCAAAAGTGCCAAGCCTTGAAACATCACTTAACACCTAATTATCTGAATTTCTCCATCCATGAAAGGAAGGGACAGTATGGTCTAATGGTTTGGGATCCCTGAGGACCCTCTTCCAAAATCCTATGACTATGAGTAAATCCAGAGCCACTACCCAAGAAATTCTGGACTTACTCTTTTAGCGTTCTCGTGAATCAGTCTGGAATAATTTTGTACAATAAACCGGAATGATGTGGGATCCTGGATTTCATTGGCCAAGCTGAAAAGTAGAAGTTGGAAGAACATATAGCATTTTTCCATCATTTATGGCCCCAAATACATATAATTCTCAAAGAGTAAGGTTTTATTAAGACTGGTGTCCAGAAAACCTAGAAAAGAAAATAATAATATAAACAGTTGAATTCTGGTGAAAAGTCAACTACATACTATGAAGTATCAAGGAAAGAGCTGCAAACACCATCATAGGTTTTCACTTAGGATTCCTGTAAAGAATGTTCACTTGTTTTCTAATTATGTCTGACTCCTAAGTGACCCCATTTGGAGTTTCCTTGGCAAAAATATTGGACCAATTTGCCATTTCCTTTTCCATCCCATTTTACAGCTATGGAAACTGAGGCAAACAAGATTAAGCAACTTGCTTAGGATTGCACAACTAGTAAGAATCTTAGGTCAGATTTGAATTCAGATCCTCCTGACTCCAGGGCTAGTACTTTATCCATTACATCACCTAGAGTATTTAAATAGGCAGAAGTTTGTTGGTTTTCATAGCATAATTCTTAAAATTTTAAATCTCTGGAGATTTGGGTATTCTGTGAAGGACTACATTCTCTTGGTGGAATAATAAGGATTCCCATGTTTGCTGCCCAAAGAGAAAGAAAGCTTTGTACAAGGGGGGAAAGCATGGGAATTACAGTTCAGTAGTAGTCCACATGAAATGAAAAATGTAGAAAATCCCTTTTCTAGATGACATCTTGTCCAAATTGCCCAGTCATGCCATGTCCTCTAATCCAATGGGTTTTGGTAAAGGCCCCTGAAAGAAGAGATTTCTCCTCTGACCAATTCTTTCAACTGGGAAGGAGTATTGCTTTAAGGCAGTTTCTTTGTGGGATAATATGTACCTCAGCAATCTTTCAAAGGAAGATAACCGGAGCTCTTATCTGAACACAGTGGGTATGAGGTTCTTCATAAATGATATCCTTGTATAGAAAACAAATCAACAGGGAAAATGTACTTAATCCTATCTTCTGTTCCTGCATCTGGATTTAGGCCTCACAGAGAGAGGTGTGAGATTGAGTTTCTGGGCTACTTTGTGACTCAACATGGCATTCAACCAAGCTCAGAAAAGCCAAAGCCATAACAGATCTTAAGCCCCCACAGGATACAAAACAACTCTATCAGGTAGATACAGAAAACCCATCATTTAATAAGGAGAGTCTAGAGTTCTCTTTGTTCTCTACAGTCCTGCTGCCAGTTACTAAAGGAATGAATCCTTCTTCCCCAAAGGGTTAGGATGAGGCTTGTTCCAGAGACCATTGTCTCACCAAAAATGTCGTACAAGTGCCTCCTGCCCAGACTGTTGTTGACTATGAAATGACAAGGAAGACTAGAGAGGTTGATAACTGAGGTTGACATAAACATATGGAAGACCTGGAATTTCACTGTCAACAATCTTTGCATGGAATGAATGACAAAGCAGAGGCTCATGATGTCACTTCTCTTGATATTCTGAAAGTAACTGTTCTGCAAGATTCTCAGTGGGTGGTTGTATCTCACTGTTAAGGTCTTAAGTATTCACTTAAGGTACGAGTTATACTGTTAATGGGACCTTGTTAATAGGGACCTAAACTGTGACCTTGGTATTACAGGCATATCCCACCAGAGTTCATTAATTCCTAGAAACCACATGGACCTCTAGAAAACCTTAGAGAAGAAAAAAAGAGCATTTCCAACTAGGCCAACCCTCCCTCCCCCAGCCTTTTCCTTTAATTTCCACCATTGCCCACTATAAGGTTACAATGGAGTTTGGTTAGCATGAATTAACACAAGTTAAGGAGAAATGATGTTAGGCCAATGTTATGCATGATAAACTGTACAAACATTTTTCCCCTACAAGAAAAATGTATTGTTTGCTTAATAACTATCATCTTTTACAGCCCTATGCCTCTAGCAGAAATCAAAGAGAAGCCCAAGAGGGGCAAAATAATTCACTTCGCTGAAAATGATGGCACAACCTCAGAAAGGTACTTTATTTCATTTTACAATTAGAACATTTCTCTAGTAACTTTTAGAATTATTTTAAATCCTTGCAAGTTCAAGAAAGTATTATCTCTATCACCACTGGCATAAAAGTACCAAAGAATTAACATTTACCATTTATTTAAATTTGTCAGGGCAATTAATGGAGGAAGCCCATAATGAAAATTGGCTAATGGGGGCTGCTGTTGAGATTTTCCATTCTTAAAAAATATTGACAACCAGTTATCAACTTTTAAAATATAAATTAGTGAGTGCTTTAGGTATCAGATGGGTTCAAGTGAACCTAAGTTCAAGTATCAAGACTGAGTTCAAGTGGTGGGGAGGTGGGATACTGTCCCAAGCTTCAGGCTTCTTTGCCTTGCTGTTTTCACAGTTTGTTTTCAGGGCCTGTTAATTTTCAGTGCTTCTAAGGTAGAGTGAGCCTGGGAGAGTTATGCTCACTGCTCTGCCTAGGAAGAGCTCCTGCTCCCTTGTGACTGCAAGCACTCCTCTCCACCTTGAACTGGATAATGGGCAGTGGCACTGAGTCCTTTGACTAATGTGTGCCCAGGATTTCCCTGTAATCTTTCTGAATAGTTGTCCAATCTCCTTGCTGCTGTAGCTTATAAGACTGACAGCTGGTGCTGCTACTATGTGCACTCCAGGCCAGCCCCTACCCCAATGTTATAGACCTCTCCTGCCAACCTCTTAAATTGTCTTATATTAGAAAAATATATCACCTCAAATTTTTTTGGCTATCTTGCTCCAGAATTTGATTTGGTGCATTTTAAAAGTTGTTTGGAGGAGAATATTGGGAGAGTTCACCTGAAATATTCCCTCTACTCCACCATATTTATTGACTCTTCAGAACACTCTAACTTATAACCTAAACTCTGTGTACCTTGTTTTCATTGTTTTTAGAGGCATAGTGAAAAGAGATTTAGACTTGGAGTCAAGGAGACCTGGATTCAGATCCTGGCTCTGACACTATTTGAACTTGGGAAAATCACTTCTCTCTGAATCCATCTGCAAAATAGGGGTGATAAAACTTGTACTTCCTGCTTCACAGGGTTGTTATCAAGAAAGTAACTTGTAAGTCTTAAAGGGTCATATAAATGTGAGATTATTATTACTGTTCACTTCTGCTCTGGATTTAGTTTTTTTAAGTTATGTTTAATACTTAACTGATCTCTAGAAATAGTCAGAGGAACAAAGATGATGTTGATGGTGGTGGTGATGACAATGATGGATCTGTCCTAAAGGAATTCTAGTTCTCCAGAAAGACTGGATAGAAGATATAGCACAAATCCAAAGATTACGGAATTTGTGTGGTATTCAGGACCTGAAGAAGGCTCTAGAGTATCCTATATGGAAGCTGGACTAGTCCTGTTATTTTCCTTGTTGTCCTTCAGTTATGAAGCTAACCAACCACACACACACACAAGGCTCATCACTATTTACTCACACCTCTATATTTTTTCAGGACAGTTTCAGTACAGTTAAAACATTTCTAAATACTTACATTGACTATTACTAGGCTGTCTGAGAAAAGATTTGCTAAAAGAGATGTGAAATCAACCAGAGGAACTGATAAAAGAAGAAAGAATGACAAAGTTACCCTGGATGATGTTAAATGTGAGTAAACATCTTTGCCTCTTTCATCTTTGTAGCTATTTCCTAGAACACAGCTTTTTGTCTGGTCTTCAGCTTTTCCTCTTCTTCATTTTCAGATGTTGCCTTGTTTTTATTACAAGACACTGAAATGCAGCGGATCTATTCCTTTACAACATTTATGAAGTATGTGGTAATGTCTGGAATAATCCATATAGATAAGTAATGGAAAGGTTCATGTAAAAGGAAATGGTGCTTGGGGAAGAGGTTGGACTCTTGATGACTTCTAAGGTCCCTTTGAGCTCTAAATCTATGATCCTATGATTTTTGAAGGGAGAGCTAACTGTCTCCTTATAATTTGGGCCCAATAGCTCCTGTGATGTCTAGAGAAAGAAGATACTGAAAATCGAAAATAAGATTTCTGTTACTGTAAATTCTGATTATTTGAAAAGGAATGTTTACAGAATATTAGAATATGTTGCTAAGGTACCATAAAAGATTCTTTTTAAACATGATGCTTGCTTCTGCTAATGCCAGAGGAGACCTAACTGCTAAACATCTTTGCTTATTGAGGATCAGGGTCCTTGCATGTTGACTACACAATAAAAGTTTATTTGAAGGTCTACCTAAATGTAAATTGTATTTACACTTTACATAAGGAAATGTTCTCTACTGACAATTCCCTCCCCCAACTACCTCCCATAATATAAGTAAAATAAAGTGATTAATAGGACAATGCATTAGACAACAAAGGTGAAAGGAGCTTAATGCATTGAAAAGATGGTTCTGCTGGAAATCAGTAGAGCTAGATGCGAATTTTGCCACCAGCACTTAGGAGCTGTGATACTTGGATAAGCAACTGAATCCCTAAGAATCTCACTTTTCTTCTATTTTCAATGGTGATATTTGTACTTCCTATCTATCTCACAGAGTTGTTTAGAGGGAAACACCTTTCTTAATCTTAAAGTGATAAATAAATGAGTATTAGTATTGTATGGGATGAAATTGTGTATTATCCTCCAGCATACATTAATTAGCATTGGTAATCATAGATTGGCAACTTCCTATTGAAAATTAGTGAAAATTCAGAAAATTGCTGACTGTCTCCTTTTTCTCTCTCCATAGCATAAATACTTTTCAGGCATTTGAAATTCAGAAAATTGCATTTGAAAAACACTCCCCAGTTGCAGTTGCCTTGATGAACTGTTGATTTTACATTGACTAAATGGTAGAGGGACATTTTGGACATTATTATTTGCTCTCCAGAATTTCGAGTTGTGCCACATAGGCCTTAATTATGTTTGTGGTATAGGTCCCTGGACCTGGAGTGAGGAAGACCTAGATCAAAAACCACCTTCACCAATATGTGACCCTGGGCAAGTCACTTAAACTCTTTTGACCTCAGTTTCCTCTTCTTTATAATAAAAGGGGTTGAATTTGATGCCTTTTATCTAAGGTCCTTTCTGATCTAAGTCTTTGATCCTGTAACTGTTTTAATAAATATGAAGTTTGTATTTTTTGTTCTTGCTTAGTATTGAAGAACTTGACATATACATCTTTGATTATATGGCAAAATGGTAGGATACACATTTGAAATTCAGTCAAGGGAAGAAAAATCAGAAATCTGAAAAAGGATATATTGCGGATCATGGATTAAATTGATTTATAAAAAGACTAATGAGGGAGACTTCAAATAATTTAACATTTGGTACCTCTTCTCAAAAATGTTTTGCTTTATAAACCTATATTGTCTACCATTATTGAATATAAGATAACAAGAGATAAATTAGTCACAGCTGACAGAGTACTAGGACTGGAGTTAGGAAGTCCTGGATTTAAATCCTACTCCCAATACTTATTAGTTATATATAACCCTACCCAAGTGATTATACTCATAAAATCTACTTTACAGACCGTGATATCAGTCTGCACTAAAAATAGGTCAATGACATGGGTTCTTTTTGTGCCTATATTTCTTATCCATGTTGCACCCATGTTGTATCCTAGCCATAGGTTTTATCATTAGGAATTTGTGTACCCAAAATGCTTGACAGTGGTCATTTTTTATTTCCTCTGTAGGAATAAGAGTCTTGATGATTTCCTCATGGCCTTGTTATACTACTTATCTCATTATCTGGAAAAACTTTCATTGGAAAAGAAACCCAAAACCTACATGGCGTAAGTGGAAATGAATCTATTTCTTCCTTGCTATTGCCCTAAATTAATCTTCATAGAACGTGGAGAGTGCTTATATTATAAATGGGTCAATTTAAAACATGGGGGAACCATGTGAATCTTAAGACAGTTAATAATTGAGAGGGGCAGTTTGTCAACAAACAGCACTACCTACCCTAAGTCTGCTGGGATTTATTTGTTTATTTAGGTTTTCTTTTTCCAAGCAACTACCTTCAGAAAACTCTCTCTAAAGGATTTATAAACTGCATAAAAAGCCTGCCAAGATACTTAAAGATGAATAGCCATAGCAAAAAATAACATTCTGAGCCAAAAAAAATATTTGTTACTTCTCAGGATACTTAATACCAAACCAATGACCACTTTAGGCAGTGTACTTAATGTTGTGTTCCATGAGTTAAGACATGTTGTAACGAGGAGAATTAAAGCCAGCAATTCCACCGTTTGGCCCTGAGACCTTGAGCCAGAGTCTCCTTGCCAGACTAATGATGTTTGTGTTCTAGGAGACTTGGGTGTGCTCACTTCCTAGATGCAAAATGCTTTGACAGTGTAAAACTTTTGCATGCCTTTTAAGGAATTTAAAAAAGCATTTATTGATAACTAAATGTGGAACTGAGGAAAGATTTGTAAAGGATAAGATTAATAAATAATTTCTGAATGCAGTTCCAATTAAAGTACTTCAAATATGCAACTCATTTGAGGATTATATTTCATGTCAATGTAGTCAGAACTGATGCAGATATAACAAGTAGAATTATCCCATAAAGAGCTAAAGTCAGCCACTATGCTGTTGAGTTGATTTTTTTTGGATGTCTTCAGAGAAATAATGCATGTTTTTAAAAATTATTCTGACAAGTTGATTTTTTGGATATATTCAGAGAAGTAATGCATTTTTAAAAAATTATTATATGTTTCTAATTATATTTGGATATTGTTTTAAATCATTACTTTTTAAACCTTTCCCTTCCATCTTAGAATCAATTCTGTATATTGATTCCAAAGCAGTAAGGACTAGGCAATGGGGGTTAAATGACTTGTCCAGGATCACATGGCTAGGAAGTGTCTGAAGCCAGATTTAAAGACAGGATCCTTTGCCTCTGGGCCTGTCTCTTAATCCACTGAGCCCCCTAATAATCATTTTCTGATATTTTGCAATTTATGTTCTCTCCCTCTTTCCCTTCCCCTACCCCCTTCTCAAGATGGCAGGTAATATAAGTTATATATGTGTTATCATATAATACATATTTCCACATTCATTATCTTGTGAAAGAAAAATCACATCACTTATATAAGAAAAATCTCATGAAGGAAATAAAGTGAAAAATAATATGCTTTCATCTGTATTCAGATTCTATCAGTTCCTTCTGAGGTGGTGGATAGTCTTTTTTATCATGAGTCCCTTGGAGTTGTCTTGGATCCTTGCATTGCTGATAATGGTTAAGCCATTCACAGAAGATCATTGTACTTTATTATTACTGTGTACATTGTTCTTCTTGTTCTGCTCACTTCATTCTGCATTACTTCATGCTTCTTTCCAGGTTTTTTGT
This sequence comes from Monodelphis domestica, assembly GCF_027887165.1. Taxonomy (NCBI): domain Eukaryota; kingdom Metazoa; phylum Chordata; class Mammalia; order Didelphimorphia; family Didelphidae; genus Monodelphis; species Monodelphis domestica. Next base: position 274,997,539 of record NC_077227.1, read on the forward strand.
GATTGTCCTGTTTGTCATTTCTTATGGCACAATAGTATTCCATCAAAATCATATACCACAACTCGTTCAGCCATTCCCCAATTGATGGACTTCCCCATAGTTTCCAGTTCTTTGCTAGCACACACACACTATTTTTATACAAATATTTTTTAACAAGTAGGTTCTAGCTTTGATTTCTTTTGGAATACAGACATAGGAGTGGTAATGCTGAATCAAAGGGTATGCACAGTCTCTCCCCCCTTCTCCCTTAAAACCCTTATCTTCCATCTTGGAATTAATTCTGTATATTAGTTCCAAGGTAGAACGGTAAGTGCTAGGCTATAGGTGTTAAGTGACTTGCCCAGGGTCACACAGTTAGGGAATGTCTGAAACCAGATTTGAGCCCAGGACCTCTTCTCTCTATACCTGACTCTCAATTTACTGAGCCACTCAATGTCCCCAAGGTATGCACGGTTTTAAAAGCCTTTGGACATGATTCCAAATTGCTCTCCAGAATGGCTGGATTAGTTCACAGTGTGAGCAGCATTGTATTAGTGTCCCAATTTTCCCAAATCTTCTTCAATATTTATCATTTTCCTTTTTTTTTTGTCATATTAGCTAGTTTCATAGGTATGATGTGATGGTATCTCAGAGTTATTTTACTTTGCATTCTCTAATAGTGGTTTGGAGCATTTTTTATATGACTAAAGATAGTTTAATTTCTTTAGTTGAGAACTGCTTGTTCATATTGTTTGGCCATTTATCATTTGGGGAGTAACTGGTAGTCTTATAAATTTGACTCCATTCTCTTTATATTTAGGAAATGAGGCCATTGTCAGAGACATGTGCTATAAAATGTTTTTTCAGGTTTTTTGTTTCCCTTCTGATCTTGGTTACATTGGTTTTGTATGTGCATAAACTTTTAATCTTAATGTAGTCGAAGGAATCTATTTTACATTTCATAATGCTCTCTCTGTCTTATTTTGTAATAAATTTCCCCATATAGGTAAATGATTTTGTGCTTCCTTAATTTTTTTATGGTATTACCCTTTATTTCCAAAACCTGTATTCATTTTTATTTTATCTTGTATCATGTGAGATATTGGTCTATGCTTAGTTTCTGCCATATTGTTTTTGAGTTTTCCCAGCAGTTTTTGTTAAATAGTGAGTTCTTCCAAAAATTGGATCTTTGGATTTGCCAAGTACTAGGTTATAATGGTAATTTACTACTGTGTGTTGAGTGCTTAATCTATTCCATTGATCAACTATTCTATTTCTTAGACCACCCCAGAGTGTTTTGATGACTTCTGCTTTATAATACAGTTTGAGATCTGGTACAGCTAGACACCACTTCCTTGATATTTTGTCCATCAATTCTCTTCATATTCTTGGTCTTTTGTTCTTCCAGATGAGTCTTATTTTTTCTAATGATGAAATAATCATTTTGCTATTTCAATTTATATGACACTGAATAGGTAAATTAATTTAGGTAGAATTGTCATTTATTATATTGGTTCAGCCTAACCACAAGCAATTAATATTTTTCTAGTCATTTAGAATTGACTTTATTTGTATGAAAACTCTCTTGTAATTGTGTTCACATAGTTCCTAGGGAGAAATTAGGCATGTTTTGAAATTGACACTGATATGCTGACTTTGCTCATAGAATTGGAAACTTATCCTGGTTCAGGTGTTCTTAACCCTGGGGTCCAGGTACTTGTTCTTTGTTTTGTTTTTTAAACATATTTTGATAACTGTATTTACCATAATTGGTTTCCTTTATAATCTTATGTATTTTGTTCATTTATAAATATTATTCTATGAAGGAGTTCTTAGGCTTCACCAGATTGCCAGGGAGGGTTGTGACAAAAAAAAAAAAGCTTAAGGATCCCCTTTCTTGATGTAAGAATTACTTCTTCATCACTCTTGACAATCAGATAAATAAACTCTTCATAACTTTAAGTGATAAGGGACTAAAGTATCTTATTAAATGATAGTACAGAATTTTTTTAGACATTCCTCAGTGCTTGAAAGTAAGAACTTCATGGTCTATTCATGGATCTTAGCTCTGATTTCTTAATATCATAAAACGAGTTTAATCTTTCTTCTGTATAAACTTTGCAAATATATGAAGACAGTTATTATGTCCTGTCATGTCCATAATGATATCTCTCTGCTAAGCTACATATTTCCAATTCCTTTGGCCATACTTTCCATGAAATGGCCATGAGTTTGTCAATGTCCCTCTTGACATGTGGCACCCACAGTCCTGTGACCAACCAATGTGTTTGACCAACAAAGAGGAGTCTTAGGCAGTATTAGTGCCCTTGATCTACACACTGCTTTTATTCATGAATTATTGTTCAGTCATTTCACTGCCATCCAACTCTTTGTGACCCCATTTTTCTTGGCAGAGATACTGGAGTGGTTTGCCATTTCTTTCTCCAGCTTATTTTAAAGATGATGAAAGTGGGGCAAACAGGGTGACACAGATAGTGTCTGAGGACAGATTTTAACTATGCCTAATTCTCTATTCGTTGTGTCACTTAGCTGCCTTAAGCTCAGTTGGTCATATTGGATTAATTTAAGTCAACTAAAACTGCTTCTTTTTCACATGAGCTACTATTTGTGTGTCATATACTTATCAACTAATTTTTTAGCAAAAGTACCCAGACTTCATTTTTCTCTGTTCAATTTCATCTTCTTATTTTTTCATATGTCTATGCTGTGAAAATGTTTTGTGGGTCTTGATTCTAGTATTTCAACTTAATTATCTATACCAGTTTTGTGTCATCCCAAGATGTAAATTAACTTGGCAATATGGCCCAATGAGTATATTGAATTAGGGAGTCAGAAGCCCCCAGGTTTGAATTGTTTTACTACCCATATGACCTTGGGCAAATCACTTAACAATTGAAGCTCTAGTTTCCTTTCCTATAAAATGAAAGGGTTAAATTAGAGGTAAGAATATTGTATTTGTCATCAGAGGACCTGAGGTCAAATTTTGTTCTCATCACTTATCTTGCCTACAAATCATCATCAATCAATCATCAGTCATTCAGATTGTTGGGTTGACTATGAACTTACCCAACCATACTTTGATCTAACCCATAGTTCTTCATTTTATTCACAAGGATATCATGTGGGACATCTTTGTCACATGCCTTGATGAAGTCTGTAATATGTCTAATACATTTTCTGATCTATCCAATTAATAGATAAAGGTGAAGTAGGTGATTTTTACTTTCTGTTTTAGAACTAATTCTACATATGCATTTCAAGACAGAAGAGCAGTAAGGGCAAGGTCATTGGGGTTAAAAGACTTTCCTGGGGTCACATAGCTAGGAAGTGTCTGAGGCCAGATTTTAACCCAGGAACCTCTGCTTATTTTACTCTTCATTGGTTACAACAGATCTTTTCTGGATTTCCTTTCATCTTAACTCTTTTCTTCTCTTACCTCTTCCACCATTAGCAATTACTGAAACCTGACTCCCTCTGCCCACCCTCCTATATGACACAGCCTCTGTTGACTTTCCAGAACTGGCTATTTCCTCACTCACTCTCCTTGACTCACTCTTTCAGGCAGGTGGGGGGTTGGAATGCTCCTTGCTCTCCACTGCCACTTCCAGGCTCCTTCCCTACCTCTATCATTCAGTAACTTTTCCTCCTTTGAGGTTCATACCATTCATCTCTACCATCCAATCAAAATCCTGGAAGCAACTGTTTATAGACTCCAGGCTACTCCCCTCTCTTTTTCCTTCCTCTCCCAACTGCTGCCCTCACTCAACCCTGAAGCCTATTCACTTCCCACTGTCATACCCTCAATCTTGCTATTTACCCCCAAATGTACAATCTCCATATTCAAGAATATGAATATATTCTTCTACTCAAAACCTACTCCTCTCCTGACCTTCCCAGGCTACTCCTTGCCAAGAACTCTTCAATGCTGTGACAGTGTCCATGACATGGTTGTTTCATGAACAAGACACTCTATCTCTCAACTCTTTAAGCATTTTCTCTGGCTATTTTCCAGGCCTGAAATGCTCTCTCTCTCTTTAATCTCTGCCTCCTGGTTTTCCTGACTTTAAGACCCAACTTAAAATCCTGTTTTCTACAGGAAACCTTTCCCGCATCCCTCTTAATTCTAGTGCCTTTCCTCTGGATTATTCCCTATTTGTCTTTTACTTAACTTGTTTTGTATATAGTTGTTTCCTTTTTGTCTCTCTTTTTAGATTGTGAGCTCTTTGAGGGCAGGGAACTTCTTTTTCCTCTTGGCATATCCCCAGTGCTTAGCACAGTACCTGCAAAATAATAGGGGCTTAATAAATGTTTATTGACAGACTTTCCTCATGTAGACACCTATGAATCCTTTGAACTATAAGAATCTATGATAATATTTGTAGCACCTTCCTATGAAATTATTGTAAGTGTTATTAATTACAATTACAGATATCCCTTCCACATCATAGGTTAGGGGAGTGGTGCCCCCTCAAGCTAGAAAATCCATATACAATTTTTTGGCTTTTGTATTCTTTTTGCAAACTTTAACTTTATATGAATTTTAACTTTAGAAAAGAAATTGAATATATTTATGGAATTAAAAGATGTTTAAATTATGCATTTCTATATATATATGTTTTATGCATTTCTGAACTTCTAAGCTTTTTCTGTCTTTGATGACCTTTGCCTGTCATCTGCAGCTTCTGCAAAACTTCCAAATTTCTATAAAATTTCTTCTGCTGACCCATGATATATTGAAACCACAATGGGAAAGTCACAAGGTGGAAGAGATACCCATAATTATTATTATATGAAGTTATTTATTTATTTAAGTTTAATTAATTAATTAAGACTATTTACCCTTGTTTACATGATTCATGTCCCCCCCCCCCCCCAGAGCCGATGAGCAATTCCACTGGGTTTTACATGTATCATTGTTCAAAACCTATTTCCATATTATTAATATTTGCAATAGAGTGATCATTTAAAATCAACATCCCCAATCATATGCCCATTAAATCATATGATCGATCATGTTTTTCTTCTGTGTTTCTACTCCCACAGTTCTTTCTCTGGATGTGGATAGCGTTCTTTCTCATAAGTTCCTCTGGATTATCCTGGATCATTGCCTTGCTGCTAGTAGAAAAGTCTATTACATCCGATTGTGCCATAATGCATCAGTCTCTGTGTACATTGTTCTCCTGGTTCTTCTCCTTTCGCTCTGCATCAGTTCCTAGAGGCCTTTCCAGTTCACATGGAATTCCTTATATGGAGTTATTTAAACATTGGAAAACTATTTCTTTCAAAATAGCCTACAACTTAGGCTTAATTAGCCTATTAGGTAAATGATAATTCAGATTGGCTATAATTCTTATCAATTAGAGAGTTTTAACTATAACCTTTTTTTCCCCCCCTCAGGAGTCATTTAGAGAAAAAAGAGATGGAATTAGTTATTGAAAGGTTAGAAGAATCCCAGAAATACCTTGCCCAGAAGTATTGTCTCCTTGTTTTAGGTTTGGGAATGCCTGATAAGCATCACATGGCCTGTGGAAAGTAAGTAAATACATTTTAAAAAATTAGGTATTTTTGGAATTTTAAAGGCCTTAGAAGTCCTTAGAGATCATTCCAGTCCAAACTTTTCATTTTACGGATAAAGAAACTGAGGTCCAGGGGATAATTGAGTTGCTCAAGGTCATACAGGTAATAAATATGGGTACCAGGCTGCAAATCCAGGTCTCCTTCTGACTCTAGTTCCAGAGGTCCTTTTATACTTCCATTCTTCTCAGTGACCTCCATGTTGTGAAATCAAAGGCTGTAATTCCATGTTCTCAACCCATGTTTTTTTTTTAACTTAAATATTTTATTGAAATTTTAACATTGAACATTAACAGTCAAATGAACTTGCTAGAAAATATTTACACTTAAATTCATTCCTAGCATAAAGTTTAACAATTTTTAAAGTCATTCCCTTAAGTCCACATTGGGATTTGCACATTCATTCTTATTCATTTTTCCTCTTATATATTGGCCCAGATTTTTAGAGATAGCTAGCTGTCAACAGAATTTCCTACCTGGGAAGTCCCATTATTTAGAGGACACTACTTCCCACAGTACTTAATGTTCTTACTTCCTAGAGACCAGCTCATTTCTTGGAAAGAGTAGGAGCCCCATACAATGGTGTCTGCCTTCCATGTAATTAGTTGATGTCAGTATATTATTATTAATTCAAGTTTCACACAATGTGAATAAGTGAACATCACTAGGAGTTCTTTTTCAAGCCTATCTTCTGACTTTTCTTCCCTTCTAATAGGCACAATTTTGATTTTGGGCTGGCCCTTCTTTTGCCATTATTCATCCTCTTTGAGGCTGAATTTGAGATTCCACAGAAATTTTGGTTGAAACTAGTAATTTGGGGGATGTTAATTTTGTGCTTTCATGTCTTTCTAGAAGAAGGGGGTCTGGCTTTTCTTGTTTTAAGGCTCTGTATTCTTGGTTTCACAGAGGTTTTGATGATTTCTTTTTAAGTGTTTTTCTTTGTTTTTAGGAAAATGTATTTGTGTTTTCTAAGCAAAACTAAAAACTCCATAGCATATGCAGCCTTGTTGGGTCAGCTGAGCTGAACCTGATGACCACACTCTGTGCCTCACTCTTTGGATAAGGAAGATCATTGATGGCTGGGGCTTTAAGGGAAAAAAAAACATTAAGTCAGCCCCTAGTTGTCTATGATGTTTACTTTAACCTGATTATATCTGGAAAGAATTATTTTGATGAGATAAAGCTGGAAATCACATAAGGAGAGTGGCCTAGGCCCTGAATCCCTTATAGATGGATAGCCCTGGGCCTCACACTTTCCTTGGGATAGTCCTAAATTAGAACATTTGTGGGCAATAGTCTGATGAAGGACAAAAGAAGGACTCTTCAAAAAGCACTGAAGCCTAAGGAACTTGAGGGAGAGGGAGAGAGGAAGGGAGAGATGGGGGAGGGAGGGAGACAGGGAGACAGAGAGAGACGGGCCTGGTAGAGAAGAAATAGAAATTTGTGTGTCCCAAGGCTTGGTTGGTTTTTGTTTGCTTGGTTTTTTGTTTTGTTTTTTTAAAGGAAGCCATTCTCTTCTTTGCTGTTACAGTCATTGTTTCCAGGCTTTAAACAGATGCTAATGCTTCTCTACATGTTTTGGGAATGGGCAAAACTAGGTCATCTAAAATAAGGACTGCTCTAAACTGGTTCCCAGAACACAAGTGGACATTGCTTTCCTAAACCATAGTTTGATTTGTTTCTCCCCTGCCACCCACCCCTCCACCCTTAACCCTTCCCCCCACTCAAACTCTCTCCACCCCTGCCCCTCTACATTTTGCATGCTTGCCCCTGTGGGCTCTGGTTTCAGCTGGCAGAGGAAGTGGAAGTGCTGAAATGCCACACGATAACCTTGGTTGGGGGGTGGTTTTTGACTGTACCAAAGAAATTCTGATTATTATTTATTTGCTACCCCAGAGAAATTCTGGTGTGTCCAGTTTTTTGTTTTGTTTGTTTTGCCAGTAAAACATTTCAGAAAAATTTCATTTTCTCTCCTTTAAAGACTTGGAGCTTGCTTTAGGACTGAGATTTGATCTATATAAGTTAGTCTAACAAAAAATCAGAAGCATATTAGAAGGAAATGAGTACCTTATAAATTATGCCTTTCTCATCAATCCTAATCATTGACCTGCAATATGTTTTGGTGCTGACAGTGATTGGGTTTAGACCCTTAAGATCCAATCTAGCTGTGTGACCCTGGGTCACACTTAACCTCCATTGCCCAACTCTTACCACTCTTCTTCTTTAGAACCAGTAATAGTATTAATTCTAAAATAGAAGGTAAGAGTTGTTATTTTTTAAAAGATTCATTGTAGGAAGTAAACTATTTCTGGTTGAAGAGGTTCTAAAGGATTCAGGGTAATTCCTAGGGATGCTGGTTCAATACCTGGGCCAACCCAGAGGTTGTCACAATAAGGAAACAACAAGGGTTATTCCAGAGATCCTGGACCTAATGAAATATTCAGATCTAGCACAGGGTAGATTCCAACCCAAGATCAGTCTCCAGATAACCTGGGTTTGGTCTCTGCTTCCTTAGACTACCAATAGCCTGAATCTGCTTCTTTGAAGCTGGGCCAGAATCTAGTGGACCTTCAGGAATGAGGGTAGCAAGATGAACTTCAATGGAGGCTCTCATATAGCTCATGTAGCTCCATTTGCCTCAAAAGGGACTTTTTATTGCAAAGATTCCTGGGCAAATCTTGCCTAAATAGGACAGAATATGTTTTCTTGATTAATTCAGGTGACAGAAGGTTCTATCAACGTCAGTTTCATGCACTGAAAGTGAATATTGTGTTTCCTGTTCAGTTTCTCTTTTCATGACCCACCACTGTCACAGCTTGTACTTTACTATGTCCCTTTTAACCCCTAACTCTCTATCTCCAATTCCTCCAAATATTTTCCAATCCTGATAACTCATTAATTTTTTTTTTTAAACCCTTACATTTGGTCCTAGTAACAGTTCTAAGATAGAAGGGCAAAGGCCAAGTACATGGGGTTAAGTGACTCCGAGGTCACAAAGGAAGTGTCTGAGCTCAAATTTGAACCCAGGACCTCCCTTTTCTAGGCCTGATTTTCAATCCACTGAGCCACCCAGCTGACCCCTGGGCAAATCATTTACCTTCCATTGCTTGCACAGGGGTCCCCAAACTTTTTACACAGGGGGCCAGTTCACTGTCTCTCAGAAGTTGGAGGGCCAGACCTAACTCTAACCCTAAATTCGTGCAGTATACACAGTGTGGAATCCCCTCCTCCAGATAGCCGCTCACCATGCTAACATCTTCCATTGTGCAGCCACATAATCCTTTGTGCAGCTCCTCATTCAGAACAAGGTGCCACGCAAAGGATTATGTCACTGGAAGTAGTACTGTATGTGAGTGACATTGTGCAGCGCTGCCACATACAGTGCTCCTCTCACTGACCACCAGTGAAAGAGGTGCCCCTTTGGGAAGTGCAGTGGGGGCTGGATACATGGTGTCAGGAAGCTGCATGTGGCTTGTGGGTTGTAGTTTGGGGACTCTAGGCTTAGCCCTTTACTCCTCTTTTGCCCTAGATCCAATCCACAATATTGATTCTAAAATAGAAGATCAGGGTTTGTATTGCTAAGGTGGTGATAAATTTTGTTGTTTCTGCCTCTTTGAGCCCTTGATCACTTCAGTCTTAGTTAAAAATCTGAGCTCAAACAATTTTATGGTCTTTATTTGACTGGAAATATGCTGAGAAGAGACCAAGTTTCCTGAGGAAAGAGTCCTTTAGAAGGAATGACTTCACTGTTCAGATTAGTTTCTGATATTGTTTTGCCACCATTATCTTCTTTTTTTTTGTTCTGAGTGTCAAAGAATATAACTGCTGATATTAACCATTGGCTTTTCTTTATGTTTCAGGGAAAAAGTTTCAGATACACAAAAAGACTGGAAGTTCTTTGAGGTAAGAAAGGCTCAATGATAGAATTTTCCTCTGACCAGATTTCTCTCAGTACTTTAAGGATCCATGCATTCATGGGATAAATTCTTCCTTTACCAATGCAGTCATGTCTCTCTGGCTTGTTACATGAGGAAAATTTTTAATGGGGGAATATGAGAAAGATGAAACTTAAAGTCATATTTAAAATATTTTTTCAGTGCTTTATGAACTGCATGTATGCAAACATAACTTCAAAACAAGTGTTAATTTTCATAGAGTACTGCATAATCTGATAATCTAATGGGCTTTCTTTTTTTGTTTTTAAATACTTACTTTCTATCTTAGAATCAATACTAAGTATCAATTCCAAGGTAGAAGAGTAAGGGCCAGGAGGCAATTAGGGTTAGCCACATCTAGAAAGTATCTGAGGGCAGATTTGAACCCAGGGCCTCTTGTCTCCTGGCCTGGCTCTTTATCCACTGAGCCACCTAACTGCCCTGTCTAATGGATTTTCTGCCACACATAATTTTTTTTTTTGACACAATAATTGAATCACAGCTCTGAGTTGTCTCTCCTTTTTCATCATAGGCTTTCTTCACCTTCTGTACATATGTAGCTTGGGTAGTATTCCGACGACAGTACCTATTAGAGATTGATGAAGAAATAGGTAGGCTTTTCCGTACTAATATGTTCAATAGTGCAAGGAGGAGGCGGGAGGAAGAAGAATCTGGTCAGGAAAAGAGAAGAATGAATTTTGTGCAATTTAGGTATGGCCTTTTTGATTTTTCCCTGGTTATAAGAAAGTTAATCACAAAACAAGACAACCAAACTGGTTTCCTTTGTTGTTGTTTTTTCTGAAGGAGGATGATGGCCAAGCGTCCAGCAATAAAAACAACTGTTCATATGCGCTCTCCGGCCTTATCTACTCTTCTGCCCTCCCCTAAAGAACATGCTCAGAATCTCTTTGAGAAGAGCAGGGGCCAAATGGGGGTCCCCATCCAGACATCCAACCAAAAAGAATTGGTCACCTATGAGTCAGTTGCCATGCCAATGTAAGTGACTGTCATGATTGATGTGGGATGGACCAAAGAAAAGGGGTAGTTTAATATGTTGGTTGTGACTTAGGTACACTCCCTTTATTGCAATCCATTTAATTCTAATTCAAGAAACATTTAGAAATTAGCTACTGATTTGCAGAGTTTAGAATTGGGCATGCTACAAAATTTTACAAAACTTTCTGTTTAGTAAGTTTAGTAAGAGGACAAGACACGAATGCAGGTAACTATAAAACAAAGGCTCAGTGAGAGAGCCAAGAGCCAGATCTGGAGACAGGAGGCCTTTTGTTCAAATCTGGTGTTAGATCCTTACTAGCCTGTGCGATGGTGGGCAAGTAACAACTCCAGTTGCTTAGCCCTTATCACTCTTTTGCCTTGGAACCAATATTTAGAATAAATTCTAAGACAAAAGGTAAGGGTTTAAAAAAAAGAAAAACAAAACAAAATCATTATGTGATAAGTGTATCAGGAAGCTGAAAAACAATGTTATGTGAGGACTGAGGAGCTGAGTAGAAGATCAGGCAACCTCGTATCTGAGTGGTTAATGTGACCAAAAAGAAAAATGACAAATATTGGCAGGGATGTGGGAATATTGGGACACTAATGTACTGTTGATAGAATTGTGAACTGATACAACCATTCTGGAGAGCAATATGGAACCAGGCTCAAAGGGCCATAAGACTATATATCCCCTTTGACCCAGCAATATCACTCCTGGGTTTATATCCCAAAGAGATCAGAGATAGAGGAAAAGGACCTACTTGTGCAAAAATATTTATAGCAGCTCTTTTTGTAGTGGCAAAGAACTAGAAACTGAGGGGGGTGTCCATCAATTGAGGAATGGCTGAACAAGCTGCTGTATATGTGGAAAACTTATGCCTTAAGAAATGATGAGTCCAGAAAAATCTGGGAAGACTTATATGAACTGTTGCAAAGTTGTTGCAGAACCAGAAAAAGTGTATACTGTAACAAATATTGTAGAGTGATCAAGTGTGAAAAAATGAATTATTATCAGCAAAATAAGTTTCCAAGATAACATCAAGGGACTCATTATTAAAAAAAAAATGCTAGCCATAGCCAAAGAGGAACTGTTGGACTCTGATCACAGATCAAAGTATACCGTCCTTCATTTTATTTCCTTCATGAATTTTGTTATTATATATGTGATATGTATCTTCAGTTACAACATGGGGATTATGGAAATACATATTGCATGAAAGTCCTGGTATAACCTATTCACAGACTATTCATTGCTTCCCTGTGTAGGGTGAAGGAGAGAGAGAATCTGAATTGTAGAATTTCAGAAAACAGTTGTTAAAACTTATTTCTACATATAATTGAAAAACATTTAGTTAAAACAAAAAGGTCAGGCAAGAACTCTGTAGTATATATAGCAATACTTGTCAGCCTGGATTCACTGGCCTGAAAGAAATTAGATTTAGCTACAAAGAAATCAGGCTGAAGGCAAAAAGATTTTAGGAATTCAGTTCCTAGTGCATATGTAAAGGAGTTGATCTTTCACAGAGAGAATCAGAGAAAAAAGGCTGAATAACTAGATGTTAACCTAACAGTAACAAAATGTGGCCATGCCTGGTGATCCCTTTATGCGGTACAAATTATGTGGTACAAAACAGCTTCAACTTCTAAAATCGTTCTTTTCCCCACAGAGTTGGCATCTTGGGAGAGCCTCGGAGCATGTTCGACACCTCCACTCTTCTTCCTAATGAACAAGAGCAGGCCTCAGAGCCTTCAAAGAGAAATGCTTCCTTGATAAGTGAAAATAATGCTAGGGTCCAAGAGACCCTGGAGTTGGCGATGAAGATGCTAGCCCCTGTGGGAGTATTGATTAAGTAACGTCTTCTGTTCCTTTCTATAATTCAGTTCCAGTAGAAGTAAACTATTTTAATTTGCTACCTTTAAACATGTGATTTTTATGTTGTCTCCTTATTTTTGTAATCTTCTAACTTCAGAATTTGTTTTGTTTTGAACCTTACCGAATGCCTAAGAACTACAGTGCATGAGTTAGAGCTTTGAAGAATGGGCCAGAGAAAGAAAGCAAATTTTTGACTGGAAGAACAAATTGCTTATCATCTCTGGGTGGGGATAGGGAAGGGGAGGTATGGAGATGATTTAGATCCTTATAATTTCAGAAAACATATATTGAAAATTATTACAGGTCATTAAGATATCTTTTATATAACATAAATATTAAAAAATAAAAACAAGTCATATAAGAAATTACTGGGAACTATAGAATCAGCATTCCTATTAAGAGGAAACATAGTGGAGTTCAGGAGACACAAACAATGAGAAATAAAATTCTAAGAATAAAAAGGAATACATCTGACTAAACTAATATCTAATTAGCACTCGGATTTTTCTTAAAAAATAGCTTTTCTTGGTGGCAGCTGGGTAGCTCAGGAGAGCTAGGCCTAGAGCCAGGCCTAGAGACAGGAGGTCCTGAGTTCAAATCTGGCCTTGGATACTTCCTAGCTGTGTGACCCTGGGCAAGTCACTGAACCCTCATTGCCTAGCCCTTACCACTTCTGCCTTAGAACCAATACATAGTATTGATACTAAGGTGGAAGGTATGGGTTAAAAAAAATAGCTTCTCTTTCATCTAAATGTTGTTAGATTATGAATTGAACTTTAAAAAGACAGTGGAAAAAAAGATGGATGTATATTTGGAAAAATGTCATGTATTTGAACAGTCCTAGGGTTTTGAATAAACTATTATATATTTCACTACCTATATGTTTATTCCAGAATGGTAATGCTCTACTTTCCTAATGCTCTAAAGAATACGATCTACTGTATTTAATTGACTATATTCAGTACTGTGGTTAGATTTTTTTTTCTTTAAGGATCACTAATTAGAATACAAACTGCCGATTACTGATCTGAAAAATCCTTCTTTTCCTGGAAAAGGGCCTTAGGAGGGCAGGTAGCTTATTGAAATGAAATTGAGATTGGATTCACAAGACAACAATTCAAATTCTTACACTTTCATTTATGAACTCTGTGATTCAGAGCTTAGCCTTCACTGACTTCTGGTCCCTCCTCTGTCAAATGGGAGGGTTGGATGAGATCCATGATCCTCTGAAGTAGCTAAAGCAGTTGGGATTGCATTCCGGTGTTAGCAAATTTATACCAAAGCTTCACAAAACTTCAATTAGATAATATTTAACATGACTATGTACTAGGCACTGTTTTGCAATTATTATCTCATTTGATCCTCACAACAACGGTGGGAGGTAGGTATTATTATTATTATTATTATTATTATTATTATTATTATCCCCTTTTGACAAATAAGGCAAACACCAATCTCTGCCCTCAAGGAGCTCAAAGTCTAAGGGAAGACCACATGCAAACAACTATGTACAAAGAAGATATAGACATTGGAGATCATCCAAGAAGCTACTAAGATGAAGGAGAGTTGTTAAGTAAGTTCCGGGCATCGAAAGGGTGTGCAAGAAGGCTGGAGGGAGTAGCTGGGTGGCTCAGAGGATAAAGATCCAAGTCTGAAGACAGGAAGTCCTGGGTTCAAATTTGATCTCAGACACATCCTAGCTGGGTGACCCTGGGCAAGTCACTTGACCCCCATTGCCTAGCCCTTACTGCTCTTCTGCCTTGGAACCAATACACAGTATTGACTCCAAGACGGAAGGTAAGGATTGGGGAAAAAAAGAGACTGGAAATGTGTAAGAAGACTGGAAAGGTAGGAAGGGCCCAAGTTATGAAGGTCTTTAAAAGTCACAGGAAGTGAAGGTAGAAGCCAGACAGGATAGAGGAAATGCAAGAGCTTTTAAGCCTCAGAAGATAGAAGTCTGGGTGTGCCAGTGCTGGTTGTGACTGCAAGGCAAGATGCTGCAGACCCAAACTGAATATAATTATGAGGAGTTGTAACCTTAACTGGCTCATTGTACCACTCCCTCGCCTCCCCCCACCCCTTTACACCTGAAGAGGCACCTGCCTGGGCAGAATATGCTGTCATGTTGGGAGGGGGTGAAGAGCTGCCATTTATCTCCTGCTTTAAGGTTGCAAAGTGCTTTATAATTATCTTGTTTGATCTCACAGTAACCCTGTGAGGTAGGAGCTATTATATATGCATTTTATAGATGGGGAAACTGGGGCAGATATAAATTAAATGATTTGCCCAGGGTCAGGGAGCTAGTAAGGGTCTGAGGTTGGGTTTGAACTCACTGTATACCTCTTAGCTACCTCTTCACTTCCCTCTCCCTCCTCTCATTGCTGCCTGAGGAATTGATAGTATTCACCCTTAAATCTGGTTTATTTGCTTTTTGTATTTTTATAATGTTTCTTTTTTAATTATTTTTTATTTTTTAAATTTTTATTTGGTCATTTCCAAACATTATTCATGGGAAACAAAGATCATTTTCTTTTCTTCCTTCCCCACCCCTCCCACCACCTCTCCCATAGCCCATGCGAGATTCCACTGGGTATCACATGTGTTCTTGATTCAAACCCATTTCCATGTTACTGGTATTTGCATTAGAGTGTTCATTTAGAGTCTCTCCTCAGTCACATCCCCTCCACCCCTGTAGTCAAGCAGTTGCTTTTCATCGGTGTTTTTACTCCCACAGTTTATCCTCTGCTTGTGGATAGTGTTTTTTAGATCCCTGCAGATTGTTCAGGGACACTGCATTGCCACTAATGGAGAAGTCCATTATGTTCGATTGTACCACAGTGTATCAATCTCTGTGTACAATGTTCTCCTGGTTCTGCTCCTCTCGCTCTGCATCACTTCCTGGAGGTTGTTCCAGACTCCATGGAATTCCTCCACTTTATTATTCCTTTTAGCACAATAGTATTTCCATCACGAACATATACCACAATTTGTTCAGCCATTCCCCAATTGAAGGGCATCCCATCGTTTTCCAATTTTTGGCCACCACAAAGAGCGCAGCTATGAATATTCTTGCACAAGTCTTTTTCCTTATTATCTCTTTGGGGTACAGACCCAGCAGAGCTATGGCTGGATCAAAGGGCAGACAGTCTTTTATCACCCTTTGGGCATAGTTCCAAATTGCCCTCCAGAATGGTTGGATCAATTCACAACTCCACCAGCAATGAATTAGTGTCCCTACTTTGCCACATCCCCTCCAGCATTCATTACTTTCCTTTGCTGTCATGTTAGCCAATCTGCTAGGTGTGAGGTGATACCTCAGAGTTGTTTTGATTTGCATCTCTCTGATTATAAGAGATGTAGAGCACTTTCTCATGTGCTTATTAATAGTTTTGATTTCTTTCGCTGAGAACTGCCTGTTCATGTCCCTAGCCCATTTATCAATTGGAGAATGGCTTGATTTTTTGTACAATTAATTTAGCTCTTTGTACATTTGAGTAATTAAACCTTTGTCAGAGGTTTTTATGAAGATTGTTTCCCAATTTGTTGCTACCCTTCTGATTTTGGTTACATTGTTTTTGTTTGTACAAAAACTTTTTAATTTGATGTATTCCAGATTATTTATTTTGCATTTTGTAACTCTTTCTAATTCTTGCTTGGTTTTGAAGTCTTTCCCTTCCCAAAGGTCTGACATGTGTACTATTCTGTGTTCGCCTAATTTTCTTATAGTTTCCTTCTTTATGTTCAAGTCATTCACCCATTTTGAATTTATCTTGGTGTAGGGTGTGAGGTGTTGATCTAAGCCTAATCTTTCCCACACTGTCCTCCAATTTTCCCAGCAGTTTTTATGAAATAGTGGATTTTTGTCCCAAAAGCTGGGATCTTTGGGTTTGTCATGTACTGTCTTGCTGAGGTTGCTTGCCCCCAGTCTATTCCACTGATCCTCCTTTCTGTCTCTTAGCCAGTACCAAATTGTTTTGATGACTGCTGCTTTGTAATATAGTTTGAGATCTGGGACTGCAAGGCCCCCTTCCTTTGTATTTTTTTTCATTATTTCCCTGGATATCCTTGATCTTTTGTTCTTCCAAATGAACTTTGTTATGGTTTTTTCTAAATCAGTAAAAAATTTTTTTGGAAGTTCCATGGGTATGGCACTAAATAGATAGATGAGTTTGGGTAGGATGGTCATTTTTATTATTTGTGGAGGAGTCTGTATTCCCTCAGAATCAGACTGTCCTAGGGTGAACCTATTTAGAACTCAGCAAATGGGCTCTGAATTTTTGATTCGCTGATGTGGTTGTATCCTTTACTACCCTTCATTTAAATCCGAAAAAGGAGTTCACACTTCAGAAAGGAATGATCAGAGGAGATCCCATCTTTGCAGTTACTTTATACTTTGTGATTACATTCTGAGATTTATGGGCTGGGGGGAGGGGGAGGGTTGGTAAAAAATCAACCCCCTTCCTGTTTTTGCAAATGTGTACAATGATTTGGGAGCTGCTAAAATGACGGCTGCCCCTCATCTGCTTATACTATTTATCTCACAGGGTTTTGTAAAGCTCAAATATTATAAGCAAAATGCTATCTAAGGGTAGCAAAGTAGTCTAGAGTCAGGACGACCTGGGTTCAAATGTGGCCTCAGACACTTTCTAGCTATGTGACCCTAGGAAGTCATTTATTTACGGTTGCTTAGTTCTTACTGCTCTTCTGCCTTAGAATGGGTACTAAGTCAGAAAGGTAAGGGTTTTTAAGTACTATATAAATAGCAGCAGCAGCAGCAGCAGCAGTAGTAGTAGTAGTAGTAATCATCATCATCATTGTTAGCAAAAGCAGAACTTTGTGGGACTAGCTACTCAACTACCCTGTGCTTCTAAAAAATGCCTTGGGGCAGTAGATTGGTGCTTGTCCTGGAGCCAGGAGGACTCAGGTTCAAATCTGGCCTTGGACACTTCCTAGCTGTGTGACTCTGGGCAAATCACTTAAACTCTGTTTGCCTCAGTTTCCTTATCTGTAAAATGAGCCAGAGAAGGAAATGGCAGACCACTCTAGTATCTTTTGCCAAGAAAACCCCAAAAGTCATTTCTTTTGAAACGACTAAACAACAAAAAACCTTTGGGAAAATGAGAGGCAGTATTGTGTAGTGAACATAGAGCCAGATTCATAATCAGGAATCCTGACTTGAATTGATACTATTTTTGTGATCCTGGGCAGATCATTTAATAATGGGCACTATTTAATATCCTTTACACAGGCACACATTCCAAACACCCCACCAGATTTCTATCTCATACCTTGCCTTCCTTGTCTGAGAGAATTTGCCCTAAAATGAACATGGGTTTGAAAGTTTTCAGTACCTTGATTTATATAGTTGCACTGTCTTTGTACCCTGCCTTTCCACTGTTTCTCTGCTTTTCATAAACTATGGAAGAAATGCCTGCAGAGAAGGTATAACAGCATAAACATGGTGAATTCCAGAATTTAAATAAGCTTCAGATATTTGAGCCAAACTTGTGCTTAAGAATGCTGCCCTTTCTCCTGTATTTAGAATAAATTAAACTTTGGTTTTCTTCCAAGAGGTGAATAGCTGCCAAGAACAAACTTTTCTCAAGATTTAGATGTGAAATTCTGATTGTTTCTTTAGAACTCGCCAACCCCCAAACTCTCTCTAATCAATGCTCTCTAGAGCAAGGAAATAATCTATAAAAATGAGCTCACCAACCTGAACTCCCTGGAGTTGGCCTCTGTGAGAAAAGAGATTTAAAGAAAGAGAAGTTAAAGTTATTTAGCTTTCTTCAGTGGACAGGATGATGGAATTGAGAACAACAGGTTTATTGAAGTGGGTAGATGATACTCACCTAGGTGTGGTTGCTCAGCATTTTAAAAGAAAGGGTCAGATCTCCAAGTGGCCTTATCCAATGTGAGAAACCCTCTAAAAACCTTAGATAGAGGATAGATGCTAATCAGGTGTACCAGTACTTCAGAAAAAGATGACTCCAAGTAGGCCATAAACTGAATATTGACTGACCATGTTTTTGTTGTTCTTTTTTTAAAATCAGGTCTGATTCTTTGTGACCTCATTTGGAGTTTTCTTGGTAGAGATAATGGAGTGATTTGCCGTTTCTTTCTCTAGCTCATTTTACAGATGAGGAAACTGAGGGAAACTTACCCAGTTACTGCACAACTAGTGTTTAAGGCCAGATTTGAACTAAGATCTTCCTGACTCTTGGCTCAGCATTCTATTCAAACTTTACCACCTAGCTGCTTGGCAGTATAGAACTGATTTAAATCAAAACATGCTTTTATTTTATTTTGCTATTATTATTAATATATTCTATATATAATTAATTATTTATATACAAGTAATTAAACTAATTATTTCCATTTACCAATCTTATCTCTTTGAGGAGGGCAATTAATCACAACATGATTTTAGGATTTTAGAATATGATGGGCAAAAACTTCAAATTCTCTGGTTAAGTGATTTGTCCAAGCTCACATAGCTAGTACATAGCTCTTCTAACACCTCATCCCCTTCCTGTGGCTTTGTTCAGGACCTTTTTGGAGTGGTATCCATTTGGGGTCTTCATAAGATTTGTCAAATAATATGTTCAGGGAAATTAAAATGCCAGTAGCTCATGGGATTAAAAAAACAGTCTATATGAAGAAATGTCAATTGTTTCCTTTACAAAAGAAAATTACAATGTGGCTTAATAGCCATCTTAAGGTATTCAAGGCATGATTATATTTGTTTACTACTTTAAAATGACTAAATTCTCATTGACACATTGACACCCATCATTCTGGCTCCTTTCTACCTTTCAAATTTTATTTCCCATTGCTGGATATCCTATAGGGAAAGAGAAGAGGGAAGAAAATGGGCATTTCTATAATGCTGCTGTGTTCCAGGTACTGTGCTAAGCCGATTTACAAAGTATCTCATCTGATCCTCACTGCAAAGTATTATCCTCTTTTTACAGATGAGGAAACTGAGACAAACATAAATGACTTGCCTGGGAACACTTTGTTAATAAGTGTCTTAAAGGCTTATTTTACTTATAGGCTGGATTTGAACTCAAGTCTTCTTGATTTGAGGCCCTAAACTTTATCTACTGTGCCATTAGCTTGAGACATCTTAAACTCTGCATGCCCAGAACAAAATTCATTATTTTTCACTCAAAGACTATCCCCTCTTCCCTGTCCCTATGGAGGATACCACCATTCATACAGGTTTGCAACCCCAGAGTCATCTCTAACTTGGATTTTTTCTCCCCCAAGGGTTGGATTGCTGTTTATCATATTTTCAGCATGAACATTTACCCTAGTTCTGAACAGAACCCACTGATGGGCAATGGAGAGTATTTATTGGGAAATTAGAATTTATTGGGAAAGTTCTTGGCCTTCTATAAGAGAGGAGAGGTATTTGAGAGAGTTCCAGAAGTGTTGAGTATCCAAAACTCAACCAGGATGCTTGGTCATACCCTGAGCATGATGGTCCATGGAGTCAAAACCAAGTTTAACCATTAATAGAAAATGGAGGTAATATCTCCTATGTGCAGTCTCTTTCTCTGTGCTCACAAGGTTCTTATCCCTGCCCACCTAGACTATCAGCTCCTCATGGTTAGGAACATGAGACTCCTATAACCAGTCCAGCCACGTCACTGCTTTGCTCTTAAAAGTTCCAAGGTCTCCCTGTTGTCTCTAGGACCCTCTTTTGGCATTTGAAGCCTTTTATGATCTGTCTCTAAGCCTAGTTTTTTTCCAGGCTGTTTATTTTCTTTTTTTTTAGTTAAAATATTTTTTCTCAATTACACGTAATAGTGATTTTCACCATACATTTTCCAAAATTATAAGCTCCAAACTGTCTCCTTTCTTCCCTTGTCTCCCCCCACTCAGAGACAGTAAGCAGTTTGATCTGGGCCACACATGTATTATCATGCAAAACACTTCCACATTGGTCTTTGTTATAAGAGCACACTCATAGGAAACCCAAACCCCAAAATAAAACTGTAAACACACTGATATGAATGATAAGGAGTGCTGTGATCAAATGAGATAATAGTAGTAAAATAAGTACAAACATTAGTTTGGATTTTTAAAAATCCTTTCCTTCTATCTAAGAATCAATACTAAATATGGGTTCCAAGGCAGAAGAGTGGTAGAGATAGGCAACTAGGCTTAAGTGACTTAAGTGACTTAAGTCACACAGCTATAAAGTGTCTGAGGTCAAATTTGAACCCAGGTCCTCTTGACTCCAGATTTGGCACTGAAGCCACTGAGCCACCTAGTTACCCTAACAGTAGTTATTCTTTTTCTTATTCTCATCATCACAACATCATCTTGTCTGGGTGAGAAAAGAAAGGATTTGATTATGGATTCTAGCCTCATTTTTTTTTTTAGAGGGACAGAAGGGGGATGGGAATAAGTATTTCTATAGCTCCCACTGTGCCCCAGGCTCCTACAGTCCAATGTTCTTTCCCCAGCATCACATTAATCAATCACCTGCTTTTTCCAAAGCTTCAGTAAGTTTCCCTTGCAGACTGGGTCCCTGATGCCTCCAGCCATGCTCCTAACCTGGCTTCCCTCTTGGCCAGTTGGTGGGTACTCTGAAAATGCCAGCCACACTCAGCGTTATAATTAGTAAGCAAAACATTCAGTCGGGGAGGCTAGTATGTTGTTGGAGACATTAGGTTTCAGAGCAAAATATAAAGGAGTTTAAAGATTGCCTATTGCCCCTGGTTTCTACATCACATGTATTTTTCTTGGGACATGGTTGTAGGAGGTTTGCATTTGCGGGCAATTTAGAAATGATTAATCATTTCAAATGTTAACCGGATGATGGCTCTGGATCATTTCCTGGCTCTGTGACAGCGTTATTTTGACTTGCTGCTACTCCATAAGAAATTATTGGGGTAGAGGAGGGTGAGAACTCAGTTTCTTTTTTTTCTGTATCAGTTTGAGCCAAATGTATTTATTCTATTGTTCTAGTGTAAAAATCTGAATTTCATAATTTGCCCTACCAGATGTATGAAGCCTCACCTTTTTACATCAAAGTAAGATTTTCCTTAGCGCTTTGAAACCCTCACGTGAATTTAAACATGTAAGCATTACTAGGGTCCCAGCTTTGGAGGAAGAAGAGAACTCATGATCATGTTTTATTTTTATTTTAAAAATATATTTAATTAATTGATTTAGAATATTTTTCCTTGGTTACGTGATTCATATTCTTTCTCTTCCCTCCTCTCACCCCTCTCCCGTAGCCAATGAGCAATTCTACTGGGTTTAAATGTATCATTGATCACCACCCATTTCCATATTATTAATATTTGCAGTAGAGTTTGTGATCATGTTTTAAAATAATTAAATAAAATACGAAATTTCAGTTAGAGGTTAGTGAAAATGAAAATGTCATTCTTTTGCCAACCAATTTCACAGAACTGCTGAAATCTATAAATCCCTTCAATCCTAGGTTAAGAACCTTTGTTCTACCCGAGTATTTATATCCATTTCCTGAGATGTAGACAGAAGGTAAAGGTTTAAAAAAAAAAAGCAGTGTGAGGGAGGATAGGTGATACAATGGATAAAATGCCAGGCCTGGACATAGGAGGTCCTGCGTTCAAATTTGACCTCATTCATTTCCTATCTGGGTGACCTTGGACAAGTCACTTAACCCTCATTTCTTAGCCTTTTTCACTCTTCTGTCTTAGAACTAGTACTAAGATAGAAGATAAAAGTTTAAAGAAAAAAAAAGGTAGGTAGTATGGTAAGTGGATGGGGTATTAGAACTGGAGTCAAAGAACTTGGGTTTGAATCCTGCCTCCTATTTACTACCTGAATGACTTTGATTAAGTTACTGAATGTCTCTGAACCCTCTCCTCTATTCCTCATTTGTAAAACAAATAGACCAATGAACCTCTAAGTTCCTTTTCAGCCTTGATACTATGATCCTTGCCTTGGGCAAGGTCTTCTATTAATAATAAACCAATTAGAATTTGCATTTCCAATTTCAGATTTCCAGTGCAATAGCTAAAGACTGGCAGGAATTCGATTTGCCTTTTGTTATTGTTCAGTCATTTTTCAGTCATGCCTAATTCTTCATGACCCCATTTGGGGTTTTCTTGGCAAAGATCCTAGAGTGGTCTGCCATTTGCTTCTCTAGCTCAGCTCATTTTTTACAGATGGGGAAACTGAGGCGAATGGGGTTAAGCAACTTGCCCAGGGTCATGTAGCTAGTAAGGATCTGAGGTTGCATTTGAACCCAGGATCTCTTGTGTCCAGACCTGGCATTCTATCCATTGTGTCACCTAACCTCCCTCACACTCCTTTTTTTTTTTTAACCACTTACCTTCTGTCTACATCTCCACTCAGCTGCCCCCCCCCCCATTTGACTACCCTGTTGTCCCTTTATGACAAGCCTAGTGAGGGAGGTAGTATATAGTATTATCATCCTCTTTTTATGGATGAGGAAATGGAGCCTCAGAAAGGTTAACTGAATTTCTAAATGTCACACAGTGAGTAAAGGGCAGAGTTAGGATTCAAACCCAGGGCTTTTGTCTTTTAAACCTAAATTCATTTCCATGATACCAGAGAAATACATGGAAGAAAGAGGATTCTTTTTTTTTTATTTATTTGAAAATTTTTATTTAATTGATTAATTTAGAATATTTTTTCATGGTTACAAGATTCATTTTCTTCCCCTCTCCTCCCACCCCCCTCCCGTAATCAACATGCAGTTCCACTGGGTTTTTTTGTCCTTGATCAAGACATTTCCATATTATTGATATTTGTACCAGGTGTGTACCAGGGTGATCATTTACAGTCTCCTTTCCCAGTCATATCCCCATCAACCCATGTGATCAAGCAGTTGTTTTTCTTGTGTTTCTACTCCCACAGTTCTTCCTCTGAACGTGGAGTGTTCTTTCTCATGAATCCTTCAGAATTGTCCTGAATTATTGAAGTTAAATTACATTTGATTGTGCCACAGTGTATCAGTCTCTGTGTATAAAGTTCTCCTGGTTCTGCTCCTTTCACTCTGCATCACTTCCTGGAGGTCATTCCAAAGAAAGAGAATTCTTTTTTTTTTTTTAAACCCTTACCTTCCATCTTGGAGTCAATATTGTGTATTGGCTCCAAGGCAGAAGAGTGGTAAGGGCTAGGCAATGGGGGTCAAGTGACTTGCCCAGGGTCACACAGCTGGGAAGTGTCTGAGGCAAGATTTGAACCTAGGACCTCCCGTCTCTAGGACTGGCTCTCAATTCACTGAGCTACCCAGCTGCCCCAAGAAAGAGGATTCTAAGAGTTAAGGCTGCAAGCAAATCAAGCCCAGCCATGTCTGAATTTTCTATTAGTGCTTTGAAATCTGCAGGTGAGTAAAGAAATCAAAACTATTAATAAGCACATGAAAAAGTGTTCTAAATCTCTTATAATCAGAGAGATGCAAATCAAAATAACTCTGCTGGTATCACCTCACACCTAGCAGATTGGCTAACATGACAGCAAAGGAAAGTAAGGAATGCTGGAGGGGATGTGGCAAAGCAGGGACACTAATTCATTGCTGGTGGAGTTGTGAATTGATCCAACCATTCTGGAGGACAATTTGGAACTATGCCCAAAGGGCAATAAAAGACTGCCCTTTGATCCAGCCATAGCACTGCTGGGTTTGTACCCCAAAGAGATAATAAGGAAAAAGACTTGTACAAGAATATTCATAGCTGCACTCTTTGTGGTGGCAAAAAATTGGAAAATGAGGGGATGCCCTTCAATTGGGGAATGGCTGAACAAATTGTGGTATATGTTGGTGATGGAATACTATTGTGCTCAAAGGAATAATAAAGTGAAGGAATTCCATGGAGTCTGGAACGACCTCCAGGAAGTGATGCAGAGCGAAAGGAGCAGAACCAGGAAAACATTGTACACAGAGACTGATACACTGTGGCACAATCGAATGTAATGGACTTCTCTGGAAGCAGTAATGCAGTGATCCAGGGACAATCCTGAGGGACTTATGAGAAAGAACACTATCCACATCCAGAGAAAGAACTGTGGAAGTAGAAACTCAAAAGAAAAACATATGACATCACTTCTCACATGTATATATGGGTATGTGAGTTGAGGTTTAGGCTTTAAAAAATCACTATATAGCAAAAATGAATAATATAAAAATAGGTTATCAAGTGATAACATTTGTACAACCCAGTGAAATTGTTTGTCGGCTTGGGGAAGGGGAGGGAAGAGTGGAGGGAAAGAAAATGAATCATGTAAATATGGAAAAATATTTTAAAATTTTAAAAATTAAAAAAAAAAGAAATCTGTAGGTGATAAGCTTTTCAGGGTAGAAATATGTACCAGATTTTAAAAAGAAATAAAATTTATAAGCTTTTCCCCCTAAAACTTTTACTATCTTTCCCTCTCTTTTTGTTACTCCTATTTTAACAAATCAATTCTTTGTTGATGTTTTGTGAGTCTGTCTGCTTTCATGGGAAGAAAGGCTCATAGGGAGCCAGGCCCTTTGAAAGATATGAGTTCCCTTGGAGTGGAAGCAAATGAGAAACTTCCAGTTGGTCTTTATTTATTCCCTCTCTGGTGTTTCTTTATATAACAAGAAAACTGTGTGTTCTTTAAACCTGGTGAATAATACTACATAAATAAACCCCTCCTAGTATTTGCAGTTAGCACATTCAGCCTGTGCTGAGTTAAAGGCCAGGATTACTGGGGCTGGTCATATTTACCTTGGAGGCTCTGACACCAAGAGCAAGTGAACTGAGGGATGTTCTTACTGCCACAAACACACGGTCTCTAGTAGCAGCAAGCAACACAAACAATCCTGGCCTGAGCTATGCAGGCACGAAGAAAGTAAGTTAAGAGCTCCAGCCCCCAGGTTGCTGTAACCATGTGAGTATGCAACCATGGTTCAGTTTCAAGAATGACATAATTTCTTTAAAAAAAAATAAACGAATTTAAAAGCAGATATTACCGATCAGTTGTGACAAAACACCTATTCAATGGCAACAAATCCATGCAGAAGTAATAAGAATTTGTATCAAAACATCATTGGTCTGAAAATGTCATTCGTCCAGCTATTCATTTCTAATGTGCCAACCTGCCCAAATGGGAAGTGTGGCCTGGCTTATTTCCACTGGGGCTTAGCTCAGTCAGGTATTTCATGCAGCTAGACGATATATAAGGACACACAGCAGAAACTACTAGAGAAAAAGGATAGTTAGTTTCCTTCCACACATGGATGACACTTAGATATAATAAATAGTTTTGCTGTTGTGCAATGTGTACATACGTAGCTGTCTTTGCTGTGACAAAAGGCCAGGCAGGATTTAGATCATTCTTGGGCGCTGATTCCACTGGACCAAAATATCTTGACCTTTGGTGAGAAACAAATGCAATAGTACTTAACAAATCATTTTTAAAAATCTCTCAGCAATAGCTAAAAATTATATTATTGATGTCCTGGATCAGGTATGAACTTGATGTAACCAATGTAACCTGTGGATCAGAATTGGAGTTCAATCTCACACAAATTGGGATCAACTTTAGTGTCTTTTTTTTTTAAACCCTTACCTTCTGTCTTAGAATTAATACTATGTATTGGTTCCAAGGCAGAAGAGTGGTAAGGGCTAGGCAATGGGGGTTAAGTGACTTACCCAGGGTCATAGCTAGGAAGTGTCTGAGGCCAGACTTGAACCCAGGACCTCCCATCTCTGGACCTGACTCTCAATCCACCGAACTATCCAGCTGCCCCCACCAAACAATTTTAAAATAACTCAAAACAAATTCTGAATCAACAAAAGGATGGAGTGAAACAATTTTATTGTCATAGGCAACTTGGAAGGTGGGCAGGAAAAGTCTGTCTCACTGGAATGTGAATGGAGTCCAATTCAGTTCAAGTAGAACTCCAGCAAATCCACAACAGGCTTTGAGGACAATGGAATCAGAGATAGTAAAGGCAGTTTCTAGAGCTCTCAGCCCACAAATGGTAAGAAAGTTGAACAATTGGACAGGAAATTTTTTGCTGGCACTAGTACAGGTTTCTGTTGCATTACCCATATACAATTTTGGGTCATAGTCCCAAAATGAGGTAGACCACTAGTGGGAGCAGAGACCCTAGTCACAGATTCGGGGCAGAAAAGAGTGTTTGTGGTCAGACCACAGAGCAGTCCAGGAAAGTAGTGATCACATCTCTACTGAAATCATACCTTGTAAGAAGTGAAAATTTTCAGAACTACCCATGAAAATAGCAGAAGAAATCTGAAGCTTGGGTCAGTGCCTCCTCCAGTCTGGCAGTAGAGCCCAATTTTAACATATAGTTCAAAGTCAAGAAATAGTTTGGAAAAATTACCAAACAATAAAAAAAAAGAACCTGATCACAGGAAATTACTATAGTGACAAAAATAAACTTAGAAGACAACAAAGTTAAACTAGCTACATCCAAAGCTTCAAAGAAAAATGTAAACTAGTCTCAGGCTCAAAAAGAATTCCCAAAAGAGCTCAAAAAGGATTTTAAAAGAACCAAATAAGAGATGAAGTGGAAAAATTGGGAAAAGAGATGAAAATGGTCAAAAAAAATCATGAAAAAGAGTTAACAGCTTTTAAAGGTGTATACATTGACAGAGGCACAGAGGGTATAAGTTGACTACAATGGGATAATATCTAAAAAATTAAAATTAAGGGATAAGAAAGAGGGATATATTGGAAGAAGAGAGAAACATGTATAATAGGGTGAGTAAATGATCTTATATAAAAGTTTTGAAAGTTTTACAGTGAAGGGGAAGAGGTGGGGTGGACAATACTTGAACCTTACTCTCTTCAGAATTGGTTCAAAAAGAGAATAACATACTTAGTCATTTGTATCTAGAAATCTATCTTACTCTCTATGGAAGTAGGAAGGGAAGGAGATAAAGGAAGGCTGACAGAAGGAAGGGAAGATTTGGGAAAGTGGGGTCACAAGGAAAACCCTTTTGTGAAGGGACAGAAAAGAAAGGAGAGAGAGAGAGAGAGAGAGAGAGAGAGAGAGAGAGAGAGAGAGAGAGAGAGAGAGAGAGAGAGAGAGAGAGATTTGTGAAGAATTTCTGGTCCTTTAGAGGATGCTTTTGCATAGAAAAATGGGGAACATTCTGCTAATGTTAATCTAAAAGTTTCTGTCTTTCCTGAAAGACATCATTAGCACTCCAGCTTGAAAGAGTTCCCAGTCAAATTGAGACTGGAGGTGATGGAGACTATAGCTGCCCAAAGAAGAGCAAACCTAGAGAGTTCAATGGATGGACCCATCCAATAAAGATCCTGTACCCTTCAAGGAACCTACCAGCAGCTAAAGAACCTGCCAAGTTCACCCTGGCATTAGATCAACTTATTTAGTACACACACCATGTCTTCCAAGGAACAAACCCAGGTGACTGACCAGATGAAATGCTGTCACTTATAAGAAACAAGCCCAAGTGCTCATAACAATAATAATAACACCTGGTATTTATATAAGGCTTGAAGGTTTGTGAAGTACTTTACAAGTATCTTATTTTATCATCACAATATCCCTGCAAGGGAGGTACTCTTATTATCCCCATTTTACAGATGAGGAAATTGAGGCTGAGAATGGGTAAGTAACAAGCCTATGGTCACACAGATAGTAAAAGACCAGAACCATTCCAACCACTGTGTTACCTAGAACTTTGAATAGAATTCCTAAGCTAGACTATGGACCTAAATTGAAAGCACCAAAAATTTCCTGTGGTATAGTGAAAAAGAGTTCTGGACTTGGACTTAGAAGAACTGAGTTTGAATCCCAACTATACTATTAGCACCAAAGAGAAGGCAACACAGATATACTGCTAGTATACTGGCATTTTCACCCACAATATAAACAGAATATTTAAGGAGTATCAAAATAATGCAAACACCAACTGGTTTATTTTGAAACTAGCTCCCACCATTTTGTGAATACAGAGTGCTCAAGTGTCAAGCAAAAGAGGAATCAGATTATGGGGTTCTTGTGGCAGCAAGGTGGTAGGTACCATGGATAGAGTGATGGGCTTGGACTCAAAAAGAACTGATTTCAAATTCTGTTTCACACATTTACTAATTGTGTAAACTGAAGCAAATCACTTAATCTCCATCTGCCACAATTTTCCCAGTTGTAAAATGGGGATAATAACAGCACCTTCCTCACTGAGCTATTATGAGGATCAAATGAGATATTATTTCTAAGGCACTTAGCACAGAGCCTGGCACATAGGAGGTACTGAATAAATGTTTATTCCCTTTCTCTTAGGTGTTTGCCATTTTCTGTATGTGTTGGTGTGCTCTCCTCATATCTTTGGATAGAAGCATCTAGTAGAACAGTTGGTACAAAAGAGGGGAATATGGTGGATATAATTTAGTTAGATTTTAATCAAGCTTTAATACCATATCTTATATTGTTTGATTGATTGGTTGGTTGTTGCCCTTCGTTCCTGAAGACCAAAATGACCATTACTGGTGATGTCTTTTGACATGCATAAATTGGATTTAAGTGAGGCTGAGTTGCACAGAATCATAGACCTCACTCTCTCTTCCAGAGTCATCGAAGTCTAGTGGAAAGACAAAAATTAAGATGCCTGGTGATGTCTGGGGATGCAATGGATGATTTAATGTCAAACCAAGCTCTAAACACTCCACAGAGCTCACAGTTGCTACCTTCCTGGTCTTGGAACAAATTGTTCTCATCTGCCTATTGTGCTGGGGGCAGTCTTTACATTTCTGGGGTAGACACTTCCCCAACTCACCAATGGGTGTGAGGCCTGTAGGCCACCCTCAATCTGGTTTAGCCCATCTGTTGAAAGTATTTTTTGGGGTACAGCTACTGAGCATGTTACAGCTTCTTGGAGACAGAGGAGAGAGCAAGCTGGTAGCAAGTGAACACCAAAGGTTGATAAGCAACCAGAGGTACTCATCTTCCCTAAACACTTCATAGAGAAGATGGAAAAATATGGATTAAGTAATAATATAAACAGATGGATTCAGAACTAGCTCAACATGCTTAACTTTGTGCTAATTAACAATTTTTATCCATGACTTGAAAAAAGGCATAGGTGACATGCTCATTATTTTTGCAGAGGGCACAAAGCGAAGAAGATAACATAAACACAGTGGTGGACCGAGTCAGGCTCCAAAATGATTTTAGACTAGAGGATGGACTGGATTTAAAAAGATGAAATTTAATATGGAAAAATGTAAAGTTTTATACTTGTATGTAAAAAAGCCCTCCAAGTCAGGGATAAATAAATATTGATTGTTCTGAAAAATATTCTGGGGACTTTAGTGAATTTCAAGCTTAATATGAATCAGCAGTATGATGTGGTAGCCAAAAAACTGAGGGTGGATCTTGGGTTGCATTAAGAGAAACAAAACTTCCAGGAACAGATGAGTGACATTGCCACTATACTCTTGTCCGACCCCATCTGGAAGGTCGTGTTTAGTTTTGGGCACCATAGTTTGAAAAAAAATATTGAAAAACTGGCTTTGAGAAGTTCGGGCACCAGGATGATGAAGGACCTTGAGTCCATACCAGGTGAAAATCAGTTGAAGTGACTGGGCAAGTTCCTATAGTAGAGAAGACTGGGAATGAGGGGGTCAGGCTGGGGTGGATGAGGAAGGAAAGGCATGATAATGTCTCCCAGAAAGGTTGTCCTGAGAAGGAGGGATTCAATTTATTGTATTTGCCTCCTGAGGGCAGTTCCAGGAGCAGTGGGTAGATGTTACAAAGAGGCCACTTTAGACTTGAAGTCAGGAACAACTTTCTAACAATTAGAGCTGTCCAAAAGTGGAATGATAAGCCTCAAAAAGTGGGGGATTCCCTCTCCTTGGAGGTCTTCAAGTAGAGGACTTGTCAGATTTAGTATAGTAAGGATTCTTTTTCTACATGGGTTACCTATTGATGTCCAGGTGGTTCAATGGCTAGAGCTTTGGGCTTGGAATCAGAAAGTTTCATTTTCATGAGTTCAAACATAGCTTCAGACAATTGGTAGTTATAGAACCCAGGAAAACTCACTTAATCTTTTTTTTTTTTGCCTCAGTTTCCTCATTTATAAAATGATCTGGAAAAGGAAATGGCAAACCACTCCAGTGTCTTTGCCAAGAAAACCACCCACCCCCCTTGACTCTCCACTATTCCAAAATGGTCTTTGAGATGGGGCAATTTGAGGATGCTGAAGATGGTTCAGAAACTTCAGGACATTTTCCTCCTTGTGAGCTGGGCCAGGAGGCTCCCCTTTGGCCTTATTCCCTTTCCATTACATTCTCTCATGCTCGCTTGTGAGGTGTGTGATATTGAAATCACTTTTAAAAGACTGATATATATTAATTTAAGGTTGCCAAGGATTTTATTTATGAAAATCCTAAATGAAACACTAAAGTCAGAATGGAGTTTTATGGTAGTTTAATCACAATGGGAGTAAGAAAGAAGGAGAGGGAGAGAAGGAAAGAAGGGGACAAGGAAAGAGGTTAACTCAACCTTCTGGCAGAGCCAGAGGGAGGTTAGGCCTTGGAAGGCCAAGGTAGAGAAGGGAATCAGTCCTTCACTCATGTGACTGATCTGAAGGAAAGCTGCCTGCGGGTCTCCTCCCTGCTTGAGCTCCTAGAACGAACTGGGGCCTAGCCCTGTCCACAGGAAGTGAGCGAACTCCAAAAGCTGTTTTCTACCTCACTTCCTGCACCTCATGCGTGCCAATGGTGGCTCAAACTTGGCTTAGGACAGCCCAGGTGGGCAGTTAGTTATTTCTGATATGTCAATGACTAGCACATGACCCTGTAGTGTGGGTGTGCACAATTTTGGGTGCTAGACCAAGCAAGATGGAGGTGAAATTATGAAAAAATCATCCATTAGATACATTCACTAAGTGCTACAAATGTCATTAGGAGGCAGCAGGTAGGTGGGACTTTACACTGGGGGAAGGTGTTGGGACAGAGCCTGAAAGCTGCTGCATTTCACAGACTATTGTGTTTAAGAAGGGAAATGAAGCCTTTCTCTCCAGTCTTCTTTTGGATTATATTGGCACAATCTTGCCTGGAACGAGGGAGGACTCTGTGGGATTAGTGGAGGTGGAAGGATCCTGGAGGGTGATTTTTTTTTTCCCTTAAAAATAAGTTGAAAAATTGGAAGAGAAAAAGAGTTGAACATGACTGCAATGACCGAACAAAGAAAACTAACTCTTCAGTTCTGTTTTTCTGCTTAGGATGTAAATTCAAGTTGTTCTGGAGGTCTGGGTATAATTAAAATCATTTGAAAGTAGTCTGTGCTTATTTTACCTTCAGATTAGGCAGAAATTGCAAACCTTTTAGGCCTGTTGAAAAATGAAAAAAAGAAAAAGAAAAAAGAAAAATGAAAAAATCATCCATTAGATACATTCACTAAGTGCTACAAATGTCATTAGGAGGCAGCATGGTCTATTAGAGTGCTCTCTGTGATATCTGGAAAACTAAGTTCAAATCCTGTCCCTGAAACTTCTTGGCTATTTAGCCATCATGAATAGCCATGTTATGAGGCCCACGTTCAGAACATTTTGTAAACTCTTGAGCACTCTGCAAATATGAGTTGTTGTTGTTGTTGTTGTTGTTGTTGTTATTGGTTCTTCTCACACTACTGTTCTACCTTTTCAAGTTTTGAATTTCACTCATTTTTGTTTCCCCAGGTGTTCCTAGCTTGCCAGTGCCAAGACACTTGTGCCTGCTGAGGCCTGTCTTCTCTGGTCTGAGTCCCTCCCAGTGCTTTTAGCATGAACCTCTAGAAAATCTCTTCCTCATTGTGCATGTGTAAGGAGGGGATAGAGGGGAGTGGTGCATGGAGCAATACACATTTTCCCCAAAGAATGGAAAATTCCGTGTTATTGCTTCTGGGGGTAGTTTTATGATACTCCTCCCAACTGGTGTGTGTGAGGGGGGAGATAGGATTTTCTTATTAATATCCATGCATTTAATACTTCCCAGAACTGAGTTTGTAGAATTCATTCTGAACTTTTTCCTAGGTATTAGCTTTAGCTCCTGAAATCATCAGGAGTTCATCCTCCAGGCTCTGCTTATATTGTATATTAGGGAAGTCTATTGCTGCAGGATAGCTGCCCTCCTTTAGGCAGTTAGGCAGAGAAGTAAATAGAGAACTAGGACTGGAGTCAGGAAGACTCATCTTCCTGAGTTCAAATCTGAACCCAGACATTTAGTAGCTGTGTGACTCTGGGCAAGTCACTTAACCCTATTTGCTTCAATTCTTCATCAAAAAATGAGCTAGAGGGCAGCTGGGTAGCTCAGGGGATTGAGAACCAGGCCTAGAGGCAGGAGGCCCTAGGTTCAAATCTGGCCTCAGATACTTCCCAGCTGTAAGACCCTGAGCAAGTCACTTAACCCCCATTGCCTAGCCCTTACTGCTCTTCTGCCTTGTATTGCAGAAAGATGCCAGAAAACTTACACTACATCAAGAAGATCCACAATGAACTTTGGGTGTGGTTGATTGAACTGAAGTTTGACTGAACATTTATTTGAATGTATACTCTTATGCCAAGAGGGGACTGCCACCTAATTGGTTTTTGTCAATGTGCCCAGCAAGCATTGGTTTTGCTGTCTGTCTTTCTTCTATTTCCTTCTTCTATCTATTGTAATTTCCTCTTAGAAGGTGAAATTATGTATGCACCTGCAGTTAGAAAATTTGGAAGTGCAGGATGATTATGTTTAGTGATCAATTGGGGAGACTTGTCTCCCAATCATCATCAGGGGGGATTGTGAACTTTAGATTACTCTACCCTACTTAGTCTAACAAAAACAGGAATGTCTACACCCATATTTAAGGATTAAGTATTTAGGAGGATGGCCTATGACCAGCATGTGCTAGGAAATGACAAATCAGAAACAACTGACAGACCCCTGGGCTGTCCTAAGTTAAGCTTAAGCTACCATTGGTACATGTGAGACACAGGAAAGTGATGTAAAAACCATCTATATGTTTCGCGTCACTTCCTCTCTCCGGCCTCTTTTCACATAGAGGTGGCTCTGGCGGTAGCTTGCTGAGTGTTTCAGCATTTTGGCATGGTGGCTCATATTGTCTGGGGTTGGCGGTGAGTTTTCCTTGACACTATACTGGGAGAAGCTTAGTAGCCTAGTTCAGGTGAGGCATCTTCACTGAGCTCTCTAGGGGTTTAGGCTGGTTCTTTTCTCCTTTACCTTCCAAACACTATCCTCTTAGAAAAGCCTCTAATCTTCTTCAAAGACCTCGTGGCAGAAGTCTTTGAGCTTCCCTTGGCACAGGCCATGTGGGAGAAATCCTATATCCTCCTATATTCCTCCCCTCTATAGTAATTAAAATCACCATAAATTTCCAAACTTACTTGGTATTTTATTTGGGATTTTCTCTGGTGACCAAATTAATTTAGATTAGGTCACAACCCTAAAATTATCCTTACACTTGGAACCAATATACAGTATTGATTCTAAGATGGAAGGTAAAGGTTTAAAAAAAATGAGCTAGAGAAAGAAATGGCAAATCATTCCATTGATTTGCCAAGAAAACCCCAAATGGGATCATAAAAAGTCAGACATTACTAAGACAACATTAACAACCATCCTTTGAGATAGTGAAACATTAAAATAAATTGGCTTAGAAGTTTTTATTATATTGCACATATTTCTGGTTTAATTAGCAAAACCTTCACAGAAGTGGGGCTGATAAGATTTTGGGGCTGCTCACTTAGGGACTTTTCAACCTCTAGGCCTTTAGCTCTTCAAAGGCTCCTTTAGCGCATCCACATCCCTATGTGGTACTCACTTAGAAACAACCCAGGAATGATTGCTGACCTTCTATAATAAACTCAAGTATAGCCATGTGCAGATCAACAATGGAAAGAACCAAAAGTAATTTTTGACTCCATCTCTTTGTTCCAATCCAACCCCCCAAAGTGCATATTAGTTGCCTACTATGTGTAAGCCACTGTACTAAGTTCTGTAAATAAAGACAAAAAAAAATATTTCTATGCCTGCTCTCGAGAAGCTCCATAAACTCCAGTGACTCAGGGATCAATACAAACCCTTCTGTCTGGCATTCAAAGCCCTCCCCAACCTGGCTCTAACTTGCACTTTCAGGCTTATTACATGTAACTTCTCTTCAACCATTAGATATTTCCTGCTTCTATCTCTGTGCCTTAGATTGCATATGTACACCTTTTGGAACCCCTAAATTCCTTCCAAACCCAATTTTGGCACCACCTCTTATCTGGGGACTTTCTTGTCTCCCTCCTCCCAGTTACTAGTGCCTACCTACATTCCACCCGATTAATTACCTTTCATTTATTTTGTATATACTTAGATATGTACCTGTTATCTCCCCTGATGGAATAAAAGCTCATTGAGAATAAGGAGAGTTCCATATTTGTTTATATCTCTAGTTCCTAGCACTGTGCTCAGTATGGTGTAATGAATGCCTGGTGATTGATTGTTTCTACTAGAGGGCTATAACATGTGAACAAATAAATACAGAGAGGATCATTAGAGGAAGACAGGGTGAATAATAACAGTTAAGGGCATCAGGGTTCCAAGAGGCAGAGATGAAGAGGGCATGGTGTTCAGACGTGGGGAACACACTCCATGAGGAAGGTGTTTGTACATGGAAACCAAGAGAGTTCCCATCATTTGGGGAATGGCTTAACAAAGTATGGCAGATAGGTTTAATGGAATAGCAAAAGAAACGATGCTATCATTTATGATGCTATACATTGTGTCAAAAGAAATGATAAGAGGTCTCAGAGAAACCTGGGAAGATTTGTATGAACTGATGCAGTGAAGTGAGCAGAACCAGAAAAACACTGCACAAAAGCAACAATTTTGTAAAGACAAGCAATTTTAAAAGATTTAGGGGGGTAACTAGGTGGATCAATGGATTGAGAGCCAAGCCTAGAGACAGGAGGTCCTGGTTTAGAATTTGACCTCTGAAAGAGTTAAATTAATTTGTAAAACTTACAAGTATAATTTTATAAAGTTTATTATCTGACAAAATAGAGCCACGTGACTAAGTTTTTGTAGCAGTCCGCACCTATCTATGGACAAGGGAAATAGTTGAAATGTAAAGATTGTATTAGAAGAGAGCATGCTCAGTCTTGCGCATGGCTAGTAAAGCCTGTTGACCCTTGATCCCAGCTTCCCCCAGGTTAGGCGCAAAATCAGGTTTCTTTGTGATCACCTGGCTAAGAAAGACCACACCTATACCTTGTCGTTAACCAATGATAATCATCTCTCTGTATTGTGTACATTTGCATCTCAATGGTAATAAATAAGAGCCCCACAGTAGGCCAGCCCTCTTTGCTGCCTCACCTCTCACCTATGTCTGTCTTTCCTGGAGCTTGGCCTCCAGCCAAGCTCCATCTTTAACTTCCTCCCTCTCTATCTCTCTCTCTTGGATCTCATGCCTTGCCTAACTCTGTCTCTCTCTCTCCCCTTCTCTTCTCTCTCACCTGGGACCTGGCCTTAGGCCAGGCACCTTTCTTTTCCAATGCTAATATCTAGCCCTTTCTAATTCATTCTATTATCCACACTTTATTCTCTCAGCTAAGTTCTATCATGTCTCTGACCTGTGTGGTGTAATTTTGGATTACTGGATGGATCTTGCCTTTGAGTTGTCCAGAGATCAGAGTTGTCTGTGGGCTCCATTGAAATCAATACAGCCTGGTTTCTGACTCAATTCTGTCATCTCCTACCTGGCTCCATCATGCCCCCTGCGGAATCCAATCTACTATCCTTTCTTTCTCTCTTCTTGAGGCATTTGCAGAGACTGTCTCAGTTTTTCTACCTGTTCCACCAAAGCCTTGACAAGAAGGAAAGAGAGCAAGAGACAGAACTCTATACAATTTATATCCTGACGTATATATTATATATGTCAGCACGTAACAACAGGAAGTGAGTGGAGTGCTGGGAATCATAGTTTTTCTGGGGATCATAGTTTTTAGGGTAACAGATTCAAATTACACACCTCAAACCCTTCCTAGTTGTGTGACCCTGGGCAAATCACATGATTCCCTTTTGCCTAGCCCTTCTTGCTCTTCTGCCTTGGAACCAAAACACAGTATTGATTCTAAGATGGAAAGTTAAAAAAAAAAAGACTTGGGAATTTTGATCAGAGCAATGACCAGCCACACTTCCAGAGGACCACTGATGAGCCAAGCTACCCACCATCTCTTACCAGAGATGTAATTGAAACCACCCCCCCCTCTTTTTTTAAACCCTTGCCTTCTGTCTTGGAATCAATACTGTGCATTGGTTCCAAGGCAGAAGTAGTAAGGGCTAGGCAACAGGGGTTAAGTGACTTGCCCAGTGTCACATGGCTAGGAAGTGGCTGAGGCCAGATTTGAACCCAGGACCTCCCATCTCTAAGCCTTATTCTCAATCCACTGAGCCACCCAGCTGCCCCCCTCCCCTTCTTTTAGGCAGTGGGATTCATTGATTCGTTGTGTTGAATGAGGCATATGTTTTTGGACACGGACAATGTGGAAATTTGTTTTGTTTGACTGCATATTTGTTTAATAGTTTTGCTTTTCTTTTCTTTCCTTCATAATTGGGGATGGGAAAAAAGAATATTAATGATTGTTCATTGAAATTTGTGCATTGGGTAGAATTCTGGCCCTGTAATCAGGAAGACCTGAGTTCAGATCCTGCTTCCATCACTGTATGACCTTGGGAAAGTCACTTATAGTTCCTTCAATTATAAAACAAGGATAATAAGAACACTTATTGGCACAATATCTGGTACGTAATTGATGTCATATAAATGCATATTGTTATTATCTTTTAATTCTTATTGAGTTTTCTGATCAAAGTATATGTTCCACAAGTTCTGTTATTGCCATTTTGTTCAGTTGTTCTTATGAGTGTGGAGAAGGGTATCAGTTTTCCATGGCAGAGAGTAGCAAAAGGTTAAGGTAGTACAAATAGAGGCTTTTGTAATTGAAATTTCCCTGAAATTCCTATATATATACCTCTTCCAGCTCCATCAGAAACTGAAGTAATATGGGCAATTGAGTGGCTATTTAGGATATGAGGAAGAGTGATAGCATCTTCAGATACCTTCACACGCCAACACATTCCTGTTACTAGTATTATGTATGTGGACTTCCTGTATTTCACTATTAATCTGCTTTTCTATAGCTTAACCTTTTCTCCATTAAAAATGATATTTTCATTGCAGTCAAAGCCCAGTTGAAGGACTTTTATTTGCAGTGACTCATTCTGTGTTTCCAGACCATAATATTTGGCCTCATTCCAACTTCACCCTATCTAGGGTGTGATTAAGAGAACTTGGCATTACTGCCCCTTCCAGAGCAGTCATCATGGGAAACTTGTGGGGTGAAACCTAAAGAAGACCCTGACTCAGAGTCAGCAGCATCTGCTTACAAGATGCAGATGGCACCCTGTCCCCTGTGCCTAGAGTAGCTATCATGTTGTTTTAGTCCCATTTCCTAACAGTGGGGTGTATGGGGTGTTCAGGGAGGGGTAGTATCTCTGGTATGGAGGGCTTGTCGTGCCCTCCTAGGGCAGCTCTCCAGCCTCTGACCCTCACCTGACACCCAGCTCTCACTTGTGGCTCTCAGTAGCTGCTAGCGTGTGGCAGCGGCTACACCCCAGGCAACAGCTTCGACAGGCCGGCTAAACCTTGTGAGGGTAGCCATCGGGTCGTCGTGGACCCCTGGTGAACCAGGGCTTTGCTCACCCAGCATGTGAAGACTGTTTCGGCGGAACAGGCGGAAGCAACCAATAAGAAAGTTCAATGGCTGAGATGGCGACGCAGCAAAGCACTGTGGAATGCTTAGGGCGTGTTGGAGCATAAAGGACAACATGGCCATCCAATGTAGCTGAGGAAGTCTCCAGGTGTAACAATTTTTCGTGCCAATGGACCCAGGCTTCCAATGCCGAGAGAGTGGGGGTGTATCTGTGCATCGGCTTTTCCACTTAAATCTCCTTCACGCACAAGTATCTTTATGCACACTCATCTATCCTAACCCGTCCACCCTCTTCAAGACTTGCAGCGATGGGGGAGTGGTGACGCAACAGGTGGAGGTGACCACTGGCAGTTGTAGTCATGTAGTCACTGGTAGTTGTAGTGCACGTAGGTGGCCCACAGACCAGTGGTCGCTCAGCCCTGTAGAGCAGCAGGGACGTTTGGCAGCATCCTGGGCGACTGAGCAGCCCTCTCTAGGACAGCACTGCTCACCCTAATCAAGGGAGGGGACTAGAAAAGGTGTCCCAAACATTGCCTGCCCTACAAACACCCGGTCAGCACACCACAGCTGGTGGGTCATCCCTTTAAGCGGTCGAAATCAAAGGAAACAAAATACAAAGAAACTCCTACTAGGAGCATGGAACATCAGGACATTACTTGACAGAGAGAATACTCCAAGACCTGAGAGAAGAACAGCTCTAATCGGTAAAGAACTGGCGTGATATAACATCGACATCGCATCATTAAGTGAAACACGCTTACCAGAAGAGGGATCACTCAGCGAACCCACCACTGGATACACCTTCTTCTGGAAAGGTAGAGCCTCAAATGAAGACAGAATCCATGGTGTTGGCCTGGCCATCAAGACCAGTTTGCTCAAACAGCTGCCAGACTTGCCTGTGGGCATCAGCGAGAGGCTCATGAAGATCCGTTTACCTCTCAGCAAAGACTGGTATGCCACAATCATCAGTGCATATGCCCCAACACCGACCAGCACAGAGGAGACCATCGAGCAGTTCTACTCTGACCTGGGTGCCGTCCTGCACTCAGTGCCCACAAATGACAAGCTGTTACTACTGGGAGACTTCAATGCCCGCGTTGGCCAGGACCATGAAAGATGGAAAGGAGTGCTCGGCAAACACGGCGTGGGCAAAATGAACAAAAACGGCCTACTGCTACTCAGCAAATGCTCAGAGTTCGAACTCACCATCACGAACACTGTGTTCAGAATGGCGAACAAATATAAAACAACGTGGATGCACCCACGAACAAAACAGTGGCATCTCATTGACTACATCATTATACGCCGGCGAGACATCCAGGATGTAAAGATCACCAGAGCCATGAGAGGAGCTAAATGCTGGACAGACCACCGATTGGTTAGAGCGACTCTTCAAATGTGCATTGTGCCTCGCCATCCAAAATGTGCCCAGACAGTTCACGCATTTTACAATGTGAGTCGTCTTAGAGATCCATCTTATTTGCAAACATTCCAGTCCTGCCTGGACGACAAGCTGTCCTGTCAAGGGACCACTCACTGGAAGCTCAACCGAGAAATGGAACCAGTTCAGAGACGCAGTGAAGGAAACATCAAAGGCAGTCCTAGGCTCCAAACAACACAACCACCAGGACTGGTTCGAGGAGAACAACACTGCTATTGAAGACCTATTGAGCAAAAAGAACAAAGCCTTTATGGAGTGGCAAAATAACCTAAACTCTGCTCCTGAAAAGGACAGATTCAAGTCTCTCCAAGCCACAGCGCACTGTGAGATCAGGAAGATGCAAGACCGATGGTGGGGAAAAAAGGCAGAAGAAATCCAGTGTTTTGCTGATACGAAAAACTACAAACAATTTTTCAGTGCCCTCAAGACTATCTATGGGCCATTAAAACCCACCACCACTCCCTTGCTATCCTCTGACGGTGACACTCTCATAAAAGATAAAAAAGGCATTAGCAACAGGTGGAAAGAACACTTCAGTCAGCTTCTCAACCGACCCTCTTCAGTCAACCAAAGCACCCTTGACCAGATCCCCCCAAACCGCACCATTGAACAACTTGACATCCCTCCTTCAAAAGAGGAAGTCCAAAAAGCCATTCAACAAATGAGTGCAGGCAAGGCACCTGGTAAAGACAGGATCCCAACCGAGGTGTACAAGGCCTTAAATGGAAAGGTGCTCCAGGCATTCCACATAGTGCTGACCAGCATATGGGAAGAGGAAGACATGCCCCCAGAACTCAGAGATGCCTCCATCATAGCCCTATACAAGAACAAAGGCTCAAGAGCAGCCTGTGACAACTACAGAGGCATCTCACTACTCTCCACTGCCAGAAAGATCCTCGCCCGTGTTATACTCAACAGACTCCTATCATCTGTTTCAGAGCAGAACCTGCCTGAATCACAATGTGGCTTCCGACCAGATCGTAGCACCATCGACATGGTCTTCACGGTGAGGCAAATGCAGGAAAAATGCCTTGAGCAGAACCTGAGTCTCTACATTATCTTCATAGACCTAACAAAGGCATTTGACACAGTGAACAGGGACGCATTGTGGGTGATCCTTAGCAAGCTTGGCTGCCCAGCAAAATTCATCAAACTGATCCAGCTCTTTCATATCAACATGACAGGGGAAGTCCTATCTGGTGGAGAGATGTTCGATCACTTCAGCATCTCCAATGGCATGAAACAAGGCTGTGTACTCGCTCTGGTACTATTCAACCTATTTTTCACCCAGGTATTACGACATGCTGTGATGGATCTAAATCTGGGCGTCTACATCAAATACCGACTGGATGGC
The DNA here is from genome assembly GCF_027887165.1 of Monodelphis domestica. Lineage (NCBI taxonomy): Eukaryota > Metazoa > Chordata > Mammalia > Didelphimorphia > Didelphidae > Monodelphis > Monodelphis domestica. The sequence continues at coordinate 275,038,439 of NC_077227.1, forward strand.
TCACTATTTGACCTTCGCCACCTGACTGCAAAAACAAAGACAACAGAGAGACTCATCCTGGAAGCTCTCTTTGCAGATGACTGTGCTCTCATGGCCCACCAAGAAAATCATCTTCAAACCATTGTGGACAGGTTCTCTACCGCAACAAAACTGTTTGGCCTGACTATCAGCCTCAGCAAAACAGAGGTGCTATTCCAACCTGCACCAGGGAGGCCAACTAACCAGCTGTGCATTACTATCAACGGCACACAGCTTTCTAATGTCAACACTTTCAAGTACCTGGGCAGCACCATCGCCAACGACGGGTCCCTAGACCACGAGATTAATGCCAGGATCCAAAAGGCCAGCCAGGCCCTCGGGCGGCTGCACTCCAAAGTCCTCCAACACAGCGGTGTGAGCACTGCAATGGAGCTCAAAGTGTACAACGCAGTGGTCCTCAGCTCGCTCCTGTATGGCTGCGAGACATGGACACTGTACCGAAAGCACATGAAACGGCTGGAGCAATTCCACCAACGCTCTCTCCGGCCAATCATGAGGATCCGATGGCAGGACTGAATCACCAATCAGGAAGTCTTCGACAGAGCCAACTCCACCAGCATCGAAGTTATGGTCCTTAAAACCCAGCTATGATGGTCTGGATACGTCATCCACATGGACCCACAGCGAATACCAAGACAGGTATTCTATGGTGAACTGTCAGCTGGACTCAGGAAACAAGGCCAACCAAAGAAAAGATTCAAGGATCAGCTAAAGTCCAACTTGAAGTGGGCTGGCATTACACCAAAGCAACTAGAACTCGCTGCCTCTGACAGAAGCAGCTGTTGAACCCACATTAACCATGCCGCCGCCACCTTTGAAGACGAGCAACGTCGACGTCTTGCTGCTGCGCGTGAACGCCGACACCAGGCCACAGCCGCACCTCCCGTAACAACTGGCGTCCCATGCCCCATGTGCCACAAACTGTGCGCCTCAGCCTTTGGACTCCAAAGCCACATGAGGGTACATCAGTAGATGATAATGCACAAAGACAATTGTCATTCTTGGACACCCAGAGACTATTACTACTCCTAACAGATCCCAACACAAATAGAGAATCTGAGAACCTCTAAATAAATACCAGCTCCTGACCCATAATTTTTGTGCTATAGAGTAAGGCCTAGATTCAAATCCCATTTTTGTTCCTAACACCATGTGTGTTACTGAGTCATGACTCTTCTCTGGGTCTCAGTTTCCTCATCTCCAGACTTCCCCACTATAGAGGTACTTGGGACAAATTAGGCTCACTGAGCAAAAGCAGCCAGAAAAGGCATGCCTGTAAATTCAAGATTCTTGGCAAGGCCAGTCTCACAGCTACAGCTGTTCTTTAGGCTATAACTTAGATAAAAAAGGATTCCTCCCCCAATGTGGACATCATCAAACCTTAGGTCTTTCCTCATTCTGAAGAGTAAAGAAGTCTGTGTAATATTATGACTGAAAGTACCAAATCTTCCTTTCCCTAAATTACACAGGATAAATTAGCTGTTACTCTTTTTCAGTTTGCTGACGTTTGTATAGCAACTTGGTAACATTCTTGTGTGAAGTCATTTCATAAACAATATTCTATGGGAAAGGAACCCCCCTCCCCCCAAAGAATGAGGTAGTGCTTAGCATTTTATTCTCTATAAAAGTCTTTCTTTTTTTTGGCACAATAAACGGTGTTCATGGACATCATGCCTCCTCATCTGGCCCTTGCTTTGTTATCTCTTCATTCTCTCTCTCTCTCTCTCTCTCTCTCTCTCTCTCTCTCTCTCTCTCTCTCTCTCTCTCTCTCTCTCTCTATCTCTCTCTCTTGCTTCCTCTCTCTCTCTGTCTGTGTCTGTCTGTCTGTGTCTCTCTCTGTCTCTCTCCCTCTATCCCTCTCTTTTTCTCTGTCTGTCTGTCTCTGTCTGTGTCTCTGTCTGTTTCTGTCTCTCTCCCTCCCTCTCTCTCTGTCTCTCAACCTCTTTTCTCAACAACGAAACCCCGGCACTCCTCTCCCAGTGCCCCAGCACCCCACTTTGTCTCAATTGTCATCTCACCCTAGAAGCTCCCTCATCATCTGTGACCTTCCCACCCCGGAATACTTCTGTAAGCCCTGCAATGGGAGAAGTTCAATTGATGCATTCTTCCAGGAACCTGCATTTTGAGGGAAAGTCCCAGGCTGGCCATTCTTCATTCCTCTCCCAGCTCTGCTTCTGACTCTCTGGACTTAGTCACCATGTCCCTTTGTGGGTACTATTTCCCCTACCCCATTTTTAGCTCACTTTTATGTATCTTCTCTTATTAGAATATTACTTGAGGACACAGATTAGGGCAGCGAGGTGGCACCAAGCTTGGAATCAGGATGATTGAAAAAAGACTACTCTAATTGATGACTCTATTGCAAATATTAATAATATGGAAATAGGTCTTGATCAATGATACATGTAAAAGCCAGTGGAATTACTCATTGGCTCCAGGAGGGGAAAGGGGGGGGGGGGGAAGAACATGAATCATGTAACCATGGAAAAATATTCTAATCTAATTAAGTAAATTTTCAAAAAGAAAAAAGACTACACAACAAAGAGGACAGAGATTATCTTTCTTCTTGTTTGGGTCTGTTTCCCCAGTACTTGGAATGGTGCCTGGCTTATGGAGTAAGAGGTTACTCTTAAAATGAGGGAAACAGATGAGATCCTCCAAGGTCTTGAAGAGATTCTAAGGTTTCTTCAAGCTCTAACTTGAGGATTCTCTGATCTTAGTCATTTTCAGTGACTACTAAGTTCATCTACTACAGGCTTTAAGTCGGACCTTCACTTTCAGATATCCGTTGCAGTTATGTTTTATTATGGTTTGGGGAAAGTATGTTTTTGTATTGTTATATCTGACTCTTTGTGACCCCATTTGGGATTTTCTTGCCAAAGGTACTGGAGTGGTTGCCATTTCCTTCTACAGCTCATTTTATAGATGAGGAAACAGAGGCACACAGGGTTAAAGTGACTTCCCCAGAGTCACACAGCTAGGAAGTGTTTGAGGCCAGATTTGAACTCAGGAAGACAAACATTCCTGATTCTAATCCCAGGACCTTATCCACTGTCCCATATAGCTGTTCTCTGTTATTCCCATTCCTCTGTGAGTAGTAACTCTTCACCCCAGTGTTGGGCAAATGGAGACGGCAAAGAATAAGTAAGAAACACAGTTTAGGAGCCACTTCCTTTGGTCTTCACTCCTTTTATTCCCAGGCAAATGAAATTAGACTCTTGTTTGCTGACTGACATTTGGCAGTTAAAGTTTTCACTTCTAACCAGCAATTGTTTTCAATCAACAAGCATTTACTGTTGTTACTAAGTGCCTAGTCTTATGTTAGATGCTACTTAGAGAGATAAAGTAGAACTCCATCTTGATTCTCATTAACTAACTAATTAACTTATAAAGAAATAGCCATAAAAGAGATAAGAGATCAGGTGCAGTAAAAGACAGGTCACAAGGTAATATTTGATTAGATAGGAAGCTAAAAGGCTATAAGATGCCATAGAAGTTCAAAGCAGAGATCGATCTGTGATCTTGAAGAAGAAGGGATTTTTTTGTGCATAGTCTTGGAGGACTGATGAGACTTAGATGGCCAAGTTGAGGAGAGATGGAAAAGATGTCACAAAGCATTTAAATTAGAGTAGGATACACTCTAATAAATCAATACATCTATGTTTCCCTTGTTTCCCTAGCCTCCTATTTGCCTTCATTTGAGTTGAACAAAGTGAGAGAATCTGATTTTTGAGAGGAACCACAAATCAGTGGCACTTAGAATAATCTGAATCTTAGTCCTAATCAAAGGTAGTTAGGTGGTATAGTATAAGTCTGTGTTGGTGAACCTACACATGCCAGAGCATGCTGGAGGGGGCTGCTCCCCTCCCCCTCTCCATGTGCACCTGAGGATATTTCTCCCATCACTGGCCCCTCTGCCCATTCATCCAATTGGAACTCTTCCTTCCTCCCCTGTGTGGGCTAAGGCTGGGGATTCACATGTGGTGTGAGGGTTGTAGTTTAGGCACTTGGTCTCTAAGGTCTCTAAAAGATTCATCATCACTGTTATAGGTATGTAAAAATGGAGATTTGAACTCTGGACTTCAGTCCCCAGAAGTCTTTGGCCACTTCCCAGAATGCTTTGTAACCTCACCTGAATTCCCACCTGGACCGAGAACAGAAATAGTTTTTAAAGGGTCTCTACCTACTGCTCACTCTTTCTGCTTCCACATCTATCCTTGCTCTAGTTCCCGAGATGCTCTCAAATCTCACTGAGATTTCCACCTGGGTGAGATCAAAATTTCTATTTAAGTGGCTGTAAAAGCCTACTGAGCTCTTCCTACTTCCGCTTCCAAGCAGATGTGTCTCTCATGATGTAAATGAAATTGAATGGGCCTTTTGGCCCTCCTAGGCACGTGCTTTCTTACTTGTATTTTCTTAAATTTCTTAATCTTCAATAAACCTCGAAAAAATATAGTACCTTTAGCAGTAAAACTAATTTTAAATATAACAGGTGGTATCGGGAAGAACTGAACTCAAATCTGGTGGCAGACACTAGCTATGTGACCTGAGCAAGTCACATTGCTTCAATTTTCTAATCTGTAAAATGAGCATAATGATAGCGCCTATCTACTGTGAATTTTAGATTACTCCACCCTACTTAGTCTAACAAAATCAGGAATGTCTATACCCATACTTAAGAATTAAGTATTTAGGAGGATGGTCTATGAAAGACATGTGCTAGCAAATGACAAATCAGGAACAACTGACAGACATCTGGGCTGTCCTAAGTCAAGCCTAAGATATTATTGGTACATGTGAGATGCAGGAAAGTGATGTAAAACCATCTATATATTTCACATCACTTCCTCTCTCCAGCCTTTCTGACGGTGGAGAGGTGGCTGGCGGCAGCTTGCTGAGCGTGTTGGCATCTTGGTGTGACAGCTGCTATTGTCTGGGTTTAGCAGTGAGTTTTCCTTGATACTCTACTGGAGGAAGCCTAGTAACCTAGTTCAGTGAGGCTCTTCTCTGAGATCTCTCGGAGTTTAGGCTGATTTTTCTCTCCTTTACCTTCCAAACACTATCCTCTTAGAGAAAGCCTCTAATCTTCAAGGACCTCGTGGCGGAGGACTTTGAACTCACCTGTCATAGGCCAGGTGGGAGAAATCCTATACCTTTCCCTCTCTCTTCTCCTTGATTTCTTCCCTATATATTGATTAAACCACCATATATTTCCAAACTGACTTGGGTATTTTATTTGGGATATCCCCTAGCTACCAAAAATCAAATTTAGATTAGGTCACAACCCTAAATTATCCTTATAGTCTATATATAGGCATATAGGCTATATATAGTCTATATAGGCAACCACAAAGGGATGACGAGGACCCTCAAATTTCTGTGAAATTTATTACTTGCTGAAGTTAGTCAGTCTTTTAAACAGCTAACTCTAATTCAAAACACAGCTGCTAGAGCAGGTGAGTATAAAACATTTTTTCTCTCTCTTTTCTCCTTAATTTGAATTGAAAACAGCCATATTTTTTTAAAAACTTAAAAGTGGCAGGACTGGGGAAGCTATTTATCTATGAATCCCCTTTCTCTCAGGGAACAAACAATCCAATTAGGCAGCCCTCACTGACAATACTGCCTAAATTGCTCTTAATTAACACTGAGAGAAACCTGAAGAAAGTTTTGGCCTTGTCCTGCTCCCCACATATTTTGTGAGGCCTGCTAGGGAAATAACTACAAAATATATATATAAAAATGAATACTACATTCTCTGACATTTATATGGTGGTTGAAGAATTAGGGCCATTAAGGAATTCAGGATACCTCCAATTTCTTATGTTATTAGGTAATGTCATTTTTGTACTCCTCAATACTGTGTTAAGAAATGCTAACATAAAAAATTTGAAGCTGAAATGCAGAAAAACACACAAAAATCTGAAGCTAAAATTCAGGAAACCATTCAAAAATCTGAAGCTAAAATACAGGAATTTATGCAAAAATTTGAAGCAGAAAATCATTTAAAAAATGTGAAGATAAAACACAGGAAAACATAAAAAATTTTGAGGCTAAAATACATGAGAACATACAAACCCAATTGGATAATTTAAAATGCTTCTTACAGGATCAATTGGCAAATATCCACCCCACCAAAAACAGGTCTGAACCTGACAAACCTGTTTCTGAACCTCTAAATGAGGAAGTTCCCTTCCCCGAAATGAAGATGGAAAACACCTTCCCTATAGCTCAGCTAACAGACTGGTTCTCTCATGGTCTGCAAATCTTGGCTGAATTTATATGAATTTACAAGAAATATTTCCACATATGAACAAGATCCCTTTCTGGTAACAAAAAACAAGACAGACATATTTTTTCAATATAATCAATCCTTCTTACATTGAAAACTTGCTACAGGCTTTTTTAAATGAATGTGAGAAAAATAAAATAATTGCTCATGTCAATAAAACCCGGGGGCTCAATGCAGCACACTGGCCATGTCAGGATCCTGAATGGGACTATAACAACTCAGGATTATTTACAGCTATACCATTGTAGGGAGGCCATCTTAACAGCAATGAGAGAGTCCATATAAGTGGACAGAATTCAAAAGAATTAAACAAAATGAGGAAGAGACACCCTCCAGATTCAAGGACAGAATAATTGAGTTTGGGGGTTGATACCTGGATTTTGACCTTTCTAAAGAAAATTGCATAAGACAAGTTATAAGGCACTTTGTCAATAACTCTTGCAAAGTGATTAGGGATTATTTTAGAACACATTGCCCAAGATGGCTGGAGATGAACCTTGAAGAATTGCGGAAAACAGCTCTATATGTTTCAAAGGGAAACAAAGAAAAGGAGGAAGAGAATAATGATCTCATGGAGAAAATGGAGAAACAATTGACATATTTAACAGATAAGATGGCTAAACTGGAAAGAGGGCATGATACTCAACCAATGGCATTTGCCCCTCTCCAGGAATCTAATTATCGACCCATTACCTGCCAATTCTGTGAGAAGAAGGGCCACAGAATGAGAGTGTAGAACTTTATTCAAGGCAATAAGAAGGAATATGCAGTTTAATAACAACTACAGAAGTGATAATTATAGAAATAACTATGATAATGATAATGGAAACCACAACTTTAGGAATGATAACTATAGGAATAGATATTGGGAACATTATAACTCAAACCAAATGACTCCACAACAATATAACTTAAGTGGTGCTCATCCAAAAAGTACTCAGGGTGCTAATGCCCCTCAGGGGGGTGCCCTTCAGGGGGGTGCCCAAGGAACTCCTCAAATACTATGAAGGTGTTGGGGGTGGGGCTGGGACTCAGGAATCAGAGGATACAACCTTTGATTTTCCGGACCCTGATGTCCTACTACCTGTTGTTCCTATCCACTACCCATCCCCCCCCCATACTGATGAGTCCCATGTTACCTTAAAGGTGGGTAACACCTATTATGATTGTCTTCTAGACACTGGAGCTTCCAAGTCTGTATTAAAGAGTTTTTATATTGCTATTCTATTGGCTCAGATAATGTAATGGGAGTGTCAGGGATACCCCAAAGAGCTTAAAAGCTTTCCCCTAGAATGGTATCTGTAGGACCTCTAGAACATTCCTTCCTTTTGATGCCTGACTCCCTTTTAAATTTGCTGGGGAGGGACCTTCTATGCAAACTCAGAGCCACAATAACTTGCTCCCCAGATGGTTCCTTATCATTGGAAGTACTTGAGGAATCTTTAAAATTACTCCCTGTAAGGGGTGGAGGGGATATGATTGAGGAGAGACTCTAAATGAACACTCTAATGCAAATACCAACAACATGGAAATGGGTTCGAATCAAGAACACATGTGATACCCAGTGGAATCACACGTCAGCTATGGGAGAGGTGGCAGGAGGGGGGGAGGGAAGAAAAGAAAATGATCTTTGTTTCCAATGAATAATGTCTGGAAATGACCAAATAAAATAATGTTAAAAAAATAAAAATAAAAATAAATAAAATTTTAAAAAATAAATAAATAAAATAAAATTACTCCCTGTACTTCTCTCAGAGAGTCAGGAGGGGAAAGAGCATCCCACCTTTATAATACCTGCAGATATACCGGAATCTCTTTGGGCCACATCTTCTTCCGATGTAGGCTTACTTAAATCAGTTGTTCCTATGCAGATTAAAACTAAATCTAACCCACCTCCTTCCATTCTTCAGTATCCCCTCTCAAAAGAGGCAATTGAGGGTATTACCCCAGTAATAAACTCATTAATTGACCAGGGAATAATAATCCCTTGTAAATCTGATTACAATTTGCCCATCCTGCCCATTAAAAAAACAAAAATAGGGCCCAATGACAAATACCTCTATAGATTCGTACAGGATCTGAGGGCTGTGAACAACCACATTATAAAGAGACACTCTGTAGTTTCCAACATACATATGATTATTTCTTCTATTCCTAGCACAGCTACATACTTTACAGTAGTAGACTTGTGCTCAGCCTTTTTTTCCATACCCATACATGAGAACTCCAGGCATATCTTTGCTTTCACCTGGAAGGGCTCTAACTATTCATGGAGTCATCTGTCATAAGGGTTCGTGGAAAACCCAAGTTTATTTGCACAAATTTTGAGCCAAGACACAGATAATATAACATTTAAAAATAGTTAATTAATCAAATAAGTAGATGATCTACTCTTGGCCTCAACAGATGCAGAAGCATGTCAGGAAGATAGTAAACACCTTCTTTTGGAACTACACAAAAGAGGGCATAAGATCTTGAAGAATAAAGTTCAGTGGTGTATCCCTAAAGTAGAATATTTGGGGTTCATCCTGACCATGGGTGCCTGCTCCATTTCTCCCAAATGAATTGAAAATATTCAAAATTTAAGCACTCCTACCACTAAGAAACAGTTGAGAGCAATTTTAGGAGCAACAGGGTTTTGTAGACAATGGATTCCTTGCTATAGGGAAATTACTAAACCCCTTATAGAACTAATAAGGGATTCGGTCCCTGAACCCCTCAAATTAGAGCCAGAATACCTGTCAGCTCTACAGGATCTAAAACAGGCTATCCTGTCTGCCCCTGCTCTAGGCATCCCAGATTGCATTTACTTTGTATGTACGTGAGTGAAGAGGGTAGCTTCAGGTGTTTTAATTCAGACTTTGGGACCTTTTCAGAGCCCAATTGCTTATTATTCTGCCCAACTGGACCCAGTAGCATCAGGAGCACTACCATGTCTTAGAGGGAGTAGCTGCTACAGCCTTACTAGTGACAGAAACTGTTGATCTAGTATTGGGATGCCCATTAACAATTATGTGCCCACATGAGGTAGAAGCATTGTTGCTAAGGCATAGAACATAGGCATTCTCGGATCAGCAAATTACAAAATATGAAATAACCTTGTTAAACAGTGAAAACATTACCTTGAAATGCTGTACAACCCTTAACTAACCCTGCCATCTTGCTTCCAGACTTACCAACTTCAGGAGAACCATTATGAAATACTAGTGTCTATGGCAGAAAAACTTCGAGATAATCTCTTGGACACTCCCTTAGACAATCCAGTTCTGGTCTTATTTACTGATGGTTCCTCTTTTATGAGGGATGTCATACGCTACACTGGAGCTGCTGTAGTTACAGAATTTCCACTGAGTGTCAGCTTCACTGTTCTCTAATATTAGTGCTCAAGGAGCAGAACTCATAGCTCCGAAACATGCCCGTATAATTACCAAGGATAAAAAGGCAACAATTTATATGGTTTCTAGATATGCTTTTGGCATTTGTCACTCAGTTGGGATGCTATGACTTCAGTGAGGATTTGTAACCTCAGTTGGAAAATCTATAGCTTATGCAGAAATTATTAATGAAGTTCTTTCTGATCTCCAGCTGCCTGAAGTTCTGCCCATACAGGTGGCACTGACCTTGTCTCTAGGGGAAATGATTGAGCAGATGCTGCTGCAAAGCTAGCAGCCATAGAAGGGCCTGAATTAATTTTAACATTAACAATGTTAAACTGATGACTTAAATTTATTACTCTCCTATAATGAAAAGGAAGCATAAAAATGGAAGCAAAAATTCAAAGCAAAACAGATTAATGGAGTATGGGTGTCATCTGAAGAAAAACCCCTGCTCCCTAGAAGTTTCTATCACCAAATTTGCCAATCTATTCATAAAAATGGTCACTTTGGTACCCAGGGCATCGTGGATTCTGTTAAGAGAGTATGGATAGCCCCTGGTATAACTACCATAGCCTCTAAAGTGTGTACAGCCTGCTCTTCCTGTCAAGCATATAACCAACACACCTTTCATGCCAAAGCCTTTGGTGGGCGTCCTCTGGCTTACACACCTTTTGAGCACCTACAGATAGATTTCATAACAATACCAAAGGCTGGATATTATAAATTTTGTCTAGTCATAGTAGATCAACTGACCAGATGGCCAGAAGCATTTCCTGCAACCCAAGCCACAGTGGCTTTTGTTGCTAAGGTGCTTTTAAAAGAAATTATTCCTTGCTTTGGCCTGCCAGCATGTATTGATTCAGAGAGAGGAAGTCATTTTAATGATTCTGTCCTAAATCAGATATATTCTTGCTTGGGGATAACTCCCAAATTTCATGTACCATATCATCCCCAGAGCTCAGGTCAAATTGAAAGAATGAACAAAGAACTTAAAACTATGATTGGCAAATTATGCACTGAGACACATTTTAAATGGCTTGAAATTCTCCCTCTCCCTATTTTATCTTAGAAGCAGGCCTAGAGGAGACCTACACATCTCACCATTTGAGATGCTTTTTGGACATCCACCTATACAGGTTAAGCCTTTCTCCCTTGCATATACATCACTATTAGGGGGAGATACTACTATTGATTCCTATATACAGGAATTACAGCACAGACTGTGTGAACTCCATGAATTCTGAGCTGCAGTACAAGCTGGACCACTAGACTTTTCACTTTATGACCTGAACCCAGGAGACAAGGTGTATATTAAGAATTTACAGCGTACTGGAGCAATTTAGGCTTCCTGGGAAGGGCCATTCCAAATATTGTTGACTGCTCCAACATGTATAAAGATTGGAGAAAAGGACTCTTGGATTCATTGCTCACATGTAAAGAGAGCATCTTCTAATGAGACTGATTGACTGTATCCTATCACATGCATTGGAGATAATAATCCATAGACAAGTGGATGTTTTTTTTTATAACACATTGAATTCCTGAATTTTTTCTCTTTTCTCTTTTTCCTTATTTTTATTATTGCTTTTCTTTTATTTGGATTAGAATATTTGATTTTTCTCCTTTTTTCTCATTTCTTATACTAAAGGTACATACAATTAATATTATTTTTTCTGCAGTAATATAAGTTTTATATATATGTATATATATATATACTTGCTATAATATCAATGTGTACCCAAAAGCTTTAAACTGTGGGAACCTGCCATTTATTGATAAAATGTTATGGGACTGTGATTAATGTTTGTGACTGATTCTAGGAAATGGGATAAAAACAAGGAGCACAGACTTAACCTGAATAGTGCCAAAAAGAACACACAGGAAAAATTAGTGTGAGACTCGAGTTTGTGAAGCTTGACATATGTTAAGTTGTAGGACTTCCTTGTATCTACACTCTTTGTGAAGTACTCAGACAAATACCAAAGTTTGACTATCATCCTGGCTCCCCATATCCCTGAGAATGACAAAAAAATCAGACCAGGGAATGACACTTCCCTATCAAAATAAAATTCTAGTTCTTTTTCTTCTTATAGTATGGCAATTTCCTGTAGTCTTGGCTGCAAATGGGTAAGTTAAACATTACTGCATTCTGTCCTACAGACTTGTGGGATAGAAATTTATTGAACCTTAATACAAGGGCCTATTATAAATTTTTCTTGCTTACTCAACATTTTATTATACATAGATTTGGGTATTTTTATTCTGATTTTGAATTTTTTTTTCTTTCTACCAAAAGTTTAACTTTCTTCCATTTTTTCTTTCTCTTTATATTTTTTCTTTTTTTTGTTTTTCTCTTTTTTTGATAATTGACTCATACACTCCCATAACTCAACATTGCATCCTGAGCTGAACTGGATGTGTTTTAACACCCACTTCAGGGGGGGATTGTATTTTATTAAAAATCCAAGATTTTGAAATTTTGTTCAAGAAAAGATCTTCAAGGAAGAAGTTTGCTAACACCTAAATACAGAGAATGAACTGTTGCAGAAAGATGCCAGAAAACCTACAATACATCAAGAAGATCCAGAATGAACTTTGGGTGTGGTTGATTGAACAGAAGTTTGATTGAACATTTATTTGAATGTATACTCCTATGCCAAAAGGGGACTGCCCCCAATTGGTTTTTGTCAATGTGCCCAGCAAACATTGGTTTTGCTGTCTGTCTTTCTTCTATTTCCATCTTCTATCTAACTATTATAATTTCCTCTTAGAAGGTAAAATTGTATATGCTCCTGCAGTTAGAAAATTTGAAGGTGCAGGATGATTATGTTTAGTGATCAATTGGGGAGACTCATCTCCCAATCATCACCAGGGGGGATTGTGAACTTCAGATTACTCCACCCTATTTAGTCTTAGTAGGCACTTAAAAATGACTGTTGACTTGATTTGGCATCTGACTGACCTACAGTCAACATAGCATTGTGGAACGTTAGAGCTGGCATGTAAACTGGGTCAACATTCTCATTTTATAGGTGAGTCCTCAAGACTCAAAATGGAGAAATGAGAAATCTGCTACAAAGCTGTCCATGGTACCATAATTTTTTAAAAAAATTATCTACACAAAAGAAAGGTTTTAAAAGCAACATCCAAAAAGTGAATGCAAGCATCTTTGGAAATGAAATCTATAGTGAGGCATTTTGTAGACTGTTCATCAGATATAGGTTGGACTAGAAGACCCTTAAGCTTCTTTCAATTCTAAGACTGAGAATATAACTATTTAGAGAAATCACTGAGCTGCAAGGAAATCTGGTCTCTGGTCCTCGCTCTAACTCATTTAAGGAGTTTACATTCTTATGAAGGATATAACATGATTATAAACAAAATGTAATAAAAATAAATATACATGGGGAAGTGGATAGAGTACCAAGTCTGGAGTCAGTAGGACTTGGGTTCAAATATGGCCTTGGACTCTATCTAGCTCTGTGACCCTGGGCAAGTCATTTAACCCTCACTGCCTAGCCTTTACCACTCCTAACCTTGGAACTGATACTTGTATTGATTCTAAGACAAAAGGTAAGGATTAAATAAATAATTACACAAACAAAAAAATACAAGAGAATTGGGGATGGGAATGTTAAGTACTCACAGGTAGTCCTTGACAGAACTAAGTTTTTTTTAAATTTTATTTAATTAATTAATTAAGAGAATTTTCTCATGGTTACATGATTCATGTTCTTTCCCTCTCCTCCTCCCACTCCTCTCTCTCTCTCTCTCTCTCTCTCTCTCTCTCTCTCTCTCTCTCTCTCTCTCTCTCTCTCGCTCTCGCTCTCTTTCTCTCTCTCTCTCTCTTAAATAAACTCTTACCTTCTATCTTGAATCAATACTATGTATTGGTTCCAAGGCAGAAGAGTGTTAAGGGCTAGGCAATGGGGGTCAAGTGACTTGCCCAGGGTCACAGAGCTGGGCAGTGTCTGAGGTCAGATTTGAACCTAGGACCTCCTGTCTCTAGGCCTGACTCTTAATCCACTGAGCAATCCAGCTGCCCCCACTCCCCTCTCTTAGCTAACTTGCAATTCCACTGGGTTTTACATGTGTCATTGATCAAGACCTATTTCCATATTATTGATATTTGCATTAGGATGATCAAAGAACTAAGTTTTGTATAATTGAAAATCTATTACCCTAAAAAAGAACTACATTTCCTGGGAGCCCACTGACTTCCTGTCCTTACATACTTCCTGTAGACAGAGGATATTAGCAAGTGGGCGGTCCTCTTGGGCCTCTTTGGCATGATGACATCAAGCTTGGTGGGGGTGGTAAGCTAAGCACCGGGATTTTAAATGGGTTGATCAGCCATGGGAATGTGGTCTTTATTTTGAATCCTCTTTATTCCTTGATTTCTAATGATCATTAATAAACCTCCTAAAATATATTTTCATTATTGAGGTCTAATTTTAATTTTTACAATTTTGAAAGATACTAAGTAGTGCATTCCAAGAACTAAGGGAAAGCCTCAATAAAGGCACAGAGAGGGGAGACTGGAATGTGGTGTGTGAGGAATAGCAAGACGCCCAGCTTGATTCCATCAAAGAATGTATGAAGGGAAGAATGTATGATAATGCTGGAAAAGAAGGTTGGAACCAAGTTGTGAATGGTTTTAGATGCTAAAGAGATTTATATTTGATCAGAGAGCAGTGGTTTGTGTCATGGACCCCTTTGGCAATCTGATAAAACTCCTCAAACTGTTTTAAATGAATAAAATAAAGTACATAAGAGAGACAGTGAGGTGGTTCAGTGGATAAGAGAAGGATTTGGAATCAGGAAGAGTTGCATTCTAATTGGGTGACCCTGGGCAAGTCACTAAACTTCTATCTGCCTTAGCTCCCTCATCTGTAAAATGGGAATAATAAAAATATTTACCTTTGAAGGTTGTTGTAAGAATCAAATGAGATGACACTTGTAAGTGCTTTGTAAATCTTGAGGGGCTATACTAAAGTATTCATACCAGTATTATTATCTAGCACTTAGCATAGTACTTGTTCCACATCAGGTACTTAATAAATGTTTATTGGTTGATAATTCCCTTGTTTTACAATTGAGGAGTCTCAGGGGGCCCTATGCCCATGCATAGTTAAAAGATTTGTCCGTGATCACACAGATACTAAGTGTCAAGGGCAGAATTTGGTCATAAGGCCTCTAACTTCCACTGGGGTTCAAGAGAAATAAATCCTCCTTTATATTTTATGAGAAAAAACTGTTATTTTTAACAAAATAAAGTCAAAGGCTTATAGTTGTCAACAGAAAATTGATATACCTTATTGTGTTATTATTATCCCCATTTTATATATGGGAAAACTGAAGCTCACAGAAATTAAATGCTTTGTCATTGGTCACAGAACTAATAAGGATCAGAGTCAAAATTCAAATTCAGGTCTTTCCTGTTTCAAATCCTGGGCATTTTCTAACATGCCACAATGTTAATTAACATGTAGATTTATGAAGTAGAAAAAGGTTTTGCTGTGACAGTAAAGATGCCAGCAGAGACACCCTCTCTGGTGTTTTTGTCACCTTCTTGAGACTTATCAAAGTTTCAAGATAAATTACATGGCAAGATGGAGTCCATTCTAGAAATTGGAGGGACCAATGAAAAAGGGTGTGTATTTATAAAACACGATAATCTCCAAATGAGAATATGACAGATATGAAAAGTTATATCATAAACAAATTAATAAGTGAGGAAGAAATTACCTTTTAGATCTGTTGATAAGGGAAGCTTTCATGACTAAACAAGAGATAAAAAGGATTACATAGGATAAAATTTTGATCACATACTTTCCTTTTAAACCCTTACCTTTTGTCTTATAATCAGTTTTGCGAATTGGTTCCAAGGCAGAAGAGCAGTAATTGGGCAATTGGGGTTAAGTGACTTGTCCAGGGTCACACAGTTAGGAAGTATTTGAGGTCACATTTGAACCCAAGTCCTCCCAACTCCAGACCCGGTGCTCTCTCCTCTGAACCATCTAGCTGCCCTTGATTAAGTAAACTTTAAAAAGTATTTTGCACAAACAAAAAGTGCAGTTAAGATTAGAAGAGAAACACCTGGGGAAAAATCTTTGTAGCAAATTTCTTTGATAAAGGTCTTATTTCTAAAATATATAAGAAACACACTTAAATGTGTAAGAGTAAGATTCCCCTCCCCAAATAAGATATGGTCAAAGGATATAAACAGGCAGTTTTTTTTTCAGATTTTTGGAAATTTTTATTTAATTAATTAATTTAGAAGAAACACATCAATAACCATATAAATAAATCCTCCAAATTACTAATAATTCAGGGAAATGCAAATAAAGCAGCTTTGACATTTTGCTTTATATCCATAAGAATGACAAAGATGACAAAAAAAGCAAAATGATAGATATTGGAGGAATTGTAGGAAAGCAGGCACATTAACGCAGAGTTGGTGGAAACCAGTTAATTATTGGTCTATCCACGAAGGAAAATAATTTCAAGAGTTACTAAACTGTAACGTGGCCTAGCAAAACCACGAGTAGACCCATACCCCAAAAGAAGAAAAGGCACCATATGTACAAAAATATTTATTGCAGCAATTTTTTTGTGATGACAAAGAACTGAAAACTAAAAGAGTACCCAACCCTTGAGGAATGGCTGAACAAATTACAGAATATGAATATAATGAAATAAATATTATGTGATTTAAAAAAAAAAAGAAATTTCAGAGGAATCTGGGAAGTACCAAAATCCAGTGTAAGACCTGGGTATCATGGAGAGGCAATGATGCCTGCCCTCTGAGATGAGGAAGAAGTGTGCCATTCACTCCAACCCAGATATGAGTTGGAGGGCTCTCCCTTGAAAGGGGAAATAGAGAAAGTCTCCCAATTGCTTGAGCAGACATTTTTGGATATTACCTCAGCATTACCACATGGGCAATATATATGGTGCTGTGCAGAGAGGACTAACTTCTCTGGTGTGAGGGCTTGCTGAGCTCTTCTCAGGGTTGCTCTTCTGCTTTTGATGTCCACCTTTCACTCATGTACTTCACCTGAAGCTCCAAGAAGCCGAGGGATGCTCAGCAGCTACATCCTGGTAAAGCTATCTGGGCAGATGAGATAAACCAGGCTGAGGGTAACTGACAGCCCTCAATCTATTGGTGTGTTAAGGAGATGTCTACTCCAAGCATGTGGAGATTTCCACCATCAGAATGGGCAGATGAGGACAATTTGTTCCAATAGCCACAAAAGCGGTGCTGCAGAATATCTAGAGCTTAGTCAAACATAGAAGATGACAGAGTCATCCAGTGCATCCCATGCATTTGCCAGTTGTTCTGACTTTTGTTCTGCCACTGGGCTTGGATGACTCTGGAAGAGAGAGTGAAGCCAATGACTGTGCAACTCTACCTCATTTAAAACCCAGCTCACAGGCAAGTTGAAGAACAAACAACAACAGCTGATGGGAAGACAGATCCAACAATGTGGCAAACAGCCCACAAGGCACACTGCCCAGGCTCCTGACTAACACAGGTAGCAACAGAAAGAAGAAAGGCAATTAAAACAACTCTGAGATACCACCTCACACCTATCAGATATGTAAAAAAAAAAAAGGAAAATGGTAAATGGTAGATGCTGGAGGGGATATGGGGAAATTGAAACACTGAAATACTATTGGTGGAAATGTGAACTAATACAACCATTCTGGAGGGTGATTTGGAACCATTCCCAAAGGGTCAAAAAACTGTATAACTTTTGACTCTAAAATACCACTATTCAGTCTGTATCTCAAAGAGATCATAGAGAAAACAAAAGAACCTAGATGCACAAAAATAGTTATAGCAGCTCTTCTCTATGTGGTGGCATTCCCATCGGGGAATGCGTGAACAAGTTGTGGTATGTGGGTGTAATGGAATATTATTGTGTCATAAGAAAAGACAAATGGGATGATTTCAGAAAAAAACTTGAAATGACTTGTATGAACTGATGTAAAGCAAAGTGAGCAGAACCAGGAGAACATTGTATGCAATAACAGAAATATTATGATCAACCATGATAGACTAAATTATTATCAGCACTGCAAGCATCCAAGAAAACCCCAAGGGACTGATGAAAAATGCTAGCCACAGCCATTGAAACAACCATCACACCTTTTCTTTTTTTCTTTTTTTTTAAACCCTTACCTTCTGTCTTGAAGTCAATACTATGTATTGGCTCCAAGGCAGAAGAGTGGTAAGGGCTAGGCAATGGGGGTCAAGTGACTTGCCCAGGGTCACACAGCTGGGAAGTGTCTGAGGCCAGATTTGAACCTAGGACCTCCCATCTCTAGGCCTGGCTCTCAATCCACTGAGCTACCCAGCTGCCCCCCATCACACCATTTCTTGCCTTAGTTCTTTCACGAGTTTTTTTCTTACTTGTGCAACACATGCCTTCTTTCACAATGTGAGCAATCTGGAAATTTGTTTTGCATGACGACACTGGAATAACCTATATTAGATTGTTTACCATCTGGGGAGGGGAAAGAAGATGAGGGAAGGAGAGAATTTGGATTGCAAAAGGTTAGAAAGTGATTGTTAAAAAATTGTTTCTACATGTAATTGAAGAAAAATAAAAGGAATAGAAAGTGAGAAAAGTAGAAAGACTGGAGACTTCAAGAACTAAAAAAGGCAGCCTGGGGCAGCAGCAGCAGTGAAGTTAACTTCTGAGATGAGGTGCAGGTGAAGAGCTTCAGTGAGTCATAGGTTTGGAGATGGAACTTCAGCAAATTTTAGGTCTGAAAGCAGAGCTTCAGCAAATGATAGCTTAGGATATAAACGGCTTCTTAGAGAGGAGCTACATCTGCAACTTTACTGGAATGTGAGCTTCCCCAAAAGGAATTTGTTCATTTTCTCTATTGATGTGTAAGCCTGTAGGAGCTTCTCATTTGCTCATGGGAGTAAAAAATAATCCTACTGAGTTGTTTTTTGCTTTTCATTTTTCAAAAAATGTTTTACTAGGATGATTCTTAAAGTCAGCTAGATGGTTCAATGCCTAGTGTCAGTCTTAGAGTCAGGAAGACTCATCTTCCTGAGTTCAAATGTAATGTGGACTCAGACACTTCTTAGCTGTGTGACCCTGGGCAAGTCACTTAACCCTATTGGCCTCAGTTACTCATCTGTAAAAATGTGCCAGGAAAGAAAATGGCAAACCACTCTAACATCTTTGCCAAGAAAACTCCAAATAGGGTCATGAAAAGTTGGACACGATAGAAATGACTGAACAACAAAAGAATGCTTCTAAAATGCTTTGCTCTATTGGTTTGGGGTTCCTGTTTGATTTGCACTGAATAAGTGTCCAAGCCATATATAGCTTTCACACTGAATCCTAATACTGTGGGGACTCCAAGGTCGATCTGAACAACTGTTACATATAAAATGCAGAGATTTCTCTAGATGACCTTTTCTATCTTTCTATCCTGTTATTCCCAGGTTAAAAAATATGAAAAATATCCTTTTCAGGTGCAGCAATTCTCAAAGCCAGTTTTTAGAAATCTCTATCTTTCTGTCATGTTTATCCCTTAGAGAGTCTGAGTGATGGAAAATGGTTTATTCTTCTTAGTGGGACTGTAATTTATCCCCATACAATTAAATATGTAGATGGAAATAGAATGCTTATCTCTTGAGCAACAAAGAGATGGAACCAACAGATTCCAATTTTCTTTCACGATGATTTGAAATAAAGATAAGCAAACTGGGACAAGAAGCTGCAAAGGGCATCTTATGTATAATGTATTCAGAATAGGTATAAGGTAGAGGCCTCCCCAGTATGGGGAAAAAATGTCTCCAGAATACCCTTCCCTCACCTTCTCACCCTATTTCTTTTGTCGTTGTTGTTTAGTTGTGTCAGACTCTTCATAACTCAATGGAATTTTCTTGGGTTTTCTTGGAGGTTTCTTGGCAAAGATTAGTATCTTTTTTTTTTTGCCATTTCCTTTTACAGATGATTTGGGAAAGTGAGGCAAACAGAGTTACACAGCAAGGAAGTATCTGAGGCCAGATTTGAACTCAAGAAGATGAATCTTCCAGACTTCAGACCCAGTGCTCTATCTACTGTGCTGTCCATAAGTAAAAAAAGAGAAGATAACGAAAGTGATCCCATGTTTGGTTTGCTTAGCAAAAATACTGGAGTGGTTTGCTATTTCCTTGTCCAGTGGATTAAAGCAAACAAAAGTTAAGAAACTTGCCCAGAGTCACGTAGCTAATAAGTGTCTGTGGTTGGATTTCAACAGAGGTCTTTGCGACTGCAAGCCCAGCACTCTATCCACTGAGCTATCTAGCTGCCTTGCATCTCATTTCTGGGAATAAAGCTTTTCATTCTACAGCTTTTGTTATTCCACATCTCCAATTGCCTAAGTACAGAGAACACCTGCTATGGAAACACCTTGCACAAATGCTGACTAGTAACTTTCTGAAATTTATAGTTGTGGAGAGTTCCCTGGGGGCACAAAGGCGTCGTGACTTGCCTATGATCACACGGCTAGTATAGGAGAGATTGAACTTGAACCAAGATCTTTCTGACTCCAAGGCCAGCTCTGTATCCCCTCTACCATATGGCCTGTCATTCTACAACCTGAGTTTCTTAAGTACTCCAATGACCTATGGTTTTGTCAGCGCGGGAACTCTTCTACCAATGTAGATCTCCATCCTTCTGTGGCTAAAGAGATGATTTTCGTGAGTGGCTATGACTAAACCAATTAATTGATCAATATTTAGGCACCTACTATGTGCCAGGCATTGTGTTATGTGTTTAAGCACTAGGGATTTTAAAAAAGAGGCAAAAGATAGTCCCTGACTTTAAGCAGTTCACAATCTAGTGGAGGAGATAAACAAGTAAATATATACAAATTATACAAATATATAGTTTATGTGGGCAGTCAAGTGGCGTCGTGGATAGAGCACCAAGCCTAGAGTCAGGAAGACTCATTTTACTGAATTAAAATCTGACCTCAGGCACTTACTTGTGTGACCCTAAGCAAGTCACTTAACCCTGTTTGCCTCAGTTTCTGAAATCATCTGTTAAATGAGCTGGAGAAGGAAATAGAAAACGAATCTAGTAACTTTGTGAAGAAAACCCCCAATGGGGTCACCAAGAGTCAGAAATGACTAAAAAAATGACTGAACAACAATAAAGCTGTATACAGGATAAATAGCAAATAATTAACAGAGGTAAGGCACTAAAATTAATTCTGCATCACTGTAGAAAATACGACTTTTGCTCAGAACTTAGCTAGGTCTGTCCACCAATAAAAAAGCACATAGTCTGTTGCTACTGTCAAGCCTTTCCACTGTGAGTGGGACCTGCTTGAACTTAGACTCTATTGTTATGGACTTTAAGATTTGGATAACCTCTATGCCATGATGACACATCAGTATAGGACTAGAGTCTATATCTCTTTTGTATATATTCCATTTAGGGCAAGAGTTACATCTCTTTTATATATATTGCATTTAGGATGATAGTCTACGTCTCATATATATGTATATATATATATTTCCATTAAAATGGAAACAGGCAAGGGAGGAGAGATATTTTAATATGTGCTAAAGTCCAATATCAATATGAGATAATTTCCTCAATACAGAGAAGAAGGAGCAATAGGTTTCTGGGAAATTAAAGGGGAAACTAGCAGGTGCCAAAGATAAACCTTGCCTCTTTCATGATTTTATATTTGCAATCATCCTGATGGATACTTTCTGGAGACTGGAATAAGTCAGTCAATAAACAAACAGTTGAATGGCTCTGAGAACAGAATACTTGTCTGTAATAAATCTCGGGGGAAAGCTCCCAAGGAAGAAATTATACCAAAGGAAAGACATTTTCTCAAGACATCAAAGGTTCCTAAATTTTGCCTTAGTCATTACTGAAATACTTGGGAGAGAACTGGGAACACTCAAAACTATTCTAACTGCATCCAAGATGTAGTGTTAACTGTGTAGAGAGGAATTTAATGCTCCATTTCACTATAGCTGGTACTCTGGCAAAAATGCATGGCAGCAAGATATTTATTTATTAACAGAGTTTAATTTATTCAAAGTTTATCCAGTTCTGAAGCAAAATCCATTTTACTTAAACCATGAGGAATTAGCCAGTGATGAGACCATCGGTGAGTCATCTTTCCCCCCTGGGGTTTATTTTCCTCTCCTATAATATGAGGAGTTTGGATCTGCATTTCTGGTGTCTCTTCTATCTCTGAGGTTCTGTGAAACACATATATGGGGAACAATTTGGGTATGAGTTCAAGAATTCAAGGCAAAAGTTGACAATTTTACCTTGCTCCTATGATATTCCTAAGTAAAACTATAGGTAAGCTGTCTGGATGGCACTGGTGCTAGCTGCCAGGGACTACAACTTACTCATCCCAAACCATCTTGAGCTAGTTTAGGGAACTTCCCACTAGGAGGAAAGCAAGGTTAGTAAAAAAAACAACAACAACAACAAACAAACAAACAAAACCCAAACAACCAGATCTAGCCTGAAGGACCCTTGTTAATCTATCTGAATGCATGTACTGTTTGACTCCTGAGGGGGCTGATACAGCTTTGAGCCTATGAGCTAACTCATAATAGACTGTTGTATTTACCCAGTGGGGAAAAGGCTGTCTAGCTCAGTGGAGAAGAAGCAGATAGCTGACCAAGAGATGATGTGGGACAGCAGCAAGGGCTCTAGAGCCATGGTGGTAAAGAGGTGATCTGGCTGATTGGGAATCTTGGGAACCTCAGTTGCCCAGGCTAGGTATGTTTCTTCTTCTCTTTTGAGTGGTAGTAGAGGAATCTGCAGGAGTGTGTATTTATACATGCATATATGTGTGTGTGCGCAGCGTGAGATCAGGAAGATGCAAGACCGATGGTGGGAAAAAAAGGCAGAAGAAATCCAGCATTTTGCTACAAACAATTTTTCAGTGCCCTCAAGACTGTCTATGGGCCATTAAAACCCACCACCACTCCCTTGCTATCCTCTGACGGTGACACTCTCATAAAAGATAAAAAAGGCATCAGCAACAGGTGGAAAGAACACTTCAGTCAGCTTCTCAACCGACCCTCTTCAGTCAACCAAAGCACCCTTGACCAGATCCCCCCAAACCGCACCATTGAACAACTTGACGTCCCTCCTTCAAAAGAGGAAGTCCAAAAAGCCATTCAACAAATGAGTGCAGGCAAGGCACCTGGTAAAGACGGGATCCCAACCGAGGTATACAAGGCCTTAAATGGAAAGGCGCTCCAGGCATTCCACATAGTGCTGACCAGCATATGGGAAGAGGAAGACATGCCCCCAGAACTCAGAGATGCCTCCATCATAGCCCTATACAAGAACAAAGGCTCAAGAGCAGCCTGTGACAACTACAGAGGCATCTCACTACTCTCCACTGCCAGAAAGATCCTCGCCCGTGTTATACTCAACAGACTCCTATCATCTGTTTCAGAGCAGAACCTGCCTGAATCACAATGTGGCTTCCGACCAGATCGTAGCACCATCGACATGGTCTTCACGGTGAGGCAAATGCAGGAAAAATGCCTTGAGCAGAACCTGAGTCTCTACATTGTCTTCATAGACCTAACAAAGGCATTTGACACAGTGAACAGGGACGCATTGTGGGTGATCCTTAGCAAGCTTGGCTGCCCAGCAAAATTCATCAAACTGATCCAGCTCTTTCATGTCGACATGACAGGGGAAGTCCTATCTGGTGGAGAGATGTTCGATCGTTTCAACATCTCCAATGGCATGAAACAAGGCTGTGTCCTCGCTCCGGTACTATTCAACCTATTTTTCACCCAAGTATTACGACATGCTGTGATGGATCTAGACCTGGGTGTCTACATCAAATACTGACTGGATGGCTCACTATTCAACCTTTGCCGCCTGACTGCAAAAGCAAAGACAACAGAGACACTCATCCTGGAAGCTCTCTTTGCAGATGACTTTGCTCTCATGGCCCAACAAGAAAATCATCTCCAAACCATTGTGGACAGGTTCTCCACCGCAACAAAACTGTTTGGCCTGACTATCAGCCTCAGCAAAACAGAGGTGCTGTTCCAACCTGCATCAGGGAGGCCAACTAACCAGCCATGCATTACAATCGACGGCTCGCAGCTTTCTAACGTCAACACTTTCAAGTACCTGGGCAGCACCATTGTCAACGACGGGTCCCTGGACCACGAGATTAATGCCAGGATCCAAAAGGCCAGCCAGGCCCTCGGGCGGCTGCACTCCAAAGTCCTCCAACACAGCGGTGTGAGCACTGCGACGAAGCTCAAAGTGTACAACGCAGTGGTCCTCAGCTCGCTCCTGTACGGTTGCAAGACATGGACACTGTACCGGAAGCACATGAAACGGCTGGAACAATTCCACCAATGCTCTCTCCAGTCAATCATGAGGATCCGATGGCAGGACCAAATTACCAACCAGGAAGTCTTCGACAGAGCCAACTCCACCAGCATCAAAGTCATGGTCCTCAAAACCCAGCTACGATGGTTTGGACACGTCATCTGCATGGACCCACAGTGAATACCAAGACAGGTATTCTATGGTGAACTGTCAGCTGGACTCAGGAAACAAGGATCAGCTAAAGTCCAACTTGAAGTGGGCTGGCATTACACCAAAGCAACTAGAACTCGCTGCCTCTGACAGAAGCAGCTGGCAAACCCACATTAACCATGCCGCCATCACCTTTGAAGATGAATGACATCGACGTCTTGCTGCTGCGCGTGAACGCCGACACCAGGCCACAACCACACCTCTCGTAACAACTGGCGTCCCATGCCCCATGTGCCACAAACTTTGCGCCTCAGCCTTTGGACTCCAAAGCCACATGAGGGTACACAGTAGATGAAACTGCACAAAGACAATAGTCATTCTCGGTCACCAAGAGACTACCACTATACTGTTTTTGTGTTTATATGTATATATGTGTGTGAATATATAAGGGAAAGGGAATGGAATACTCCTTATTCTTTACCTTGTTGTTCTGTTTCATTTAATCTCTTTGCTTTGAATTAATATATTGAGATAAAATGGATGAAGAGTTGTAAATTGTACTTTTAAATAGATACTGACTTAGAGTAGATTGAACTTGAGAATAGCTTTCAGGACACTCATGGTATTGGAAGTGGGAAGCTTATAGATATGCATGCAAGTCATATGTATGCATGTTATATGTATGCACACATGTGTTTTAAATATATATCAACATGTATGTATATGACTTTGGGTAGAGTACATTTATCTGTATGCCACAGATAAGCTCATGGTTCACCACACTTGCTCTTAATCCTCATCACAGATCAGCAAGATATCAGTCTCAGTTTGCAGACTTACATAACTGGCTCCCCTGACTTGGACCCTCTAGTACTATTTTCTTCCTCTTGAACTATGACTCAGGTAAATCTTAGGAGTGTCATTTTGCAAGCCTGGGCCGTTCCACTGATTCACTAGGCTATTCAACCCTGAAATCTGCCCCTAGGGACCAAAGAGTATGGGATAGGGCTGAGTGGGAGCCAGGACAGAGAAAAAGGAGATAATTCTAGAAAACGAAATTCTGGGACCCTAAATACAAAATTCAGAAGGGGTTTCTTTGTCTCTTGTTGTTGGTTCATAGGGATCTGGTATGTGTAAGGAAAAATGGCAAAATGTAAATGAAGTCAAACCAGAAAAAGAGTGAGGAAGATACAGTCCTCATTCACTGATTTCTGTTGTTTTTTTTTTCATAGATCTTGATACAGGTACTCCTTCCACATTGGACGCAGCATCCCATGATCTGGAAAAATCCAAGTAAAAGTTTTTTGTCCCTCCTTTTATTCCAGAGAAGTCTGAATTTATTTTTATGGGGTGTTTCCAGTATTTTCTTGCAAAATTTTGGCAAATTATTTGGTCATAGGCTATATAGTTTCTAAACCTTTTCTGTTTTGTCTGTTGGCCTTCAGATGTAGTCTGGGGCTACCACAAAACTCCCCCCCAATTCTCATTTCATTTCTTATGCCAACCATATCAAAATTATAATGAGGAAAATCATGATGTGGAGGGATAACTATATTGTCTGAGTTTCCCCTGCATTGTAGGGATGATTGAAGAGCTGGATGTTAAAAAAAAAAGTCAAAAATGTCCAAAATTTTAAACTATGTAGTTGGGGTCTAGGCAAATGGTGGAAAGGAGCTTTTGAGAGAGTAGATTCAGAAAGATTTGGCAATGACCTTCAGAAATGGGGAGGATCGTCCAAGGTAGGCATGGGTGAGCTCTGCTTTGTGAGCACCTCAGGAACTCACTAACTTCAAAGGTCAGGCTCTCAGACTGAAGCAAGCACACACTTGAAGCTCTGAATCACCCTCACTACTTCTCTCTCTCTGTCTCCCTCTCCCTCTCTCTCTCTCTCTCTCTCTCTCTCTCTCTCTCTCTCTCTCTCTCTCTCTCTCTCTCTCTCTCATTCTCTCTCTCTCATTCTCTCTCTGTGTCTCTCTGTCTCTCTCTCCCTCTCCCTCTCGCTTTCTCTCTCTCCCTCTCTCTCTCCCCCCACCTGAACCCCTCTCTCTCTCTCAGGAAAAGAATACTTTATTTGGAATGATTCACTTAACAGCTTATAAATCCAGGGGCACATAAAACAGACTTAGAGAGTAACTACAGAAATCCAAAGAGTTTCAGAAGACATAAATAAAATAAACCATCTCAAACATTCCCATCCAGAGGGTAGTGTGCAGCCTGGAAACTTAACCTCAGAAGGGAACATTTAAAATGTGAAGTCAACTCTCTCTCCACAGAGGAACTCCCTCTTTCCATATGCCGACACTAACAGAAATCTGATAGATAATTCAAACCTAATTTCATGAAAAGAACTGTTCTTCCTCTGCTAGGCAAAAGAAGCAAATCTTGACATTTTCAATGCTATTAATGAACTTTTGGTTAAAGCTGTATATCAGTAAATCACCAGCTAGTACTGAAAAAAAGAAAAATAGAATTTAAAAGCTCCCTCCTCTCAAATCTCTAATAATTTGGAGTACAAAGCTAGATAACTTCCATAAAGACACTTTTGACAGCATTATTGTATTATTTAATGAGACAATAGGCAATCCTATGAATCAATCAATCAATAAAACATTGGCCAAGTGTCTATAATGTGCCAAGTACTGTGCTAAACTCTGAGGATACAAAAAGGAGCAAAAGGCAATCCCTGCTCTTTTTCCTTTTAACTCTTGGCCATATTTCCTCCCACAAATGTTCTTTAGACTAAAACTAAGGCTTTAAATGTTCTCATTCCACAAGGAATCTTTCATATGGTTGTTAAGCTAATATAAGATTACTTAGTTGCAACCACAGAGAGAAAAACCTTCTGATTATTCATGATAAGCAACATGTCATAGATCTCGATGAATGCTGATCAAATGCATTTACCTTATCCGTGCACAAAAATAAAAATGAAATATGATTTCCCTTAGATGGTGATGTCTTTCAGATCCTCCCGTAGACAAGATATTATGTTGATAGCATCAAATTCCAGATCATTACAGGATCTTTTTCATGGGTGCCATGATTATTCAAAAGAGATCAATATAATAATAACAATTTATATATATGTATCTATAATGAACTGGATGAAAAGGACCTTTTGTTTAGATTGTCATGAAGTTGGAGGACCAGTCATCTGACTTAGAACATCAGTACAGATCTCTATTATGGGAATTTTATAAGGACAATAGATTGCACCCAGAATTGAGTGAAAGGAAGAGTTCAGACTGGGCTACATTTGAGAAATAGCACAGTGTGTTTAAGGATTTTAATTTGTACATTGTTCTGAGACTTATTTTTTCAACACAAATGTAGTCCTGGTGATGATGTGCTATCCTAGATCTCCAAAAACCACAATCTCCAAGGAATCAGTTATGAATGACTTAATAGACAATGGAAAATAATAAGAATAGTTGGCATTTGTCTGATGCAAAGTGTTTTATAAACATTATCTCCTTTAATCTTCACATCAAGCCTGGGAACCAGGTGCTATTAATCCTCATTTTATAGATTAAAAAATTGGGGTTGAGATATTAAATGACTTACCCAGAATCCATAGCTAGTGTGTGAGAATGGGTTTGAACTCAGGTTTTCCTGATTCCAGAACAAAAACTCTATTCATCATGCCTTGGAGAGATGCATCATGAATAAATGAAGCTGCTTTTTACAGCACCACCACATATAGTGCTCCTCTCATTGACCACCAATGAAAGAGGTGCCCCTTCCAGAAGTGCAGTGGGGGCTGGATAAATGGCCTCAGGGGGTCACATGTGGCCCGTGGGCTGTAGTTTGGGGACCCCTGGGCTAGAGGTTATATAGCATCTACAGAGGCAGTGGCCAGCTTGCATCACTCCACTATGGTTGTGGGAGATGGGCTAGGAATGGGCTCAGAGGGCCCTGCTATATTTGGGATCCATGTGTGCATATAGGCTGCAACATATTTCCAGAGATGCTCTGTGCTTAAGGAGTGGTCTTAGGGATATCACTGAGGAAGTGTACAATCAGGAAAGGACATGGGTCGATTATGTAGTGAGAACAAGAGAGGAAAGATGGAGAACTTGAGTACTTCACTTCTTGTTAGAAATAAAAAAGGATCAAGGGAGGACTTTCAACATGATGGGTGGATGCTTTGTGAGAAATCTATGGAAGAATATGTATAAAAATAAAATGTGATGAAAAGGCATGGATGGGTTGCAATCTATACCAATGGAAAGAATATCCAAATAGATAGGATCACAGATTCAGTGAAATTTAATTTATTCTGTCTATAGCTTGTTTACACATATTTTTTTGCATGTTGTCTCCTCCATTTAGACTGTGAGCTCTTTAAAACTCAAAGACCTTTCTTTGCCTTCCTAGCATTAGCACAGTTTCTTGCCAGGAGCCATCAAAGACCATGCTGTTTGACACAGTTCATGTGAAAATGGGGAACTGCAAAGCAGCCTCCAGGAAGGATGGAAACACCCACTGAAACTAAGTGACTTTCCTTACTATCATTCACTTATTATTGGAATTGCTATGATTATTATTCTTACTTAGCCCCAGGAAAAATAGATGAGAGCAACATGCTTGTAGGGTTAATACAGATGTCCCACTCTGTCCCCCTAGGATATTACCAGGAGAGCCCACTTACAAAATTAAACCTAAGGGTTCTTATATACCCTCTTAGATAGGACCCTCTTGTCTAGGCATAAAAACTTCTGGCAAATCTATGCTCTGAATTCCCCAACCTATATCTGGGTCATGTTGATTCTATCCTCTGATCCTGCACTTAGCAACAATGTTTTGTTGACTATCTCCCTAGGCTTCCTTTCTGTTGTTAGGTTTCATGGAAACATGTATGTTGAGAATGAAACTGTATGAATTTTAAAACTACTCCACCCTAATCAGACTGTACTTTAGAAGATCTGATTTAGCTATTTCCTGATCAGTAACAATGGAGATACTTGGTTTAACAGAATCAGGTCTTGGGAACTCTACATTTCTTCATCCTACTCAGTTTAACAAAGTCAGGATGCCTGTACCATACTCAAAGATTTAATTATCTGAGGAAATGGCCTTTAACAGACATGTGCAGAAAAAGGGGACAGACCCCTGGGCTGTCCTAAGTCAAGCTAAGCTATCATTGGTACAGATGAGACACAGGAAAGTGACGTAAAACCATCTATATAAGGCATGTCACTGGCTCTCTTTGCCCTCTTTCCCTGGAGAGGCAACTCTGGCTGGCAGCATGCTAGGCGTTCCAACATCTTGGAGTGGTGGCAGTTATTTGTCTGGGTTTGGCGGTGAGTTTGCCCTTGAGCTGATTCAGGTTCAGGCATCTTGGCTGAGCCCTTTTGGAGTTCAGGCTGATTCCTTCCTCTTTTACACTCCAAAACCTTACTTTCTAGATCTCCTAATCTTCCCACCTGGTACTAGCCAGGCGGGAGAAATCCTATTCCCTTTCCTTCTTCCTTCTTCTTAATCTCCTCCACTATATCAATTAAATCATCATAAAATTTCCAGCTGACTTGGGTATTTTATTATTTGGAATTTTCCCTGGCGACCAATTAAATTTAGATTTTAAGTCACAAGACTAAAATTATCCTTTACATGTGTGCCAAGTAGATGTATGATTATGAGGGTATAAAATAAAGCCAGGCCTCAGCTGAGGCAGAGCAGTTTATCCTGTGAAACCTGTGCTGTGGGTTGAATGGGAAAGCTGTGTCCCATCTATCATTTCACTAACACCATCCTACCTCCAAGACCCCATCCCCTGTGGGAGGCTGGCCCACCCCACAGCAGTTTCTGATACAGTAAGTGCTTTAAAAATGTTTATTGATTGACTAACTGACAATATGAGTAACAGAATTCCATCCTTTACCCTGCCCCCAAATGTGCTCTATATAATACAAGGATCAGGTATGAGATGTTTCCTCCACCAAAGAAACTACATAAGACGCAAAAGATTCAAAAGCATATAATGAACAAACACAGAAGTATAAATGCACATTAGAGGGCTGCAGTCAGTCAGAAAGCTCTTTGCTGAACAGGGATTTTGCATTCACCTCAGTCCTGCCCTGCCTGTGAAATTCATGGCAATTATCATTGAAGGTTTCTTTGGTCCCAGTAGATAAGAGTTCTCCTGGCCCTTCTAGAGGAATCATATATAAAGGCTGATAGTCTTGGTTAAGCTCTGGAGTTGAGACTGTTAAAAATTCCTTAAAGGAAAAAAGGGTCCATGAGAATAAGTTTTTAGTTCATTCCCAGAAAGTCTTCTTCCTTATATGTTCATTGAATTTAAAGCAAAAAAAGAGCCTTTCAGCACTTCAAATTTAATCCTCTCATTTGACACCTTCTTTTGGAGGGGAGGCTCTAGAACAAATTATGACATATGAGCACCTTGGAATATTATTGTGCTGCAAGAAATGAAAAAAGGGATAGATTCAGAACAACCTAGGAGGATAATGTCTGAACTGATGTAGACTGTGGAATTATTGTGAATAGGACCTGAAAAACAATTTATATAAGGTGATATAAAAATAAAAAGAAATTTCAGATCATGTAATCTAGCCTCCTCATTTTATTTATTTTGAAAAGTTTTCTTCTTTTTCTTATTGTGAATTCACCAAATGTCAACAAACATGAAGTTACTATACAACAACAATTTAAAAAGTCCGCATATGAATCTCCATTATGAAGGGTGTATTTCAAAATCAGAATGGTAGTTCCTGTTTCTGTCCTCTTTTGAACTTCCTTTTGTTTACTTATGTTAATTTTAAGAATGATTCAGAGATGTAATTTTCTTCCTTTTTAAAGTGTCATTATCATTCCTCTTCCATTTCTCCTACCTAATAAAATAAAATAAAATAAAATTCCTTCATAGAGTATCAAGAAACTCATTGGCTAATGAAGGTTCAGTCTTAGATTTACCCTTGGTTCTCTTCCTCTTACCCATGCTGACCCTTACTTGTAAAAAATAAATACTATATAGTCACACAAAACAGATCCACACATTGGTCAAGTCTGAAAATGTATATCTCAGTCTATATCTCTAGTTTATCACTTTTGTGCCCAGAGGTGGGAAGTATGATTCATGGCCAATCTTCTGTAATCATGATTAGTTATTGTATTCATCATAGATCTGGGAGACATCTTATCTAGCAGTTGGATGGGAGCTTCTTCTAGAGGCATTCTTGCAAAAGAGAAAAAGGGCATTTCTCTCCTCTTCCTCATCTTTCCCAAAACAGGCCACATGGATTGGAAGGGAAGTATTAGACCAAGAAACATTGAATCCAGAAGGGAGTTGAGATATCCACTTCAGGAAGACACAGACAGAGATTGTCACATGAAAGAAGAAATAGCTCTGGAGTGAATGGTACCCTGAAAACCAGAATGAGGACTCTATGAAGAGAGAAAGAATTTCTAGTCTCTATAATACCAGCAGCTATGAGTTGCCTATGTAACATGTATCTAATATATGTTCCTCTATCAGTGTTCTCTAAGTATGATCCCACTCTTCTGGATCTGTGGGAGAGTGTGGGGAAAACATTTTGTAACTACTGTTCTTTCTAAATCATTTGAATAAATATCTTTGAGAAGAACTAATTAAGTGTATTATCTGATTATTAATGGGAAGCATACCAGTGGGGGCTCATAAACTAAAGTACATAAAGTGACCCCCCCAAGGATTGTCCTTAGAAAATGAGATAACAATGAACTTGGGTGGGGGTGTCAATTTGTGAAACTCTATTGCAAATTGAAGGAATAGCCCTGGGATGGAGGAAGGAAGAAGTTTGCTATAAATGTTATAAAGCAGAATTTTCATTTTGGGGGATGGAAGGAAGGGAGTTTTAGGAGGGAATGAGAGGGAATAGAGATAAAATAAGGAAGAATGGAGAGGAGAAAAAAAAGAAAAGAAAGTAAAAATGCCAATGAAACTTTAAGGAATATATGCAGAAAAAGGCGGGAGGAAGATCAGAAAAGTGTTCACATAAGCAGGAAAATGTTGGAACTATCATGGTAAAAGTATACTTTAAAAATCTGTGTAATAAAGTTTCATGGTGTCACATTTAATCATCTTTTCCTGTTCTGTTTTATATAAGGAAATCTTATTTGTAGATGTTTGTCAAGTTTGAAATAAAAAATATAATGAAAATGGAATAAGATATTAATAGCTTATATTTATGTGTCAGGGTTTGAAAAGTGACATAGATATTTTCTCATTTGATCTTCACCATCATCCTGTTATTATTAACCCCTTTTTATAGATGAAGAAATATCTAGAAATGTATACATAAATATATAAGTATATATAAAATAAATATAAATGTAATTTTATTAATATAATCTTTCTTGAGAGAGTTTCTGTTTATGGAATGGAACAGACTTTCCTCACACCAAATTCAGTATTCCATTTACTATGCAATACAACTTTCAGAAAAAAGAACTACTTTCTTTTTCAAAAACCTCTGCCCTCTTCTCTGAGGCTTCCCAGTTTCCTCTGGTTCTACTGCTAAAGAATTCTTAAATTCAAGAGCAGTATGATTTGAGAACTGCCACAAGCAAGCATTATTTTGAATAATGGGAATATTTGACAGAGAAGTTTTGATGAAGGATGAGAGAAGCTGGGAAAGGTCAAGCATATTGAGTTTTTCTGGAGAGGAGGCATTAGTGGAAATACTGTTGTGGGAAGCCAGGAAGCAAGCGGCACGAAGGTGTTAGGAATAGTCCTCTTGACAATTAGGAGAAAGGATGTGCTAAAATTAGTTGCTATCCTCATTTGGTTTGGGGCTGCTCTGCTTTTTTTTTTTGTTTTAATATGAGATTTTTATCAGTAAAAGGAACTCCCCAATATGGCCACTCCTTCTATAGTTGTTGCAGATCTTCAACTCTACTGTAATTTATAATTTTAGAAAGTGGCCCTTTTAGAAAGAATGATTTGTCCCTGTGTGTAAAAAATGAAACTAGAATCCAGATCCTCCTAAGTCTTTTGCCTTATAGTCCTTATAGTTCTTGCTTAAATTAAATCAGTTTTCCCTAGGCAAAACTATGAAGCTGGAAAAATGTGTACTCTACAATCTCTTATTGCCTTTCAGAGTCTTTCCTCATCCTGGAACCTTTGCCCTCCTCCCTCAACCTTTTTGAGTCCTATTCTCATGAAACTTTATTCTTCATTTGGTGAGAAAATTGTTGAGAAACTGAAGGGATTAAGAAGGCAAATGATTAATTGTGGGAACTGAGTGAACAGTACTGACTCCATTTTGTGACTTAATTCTGGGGCTAGCTTAGTTCCCTTTCTATTCAGTTATGGACCTCATCCAAATTCTGTCCTGTGAGAAAATTTTATTTAATTGTGGGAATTGGGAGAAAACTTTATTGCATCATTGGAACCTAACCCTGTGTGGCTGGGAACCTGGGAGCCACTTGTACCTGCTCTTTAGAGACCCTTAATCAAGGACCAGACACACAGTCAGATCCCAAGACTAATGTAATTTTATTACAAAAAATGAATAATATAGAAATAGGATTTGAGTGATACTATATGTATAACCCAGTGAAATTGCTTGTCAACTCTGGGAATGGGGAGGGAAGAGAAGAGGGAGACAACAAGAATCCTGTAACCATGGAAAAATTTTAAAAATATAATTTAATTTTTTTAAAAGGACTGATGTAAGGAGTTTCCTCATAATTGCACATCTCAAGCAACTCATATGTGTTATCTGAAAGCTGGTCCCATACTGATTAATCAATTATTGTTTCCATGTTCTTTTGTTTTCAGACACTTGGGGAAGAGTAAGATACCTCTTTTCCCTAATTCAGAGAATTGTACCTGTTTATTCTCCCCCCCCCCCAACTTGGAAAGTCCCCAATCTTTTATCCAAGCATAAATCAGATGACCTAATGTTATATTGTTTCCTTGTAATTAATTCATCTTAATTGATTAATATTTTTATAAAAATCTGTCACCTCTTATATTCAGAGTCCAGCCCTAAACTGAGGAAGAGGCTGGTTCCTGATTTGTTAGACAACTGGCATGCATTGCTTAATAAACTGATATGCTCAGAAGATTAAGCCTTTATTTGCAATCATTTCATCTTTTGTTAGTTACAATTCCCAGGCATCATTGGAAAATGAATCCTTGATGAGATAGTTGGTAAGATCTGAAGGTGTTCCCTTCCCCACCAGGGCCCTCAATTTAGTTGATGACTCCTGAATGCCTAAAAGCCAACAAGATTCTTCCTTCCTTCCTCCCTCCCTCCCTCTATCCTTTCCTTTCTCCCTCCCTTCTTCCCTCCCTCCCTCCCTCTTCCCTCCCTCCCTCCCTCCCTCCCTTCCTTCCTTCCTTCCTTCCTTCCTTCCTTCCTTCTTCCTTCCTTCCTTCCTTCCTTCCTTCCTTCCTTCCTTCCTTCCTTCCTTCCTTCCTTCCTTCCTTCCTTCCTTCCTTCCTTCCTTCCTTCCTTCCTTCCTTCCTTCCTTCCTTCCTTCCTTCCTTCCTTCCTTCCTTCCTTCCTTCCTTCCTTTCTTCCTTCCTTCCTTCCTTCCTTCCTTCCTTCCTTCCTTCCTTCCTTCCTTCCTTCCTTTGAAAATTAAGTATAGATATAAGAAAATTAGAAAAAGGAAGGCACAGGAATTTGATACTAAGACCAAAACTTGTATTACTGTGGGATAAGGAAGTAAAGGTTCTGTTTCCATGAACAGTTATCACCCCTGGAGAGCTGAGACAGTATAGAGAATAGTGCCACTTAGTGGATGTTTCTGAGAATAGCACCCAGAAAATTCCCAGACAAGTCTTTATATATATAAAGTTAAAATCAAACACTAAGCCTTCCTAGTTTCCCAGGTCAGTTGGACTAGAGTCTGCCCTCTTACTGGAACTGAAAAAAAGAAACCAAAGTGACGAAAAGTTCTCTGGGGAAGATTTCACACCACAATAGAAATTTTCCAAATTTCTTTTTTTAAATGGTGGTCAAAGTGGAATTTTGCACTGGCTACCGGAGGAGGGTGGGAGGAGGGTAGGGAAAGAGCATAAATCATGTAACCATGGAAACATTATCTTAATTAATCAATAAAATAAAATAAAATGGTGGTCATAATATATGATGTCCCTATATGGACATCTTTGATTTAGGGGAAATGGAGAAATCAGACCTTTTACATTTTAACCATTAAAGACAAGTCAATATTAAACCAGTCAGGGGCAGCTAGATGGCCCAGTGGTTAGAGAGCCAGATGGGAGGACCTAAGCTCAAATCTATTCTCAGACACTTCTTAGCTGTGTGACCCTGGGCAAAATGTTTAACCCCCTCTGGCTAGCCCTTATTGCTCTTCTGCCTTGGAACCAATATGGTACTAATTCTAAGATGGAAAGTAAGGCGTTGGTTTTTTTTTTAATACATTCATTTTTCTCTTATTTGCTACAGAGTATTAGGTAGTTAAAATTAAAAAATTAGTGTAGTTGTCACTGCAATTTCCCAGCCAAATTCAAATGTATGCAGTTCCCTTCATCCATTCATTGATGTCTCAATTACTTCTGGCAGTTATATATATATATATATATATATATATATATATATATATATATATATATATATATTTAACTACCTGAGATAATCCATTTCTGGTTCTGCTCTCCTGCTATTTACTCTAGTGTCTGTAGCATTTCCCTCTCCCTATCCTCATCAATAGCAAATTTTCTTCTTCTTTTTTTCCCCTTAAAGTAGCCAAACAAACAGGGCCAATTGTAATGAAGACAGCAATAAACACTTGGAGTTAAGAATGAGATGCCACTTCAATTCTTTTAGGAGAAAGGGTGGATGCTAGTGGGTACAAAATAAGGCAATGGTTCCTATGTTAGCTGGTGCTTGTTTCCCTTTTTTCTCAATAGAATTTATGCACCTTCAGATTGCTATCCAGAACATTTCCCTTGTATAGGTTTCCCTTCCACAAATTACTTTCCTCAGAGTTTCAATATGTCATGTGTTGGATTAAGCAGGAATTTTGGGGGGAGTTTTGTGGAAGCCATAGATGATACACAAAGGCTAGCATATAACAGAAAAAGTTTAGAAACTCTGAGATGCATAAAATATATAAATAGTATTGTATATCAGCTTATTTTATCTTTTAATACCACAAATATTCACAATTTCTTTTTTTAAAGTTAAAAAGTAAAAAAATCAAAGTTTGTAAAAAGAACTCAAAAGCTATCAGACATCTTACAAAAACTAGAAATATGGAGATGGATTAAAAAGTTTAGTAACTTATAAATGCATATAAGGTATTGTAAATACCCCATAAAAGAAAAAAGACAAAATTCAGACTTCTTCTCTGCTTTGAAAGGAGGGCCAAAAACATTTACCAAGTTTTTCTAGATTGTAGGGCACTATATCCCCAGTCCCTCTTGATGTAGAAGGAAGGCCTGTATTAAATTAACAGAGAAATAGAGGAAGTCTTCCTCCTGTCACTAACTGGGTGAGTTTCATATTTATTAGAAAAATAAGATGAAGGTTGTTACCTAAATCCTTTGTCCCAGTAGCATTTTGAAGCCTTTGATTTTTTTCCCTTAATATTTCTTAAATTAAGTAAAGAAATGTCCACTGGAGAAAAGAGAATATGTACCTATGGCATACAACAACAAAATCCTATCTTTTGTTTCTAAAGAGGACCAATGGCATATTTAAGTGAGACAGTTGTGCAAATTCGCCAATCTCACTCTTCCTTCCAGAGTCATAGAGTCTAGTGGCAAGACAAAATTCATGATGATTGGTGATGGCCTAGAATGCAATGGATGACATTGGCATCCTCCATGCCTGACCAAGCTCTAAGCCCTTCATAGCACCTGCTTCAGCTACCTTCATGCCCATCTGCCCATTCTGCTGGGGGAAATCTTCATATGCTTCTTATATGATATATGCTATCCTGAATGGTTCATTTCTCTATATTAAATGTTATCTTCTTAGGAATGCAACAAAACTGAGGAATGAAAAAAGGTAGATCTCTGCAGGCCCATGAAGGAAGGAATGTGGCATGAAGTAGGACACTTTTCAATGTTATTCTTCGTCAATTCTCATCTATTTAAAGCCAAACTGTTCTTCTCCTTAGCATATCATTTTCATTTGTAAGTCAAATTTTGTTTTCGAAATGAAGGCCCTGGGCCATGCCAGAAGGGTATATTTTTCAAATCTTGCTTAGTTTATAAATACTTGGTCCAATTCTCTTCTGGAACAAGGTCTTCTTTTAAAATGCAAATTCGTTTTCCTTTATTCCCTACCTTCCTCCTCTCCTTGACTATACAATAACCTTGGGTCAGCAAGTTTATCGGTTCTGTTTTCTCTCATCCCAAAGAAAGTGAGAGCATGAGCTTTTGGGGAGAGAAAATGGAGAGACAGACAGACAGACAGACAGACAGAAGAGACAGAGACAGAGAGACAGACACAGACACAGACACAGAGAGACAGAGAGAGACAGACACAGAGAGACAGAGACAGAGTGATAGAGAGAGACAGACAGAGAGAGAGAGAGAGAGATAGACAGACAGACAGACAGAGAGAGACAGACAGAGAGAGAGAGACAGAGAGAAACCAGAAGAATTGAAAGAGCACAAGGTTTCAGGGCAGTATGGAAAATTCCCCAAAGAAATTCCAGCTACTTCACCACATCAACCATGAAGGACATCTCTGAAGGATTTCCCCAAGCATCTCTCTTTGTCTGTGTTCTGTTCAGTACTTTTTATCAGTGACTCATATAAAGATATAGATGCCGTACTTTTCAAATCTGTAGTTTATATGAAGCTGGGATGATAAAATCAAGATAAAAAAATAATGGGGAAAGCCGAATAGGCAAGAATTTTCATTGAATCGAATAAGATTAATTTCAATTAGAATCTTCTTGGGTTTGAAAAAAAATCAGTATGTATTAGTGTAGGATGAGGAAGATAGGGAGAGAGAACAGTTCATGCTCTCAATATCTATCAATAATGTGGGATGGCAGCCAGAAAGGCAATGGGAAGTTAAGTTGCCATAAAAGAAGTAATAGTCCCTTCTTCCTCGTTCCTGAGCAGAGTACATCTGAATTAGTTTATTTATTCCAATTTAGGAAAGATATTAATAAACTGGAGTACAAACTAGTAAGGTAATCAGAAGGTGAGGAGGATTCAAAACTGTGCCTCACTAGTACTAGTTGAAGGATTTGGAAATATTTATTTCTGTCCCATTCCATTCCATAAGCATTTATTAATAGCCATATGCAAGGTGCTGGGAACACAGATAAAAATTTAAGTCTTTGGAGAAGAGAGGAACCAGGAGG
This sequence comes from Monodelphis domestica, assembly GCF_027887165.1. Classification (NCBI taxonomy): domain Eukaryota; kingdom Metazoa; phylum Chordata; class Mammalia; order Didelphimorphia; family Didelphidae; genus Monodelphis; species Monodelphis domestica. The sequence continues at coordinate 275,076,964 of NC_077227.1, forward strand.
GACATAATAGTTGTCAAATATTTCAATAATTGGCTTATGGTAGAAGATTCAGACTTTTTTTTTCAGATTATGGAACAATAAACAGTGGATGGAAGTTACTGAGAGTCCAATTTCAAATTGATATCAGAAAAAATTTCCCAGCAATTGGAGTTATACAAAAGGATGGTGGGCCACCTTTGGAAATAATGAGTTCTCTATCAGTAAAAGTCTTCAAATGGAGTCTTTGTAAAAATGGAAATTTAATCTCTAATAATAAAAATATTATATTTTTGTGAGGTTTATTAAAGATCATTAGAAATCAAGGAATAAAGAGGATACAAAATAAAAACCACATGCCAATGGTTGGTTAGTCATTTTCAAAATTTCCCCATCTTACTACCATCACTGCTGTTGCTACATCATATCAAAAAGAGTGGAGGAGCCTCAATGCCCACTCCCTTTATCCTCTGTCTACAGGAAGTACGTAATGACAAGATGTCAGTGGGCTCTCAGGATATGTAGTTCTTTTTTAGGACAACAGATTTTCAATTATACATTCTGGATGACCATTTGTCAAGAGATCGGTGTACAAGTAGGGTCAGCTAGGCACAGTCAGGAAGTCAGGAAGATTCATCTTCCTGAGTCCAAATCTGACCTTAGACGCTAGCTGTGTGACTCTGGGCAAGTCACTTAATTCTGTCTCAGTTTCCTCCTCTTTAAAATGAGATGAAGAAGGAAATGGCAAACCACTCCAGTATCTTTGCCAAGAAAATCCCAAATGGGGTCATGAACAGTTCTTCTAACTCTGACTCCATGATTCTTTTACTCTTTTCAGGGATCAATTACTCGATGACTTTAGAGATTCATTTCAGTGCTGAGATTCCAAGATCTCAGGTAAAGAGATCGACTTAACATCGACTTGGGCATCAGGGTGGTAATAGTCGTCTACACAGATGTTGGTTGAATTCATGAGTAGATGGGATTCAACCTCCTGGTAGAAGTCTTCAAGTGGAAGTTGCATGGCCAGTTGTCAGCGGGTATTATTAAGATTCTACTTCAGTCTTTAAGTCTAAAAATCCTCTCCAATTCTGAACATCTAAGATTCTTGGAAGAGAAATCTGGGATGGCTTGAGGGGGTTGTTTTGCTATTATTCTGGAGTTTGCCTAGAATGCCCAGAGGATGTTTTCTCTGCTGGGTTAGGGCTCATCCTCTGGGGATGAGATAGCCTCAGGCTCTGTTTCCTGGAATCTCTGTGCTAAATGCTTAGAATTCCCTTAGGCTGCTCCCTCCTGGGTTAGGCTCAGGCAGCCAGCCAGCCAAGGGTTTGAGAAAGGCTTGGAGTAAACTCAGGTGCTCTCTGGCTTGGGCAGGGCATGACACACTGGACCATCCGGGACCCTGTAGCTCTGTATAACCCAAAACTTCCTACAGCAACCAGCCTGGAGAAACCTTGAGTTGGGCTGGGTTTGGGTGCTTCTGAGGTCGGGCAGGAAATGTTGGAACTGCCCCCCACTCCCCCCATTTTATCTTGGCTTTCAATCATCTGAGCCTTGTCTATCTCAGGATCTCCAAAGGACTCTGGGGGTCCCTCTGGAGATTCCTGGGCTGTATGGGGAATCTAGTGTTGATTATTGTAGTCATTAAGTAGAGTTTTGTTTATTTGTTTCTCCTTATTTAACTGTATTAGCTAAGTGAAGTGGGAAAGATTAGTGTGAAGATGGGATTAACTCTCCCATTAACTCACTTTTAGCACTTGGTGTCCCTGGGTGAGAGAATAATTTATAATAACAACAACATTGCAAAGACAAACAACTTTGAAAGACTTGGGAATTCTGATCAATGCAATGACCATATTTGGCCCAAGGAAGGGGGATCTGGGATATTTGGTATCCTAGCACCACTTTCTTCATCTTCGGAATTCTCCTCTACCAAGTTTATTTTTCAGTGAATGAAAATTCCCTTTTCCTTTTCCCTTTCCCTCCTTGCCCCACTGAAAAAGAAGGAAAGCACAAGCTTTTGGGGAAAAACCTGTAGTCAAGCAGAAAAAAAAAATTCCCACAAACATGTCTCAATTTGAACTCTTGAGTCCATTACTACTCTGATAGGAGATAAGTCGCATATTTCATCAGGAGTCTTCTGGAATCTTTTTTGATTGCTGATCATCATGATTCCTAAGTCTTCTGAAGTTATTTGTAATGTTATAATTATAAATTGTTCTCCTGATCCTGCTCTAATACAGTTAAATATGCAGAAACAAACTAATGACTTCAATAATGTAAAAGAAAATGATATAAAAAGGAACCTAAACCCTGTCTCAGAGAGAAGGTAATGAATCATTCCTTCTCTTTAGCCCAGAGGTAAGGGTCTATGGGTATAGCACAACCCATATATTATTAGATATAATCACTGTCTCCCTTGTTGTTGCTACAAAGGAAGGTTCAGGTAGGGGAACTATAGATAGTAATTATTGTAATTCCTAGTCAGTCATGCTGGTTCTTCCTGAGCCCATTTGGAATTTTCTAGGCAAAAGTATTGAAGTGTTTTGCCTTTCTTCTCCAGCCCATTTTACAGATGAAGAAACTGAGGCAGAGAGGGTTAAATGACTTGCCTAGTCACATAGCTAGTAAGTGTCGGAGCTCAGATTTGAACTCAGGAAGATGAGTCTTCTTGATTCTATACCTGGCACCCATACCTTGCCCAATTTTTGTAGTATAAAAAGGAAAAAAAGAATGATAAAAATTAGTCTTAAAAAATGTCAGGAGTGCTTAAATTTGGAATGAAGTAAGGTCGATGAGTAAAACCAAAGAAAAGAAAAAGAGGGGTGTTTGTTTGTTTGTTTTTAGCCAATATCCAGGAAAAAAGAAGATCAAAGAAAGTTTAGGACTGCTGCTCAGGGTGGATGGGACAATGAAAAAAACAGTGGGGAGCAAGCAGAACTATTCAATGTATTTTCTTTCTGTTTTCCCTGGTAAGGAAAATGATTGGGAAATTGGAAAAAGAATAGCAAAAAGGATTAATAGGAAGTTGAAATCCCAGATAAGACAGGAAAGAATAAGAACACCTAAGTGACCCCTGATGAGTTTAAATATCAAGGACCAAACCACCTATATCCCAAAGTACTGAAAGAACTGGCAAATGTAATCCCATAGCCACTGTCAGTGATCTTTGAAAAGCCACGAGCAATGAGTGAAATAGTGTAGAAAACTGGAGAGGAAAAATGTTCCCCCCTTCTTTTTTTTTTTTTAAGGGAAGAGGGTGATATCTGAAAGTTACAGGCCAGTGAAATTGATTTCAGTTCATGACAAAATTCTCAAAGGGATGGTTAATGAATATATAGAAAAGGAAATAGAGTAGGTCATACTGTGGCAGTTAGGTAGCACAGTGGATAGAGTGCCAGACCCAGAGTCAGGAGGACCTGGGGTTCAAGTTTGGTCTCAGACCCTTCTTAGCTGTATGACCCTGGGCAAGTCATTTAACCCCAATTGCCTAGCCCTTACCACTCTTGTCTTAGAATTGATACTAAGGCAGAAGGTAATGTTTTTAGAAAATACAACTAGATAGCATTTATCTGAAAATTAATCTGGAATCTTTAATATAGCCCATCATGTAAATCAGGTGTCATTTGGCTATCAAAAACAAACAAACAAACAAAAACAAACCTCAAGGAAGTTTTAGGCTTCAGTTAAAGTAGGTGTGCCCAGTAATTGAAAGATGATAATCCCACCACACTCTTCTCTAGCTTCTTGGAACCATAGTTTCTGAAAGACAGTGATAAGCTGGAGAGTGATTAGGAGACAACCAAGATAAATCAGAGAATGTCCAGTGGCAACCAGGGTGGTAAAAGGCTTTTAGCCTATGTGACGTGTAGATAGGGCGAAGGAACTGGGATTGTTTTGCTTGAAGGGGAAAAGACCTGATATCTTCAGCTTTTTGAAGGATCACCAATGCAGAAGTAGAGTTACATCTGGCTATGGCCAAAAAAGCCAGAACCGAGAGAATGATTGGAAGTTGCAGAGACAAATCTAGGTTTGATAAAAGGAAAAGCTTCATAACCAACAGAGCTTTCAGCTAATGGCATGGTCTGCCTCTTGAGGTAAGTCTTGAAGCTAAATGACCTTTTTTTACCCCCGTTGTTGCCTTTCCTATAACTTAGCACAGGTTTTGCTATCTAAAGATATTAATACATAATTAATTATTAATAATAAAGAACTGAATTAAAATGAATTTAAAATTATTAAAATTATTGACAATAATTAATGGATAATTTAATAATTATCAATCATATGTGATAAATAAAAATTATATTATATATAATTATATAATTTAATACATAAAATACAGTTTTAACAGCAGAAATTCCCCACACTGGGATGAAAATTTCCAACTTACTAAGAGTAGGAAATGCTTAGCCTAGTGGCTGACATGTAGTTGACAATAAATGCTAGTTGACTGACGGACTGTCAGGGGTATTGGAGATTCTTGTTCATAATGGGCTGGATTAGCCGGCTTCTGAGATTCTGTAATTCCATAATTCTGTGAAGTCTATGACATAGAAAGTAGAAAACATATTAGTAACTAATTCAGCAAAACTGAATTGAGCACCTACTGGGCACACAAGGATTGCTTTCTTTCAGTCATTTTTCAGTCATATGACTTTTCTTGTCAACATCCTGGAGTGATTGTTTTGCCCTTTCCCTGTTTCAGTTCATTTTATAGATGAGAACCCTGAGGCAAATAGGGTTAAGCGACTTGCCCCAGTTCACACAGCTAGTAAGTGTCCAAGGTGGGATGTGAACCCAGGAAGAGGAGTTTTCCAGAATCCAGGCTGGGCACTCTATCCACTGAGCCACCTAGCTATCCTGCCTAAGGATTACATTTGGGCAAAAATGATCGGAAATCCCCCGGGGTGTTTTTAAAAAATATATTTTTGAAGTTTAGACCTTTTTAGAGAACTTAGAGAAGACCTGTCAGTAGAGTTAGAATAAGAATCATGGAATGTTTAACTTCAAAGAAATGTTAGAACTAATCTAGTTAAACCCTGTCATAAGTACGGTAAGAAAGTTTCAATCCAAGTTCAATATTTATTCAGTATCAAATCATTCATACTTCATATAAAAGCTCAGGATGTGGAAAAAGCACCGGTAAGCATTCCATTCTGTTCTCTCATCTGTGAAATCACTTGGATGATAAATCTCGTAAGTATGCAAAGTTTATGAAAAGTTTCCATCTTAAGGCAGTTTTAACAACAGAAATTCCCCACACTGGGGAGAAAATGTCTAACTTACTAAGAATAGGAAATGCTTTTTGGTTCAAAGTAAAAATCGATGCTAGAAGTATAATCACCATTGAAATAGTCTCTGTTTTAGGGCAAAGGAAAAAGAAATAAAAGGGGTATTTTTTTTAAAGGTTGTGTAACACCCAGAATTTTAACCAATGAATAAAATGAAGCCATTTCCCCAAGCAGAGCATTATTTATTTATATGCAATCTTTTAATAGAGGATGGGTCAATCTCTAGTGTCTCAACGTGGACAGATATTCAGTGAAATCTGACTCAGTTGTTTTTTTCTTTTTTAAACCCTTACCTTCCATCTTGGAATCAATACTGAATATTGGTTCCAATGCAGAAGAGCGGAAAGGGCTAGGCAATGGAAGTTAAGTGACTTGCCCAGGGTCACACAGTTGGGAAGTGTCTGAGGCCAGATTTGAACCTAGGACCTCCCATCTCTAGGCCTGGCTCTCAATCCACTGAGCTACCCAGCTGCCCCAACCCTCAGTTGTTTTTTTAATAAGGAAATGTGCCTTCCTTCTGTTTGTACTGATAGTACATCATTTGGACCTCCCCCGGCAGTCCGGATTGAGTGATATTTTAATGAAGAAATGAGCTTAGATCTCAGCTCCTCTCCAGTTACTTCATCTATAGCTTCGAGATACCTCGGCTGACCCATCCCTCTCTGGTGTTCACTTTTGGATAAACAGAGGAGGGGTCCCTGCCCAAGTAAGTGCCTTGGAAGCCTAGGAATCACTTACTCCCTTGAGAAATTACCTGACCTTCAAAGACCAGAATTTGAGGGAATGATTGGATTTATAGAAATATTGCTAATAAATATTATAATCCAACATTAATTTTCTTTAGTGGCATTATTTTTGTTGATGCCTTTTGTTTTTCCACGATATTCATTTCTAAACATAACCCTATCCTTCCCTAGTGAGCCGCTAGTCCTTGTAACAAATATTTTATTTATTTTTTAAATTTATTTTTATTTTTCCCCATTTGAATTAGTTTATTTAGTCAATTTAGAACATTATTCCTTGGTTACAATAATCACATTATTTCTCTCCCTCCCCTCCACCCATCCATCCCGCAGTCAACTTGCAATTTCATTGGGTATTACTTGTGTCCTTGATCAGAACCTATTTCCATGTTGTTGATGTTTGCACTAGGATTTGCATTTAGTCTACATCCCCAACCACATCCCTTCGATCCATGTATTCAAGCAGTTGCCTTGTAACAAATATTTTAAAAGAAAACGAAAAAAAGCAATTCAGCAAAATTAAACCAACCTATCAACCATGTCTGCTGGTATAGACAGTAGTTTTGTATGTCCCAATCCCCCATATCTTCAATGAAGAAGGGGGTATGTTTTCTCAACTCTTCTCAGGAGACAAATTTGGTTATCATAATTTAATGTCACTTTATATTTCTTTGGGTTTTCATTGTTGTAGTCATTTAGTATATTGTTTTCCTGGTTCTACTTTCTTCATTCTGTCTTAGATCATGTTTTGTCAAACTCTGGGTTTTTCATATTTACTCTTTCTAAAACATAGTAATATTTCATTTCATTAATATACTATAATCTGTTAGCCATCCCCAATTGATGGGCACATACTTTGTTTCAAATTCTTTTTTAGCATAAAAAGTGTTGTTATTTTGGTATAGCTGGGAGTTTTTGACTTATCTTTGACTTCCTTCCGGTGTATACTTGGGTTAAAGAATACTGGAATTTTAGTAATGTTTTTAACATAAATTTTGAATTGCTTTCCATAAGGGAGTAGGACCGATTCATGGCTCTATGAATAGTGCATTAATGTGCATGATTTCTCATAACCATTTCAATATTATGTCCACATTTCAGAAGGGAGGGGGGTAGAAAGGGAAGTATAAGGGGGACTAATTTAAAGTAAATCACTGGACTAAAAGGTAGAGCTGAAGAAGAAAGGTTAGAACCAGGGAAGGATATCAAAATGCCAGGGAGTCCACAAGTGACAGTCATAACTTTGAACATGAATGGGATGAACTCACCCATAAAACGTAGACGAATAGCAGAATGGATTAGAATCCAAAACCCTACCATATGTTGTCTTCAAGAAACACACATGAGGCGGGTAGACACCCACAAGGTCAGAATTAAAGGATGGAGTAAGACCTTCTGGGCCTCAACTGACAGAAAGAAGGCAGGAGTGGTAATCATGATATCTGATAAAGCCAAAGCAAAAATAGACCTGATCAAAAGGGATAGGGAAGGTAATTATATTTTGTTAAAAGGGACTTTAGATAATGAGGAAATATCACTAATCAACATGTATGCACCAAATAATATAGCACCCAAATTTCTAATGGAGAAACTAGGAGAATTGAAGGAAGAAATAGACAGTAAAACCATATTAGTGGGAGATTTGAACCAACCATTATCAAATTTAGATAAATCAAATAAAAAAATAAATAAGAAAGAGGTAAAAGAAGTGAATGAAATCTTAGAAAAATTAGAATTAATAGATATATGGAGAAAAATAAATAGGGATGAAAAGGAATACACCTTCTTCTCAGCACCGCATGGCACATTCACAAAGATTGACCATACATTAGGTCACAGAAACATGGCACACAAATGCAGAAAAGCAGAAATAATAAATGCAGCCTTTTCAGATCACAAGGCAATACAAATAATGATCAGTAATGGTACATGGAAAACCAAATCAAAAACTAATTGGAAATTAAACAATATGATACTCCAAAATCATTTAGTTAGAGAAGAAATCATAGAAACAATTAATAATTTCATCGAGGAAAATGACAATGGCGAGACATCCTTTCAAACCTTTTGGGATGCAGCCAAAGAGGTAATCAGGGTAAATTCATATCCCTGAGTGCATATATTAACAAACTAGGGAGAGCAGAGATTAATCAATTGGAAATGCAAATAAAAAAACTCAAAAGCAACCAAATTAAACCCCCCCAGCAGAAAACCAAACTAGAAATCCTAAAAATTAAGGGAGAAATTAATAAAATCGAAAGTGATAGAACTTTTGATTTAATAAATAAGACAAGAAGCTGGTACTTTGAAAAAATAAACAAAATAGACAAAGTACTGGTCAATCTAATTAAAAAAAGGAAGGAAGAAAAGCAAATTAACAGCATCAAAGATAAAAAGGGGGACATCACCTCTGATGAAGAGGAAATTAAGGCAATCATTAAAAATTACTTTGCCCAATTATATGGCAATAAATACACCAAGTTAAGTGATATGGATGAATATATACAAAAATACAAACTGCCTAGACTAACAGAAGAAGAAATAGAATTCTTAAATAATCCCATATCAGAAACAGAAATCCAACAGGCCATCAAAGAACTCCCTAAGAAAAAATCCCCAGGGCCCGACGGATTCACAAGTGAATTCTATCAAACATTCAGAGAACAGTTAATCCCAATACTATACAAACTATTTGACATAATAAGCAAAGAGGGAGTTCTACCAAATCCTTTTATGACACAAACATGGTACTGATTCCAAAACCAGGCAGGTCAAAAACAGAGAAAGAAAAATATAGACCAATATCCCTAATGAATATAGATGCAAAAATCTTAAATAGGATACTAGCAAAAAGACTCTAGCAAGTGATCAGAAGGGTCATCCACCATGATCAAGTAGGATTTATACCAGGGATGCAGGGCTGGTTCAATATTAGGAAAACCATCCACATAATTGACCACATCAACAAGCAAACCAACAAGAACCACATGATTATCTCAATAGACGCAGAAAAAGCCTTTGATAAAATACAACACCCATTCCTATTAAAAACACTAGAAAGCATAGGAATAGAAGTGTCATTCCTAAAAATAATAAACAGTATATATCTAAAACCATCAGCTAATATCATCTGCAATGGGGATAAACTAGATGCATTCCCAATAAGATCAGGAGTGAAATAAGGATGCCCATTATGACCTCTACTATTTGACATTGTACTAGAAACACTAGCAGTAGCAATTAGAGAAGAAAAAGAAATTGAAGGCATCAAAATAGGCAAGGAGGAGACCAAGTTATCACTCTTTGCAGATGACATGATGGTCTACTTAAAGAATCCTAGAGATTCAACCAAAAGCTAATTGAAATAATCAACAACTTTAGCAAAGTTGCAGGATACAAAATAAACCCACATAAGTCATCAGCATTTCTATATATCTCCAACACAGCTCAGCAGCAAAAACTAGAAAGAGAAATCCCATTCAAAATCACCTTAGACAAAATAAAATACCTAGGAATCTGTCTCCCAAGACAAACATAGGAACTATATGAACACAACTACAAAACGCTCACCACACAACTAAAACTAGACTTGAACAATTGGAAAAACATTAACTGCTCATGGATAGGACGAGCCAATATAATAAAAATGACCATCCTACCCAAAATTATTTATCTATTTAGTGCCATACCCATGGAACTCTCAAAAAATTTCTTTAATGATTTAGAAAAAAACCATAACAAAGTTCATTTGGAATAACAAAAGATCAAGGATATCCAGGGAAATAATGAAAAAAAAAACACAAATGAGGGGGGCCTTGCAGTCCCAGACCTCAAACTATATTACAAAGCAGGAGTCATCAAAACAATTTGGTACTGGCTAAGAGACGGAAAGGAGGATCAGTGGAATAGACTGGGGGCAAGCAACCTCAGCAAGACAGTATACGATAAACCCAAAGATCCCAGCTTTTGGGACAAAAATCCACTATTCGATAAAAAATGCTGGGAAAATTGGAAGACAGTGTGGGAGAGATTAGGAATAGATCAACACCTTACACCCTACACCAAGATAAATTCAAAATGGGTGAATGACTTAAACATAAAGAAGGAACCCATAAGTAAATTGGGTAAACACAGAATAGTATACATGTCAGACCTTTGGGAGGGGAAAGACTTTAAAACCAAGCAAGACATAGAAAGAATCACAAAATGTAAAATAAATAATTTCGACTACATCAAATTAAAAAGCTTTTGTACAAACAAAGCCAATGCAACTAAAATCAGAAGGAAAACAACACATTGGGAAAAAAATCTTCATAAAAACCTCTGACAAAGGTTTAATTACTCAAATTTATAAAGAGCTAAATCAATTGTACAAAAAATCAAGCTATTCTCCAATTGATAAATGGGCAAGGGACATGGATAGGCAGTTTTCAGATAAAGAAATCAAAACTATTAACAAGCACATGAAAAAGTGCTCTACATCTCTTATAATCAGAGAGATGCAAATCAAAACAACTCTGAAGTATCACCTCACACCTAGCAGATTGGCTAACATGACAGCAAAGGAAAGTAATGAATGCTGGAGGGGATGTGGCAAAGTAGGGACACTAATTCATTGCTCGTGGAGTTGTGAACGGATCCAACCATTCTGGAGGGCAATTTGGAACTATGTCCAAAGGGCGATAAAAGACTGTCTACCCTTTGATCCATAGCATTGCTGGGTCTGTACCCCAAAGAGATAATGGACAAAAAGACTTGTACAAAAATATTCATAGCTGCGCTCTTTGTGGTGGCCAAAAATTGGAAAACGAGGGGGATGACCATCAATTGGGGAATGGCTGAGCAAATTGTGGTATATGTTGGTGATGGAATACTATTGTGCTCAAAGGAATAATAAAGTGGAGGAATTCCATGGAGTCTGGAACAACCTCCAGGAAGTGATGCAGAGCAAGAGGAGCAGAACCAGGAGAACATTGTACACAGAGACAAACACACTGTGGAATAATCGAACGTAATGGACTTCTCCATTAGTGGCGGTGTAATGTCCCTGAACAATCTGCAGGGATCTAGGAGAAAAAACACTATCCGCAAGCAGAGGACAAACTGTGGGAGTAGAAACACTTAGGAAAAGCAACTGCCTGACTACAGAGGTTGAGGGGACATGACAGAGGACTTTAAACAAACACTCCAATGCAAATATTAACAACATGGCAATGGGTTCGAATCAAGAACACATGTGATACCCAGTGGAATCACGCATCGGCTACGGGGTTGGGGATGGGAGGAAAAGAAAATGATCTTTGTCTTTAATGAATAATGCATAGAAATGATCAAATAAAATATTATAAAATTTAAAAAGAAAGAAAGAAAGAAAATCCATATGTAATCAAGGAAAAGAAATTCCTATGTTAGCTATGTCCCTTGTACAAAAAAAAAATAAGGGACACATAAAACAAATTCACACATTGGATTTGAAATATCTGAAACATGATGTCTAAAAATACATCTTATTTGGCAACTCTAATCTTCTCTGTCAAGAGATCGGAAATTTGAATTATCTGTATTCTTTATCATGATTGATTAAAGGTCATAAGTCTTTCATAGCTGTTTTCCTTAACAATGTTGTAGTCTTTTTGCTTCACTCTGAATCAATTAATAAAACACCTTTTAGGATTCTCTGAATTCATTTTCTTTGTTGTTTCTTACAGTACAATAATATTACACTATATTTATATATACAATTTGTTTAGCCCTTCCCCAACTTATGAGGAATTTTGATTAAAAAAACTATTAAAATGTTTTTTAATTAAAAAATTTTAAGTTTAAAAAACAATTTATTTCTAGTTCTTCACTTCCTCCCAAATACTGCTATAAATATTTTAGTACATATTATCCTTTTCTTCTTTCTATGATCTTTTTGTGTTATATGTCTATTAGTTGAATCACCATTACAGAATTACAGAAGGGGTTGCATAGTTTAGTGACTTTGAGGGTACAGTTCCAAAATCTTTCCTTTTCATTTTTTCTTTCTGTATCCTTTTTTTTTCCAGACAGCAAAAATCTTTCTATACCTTCCAATTGAAACTAAATCCCCATAACAAACATGTATAATCAATCAAATTAAATTTCCTCATCAAGCATGTTTCAATCTATATTTTGAGGCTATCACCTCTCTATCTTTTGTAATGAGTCCATTGGAACTACGATTGGTCATGATGCTCATCAGAGTTCCTTAGTCATTAAAAGTTGTTTTCTTTACAGTATTGTTGTTATTGCCTAAATTGTTCTCTTGGTTCTATTAGCATCTTCAGGGTTGTTTAAATTCACATTTTTCTCCTTAGTGATTTAGAGCATTTTTTTCACCTAATTATTGATAACTTACTTTTTTTGAGAATTGTCTGTTTGGTTGTTGTTTTTTTTTTTACAATTTACAATTAGACAATGACTCTCATCCTTAAATATTAGTACCAGTTTTTATAAATCTTGGATTTCAGACCTTTGTCAAAGAAATTTGTTACAAGATTTCTTCTAGTTGATTGTCTCCCTTCTAATTATATTGGGTAATTTGTGCAAAACCTCTTTAATTGTATATAAACAGAACATTGTATTACTATGTTTATTTCTATATGTTGTATACCTATTATGTTCCACTGATCAAACAGATATTTTTAAACTAATAACAAATAGTTTTGATGATTACTGCTTTGAAGTTTAGTTTGAGGTATGATACTGCTAAGCCCTTGTCTTAGCACTTTTTTTTCATTTTCTTGATATTCTTGATCTTTTGTTACTCCAGATGAATTTATTATTATTTTTTTTAGCTCTCCAATAATTTTTTGGTAGTTTGGTTCAGGACTGAAATGGTACAGAACACTCATATCCTGTAGTTATTAAAAAACAAACACCTTACCTTCTGTCTAAGAATTGATACTATCAGTTCCAAGGCAGAAAAGTAGTAAAGGCTAGGCAATGGGGGCACCCAGCTAAGAAGTCATATTTGAACCCAGGACCTCCAGACCTGATGTTCTATCCTCTGAGATACCTAGCTTCTATTCCATAGTTATTTTTAATAGAATTATTCTTTCTCTCTTACTATTGGATTTTTCTGGCAATATACAAAAATACTGATGATTTATGTGGACTTATAATTTGCTAAAATTATTAATTACTTTAACTTTTTATTTTACTCTGGAATCTCTAACTAGACCCTCATATCATCTACAAAAAACAATAGTTTTTTTTCCTATCCTTGTTTTATTTCTTTTGCTTTATATCTTTAGCATACATTTCTAAAATTATGTTTAATAATGGTATTAGTAGATATCCTTTTGCTAGGGTCAGTTGAGTAGCTCAGTGGATTGAGAGCCAGGCCTAGAGATGGGAGGTCCTGGGTTCAAATGTGACCTCAGACACTTCCCAGCTGTGTGACCCTGGGCAAGTCACTTAACGCCCATTGCCTAGCCCTTACCACTCTTCTGCCTTGGAACCAATATACAATATTGATTCTAAGAAGGCAAGCAAGGATTTAAAAAAATAGCCTTTAACCCTAACCTTATTTGAAAAGTCAATTTTTTTTCCCTGCCTTATCTTTCTCTGGTTAAGTATTAAGGCCATATTTGTATCATAAAGAATCCTTTTCCTATTTTTCTAGGAAGTTTCTATAATCTTAGAATTGATTATTCTTTAATGCTTGATATAATTTACTTATAAATCCATCTAGTTCTGGGTTGGGCTTCCCCACCCCGCTTTAGCAAGTGTTCAATTTCTTTTTCTGATATAGGGTTATTTGATTGATTTCTTGTTCTGTTAAGCTGGATAATTTACATTTTTGTATGTGTTCATCCATTTCATCTAAGTCATCACTTTTGTTGGCATAGTTTCTTTTATTCCACTTTCATTAGGGCCCTTTTTGAGTCCTTGGACCAGTAGCTTTCTCAATTCCTTTCAGAAACATGCATGCCTTTGGAAAGGCTGCAATAGACACTTGAGGCCACCAGGGGGCGCTCAGTCTGTCAATGCCTAAACCTCTCACCTACAAGACAACTTTGGCAGTGCTGCTAAGCAGCCCGCCCACACTCCTAGAGGCTGGATCCAGAAATTAGCTAGGGCATGCAATAAAATAATATTCTATATTCATATAATATATTGATATTTATACTGTTGTTATTCAGTCGTTGCTTCAGCAGTGTCGATCCTTTGTGGTCCCATTTGACATTTTCTTGGCAAAGATACTGGAGTGGTTTGCTATTTCCTTCTCCAGCTCATTTTACAGATGAGGAAACGGAGGCAAACTCTTGCCCTGATGACAAGCTAGTAAGTGTCTAAGGCCACATTTTCTTCCTGACTCCAGGTGTAGTTCAAAACCTTGGAGGCTGGATCCAGAATTATGCGGGGGTGGTGGTGGTGTGTGAAATAAAATAATGTGCTCTTTCTCTCTCATTCTCTCTCCCCTTTCTTTGTTTTTCTCTCTCTCTGCCTCTCTCTCTCTCCTTCCCCCCTCTCTCTGTCTCTTTCTCTCTTTCTCTGTCTCTCTTTCCCTCTCTCTGTCTGTCTTTCTCCCTCTCTCTCCCCCCCCCCCCCGTCTCTCTCTCGCCCCTTTTCTCCCCACTCTCTTCTCTTTCCCTCCCTCTCCCTCTCTGTCTCTTCCTCCCTCTATATATTTATATTTTATATATTACACACATTAATTGTAAGACATGGGAAACACTGGCACAGGACTGTCCTGCAAAGCATGCCCACATCAAAGAAGTCACTGCGTTCTATAAGCAAAACAGAATTGAAGTAGCTCTAAAGAAATCTGAAATGAGAAAACTTAGAGACAGACATCTCCATCCCAAATGTTCACATGGGCTATTGGTGCCTGATCTGTGGCAGAGCCTTCTGAGTTCATATTAGTCTGATCAGTCACAGACAGATACACTGTTTATTGACCCCAACATAATGTCACTTTCTTGTCAAGCGAAGGACAACAATCTATATAGATATAAATATATACATACATATATTTAATATCTACATTTTGAAGACAATTCTAAAACCCCAACCCCATCTTGCTTTCCTGTTTTGCATCACAATCACGGGCTCCAGGCAGTCAAACTATCATGATCATATAGTTTATTGACCACAGCAAAAGTGGAATAAGGTGGGTTAAGCATTTCTATGTAGAGCATCTGCCTTTTGTCATCTCTCAAGCCTCCTTCTACTTGCTTGTTCCCCAGATCTTCAGCTAAAGGTTGATGTGATTTCTGAGCCATTCACATCCACAGATTATGGAGAAGGAAATAGAGGGATGGTATGTGTCTGAGACCTCAGATCTGAATGAAGGTCAACAGCAAGAGAAAGCAGGGCAAGCGTGTCGGGAGAAATCAATCTTTTGTTCTTACTCCTAATTTGATGAGATTTAGTCTTCAGGCTCAGTCACCAAACTGCTAGTCTCCAGTCTCAGGAGATGGACCTACTACTTTTCTATCCTTCCTCATGCATTGGTACTCACCTCTGCTTCAAGAATGGAGTCACCTGCTATGGAAGGAGCAATATCCTTCCCCTGCCCTCAAGAAAATTGGGCTAGTTTTTCCTGAAAAGATATTAAGAGTGAAGCTGGGTGGCTCAGTGGATGGAGAGCCAGGTCTAGACTTAGGAGGTCCAGGGTTCAAATCCTACCTCAGACACTTCCTGGCTGTGTGACCCTGGGCAAGTCACTTAACTCTCATTGTCTAGCCCTTAATAGTCTTCTGCCTTAGAACCAATACACAGTATTTATTCCAAGACAGAAGGTAATGGTTGAAAAAAAAAAGATTTTGAGAGCATCCTAGAAACTTGGTTGCTTCAGGGAACTAAAGGCTCAGGTAGTTGACATTACTCAAGTACAAAGCAGGCACGAGGAGCTCTCTGGTAGAAAATGATGAGCAATTCAGGCACAGGAGTGTCACTCACCTGAATCAACTCTACGTGTCCTCCAGACGTATCTTGGTTGAATATCCTTTCCCTGTTAAGTAAATACCTTTTTGTTTGCTATTGAACGGTCCACAAGTGTCTCATTTTGTTCCCATGTTGAACATAAACCAGAAGGGTAGTCTTTGTCTGAACCAGCCCAGAACACCTGCACAGGCTGCTCTCTAGAAGTCTGGCTCACCATCTTCTTGAGTATCAGACCACAGTAATGGCAGAACACAGTCCCAGTCCTGCCCCGTCCAGTCCATGTCATGGCAGACTGGCAGTTCCAATTCAATACTGCTCACAGCTCTTGAGCACCTTCATATCAACTAGCAACTCTGCATCTCAAAAAGGAAGAAGGGATGATCAATTTTGTAGGTCAACGTGGATTTACCACCTCTCTACCCTGTTGTGTGGCTTACTGACTGCTATGAGAGAATAATCTAAGAGATTCCTAGTGAGGGGGAAAGGGCAACCAGCTTCTTGTATATACCAGGATTATCAGAAACCACATTGCTTATCTCCCTCTCCCCGAGTCATCACTAACTGGGACCCAGAGGAAGATAATAATTCAGATAGATAAGAGGACAAGACATGGGCATGGATTACATTGATAAATAGCTTAACAGATGTTCTGACCAGCCTCCAGCCCACGCACTATAGGTTCTCAGCAGCTGCAATTTTCTAATCCTTCCTGGAGCATTCCCATTTCCTGCTGTGAAACAGGGATGCTTTTCTCATTAGGCTCTGTTTTTCAGCCTTCAGCCTGGATTCTCCATTTTAGGTAACAGTTTATAGTGCTACAAATCTCTGAAAAGAAATGGTCCCATGTGATGTATTATTGGAATTTCCTGGGAAATATTGTGAGATTTCATGACAAGGAATTACCTGCAGGTCCAGAATTCAAACACATTCTACAGTTTTCAGATGCATTAGAGGACTCCCATTTTGACTGCAAAATATAATGGTGTGTGTGTGTGTGTGTGGGTGCTGTGTTGCATTCCATATGGGAAATCCATTGGTTAAAAAAATGTGAGAAAAAGGGAGTAAGAGAAAGGGGGAAAGGGGGAGGGAGGGAAGGAGAGAGAGAGAGAGAGAGAGAGAGAGAGAGAGAGAGAGAGAGAGAGAGAGAGAGAGAGAGAATGAAGAAATTCTTCCTAAAGAAGGTTCAGTCTGTACTCTCTGAGTGAATTTTTAAGTAATTTCTGAACTCTAGAGTAAACAAGATATTGTTTTAAAAATAGCCATAATGGGATTCATGCATCTAAGCTCTGACTGATACTAACAGTCATGTGACTATAATTTCCAAGGCAAAAATTAGGACAGACAAGGATAGTCTTTTTTTTTTTTTAGTGTTTGACTGATTCCTTTTGTTTTTACATCATAGCTATTTCTGGATACATTCTTCTTGCTGTTCCCCAACCTACAATGAGCTCTCCTTTATAATAAAGAAAAAGTCGTTAAGCCAAACCAACTGACACACAATGACTACATCTGGCAAGGCATACATCATATATGTGTAGTTCGTGTCTTTCTACCAAAAAGGAGAGATGTTCACTTACTAATGCCTTATATCCTAATGCCAAGGTTGTTCATTACAGTTACTCGGAATTTAACTTCATTTTAGAAGAAAAATATGCTTTTGACAAAGAAGTGATCAAAGTTTTCTTAACTTTCTTGAACTGGGGATTGTCCCAGAAAAACTGGGGGCACATGGTAACTAACAGATATTTGAGAGTGAGATTTAGGCACTAGGCAAAACTACTGAAAATATTAAGATGGACAATGAATTTATGGGGATTTAAAAAGAAAGAGATCTTCTAGAAGTAAATCTACTGTTAAGTGTTGGGATCCATTCAATCAAAGATCAGTTGATCCATACCACTTAAAGTACAGCAACACCATTGAAGATATTAAGATCAACAAAGAATCTATGGGGATTTAAAAAGAAACAAAAGAAACAACACATTTTATGACATAATAGAATACCATTGGGCTATATGGACCATTTTGGAAAAATTTGAGAAGATTTGTATGAACTGATGCAGAGTCAAGTGAGCCGAACCAGAAGAACCAAACCACGAACATCATCATCATAATAATAATATAAAGACAAACAACTTTGAAAGCCTCAATGAAAGACTAAAAGATCAATGCATTGATCAACTGTGATTTTAGTGGACTCATGTTGAAGCATGCTACCTATCTCTTGGTAAAGGTGATCAATTCAAGATGAAAATGAGATATAAATTTTTTTCACTTGTGACCAGTGAGGGAATTTGTTTTGTTGGACTCTCCATATTATGTTCTAAAGGTTTTGGGTGGAGATGAGAAGAAAAGAAAATAGATTTTTGTTCAAAATTTTAAAGTAATAAAATGACAGTGGTAAGAACTGTTGTCTTTGGCTTTGACTAGGACTCCTAGATTAAAGAGCTGAGCTGTGAAAGAAAAAAAAAACCAGAAATGAGCTCGGGCTGAACAATTAGTGTTTCCTCTTCCACATGTTGAAACCAGTTTCTATCTCTTCCTGAACAGCCCACTAACTGATTATAACTCTTTCCTCCTTGTGTTACTGAAAGGCATAACTCTAGATCAGAAAAGGTTCTGAGACCAACAGAAAAGCATCCAATTCCTAGAGGTCAGAAACACCATTATTTCCCTTATTTCTTAGACTCCAAAAGGCAATGGGGAGAAAGATTTACTGTGTTTTAGAGTGTAGAGCTAGTCATAGATTCACTAAAATGTCATCTGATTTTTTCCTATACCTGGAAAAAATTCTCTACAACACATGTAATATTAATCATAATATCATTAATCATAATATTTACATAGTACTTTTAAAGTTTGCAAAGTCCTTTACAAATATTATCTCATTTGGTCCTTACAATAACCCTATGAGGTAGGTGTAATTTATCCCCATTTTACAAATGAAGAAACTGAGGCAGACCAAGACCAAGTGACTTGCTCAGGATCACACAAAATAATATTGGGTTTCAGAATGGAGTGATGGAGTGATGGAGTGAAGGTGGCAAGCACTTCACTGCACCAGCTCCCCTTATAACAATCATGTATGGCATGTGAGGAAGGCAAATGGCACCTGGCACATTTACAATGGAATATTGAAAGCTGAATAGAATTGGCACAACAATTGCTGGCCATTCCTGAGTTTATCAAGGAGATAGCCCAGGTATCCCTGATACACAGCGGAATTACTGACCTTGTCTTTTTCTCTGACTGAGATTAATCAAGAGTAGTTCACTTGGAACTGGAACAACCTCCAGGAATTGATGCAGGGTGAAAGGAGCAGAACCAGGAGAGCAATGTACATAGAGACTGATACACTATGGTACAACTAGCAGCAATGCAATGATCCAGGACAATTTTGAGGGACTTATGAGAAAGAACACTATCCACATCCAGAGAAAGAACTGTGGGAGTAGAAACACAGAAGAAAAACAACTGCTTGATCACATGGTTTGATCACATGATTGGAGATGGAGACTCTAAATGATCACCCTAGTGCAAATATTAATAATGTGGAAATAGATCTTGATCAATGACACATGTAAAACCCAGTGGAATTGCGTGTCAGTCATGGGGGGGAGGGAAGGAGGGATAGGAAAGAACATGATTCTTGTAACCATGGAAAAATATTCTTAATTAATTAATTAAATAAACTTAAAAAAAAAGAGTAGTTCACTTGTAACAAGAAAAAAAAGTCTTTCCTCATGCCACCATGAGATCTAAAGGAAGCTTCCCTTTCTTAGAAAACTGACATATGCCACTAAGTATGCCACCTTTTAATACTGTCTAAGTTAATCTCTTTTTGTTAGTCATTAGATGGTCTATACAAGTATCTCATTCATTCCACTGGATCACTGGATCAGCCTGAGTTAATCCTACACCACAAGAGTTAAGATTCAAACATAGTTGGTTTTTTTCCTGATTGGCATGTTAGCCACATGGGCACTATTTAACCTTATTAATTATGGAGGTTCATTCTTTCTTTCAGGCACTGAATAGCTTCATTGCTTAATAACTTGAGCCAAGTGATTCATCCCAATTAAAATGACCATCATTGTATTTTGTTGCATGCTGGAAGCAGAAACACTTCAATGACATGTGAAATTCAAATCACCTGTGTTCCCAGGTTTCTCATGGATTGTAGAGTGTCAAGTTAAGTAAGTGAAGCCTCTAAGCTTCCTGGATATTTCTATATATTATGTATCTTGAATAATACAAATATTTTGACTGGAGACATCAAGAAGCGATAAGGTGGTTTGAGACTATCCCTGAAATAATCCTTCTTAGTAATAGGAAAATTGTCTCTGATTACTTCAAGGATGATCTTCTGATTACATAAGACCTTCTTATATCAAAAGAACTGAAAGGACTTTGTTTGGAGTTCTGAAAAAGGATAGCTTGGAGAAAACTCTCAAGTCCAACACTAACTAGGGAAGAGGATCCCCGGGACACAGAGAGAAGTGTCTAGTCAGAGTTAACCTAGAAATATAATCTGAACTCGAATTGAACATGTAGATAATTGCCAGAGAACTATAAAATCATAGCATTTCAATACTACCAGGGTACTTAGAGCTCAATGCATCCTGCTCCCTGGTTTTACAAATGTAGAAACTGAGGTTCAAAAAGATCAATAAAGTTGCTTAAGATCCAGTTCTCCCCTTTTTTTTTTAAGAGGACCAATGATATTATGGGGGGATGTCCTTACTTGTTCATGAATTCTATTTAAGTGAGGCAGAGTTGCACAAAGTCATCAGCCTCACTCTCTCTTCCAAATTTATTGAAATTCAGTGGCAGCTCAAAAATCAAGATGACTGGTGAAGGCCATGGATGAAGGGGATGGCCTGGGCATCTTTGATGTTTGACCACACTCTAAGTGCTCCACAGTGTCTGCTTCCACCACCTTCATGGCCATTGGAACAAATTGCCCTCATCAGCCCTTCAGCCAGGGGAAGTCTTCACATTCTTGGGTTAAATATCTCCCTAAATCACCAACAGGTTTAAGGTCTGTTGGTTATTCTCAACCTGGTTTAGCCCATCTGCTGCAATAGTTTTCCTGGAGTGTAGCAGTTGTATGTGCTATACCTTCTTGGAGCCATGGGTGAAAGTTGGGTGAAAGTTGGACACCAAGGTAGATGAACAGCCCTGAAAAAGGCTGAACAAGCTAGTCCTACCTGACTACCCCATACACACCCAAATCCAATATGTAGTAAATAGCAGAATTGGGATTTGATATGCTTCTCCTCTGTCCACTCTTGGCTTCTGTCTATGATCCAGCTTTCTTTGCTGTATCATCATCCATCCTTTGCCCCCTAAGTTTGATTATTGCTCAAGATTCTAACCTGGGTCCTCTCCCTCCCTCTCCATCTCATCAATTTCCCTTGGTTCCATCATTACCATTAACAGCAGCAACAGCAACGACAAGATTATAACAATAGTTGACAAGAGAATGCCGGAGTGATTTCGTTATTTTTTGGTGATATTCTAAATAAGAAAAAAGGGGGGAAAAGGAGGAAGGAAGAGAAGAGACAGTGTCTCTAACCTGCCACTGGAACATCTGGAACAGAGAAGGAAAGGTTAAAAAAGGATTAGGTAAGAAAAAGAGGAGGCATTATATGCTCTTTAGCCTTTATAGAGAGAGGTCTTTGAAAACCTCCAGAGGAGAAAGAAGACTCTGTGTAGGACACCTATCTTTAAATCCTGGGGGAGAATCTGTCTTAGGAATGGTCATCCTCAAACTTCTGGCCTGTCTCTTGTTCTCATTTCTTGGAGACAAAATAACTCTAATCAATTATTTCAGTTATCTGCTAACAACTTATTGTTGCATAATTCAAAAGCAGCACAGGAAGCTTTTCTAGATAAAATGGCAGAAACTTGTCTCCTCCCCCACAAAAAAGAAACAGACAAAATCATCCTGAATTCAACTGATTCTACATACAATCCATTTGGGTATTTTTGTATTTGATGAGGCTCTATTCTATCATTTTTGTCAATACATTCAAGTAGTGTTGTGTTTTTTTCAAAACTCTTACCTTCTGTCTTAGAATCAATACTGTGTATTACTCCAAGGCAGAAGAGAGGGGGTAAGGGCTAGGTAATAGGAGATAAGTGACCTACCTAGGGTCACACAGGGAGGAAGTATCTGAGGCTAGATTTGAACCCAGGGCCTCATCTCTAGGCCTGGTTCTCAATCCACTGAGTCACTGAGCTGCCCTCACATTCAAGCAGTTTTGTATTAAATTCAGCACATTATACTCTTCCTGTATTGTCCCTCTCTTTGAGTGTTCAAATGACAATTTTAGCTCTGAAAGATATAGTTTTGGGCATACAGAGTGAGAAAGTGGAGCATTAGCTAGTGGTGTGACTTTGCACACAAATCTGTCTTCCATCAGTAAATTGGTTATTAGGATTTCTTCCCACTTTTAATTAATATTAACAAAATTAACAAGTACAAACAATTGGATCTTGGGTAACTTTCTTAACCTTTCTGTACCTCAACTTCTACATTTGTAAATTATGGTATTAAATGTTTAATTAACCAGAAAAGAGGAATTTAGGTTCTAGGAGGACATTCTGTTTTGTTTCCTACTCTTACTATATTTAATATATTCAGGGCTAAGCATACTATCCCAGTCCCATGCAGGTCTTATGTTTTGTTTGTTTTTAAAAGAGGCTATTCAAGTTAGCATGATGGTGCTTTTGAAAATCTGAGGTTCTCTAGGAGCACAAGAAGCAAAAATAAACAAATAGTATTTAGGGGTAGATAGGTGGTCAGTGGATAGAGTATTGGGCCTGGAGACAGGAAGACTCATTTTTCCAAGACACTGACAATTCACTTAGCCTTCTTTGTCTCAGTTTCCTCATCTGTCAAATGAGACAGAAAAGGAAATGGCAAACCTCTCCAGTATCTTTGCCAAGAAAACCCCCAAAGAGCCCATGAACTAGAATAGGATTGAAACAACTGAACAACAATAAAGAAACAAATGAATAAATTATATAAACAAATAAATAAATGCCCTGGGTAAGTCCTTCTACCTCAGCTTCCTCTTCCATAAAATGATTTAAATTAACTCTGTATCATCACTTAAGTGTCCTGCAGTTCTAACATTTTCAATATACTATAGTCAATGGTGTGCCATATTTGGAGTCAAAAGAACTAGATTTACAATCATAGAAGCATAGATTTCAATCTAGAAGGATTTTTAGGGATAATCTAGTTTTAGCTCCCCCATTTTATAGATGAGAAAATTGAGACTAAGAAAAATTAATTGAATATTATAGGGAGTATGTATCAGAGCTGGCAAAATCAGGCTCTCTTAGTATATGCTTTGTTATTCATGAGCATTATGATTTTGATCAAGTTCCTTTTTTTTTTTTAAACTCCCCTGGGCCTCAGTTCCTACATCTGTAATATGAGGGGCTGGATGTGGGAGTAGATGATCTCTAAGATCACTTCTAGTTCTAACAGTCTATGATCTAATCAATAAACACGGAATTATCTTGGTCCATAGCTTCAGAGTCGCCCTTAATCCCTAGAAAATGTGAAGTGAATGCAGTCTAAATTCATTAGGGTACAACAGGCTTTCTTCTTTTGAGCATATTCAAGTGCTCTTGACAGTTTGGTTTAACACCTGGAATTTTCACCCTGGGCTTTGTTCACAAATCTGACTTGTCTGGAAGCAAATATTTTCATGTCTATGAGCAACTTGTCTGAAGTGGGAAGAGAGAGAGAGAGAGTGAGAGCGAGAGTGAGCGAGAGAGAGACAGAGGCAGAAACAGAGAGAAAGGCAGAGAGAGACAGAGACAGAGATAGAGACAGACAGACAGAGACAGAGAAAGAGAGAGAGACAAAGTCAGAGAGAGAGACACACACACACACACACACACACACAGATTGAGACACAGACAGACACAGAGAGAGAAATCCTTAGAGAAATTATAGATGGTAGCTAGGTGGCATAGAGGATAGAACACCAAGCTTGGAGTTGGGAGTTCCTGGGTTCAAATGTGACCTCAGATACTTCTTATCTCTGTGACCCTGGGCAAGTCACTTAACACCAAAAGTGTTTTTTTTTTTTTTAAGAGAGAGAGAAAAATTATATAAAACAAACCTAGAGGGGGTAGCTAGGTGACTCAGTGGATTGAGGACTAGACCTAGAGAAAAGAGGTTCAAATCTGGCCTCAGATACTTCCTGGTGTTAGGATCCCGGGCAAATCACTTAATTCCAACCTCCCCCCCACCCCCGCCTAGTCATTAATACTCTATCTTACATTACTATCTGTTTCAAGGCAGAAGAGCAGTAAGGGCTAGGCAATTGAGGTTAAGTAACTTGCCCAGGGTCACACAGCTGGGAAGTATGTGAGGACAGATTTAAATCTACCAGCCTCTTGTCTCCAGGCCTGGTTCTCAATCCACTGATCTGTCTACCTGTCCCGTTTTATTTACTTAGTACTGAGGGGCATAATTATATGATGGACTTAGAATATTGTGAGTCTACTATTTGGTTTCACTACCTTAGCCTCTCCCCACTGTGATCCATCCTTTTTTTTTTTTAAGTTCATTTATTTATTTAAGAGTATTTTTCCATGGTTACATGATTCATGTTCCTTCCCTCCCCTCCTCCCACCCCCCCTCCCATCTGTAACCAATGAGCAATTTCACTGGGTTTTATATGTGTCACTGAAGTGATCCATCCTTAATACAGTACAGGTATGACTATATCACTCTCCTTTCTTAATAAACTCATTATGGCTCCCATTTACCTAAAGGATCAAGTATACATTTCATCATCTGTCATTTAAAACTTTCCACAACTTGTCCCCATCCCCATTTTAGTCTTCTTAAATATTACTCTGTTCTATTCACTCTACTATCCAGTTACTAAATTTTGGGCTATCTTTAATGATAATTTTGTCCTTTAAATGTTGAGGAACTGATTAAGGGAAAATTCTAGACCAAACTGCTTCTTACTAAGGATGAGGACTTGGTTTTGGCAGTGGAAACAATGGGAACCTTGGAAGAGTAAGTGACCAACCACTTCAACTACTTCGTGTTAGAATTCAAGAAAGAGGAGAGAAAAACCAAATTTTAAGTCTGACATGTACTCTAGATTTTTGGAGAGCAGATTTCAAAGATTTCAGAGGAATAATAGGTAGGATATTGTGAACTAAAATTCAGTAGGTGAAGCAAGATCAGGAAGGATGGGAAACTCAAAAATTCTAAAGACAGGATGGGAAATAATCCCACTGGTGAGGACAAAAGGAATTTGTAGGTAGAGAAACTCATCAACAGATGATCAAACATCCTACTTAGATTTTTAAAGATATATACATACACTATTTACATATATATATGTGTATACATATATGCATATATATGTGACTTTCATGCATTCTATGAGGGTTTTGAAGATGGAAAAGAAAGGAAGAGATACTTTCCTTTTCTGGTCCCCTCCCTTGGAATGTGGGCATTATTAACCTGGTTCATTCTCTTTCTTTTCCCAGTGGTCAGTGTCTATTCTGCAGAGTTTTCTCTGTGCATGCATGGGGGGAGCAATGGAAAAGGAAATTTCATCTGAGAATTCAACCTCCTCCCAAATAACAATAGTAATTGACTCAATTTCGCCTAAGGACAAAACCCCCAACATTCCACAGAACCCTGAATCCAACTTTACCTACTTTGTGACAATTATTCAAAATACATTAAATCAAGAGCAGTTAGGTAGCACAGTGGGTAGAACATGAGATTTGACGTTGGGAGAACCTGGGATCAAATATAGCCTCAGACACTTCCTAGCTCTGTGTCCCTGGGCAAGTCACTTAAACCCATTTGCCTAGCCCTTAATACTCTTCTGTCTTAGAACAGATACTAAAGATAGAAAGTAAAGGTATAAAAAAAACAGAAAAATTGTTATCATTAAATTTCTCTCTCTTTTTTTTTTTTTACAATAAGTTCCCAACCAGGCTAGAATTCTGGTACTTTGGAATACTGGTTTGAATCTCTGATAATTTTCTCTCTGTCCTCCCTTTCTCATATCATAGAGCACCCAACCAGGAAGTTAGATCAATTCTTTTTCAGACAGATGAAAGTTTACCAACAATTGGACATTCTTTATGCTCTCAGTGGAAGAAGGTAACAGCTACCACTGTGGATTCTAATTATACACAATGCCAACCATAGTCGGCTACCATTCTTCACTCTGTTTCCCTCGCACATATCTCTCCTCTTTGCTTTGACTTCACCTCCATTTCAATACTAGGCTCAGCCTCTCCTTGAAACCCAGTGGGTCAGTTCACAGGGGGCTGTTATGGTAGCCACAGTATCACTATCCTTTGTGTGAAGATTGGATTTAGCTATTTCCTGTTTGTAACAATGGAGATACTTAGTTTAACAAAATCAGGAATGTTTTGGGAACTCTAAATTACTCCACCCTACTTAGACTATACTTTATGCGAAGATAAAGTTGTAATCTCCTGATTGAACAATGAAGGTACTTAGTTCTCACCTTATAGTGAAGCTATAACTTTGATTTTTAGATCTTAATACAAAAAGGTGTTAAGTAACTATAAAGGTTAAATTAATCACAAAAAAGGTCAAGTAACTAACAAAAGGTGAACTTAACAAAGAAGTATTAAGTAACTCAAAAGATATAATCAAATCAAAGAAGATGAGAACTAAAAGTACGGCAGTCCTGGAGAAAAGCTTTTGATATGATTGGTAGACATGAAAATTTAGAGAAAGAGACACAAGGGTGAAAGGTATCTATTTATATATTTGGGATTTTTGCTCTCTCTGGCACCTTATTGGTGATGGAGAGTTAGCAAGAGCAGCGTGCTGAGCCTTCTGGCATCTTAGCATGGCTACAAGCTATTTGTCCAGTTCGGTGGTGAGTTTCTGACTGAATTTCCTCCTTTATCTTTCCAACTTTGTCCCCTTAGAAGCCTCTAATCTTTTTCAGAGACATAGAGGCGGGAATTTTAAACTCCCCCTGGCACAGGCCAGGCAGGAGAAATCCTATATCCTCTTCCCTCCTTCTCCTTAAATTCCTTCCCTCTATATAAATTAAATTATCATAAATTTCCAGACTGAGTTGGGTATTTTATTTGGGATTTTCCCCGGCGACCAATTAAATCTAGATTTTAAGTTACAACCCTAAAATTATCTTGACATTTGTTACTGCACATCTTCCCCTGAGAGCATCTCATTTTGTTACCCAGGACAGGAAGTTATGACATAATTTATTTGGAATTACTTAAAAAAAACCAATACAACTCTTACTTTCTGTCTTAGAATTAATAATAAGTATGGGTTCCAAGGTGGAAGAGCAATAAAGACTAGGCAATGGGAGTTAAGTGACTTGCCCCAAACAACTAGGAAGTGTCGAGGGTCAGATTTGAACCCAGGACCTGGCACTCTATCTACTGAACCATCTAGCTATGCCAAGGAACTACATTTTCCAGAAACTAAAAAAAAAAAATCTATGTTCTAAGAACTTTGCCTCTGTCTGTAGAGACTCCAAGGAACCTTGCTGCATATGGAAAACTGACAGTGAAAGCAAATAACAGAATGAAGACAAAAGTGTGGCATGGTTGCCAAACCTCAAAATGTTGAGGACCACAAAAAGGTGGGGGTTTTTCAACTTTCATGGAGGAAAAA
The DNA here is from genome assembly GCF_027887165.1 of Monodelphis domestica. Lineage (NCBI taxonomy): Eukaryota > Metazoa > Chordata > Mammalia > Didelphimorphia > Didelphidae > Monodelphis > Monodelphis domestica. The sequence continues at coordinate 275,104,587 of NC_077227.1, forward strand.
ATGAAAGAATAAAAGGTGACTTTTTAAGGATAAATGAGATAACCAACAATAGAGAGAAGACAGATTTTCCCAACTCTTCATCCTGCTTTTTTTTTCTGTCAAGAAGGGTCATTTTGGACTGGAAAAGACTGATGGGAAGATGCTACCCAAGATAAGTAGGAAGAGAGCAAAACAGCACTTAAATGCCCTTGATGAGTTCAAGTTAACCAGGCACAAATTAACCATATCCTTGAGTACTGATGTAATTGTTGAGCCACTCAAGAAGCATTTTTAAAAAATCATATTATATTTCCCCCCACTTACATGTAAAAACAATTTTTAACATTTATTTTTAAAAGCTTTGAGCTCCACATTCCCTGCATTCTTTTCTCCCTTCCCAAAAGGGCAAGCACCTGATATAAAATTTACAGGTGCAATAAAAAAGCATTTATTAAGCACTTATTTTATGCCAGATGATCAAACTTACTTGTCTCCTGAGAAACCTGTATATGGGCCAAGAAACAGCAGTGAGAACTGAATATCATTGGTTCAAGATTGGGAAAGGAGTATGATGGGGCTATATATTGTCACCTTATTTATTTATTTATTCATTCATTTATTTATTTATTTATTTATTTATTTATTCATTCATTCATTTATTCATTCATTCATTCATTCATTTATTAGTTTATTTATTTATTTGTTTGTTTGTTTGTTTGTTTATTTGTTTATTTATTTATGTTTAGAATGCCAGGCTATGTGAATCAAAAACCAGAATTAAAGTTGCCAGGAGAAATATCAACAATTTCACACATGCAGATGATATCACTCTGAGGGCAGAAAGTGAAGAAGAATCAAGCAGCTTCTTGCTGTGGATAAAAGAGGAGAGTATAAGGGCAGCTAATGTAACAGTGGATAGAGTATCAAGCCTGGAGTCAGAAGGACCTTGGTCCAAATCTGGTCTCAGACACTTCCCAGTTCTGTGTGATCCTGGGCAAATCACTTAACCCTGATTAACTAGCCCTTATGCTCCTCTGTCTTAGAATTGATACTAAGGCAGAAGGTAAGGACTTGTTTTTTTTTTTTGTTTTGTTTTGTTTTTTAACAGAAGAGTATAAAAGCTGGCTTGTATTCCTCAAAGGACAAATGATCAAAGGATATGAACAAGCAATCTCCATCAAAGCTATGGATAATAATATGAAAAAATGTTCTAAATCATTCTTGATAGAGAAATGCAAATTAAAACAACTCTGAGGTACCGCCTCATACCTATCAGGTTGGACAATATGGTAATAAAGGAAAGTGATAAAGATTGAAGGGGATGTGGCAAAATTGGGAAACTAATGCATTGTTGGTGAAGTTGTGAAGTAATCCAACCATTCTGGAAGGAAATTTGGAGCTATACCCAAAGGGCTATAACATTGTACATATCCTTTGATCTCGTAATACCACTTCAGGGTCTGTATCCCAAAGAGATAATAAAAATTAGAGAAAGACCTATTTATACAAAAATATTTATAACAGTCCTTTTTGTGGTGGCAAAGAATTAGAAATTGAGGGGATGCCCATTAATTGGGGAATGACTGAATAAATTGTTGTATATGTTGGTGATGGAATACTATTGTTCTATGAGAAATGATAAGCAGGATGATTTCAGAAAAAGCTGTAAATATGTGTATTAACTGATGCAGAATAGAATAAGCAGAACCAAGAAAATGTATGCAGTAACAGCAATATTGTACTATAATTTATTATGAAAGGCTTAGCTACTCAGCAATACAAACATATGGGACAATCCTGAAGGATTTATGACAAAGAATGTTATCCACTCCCAGAGAAAGAACTTTTGGAGTCAGATGCAGATCAATACAGGCTATCTTCCACATTAGTTTATTTACAGTTTTATTTTGGGATTTTGGTTTTATATGAGTATTCTCTTACAGCAATGATCATTATAGAAATATGCTTTGCATAATAATATATGTGAAATCTAGGGTAAATTACTTACGATCTCTAAGATGGAGGAGTAAAGGAAGGGAAGGAAACAATTTGGATCTTATAATTTCAGAAAACCTATTGGAAAATAATAATTTTTAATTAACATGTAATTGGGAAAATAAAATATCATTGAATAAAAACTGGCTTGAAGTTTAATATTTTTTTAAAAATCTAAAATTATGGCATCTGGTCTCATTACTACCTGGAAAATAGAGGGAGAAGAAATGGAATTCATGTCTGATTTTATGTTTTTGGGCTCAAAGATCACTGCAAGAGGCAATTGCCGCCAATGAAATTAAACGATGCTTGCTCCTTGGAAGGAAAGCTATGGCAAATCTGGACAGCAAACCAAAAAAGCAGATGCCATTTTGCCAACAAAAATCTGTTTATACAAAGCTACGACTTTCCCAATAATGTTTGGTTTTGAGAGACAAGAAGGAAAGCTGTGCAGAATCTATGCTTTAGAATATAGACATTAAAGAATACTTTTGAGAGTTTCTTGGACAACAAGGCAATCAGATCAATCAATATTTAAAGAAATTGACTCTCTGGAAGAAAAAATGCTGAAATTCTTTAAATACTCAAGAGCTTAAACATTATTTAAGGCATAGGTACTGTGGCTACATAATGAGAAGAAAGGATTCTTAGAGAAGACTCTGACGCTGGGAAAGATCAAAGGCAAAAGGAGAAGGGATGTTAGAAGATGTGATGAACTTTGGAGAGACTTTGGGAGATAGTGGAGGACAGAAGGACCTGAAATACTGTGGTCCATAGTATGGCCCATAAGAGTCAGACATGATTAAATGATTGTACAACAAATGTGCCTGGTGCTGCTAAGAGCTAGGGATAGAAAGAAAGCCAAAAGGCAGTGTCTGTTCTCAAGGAGCTCACTGTCAGTGATCTTTCAATGATTATGTTAAAAAAAAAAGCATCAAAGGATTATGAAAGGGCAAATATGTCCTAATTTATAAGAAAGGAGAGAGGGTGGAGTCTGCCAACTGTAAACCAATTACCTTGAGTTCAATTTCTGGGGAAAAATGTAGTTTGTATAACAGACTGTGGGCAGATGGACCAAAAGAGAGCCCTGAAGGTAATAAGCAATAGATTTTAATGGCTAAAGATGGCTGTGGATTTCATTTAGAAGTGTGAAAAGTATTTATTATATGTATACACACACAAGAATACTACAAACATCTACATGCTTGGAGAATTTGTACTTGCAAACCTTTGGAACTCCTGGGCCTTGACTGACTTTATCACTGAAAGGAGACAGCAAGAATAAGCCATGTCTTAGTAGTAACTGATAGTTTCACTAGACATACATGCACATGTCCAGTGACAAATTAAATTTGCTTTCATGGTTTCTAAAGTATTGTGGGAGTAGTTTTCAACGTATGAGTTTCCTACCAGGATTTATTCTGACCAAGGTAGGCATGTTGAAAGCAAAATTCTTTAAAGAAATGTTGACAGGAACTGAGAAATGAAAAATGACACCTTGCCATATTCAAGGAAATTTTTAACCTGAGCATTTTACGACTAGATGACTAGGTTATTTGAATTCAAACTGCATATTTCCATTGAGCTGGAACTACATTTTACACATTTACAACTTCAAATAGTGCAAATTCCAATCCATGGGATCATTTTAGGGGATTTATCACTAAAACTTATCCAGACCTACCTGTAATACCAATGAATATGGATGAACTTGTTGGAAACATTGAAAACTGGACAGAATCTCAATAGGATCCACATGTGTCATTTTTAGTTCACAAATTCAGCTCTACCAGGAATGATGTCACAGTTTTTACACAAAATTTACTAATGTTTGAGTGGGAGTCATGGCTACCTATTGACTTGTACTTTGGAGCCTGGGGATGAAAAGGCTATAGCTCTGTGGTGGTGAACCTATGGCACGTGTATCAGAGGGGGCACTAAGAGCCCTCTCTGTGGACAAACACACCATTGTCCTGGTACAGAGTTCCCCTTCTTGATCAGGCATACATTATATTTGATAGTATCAGAAGCACCCTGAATTCTGAGATATTGTGATTCAGAGATCTCCAGGGTCTCTGCGACTCTGAAATTCTATGGCTTCTGTGACTAGCATAGTGACCAGTGAGGTGCAACTCAGGTGAGGTCATAGAGGCTATCAATTTGGACCCCTCCCTGTCCTTTCCCCACGATTGTGGTTTGTTCAGGGTTCAACTCTGGAGGAAAACTTGACTTCTTAATGGGGGAAGTAGACTCTCCCAATTCTGACATTCAGTGACTCATTACCCCTAATCTAGATTCTCTGGGGACAATTCTACTTTAGGTTCTAATCTAGGGTTTCCCCTAAGTAAGAAAAGGGAAGTAAAAGAGGTATCCAATTCTCTATATTCATGATCAGATATGCAAATATCTGCATGAAAAGCAGTGATAAACCAAAGAGACAGTAGGCATAAGTAGACCAATTTAAAGAGAATTCCAAAAATCAATGTATAGCCAGGTTATAGTTTGTTGATAGGCTGGTAGTAAACCTCATCTCCCCCCTCCCCCCTTTCTTTCTCTCCCATTCTCTCTCTGCCTTTCTCTATGACTCTCTATCTCTCTGTCTCTGTCTCTCTCTGTCTCTGTCTCTGTCTCTCTCTCTCTCTCTCTTCCCATCTTTCTCTCTTTCCATCTCTTTCTTTGTCTCTCTCATTGAATCTTCCCTTGGCACCAGTTCTGTTGCAGCTCCTGCTGCAACTACAATCAATCATTCTGGTGGCTGTAGTTGCTGTCTTGCTGGTCGCCCTGGACTTCTAACCCTTCCAAAACTCCCACGGTCATCTAGATTCACCCCTTTAAAGCTGCTGCTGCTGCTGCTCAATCATCTACTTATAGAAGGGAACATAAGAACAGAGAGGCGGCCCTATACAGTGGGATAGAGCATGTGCTCATGGTTATATGGGGCCAGCTGAGGGATAAGGCTTCCCACATTAGTATATCCATGACTGGCTCAGCAACCAATAAGGGGGAGAGAGGGAGGCTCAACTGAGAAATGGGTCATACATGGCTGGGACCAGGCAGAGAATATCTGTAAATGCTCACATTTCCTCAGGTCTTCAGAAATGGCATAGTCACCAGTAATGGTTACTGAGTATGCTCTAAAAAGAGTAAAGAGGAAAGGGCACCTGAAGGATACCCACTACACATAATATGTTTTCCTAACGGAATGCTGTGATCTCTTTCTTTGCTTATTTCTGACTTAGTTTCATTTCCGTCCAGGCTCTCTGTCCCTCTGTCTCTCTCTGTCACCCTCTCTGTCTCTCTGTCTCTGTCTCTCTCTCTGTCTCTTTCTCTGTCTCTGTCTCTGTCTCTCTCTGTCTCTGTCTCTCTCTGTCTCCGTCTGTCGTCTGTCTGTCTCTGTCTCTCTCCTCCTCCTTCTCCTCTTCCTGTGCACCCTCTCTGGGACTGCATCTCTCTATGTTTATTAGGCTGGCAGTACAGTGACCTTTCATTGGCCCAATCCCACACCTGATTGAAAAGGAAGCTTTGATCTCTTCCTTTTCCAACCTGAAGTCATTTTTTTTTAAGTTCACTTAATTAAGAATATTTTTCCATGGTTACATGATTTATGTTCTCCCCCCCCCATAGCCTACAAGCAGTCCCACTGGGTTTTTCATGTGTCATTGATCAAGACCTATTTCCAAATCATTAATATTTGCACTAGGGTGATCATTTAGAGTCTACATCTCTGATCAGATCCCCATCAACACATGTGATCAAGCAGTTGTTTTTCTTCTGTTTCTACTTCCACAGTTCTTTCTCTGGATGTGGATAGTGTCCTTTCTCATAAGTCTCTCAGAATTGTCAGCCTGAGACCATTTTGCCCCTTTTAAGGCAGCCTAGTAATCTCCCACCCATAGAAGCTCATCATATTAGTGCCAGATATAGTGCAGACCCCCAATCAACTTGGCCCATTGCAGCTTAGAATTTCAGAACTCAAGTGATCAATCAATCTCCTTGATAGTAAGAATTACAAATGTGCACCTAGCACTCCCAGCAAGAACTCTTTTAAATGCCAAGGAGGAAAGACATAAGACAATCCTTTTCCCGACTCCACATTTTTCCAGGCTCTTCTGCATGCCTGGGAATTCTTTCTCTCTTCATCTCTATCTCCTAGTTTCTCTGGTTTCCTTTTCTGTTAAAATTCCACCTTCTGAACTATGTCCAAAGGGCTATGAAACTGTGCATATCCTTTGATCCTGTAATACCACTACTGGGTCTGCATCCCAAAGAGATAATAAGAAGGGGAAAGGATCTACTTGTACAAAAATATAGAGAATTCTTTTTGTGGTGGCAAAAAAATTGGAAATTGAATATCCATCAGTTGGGGAATGGCTGAATAAATTGTGGCATATGTTGGTGATAGAATACTATTGTGCTATAAGAAATGATAAGCAGGATGATTTCAGGAAAAGCTGGAAAGATATATGTGAACTGATGCAGAATAAAATAAGCAGAAACAGGAGAACGCTGTACACAGTAATAGCAATATCATACAATGATCAACTGTGAAAGACTTAGCTCATCTCAGTGACACAATGATCTGGGACAATTCTGAACGACTTATGACAAAGAAGCTATTGGGTTCATAAAGAGTTGGGAATGATTGAGAACAGAGATGTAAGAAGGCCAAGCATGACTATCTCTAAGTTAAGAAACCAAAGCCTAGAGAGATCGTGTCATTTATGCATGCTCTTCAACTTCAGGGACCTTATATTTTATTCTCTAAGTACATTAGTCCTAGCATAGGGTGATTTAGTAAGTCACATACTCAATGGACAGAGGATTGAACTCCTATGAGGACTAGACTCATTCCTGATTCCTAGACCAGATACCTTGCTATAATCTATACAGTAACCAAAGGCCATGGCTCTCAGCTTTCTTCCCCTTCTCCTCCTTCTTCCCAGCTAGATCTATTTGTGTCAAGGGTACTTTTTTTTTTAAACCCTTACTTTCCATCTTGGAATCAACACTGTGTATTGGTTCCAAGGCAGAAGAGTGGTAAGGGAAGGCAATGGGGGTCAAGTGACTTGCCCAGGGTCATACAGCTGGGAAGTGTATGAGACCAGATTTGAATTTAGGACTTCCCATCTCTAAGCCTGGCTCTCAATCCACTGAGCCACCTAGTTGCTGGTGGGTACTTAAAAAAAATTTAATAATTTCCTTTCCTTTTATCATTATTCTTAGTGATTCATGATGTTCCCTCTAGATGGCATAGCTAAACTGTTAGCCTTTGCACTATCTGACTTTCCTAGCCCAATTCCTTAAAAAGAAATTACTATGATTGTGACTAGAAAGGAGACGAGTGGATTTTCATGGACATTTTTCTCATGAACATGTGCCTTATATTTGGTTCGGTGTAGGAACTTGTCCTCCGTGAGCTCTAGGAAGGTAGAAAGTCTTCCATCCAACAGTATGTGTTAAAGCACCTATTTAATGTGCAAGATGCTGGGGCAGGTTGCTGGGAACCTCGTTGAGTACTGTATGAGAAAATAAAGCCCCTTCCCCTCAGGAGCTGTCCTCGGCAGGACAGGTGATCAGATCTCTTCAGGTCCACCTCATTCTTGAGATGTGTCCTTCAGTCATGCTCCACACGTCGGCAGTCAGTGACGTGAATGACTATGAGGCTATCCTGTGGACTCCCCTTTAGTCTTAAGACTGGCAGAGCCGGAAGGAACCTGGGAGACAAAACCCACAGCTAAGTGGCCCAGTGAAAGGGATCAGGAAGACCAGAGTTCAAACTGTGCCTCAGATACTTCTTAGCTGCGTGACTCTGAGTCAATCACTTAACTTTCATCTGCCTCAGTTTCCTCAACTGTCAAATGGAGATCATAAGAGTACCTACCTCCCCGGGTTGCCGTGAGTATTAGACATGATCATATTTATTAAAAACTTAGCACAATGCTTGGTATATAGTAGATGCTTAATAAATGCTTCTTCTCTTCCCCTCCTCTCCTTTCTCATAAAGTCTTAGAGTTGCCTCTGCATGGAATGGTGAGTAGCATGCTGGGCATGGAGTTTGAAAGACTTGAATTTATTCCCACCTCTAACACTCACTTAACAAGTCACTTAACCATTCTAATGTGTTCTCTCATCTGTAACTTATCATAACTTTTGTTGTGAGACTCAAATGAGATTATAAACATATGTTTTATAAACAATATTTTGTTTCATATTGATGAAACATAAGGATTTTAAAAAAATTGATGCTAAGTATCAATTCTAAGGCAGAAAATCGGTAAAGACTGGGCAATTGTGATTAAGTGACTTGGCCAGGGTAACACAGTTAGAAAGTATCTGAGATCAGGTTTGAACCTAGATCCTCTCAACTCTAGCCTGGCTGTCTATCCACTGAGCCACCGAGCTGTCCTTTCAACTCCTTAATTTTATAGATAAAGAAACAGATTCAGAAAAGTTGTGATTTGGCCCAATGTCACACAGCAAGATAATTAATGGCAGTGATGACAAAATCCCAAATCTCTTGACTTATGTCTGCCCTAGGCTCTTGATTTTCAGAATGAGAAAGAAAAGAAAAGGGAGTGAACTGCGATGCTCCAAGGCTTTCCACTCACCTAGTACAACTAAGCAATTTAAGAGCTTTAGAGTTAGCAGTTTAATCAAAGAACTCACCTAAAACATTATCGGAATCAACTCTGAATACAACCGTTAGTTTGCTTTGGCCCCCGCGTCAGATCTCTGGGCGTAATCTGGTTTTACCAGGGAAATGTCAAACAGAGGAGGCACCTCTCCTTCAGTGTCATAGCATCCTGCATATTCTGCCATCTCTTGCCTTTCTATATCCTTCCTTCCTCTTCTCCCACAAGTTCCCTTCTCTCTTTCAAAGTCACGCTATGAACATCGTTTCCTCTGAATGACATCCCTGTGGTAGTGTAAGCATAAATGGTGCTTTGCTTATTCACTCTAAGCCTGAATCAGCTTCCTATAACTGAATGGGAGGAGGCTAGCAATGGAAGTATGGCTGGGAGAGGTGGGGGATTTTGGAGGAAGAGGGACAGAGGGAGACAGAGACACAGAGAGAGACAGAGACAGAGAGACAGAGACAGAGAGAGAGACAAAGAGACAGAGACACAGAGAGAGAGAGAGACAGAGAGAGAAAGAGGTACAGAGACAGAGAGACAGAGAGAGAAACAAAGAGGCAGAGAGAGACAGAGACAGAGACACAGAGACACACAGAGTGAGAGAAAGACAGAGACAGAGACAGAGAGACAGAGAGAGAGAAAGACAGAGACAGAGACAGAGACAGAGAGAGTAAAAGTTTTTAGGCCATCTCAAGAGGAACAAATCCAGTCCTGTCCCTTAACACAAATGGTTGTTCTCCAGTTTCTTACCTCTCCACATTCTTGTTTGTTTAGCATTGGGTATTACAGCATGTGAAGACATAGTCCCTGCCCTGGAGGCTCACAATCTGCCCCATAGCCTATACTATTATCTAAGAATATAGCATTTGAGAAGGAAATTACTTGTCTAAGATAGTAGACTTTTTAGGGGTTTTTTGGTTTGCTTTTTTTCTCATACCTTTCCCTCCAAGTCCTTTTTCCTAACAAGGGATAACTCTCTCTCTCTGTCTCTCTCTGTCCCTGTCTCTGTCTCTGTCTCTCTGTCTGTCTGTCTCTCTCTCCCTCCCTCTCTCAACCAAACCAAAATTCAACCCAATGTGAAGCCTCCATGATGGTTTCACTTGGAAAGGCTTTGCTGAGAGTTTCAGGATGCAATCAAACTTGGCAACCGGAATTTTAAAAATGACCTTGGGTTCAGTAATAACACAGGAAAGACAAGAAGGAAGAAAATTAAATAATTAGGAGCCAGGAAGGGCACAAAGGAAAGAGATAATGGTATTTTGAATGATTAGATTCACAGACTTGGGGCTGAGTAGAATTTTTATTTTTTATTTTTAACCATTACCTTCCATCTTAGAATCAATACTTTGTATCGGTTCCAAGGCAGAAGAGCAGTAAGGACTAGGCAATGGGGGTTAAGTCATTTGCCCAGGGTCACACAGATGGGGCATGTGTGAGGTCAGATTTGAACCCAGAACCTCCTGTCTCTAGGCCTGATTCTCAATCCACTGAGTCACCCAGATGACCCCTTGAGTAGAATCTTGAAGATAAGAAGATAATGAATTATTCTTGAGAAGGAAGGACTGTTGGGAGGCAAAAAGAATCCATATTTAAAATAAAATCAAACTAAAAAATGAAAACCAATGGATTTCAAATGATGTATACTAGGCTCCCTATTTCATAGGAAGAAGTGGTATTGAGACAAATGATCACCCATTGTGTCTAACCATGAAAAAGATTTAGAATGTCTCATGGCTAAATATGAGAAGCAGTATAAAATGGTGGCCAAAAAAAGCTATTGTGTTCATGGAATCCATTAATAGAAGGAAAATTATAATTCTCCTGTGTTCTCTTCCACTCAGAATATACATGAAGTATTATATCTAGTTCTGAAATACATTCAGGGAATGGTGAAATAATTCAAAACAATGTCTTAAGAAGTTAGTTAAAGGAACTGGGAATGAGAAGGCTTAAGAAAGACACTATAAATGTGATCAAATATTTGGAGAGTAGGGAAGAGGGATTCGATTTCCTCAGCACGGTCCCCACAGGTATAACTGGGATAAATAGAGTATTTATTTATCCTAGATACTATCAGGAGGATATTGCCAGCCTAATCACAGGAAATAATTTCCTTTTTAACAACTAGAGTTATACCTAAGTGGAATGAGACACTTTGGGGAAATGACAGTAAAGGAGAGAGTAGTGAGCTCTCCATTACTGGAGATCTTCAATCAGAGGCTGAATAATCACTTGTTAAAATATTATTGCCAGGGCAACTAAGGGTTGCAAGTGGATGGAGCAATAGGCCTGGTGTCAGGAGGATCTGGGTTCAAATCTGGCTTAAGACACTTCCCAGCTATATGACCCTGGGCAACCTGTTTGCCTAGCCCTTGACCTTCTGTTTTAGAGTTGTTACTAAGACAGAAAGTAAGGTTTAAAAAGAATTTAAAAAGTGCTTTGACAAATTTAACTTGTCTTATAAATGTCACAAATAATAATAGAGATAATAGCTGAGGTAAGGACATTCCTTCTACCAATGCAAAGTATCCCTATCTCTGAAACTTCTAGTTTTTTTGTCTTTGCTTTTAACGTCTGGCCTTAAAGAGTTTTCTGGGACACTGAAAAATAAATGGACTTGGCTAGGGTCTCAGTATATGTCAGAATCAGAAACTTGAATGCAGGTTTTCTTCTGAGTCTGGTGTGCTAGCCATAATACCACATTGCCTCTCATTATAATGATTATATTCTAGTTTTTATTATGTCATTATTATTATTATTATTATTATTGTCCATGTGGCCTTAGGCAAGTCATTTAACTGTCTAGGTCTCTGCTACTAAATCAACCAGTAAATTAATAAGGACCTACTATGTGATAGGCATAGTGCTAGATACTGGGGATAGAAATACAAAAGCAAGACAGTCCCTGAACTCAAGGAGCCCACCAAGGTCCCTGTCAACTCTAAAACAGTATTCTTCCTTGCTCAGTTCTTCTCTTTTAAATCTACCCAATTTTCCCCATTCTCTGGTCCTTACTCTTTATTTATTTATTTATTTAGACTATATTTAATATAATATAATTTATACTATCTTTACCATAGAGCTATTTGGGGTTCCTTCAGCTACTTTTGTCCTGAGAAATTATCTAAACCTCTGCTGTTCTTTGTAGTGGCAAAAAATTGGAAAATGAGGGGTTGTCCATCAGTCCTGGAATGGCTGAACAAATTGTGGTATATTACGGTGGTGGAATACTATTGTGCTTTAAGGATTGATGATCTGGAGGATTTCTATATAAACTGGGAGAACCTCAATAAACTGATGCAGAGTGAAATGAGCAGAGCCAGGAGAACATTGTACACAGAAAGTGAAACATTGTGGAAAAATCCAATGTGATGAACTTTCCTACTAGGAGTAATGCAACACGCCAGGACACTCCTGAAGGACTTAGGAGAAAGAATGCTGTCCACATTGAGAGAAAGAACTGTGGGAGGAGAAATGCAAAAGAAAAACATCTGACATCACTTATCACATGTGTATATGGCTATGTGATTTGGGGTTTAGGCTTTAAAAATCACTCTATAGCAAAAATGAATAATATAGAAATAGGTATCAACTGTTAACATTTGTACCACCCAGTGGAATTTCTTGTCAGCTCTGAGGGGGCAGAGAAGAGGGGGGAGGAAAAGAAAATGAATCATGTAAACATGGAAAGTATTTAAAAATAAAAATAAAAAAAATAAACCTATGCATCTAGGTGTTGCAGCAGATAGAGCCCTGGGCCTGGAATGAGGAAGACCCAAGTTCAAATATGGCCCCAGACACTGATTAGCTGTGTGACCCTGGGCAAGTTACTTAACCCTGGTTGCCTCAGTTTCCTTATCTGTAGAATGAGTTGAAGAAAGAAATAGCAAACCCCTCTGGTATCTTTTTTTAAACCCTTACCTTAGAAGCAATACCAAGTATTGGTTCCCAAGCAGAAGAGACATAAAGATTAGAAAATTGGGGTTAAATGACTTGCCCAGGGTCACACCTCTAGTATATTTGTCAAGAAAATTCCAAATGGGGTCACAAAAAGTCAGACACAACTGCAATGACTGAACAACAATGTAAATCTATTCTAACCTACTTATCTGGAAGTTTCTTCTCTTGTTTGCATCACTCTACCCATGCTCGCCATTCCAGTGGAACCTAGAGCACCTCTCAACAGAGCTAATGGAAACAAATTCTTTCTTCATTCCATGTAATGATGTAATTGAGGCTCTGAAGCTTAGCTGCTGTGTCCACACTTGTATGAAAAACTAGCACCTGAATACTGCTAATGCTACAAAGCTGGGAAGGAAAGCAACCCTGGAGGCAGATGGTACTCTTGAGTGTTTCTGAAACATGGGCAATCCATCACCATCTTTGGTCTTTTTCTCTTGGGCTTGTATAAAAAGCTAGTGATGTTTTCTATCAGCCAATATCTATTGAGTGGCGATTATGTTCAAGACACTTTGGAACAGGCAAAGTAGGGACCATAGCCCATGTCCTCAAGATTATAATCTAGTTAGGGAGATGGAAAAAGATAAATAACAATGTTAGGGTATGCTAAGTGCCTCATGAGTGAGAAAGGTGATGTGACAAAGAAGGAGAGAGACAGACACAAACAGAAAGATGTGTGTGCATGTGAGAGAGAAAATATTATAAAGAGAGACAAAGAGAGAAAATTAAAGAGAATGACAGAGACAGAAAGACGAGAGAGACAGAGATAGAGAGAGAAAATTATAGAGAATGACAAAGAGAAAAAAATTATAGAAAAGAACGTCAGAGAGACAGAAAGATGAGAGACAGAGATAGAGAAAATTATAGTAAAAGAATGACGAAGAAATAGAAAATTATAGAAAAGAACAACAGAGAGACAAAAAGATGAGAGACAGAGAGACAGAGATAGAGAAAATTATAGTAAAAAAATGACAAAGAAATAGAAAATTATAGAAAAGAACAACAGAGAGACAAAAAGATGAGAGACAGAGATAGAGAAAATTATAGTAAAAGAATGACGAAGAAATAGAAAATTATAGAAAAGAACGACAGAGAGACAAAAAGATGAGAGACAGAATGACAAAGAGATTCTCTCCACTGGAATGGAGAGCATGGTTAGAGTGATGCAAACAAGAGAAAGAATGACAGAGGGACAGAAAGATAGGGTCAGGGAAAGAGAGAGAGAGAGAAAGAGACAGAAAATGAAAGAGAGGGAGGCAGAAAGTGATAGAAACATAGATGTTTCTGTGAGCTGGGATGATCAGGGACTTGGGAAGGTAATTTCTTTTGAGATTTTAGATGGTCCCTGTTTCCTAAGAGGTCCCACTTTGGTAGTTTAGTCAGGATTGATAGAACTGTAGCTCTTGGCAGCCACAGAATAAGTCTGTTCTTTTTTCAGAGGCCATGTGAACTGGGCAGAGTATGTGAATAGTTTCCATGGCATAATAGGACTATATGGTGCCTCTGTGTGTATGGGGGAAGGGATTGAAAAGAAAGCATCAGTCATTTCAGCTTTCAATTAAGAGTTGGGAGTTGGATCAACACATTCTCCTGCTTCTGGTAGTAAACTGAAGCAAGGGTACAGGGCTATTTTTCTTAGATGGAATGGGACTGGGGAGTTGAGGAAAGGCAATGTGCCAATGAGAGGCTTTGGAAGCTTGTCTGAGTGATTATTGGGAAATCAGGGGTGTTCATTGCTAAATAATTGTCCTCCAGGAGATAGAAGATGATACTAAAGGGAGTAATCTGCAGAGTACTGGATTAAGGCCCTTAAAGAAGGCACAAGTTCAGGAGATGGAACTTTTGGAAGGCAAAACAAAATGCAGGCAAATTAGTTGCTTTCCATTTGTCTCTGGTTATAGTCTACCTTAAGCAAAACAGAAACTACTTCACTGGCCTGCATCCAAAGAAGAGGACAGGAGGAAACCAAAGGTCCTGAAAGCTCTCAGGTAGGATCACTCAAATAATCTCCTGTGTCAGAAAAGTGTCTCCTGAGCCCAGTGATTCTCCTTACACAACTAACTTTGGTCTCACTGACAGACACCACAAGGGAAGAAAATTCCTTTTTCTATCCTATCTTCTCATACATAATGAGAAATTTAGAGGGAAGTATTTGAAACAGGCCTGGATTTGGAGCCAAGGGACCTGGTACCAAATCTTGACTCTGCTCCTTACTTCCTGGGTGACTTTTAACAAATCATTTATCCCTTAACCTCTTTTGATCCCCCCCTTTAAACCCTTACCTTTTGTCTTAGTACTAAGGATCGGTTGCAAGTCAGAAGAGCTAGGCAACTGGGGTTAAGTGACGTCCTGGGGTCACACAGCTAGGAAGTTTTTTAGGCTTTTGGCCTTTTTTTTTCAAATTAGGAGAATGAAGTAGATGGTCTCAAAAATCCCTTCCAGCTCTATGAAATTATGAATCTTCTACTTATGTAGACTTGGGAAAGTAACAACCTCTGGGTTTTCATTTTCTGCATCTATAAAACAAGTAGCTTGAAAAAACATCTGATCTCTGAAGTTCTTTCCAGTTCTAAATCCTATATCCTCTGATGATGGTGGTGGTAGAAAGTTGTCCTGGCAGACTGTCTGGCCAGAGTATCCATACTTGCCACATTATCCTTCAGCTACTCATTCCAAAAACATCTAGTTCCACTTCGGTTGTTCTCCTTCTTGCCCCATCTCACTGTTATTCTCACCTTTGGATCTTGAGTTTAGTTTTGTTTTGCAAGCAATCCATCAGTCAATAAATATTTATTAAGCATTTACTATGTGCTATGCACCGTTTTAAGTACTGAGGATACAAAGAAAGTTTGAAGAAAAAAAATCCTTGATCTCAAAAGGAATTCAATCTTTAATAGAGACACATAAATAACTAGATGCATTAATGATATATACAGAGAAACTGCAAGTAATCCAAAAGGAAAAGATATTAGTAGCTGATAGGGATGGGGAAAGGTCTTCTGCATAAGGGGAGATTTGAGCTAGGTCTTGGAAGGAAGCCAGGGAAACTAAAGGGCAGAGATGAGGAGCAGAGAATTCCAAGGGGGAGAGAGTTAGGGCAAAGGCTTGGAGATGGAAGAGGCCTGAGTAAATGGATCTTAGAGGATAGGAATGGGAGTAAGATGTAAGAAGGAGAGAAAGATTATGAGCCAGGTTGTAAAGGACTTAAAATGCCATACAGAGAGCTTTATTTTAGATCTTGGAGGTGATAGGGAGCCATTGGAGCTCATAGAGCACGTAGGAGTTGTTTTAGAAAAATCATTTTGGGGGGTAGCTGAGTGGGTCAGTGGATTGAGAGCCAGATCTAGAGATAGGAGGTTCTGGTTTCAAATCTGTCCTCAATATTGATTCCAAGACAGAAGGTAAGGGCTTATTAAAAAATCACTTTGGGGTAGCTATATGGATAAAGAGCCAGACCTAAATGGTTTGGGATCAAATCTGACCTCAGATACTTCCAAGCTATGTGACCCTGAACAAGTCACTTAGTCCTCATTGCCTAGCCCTTACCTCTCTTCTGCCTTGGAAACAAAAACTCAGTGTTAGTTTTAAGTCCAAAGAATAAACTGGTTTTTTTGTTTGTTTTTTAAGAAAAGTCCCTTTGTCCATCCTCAAGCACAAATAAGTTTGATCATTTCACCCTATACCTACTCAATAAACTTCAGTGACTCCAGAAAATGCTCCAAGAAATTCCAGAGGCCATTTCTTCTAGGAACAAACTCTGTATGGCATTCAAAGCCCTTCATCACCTACCTTCTTCTACCTTTCCAATCTTCTTAAGCCTTATACCTTACATTATACCTTTAGATCCAGTGACACTGGCATCCTGGCTGTTCTGGGCTACAGGCATTCTCTTTAGCTATTTTCCATGCTTGGAACACTTTCCTTCCTCCACTCTGACTACTGATATCCCTAACTCCTTATGTCCATCCCACTTTCTACAGGAAGCCTTCCTAGACCCCTCTTAATTCCATTGCCCTCCCTCTGTGGATTATTTCCTATTTATCCTGTATGTAGCTTGCTTTGTATGTATATATATATATATGTGTGTGCGTGTGTGTGTGTGTGTATACATACATATATATATATGTTGTCTCCTCCATTAGATTGTAAGCTCCTTGAGAGCATGGCCTGTCTTTTATCTCTTTTTGTATCTCCAGTGCTTAGCAAAGCTCTTGGCACATAGTTGGTACTTGGTAAACGTTTATTGATGGGTCAACAGATATAATATAATTAATAATATATACATAACAGAATAAAATATACATAAAATAAATAAAATATAATAAATACCTGCTGAAAAAAATTGTCAAGCACCTATTATGTGTAGGGCACTGTGCTAAGTGCTAGGAATACAAAGGGAGGCAAAAGACAGTCTCTGCCCTCAGAGAATTTACAATCTAATGGGGAAGACAAATACAAATAACTGTGTATGAGCAAGCTATCTATAGGATAAATACAATTAGTCAATAGAGGGAAGGCACTGGAATTAAGAGGGGTCAAAAGGAAGTCTTCATGTAGAAGATGAGATTTTAGCTGGGACTTGAAAGAAGCCAGGGAATTCTTGGCATCTGAGCAGAGAATGAATTGAAGTGGGGAGAAACCTGAATCAGAGAGAACACTTTGAAGGCTATATTGTACTTGTCCAGGTGCAAAGTGATAAGGGGTCCAAACTATATAAGAGGGAAGAAGGGGATGTCTTCCAGAGATGTTGTTAAAGTAGAAATGACAGGATTTCACAAGGGATTGGAAATATGAGGTGAGGAAGCATGAGAGGTTGAGGATTGACACCCAGGTCTTGAGCATGGATAATCAAGAAGATGGTACCCTCAACACTCACTTGTTCACTTGTTTCAGTTAGGTCCAACTCTTTGTGATCCCATTTGGCAAAGATACTGGAATAAGGCACTACTTCCTTCTCCAACTCATTTTTACAGATAAAGAAACTGAGGCAAAGTGATTTTCCCAGACCGCCTGTAAGTGCCTGAGGCCAGATTTGAACTCAATAAAATGAGTCTTCCTGGTTTGAAGCCTGGCATTCTATCGACTAGACCACCTTGGAAAGTTTGAAACTAGGGAGAGTTTGGGTGGGTGGGGGGAAGAGAATGAGTTCTATTTTGGATGCGTTGAATTTGAGATGTCAATGGGGGCATTCAACTCAAGATGATAAATCCTAGTGGGGAATTCTTAAGGGATTAGTGGGAAACTTTCAAGAGAGATGTGTCATCATGGATGAAAAGATACCTGAGGACCTACAAGATGGATGAATGGCTTCTATATAAGGAAGAGACGTCATTTGTTCTTACCCTTGCATTGATGGGGGAGGGAGTTGGATATTGGTGGTGTGCAGGCTGCATTCCGGGGGCTGTAGAGGTTACCCAAGACAATAATTTCTTTTAGAGAGGCAAGCTGCATGGTGGGTTACTGGAGCCACAAGCTGTTTATACAATGCCCTCTGTCTTCCTTGGGGCAGAATAGCTTTATTATTGTGGTGGTCAGGTGACTGGCAATGGTTCTGCCTGCTCTAATGTATTCAGCCTGAAGATCATCTAGAAGGCAGCATAGCTGCTGCTTTTGGTTGATATGAGCCAATACAACATGAAGAAGGAGAAGGAGCAAGACATGAACCCCGAATACACCTGCCTTCTATCATCTTCTTTTTTGCCTCCCCCGCTTTTTTTTTTTTGCATTGTCTCATTCTTCTATTTCTCTTTCTCCACCTCATACATTCCCAGGTTTTCTTCCTCTGCCCATCCTCACTGCTTTCTTGTACACTTTTGGTCTCAGGTAGTCAAGCATCCTATTATGCCACCTGAGTGGCAGTCTAAGCTCTTGGACCACAGATTCAGCATCCTAACATCACATTGCTCTGCATCAGAAAGGTCTTTGGCAATCAACTTCACATTCAACAGTTTGAAGTCAGAAAGAGTCATCTTCCTGGGTTAGAATCTGGACTCAGACATTTACTTATTATCTGTGTGGCCTTGGGCAAGTCACTTAATCCTGTTTGCCTCAGTTTCCTCATCTGTAAAATGAACTAGAGAAGGAAATGGCAAAATGCTGCAGAATATTTGCCAAGAAAATTCCAAATAAGGGCACGAAGAGTCATACACAGCTGTAAAATAACTGAATAACAACAATGTTCCAGTCTGTGGAGAGGCTCAGTAATTATCTTTTAATAAGGGCAACTCAGAAGCAGATACCCAGCATGAAGCTACATTCTCTGCCTCTCTGTATCTATTTGAGAGCTAAGCCTTGGGGCTGTTTTATGGGAACATTCAGTGGGAAAACACACACACATACATACACACATACCTATCTTCACTTTTCAGGTTAAATAAGTTCCTTTTCCAGGCAGCCTTCACTTTATGTGCCCATTTTCCACACACGCCCTGTTCTGAAGCTCAGCTAAATGCCAAAGACCTCTTTAATACAGAACAATCTGATGTCAGGACACTGGTACTGCCTGGGTTTTATATACAAATAGCTGGGACCCAGCTATTTATTTGGTTCCCAAGACCAAAGGTGTGTTAGAGAGCTATAGAGGAAAAAGGAAGGGAAGAAGGAGATTCATCTTCCTGAGTTCAAATCTGGCCTCGGACACTTACTGTTTGGCTGACTCTGGGCAAGTTGCTTTACCCTATTTACCTCAGTTTCCTCATGTATCAAATGAGCTAGAGAAGGAAAAGGCAAACTTCTCCGGCATTTTTGCCAAGAAAATGTCAAATGGGGTCACCAACAGTCAGACCCAACTGAACGACAATTCTAGAAACTATGCTAAATGTTTTTACAAATATTTTCTCATTTGAGCCTTGCAACAATGGAAGTAGATTCCATTTTCCAGTGGAAGAGACTAAGGCAAACAGAAATGAAGTGACTTACCCAGGTCATATACCTAATAAGTGTCTGAAGCTGGGTTTGAACTCAGGTCTTCCATACTCTTGATCCAGAGTACTCTATCCTTTTGCTCCAGCTAGCTACTCCTAGTCACACAGGGTGCAGAGAAAATCAAGCCTCCTACCTAAATTGAAAACATAGAAATCCTAGTTTGGCAGCTTGGAAAATTACATTCAGGAAACAAAGAAAAAATCTTCCTTGAAGAGGGCCCCCCACTTTGTACTCAAGCATCCCTGACTCACTTTCCTAGCCTACCACTTTCCCACAACCCAAGGTCTCCACACGAGGGTCCGTCAGCCATCTTCTAAGGCTCTGTCGTGGGATCACTGCTGAAATTCTTGGCTTCCAGATAGATGATTATCGATGAAACAAACCATCTTAGAGAGAAGAGACCTGTCCACTATGAAATGATGCACAGAGGTGCTTCCATTTCTTTTTCCTTCCAGCCACATCCCTGCCTTCCCAGCACACTTAATCCTCCTTCTCATCAGGCACTGGAGCATCAGAGCAGAAGGCTGTAGGCAGAGGTGTCCTCACTCTTTGGATGAGTGAAAGCAGGCATTGCTCAAGCTTCTTCTCTAAACACCAGAAACAATCATCTGGGCACTAAAGAATCTTGCTCCTTAGTATGCCTCAGGTCTTCTCTCCTAGCTCCTGGGCTCTGCTCCAGATCGGGGTTTCCCCAGCTCCCACCCATTCCCTCTGGCTCCTCACAGCAGCTCCCTTTCCTGACTTCTCTAAGAATTTCCAAAGTGGAAAAGAATCTTAGAGATCATGTACTCTAAAGGTCTTTTTTCCATTTTCCATTAAAGACAAAACTTGAAAACTATAGACATTATAAGAGTCTTGAAAAATGTCACACAACTAGAAAACACAAGAGCCAAGAAGAACCGAATCTCCTGATTCCCCAGCTGCCTTCCTTGGTTTCTTGACTATCATTTTTTTTCCTGTTCCCTTCATCGGGTTCTCTAGATCTCTGAAAGCAAGGAAAGTAGATCATTTAGGCTATCCACTTTTTACCAGCCAGAGATTAGTTCACATCGTTTTTGCTGTTCAATTGTGGTCGACTCTTCATGATCCCATTTGGGGGTTTTCTTTTTATCTTTATTTTATTCCAATTACAAATACGTTTTCTAAGGCTATGTGATTTGTGTTATCTCCCTCCCCTCTTTCTTCCCTCATCCCAGAGTTGACAAGCAATTCCACTGGATTCTACATGTATCATCGTCCCTCAAAACACATCATTTTTGTAAGAGAGTAATCTTATAAAATCAAAACCATTTGAGGTTTTCTTGGCAAAGAGTGGCTTGCTGTTTCCTTCTTGGGCTCATATGACAGGTGAGGAAACTGAGGCAAAGAGGGTTAAGTGACTTGTGTAGGGTTATACTATCTGAGGCCATATTTGAACTCAGCACTATCCACCGGGCCACATAGCTGACCAGTTAGACTAAATCAAAGCACGGTCTTGGATTGATGGTGAGGCAGTACACACACATTTTGTGCCTTTCTTTTGAATATTTTCACATAGTCTATAGATGATTCAATAACACCCTGCAGTTAATTGTAGTTAGGTGTGGTTGTGCCTCTGTTCCTTGAAATCCTCAAACCTGACTAATGTATTACCCATATCCTAGGTTTAAGGTCAGAGCAGGTAAAAATAATAGAACTGTAATAACTTACTCATAATAAGTCTGTGAGAGTTTGTGCAGTTCTGAAACTCAAGGAACAGAAATAGTTCTATACTCCATTGCTCCCTACTAGATTTATTTTTTTTAAACCCCCAACATATTTATTTATTTATTTTAAACCCTTCTTTTCTGTCCAAGACAGAAGAGATGTAAGGGCTAGGGAATTGGGATTATTAAGTGACTTGTCCAGAGTCACACAACTAGAAAGTATCTGAGACCAGATTTGAACCCAATTCCATTCTGATTCCAGGACCGGCACTCTTTCTACTGTGCCATTCTAGGTACCCCTTACTACTGGGATGATTGTTAACACTCAAACCACCAATGGGGCATGCAAACCAAAAAGTAATACAAGAATATTAAGATTATGCAAACCACAAAATAATGCAAGAATAATAAGGCGGCTATAATGATCCATGTGCTAATCTGCTACTCTGGGCCACCCAAGCCCTCAGTTGTCTAAACTGTTCTGTCCGAGATGAAGCAGAAAATCTATAAGTTATAGTAATCAAGATCTGCTGGTAATGTCAGAATGGTTCAAGAATGAGGGATCTATTCCATTACATTGTTTGGTCTTTTTTTTTTTCAGTTGTTGAATGGTTTGCCATTTCCTTCTCCAGCTCATTTTACAGATGAGGAAACTGAGGCAAAGTTAAGTGATTTGCCCAGGGTCACATAACTGGTAAGTATCTGAGACCAGATATGAACTCAGGAAAATTAATCTTTCTGATTCCAGATCTGGAACTCTATTCACTGAGCCATCTAGCTTCCTTCCCTTTATACAGGAGGACAAAGGGACCTGTAGTCCTTTTCAAATGTCCCAATCCAGGGTAAATAGACTTCAGTGAACTTATGAGGATAAACACTGGGTTAGTGGATGTCTTTGGTGCCATGGCCTGGACCTAAGGATTCATTGGTCACCCCAGCTATTCCTTATCTATTTACCCTCATCATTTTCCTTCTGGGGAACTGGCCTGGCTATATCATCAGGCAAGGATTATTATCTTCATCTTACAGATGAGAAAACAGAAGAAAGAAGACAAAAAAAGACAAAAAATATTGATATCCAAAGATACCTGTAGTGGGTAGAACAGCTAGGTGGCACAGTGTACAGAGTGCCAGACCTGGAGTCAGAAAGACTCAATTTCATGAGTTCAAATCTGACCTGAGACACTTACTAGCTTGCCTCAGTTTCCTCATTTGTCAATGAGCTGGTGAAGGAAATGGCAAACCACTCCAATATTTTTCCAATAAATCCTTAAGTGAGGTCATGAAGAATGGAATACAACTAAACAACATTTACAAATGGTAGGTGCTTGATATGATTACCAAACCTGAATTCTTATTTTTTCAGAGCCAGCTTCATTCAGGGCATCATGGGCCAGTGGGCAGGTGTTTATTTGCATGACTGGTTTAAATCTAGCCTGGGTTATCTGGAGCCATTTTTTTTTACTATATTAAACTTTGTCCTGTATATTTACTGATATCCTGGATTCCTTTTGGTGGCAGAAGGTGGAATTCCAGTGTGGAAGATGACTTCCACTTTGGATAATTTCCTACTGTGTTAGATGACAGTTCTCTAATGGAAAACTGGATTAAATTCAGCTTTCTTTTGGGTCAAGGCATTCAAAAAACTATTGTGGCACTGACATCTCACAGAGAATTACTCACTGAAGTAGAATTTGGAATCAATCTGTGTCTTGGACGAAGGCTGGTGCCTCCTTCTTCTCACTGGCCTGGACAAGATTGGTTAGCTGCCAGGTACTGAGGGAAAGCTGCTGCTGGCACAAAGGGGTCCCTGCAGGCTGCCCCACCCCCATCCCAAGGAGAGCTGGACTGGGGGTGGGAAAGGAAAGGCCTCACCCAGGTTGCTTAAAAATTTTTTTTATCTTAAATAAAAATAAATTTTGACAAAGTTTTTGACAAAAAAAAATTTGGGTGGCTTTCCTAAAAAAAAAAAGTAGAATATTGTGGAGTATTGAAGACCAAAATAAGC
This sequence comes from Monodelphis domestica, assembly GCF_027887165.1. Classification (NCBI taxonomy): domain Eukaryota; kingdom Metazoa; phylum Chordata; class Mammalia; order Didelphimorphia; family Didelphidae; genus Monodelphis; species Monodelphis domestica. The sequence goes on from NC_077227.1 coordinate 275,127,773, forward strand.
AGTTGACACTGGATACATCTGTAAAATGGGGAGAATTGATGAGGTAGTCCCTCAAATAATAATCTTCAATTCTAAAACTCTATGATCCTACAGTGGGAGAGAAAAATATAGAACCAGGACTCATCAGGAGGGCTTTTTAGTAAATTTTTCTTTTTGTTAGAAAAGGTGGAAATTGGTTCCTTCCTCAACTGGTGACCACTTTGGGATCACTGGTATCCTCAAATGGCCTTTTGACAAAGTTCCTGTCAGCGCCAATAACTTTTGTATGGATGAGGTTTGCCAGAGTTCATGCAGCCAAATTCTGCGTCTAGGAAGGAGATTGACACCAGGTGTCTTCCCCATTTCCTATTCCTCTCCATCTGTGCTTCTGGACCGATTCAGTGACTGGGATGTTCCATTCTAATTTATCCTGCCTCTCCTCCCCCCATCTCACTCCAACCTCCCATGGCACAAGGATAGGAATAGGAGGGACCAACAAACAAAAGGAAACATAGTAAGCTATCACACCCTGGCCTCATTTTCCCTTTGCAAGCTCTGGCTTGAGACATCAGAAACTAGACCTCTTTCTCTCTCTCTCTCTCTCTCTAATTTTTTTAAAACCCTTACCTTCTGTATTAGTACCAATTCTATTTTTTTTGTAATTTATTTTTTTCCCCAAAGTTGTATGATTCATATTATCTCCCTCCCTCCTTCCCCTTCCTTCTTCCTGAGTTGAGTCCGGGTTATGCATGTATTATCAAGCAAAACATACTTAGTATCAATTCTAAGACAGAAGAGTTGCAAGGATTAGGCAATTGGGGTTAAGTGACTTGCCCAGGGTCACCCAAGAACTGTGGAGGCCAGAATTGGACCCAGGCCCTCCCAACTCCAGCCTTGGCACTCTATCTTCTGAGCCACTTAGTTGCCCCTGACTAAGTGTTTTCTTAATCCTAGTTCTGAATTCATATGGAATAAGAGAGAATTTCCAGACCCATTTGGGGAATTGAGAGGCAAAATTGTATAAAGGAAAGAACAGAGGACCCTATTAGAATATAAACTCCTTGAGGGTAGAGATTGTCTTACTTTTTCCTTAGATTTGTATTCTCAGCATTTAGGATGGTGTCTGGCATCTAGTAAGAGTTTAATAAATAAAGGGTGAGGGGCATGGTCTGGAAAAATCCTCCTAAAAGTTTTTGGCCCTCCTTCATATGAGATAAGAAGTTTGAGTTTTTTCTTTTTTTTTTTTAATGGCGTGTTTACACTACCATGTGGTAAAATTTGGGTTAAGTATTGGTCATAGGTTGTGTGTAGGTCAATGTTAACATTTATAGACTTTAAGTGTCATCTTCTGGCTTTCAAGTTCTTTTTGCAAACACTAACTTTTTACATATTTTAACTTTAAATAAAAAATTGTGAATATTTATGGTATGAAAAGATAAAAAAGTCGATACATTTTGTAAGTTTCTAAATTTCTAAACTTTTTCTGCTGGCCTTTGCATGCCATCTACTATCTCCACAAGTTCTCCAAATATTGCCATTTAATTTCTTAGGCTGACTTGTAATATATTGAAACCACAACGGAGGAAGTTGGGATGTGGAAGAGATATCTGCACTTGTTTCTTGACTTGGAATTAGGAGGTCTGGCTTTGCCATTTACTGATTCTTTGATCTTAAGCAAGTCATCTAATCTTGGAAAATCAATTTCCTTCCATATAAAATGAAGCTAAATTAGAATAGCTCCCTCCCAGGGTTATTATAAGGAATAATAAGTCATATTTATATAGTGGTTTTATAGATTCCTGTGTTGTTAGAACCAGAAAGTCTTCCAGATCATCTGGTCCTCGAATTCCCAACCTATGAGTGAATAATTGTTGGGGAGGCCTAAGAGTTCTTTCAAGGGGTTCCCCAAATGTATATACAGAACAAACCTAGTCATTTTAGTCTCTCTTTAGCAACAATCAAATATGAAATATGACAGTACAATAAATAAGCAAATATACCTACATAGATTGAATTTCCTTCCCATGTGTTCATTTCTAGTTTTTCACATGCACATAAGGATACATAGACATACTCTAATCATTAATAAAACAATGATTCATTTCAAAATCTTACTGTTTATAGTTTATCTAATTATCTAATCATCCTATATTTTTAAATTTCCTCCCTCCCTCCCTCCCTTCCTTCCTCCCTCCCTCCCTCCCTCCCTTCCTTCCTTCCTTCCTTCCTTCCTTCCTTCCTTCCTTCCTTCCTTCCTTCCTTCCTTCCTTCCTTCCTTCCTTCCTTCCTTCCTTCCTTCCTTCCTTCCTCCCTCCCTCCCTCCCT